>NC_086107.1:97543798-98743798 GCF_963921235.1 Mobula hypostoma
GCCCACGAGGCTGTGCTGAACATGTCCTTACATTTTCTCCTGCTTGTACTTGGGACTATGATGTTGTGGATGGCTGATTTCGGACACATGGAGGGCACTTAAAGGACAGGGCAGTCAGAAGGAACACTAGGATGGCAAGGTTAGCGAACCTTGGATTTTGAGAGAGGTGGTGAATTTAGTCAAGAAAAATAAGTGCATGGGAAGCTAAAATCAAACAGCCTTTTAGAAGCCAGAAAATAACCTTTTAACAATTATTTCGTTCTCCTTGTGTACTGGAAAATGGCAATCTTGAAGTTGTATATGCAAGGAATAGGGGACTTTGTTTTGTTTTGTCGTGGCCTGTAGGGCCTGTTTCTGTACTGCACTATGTTTCCCTTCCAGCATTACACATAGATGCTGCTCGACCATCTGAGTATCACACGGATCAGTTCAATGTTCGTCCCTTTGTATCCACACTACCTCTGCTCTACCAGAAGGGGGCCATCATCCTTTGCCCCGGCCTCCCCGCACTTCACCCTCCCACCTACAGAGGGCGCTCTCTCCCCACCGCCCCCCCCCGCTTCCCAAGCTTGAGCCTGCGCATTGGGGCTCTCGCGAGACCAGATGGTCCCGGGACCTGACGGTGAGCGCACGACTGCGGGTCCGGACCGGAGAGAGGTACGTGTGAACGGGAGTTCGTGAGCGATCTCCACGCGGGGACTACGCCGCGGACACCGGGGAGCCTCGGTTAAAACAGATCAGTACTTTATTCGTCAAATGGCAACTTGTAGTTTATTAGGCCTCTGTCATTCATCCATTGTTTGAGACCGCCTTCCTTCTGATAGGCCGGGTGCCCTCTATGGCGATTCTGATTGGTGGATTGTTACGTAATCAGGGGTGAGCGTCTTAAAGGGACCGCGTCCCTGTTACCTGGCAAGGCGAAGCCGTCTGTCCTGAGCCCATTATAAAGTTATGGTGATGATCCTGCCTTTGCTGCGCCTAAAAGGGACAGCACGTCAACTTTATGTAATTAAAAACCTACCTGGTGCGTAGTTTCGGAACAGCAAAAGGCCATTTAGCCCCTCCAGCAGGTGTAGCTGATCCAGGTGGAGGATCCAAGGAAGCAAACTATTGATCGAAAGGTGTTGACTGGAATAAACAGTATTGTTAATTGGTATTTGATTCACCAATGACTACCAGGGATTAATTCTGGCCTTCCTTCCACAATCTGGCCTCTGTGTGACTCTCGTTGCGGTTGATTGTGAGCTGCCTGTGCAGTTCAGGGACATTAGGGATGGTAGCATTGCCGGTGGTATCCATATCTCATGACAGATAAAGAAAAAAAACAGGCTTAATTGTAAATGGTTGAATTCTTCAGTCCCCATCACTAATTCAATCATGGTAAACTGAGTTGCAGATTTCCACCTTTGTCCTGTCAGCTGCTTTCTCGAGCTTTAATCTTAGGATCATGACTTTTCCTGAAACTTGCTTAGAAGTTGGACCCCAGGGATGATTCCAGGAATGAAAGGGTTATCATATGAGGAACGTTTGGCAGCTCTGGGTCTGTAATCACTGGAATTCAGAAGGAGGAGGGGGATCTCATTGAAAGCTTTCGAATGTTGAAAGGCCTAGACAGAACGGATGTGGATAGGATGTTTCCCATGGTGGGGGAATCTAGGACAAGAGTGCACAGCCTCAGGATAGAGAGATGTCCATTTAAAACAGATGCAGAGAAATTTCTTTAGCCGTAGGGTGGTGAGTTTGTGGAATTTATTAGCATAGGCAGCTATGGAGGCCAGGTTGTTGGGTGTATTTAAGGCAGAGATTGATAGGTTCTTGATTGGCCATGGCATCAGAGGTTATGGCGGGAAGGGTGGGGAGTGGAGCTGAGGAGGGGAAAAAAGCATCAACCATGATAGAATGGCAGAGCAGACTCGACAGGCCAAATGGCCTAATTCTGCTCCTAGGTCTTACGGTCTAATCAGGGATTGTAGCTTCTCCCTGCTATTCACCAGGCATCAATCATCCAATATGGTAGAGATTCCTAACCTTTTATATGCCATGGACCCCTACCATTAACCAAAGGGTCCGTGTACCCCAGGTTGGGAACCCCTGCAATATGGATAGCGTCCCAAATTCCTACCATTTTTGTATGTAGAAATGCTTGTTTATCTCACTCTGTACAAACCTTGCTCTGTTTTTTTAAGATTCTTACTGTTAGTGAGGGAAGTTTTAATATATTTGCCCCGTCGTTTCTCCTTGAAAACTTCAGTCAAATTGCCTCTAAACTTAAATTCCTGGAAACGCGAGCCTGCTTTGTGTGATCTGCAGTCAACCAATCATCCTGCTCTCTACCTTCCAAACTCATCTGTAAAAGGTATCCACTCAGAGTTCCCTTTATTAGGTACAGCTGTGTACCTGCCCATTAGTGCAAATATCTAATTAGCCAGTCGTGGTAGCAGCTCAATGTTTTAAAGCATGCAGGGGCATGATCAAGAGATTCAGTTGTTCAGCCAAACATCAGAATGGAGAAGAAATCTGAACAAAGTGATTTTGACCGTGGAGTGATTGTTGGTGCCATACAGAGTGGTTTGAATACCTCAGGAACTGCCGATCCCCTGCGATTTTCACGCCCAACAATCTCTTGAGTTTACAGAGAATGGCTTGAAAAGCAAAAAAGAAGCCAGTGAGCGGCAGTTCTGTGGGCGAAGACGCCTTGTTAGTGAGAGAGGACAGGGGAGAATGGGCAGACTGCTTCAAGCTGACAGGAAGGCAGCTGTGATTCAAACAACCATGTGTACAGCAGTGCCGTGCAGACGAGCGGCTCTGAACACACAGCACTTTGAAGAGCAGCGGGGACTACTCCTGTGCTTAATAAAGTGGCCACTGAGTGTGCTTGCGCAGTGGTCAGCTTACTGAACCAGCAGACAGGTTTCTCTGCTGCCAGTCCCAAAGCTCAGTCACTGTGGTAGGGCAGGAAGGTAAACTGTCATTGTCAGTTGGTGTACGGAAGATAGAATGATTGCTGCAATAGTCAAGTCCAAAATGTCAAAGGCAGATGAGCAGGAAAGGAGTGGCCTTGATGTAAGATCAGGGTCAAGGTTGATTTATACTTGTGCATACAGGCTACGCCGTAGGCCTGATTTATACTTTTGCGTAGCCGTACGCCGTAGCGAGCATGCGTAGTTGTGTCTGCGTCGCTCTGCAATTCACCGCCAAAACGCCAGTTCTATGCCACTGTGTTGAGTTTCTTCGTGAGAGACATGGACGAGGAAATGCATTTCAAATATTTTCGGATGTCGGCAGGTGGATTTGAAGATTTGGTTCATCGTCTCCAACCATTTATTTCGCATCAGTGTACGGACACGGCGGAGAAAAGCAACCGGAAATGCGACGCTACCAAGCGGACCAATCACAGTTGTTGCGGGCCGCATCACCGCAACACGTGAGTTACATTTTTTGGGGAGGTGCACATCACCCTACGGCGTAGGGTACGTGGTACCTATGGCGTACATTTGTCGCACAAGTATAAATCAGCCTTCAGACAGGTCACGGAGATTGAAAGCGGTACAGATATGATCTGGGAACTGGTTGGGCTGAGTTGTTCTCCGATTTTGGCAATTTATTTGCAAGCATTTCATCACCATACAAAGAGACGTCATCAGTGCGCTGTAAATTGTGGTGTGTCCTCACAATGCTTGGTCCTTCTATACTTGTCAATCAGCTGATCGGTTGCCATTTCGGAAACTCATTTGTGACGTGGGGAGGAATTTTGCCCACATCAGCTCATAAATAGGATCAAAGTCTGCACATTTGTTTACAGGCCAAGCACTCGGAGGACGCACCACAATCAACAGGGCACTGACGACTTCTCCCTGCGTGGTGACGAAATGTTTGCAAGTAAATGGTCAAGGTCAGAGGACAACTCAACCCAACCGTCAACCAACCCAGTTACACATTTTCCAATTATTTCCGACCTGGGAACTGTCGGGTCTTCTCTCCTTGGGAAAGAAACTGTAGAAATGCAGGAATTTTAGAACTGCAAAGGAGAAGCAAATGCACTTTTTTTTTGTGAAGCGTTACTTGTTTCTCAGGTGACCCGTTACCGTTGAGGGAGGTAGCCCTGAGCATTGTCGCCGGACTCTCACAGTGCTTCTTCTACCCGACAGAACAGCCAGCGGCTCCCCTGCAGCGGACATGTCGGACTGGCGCTCGCACTATCCCAATGAGGACGAGGAGGATCAGGATGAGGTCGAGGAGAATGAAGGTACAGCCAGGGCCCACGTCCCTGCAGTCGCAGACGGCTCTCCAGTATGGCAGCCGCATAGCGGAACAGCTCTTACACGCTAGTCAATGATCATAGCAACCACCTGAAATGTGTTCACCGACCCTAATGACTGCAATGTGTTTGCTCTCCTTTCAGAGGAATTCAAGTTCACAGGAAGGGACAGTTTAATCTTCCTAATTGATGCCTCAGAAACTATGTTTGAAGAGGACAGTGAAACAAAGATTTCACCATTTGATATGACCATTCAGGTGAGAGGGGTGTTTGTTGTACTCTCTGACTGTCCCCTGAACTTTCCCAGATATAGAAGCACGAATCCAAAGGCTGTGAGCTGAAGTGGGATGAATGTGAATTAGACTATGATGAGAGATTGAGTTTGGCTGTGCTGTGCTCGCGGGGCTTCAGAAAGAAGGGAGGAGATCTTATAGAAACATATTAAATTTTGAAAGGGATAGATAAGATGGAGGCAGGAAAGTTGTTTCCACTGATAGGTGAGACTAGAACTAGGGGACGTAGCCTCAAGATTCGGGGGAGTAGATTTAGGAAGAGATGAGGAAGAACTGCTTTTCCCAGAGAGGGGTGAACCTGTGGAATTCTCTGCCCAATGAAGCAGTGGAGGCTACATCAGTAAATATACTTAAGACAATATTGGATAGATTCTGCATAGTAGGGGAATTAAGGGTTATGGGGAAAAGGCAGGTAGGTGGAGATGAGTCCATGGCCAGGTCAGCCATGATCTTACTGAATCTAAAAGGGATTATCTAATGAATATAGTATTAAACACACAGCGCATATTTTCCTGGCATGGATAAGTCAGTTACTGTATAAGTCACTTATAAGTCAATAGCATCATAACATTTTAAGTAATGTTTGGATATTAAACACACAGCACATATTTTCCCCGTATGAACATATAAAATCATTGCAACACACCAATATCGCTGAATCAGTGGGAGTCCTGGGCTTGTTTCCCTGCAACAAGACGGTGACATCGAGGGGTGATGGGAGACAGCGATACTCGAAGGGGGTTCCGTATGTCTAGTCTATTCCGCAATTTACTTTTCGTTGCATTCATTGCAGAGATATGTTGGAAATGGAAGCAACGTTTTCAGTGCTTTCGTGGCTATCTCAGGATATTTAGCCTTGACTTTGATCCAGAATGCCGGCAGAGATGTTATGTCAAACGTACTTTTCGGCCTGCCGTCATTTGCAAGCTCGAGTTGATCTTCCCGCACTGACACAGATGACGCGCGGGTAATGACCTCGCGTGCGTTCAAGCTCCACAGTGGGCGTGACAGGGAATGAGGAAAGGTGCCGCTGACTCCTATCGCCAAATCATATCGTTTCGTCGCGGCCCGGTAGCACATGCTTTGCAGCCTGGCACCGGTCCGCGGCCCAGTGGTTGGGGACCACTGCTCCATGACAATGACTCTATGGTGTGTTATTTTAGCCTTGTGGAGGAGTCCAGAACAAGGGGGAGTAACCTTAAAATCAGAGCTAGGCAAGCTGGGGTGATGACAGACAAGAACCCTGATGGCTGGTGGGGCTGGGACAGTTGAGAAGTTGGAACAAACAGTGGCAGGATGAAGTTAAAATACAGATCAGACTTTTTGTTACAAAATGATAGAACAGGCTGGAGGGGATGAATGGCCTCTTTCCATTCCTACCAAGCTGCTCTCGAGGGCATTTTGTACACATGTTACAATCTAATATTGGACAGTTTGTCCTAAGAGTTGCCACGGACAGCAGGAGTGATCTCCTTCCAATTGTGATCCAGGCACTTTCCCGAAGCACTAACTGCACCGAATGGTTTTTGTTGATGACTGATTTGACCCTGTCTGCCTGCAGTGTGTTCACAAAGTTTACACCAGCAAAATCATCAGCAGTGACCGTGACCTCCTGGCCGTTGTCTTCTTTGGGACTCGAGAGCACAAGAACTCTGTTGACTTCAAGCATGTTTATGTGCTCCATGAACTGGACACTCCAGGTAGGTTTATCTACCAGATCAGTGTGGACTCGGATATGGGGTGTCTGCCTGCTGCATAAATCAGTCCAATGCAAGGTCCCACAAATAAAATAGCAATTACAACCAAGAAGTCTATTCATGTTAGTTGAGGGATGGGGGTCTGCATTGGCTGTAAAAAGACCATAAGCCTACAGTAGGTGCAGAATTAGGCCATTATGACCATCAAGTCTGCTCTACCATTTCATCATGGCTGATTTATTATCCTTCTCTTCCCCAATCTCCTGCCTTCTTCCCATAACCTTTAATGCCCTTTACTAACTAAGTACCTATCAATCTCTATTTTAAATATGCCCAGTGACTTGGCCCCCGCAATGAATTCCACAGATTCACCACCCTCTGGTTAAAGAAAATTGTCCTCATCGCTCTCTGTTTAAGGGATGTCCTTGTATTCCAAGGCTGTGTGTGCCTGCTGGTCCTAGAGTCCCGCACTATCAGAAATGTCAGATTCAGAATCAGGTTTAATATGTCGTGAAATTCGTTCACTCTGCAGAACAATGCAATACATAATAATAGAGAAAAAAACTGTCAATTATATTAAGTATATATATATATTGAATATATTATATATATTAAGTAAATTGGATAAGTAATGCAAAATTTTGTTTTCAAATAGTGAGATAGTGTTCATGGGTTCAATGACCATTCAGAAATTGGATCCTGTCCACATCTGAAGGACAAAAGATTTGAGATACCCTGAGATGCTTAATTAATGCAATTGTTTTCAAGTTGCCTCTGTGTGGCTCACAGTTACCGCTCCCTTCCTTCGTACTTCTTCACTTATCATTTATATTTACCAACTGGCTGCTGAAAGCTGGTGCAGAATCTGTCTCAATCCCAACACTTCCACCTGCTCACAATTCCTTGTGTGAAGACCTTTCTCTGCCCTCTCTAACACATTTAGTCTTCTTTCAGGTGGCGGGGCGGAGACAGGTCTCTACCAAAGGTGGTGTAAGGCTAGCCTGCAGGTCACCCTTGGGCAAGGTGTAGCAGCTGCTCAGCCCCCACCCCCAGTCAGGGTCACCTGAAGCCGTGGGACCACTGACGCCAGGCAGACAATCTCGGAAGAGTATTGACAATGGTTGGGGTCACCCGTCTTGTAAACACACTGCCCAGAGGAAGGAAATGGCAAACCACTTTGGTGGAAAATTTTTGCCAAGAGCAATCATAGTCATGGATAAAGAAAAGAATAAGAGCTTATTAGCAGATTAAAGACGGATAGAAAACCATGATCACCCACATCTTTCAACATAGCACATAAGGATGATGAATCTTGTTTTAGCAGCTATGTTGGCTGATGAGCACGCACTGCTTCTCTGTCACCCTATCCTGTCCTTGTGTACTATAGCTTAAACCACTACGTCTTTATGATATTTCTGGTGCTTTGGAAATATGGAACATTTTCAAGTCTTATATTTGTACTTCCTCATCATATTAATGGATAGTGGGTTATTTATAATATTCTGCCATTGTATCACTGTAATTAATGTATTTCATATTTGCGATTCAATCTTCTGCTAAGGCTCTACCTAACTTATAGAACAGACTTCAAAAACATGGCTGAGCTGTGGACAAATTAAACAACATTTCTGAGAAGTATTTTTAATAATTGAGGTATTCTGCATTTTTTTTGAAGAATACATCTCACGAGGTTCTGAACAGGTCATCAGTGATGTAACCTGGGGTCATCAGGTGTTTTGGGTTTTTCAATGTCAGACACTCTCACCCAGGCGACCCAGCCGTGGTTGATCCAGCCGATGACTTGGGGTTCAGGTAGCGTGTGCTGCTGATCCCCGTGGACTTGCTCTCTTCATCCAGAGCCATCTCGAGGCTTCCTCTGCTGCCTCAGTAATGTTGCTGATGGCTCTCTGCCACCTTGTACCAGCGATGCCCGATGCGCTGAGGGCTCTGTGAAGAGACTGTCCAGCGAAGCCCACTCCAACGGGCATGTACTCTGCCTTCCATCCCTGCCTCCCGACAGTTGCTGACCAGTTCGTCGTATCTGGCAAGCTTCCTCTCCCCTGGAATGTGGTAGGACCCTGGAAAATATGCACCACATCCCATAACTCCAGAGTCTCCTCTTAAAGAGAAATTTGTCAGCAAGTATGTTTGTACATATTTTGCCCACCTGAAGGTGAAGATCTCAAACCTGGCAAAAACTCGCCGCCACCCGGGCAGCAGTGATCTCTACCATCCTGCAGGGGTCTGGGATTTGGACATCACACACCGTGCCTCAAAGCACTGGAAAGGTACTTCCAAATCTGCTGGCAGGGTAAGCGGACCATTGTGTGTCCTCTTCCAGGGTAACACCCTCAGCACTGAAGGCCTCGTCGCACTCTGATGGTTTTGTTGATCAGACTGTGTTATACGCACGAAGCTCCGTGATGGGATGAAGTTACCCAGTGGAACAAGGGAAAAAAACCTGGATGATCTGAAAACCTCCTGGGGGGGTGGGGGGGAAGGGCAATTACGACATCTCCAGTAACTCCAAGTAGAGCAGGAGCATTGTGGACGACATGGAGATCCTGGTGTCCATGTATTTGGAGTATGACGACACCTCGCCTTAACTGCGGAGTGCCCTGCCTGCTTATTAAGCAGCTGCTGCCCTAACTGGGATTATCTGTGCGCCTCATGTTGGTGCCCTACCTCAGAGTGGAGTGGGAATGTCACCCTGAATCCCAAGTGACTGTCAACAAAGAGCAAAAATAGCTTGGCAGAGTATGGAATGAACGATTGGGGTGAAGATGCAGGGAAGTACGATGTTTAATGCTGTAGTTGCTTGCTCTGACCAGGAGGTGGTATGTGGAGCAAGTTTGGGAAACCTTGGAGGTGCAAAAGACTGTGCAGATGCTTACATCTGGAGCAATAGACAATCCACAGGAGGAACTCGGAGTCGAGCAGCATCTGTGGAGGGAGAGGAATTGCCGACGTTTCCGTGTTTCGATCTAACTCCCTAACAGATGGTGTTCAGTCCGCTGAGTTCCTCCAGCAGATTGCATGTTGTTTCTGGAGTCGTAATCCCAAATCCCCAGCTGTCTTGTATTTTATAACTAAGTAACCTACTTTCAGTACTGTAAACCATTTTCTGGTGCTGTATTCCAGACTGATGTTATAAAGCATCTGCCTCTCTCTGGACACAGGTGCTAAGCGGGTGCTGGAACTGGACAAGTACCAAGGGGAGAGAGGCTACCAGCTCTTCAAGAATGAGTTGGGCCACAGCAGAGACGTCTCTCTGAGTGATGCACTGTGGGTCTGCTCCAATCTCTTCAGTGACATCAGGCTTAAGCTGAGCCACAAGCGCATCATGTTGTTCACTAACAATGACGACCCTCACGCTGCTGACAGCTCCAAAGCACGCATGGCCAGAACCAAGGCCAGTGATCTCCGAGAGACAGGTGGGTGAGCTACCGTTACTGAATCCGAATCAGAATCAGGTTTACTATCACCAGCATGTATCATTGAATTTGTTGTTATGCAGCAGCAATACATAATAAAGACTGTACATTACAGTAAGAAGTGTACTTGTATATTAAAAAGTTAAATTCAAAAAGAGGGGAAAAAGTAGTGAGATAGTGTTCATGGGTTCAATGTCCATTCAGAAATCTGATGGCAGAGGGGAAGAGGCTGTTCCTGAATCGTTGGGTGTGTGCCTTCAGGCCCCTGTGCCTCCTTCCTGATGGTAACAATGAACAGGGGGCTTGACCTAGGTGATGAGGGTCTTTAATGATGGATGCCGTCTTTCTGAGGCATCACTGTTTGAAAATATCCTGGATGCTGAGGAGGTTCGTGCCCATGACGGGGCTGACTGAGTTTATAATTTTCTGCGGCCTCTTCCGATCCTGTGCAAAGGCCTCTCCATACCGGACGGTGATGCAACCAGTTAGAATGCTCTCCATAGTACATATGTAGAGATCTGGCAGTGCCTTTGGTGACATACAATTCTCCTGAAACTCCTAAAGAAATGTAGTCGCTGTCATAACTTTGAAACTGCATGGATATGTTGTAACTGAATTGTAACTATATCAATATGCTGGGCCCAGGATAGATCCTCAGAACTTGAAATTGCTCACTCTCTCCACTGCTGATCCCTTGAGGAGAACTGTTGTGCGTTCCCTCATCTTAACCTTTCTGAAGTCCACTATCAATTCTTTGGTCTTACTGATCATGAGTGCAAGGTTGTTGCCGCACCGCCACTCAACCAGCTGATCTACTTTGCTCCTGTATGCCTTCTCGTTGCCATCTGAAATTCTGCCAACTATAGTCATGTCGTCAGCAAATTTAAAGATGGCATATGAGCTGTGCCTCGCCACAGCGTCATGGGTGTAACACTGGGAGCCACTGTTGGGACAGACTCAGTGATGTGTATGTGATACTATTTCTCTGCCACTGAACCATGCAGTTGTACAATGAGGCATACTGTACAGTGTTACACAGCATTAGTCATAGGGTATGGAACCAGGCCCTTTCACCCAACTCATCCATGACCATGACACCCACTAAACTGGTTCTATTTGTCAATGTTTAACCAAAATCTCCCTCAATCCCTCCTATCCGTGTACTTATCCAAATGTCTTCTGAATGTCGTTACCTTGCCTTCCTCAATCACTTCAACAGATAGGTCGTCATCATCCTCTGCATGAAGAAGTTATCTCCATTTGAAACTCTTAAACTCTCTCTAGCTTTCAGTTCCCCTTCCCCATTATTTATACAGCAGGACTTAGCTAAATATTGCAAAACACAGTAGGGCAGTGTCACCAATGTCACTGAGTCACGGAAAGAATTAAGATTCTTGTCCAGACTTTTGCTGAAAAATTAGATTTAACTAATGAATAGAGGGGGAGATAAAGGGACGGGGTTTAACAGAGTTTTAGGTTCAAGTTTATTGTCTTGGGTATACATTCATAGGGTATAAATACGATGAAAATTGGCTTTTTATATCAGGAACACAGTACATTGCAGATGTGACAAATAAAGTTAACATAGACTTATTGAGACCTTGGTTGCTCTGGCTTGACCAATATGGAGAGCAAACTGTTGCCCATGTAGCAATCTCCTCTCTCCATGCATCTGATAAACCCAAAGGAATGGCAGAGATTGATACAGTTCCGTACAAGCAGTTTCACAGGGGTTCCCAGTCAGCATTGAACTCAGCCTTGGGGACTCCTGCTCCAGATTTTTTCTTCGGGGTTTACTCCCAAAGCCTTCCCCCCCATGAGTGGGTATAGCCGCAAGGCAGCAGAGGTTTGAGATCAGAGTTTTCCTTCTCCTAGATGAGCTGCCAACCTCGGCTGACGAGCCCCATCTGCCTGAAGTGACTGGTTTTAAGGCGCCAGTAACCCACCTTTGCCCCTTCTCCTGTCAGTAGAATCGGTTCCACCGGGCTTGGTGGCTAAGCCATGCGTAAAGGCCAGGAACTGGACTTGTTAGACACTATTTGAATTGCATGCCATTGGGAACATTTAATAGGTTAGCGGGAGCTTATCTCCACTAACTTGCCCGGCCATAACGACCTTAAGGAACCAACATAAAATTAAATTAACGTAAATTACACGCAACTTGCTCAGCAACACAAAAAATATCATTAGTGCAAGTTGAGAGAGAGAGTCTGAAGTCGAATTGGGTTTTTTAAACTTGTTTGAAGAACCTGATGGCAGTGGGGAAGAAGTAGTTGAACCTTGAGGTATGGGTCTTCAGTTTCCTGTACCTCCTCCCTGATGATAAGTGTCACCTTCATGAGACATTAGGTGTTCTTGATGATGGGGAGACCTGTACCCATTAAAAATTTACAAACTTTTAGTCATTCATGTCTGGGATGATGAGTGGTCCTGTTACCACTGAAGTCCTGCTCAGTGATTTCTCCTCACACCAGGGGAATGCCATTGAGTCAGACAGTTCAGCGAGGCCCTTCAGCCTGTTGCATTTGTCCCTGCTACCAACCACCCATTTGCACCAGTCCTACTCTGTCCGTTGTATTCTTTCCACATTCCCATCAACTCTCTCCACTCTCTCGTCTCTGTAACCTTTTGCGGTCCTGTGCATTGGAGCTCCCAACCCTGGCTGTGATGCGATGTCATAAAGCCTGTGGACAAGTCAGCTGGAAATACAGCCATCAGTAGGGGACCAGTGAAGACTAGAGTGGCTGTGGAGGGCAAGTTTTGATCAGTGCAGGAACACAATCTCATGTCGTATACACGGAGGGACAGTGCATTGAAGCAGCCCCCTGTTGTACATACAGATCCCATAGGATTGCAGAGACTGAAAGAACTCAAAGCTTTGGAGGGAGGGGGGTGGGTTTGAGAGTTTGCATCTGTTTGATAATTGCGCATCACATTAAGGCATGTGTAGACCCAGACAGCACGCTATTCCTAAAGGGGGAACTTCAGCTAAGCACAATGCTTCAGCTGCCTGGATTCACAGAGGAAACTGGTCCAGAATCTTGCCTTCATCACTCTGGGCTTTGAGTACGAGAGTTGGGATGTCATGTTGCAACGATACAAGTCATTGTTGAGACCAGATTTGGAGTGTGTGCATCTTTGGTCACCAAGCTATAGGAAGGATAGCATTAAGCTGGAAAGCAATCAGAAAAGATTTACGAGGATGCTACTGGACCTGGAAGGTTTCAGTTGTAAGGAGAGGACAGACAGACTGGACATTCGTTCCTGGAGTGAAGGAGGCCGAGGAGTGACCTTGCAGAGGTTTATAAAGTCATGGGGGGGCATAGTTAAGGTAAACATCTATAGATGTACAATGCAGAGTATTCTAACTGTGAAATGGGAACACCTCTTTTTCCCAAGGCTTTTGGTGAGTGGCAAAAGAATCAAAAGGGAAGTTGTTGGGCACATGAGTGAGAGAGGTGTTATAAAAATTTGGGAGGAGGTGGTGAGAAACTGCTGATTTCTTTCCACATTTTATATATACAGAGCTGACCGTAGTAGCTTTTAATTGCTGTTGTGAATGGATTTTCTGTGTCTGTGTTTAGGTATTATCCTTGACCTAATGCACCTGAAGAAGGCTGGTGGGTTTGATATCTCTCTCTTCTACTGCGACATTGTGAGCCTGTCGGAGGATGACGAGCTGGGCCTGCAGGTCAAGGAATCAGCCAAACTGGATGACCTGCTTCAGAAAGTCAGGGCCAAGGACCACAAGAAACGAGCGCTTACCTGGTCAGCCATCACAAGATTAGCATCTTCTGATTCCTAAAACATTTAAAGAATCATAGAACACAACAGCACAGATACAGGCCCTTTGGCCCATCTCATCTGTGCCGAACCATTAATCTGCCTAGTCCCATCGACCCGCACCCAGACCAAAGTCCCCTCCCATCCATGTACTTATTCCAAATCTCTCTTAAGTGTTGAAATTGACCCCGCTTCCACCACTTGTGTTAGCAGCTCGTTCCACCTCTCACCCCTCGAAATGAAGAAGTTCCCCCTCATGTTGCCCTTTAAAACGTCACCTTTCACCCTTAACCTATGACCTCTATGTGTAGTCTTGCCCAACTCAGTGGAGAAAGGCTGCTTGCGTTTACCCTCTCTATAGCTCACATAATTTTGGATCCCAGTAGAACAGCATAAAAACTACATTTCAGAGCCTCAGCCTGCCTGAGGAACAGGTAGGTTCTCTGTTCTCATAGACAAAGGAGATTCTGCAGATGCTGGAAACTGAGCAAGCACACACAAATGCTGGAGGAACTCAGCAAGTCAGCAGCATCTTTGGAGGGAATCTGGGCAAATGCCCTTCATCGGGACTGGAAAGGAACCAGCATAAGAAGTTGGCGGGGCGGGGGTGGGGAGTACAAAGTGGCAGGTGATAGGTGAGACCAGGTGAGAGGAGGCAATGATTTAAGAAGCTGGGAGATGATAGGTGGAAGTGGTAAAGGGCTGAAGAAGGAGGAATCTGATAGGACTAAGGAATAAAAGGAAGAAGGAGGAGAACCAGTGGAAGGTAATGGTCAGGTCGTGTGGGTAAAGAAGGAGAAGAGAAGGGGTGAGAGGGTAACAGCAGGAGAGTGGATCTTTTACATGCATCTCAACAGAGGTAGAAGAGGTGCTCTCAGTCGAACCCCTCATTACTAAGCTGTCATCATTTGTAGTCTGTTAGTTTGAGGCAGCGCATACCCACTTTCCCCGCCTCAGGCACCCAGCTGCGGCAGCTATGTACGCCCCTGACGTGTGCTGTTTTTGCCCAGGGTAAACCTGATCCTGGGCGGAGGTGTGGAGCTCTCGGTTGCCGTGTACAACCTCATCTATGGCGTCAAGAGACCTGGTGCAATCCGCCTCCACCGGGAGAGCAACGAGCCTGTCAAAACCAAAACCCGGTGGTTCAATGGAGAGACTGGCAGCCTGCTGCTGCCCAGTGACACCAAGAAGGCCCAGGTATTGAACTTCTACTTTCTTATTGCATTTGGCCCAATGGCTCCAAGCAGAACAATCCCTAGTCCCATTGCCCCTCTCCCCTCCTGAATCTTGTTCCCTCTCTCATTGAGAGCATCCTGACAAGTTGCATCTCCTTCTGGTATGGGAGCAGCTGAGCATTGGACTGGAAGTCCCTACAAAGGACTGAGAATGGCTGAGAGGATCACAGGGTCTCTCTATCATCCACTGGGGACATTTATCAGGCGCACTGCATACGTAGGGCCGGTAGTTTTATCAAGGATCCCACCCCTCCATCCAGCATCTTCTTGGACTTTCTACCATCAGGCAGGAGACTCCGATGCTTAAAAACAAGAACGGTCAGGATGGGAAATGGTTTCTTTAATCAGGACATTAGGCTTCTGAACCACATCGCATTTGAAGTGTCACTGGTTAATCTGTTCTGTATCTTACAATATTTAATTTATGCACTTTAGTTTGTTATTTATGCGTGATTCAACCATAGATTTTATTCTTCCTTTTATGTTACTGTGTGTTATGTGTAGTACTGTGCTTTACAGACTGGTCTGGAGAAATGTCTCGTTTGACAGTATACATGTGTATAGTTAAATGACAATGAACTTGACTTGACATGCTTATCAAGTGCCCCTTGATACTTTGACCATTCCCCCTTGAGGGGCAAATAACAGCAGCTAATTAACCTACCAAGCTGCATGTCCTAGGGGTGTGGAGGAAGCCGTTGTGTCCACAGGAGACCCTTAAGCCTCTCTTGCCCTTCTTCAAAGTGTCTACATCTTCACCCTGCCCTAACATGGTCTTATGTCGTTCATCTATTTTTTTTGTTGCTTTGTTGAGACTGGTGGCAAACTCCGCAGGAGACCACTGTTTGTGGAGACTGAAGTCTGTGCTTGTGCTTTGAAAATCAGGTGTACGGACAGCGACAGATTGTGATGGAGAAGGAGGAGACGGAGGAGCTGAAGCGGTTTGATAATCCCGGCTTGGTTCTCATTGGCTTCAAGCCATTGTCTCTATTAAAGAAGCATCACCACATCAGGTCATCGCAGTTCATTTACCCTGAGGAAGAGCTGATAACAGGTAACCGTCAACTCCAGTTACATCTCCCATTTACCCTGAGGAAGAGCTGATAACAGGTAACCGTCAACTCCAGTTACATCTCCCATTTACCCTGAGGAAGAGCTGATAACAGGTAACCGTCAACTCCAGTTACATCTCCCATTTACCCTGAGGAAGAGCTGATAACAGGTAACCGTCACCTCCAGTTACATCACCCGATGTAGGGAGAGCTCTGCACTAATCCTTCAAACAAGGGTAGAATCTGCACCAGTGATACCTGGCCTGGAAATATCGTTGTATGGTGTTGTTTACTTCTGAGCTATGCAATTGAAAGTATTTATTTTCTTAGTGGGACAAAACTGTTTCCAGGTTGTTTTGTGTCTCTCTGGGAATTGGGATTGATGCTTCCCCAGTGTGAGCCACATTCATGGTGAATGATTTCCACATCCAGCTTATCTCCTAGTTACAGAATTCCCAGGTGGCATTGTCCTCACAGTTTTCTGAGTCCTTCTATCCCAGAGAGCCTGTTAACCCAGGACAACGGGATTTAATATCAGTCTAGTGTGAAGGCCCAGTAAAGGGGCCTCCATTTTCTGCCGTCAGTGCTTTCAGAGCCACTCCCCGCCCCCCCAGCACCATCCTGTAATCTCCCCTTCACCTTGCTCAAAACCCCAGCTTCAGCCATCTCTCCTCATTGAAGGATGCACCCTCACCCCATGATCAGAATCAGGTTTAATATCACCGGCATATGTTGTGAAATTTGTTAACTTTGAGGCAGAGATGATAATAATAATAATAGAGAAAAAAATGTGAATTACATTGTGTGTATAGTCTCGTGAGACCATGGATTTGCGCCTTGGAAGGTTTCCAAGGCGCAGGCATGGGCAAGGTTGTATAGAAGACCGGCAGCTGCCCATGCTGCAAGTCTCCCCTCTCCACGCTACCGATGTTATCCAAGGGAAGGGCACTAGTCCCGATACAGCTTGGCACTGGTGTCGTCACAGAGCAATGTATGGTTAAGTGCCTTGCTTAAGGACACAACACGCTACCTCAGCTGAGGTTCGAACTAGCGACCTTCAGATCACTAGACCAACGCCTTAACCACTTGGCCACACGCCAACATATATATATATATATATATATGTGCATATCTATAATAATTAAATTGCAAAAATAGAAATAAAAAAGGTAGTGAGGTAGGGTTCATGGGTTCAAAGTCCACTCAGAAATCGGATGGCAGGGGGGATGAAGCTGTTCCTGAACATTTGAGTGTGTGCCTTCAGGCTTCTGTACCTCCTTCCTGTAACAATGAGAACAGGGCATGTCTGGGTGATGGGGGTCCTTAATGATAGATGTCACCATTTTGAAGCAATGCTCCTTGAAGATGTCCTGGATACTACAGAGGCTAGTGCCCATGATGGAGCTGTTTTCTATACAATAGCCCGCCACCAGCCCCACCCCATACCAGACAGTGATGCAGCCAGCTAGAATGCTCTCCATGGTACATCTGTAGAAATTTGTGAGTGCTCAGGCCAGTCCTCCACGAAAGCTGACTGGGCAATCACCGACTTACTGTCTCAGCGCCTGACCTCAGCCCTCGGCACTGTCTTTTGTCCGAAGAACCGTTGGAAACATTAGGCTGGTAGCCCCTGGCATTCCTAAAGTGGAAGAGCCCTTGAACTGTCCAAAAAACTGAGGGGTGTTAACAGGATTGATATGGAGAGGATGATTCCTCTTGTGGGAAAAGCTAGAACTAGTGGTCATTGTCTAAAAATAAGATGAGGAGAATTTGGTTCAGGGATGTAAGTCTTTGGGACTCTCTTCCTTCAGACTGGTCTGAGTATTTTTAAATTCACGGGCAGATAGATACTATAAAATGTTACTGGGGATAGAGCGTGGAGCTGAGGTTCTGGTCTGATCAGCATGAAGTGGTGAGGCAGGTTGGAGAGACTGAGTGATCAATTCCTGGTGCATTTGCACGCTTTCCTTCGGATTGCTGACCATCAGAGCTGCAGCCCCAGGGGTCAGAGATGTTAGTGAGCTAAAACTAAAGCAGGAAGTGCTGGAAACACTCAGCCCATCAGGCTGCATCTGGGGGGAATAGAAAAAGCATCAGCGTCTCCGAATGGAGACCCTGAACTGAAAAGGAGACGAAAGCAGTTGGTGGACCTAGTGTGCCACTGCACTGACCATCTCACACATGACTGAGGACCACTTGAATCTCTGAGCACTCAGGACTTTGAGTCTCATTGTCCTGGTTAAACTTCAAGTTTAACTCTTGTCAAGCAACCTCGGCTGGTCCTCATCTCTAACTGTCCTGGGTCCTAGTGCCCAGCTGTTTGTTACTCTGACTTTTTTTTTGTTGAGATACAGTGTGGAATAGGCCCTTGGAGCCACGCTGCCCAACAATCCCTCAATCTAATGCTAGCCGAATCACGGGACAATTTACGGTGACCAATCAGCCTACCAACTGGTACATCTTTGGTCTGTGGGAGGAAACTGGAGCACCTGGAGAAAACCGTGCGGTCGCGGGGAGAACATACAAACTCCTTACAGACTGTGGTGGGAACTGAACCCCAATCGCCTGCACTGTAATGTATTGTGCTAACTTTTATCTGTGCTCATGTCCCCAACAGGAAGCACTACTCTGTTCAGCGCGGTACTCACCAAGTGCCTGGAGAGGAACGTGTGCGCCATTTGTCGGTACACATCGCGGAGGAACACCCCGCCTCGATTCGTCGCAATGGTCCCGCAAGAGGAACAGCTGGATGATCAGAAAATGCAAACCATGCCTTCAGGTCGGTGATTCTGCACGTGCTTACTGACTGAGGGAATAGGTTTAATGGCAGGCTCTTCACCCCACCTTCATCAAAGGATGTGCACTCTTTAAGTGGCCAGATCTCCACTCACCGAGGGCACGCCTTATGGGTTTTCAGACGCCGCACAAATTCTGAGCACACTCAACGACTGCACATCTGAACATGGTACACACACACATACACTCATAAAGACACCCACACTCTCTGACGCACTCGCATTCACACTCTCACACTTGCATGATGAGTGATTGTAGTAGTAAAGCCATTTTGAGAAACAGCAGGTGACAATATGACCCAGGGGGTGACAACATGACCCAGGGATAATGATGCATCATGAAACATGGGAACTTAAAAAGTTGCTTACTTTGGGATCTGTGCAAGAGGGTAAGAGATGATTTCTCCCCAACCCACCCCCATTACCGGTTCATGAAAGCTTAAGTATTTAGTATTTTATTCTCCGAGTTCGAAGAAATGTTGGACACGTTAGGCTGGTAGCCCCTGGTGTTCCTAAAGAGAGAGCCTTTGAACTGTACAAAAAACCGGAGGGGTGTTAACAGGATTGATGTGGAGAGGATGATTTCTCTTGTGGGAAAACCTAGAGCTTGTGGTCGTTATCTAAAAATAAGATGAGGAGAAATTGGCTCAGGGATGTAAGTCTTTGGGACTCCCTTTGTTTTCCTTTGGACTGCTGATCGTCGGAGCTGCGGCCCCAGGGCTCAGAGATGTTAGTGCATTAAAACTAAAGCAGGAAGTGCTGGAAACACTCAGAACGTCAGGCTGCATCTGGGGGAATAGAAACAGCGACAGCCTGTCCGATCAGGGACCCTGAACTGAAAAGGAGACGAAAGCAGCTGGTGGAGTTTCTGAGTTATACAGTACAGCAACGGGCCCAAATATTTCCCATTGGCCCACATCCCTCTAAATCTTCCCTATCCATGAATCAGTCCATTTGTCTCTTGAACACTGTAATTGTACCTGCTGCTACCATTTCGTCTGACAGCTCATTCCACATACTGATCATCATCTGTGTGGAAAAATACTTTTAAATCTTTCCTCTCTCATCTTAAACCTTTGCCCTCTAGTTTTAAATTCCCCTATCCTGGGCTATTCAGTTTATCATTACCCTTCATGATTTTGTATACTCTATACCTCTACAACATCACCTCTCGATCTTCTACACTCCAGGGGAAAAAGTCACAGCTATCCAGTCTCTCCTTATAACTCCTACCCTCTGGTCCCAGAAATATAGATCTTTTTTGCACACTTTCCTGCTTAATGACATCCTTCCTATAGCTAGGTGACCAGAACTGCCCACACAATACTTTTCTGCACCGATGACTTCTGCAACTGTAGCATTACATCCCAACTCTTGTCTCCCAGCAACATGACCTCATTATTTGTCTTTTGCACAATAGTCTTAGACTTTTGCACAGTACTGTATTTGTCAAAGTGGAGCGGAGAGTGAGTTTGTAAATCAGGTGGGAGCAAAGAATGTTGGGAATGGTGAGGGAAGGGCGTGGGACAAGTGGCAGAGAAAGAGTGCCAGGGCAGGGGATGGCACAGGTGCAGACACACCCAGCCATGAGACACCAGGCAAGGTTGTTTGTTTATTGATCATTACAGAATGTCTCTCTGGTGCTTCCTGCTCCCTTCCCTTTTTCCCAACCATGATTTCCCCTCTCCCTGCCCCCTTCCCACTCTCAGTCCATGATAGAGACCCATACCAGAATCAGATTTATCATCAATCACATATGACATGAATCTTGTCATGTCATATATATATACACATACGCCTAAGACTTTTGCACAGTATTGTATGTCAGTGTCAATAAACCTGATTCTGATTCTGACTCAGTGCCCTAACTAACAAAGGCAAACATGCTAAATGGACCTTGTTAAAGTCTACAGAGACAACAACTACTGCCGTGCTCTTGTCAAGCCTCTTGGTTACCTCTTCAAAAAACCTCAGTCAAATTTGTGATCTTTGCATGCACAAACCCATGCCCACTATCCCTATTCAACCCTTGCCTTGGGTTTCAGACACTCACTCTATCCACACTGCTCTACAACTGCAGATAAAAAGACTTGCATTCATGAAATGCCATTCACAACCCAGGGGGTAAACCCAAATGCATTACCCCCAATAACATGCTTTAATTTTGAGCTCCAAATACAGTGGATTCCAGTTAATTGGGACATATCAAGACCAGAACATTTTGGCCCAACTTAAGTGGCTGCCCCAATTAGCTGACGTTTTGTTGAAATAGTTTAAAAGTGTAAAATAGGTCATACTACTGTTTACTTGAGTAACAAATTATGTATTTAAATAAATAAAGAACAAATTGGAACATTACCAATACTACTGATGGTTGTCCATCATATCCAACGATGACAGGAAACCTGTGCGGGAGAGTTTTTAAAGTGGAAAAGCCATCGCACTGGGGCAGGTCCCCTCTCTCAACCTCAGAAGTCTGGGTCCAGTGGTACAAGTAGTCGTCACGATTGGGGTCATCCTTGGATGAAATGGATGACCGTAACTACTCCCGTGCCCTTTGCTCTCCACGATGCTTTACAGACTCGCCTTTCTGGCCATTGGATCTCGCTGTAGATCTCACCCACCCTGTCTGCTGGAGCTGACTTTGCAGGCTAGGACAGGTGTGTCCCTATCTCAACGGGGGCATGAGTTCCGCCAGCTGCCCTCACCTGGTTTAGCCTACCTGTCAAAGCGGTGTACTGGGGTCACATGCAAACAGCTAGTTGAAGCTACAGGTGAGAGCTGAATGTCCGGTGGGGGGCAAAGATAACATTCCAGGGGATTGTCCGTACCTTCAAATTCTTTGTAGTTCCACCTGCTGAAGTAATGAAATTATTTCATTTTTACTCCTGGCTGTTTCTGGCACTTCCAAGCCTGAATGCTTGAAACCACAGTGACCAAAACAGATCTGAGCTGTCTTACTGCTTATTTCTCGCCAGCTATTGATGACAAAAATCACTGCTTTTTGAACACAAACACACACAACTGACGCTATTTAAAAACTGTTCACTCTAAGCAGAGTGTTGTGTGTTTGGCAACGGTCCCCCATCAGTAGCATAGTGTCCCAAATAAATGAAGAGGATCCTGGCTATTTTCTCAATTAGTTTTTGTCTTTTAAGAGTTGTCGCAAATAAGAGGCTCCTCCAATTGATCGATGGCCCAATTAACCAGAATCCACTGCATTCTATAATATTATTAGATAACCAGCTTGCACTAAGCTCACTCAAACAACCATGTGATAGTAAGAGGATTACCTGTTTAGTCAGTGATGTTGGCATAGAATATTGGCAAAATATGAAAAATCTGAATGGTGCCCCGATCCTTCTTATCTGCCTCTAAGATGACATCTACTATCGTGCCTCCTCCAGCCATTTACCCTCAGCTTCAAGCCTCATGTGAAACGTGCTGAGGTATTCAAGGGCACAAGGACCATAATGCCCTTCCCACCTGTGAAGGTCAGGGTTTAAAAGAACATAGTAGTTGGGGACATTGCTGCTGGTGTGCAGTCAGGTCCCACCTTTGATCACATTTCTGTGGGACTGTTGGCATTCATTCTAAGGGTGAATTAAGCAACTCGAGTGCTGCCCACATTCTGCGTGCATGGTACGCTTACGCATTCTTGGTGCAATGAAACCTCTCTGCTGCATTTCTTAGGATTCCACCTGATCTTCCTGCCATTTGCCGATGACATCAGGAAGGTCAGTTTCACAGAGAAGGTGGTGGCCAATCGAGATCAGATCGAGAAGATGAAGAGAGTGGTGCAGAAGCTCAGGTTCAAGTACAGGTCAGTGGCAAGTTTGGAAACTAACTTCGTAGCACAGCTGTCCACGTGCCTGTTGTATTACTGAGGGCAGTTGTGTGCTTTGGAACAGGAGCGGGTGAACCTGCAAAACCCACGCTGGCCAACAGCTTGCAGCTAGCCAGCTCATTTAACATTGTAAGCTGTTGCAAAGCCCTTGACACAAGGTTATGGATGGAGATACAGGTTGAGTACCCCTTATCTAAAACGCTTGGAGCCGCAAGTGTTTCTGATTTCAGATTTTTTTTCAAATTTTGGAATGTATAATATGATAGCTTGGGATTGCCATCATTTCCGACTGAATTGATGTGCTAACAGTAAGCTGTCTTACACTTGTTCATCAGACATAGGAACTGATGCAGCCATTCTGTGTGTTAGGTTTTCATCAGTAACGATCTTAGCAAACTCTTCAATTAATTTCTCTGCTGCTCCATGATCAGTAGACCCTTTATCACCACAAATTCTTTAAAAGTGGAGTGCTGTAAATTTCTGCTACCAGCATGCAGAACATTCACAATTTCCTTCAATTTTCAATTCGTTGTGATGGATCTTTGCTTGTTTCCTGATCAGCGTACCGTTAAGCGGCATGTTCACTCTGACACTGATGAATCCACTCTATCAGTAGACGATCGAGATCTTTACTTTTCTCTTTACGCAGTATTTTCCTATTTGTCATTAACTTCTGTTCATTACATATGTGAGGTCACTTCTCAGAACTGTGTGGTGCGCAGAGACCTGCTCATTGCCTGGAAGCCTTCCCAGAGCCTTGGGAATTTCCATTTATGACGTCATGTCAGCACTCAAAACTTGGGATTTTGGAATTTCGAATAAGGGGTACCCAGCCTGTATTAGGATAGGTAGGTGAAGGAATGGTTAATGGAATAGACACAACTCAAAGAAGCAAAGTTGAAAATCAAGTTTTTTGACATATGCAAGTGTACAGGTGCAATGAAAAACTTGCCTGGACCAGCATCACAGTTACATAGCATCGAATAAGCAGCATTCACAAGAAAAACATCAATTATACATGACGTTTACAAGAAAGAACACAATTAGATCTAAAAGTCCAATTTGGTTTGGTGGTCACAGTGTGGCTAGACTATCAGTTGGTTCAAGAATCAGATGGTTGAAGGAAAGCAGCTGTTGTTGAACCTGGTGGCGTCGGACTTCAGGGTTCTGTACCTTCTGCCTGATGGTAGATGGCATGCACCACACGGTGGGGATCTTTGATAATGGATGTTACCTGAAGGCACACACTCAGCGATTCAGGAACAGCTTCTTCCCCTCTGCCATCCGATTCCTAAATGGACATTGAATTTTTTGAAAATATATATTATTTCTGTTCTTGCACGATTTTTAATTTATTCAATATACATATACTGTGATTGATTTACTTATTTATTACTTTTATATATTTTTTCCTCTATATTATGTATTGCATTGAACTGCTGCTGCAGAGTTAACACATTTCACCACACATGCCTGTGATAATAAACTTGATTCTGACCTTCCAGAGGCAACACCTCCTGCAGATATTACTGATGGTAGGGAGGGATATGCCTGTAATGTATTGCGTAGAGTCCGCTCGGCATTTTTTTTGCATTGTTGAGCATTAAATTGTTGAACCAGTTAACAGTATATCTGTAGAAATTTGTTAGTGTTCGACAACAAGCTGAACCTACCTCACCTCCTAAGTAAAGATGCTGATGCACTTATGAAACTTAAGAAGCGAGTTCTAAAGGTTAAGACCCAATCTTAGCTGCAGTGGTGAGAGATTCACTGGCGCTCTCTCGCTGTTCAAATTATACATGACTGGACATAGCTATGTCTGCCACATGACAGCTGTTGCCAGGTTTTGTAGTTTCTGAATGGTCTGATGGCTTCTGGTGGCAGTGATCATAATTCACACTGATCAGGTAAATGTTTCCTATTGCATATTGATACTGATTTTGCCTGTTGTAATATTAAGGGCAAAGACGTGGTCTGTGTTTTGAGCTCCTATTTTCATCTGAGCCAGGGAAGATTCCCTCATCTTCTCTTTTCCCCATTGAGAATAATAAATCACAAAAGGTGGCCATTGGGCCCATCACACCTGTTCTTCCAATCACTAAGCTCATGTCAAATATATTACCTCACTATCACTCAAAATCTCCGTAAGACATGGGAGCTGAATTAGGCTATTTGGCCCATCAAGTCTACTCCACCATTCACGACTGACTTTATTATCCCTCAACAGCATTCTCCAGCCTCCTCCCCATAAACTTTTGAAACCTTTTCTAATCAGGATTCTGTCAACCTCCGCTTTAAATATACCCAAATGACTTGGCCTCCATAGCTGTCTGTGGGAATGAATTCCACAGATTCACCACCCTCTGGCTTAAGAAATCCCTCCTTATCTCTTTTCTTTATTTTTATTTTTTTTAATATAATTTTTATTGAGTTTTCAAAAAGAATACATGAAAAGATAAAATCTACCCTCCCCCCTCCCCTTAACCCTCCCCCCCCCATATATATAGTCCTACCTAAAAAGAAAAAAAAGAAAAGAGCCGCCTGGGTATTGGAAGGTTTCCACATGCTCCATGGGATTCAAAATAAATTTGGAATAATTATTCGTTGCTTTCCCCGAGGGACCAAGGTCTTTATCGGAGCACTTAAATACGACATCCTATCTTTTGTAAATAAGGGCGCCAAATATTCAAAAATGTTACATATTTATCTCTTAAATTATAAGTAATTTTTTCGAGTGGAATAGAACTAGTCATTTCATTATTCCAACGATCCATACTTAAATACGAATCAGATTTCCAAGTAACTGCTATAGTCTTCTTAGCTACTGCCAATGCAATTTTTATAAATTCTTTCTGATATTTATTCAATTTAAGTTTCGGTTTTATCCCTTCAATATCACCTAATAGAAATAATACAGGGTTATGTGGAAGTTGAGTTCCAGTAATTTGTTCCAATAAGACTCTTAAATTTATCCAAAAGGGTTGAATTTTAAAACAAGACCAAGTAGAATGTAAAAAAGTACCAATTTCTTGATTACACCGAAAGCATTTATCAGATAGATTTGAATTTAATCTATTTATTTTTTGTGGTGTAATATATAATTGGTGTAAAAAATTATATTGTACTAATCTAAGTCGAACATTTATTGTATTTGTCATACTGTCAAGACAGAGTCTTGACCAATTTGTTTCATCAATATTAATATTCAAATCTGTTTCCCATTTTTGCATTGACTTATGGGTTCCTTGTTTAATTGTCTGTTCTTGAATCAAATTATACATACAAGAAATAAATTTTTTAATTTTCCCTTTTTGAATTAAAATTTCAATTTCATTAGGTTTTGGCAAAAACATTGTTTGACCCAGCTTACCTTTTAAGTAAGCCCTTAATTGAAGGTAACAAAAGAAAGTATTATTAGATATTTTATATTTATCCTTTAATTGTTCAAATGACATCAATATACCTCGTTCAAAACAATCTCCTATAAATTTAATCCCTTTTTGGTACCAATTATATAAAAGTTGATTGTCCATTGTAAAAGGAATAAGTCTGTTTTGAAACAAAGGTCTCCTTGCTAATAGAGATTTCTGTGTTTCATTATCATCATTTATCTTATTCCATAAATCAATCAAATGTGTTAATATAGGAGATTCTTTCTTTTCCCGTATCCATTTAGATTCCCATTTATATATAAAATCTTCAGGTTCATTTTCTCCTATCTTGTCTAGTTCTATTTTAATCCATGCTGGTTTTTGATCATCGAAGAAAGATGCAATAAATCTAAGTTGATTTGCTTTATAATAGTTTTTAAAGTTTGGAAGTTGTGACCCTCCTAACCTAAATTTACATGTCAGTTTTTCCAATGATATTCTTGACATTTTACCTTTCCAAAGAAATTTTCTCACACATTTATTTAACTCTTGAAAAAATTTGTGTGGCAATTGTATTGGTAATGTTTGAAACAAATACTGTAATCTAGGAAATATATTAATTTTTACAACATTGACTCTACCTACTAATGTTATTGGTAGTATCATCCATTTGTCAAAATCTTCTTGAATTTTTTTCAACAGCGGTAAATAATTAAATTTATATAAATTCTTTACATCATTATCAAGTCTTATACCTAAATACTTTATACCATTTACCGGCCATCTAAATTGGGTTACTAATCGACATTGACTATAGTCTCCTTTAGTAAGAGGTAAAATTTCACTTTTATCCCAATTTATTTTGTAACCTGATACCTTCCCATATTCATCCAATCTAGAAGATAGTTTATGTAACGAATGTTGTGGGTTTGTTAAATAAATCAAAACATCATCGGCAAAAAGATTAATTTTTTATTCCTCCTGATTAACTCTAAAACCCATAATATCTGGATCAATTCTGATTAGTTCTGCTAATGGCTCTATCGCCAGTACAAATAAAGCAGGTGATAATGGACAACCTTGTCTAGTTGACCTTTTTAACTGAAATGGTGTTGAAATTTGAGAATTTGTCACTACTTTAGCTTTAGGGTTAGAATTTAAAGTTTTAATCCAATTTATAAAAGATGTTCCTAACCCATATTTTTCTAATACTTTAAATAAAAAATCCCATTCTAATCTATCAAATGCTTTTTCTGCATCCAAAGCTACTACTATGCTCTTCTCATCCCTTTTCTGTGCCAAATGAATTATACTGAGTAGCCGGGTTACATTATCTGCCAATTGTCTATTTTTAATAAATCCTGTTTGATCCATATGTATTAATTTTGGTAAATATTTAGATAATCTATTCGATAAAATTTTTGCTATTATTTTATAATCTGTATTCAATAAAGAAATAGGCCTGTATGATGTTGGTTTCATAGGGTCTCTGTCTTTTTTTGGCAATACTATTACAATCGCTGTTGAAAAAGATTCTGGAAGTTTATGTATTTTTTCTGCTCGACGTATTAGTTCCATAAAAAGAGGAAATAATAAATCTTTAAATTTTTTATAAAATTCAGGTGGAAAACCATCTTCTCCTGGAGATTTATTACTTTGGAGTGATCCTAAAGCTTCTTCAACTTCTTTTAATGTAAAAGGCATATCTAATCCCTTCTGTTCTTCCAAATTCAATTTTGGAAGAGAAATTTGTGATTAAAAACCTTTCTATCTCATTAACATCATTTTGGGATTCTGATTGATATAAATCAGAATAGAAATTTTTAAAAGTTTCATTTATTTCAAGAGGTTTATAAGATATTTTATTTGCCCTTGTTCTAATTGCATTTATTGTTTTGGAAGCTTGTTCTGTTTTCAACTGCCAGGCAAGAATTTTATGTGCTCTCTCACCTGACTCATAATACCTTTGTTTAGTTCTTATAATTGCTTTTTCTGTTCTATATGTCTGAAGCGTATTATATTGTAACTTATTATTAACAAGTTGTCTTCGTTTTTCTTCTGACATATATCTTTGAGATTCTTTTTCTATTTTTGTAATCTCTTTTTCCAATTGATCTAGTTCTGCCATATATTCTTTCTTAATTTTAGACGTATAACTTATCATCTGGCCCCTAAGATATGCTTTCATCGCATCCCATAATATAAATTTATCATCCACTGAATGAAAATTTGTATCCAAAAAGAATTGAATCTGCTTTTTCATAAAATGACAGAAATCTTGACGTTTTAATAATGTTGAATTAAATCTCCATCTATAAGCCACTTCTTCCTTATCAGCCATTATTATTGTCATTAATAAAGGGGAATGATCTGATAATGTTCTTGCTTTATATTCCATATTTTTCACTCTGTGTTGAATATGCATTGATAATAGAAACAAATCTATCCTTGAGTAAGTTTTATGTCTATGGGAGTAAAACGAATAGTCTCTTTCTTTAGGATTGATTCTTCTCCATATATCAATCAAATTTAAATCCTTCAACAATGATGAAGTTAAATTTACTACCTTCGATTTTATAACAGCCTTGGTTGATTTATCTAAGACTGGGTCTAAGCAAAAATTAAAGTCTCCTCCAATTAATTTTTTTTCATGTGCATCCGCCAAATTCAGAAAAGCTTCTTGTATGAATTTTGTATCATTTTCGTTTGGTGCATAAATATTCATAAAAGTCCATAATTCAGAAAAAAGTTGACAATGTATAATCACATATCTCCCCGCAGAATCAGTTATTACATTTTGTATTCTAATTGGTAACGTTTTATTGATCAAAATTGCTACTCCCCTCGCTTTTGAATTAAATGAAGCCGCAACAACACTACCCACCCAATCTCTCTTTAGTTTCTGATGTTCTGTTTCTGTTAGGTGCGTTTCCTGTAAAAAAGCTAAATCTATCTTCATTTTTTTAATATGTGTTAAGATTCTTTTTCTTTTCACTGGTCCATTAAGCCCATTAAAATTAAAACTCAAAAAATTCAATAAATTAGTCATTATTCTTAACAAAGTTACTCCAATCTGAAACACTACTTATCTTCTCAACTCTCATAGTTCCTTGGGGAATCTCTTTAAACTTCACCATGTTGCTATGTGTTTCCCTCCCAACCTTCCAGGCAAAAAGAAAAGAAAAGATAGAAAGAATACAAAAAAAGAAAAAACAAAATACCCCCCCCACTAATGTTGTGAATGAAAAGATACACAACACTACCCCCCTCCATTTTACGGGTCGTGGCAAAAGCCACGCTTGCACACATGATTAGCATGGCAATCGATCAGTGCTTCTTCCAGCTCCCCCGCAACAAAAAAAATTATATATATATAGGCAAAATTAATGTTACTATTCCCAACTAATATTCCTCCAGTTTTAACCTTTCTTACCCCCCCGTATAATTAATGATGTATTTATACATTCATCCAGCTTCAAAAATCCAACAAGTCCATTCTTTAACCCAATCTTCATCTTCAATCTATCTCGCTCCCCTGGATTTGTTCTTGTATCTGGTGAATATTCAGAGAATCTCGCACAAACTGCTCTGCTTTCTGGTAGTCATCAAAAAATCTCTTTTCTCCACCAGGCAAAAAAATCTTCAAGGTTGCAGGGTAACGCAGTATAAATTGATAACCATGGTCCCATAGGGTTTTTTTCACTGGATTAAATTTCTTCCTTCTCTTCAAAAGTTCATAACTTATATCAGGGTAGAAAAAAACTTTAATCCCTTTAATTATCAATGGCCCTTTTCTATCCTTGGCAGCTCGAGCAGCTGCCTGTAGAATCCTTTCCTTGTCTTGAAATCTTAAGAATTTTATTAAAATCGATCGTGGATATTGGTCATCTTTTGGTTTTGGTCTTAGAGCTCTATGTGCCCGCTCAGTTTCAATTGGTCGAACCTCCTCTTCCATTTGCAAAATATCCGGGATCCATTTTTGAAAAAATTCTATTGGATTTTCTCCCTCCGTACCTTCTTTAAGACCAACAATTTTAATATTATTACGTCTACTGAAATTTTCCAACATGTCCAAGAGTCGATTTCTTTCCGAGTTCCAGACAAGCAAATCATTTTCTGTTTTTTCCACTCTATCATTCATATGCCCCATTGCTCTTTCCATTTTTTGAAGCTTCTTATCCATTTTGTCCTGTCTTTCCATAACTTTATTATAGCACATCTTCGTATCTCTAAGCTTTTCTCTTACTTTTCTTCGTTCAGCCGTTAATTGCAATATGGCCTCTCGTATGTCTCTATCATCTCCTTTACTCCCACTCGCTTCCAATTCTTCCTCCTCTTCTTCATCTGTGTTCTCTGCAGAATCCGATTCTGACTCTGAGTCATTTTCAATTGCAGTGGCTGACGGTTCTTGTAGTTTGCGTTGTGTCGATTTGTGCATGCGCTCTTCTTTGCACATGCGCATTTCCGGTGCCTTCTTCGAAGAACCCGTTACCACCGCCATTGCTCCCTGTTCTACCGAAGGAAATCCAACCTGAGTCTGAGGCTCCATCGTTGCAGTAGTCCCTTTTTTCTTCCCCTCTCGCGGCTGCTTCGCAACATCAGACTTCTTTTGTTGCAGTTTAGGAGGCATATCGTAAAGTAATCTTACAAAGTTTATAAATAGTTTTCAGAAAATATTTACCAACTTTGTTTTATTTAAACGGTACTTTACTAATTTGTTGCGGGAGAGCTGGATTTACACGTCTCAGTTCCATGTCATCACGTGACGCCCCCCCCCCCCTTATCTCTTTTCTAAAAGGATGTCTTTGTATTCTGAGACTCTGTCCTCTGGTGCTAGACTCTCCCACTATTGGAAACTTCCTTTCCATGTCCACTCTATCTACGCCTTTCAATATTCAGTGAGATTCCGCCCCCTCCCCCATTCTTTTAAACTCCAGCCAGTACGGGCCCAGAGCTATCAAATGCACTCGCAAACACAAATCTCAGCACTCATCCTCTTTAGCGAATTCCAAAGGTTTATCACAGTGGGTGAAGGCATTCTTTCTCAATTCAGACCCAAGTGGCTGCCCTGTCCTCTTGTGAACACGGCTCTAGACACCCCCAGGCAAGGGAGGCATTGTATCTACATCCACCTTGCTGAGCCCTGCAAGAATCTTACACATTTCAATGAGATCTCTACTCATTCTTCCTAATCCTAGAGGGTAAAGGCCATCCCTGTGCTTAATCTCTCCTGACATGACAAACCTTCATCCCAAGAATCAATCAAGAGATTCCCTGGGTTATCCCTCTTCTTCCCGGGGTATTGGTAGATGAATAGATGTTGGTCAAAACCAGGGAGAGCTCAGCCAGTCTTGTTCCATCAACCTGAGGGGTCAGTGGGTTCACAGCATCAGATGGTCGGTCAAGCGACTGAAGCCTGATTGGAACCTCTCATTCAGGGGCTCGAGTGCAGCAGCTGACACCACAGTGCCATTCTCCCGATCTACTGACCGCCACTGATCCAACACCCACCTGTTCTGTCTGTGGGATCTTTCTATGTATAAAATGCTTCCTGTCGCTGACAGTGGATGTAGTTCAGGGTGTTTGGACCGAGAGTGTCACGAGAGGGAAAGAAGAGACCTTTCTACTGAGTTGGTCCGATAATTGTCAGTGATTATACAGCTTCGCTCTCTCCCTGGTTGATTCATGTCACAACCTGACAGGCTTTGCACTGACCTGAGATGCCAAACCTGGATTGCACTGCAGAAACAGGTGAGACAAACCAGAGACAGCCACCCCCCTCCGGCAGCATCTCCTTAAAGAAAGGGTGACAGTTTGTGTTCTGTCTGCAGGCCCGAGAGCTTTGAGAACCCTGTGATTCAGAAGCACTTCCGCAATCTGGAGGCACTGGCGCTCGATTTAGAGGAACCAGAAGAAATGGAGGACCTGACACGTGAGTTGTTGAGCTCCTAGCGGGAGGAGTTATACATGACACTGCAGGTGCAGACCAAGCACACTAAATCTATCAGTCTGATTTAGGGTTAGCTAGATATTCGGCCCATTAGCCACTATTCTAGCTACTGACGCGTGTTCCTTGTGGGCGGGCTATCTGATTTGGATGGCAAGATGGAGATACGTCTCCACCAAAGGAAGTGTAAGGAACTCCTTCCCCGTATTGGCCTGCAGAGTCACCCTTGGGCAAGGTGTAGCACCTACTTCCCACCCCAACTAGGGTCATGTGAAGCCATGGAAGCAGGTGGTGGATGGTCATATGAGCAGCTGGTGCATATCACAGGTCCTGGTTATGTGACCACTGACACCAGGTGGATAATCTTTGAAGAATATTGATAATGGCTGGGGTAACCTGCCTTGTAAGTATACCGCCAGGAAGAATGGCAAACCACTTCTGTAGAACAATTTGGTAAGCACCATCATGGTCATGGGACCATGAACGCCCACCTCATACAAAACGGCACGTGATAATGATGTCATACAACATGGCACATGATGATGATGTATCTGGATAGTGGGTGAGGACTGGAAACGTAAACACGAGGAATTCTGCAGATGCTGGAAATTCAAGCAACACATGTCAAAGTTGCTGGTGAACGCAGCAGGCCAGGCAGCATCTCTAGGAAGAAACATAGAAACATAGAAAATAGGTGCAGGAGTAGGCCATTCGGCCCTTCGAGCCTGCACCGCCATTTATTATGATCATGGCTGATCATCCAACTCAGAACCCAGCCTTCCCTCCATACCCCGTGACCCCTGTAGCCACAAGGGCCATATCTAACTTCCTTTTAAACATAGCTAATGAACTGGCCTCAACAGTTTGCTGTGGCAGAGAATTCCACAGATTCACCACTCTCTGTGTGAAGAAGTTTTTCCTAACCTCGGTCCTAAAAGGCTTCCCCTCTATCCTCAAACTGTGACCCCTCGTTCTAGACCTCCCCAACATCGGGAACAATCTTCCCGCATCTAGCCTGTCCAATCCCTTTAGGATCTTATACGTTTCAATCAGATCCCCCCTCAATCTTCTAAATTCCAACGAGTACAAGCCCAGTTCATCCAGTCTTTCTTCACATGAAAGACCTGCCATCCCAGGAATCAATCTGGTGAACCTTCTTTGTACTCCCTCTATGGCAAGGATGTCTTTCCTCAGATTAGGGGACCAAAACTGCACACAATACTCCAGGTGTGGTCTCACCAAGGCCTTGTACAACTGCAGTAGTACCTCCCTGCTCCTGTACTCGAATCCTCTCGCTATAAATGCCAGCATACCGTTCGCCTTTTTCACCGCCTGCTGTACCTGCATGCCCACTTTCAATGACTGGTGTATAATGACACCCAGGTCTCGTTGCACCTCCCCTTTTCCTAATCGGCCACCATTCAGATAATAATCTGTTTTCCTATTTTTGCCACCAAAGTGGATAACTTCACATTTATCCACATTAAATTGCATCTGCCATGAGTTTGCCCACTCACCCAACCTATCCAAGTCACCCTGCATCCTCTTAGCATCCTCCTCACTGCTAACACTGCCACCCAGCTTCGTGTCATCCGCAAACTTGGAGATGCTGCATTTAATTCCCTCATCCAAGTCATTAATATATATTGTAAACAACTGGGGTCCCAGCACTGAGCCTTGCGGTACCCCACTAGTCACCGCCTGCCATTCTGAAAAGGTCCCGTTTATTCCCACTCTTTGCTTCCTGTCTGCTAACCAATTCTCCACCCACACCAATACCTTACCCCCAATACCATGTGCTTTAAGTTTGCACACTAATCTCCTGTGTGGGACCTTGTCAAAAGCCTTTTGAAAATCCAAATATACCACATCCACTGGTTCTCCCCTATCCACTCTACTAGTTACATCCTCAAAAAATTCTATGAGATTCGTCAGACATGATTTTCCTTTCACAAATCCATGCTGACTTTGTCCGATCATTTCACCGCTTTCCAAATGTGCTGTTATCACATCCTTGATAACTGACTCCAGCAGTTTCCCCACCACCGACGTTAGGCTAACCGGCCTATAATTCCCCGGTTTCTCTCTCCCTCCTTTTTTAAAAAGTGGGGTTACATTAGCCACCCTCCAATCCTCAGGAACTAGTCCAGAATCTAACGAGTTTTGAAAAATTATCACTAATGCATCCACTATTTCTTGGGCCACTTCCTTAAGCACTCTGGGATGCAGACCATCTGGCCCTGGGGATTTATCTGCCTTCAATCCCTTCAATTTACCTAACACCACTTCCCTACTAACATGTATTTCGCTCAGTTCCTCCATCTCACTGGACCCTCTGTCCCTTACTATTTCTGGAAGATTATTTATGTCCTCCTTAGTGAAGACAGAACCAAAGTAATTATTCAATTGGTCTGCCATGTCCTTGCTCCCCATAATCAATTCACCTGTTTCTGTTTGCAGGGGACCTACATTTGTCTTTATCAGTCTTTTCCTTTTTACATATCTATAAAAGCTTTTACAGTCCGTTTTTATGTTCTCTGCCAGTTTTCTCTCATAATCTTTTTTCCCCTTCCTAATTAAGCCCTTTGTCCTCCTCTGCTGAACTCTGAATTTCTCCCAGTCCTCAGGTGAGCCACTTTCTCTGGCTAATTTGTATGCTACTTCTTTGGAATTGATACTATCCCTAATTTCTCTTGTCAGCCACGGGTGCACTACCTTCCTTGATTTATTCTTTTGCCAAACTGGGATGAACAATTGTTGTAGTTCATCCATGCAACCTTTAAATGCCTGCCATTGCATATCCACCGTCAATCCTTGAAGTGTCATTTGCCAGTCTATCTTAGCTAATTCATGTCTCATACCTTCAAAGTTACCCCTCTTTAAGTTCAGAACCTTTGTTTCTGAATTAACTACGTCACTCTCCATGTTAATGAAGAATTCCACCATATTATGGTCACTCTTACCCAAGGGGCCTCTCACGACAAGATCGCTAATTAACCCTTCCTCATTGCTCAAAACCCAGTCCAGAATAGCCTGCTCTCTAGTCGGTTCCTCAACATGTTGGTTCAAAAAACCATCCCGCATACATTCCAAGAAATCCTCTTCCTCAGCACCTTTACCAATTTGGTTCACCCAGTCTACATGTAGATTGAAGTCACCCATTATAACTGCTGTTCCTTTATTGCACACATTTCTAATTTCCTGTTTAATACCATCTCCGACCTCACTACTACTGTTAGGTGGCCTGTACACAACTCCCACCAGCGTCTTCTGCCCCTTAGTGTTACGCAGCTCTACCCATATCGATTCCACATCTTCCCGGCTTATGTCCTTCCTTTCTATTGCGTTAATCTCTTTTTTAACCAGCAACGCCACCCCACCTCCCCTTCCTTCATGTCTATCCCTCCTGAATATTGAATATCCCTGAACGTTGAGCTCCCATCCCTGGTCACCCTGGAGCCATGTCTCTGTGATCCCAACTATATCATAATCATTAATAACAATCTGCACTTTCAATTCATCCACCTTATTACGAATGCTCCTTGCATTGACACATAAAGCCTTCAGGCGCTCTTTTACAACTCTCTTAGCCCTTTTTAATGCTTGCCCTGGATTTGTCGGCCTGCCACTTTTACTTTTCCCCTTTGTACTTTTTGCTTCTACGCTCACTTTACACCCCTCTGTCTCTCTGCACTGGTTCCCATCCCTCTGTTGTGAACTAACCTCCTCACACCTAGCCGCTTTAATTTGATTCCCACCCCCCAACCATTCTAGTTTAAAGTCACCTCAGTAGCCCCCGCTAATCTCCCTGCCAGGATATTGGTCCCCCTAGGATTTAAGTGTAACCCGTCCTTTTTGTACAGGTCACACCTACGCCAAAAGAGGTCCCAATGATCCAAAAACTTGAATCCCTGCCCCCTGCTCCAATCCCTCAGCCACGCATTTATCCTCCACCTCATCGCATTCCTACTCTCACTGTCGCGTGGCACAGGCAGTAATCCCGAGATTACTACCTTTGCGGTCCTTTTTCTCAACTCCCTTCCTAGCTCCCTATATTCTTCTTTCAGGAAGAGGTACAGTCGAGGTTTCAGGCCGAGACCCTTCGTCAGGACTAACTGAAGGAAGAGCTAGTAAGAGATTTGAAAGTGGGAGGGGGAGGGGGAGATCCAAAATGATAGGAGAAGACAGGAGGGGGAGGGATGGAGCTAAGAGCTGGACAGGTGATTGGCAAAAGGGATATGAGAGGATACTGGGACAGGAGGCCTAGGGAGAACGACAAGGGGGAGGGGGGGAAGCCCAGAGGATGGGCAAGGGGTATAGTCAGAGGGACAGAGGGAGAAAAAGGAGAGTGAGAGAAAGAATGTGTGTATATAAATAAATAACGGATGGGGTACGAGGGGGAGGTGGGGCATTAGCAGAAGTTAGAAAAGTCAATGTTCATGCCATCAGGTTGGAGGCTACCCAGACAGAATATAAGGTGTTGTTCCTCCAACCTGAGTGTGGCTTCATCTTTACAGTAGAGGAGGCCGTGGATAGACATGTCAGAATGGGAATGGGACGTGGTTTTGGTTCTGTGTGGGTAGATAGATGCTGCCAAGCAAACTGAGCTTGTGGTTATCTACAGAAGGATAAAATTCTAACAGCCCAAGAGCAAATTGATATCCTTCCTTGTATCCTATAATAAACTATCATGTATTATCCATCTGCCTCCCCCCACTCCCCCCAGTTAGTTGTTGTGTGATCCTGCAGCCGTGGGAAGGCCTCCTGCCCGGTGAACCTGCACAACTTGTCTTCTCTTGCACTTTGGTTGTTTGTCAGTCTTTGTCTGTTTATTTACAGTTATTGTACAATTGTTTTGTTTTCCTTGCAGGAAAATGAATCTGAATTTAGTATATGGTAATACATACGTACTTCGATCTTTAGAAAAATACTTTAAACTTTGAATAACCTGCCTCCATTATTTCAGCAAGCTTTTCTCCCAACCATGCCTGAGTCACCCAGCTCAGGGTGGGATGGGGTAGATGTTCTGGTCCTCAGCAAAGCGCACTGTGTATAATTGGAACAAAACCCTGTCTGTTACTCTTCCAGTGCCAAAGAACAATGTGATAGATGAGAGAATCGGCCAGCTGGCTGAGGAATTCACGAGTCTGGTTTATCCTCCTGACTACAACCCCAACGCAAAGGGCCAGCAGAAGAGGAAGCTGGGTGAGTTTCCACAGAATGAATATGCCGGGCTGTAGTTTAGAACGGGAGCGCACACACAAGGAAGACCCCTGACAACTGACAGAAGTGCCTCTCGCTATCTGAGCACTGCCAGACCGTTAGCTGCTCTTACAACATGGGAACTGTGATGGCCAATCGGTGCACAGCAGGATCCCACCAGCACCAGGTACTGACCAGTGATATCAGCTGAGGATGGATATTGGCCCACAGCCCTGCTTCTCTTCAGATGCTTTGGGATCATCTGACGGAAGAATTAGGGTGTTGGCTAATTGTCACATCTGACAGATGAGGGACCCGGGGGATAACTTTTCTCACAGAGGATGGTGAGTATACGGAATGGGACTTGCTCATGTAGGCAGTCTGGACAGCATGGATGAGATGGGCAGAAAGACCTCTCTCCAAGCTGTATAACTCTTGTGATTCTGTACATGTGAATTGGGCACAGTATTGGGTTGCAGTAGTAAAGTCAAGGGCTATGCAGTAGGGTAATTCCAGGCAGTTTCTAGAGTAGGTTACATGGTGGGCCGAGGACCTGTAATGTGCTGTAGATTTTTATGTTCCATGTTCTAGTAGGGCCGTGTGAACATATGAATTGGGCTCAGTAGCAGGCCACTCGGCCCTTCGGGCTTGCTGCGTCCTTCCGTAACCCATAGTATCACAGTGGAAGACCAGCCAAAGGCCAACCCTGAGAGAGACGAGTCTGTGATCCTGTAACCCAGGAGGAAGCACATCATCCAAAAATGTTGAAACTATCTTGCACTCTGACCCAGTGCAGGGGGTCGTGTACCATCTCCCAGCAGCAGATTTCTCCCATCGTTTGAGTGGTGTCGGTGAGGAGGCGGTGATTTTATTCATCGCACAGCTTTCCTCCATTTCCAGTATTCAAAGTCAAAAGTCAAGTTTACTGTCATATGCACAGGCTTACATCAGCATTGCAGATACATAGAATCAGAGACACAACATTCACAAGAAAAACATAAATTATACAAAAATTATAATGAAAGAACACAATTAGAATTGAAAAAAGAAGCAAGCCCCATTGTAGTGCAAAGTGGTTGTATATTGAGATAGTGAATGAGGTTGTGCAGGTTGGTTCAAGAACCGAGTGGTTGAAGGGAAATAGCTGCCTTAAACTTGGTGAAATGGGACTTGAGACTTTTGTACTTCCCGCTCCGTGGTAGCTGCAAGAGAACGGAATGGCCCAGATGATGGAGATCTTTGATGATGGATGAACTTTCTTGAGGCAACACCTACAAGAAATGTTGCCTCAAGAGGGTAACATCTATCATCAAAGATGGTAGATGGAGAGGAGGGAAGTGCCCGTGATGAACTGGGCAGAATCCACTGCCCTCTGCAGTTTCTTGTGTTCCTGTGCACTTGAACTGCTGTACCAGACCATGATGCCACCAGTCAGGCTACATTCAATAACACAACTGTAGAAGTAGAAGGAATAATGAATCAGCACAGGGTCTGCGTGTGGGATGGCCGTGTTCCTAATGCCGAAAGCATGACTCAGATGCATCCACTGCAACAGGAAAATTATGATTCACTTCATTGAAGGTGGGTAAACTAGCTGAGCTGTCTACAACCAGGGGTCACAGAATCAGAACAAAAAGGTCAGCTACGTGGGGCTGAGAGGAACAGAAGTCTCCACCGGGGTGGGGGGGGTGAATATTTGGAACAGACTTCCCCCAGGTTGTGAAGGCTGGCACACTGAGTTCATGCGAAACAAAGATGGAGAGATTTCTCATGACTAAGGGAATGTTGGGCACGTGACCAAGTGGTTAAGGCATTCATCCAGTTAGCTCAAGGTCGCTAGTTTGAGCCTCAGCTGTGGCAGCGTGTTTGTGCCCTGGAGCAAGGCACTTAATCACACATTGCTCTAGTGTCTGTGTGAGGAGTGGCGCCCCACATAGACTTCCAATCTGCGCCTTGTAAGGCATGAAAATGCCCGATGCAGGTCTCTCATGGTCTGAGTCGACATTCCCTCCCTCCCCCTCCCAAGGGAATGAAGGGAGATGGGGATTCTGCTGAGGCGAGGATGAGGTAGAAGATTAGCAAGTTCAAAAGGGGATATTCTAGTCCTGCTCCTAATCCTTATGCCACAAATCTCTGCTGGAAGGACTCTGTCGAGCGGCATCTGTGGCAGGAATGGAATTGTTGACATCTCAGGAAGCAACACCGCATAAGGATCCGGTGCACGGTTTGTTCCTGGAACGTCGACAATTCCTTTCCCTCCACAGATGCTACTCGACCCAGTAAGTCCCTCCAGCAGATCGCTGCCCCAGACTCCAGCATCTGTGTCTTCCGACCCTCACGTTCTGTTACCTCTGTTTCCCGTGATCAGACGACTCAGCCGGCAGAGCGGAGAAGAAGGCAAAGGTGGAGGCGTCTCTGGGGGAGGACGAGATCAGGCAGCACCTGCAGAGCGGGACTCTGAGCAAGTTAACCGTGCCCGTGCTGAAGGAGGTCTGCAAACAGTACGGACTGAAGGGCAGCAAGAAGCAGGAGTTATTGGACGCCATCTCCAACTACTTCAGCAAGCACTGAGGGCTGAGGTGCTCACCACCCAGGCCTGTCCAAGCAGAACCCAGAAGGCTGGACAGACAAACAGTGACCCACAGATCTGTTCACCTAGGCCCCCGGCTCCACTGCTGGTTGCCGGTAGAGAGCTCTACTCCAAGAACAACTCACAGGCTATTTTTGTACGTTTTGTATTTTTCACATTTATTCTGGAGTTTGCTTTGCAAAACTACTTGTAACCAATAAAACATGTTTTGAAAGTCATTTTTTGCCCTATTTGTACATGGGTAAAGAAATCCTTGGATGGCTCACAATGAACTGGAATTAGGCACTTTACAGTCAATACAATGAAATTCGGCTGATTTTTGGACAGCCATGGTTCTAGTCTGGGGCATTGGTTTAATGTGTGTCTTTTGTAACTGCATATCACCATGGCCATGTGGACCATGTACTGTTCAGGAGAGGGGTAGCAAAACCTAGCACTGTGGAAAAGAAGGTAAAGGTAATTTAACAAAGCTAAAGGTAATGATGAAGTGCTGTGTTGTGGCTTGTGTGGCTGTTTCAGCTGCTACAGTGAAAGAAGATTTTTTTTTAAACTGCAGGTGCTGGAAATCTGAAACAAACAGAAAATGCCAGAGAAACACAGCATCTGTGGAGAGAGAGACGGGCAATATTTCAGAATCGGGTTTACTATCACTGACAGAAGTCATGAAATTTGTTGTTTTGTGGCAGCAGTACAGTGCAAGACATTAAAAGTTACTGTGTTGTTCATGGTCTGCTAACAAACCTTAGGCAGAGGGCTCCTATACCTCATCCCTATAGTAGTAATGAGAAGATATGTGGTGGGACAAGTAGTGTTGAGGAAGCAGGGGAGGACTTAGACAGATTAGGAGAATGGGCAAAAACGTGGCAGATGGAATACAGTGTCAGAAAGTATATAGTCATGCACTTTGGTAGAAAAGGTAAGTGGAGACTACTTCCTAAACATGAAGCAAATTCTCAGAAGTCAGAGGTGCAAAGGGACTTGGAAGTCCTCGTGCAGGATTCCCTAAAGGTTAACTTGCAGGTTGAGTCGGTGATGAGGAAGGCAGATACGATGTTAGCGTTCATTTTGAAAGGATTTAGGGTATAAAAACAAGGATGCCAAGGCTTTATAAGGCACTGGTGAGGCCTCAAGAGGCTGAGATCGAGTGGATATGGAGAGGATGTTTCCTGTAGCGGGGGAGTCTAGGACCAGAGGACACGGCCTCAGAATAGAGGGACATCCATTTAGAATGGAGATGAGGAGGAATTTCTTCAGCCAGAGGGTGGTGAATCTATGGAATTCATTGCCACAACCGGCTGCAGAAGTATATATGGGTGTATATAAAGAAGTGGTTGATAGATTATTAATGTCAGAGCGTGAAGGGTTACAGGGAGAAGGCAGGAGAATGGGGTTGAGAGGAAATGGATCAGCCACGGTGGAATAGTGCAGCAGACTAAATGGGCCAAAAGTCCTAATTCTGCTACAGTGTTTTATGGTCTTATGATATCCTGGAGAGTTTGGGTAGTGAGGGTGTATGGCCTCAGAAATAAGAAGGGGGGATCCACTTTGAGGGAATTATTTTATAGACCTCTCATTAGCAGGGATTATGTAGGCAGATAGCAGAAGGTGTAAGAACAATAGAGTCATAGAGAGGTATAGCACAGAAGCCTTCGGCCCATCTGATCCCAGCCCATTTTTCCAGCTAGTGCAGATCCCTCTACAAGCCATGATAGCCTTGCTTGCTGTCCACTACACCCCTAATCTTGGCGTCATCCACAAATTTGCTGGTCCAGTTAACCACATTATCATCCAGATCATCAATTATAGATAACAAACAACAAAGGACCCAGCACCGATCCCCCATCTGTTTTAGCTCCACATCTGGATTACCATTTTGATCTTCCAGAGGACCAACTTTGTCCCTTGCAATACCTTTGCTCTTAACATATCTGTAGAATTCCTTGGGATTCTCTTTCACCTTGTCTGCTCTGGAAACCTCATGCCTTCTTTTAGCCCTCCTGATTTCACTCAGGTGTTCTCTTGCATTTCTTATACTCCATAAGCATTTTATTTCTCCTTTGCTACCTATGCCTGATATGCACCTCCTTACTTTCCTTAACCAGAGCCTCAATATCTCTCCGAAACCAAGGTACCCTACACTTGTTACCTTTTTACCTTTTATTCTGACAGGCACATACAAACTTTGTACATTCAAAATTTCCCTTTTGCATGCCTCCCACTTACCAAGTATGTCTTTGGCAGAAAATGATCTGTCCCAATCCACACTTGCCAGATCATTTCTGATACCATCAAAATTGGCCTTTCTCTAATTTAGAATCTCAACCCGCAGACCAGACCTATCCCTTTGCATATTTACTTTGAAACTAATGGCATTGTGGTCACTGGATGCAAAATGTTCCCATACAAAAACTTCTGTCACCCGCCCTGTCTCATTCCCTAATAGCAGATCCAGTATCACACACGCTGTCATTGGGATATCCATGTACTGATAAAGGAAACTTTCCTGAACACATTTGACAAACTCTATCCTATCCAGTCCTTTTACAGAATGGGATTCCCCGTCAATATGTGAAAAATAAAATCGCCTACTGTAACAACTTCATGTTTCTTGTAGCAGTCTGTGATCTCTCTACAAATTTGTTCCTCTAAGTCCCTAGGTCTGTTGGGTGATCTGTAATATAGTCCCATTATATGTGGTCATACCTTTCTTATAGGTTATAATAGTGGAAGGAGGGATGGAAGAGGCTCACGAGAGAAAGGACGAGAAGGACCAGCTCTTAGTGCAGGAGTGTAAAGACAAGGGATGGCAGGCATGGTTGTTCCCTGTGGAGTTCGGCTGCAGAGGCTTCCCAGCCAAATCAGCATGGCAGTTGTTGTCAGATCTGGGCTTGGACGAAAGGAACAAAAAACAAGCAGCTCGTAGGATGGGGGAAGAGGCAGAACGAGCCTCTTGTTGGATTTGGAGTAGGCGAGAGGAGGGGAGCTGGAAGCCAGGAGCAGATGGGCAGTGATTTGGTCACCACTGCCAGCCCACCAACTGGAGAGTGTCGTGGTTAAGGGTCGAAACACTCTGTGAAACTTGAGAACCACCTGATGACATCTGCTCCTGGCTGAAGGCTATGGTTACCTTATAAGGGAACTGGAGAATGCACCCTAGCAGGTGTATGTAACAAGTGGGGGGGGGTTTAATTACCCCAGTATTGGCTGGGGTTGCAGTAATGCAAGGGGTTTAGGTGGGGCGGATCCAAGAGGGCTTTTTAAAGCCATATGTAGAGGGTCTCATTCGGGAGAGTGGTGTACTAGAACTTATTTTTAAGGAAGGAGGATGGCTATGAGGCCAACGTGCCCGTGGAGGGACCCTTTCAGAACAGTGACCACAGTTCAGTAAGCTTCATGGAGGAAGACAAAGTTGGTCCTGGAGAAAGGTCCCTGAAGTGGAGAAGCATGTGCAAATCTGTACATAGAGTGGGAGCAGCTGCAGGAGGGGAAAACAACATCTGATAACTGGGAGGTGTTTAAAGGTGAGATAGTGATAGCTGTAAGGGTAAGGAGCAAAGATGTTAGGATGACAGAACCTTGGGTCATTATAATAAACCATGGAGGTTTAAATTGAATTGATTTTATTACTCACGACCTTCATATACATGAGGAGTAAAAATCTTTACATCTCTGTTCAAATGTGCAATTATAGTAATTTATAATAAATGTTATTTACAACAGGATAGTTAATATACAAATACAGTTGCGTAGAGTCAGTCTATCGTATCTGTTGTGACTATCTTGAACAAGAAATGCGAAGGGAATCGCAGAAATCAAAAGTGTACTGAAAAGTTAGAACAGATCGCAACACAGCCACCGTACGCGGCACCACGATCAGGATGAAGGTAAAAAGGTGTATGGCAGGTATGGGAACATGGTATCAAATGAGTTACTTTCACAGGGATGTAAGAGAGAATTAGACGGGCAAACTGGCCCATAATATGCCAAGTAGGATTAAGGAGAACAGGGTACCAAAGGTTACATGACAGACACACCTGTTCTCTCAAGATAACTGAAGCCTGTCCCGACCGAGATACATCCTAACTTGTCAGGAGCACATCACTGACCAGGATGAGAAATGACCCTATTGACATTTAAAAGTTTCCTATAGGACTTGAAAGACTGGGAGGGTCTTTCCGTTCAATGGGTGAGGCCTGAACTTGAAGGTACAGTTTTAAAGTGTACTTCAAAGTAACTCAAGATAGCGCTGATCTGCTGTCTCCATTGAGTTTTTTTTAGGTTTGTAAGGGTGGTTTGGGAACAATGAGGGGAGTTAAGGGTCAGGTTAGGGTTGGGGAAATTAGAGGACTGTCTGGAGTCCAAGCCATTTCTCTGTTCAAAGGCCAGTGGTGAGGGTATGGTTGGATGTCAGCAGACAGTGAACATGGCCTTCGAGGCCTGGAGTTCGGGCCCTCATCCAGAATCCTCACTCATCATCTTCTTCAGTTCCTGGGTTGATCAGAAGTCCAGATCGAGGCCCGAAATCCGACCGCAGGTGCGGATGGAGGCCCAGAGGTCCAGCTGGAGACCCAAAGGCCGCCCAGAGGTCCGGCTGGAGACCCGAAAGCCAACTGAGGTCCAGAAGTCGAGACCCAGTGACCGGAGACCGAGTCTGCAAGTCTTTGGAAATCTGCCAGGGAGGTTGGGGCCTAGTGCCTGCTGGAGGCTGGAAGCTGAAGACAGCCTGTCCCGTGCTAGAGGACTGTGTAGGTGCGTTGGGAGTGAGAGTAGAACGTGGCTTGTTTCGCTGTTGTCGCTTGCTACGTTCTGCTTTATTTTGGTGCTCCGTGCTCTTTAGCCGAGCACTATGGGCACAGTCGGCACCAGAACATGGGCTGCCCCAGCACCTCCTTGACTGTGTTGGTTGTTAACACAAATGACACATTTCACTGTTTGTTTTGATGTACTATATGTAGGATAAATAAATCTGAATCAGAAAGTGAGGCATTCCTCATTTAAGAGTGATTTGTGAAGGCAGTGCTCTTCTCATGAAATTATTAATAATTGTAATTCTAGAGTCATACAGCAGGAAAACAGGCCATTTGGCCCACCAAGTCTCTGCTGACTCTGAGTCACCCACCTACACTGACCCTATTTTATTCTCCCCACATTTCTCCCAATTCCCCCACTCCCCACTCTGATTCTGCCCCACAGATACACACGGGGGGCAATTTACAGCAGCCAATTAACCTACTGATGATGTGGGAGGAAACGGGAGCGTCTGAAAGTAACTCACATGGTCACAGGGAGAACATGCAAACTCCACATGGACAGTGCACAAGGTCAGGATTGAACCCAATTCTCTGAAATTGTGAAGCAGCAGCTCTACGCGCTACATTTCCCCAGCCCTCAGTTTTTTTTTGTGTTCACTCACCTTCTCCCAAGTTTTAATCTTATTGGTAGACATCACAGTTCATTTTAGCCAGTTTCTTCAGAGGATCAGAGGTGGAGAGGGTCAGCAACTTTAAATTCCTCGGTGTTATCATCTCAAAGAACCTGTCACGGGCCCAGCACGTAAGTACAATATCAAGGAAAACACAGCAGTGCCTCTACTTCCTTAGGAGTTTGTGAAGATTCGATATGACATCTAAAACTTCTAAAATCTTCTAAAAATTGAGTACATCTACACAGAACGTTGTGGCAGGAAAGCAGCATCCATCATCAGGGACACTCACCACCCAGGTCATGTTTTGCTGCCATCAGGAAGAAGGTACAGGAGCCTCAGGACTCAACACCACCAGGTTCAGGAACAGTTATTAACCCTCAGCCATTAGGCTCTTGAACGAAAGAGGATAACTTCACTCAACTTCACCAGTCCTATCACTGACCTGTTCCCACAACCAATGGGCTCACTTTCAAGGACTCTTCATCTCATGGTCTTGATATTTATGCTCATTTATTTATTATTATTGTTACTTCTTTATTTGTGTATTTGCACAGTGTTGTCTTTTCCACACTGGTCGAACACCCAAGTTGGTGTGGTCTCTCATTGATTCTATTATGGTTAATTTTTCTATTATTGAGTTTGCCCACAAGAAAATTAATCTCAGCGTTGTAATACGTACTTTGATAATAAATTTCTTTGAACTTTGTACTACTTTGAAATTATTTCTGACAACTTGATGCATTTAAATTTTACAGAAGGGAGATAAAAAGTTGAAATTATTCCTGTGTTATTCTTTTGCATTTTTCTTGAATGCACAGTTTCTCTGTTCCCACAGCTCAGCTGGATAAAAGGAACGTCGAGTTCAGCTCAGAGTTACATTGCAGCTTTTATTCTAGCTGTTCCCGTCCCCAAGTATAACACTGTCGATTGTGTTTCAGAAATTCATCTTCCCCTTGCCTCTTAATCAAAGTAAAATTCGATCTGACTTGTAACGCAGCTGAAGAATGTTAATTTTATATAATTATTTTTATTTCTTCAGTTCTACATGAAGCTGCTGACGGCAAAATACCCCAACAGTCTCCTCCTCCTAGGGATATGGGAGGTGACTGGAGTATCCACGGTAAACCCACACAGCATCTCGATAGAGTAGATTTGGCGAGGACGTTTCCTGTGGTGGGGGGAGTCTAGGGCCGGGGGCACTGCCCCAGAACAGAGGGACGTCCATTTATGAGGGAGAATTTCTTTTGCCAGAGAGTGGTGAATCTGTGGAACCCGTTGCCACAGGCGGCTGTGAAAGCCAAAGTCAGTGGGTATATTTAAGGTTGATAGGTTCTTGATTAGTCAGGGCATGAAGAGATACGGGGAGAAGACAGATTGGGGTTGAGAGGGAAATTGATCAGCCATGATGAAATGGCGGAGCAGACTCGATGGGGCTAATTCTGCTCCTGTATCTTATCTCACAGGGAGAAAATGGAGACTGCAGATAGCACCAGAGGTGAAGATTGAATCTGGGTCTCCAGAGCCAGCATTGTGATACTGCTGGCTCCTTTAGAGCTGCCCATTCAGTCCCGGTGTCTTGCACTTTCCCCGGAGATTAGAAATCACTTGGCCGCAGCAACGAATCTATTCAGTGGAGTTCTGCAGGTTACTCCCCTACCCCTATGTCCAGCCTCCTTGCCGCTCTGACCACCGAACAGGAACAAACCTCATGCCAACATTTCCCCTCTCACTCACAGGCGGTGATTGACCCGCTTTGCTCCATTCAAACTACCTTCACCTCTCGAACTGTGCTGATCTGACTCTTACCGGCCAGCATCCACCTGGGTATCCCTGCGTAGCGAAGGCTGCATCGGGTTGCCTTTCACCGGCTGATTACATCGAAACGGATACCCTCTCCCTCCTCATGTAATATCACAAGCATGCTGCTGTCACCGAAGATAGCGGTATTTGTGGACCTCACAGCCCTTCTGCCTGTGCAGACTAAAACGTCGACAACACCCGAGATTGCAGATGCTGTAAACATTAGGCACTTGAACCTGTGGGATAACTTCACTTGCCCATCACTGAACTGTTCCTACAACTATGCACTCACATTCAAGGACTCTTAATGTCAATTTCTCAATATTTACTTACTGCTTTCTTTCCTTTTGTATTTGCTGTTTGTTGTCTTTTGCACACTGCCTGCTTGTCCATCCTGTTGGGCATGATTCTATTATGGCTCTTAGATTTGCTGAATACGACCTAAAGCAAACAAATCTCAGGATAGTACATGGTGGCATATACGCCCTTTGATCATAAGTTTATTTTGACCTTTGGAATCTGCAGGAACAAAACAAGATGCTGGAGGCGGGTCAGTCTCCAGCTACTTCCTTGCACAGGAGGTAGAGCCGCTGCCGATTTGATCCCGACCTCCGGTGCCGTCCGTGTGGAATTTGCGCGTTCACCTCTAATCCCGGGTGCTCCCGTTTCCTCGCACCTTCCTAAAGACTTGCGGGTTGCTGTGAATCCCTCCCTCCGCCCCCTATATATATATGAGAAGTTGTTGGGGCTGTGGGAGAGGTTACAGGAGAATCGGACTGATGTGATTGTTCAGAAAGCTGACACAGACTCAATGCGCCGAACGTGTCTGTCTGTCTGTCTGTATCTTGTTTTACAACGGTTGGCATCCAGCTTAATGGTGCATTACCGCCACCCTCTGCTCCAGAATGTGCACTAGACATACATTCTAAATCCCTTCACCCAATCACACACACAAACCTACACTTCACCCTCCCATCTTTGACCATCCCAGTATCCTATTCCTGTTTATTCGTCATATTCTATAAAAAACCCCTGTACCCCTTAAAAACGCTAAAAATACCCGGACTTGTGCTCTCTCACCCATGCCCAGCAACCCTTTTAATGTGAATTCCTGCATCCCCAACTCCCTTAGTTTAATTCTCATCATCTCTCTCTATATCCCATACTTCCTGCAACTCAGAACTACATGTTCTACTGACTCCTCTTCCTGACATTCCTCACACAATCCTGTCTGGTGTTTCCCTATCATTTTCGATGTTTTGTTTAATGCACAGTGTCCCAGCCTTAACCTAGTCCACACAGTCTCCTCTCTTCTGTTTCCATTACTTACCCTAGTAACTGCAACACTCTTTTGTATTTGATATAGATGCCTCCTTTTCCCCTCCCTGTCCCATCTTTCTTGCCACATTCGGTTGACTTTTTCCCAGATCACACACTTAACCTCTGCTTTACTGATACTAATGTGCATTTCCACATTTTCTTTCCTTAATGCCCTCTTTGCCAACTCATCCACCCTCTCATTCCCCTTCACCCCTACATGTGCTGGAACCCATAGAAATTTTACCTGACCTCCCTGATTTGCAATTCTTGTAACTAACTGAAGGACTTCATAAAGTACATCTTGCCGACTGTTTGTGTGAAAAGACCTTAAACTTGCTAGAACTGAGGATGAATCTGAACATATCAATGCTTTGGATGGTCTGGCTTTCTGCACCCATTGCAACGCAACCAACACTGCCAGCATCTCCACTGTAAACACCCCTAACTTATTAGATGTTCTTCTGCTGATTCCAATTTCTTTTGCTGGTATTACCACCCCAAACCCTGTCACTCCTGTTTCAGGTTCCTTCGCACCATCTGTATAAATGTGAGTATAATCACTATACTTTTCCATCACATGACAGTTAAATGCATTTACCAAATCTGTTTTATATCTTTCTTTCCTTTTTACCTCTAACAAATGCCAGTCTATGTCAGGCCATACAAGTTTCCATGGAGCTACAACCGGATAAACTACTGAAGGACTTATCCTCAGATCAAACACTCCACATTCTTTCGCGATATCATTCACTACCCGACTAAAGGTATCCCTCTGAAACCTCCCATTTTCCCAGCACTCCTGCAACACTCCTTTAGTAGGGTGAGAATCATTGTGCCCCTGCAAGTTAGCCCAGTAGTTTGCCATCAGTTGCATCCTTCTTAGTTCCAAAGGCATTATTCCCATTTCTACCTGTAGGGCTGACACCGGTGACGTTTTAAAAGCCCCACTGCACACTCTCAAGGCCTGAGCCTGAATCACATCCAGTTTCCTTATAAGAGACCTAGCTGCCAATCCATATACTATATTTCCATAATCCAGTACAGATCTTACTAAAGCCACATACATTCTCTTCAAAGCTGAACAACTTGCTCCCCATTCCCTACCAGTCAAACATCTCATCACATTTATTACTTTTTTACATTTCTCCTCAACTTTCCTGATATGGTCTGCCCATGTTAATCGTGAATCAAATATAACTCCCAGAAATTTAAATGATGCAACCCTTTCTAATTCAACCCCATACATCCTTAACTTCTTCCCTACCTCAACCCTTTTCCTGGTAAAAAATACAGTTTGAGTTTTATCTACTGAAAATCTACATCCCCAATCATAACCCCACTCCACCACTTCATCAATTGCTTCTTGTAGTTTCCTGATTATATAGTCCATGTTCCTGCCTCTTTTCCACAAGGCCCCATCATCCGCAAACAGTGACCTACCTATATCCACTGGTACCTTTGTGAAGACATCATTGATCATAATCATGAAAAGTAATGGGCTAATCACACTACCTTGAGGTGTGCCATTTTCCACTATGTACTGTTTTGATAATTCTGATCCAATCCGAACTTGAATTTTTCTACCAAACAAAAAATCTTTAATCCAATTAAAAACTCTCCCACCAACCCCCATCTTGTGCAGTTTAATTAATAATCCTTCCTTCCACATCATATCATAGGCTTTTTCAATGTCAAAGAACACTGCCACTACTGACTCTCTATTTGCCTGGGCCTTCCTTATTTCAGTCTCTAACATAATCACTGAGTCCATGGAATTCCTTTCCTTTCTAAAACCACTCTGATAACTTGCCAGCATTCCCCTTTTCTCAAGCTCATATGATAACCTTTCTGTTATCATCCTTTCCATTATCTTACATATACTTGATGTTAATGCAATTGGTCTGTAGCTAGTGGGTTTTGACAGATCCTTGCCAGGCTTCCTTATTGGAATTACTACTGCTTCTTTCCATGCACTTGGTAATCTTCCCTCCTCCCACACTCTGTTATAAAAATGCAGCAACTTCAAGAGCGCTCCTTCTCCTAGATTTTTTAGCATCACAGGGCATATCAGATCTTTCCCTGGGGAGGTTGGTCTCGATCTCTTTATTGCTCTCACCATTTCTGCTAATGTAAATGGATCATCAATTATATCATCTGTTCCTTCCCTACTGCTTAACACACCTGGGTGTTGGCTCACTATTCTTTCCCTTCTTCTTCTCCCTTCTTCAGACAAATTTTCTGAACTGTGTATCAGTACAAATGACTTGGCCATGACCTCAGCCTTATCCCTACTGGAGACTGCAGTTTCCTCCTCAGATATCATTACTGGATATTCCCATTCCCTTCTATCTCCTCCCATCCTCTTAATCATTCCCCATATCTCTCCCACAGGTGTTGTTCTTCCTACCTTGTTGCAAAAACTCCTCCAACTTGCCCTTTTAGCTTGACGTATAGTTCTTCTCACCACTGCCTGTGCTTTCTTATATTGAACCAAATGCTGCATATTATGGGTTCTTTTAACTAGCCTGAATGCTCTATTTCTGTTTTTTACAGCCTGACAACATTCCTCTGTCCACCATGGTACCAGTTTTCTATTCATCCTATTTTTACTCCTAGGTATATATCCTTCTGCTGCCATGATAATTGCTGAAGTCACCTGACTGTTTAATTCATCTACATTTCCAGAAATATCAATCTTTGTCAACCCTTCTTCACTCAACTTCTGGAACTTACCCCAATCAGCTTTTTCAAACACCCACTTTGGGGTTCCGCCACCTGGTCTTACTTCAACTCTTTCACCCACTGAACACAAAACTGGGTAGTGATCACTGCCTACTGTTGAAGCAGTCCAAACTCCCCAGTTACTAATGCCAGCCAAGGTATTAGACACTAACGTAATATCTAACACTGACTCAGTTCCTGTTGTTATATCTATCCTTGTGCCGCTACCATCATTCATACACACCAAATCCCTTTCTTCCATCAAATCTTCAATTACCTTTCCATTTGGATCTGTAATCTGATCCCCCCATATTGTGCTATGAGCATTGAAATCTGCACACCACAGTACTTTATGTCTGTTTTGTCCTTGTATCTTAAATAGGCTGTCCAAATCCAACCTTTTACATGGATTGTAGTATGCTCCGAACGTGTTCCAGTAGGATGCAATAAGAATCGAGGTGAATGAACTCTCCCCTCTCACCTCTCCCGCCAGACCATTGAGTGACGTTTTATTGACCAATTATAGGCACTCGGAAATAGAATTCGCTGACTGTCCCACGGGCAGGGGCGTGGCTTAGTTCCTTAGCCAATTGGAAGCGAAGGCTTGTGTAGCAATTTCGGGGCGCGGCCAATTAGGCGGTGTTGATGCTTGCAGTCTCCAGCTGGGTGCGAGTGGAGAGGTTCTGGGGAGTGTTACCGGCTGATGGGCGAGAAGATGCGAGAGGGCACCGGGCCACTGGTGGCCCACGTCCTAAATTACGAGAGCTTGGTGCACGCCGTGGCCGGGGCTACGGTAAGTTCGCCGGGTCCCCGGAACAAATGCCGCCCCTTCCTTCCCCTTTAATCCATCCCGATCTCCTTCGCCACCAGCTTGGCGTGAGTTAGACGGGGGCTGAATGTTTTGTGAACGTAAGTGATAGATAAATATTCATGAAGAAAGGCAGTAATGTGTTGAAGTGGTGCAGAACGTAGAACAGTACGGGTGCTTCGTTGTGCCGACCTTGTAACCTGTTCTACGATCTCTTTCCTCTTACGCAACCCATAACCCTCAGTTTGGAAACGTATGTAAAGGATGGAAAGTTATTGAATGGTTTATTGCATATAATTTTATTTTTGAATAAAGTATGAAATATGAAAGTTTGAAATAAAAAAAACCCATAACCCTCCGTATGCCTTCTGAGAATCTCTCAACTGTCCCTAATGTATTAACCTCTGCCACCGCCCCCGGCAGTGCGTTCCAGGAACTCACCACACTCTGTATAACAACAAAAAAACTACCTCTGACATCTGCCCTAAACTTAGCCCTACTCACCTTGGAAGGATGTCCTCTAGTATTAGTCGTTGCTGCCCTGGGGGAACGTTCATGGGAAGGCGTTGGTTGTCCACTCTGTGTCTCCCATGATCTATACTCCTCCTATCCTCTGTCCCCCTAGCTCGCTCAATCTTTCCTCATAAAATATATTCTGTAATCCAGGTAAATCTCCTCTGCACCTTCTCTGAAGTGGCCACATCCTTCCCATAATGAGGTGACCAGAAATTAACCCAATACTCCAAGTGTGTTCTAACCAGAGTTTTATAGAGCTGCGACATGAGCTCATGTTCTCAACTAACGAAGGCCAACTCTGTCAGGACACCACTAGCTGTCTGCAGCCTGATTATCCCTCCTTCTCCTTCCTCTTCCACTTCCTCATCCAAGTTGTGGGGCTCCAGAGCAGATCCTCACAGAATGCCACTGATCACTGACCTCTAGACAGATTACATCCATCTTCTATCATCTTCTGCCTTCTGTGGGCAAGACAATTCCAAATCCTGGGATCCTCCTGTGCCTCATGACTTGCTGCATGAGCCTTTCATGGGGAGCCTTGTCAAATGCCTTACTAAAATCCATGAATGCTGATCCTTCAAGTTGTTTTGTCAGTTCCTGGGGAATAAGTCCATCAGGCCCACGAGGCACAACCTGCCCCTCACAGAGACACGAAGACTATCCCTAATCATACCACCTTCTCCAAATGCTCATAAATCCTGTCCTTAAGAATCACTTCCATCAGTTTACCCATGGCTGATGTAAAACTGGTTTATAATTCCGGAGATTATCCCTATTACTTTTCTTGAACAAAGGAACAATATTTGCCATCCTCTGATCCTCTGGTACCAGCAATCTCTTCTCTTGCTTTCCGTAGTCACCAGGAATATATCCTGTCCAGCCCCAGGGACTTGTCTATCCTGATGTTTTTCAGAAGCTCCAATGTGGCCTCTTTCTTAACCTCAACGTGCACCAGTAGGGGGTGACCTTAGTGCCGTGTACAGTCAATGGGGCAGGTAGTGAGGACCTCCTCCCCATTATTAGGGGTCTAAGGGGAGGGGTGGGAGCTTAGAGGGGATGAATAACTTTTTCAACGAGTGTGGTAGTTGTCCGACCTTACTGCCGTGGTGAGTGGTGGAGGCAGAGACTTGCAACATCTATGAGGGTTGGCATTCAAGGTGAGAGGGGGTAAGTACAAAGGAGATGTGATTGGCAAATGTTCTGTTCAGAGAGTGGCGGGTGATTAGCATGTACTGCCTGGAGTGGTGGGAGAGGACAATACATTAGGAACTTTAAAGAGATGCACATGGATGTGAGAAAAATGGAAGGATGTGGGCATTGTGCAGGCAGAAGGGATTAGTTTAGTTGGCTATTTGATTACTAACTTAATTGGTGCGGCACAGGATTTTGTGGGCCGAGGGCCTGTTCCTGTGCAGCACTGTTCTATGTTCTATTTGAGCATTTGCAAAGCACCCTGAAGCATTATTGGACTGCAGGAGGCTTGTTCCTGGGCTGGCTACTGGATAATGGGATTTTTGTAGGTGGCTGGCATGGGTTTGGCGGACCAAAGGGCCTGTTTCTATGCTGTATGGTTACAAAGTGGATGGTTAATTTGTAGAACATGCACGGCTGTCTGGTTATTGGCTGCTGTTCTTGCTTTGGTTCAGTTATTGGTCTGTTTTTCACAGACAAAGCAGATCCTGCTGGTATAACTGCCACATTATCTGGTCCCACCCTATCACAGATATTACCTTTTTCCCCCTCATCACCCACTTCTCCCCACTCCCACCATCTTCTCTATCACCTTGTTTTCTCTCCTTCCAGTCCTGGATCTGAAACGTTAGTTTTGTCTCTTGTCTCCACAGATGCTGCCCGACCTGCTGAGCATTTTCTAGTTTGGCTCAGGTTTCCAGCATCTGCGTTTTTTTTTTCTGTTGTTATTTTTATTTTCAGAGGCTGTTTAGGAGTGAGTTGAGTAGTTACTTGTCTTGGAGGATGGTGTGCCTGTGGAATTTTCTACCCTGCAGGACTCAGTCAGTGACCGAGCAGAGACAGGTGGATATTTGGGGGTTAAAGGTCCTGAGTGATGTGGAGCTATCATTTCCAGTTATCTTGAACAGTGGAGGAGGCCAAGGTGTTGTACTCCAGGTCTCGTGGGAGCGGTGGGTCTGTCAGCCTCAGGTACAGGCTGATGAAAGAATATTCAACACACAATGAACCAGCCTTATCCGGAAGCTGCCCAGTCCCCAGCCCGGGTGTTGTTATGTGCTGATTATATCCAGTGCTTTCCCACAGGGAGCAAACTCCCACTGTGCGTGTGTGTGTGCGTGCACGCGCACACACACATGCACATGCCATGGGATAGCAGTTAGCCAGCTCACCATGAAGAGTTTCCCTTCATTTTAAAATGGTGAGGAAACCCAAGAGGGAGACAGCCTTGATTTAAGACTCTGTTGATACAGAAATATCAAAGAATAGGAGGAGGAGAAAACCATTTGACCCTTCAAGCCCACACCATTTTCCAACACGTTGTTGGCAGTCAGAGTTACGACTGGGCCAAGTAACAGAACTGAACCTTGTACTCGATGTTCTCTGTTCCAGTGAGGTAGGAAGGACAAGCCTTGGATGATGAAAGAAGTTGGCCAATTGAGTTAAGAAACAATGGGAAGGTTTAGAAAGCAAAAAAGTCAAACAGCCTTTTGAAGATTTGTACTCCAGGGAGCGCGAGGTGCAGAATCAAATATCGCTGTGATGATTGTACGTTCTAGTATCAATTGTTTGGCGACAATAGGGTATAAAAGTATAAGTATAAGATTACAAAAGAAGCCAAAGGAAACACTCAAGGGAATTAGGTGAGCCAGGAGGGGCAGTGAAAGGTCCTAGTAGGATTAAAGAGAATCCCAGGGCGTAAATCAAGAGCAAGGGGATAACTATGGTGAAGGCAGGGCCGCTCAGGGATAAGGGAGAGGTGTATGTGCATGGAGGAGAGGGAAGTGGAAGGGGGCCCTGAATGAGTACTTTGCATCAGTATTTACCAAGGAGAAGGATGTGGAGGAAGGTGAGATCAGTGTGGAGTGCACTAATTTTGAGATAAAGAGCGAGTGTTGGGTCTCTTAACATTAAGGTGGACAAAACCCCAGGGCCTGATGGGGTATGCCTGAGGTTAGAAACATAGAAAACCTACAGCACAATACAAGCCCTACTGTGCCGAACATGTATTTACCTTAGAAGTTACCATAGCCCTCTATTTTTCTAAGCTCCATGTATCTATCCAGGAGTCTCTTAAAAGTCTCTATCGTATCTGTCTCCACCACCATCGCCGGCGGCCCGTTCCACGCGCTCACCACTCTCTGCTTAAAAAATCTTGCCCCTGACATCTCCTCTGTACCTACTTCCAAGCACCTTAAAACTGTGCCCTCTCGTGCTAGCCATCTCAGCCCTGGGGGGGAGAAAAAGCTTCTGACTATCCACGTGATCAATGCCTCTCATTATCTTGTACACCTCTATCAGGTCAGCTCTCATCCAACGTCGCTCCAAAGAAAAAAGGCCGAGTTCACTCAACCTATTCTCATAAGACATGCTCCCCAAATCCAGGCAACATCCTTGCAAATCTCCTCTGCACCCTTTCTATGGTTTCCATGTCCTTCCTGTTGTGAGGCTACCAGAACTGAGCACAGTACTCCCAAGTGGGGTCTGACCAGGGTCCTATATAGCTGCAACATTACCTCTCGCTTATTGAGAGAGGTCTGAGATGAGATTGCTGGGGCCTTGACCAGAATCTTTGTGTCCTCTAGCCACATGCGAGGTCCCAGAGGACTAGTGAGTAACTGTTGTTCCATTGTTTAAGAAGGGGAATAGGGGCAATCCTGGAAATGATTGTCCAGTGAGTCACACACATCTGTGGTAGGAAAGTTACTGGAAATGGGGCTTATGGGCATTTGGAAAACAATGTCCTTATTAAGGACAGTCATCATGGCTTTGTGCAGGGCAAGTTGTGTCCTGATTGAGTATTTCAAAGAGCTGCCAAGGGTGATTGACGAAGGTAGAACTGTGGATGTTGTCTACATGGATTTCAGTAAGGTGTTTAACAAGGTCCATCAGGGGAGGCTCATCCAGGAGATTAAGCTTAATCGTCATTCAACCATACACATGAATACAGCCAAGCGAAATGGTGTTCCTCATGGGTCAAGTTGCAAACCACGTTACCAACAGCCACACGCAACACCTATTGTTACGACAGCAGAAAGACATACACCAGGGGTCAGCAACCTTTTTGCCTCCGTGGGCCGGATCGCATATTAATGAGCTGGGGGTGGGCCAGATAAATGCCATAAAAAGCTTGAAATATGGGAATTATCCATTTAAATACATCTAGTTATGTTTTGCCTCAAATTAACGAAAAACGCATGTCAGAAGATCATTTGTACGTAACCAAGGATGAGAATTAGTAATCAAAGAACTCAGTTTAGTTGCGGTTTATTTCAATCAAGGAATCTTTTGAATCTATTAAAAGAACACAAAGAATCTTTAAACATAAAATGTTTTTATTAAATTAAATGATGCATTTAATGATGGTAAATTAAGTATAATAAAAAGAAAATTTTAACGCAAACAGTCGATAAATCAATGTCAAACTTGATGCTGTTTGTTGCTTGAAAGCTTCTCAATATTGGGTGTCAGACTTGTTGATGCCAAGAGCAAGACATTATCCAGATGGGCATCAGTCAATCTTGTTCTCAAATGGTTCTTGGTGTGCTTCATTTTTGAAAATAATTGCTCACACTAATCAGTGCTGCAAACAATGTTGCCATCTTTTTTGCATGGTCCGCTAAGTTGGATGAATATACTTTCTATAGAAGTCAAGCACTGACACATCTTCAGAATGAAATTTCGATCTCAATATGTCGTCACACTGCATATCAATCAATTCCATTTGAAAAATTTCTGATGCAGTGTCCACTTTTTGAGACAATACGTTTTGAGACTTCGTAGGTGGCACGGGTATTTCCTTCATTTTCACTGCTTTTCTTGGCAAAAGCATGTTTGTTTTCCGAAACTAGCCTTCATTCGCTCAACTTCATCTTTCCTTGCTTGCCCAGTAAACTTGTTAAAATTTCCACTGTGGCGGGTTTCATAATGTCGCCTGATATTTGCCACCTTCTTCACATCACCATTTTCTGGAAAAATGAGACAAACTGTTTTCCCAGCTTGCTCGATGAAGAAGTAATCTAGTGTCCGAGTGTCTTGGAAATTTTGGGACTCAGTGTCTACCTTCCTGCGTTTTGCATTCATTTTTTTTTTCTTTGATTTTTTTTCGAAACACAAGTTATTCAACAAGTATCGTAGCACATGTGTATATCTGGATATTTAGCATGGATTTCTTGTTAAAGCACAGTGACGCTGTTTCTGTTTACAAATTTGACAGATTCCATCTGAAAACCTGCACGTGTACGGAGAGTATCTAATACATATTAGTAAGGTAGTCTGCCTTCCCGTCATTCGTATATACCAGTGTTAAGTTTGGAACAAAACGGAACCTGGGGCTAGTGTAACAAGACGCCATGCATGTCCATCAGTGTGGTCGCGTGAAACACTCAGAATAAGGAAAAATCACTCACGGGCCGGATAAGCATAGTATCCCAATATTTGCTCGCAGGCCGGATCTGGCGTAGGTTGCCTACCCCTGACGTACACAGTGGCAAAAAAATAAACCCAAGACCCTGAGTGTCATGGCCTGTAGATTGATGATGCATGGAATGTTGACCTGGAGCCATGTTTCTGCAAGTACAAGCACGCAGCAGTTCCTCATCACAGGTTGGTAGATCCGCAGACAAACGTAATCCAGCTTGTCTTCTACCAAGCGGACACCAGAGGGCAGCACAGATAGGCAGGGCCAGCCCCCGACCCAGCATGGAATCTAGCTTTCTCCCACAGAGTCTCCGCTGTCTCCTCCCTTGGGCAGCTGCCGCAGGCAACCCCGCGGCATAAGGTCCTGGCCTGTACATCTCCCCTGCTGTCGGTCTCGGCGGTGAACTGGGCCTTCAGTAATCTACATACCAAAGTCCAACATGATCTAGCAACAACATGCAAGACAATCATCTGCACTGATTATGTGGACTGCGTACTGCCCTTGACGCTTTCCTGCTTGGGATCCACACTGAACTGATCATTTGGAGTCACAATTGGCCTGGCCATCAAGACAGCAGGTAGTGGTCGATGGGGTTTATCCTGGCTGGAGGTCTGTGACTAGTGGTGTTCTGCTGGGATCGCACTGGGACCTCTGCTGTTTGTGTTGTATGTATAAATGGTGTGGATGAGACTATAGGCTAGCGAGTTTGCTGAACTGAAGATTGGTGGTGTGGATAGTGTGGAAGCCTAGAAAAGGATACAATGGGCTGTAGATCAGTTGCAGATGTGACTCAGATCGTGTTTAACCAAACTAAGTGTGAGATGCGGTGCTTTGGGAGAACAAATGTAAAGTGACAGGAGAAACAGTGACGATGTCGAGAGGGATCTTGGGGTCCAAGCCCACAGCTCCCTGAAAGTGACTACACAGGTTGATAGGCTGGTGAAGAAGGTACATGTGGCCTTGCCTTGATTAGTTTGGGAAGTTGTGTGGAAGTTTAGTTAGGCTGCATCTGGAGTACTGCATACAGTTCTGGTTACACCATTCATAGGAAGGATGGTGGAGGTTTTGGAGAGCTCACCAGGATTTTGCCCGGTTTAGAGGACAAACTTGAGTTCTTTTCTCTGGAGTGGCGGAGGCTGCAGGAGGAGCTGATGGAAGTTTATATGATTGAGAGGCAGTCAGTATCTTCAACTTTCAAAGTAAAAATTATCAGCATGTCACCAGATACACCCCGAGATTCTTTTCCTGTGGGCATGCTTAGCAAATCTATAGAACAGTAACTGTAAACAGGATCTGTAAACTGTAAGCATCAGGTAAACAAACTGTGCAACTGCAGATAATAAAAATGAGTAATAAATTTTCTCCATAAGTAAATCTTTTCCCCAGTGTCGAAATGCCTAATACATGCGTTGAAGCTGAGAGGAGTTAAATTCAAAGGAGATGTGTGGGTCAAGTTACTTTTAATGCAGTGGTGGGTGTCTGGAATGCACTGGTGGAGGCAAATACAATAGAGACGCTTGGATAAGCACAAGAATGTGCAGATAATGGAGGGATATGGACCACATAACAATTACAGCACGGAAACAGGCCACTTTGGCCCTTCTAGTCCGTGCCGAACTCTTACTCTCACCTAGTCCCACCGACCTGCACTCAGCCCGTAACCCTCCACTCCTTTCTTGTCCATATAGCTGTCCAGTTTAACTTGAAACGACAACATCGAACCTGCCTCAACCACTTCTGCTGGAAGCTCATTCCACACAGCTACCACTCTCTGAGTAAAGAAGTTCCCCCTCATGTTACCCCTAAACTTTTGCCCTTTAACTCTCAACTCATGTCCTCTTGTTTGAATCTCCCCCACTCTCAATGGAAAAAGCCTATCCACGTCAACTCTATCAATCCCCCTCATAACTTTAAATACCTCTATGAAGTCCCCCTTCAATCTTCTACATTCCAAAGAATAAAGACCCAACTTGTTCAAACTTTCTCTGTAACTTGGGTGATGAAACCCAGGTAACATTCTAGTAAATCTTCTCTGTACTCTCTCTATTTTGTTGACATCTTTCCTATAATTCGGTGACCAATACTCCAAATCTGGCCTCACCAATGCCTTGTCCAATTTCAACATTACATCCCAACTCCTATACTCAATGCTCTGATTTATAAAGGCCAGCATACCAAAAGCAATTGGATAGTCAGAAAGGATTAGTTTAGTTTAATTACTAGCTTAATTAGTTTGGCACAACATGGTGGGCTAGGGGTCTTGATCCTGTGCTGTACCATTCTCTGTTCTCTGTCCCACAATCATTTTCCTGTTCTCTCTCTAGACCCCTCCATACCTTTAGTGTGGTAGGTCCAGGTCCCCAATGTGGCCCTCAAGCCCATCACAGGCAGTGATTCAAGCTAAATCTGAATTCCAGAGGCTGTTTGACCCCATGCCCGTAGTAAAACTTCACAAAGCAAGAGGCCCCACACGAGGGATGTGCCTCGGTATCGGCACGTGAATATTTGCCCCCTTCATAGATGGGGCTCCTGGGTTGAGACATGGTGTGTGCACCTCCAGTGCTGGCCCCCCCACACTCACCGTCCTTCTCTTCTCGCTAGGGGGGCTTGACCGCGATGACTGTATTTTACCCGCTGGACACGGCACGCCTGAGGCTTCAAGGTAAGGTTTGGTTTTGTTTTCCTCCACGCGCACCCCGTGCTCCCCCTTCAGGTGCTCAGAGGTACTGCAACACGGACTGAAACTTAACCCCGTTCCCCTCTCCACAGCAACACACACAATATGCTGAAAGAACTCAGCAGGTCAGGCAGCATCTATGGGAATGAATAATCAGTTGACATTTTGGGCCTGAACTCAGAACTGGCTTAACTTCAGTCCTGGAGAAGGGTCTCGGCCCAGATCGTCAACTGTTTATTCATTTCCATAGATGCTGCCTGACTTGCTGAGTCCCTCGAGTATTTTGTGTGTGTGTTACTCTGGGTTTCCAGCATCTGCAGACTTCCTCGTGTTTATGGCTTCCTCTCTGCACAGATGCTGCTGAACATTTCTAGCATCTTCTGTTTTGATTTCCAGCAAACGCAGACTTTTGCTTCACATCGTGACTGGCGTTCTAATCACAAGGAAACATTGAACAGACTGCATGGCTCAAGGGAGGAAAGACTCAGGATTTTCATATTGCAATTAGGGACAGGTATACTACCGTTTAAAGAAAGATAGGCATTCGGTAATGTCTTGCACAAACTCAGAGAACTGGTTGAACATCAAACAATGCAGCTCAGAAACAGGTCCTTCAGCCCTACGCCACCATAGACTCCACCTACACTTCTCGCTGCCTCGGTAAAGCAGCCAACATTATTTACTTTTTAATTTGGGTATACATTATGGTTACAGACCCTATGGTCTAACAAGCCTGTGCTGTCCAATTTCACCCATGTGACCCACGTGGGTGGTGAGGTGGGGAAGTGTCTCTGCCAAAGGAGGTGTGAGGTGCTCCTTCGCTCCGCTAGCTGGCAGGTCACCCTTGGGCAAGGTGTAGCACCTGCTTAGCCCTGGATCAGTGTCACATGAAGCCCTGGGAGTGGGTGGTGGATGGTCGTATGAGCAGCCGGTACACATCACAAGTCCTGGTGATGCGACCACTGACGCCAGGCAGGCAACCCCTGAAGAGTATTGATAATGGCTGGGATCGCCCGTCATGTAAAGACACTGCCCAGAAGAAGGCGATGGCAAACCACTTCTGCAGGTAAATTTGTCAAGAGCAATCATGGTTAAAGGCCGTGATCACCCACGTCATTCGACACAGCACATAATGATGATGATATCCAATTAATCTGTATGTTTTTGGAATGTGGGAGGAAACAGGATCACCCAGAGGAAACGTCGTCACAAGGAGAACGTAACAAACTCCTTGTGGACAGTGGCGGTATTGAACCTGGGTCGCTGTTGCTGTAACTGTGCTCCCACGCCACCTCATAATCAATGACATATCGTAACTGCTCTGCATGTGACCACAAGAAACCGCAGAGGGTTGTGGACACAGCTCAGCACATCGTGGAAACCGGCCTCCCCTCCATGGATTCGGTCTGCATTTCTCACTACCTCAGTAAAACAGCCAGCATCATCAAAGATCCCACCCACCCTGGACATTTTCTCTTCTCCCTTCGCCTGTCGGGCAGAAGACACAAAAGCCTGAAAGTGCTTATCACCAGACTGAAGGATCGCTTCAATCCACTGCTGTAATTCAAGTTTAATTGCCGGACAACCATACATGAATACAGCCAAACGAGACAGCCTTACTGCGGGGTCAAGGTGCAGAACGCAGTGCCGACAGTCACACGCAGCGCAAAGCACACATGATGACACAATCATGCAATAAGAGTCTCAAAACTCGCCCCCCCCCCAAACCGCAGGCGACCCTGTGGCTTGAGGCCCAATCCTAGCCCATACTAAACAACAAGCACATGTAGAGTATCAGTAAAGTACAATGAGCGCAAGCTTATGAATGATCCCTAGCACGATAAGAGAGACTCTTAGCCTCACAATCTACCTTGTCACGACCCTTGGCTTTCTGCGCTACAACCGTAACACTTAATTTTGCGTTCTTTTATTGTTGGGCACGTGGCCAAGTGGTTAAGGCGTTCGTCTAGTGATCTCAAGATTGCTGGTTCGAGCCTCAGCTGTGGCAGCATGTTTGTGTCCTTGAGCAAGGCACTTAACCACACATTGCTTTGGTGTCTGTGTGAGGAGTGGCGCCCCAGACAGACTTCCAATCTGCGCCTTGTAAGGCATGAAAATGCCCGACGCAGGCCTCTCATGGTCTGAGTCAACAGTCCCCCGTTATTGCTTTTCCTTGTGATATCTTGACATGTCGATGTTTGGAATGGCCTATGTTGATGCAATGCACAGCAGTGCAATTAGAACAAAATTCATTTTAGTGCAAAGTGATTAAAGTGGTCATGGTGTTGCTAGACTGTAGTAATCAAGGTTGTGCTAGTTAGTTCAAGAGCTGGATAGTGGAAGGTGAGTAGCTGTGACTGAACCTGGTGGTGTGGGGCTTGACAGTGTGCTCGCTGTAAGAGCAGACAAGCTTCACTGCGGGCTCCCACAAATTTTGGTGTGACAATAATCGGTTAATGTGTCTGCGGTACTGGTAGGATGGATGGGAAACGGGGACGAGCTGCTCTCCCAATATACTGCCCAGGAACCATTCCTGGTCACCGGAGAGAGCACTCTGACCTCCCTCTCACCCAACAACACCTCAACACCGTTTGGCGTGCCTGCCGGGTTGTCGTGTCCCCGCCTGTGCAGGGAGCTATGATGCCTTTCAGCACTGGATGGTTTGATGCAAGTCCGTCTCGGGGGGAGCAGGAGGAAGCGAGGATCTGGGAGGCACCATCAGAAGCTGTGGGGAAGCGCGCTGTCAAGGAAGGTTAGATGTGAAGGAGAGAGGGAGGGTGGACACAAGGAGCATGCCAGCCGCAGTAACTTTTCCGCCCCCCCTCGCTTGCTCATTCGGCTGAGCCGTCTCCATCAGCGCTATACAGAGACTCTTAACCGCCAGAGATTCTGCAGATGCTGGAAATCTTGAGCAACACACGCTCAGAATGCTGGAGGACGAAGGATGGGAGCAGACATAAACATAGACCCAACTGGTGGGACAGAATGGCCTGTCGCTAGGCAACCGGCCCCACACTGGGATGAGGTGGTGGAGAGGGGAATGTGCACGGGTTATCTCCCTCTGTCCTACGGAGGGAATGTGGGTAGGGTATCAGTGTGGGTTTGTACCCGTCCCTGACGCTGCTCTCCTTCATTACAGTGGACGAGAAGATGAAAGCGAAGTCGACTCCCGTCGTCCTGGCCAAGATCATCAAGGAGGAAGGGCTGTGAGTAGGAGTGAGCAGAGCAAGACCTCCATCCTTTTTTAATTTTAGTAAATGGCATTTTCCAATTCTTGGTCTTTTATTATTCCAAACAAAAGATGAAATAATAGAGTCAACCTGATCAAAAAACTTCTTAGTTTAAAAAAAAGGAATATTTTGAAATACATATAAAAATTTTTGTAAGATCATCATTTTAACTGCATGAATTTGACCAACTAACGAAAGTGTAAGAGGATTCCACCTAGAAAATAATTGCTTCATAAAATCCACTAAGGGAACTAAATTAGCTCTATAAAGGTCTCCATAATTTTTAGTGATGATAATACCTAAATATTTAAAAGAATCCGTAACTTTAAAAGGAATATCATCATATATACTTACCTTACACTACCTTACTTTCTATTTTCTATTTATGATTTATAATTTAAATTTTTAATATTTACTATCGATTTATAATCAAGGGAACGGGAAGCGCAGAATCAAATATCGCTGTGATGATTGTATGTTCCAGTATCAATTGTTTGGCAACAATAAAGTATAAAGTAAAGTATATAAAAGCAGAATCATTTAAAGGAAATAATTCACTTTTATGTAGGTTTAATTTATATCCTGAAAACTTTCCAAATTCGTATAGTAATTTCAATAAACTGGGAATAGATTCCTCAGGATTCGAAACCCCTAGTTAGTAGGGGTTCTTTTTTCCTTATTTCTTTTTCCCAAAAAAATAGCTTTAACATTTTGTTTTTTTAATTATTATTATTAATATACTGTTTAGCTTGGTTAATAGTTTGACTCTTATTATACACATTGATATATTGACTTGATTATTTTAATGTTTTTTTGTTGTCGCTTTTCAATAATAATTAATAAAAAGATTTAAAAATGAAAAAATGAAATGGAGTGAGCAGAGGATCGTGTGTGCGCGCACCCTGAGCGGCCTCCTGCCCGATGAGCTGGTGGAGGCAGACGCTGGGCATACTGCCCATTCAACAGGGGCGGTGTGGGGGGAAGGAGATTAGATTCTCCCAGAGAGGGAGCGGGCGGGGGCTCCCGTTCCCAGCCCGTGTCTCACCAGGAGGGGCAGATGAGAACGAAGATTTGCCTTGTAGCACTGTCTCTGACTTTTGTGTGTCCCAGAGCACTTTACACACAAAGGGGTGCGGAGATACAGTGTGGAATTTGTCCAGAGTCGGCCGCTGGGGGTCTCTGCGCCAGTGTCGGAGAGCAGATACAGTGGCTGGCAGGGTAACCAGTGCGTTGGTCTTCACCACGGGAGGTCGTGGAGGAGTCTTGTTCCCAATATACTGGGCTTCGTGAGCTCAGAGTGAGAGAACAGTACAACTGGACTCCTTGTCAAGGAAAGAATGAGTTTCCCCAGAGAGTGAGAGGGAGGCCGGCGACTGGGATGGTAGACCGTGTTGCTGTGGAAACTGGTTCCACTTAGGGAAAACTAATTGGGCAGATCAGCCATGATTTATTATTGGCTGACCAGCCTCAGATGGGTCGAGTGGCCCGCACCCTCAGGTCCTGCTTTGTGCTGCGGCTGCCTCGTTCCTTCTTTCCCCTCCAGGGCTGGCAGCCGATCCCCGCCTCTCTTGGCGGGGGGGTAGTGTCAGCACGTACCCTCCCGAGGGCCCTGGAGCAGGACTCGAACCTACAACCCTCCCAGCTCTCGAGTTGGGAGCATTGGTTGTTGAGGCCTCGCAGGTGCTGGGGCCGGTGGGAGGGAGGGGGGCGGAATTGCCAGCTTCAGGTTGAAACCCTGCATCAGGACTGAGTGTGGAGAGGGTGGATGGCCGGTAGAATGAGGAGAGAGGACTGGGGTGACTGGTGGGATGAAAAGTGACAGGCAGGTTGTCCCGGGGAGGAGTGTTGTGTATTTAATATTTCAGTATTGTATATTGGTTGATTAACAATTCTTAATTTAAATAATTACAGGTTTTATGTAAAATTTCATTAATTGCGTACGTCATCACACTACCAGGTGATACGTGCGCCTTGCTTGAAGCAAAGATGAAGCCAGACCCGCACTCCCGGACTCTGTGTCTGTCTTTGAAGGTAGAGAAAGGGGGTGGATTTGGGAGATGGTGGCGGGTGGATGATAAATTGAGGCAGACAGCGGCAGGAGGAGTGACGCGGGGAGGTTCGCAGGAACGCAAAGGGCTCCCAGTGCGGACTCGGAGTAAAGGAGACGCGAGAGTGACTTAGTGAAGGTGGACCCCGCTGAGGGTCGAGGGATCTGCCACCTCTCGCTCGCTCGCTCACCACTAGCCTCTGAAGTGACTGACCTCCACCTCTGCCTCCGCAGGTCGGCGGTGTACCGCGGCTGGTTCTCCGTCATCTCCAGCCTCTGCTGTTCAAACTTCGTCTACTTCTACACCTTCAACGCCCTGAAGGAGACCTGGGTGAAAGGCCAGCCCCCTTCCAACAGCAAGGACCTCGTCATGGGCTTTATTTCTGGTGGGTAGGTGGTCCCGTTCAGTGTCCGTGTATCACAATGGAACCTGCTCCCCTCTCTGGCACTCTGAAACCAAACCTCACCGTCACTCACTCCATTGTTAATCATCTCCAATCCTCCTTGTACCAGAAACCCTCTACCCAACTTCAACACTTAGTTGGGTGTCTGGAGTGCGGGTGCAAAGACGGAAGTGTGAAAGTCGTATGTAATTCAGAGAAAACATTGTAGATATATTGTAGTCCTTTGATCTTTAGCATATAAAATGTCATGTAATATTGGGTCGAGCAAGCCCCTTCCTCCAAAAGGGCCTCAAAACCCAGACCAGCTGTGATAAAGCTGTTACATCTTCCCACCAACCCGCTCCCTGAGGTCTCTCATCTCAATCCATCAGGAAGCCATTAGCCCCACTACCGAGCCTGTTCCACCATTCCCTTGTGTTGTAATGTGAAGAAAGTCACTGCAGAGACGTAGCTGGTAGATATGAAGTCGCCTTTTATTCGACAAAACGAGACACAGCAGGCATCATATTGAGACCCTCTCGGAGGAAGAGGCCCGCTTGACCCAATGTTGCGTGACATTTTGTATGCTAAAGATCAAAGGACTACAATGCTCCCTTTGAATTGCATATAAATTTCAAACCTCCTTTGCACCTTCTCTATAGACACCCAAACGAATGTTAAATCAACACTATCTGGTTTTGCCATTAATTGTGGTTCACAGCTGTTTGGAACCCATTGTCCAGAGCTGCATTTTAAATTTAGTCTACAGTCCATATTCAAACCTGAAGATTGGTGGCTGATGTTAGTTGCTGAAATAAGTAGTTAATATTTTGCTATATGTCCAACCCCCCCTCAAAAAAAACACCCTAACGACCTGGATAATTAGCCGTCTTCACCTGTGAGGCAGGTACTTTGGGTCCCTGGAGAAGTTGCCATTGCTACCAATGCAGTGTGGGGTTCAGACCCAACTTCTGGGGCTGTCTGTGTGGAGTTTGTAAGTTCCCCTGCGACCACGTGTGTTTCCACCCATGGACTGCGGGTTGGTGAGTTAACTGGACCTTGCAAGTTGTCCCCAGCGTGCGGGTGAGTGATGGGAATCTGGGAGGAGTTGATGGGGATGTGGGATTAGTGTGGATGGTCTGCACAGACTCAATGGGCTGAAGGGCCTGTTCTGCACTGCATGATCCCTCCAGCCACCCTCTCCCCTCAGACCCTCAGTCTATTCGGGTGTCGGGACTTTGCTGTACCGGTAGCCTCTGCGGACAGCTCAGGCCACTACCTTCTGTTCCAGGGGTGGTCAACGTGCTGGTCACCACTCCGCTCTGGGTGGTCAATACCCGGCTCAAGATGCAGGGAGCGGCATTCCGCAATGAGGACATCCAGCAAACCAACTACAAAGGCATGCTGGGTACGTATCTCGGAGCGCGGCACGGTTTCTAACGGCGCCTGGAACCGGTCAGCGCCAGCCTAGGTGTGCAGTGAGTTAACTCCCTCTGGCTTTCTCTGTTTCGTGGCTGCCTGTGGGGGTGACGAACCTCGGGGCTGTACCTACTTCGATAATAAATGCACTTTGAGTCTTTGAAGATCAGCCGGAAGCTGGCCCCTGCTGGAGCTCCGTGTGGCCGCTAGGTGGAGGCTGTGAGCCAACATTGCTGGGAGCCTGTTCCTGGTGTTCTGGGCACTGTCTTGCCAAGTCCATTCTTTAATGACCTACCTTTTGCAAGCACTATCATTACCACATCCCTGACACCCCAAAGGTGTTTCAGAGGTCACTGAACCATCCTGCTAGGGGAATTCAGGACGTCCCTTTAGAACACAGAAAACTTCTTTAGCCTGACGGTCGTGAATCTGTGAAATTCATTGCCACAGGAGGCTGCATGGGCTAAGTCATTGGGTAGGCAGAGGTTGATGGGTTGTTGATTAATTAGGATGGTCAAAGGTTCCGGGGAGAAGGCAGGAGAATAGGGTTGAGAGGGATAATGAATCCCCCATGATGGGATGTCAGAGCAAACTCAATGGGCCAAATGGTCTAATTCTGCTTTTGTGTCTTATTGTCATTTTCCACCAGTCCAATATCCACCCCGCCTCTCTCATACTTTAGATACTTGTAAAAAAAAAAAAACTTTTGGTATAGTTTTTTATATTATATCCAGCTGTGACTAGTCTCCCAGCTGCGGCCTTGGGTGTCTCAGCTGGTAGCTTGTCTGCGACTCAGGTCAGAGGTCAGTCCCCCCCCCCCCGAGGGTCGCAGCACTGAAGGGGGAAGGGGGATCGGGGATTCTGTTTACAGTCCAGGCCTGGTCCCAAGACCCCACCCGCTCCTGGGTGTAAAGGGTCCGGAACACCTGCCTTAAGAGTTCAGGGTGGCACCTGGGCCCCCGACCTGTGACCCCAGCCCACGGCTGCCCTCGACTTAAAAGCTGTAACTGCAGAAACTTGTAAAATTAGTCAGCTCCATTTTGAGCGCAAGCCGCCGTAGTATCTGAGACATCTTCAAGGAGCAGTGCCTCAGGAGGGCAGTGTCCATCATTAAGAACCCCCACCACCCAGAACATGCCTTGTTCCCATTGCTACCATCAGGAAGCCTGATGTACGTATTTATGTATTGTTTCTATATTATCATGCATTGCATTGTACTGCTGCTGCTAAGATCGCGCATTTCACGACGTACGGGCTGTGTTACAGATGCGGTGACGCAGATCATGCAGACGGAGGGGGTGCTGGCACTGTGGAGCAGCACTATCCCCTCCCTCCTGCTTGTCTTCAACCCCGCCATCCAGTTCATGTTCTACGAGGGCCTGAAGCGACAGCTGATGAAGGGGCGGACTGAGGTATGGGGAGGTGGGGGGGGGGGGTGTTGGATGGGAAACAAAGGGAGATGGGATCAGACTCTGGAAGAGGAATGGGGGGTCTTGGCCTTGGGTGGTGGGGACTTAAACCTGCGGTGAGGGAGGGGGTAGGTCCTGAGGGAGGGAATGGAAGGTTTGTTGGGCGTGGGAGAAGAGGGGAGAGGGTTGTGGAGGGGAGGGAGGACGTGATTGGTTCTGGGAGAAGGTGGGAGAGGGTTAGGGAGGGAGGACGTGATTGGTTCTGGGAGAAGGTGGGAGAGGGTTAGGGAGGGAGGACGTGATTGGTTCTGGGAGAAGGTGGGAGAGGGTTAGGGAGGGAGGATGTGATTGGTTCTGGGAGAAGGTGGGAGAGGGTTAGGGAGGGAGGATGTGATTGGTTCTGAGAGAGGGTTGGGGAGGGGGAGAGGATGTGATTGGTTCTGGGAGAAGGTGGGAGAGGGTTAGGGAGGGAGGACGTGATTGGTTCTGGGAGAAGGTGGGGGAGAGTTAGGGAGGGAGGACGTGATTGGTTCTGGGAGAAGGTGGGAGAGGGTTGGGGAGGGAGGGAGGACGTGATTGGTTCTGGGAGAAGGTGGGAGAAGGTTGGGGGGGAGGGAGGACGTGATTGGTTCTGGGAGAAGGGGGGAAGATCGAATAGAGTCCTGCTAGGGGGAAGGGGTTAGTCCTGAGGAAGGGAATGGAGAAGTTGGGTGTGGGAGAAGTGGAGAGAGGGTTGGGGGTGAGGGAGGACGTGATTGGTTCTGGGAGATGGGGAGAGAGGGTTGGGGAGGGAGGAGGTGGTTCGTTCTGGGAGAAAGGGGTGGGGCTGAAGATTGAACTTATGGTGGAAGAGGGTAGAGTCCTGCTAGGGGGAAGGAGTTAGTCGGGGGAGTGGGGTTGGTCCCAATTGCTGTTCTCGTGGTTCATGTACTCCAGGAATGTGGAATTCCAGAGGTCCTGTGCAAAGGTGAATGGGGGTGAAATTGATCTTGACTCCCATTGGACCCCCTCGGGGTGCCTGGTTCCAGTGGAGGCTGCTGGATCGGAGCTCAGAACCCTGCTACAACCTGGGGTCTGTGAGAGCCCTGGGATTGGTGCCGAGGAGGGGGGGGTCAGGGCCCCAGAGGTCAAGGTTTAGGGGTCAACTGTTAAAGCCCAGAGGTCAGAGAGTGTCCTGGGTACAGGGGGCGGATCTTGGGGGGTCCAGAGATTTGTGAGAGCCCTGGGACACTGCAGATGGTTTGGGCCGTGTTTTCCAGAAGCTTCTCTTGTTTCCCCCAGCTACTCTCTCTTGAGGTCTTCATTATCGGAGCCATTGCCAAGGCGATTGCCACCACGTTAACGTACCCGCTACAGACTGTGCAGTCTTTACTTCGGGTAAGTTGGTCAAGGTTAGCTCGGGGGCTGCCCGACGGTAGGAACGGCTGGGGTTCACTTCACGCCTCCCAGCTCCCTGTGCAACGCAGCCCGCAGCCTCTGGTCTGCAGGATTCCCGGCCCGGTTCGGGGGACGCGCACCCTGAGCTCAGCCCTCCGTCTCCGATGGCCGCACGTCTGACTCCCACCTCTTCCTGGGTCCCTCCTCGGTCCGGTGTATACATCAACCAAGTCCAGGATTTCACAGAACCTCGACAGGGCGTGAAAGTTGACTTGATCGAGGAGTACAGGATAATGAGAGATGTTAACGAAGTAGAGAGCTAGTGTTTACCCCCCTCCCCAGCATGACAACGGTCAACACCAGAGGGCGTCTGTTTAAAATGGGTGGAGGAAACTAGGGGCGATGTACACAATGGCAAGTGGGCCTGGCTTGCACTTTGGTGGGGGTGTGGGTGTTGGCAGAGGAGATACAATAGGGACACAAGAGACTCTTAGGCACGTGGATGTAAGAAAAATGGAGGGTTATGGGCTGTGTAGGAAAGGAGTCAGGAGGTTATGTTGCAACTTCATAAACATCTGGTTAGGCCACATCTGGAGTTCTGAGTACATTTCTGGTCGACCCATAATAGGAAGGACATTGAGGCTTTGGAGAGGGTGAAGAAGAGGTTTACCAGGATGCTGTCTGGTTTAGTGCTATCATGAGAGGCTGGGCAAAGTTGGGTTGTTTTCTCTGGAGTGTCGGACGGCGGAGGGATTAACCCGGGGGCCCCGGCCTAGCTCTGTGTTAATGGGCCTGTTCTCTCTGCTCAGTTCAGCCAGCGGAAGATGGAGCGAGGGAGAGGGATCCTGGGAAGTCTCCGAAGCATCATCTACCTCTTGAGTCAGAGGGTGAAGTAAGTACGGCCCCTGGCCAGGCCTCGTGCAGGAAGCCACTCGGTCCATCTACTAATGCTGGCCCATTTAATCTGTCCCCGTAGCTCAGCACACCTGCCCCTCCCGTCCCAGTTCTTCCTCTGTTAAAGCCACACATCCTCTCATGAGTGCGCAACAGGACAAGGGTGGGCCATTTGGCCCCTCGCGATCTCCCTGCCCTTCAGTATGTTCATGGTTGGTCTGCCCAGCCCTTGGTAATTGTCTTCCTCTCTCTGTTGTCCAGGCAGGGGGCTGAGGGGAATGATCTCCCTCATTTTGGGGAGCAATGGGGGACTGGGCCGTCTGGAGTCATTTTGCACGTAGCTAGTCTGGACTCAATGGGCCAAATGGCTGCCTTGCTGGCAGTAGATACTGTGCTGTGCAGCCCGCTGGGGTGGAAACAAAAGTCAGTGCGGGCTTTGGAGAGGGAAACGGAGGGGTCTTGGGGGCCGGTGGTGCAGCAGGGGCTGGAACGGATTCGGAGGGCCGAATAGCCTCCTTTGCTGCAGTGATGACCCCATGGTTCTGGCGGTGACATCTCCCCTGCACGTGGAAAACTGACCGGCTAATGGGAGAAGGGGGCTCCTAGCATTGGGTGGGTGGGGAAGTGGGGTGGGTCAGCCTGTGGGGGCTGGAGCGTTCATGGCCGTGATGACCCAGGTGTGGTGAGTGGGAGGTCCCTCTCCTCCCTCCTCCTCCTGACATGCCACCATCACACCGGCCGTCTCCAGCCGATCGGATTCACTCTGTGTGATTAGAGAGACCCGGGGCTGTAAAGTCTGTGGTATCCAACACCCCAGCCGCTGTACTGAAAAGCTCCCCTGAGAACTGGCTACACTTCTCGACAATCTGTTAGTGAATGAACAGTGCCGGCAACTACCTCACAGACTGGGAAATGCCCAGTTCGTGGAAAATAGGGCATCTATTGACTGGCCAACTGTCCGCCCTCGATTCATGAGCGGAGTGTCAGGCTGTGTCACGGACAACGCCAGCCAGCAGTAGTTATTCTGCAGTGAGCTGCCACAGCCCATTACCCTTGTTCTGGAGTCCACAACGGGACGGGAGTAGGCCACTCAGCCTCAAACTTGGTCCAAAGGACCGAGGGGAGAAGGGCTGTTCTCGGCTGAGTGCCCTCGTAAATCTGGTTGGTGGGCGTCAGTGGCAGCAGTCGGAGCCCCGCCCAGAGGGGAAGAAAGGTGGATGTGATTGTTGGTCGATCTTCTCAGCCTCAGGGTGACCCTCAGCCCAGCCGTCCTCAGCTCCCTCACCGATGACCCATCTTCTATCACGAGGCCAGAAGGGACGACAGCGGAAAGTGCGGTCCCATTCACAACCCCTCTGCAAGGGAAGCAGCCCTGGACGGTGTTCGGGCACGGGCTGAGGAGGTGAAAGGTAACGTCGTGGCTCAAGATGCTGGGGAGCTCCCACCCCCAACGAGAGAGGCTCTACCACCGCCCTGTGCCCAGTGATATTACCACTGCCACGCTCCACCACCTGCACCCTGGGTTGGCGGGCATCAACCAGAAACTCAACTGGCACTGCCACGCAGATGCTGTGGGTACAGGAGCTGGGGGTCCTGTAATGAATGACCCCACTCTCCCCAAGGCCCTTCAGCCATCTGGCAGTGTGAATAGGCTCCACTTCGGTGAGGGCAGCACACGTTCCCCTCGCCCTGCCAACTGCCCGTGTGTGTGAGTGGGGGCATCGGGGGAGAGTGGGGAGAATGGTAGTCGCACGGACTCGGTGGTCGAAAGCAGCCGCACGACTCCGTACGAGGAGGCCATTTGGCCCCTCAAGTGTATGCTGTGGGGGAAAAAATTCATCAATCCCATCCGCCCAGACGTTTCCCTTTCCTGTTCTCTTGTGGCTGTCTGCTCTCCCGTGCTTCTCTTCCTGCTCACCCACATCAGAAGTGCGCCACCCCCATTCCCTCACACTACCAGCTGGTTCCTTGCAGATGGTTGCAGGGCCTGGGGAAGTTGGGGTGGGGGTTAGGTGAGACTGGAACTAGGGGACATAGCCTCAAGAGTCGGGGGAGTAGATTTAGGACAGAGATGAGGAGGAACTGCTTTTCCCAGAGACTGGTGAATCTGTGGAATTCTCTGCCCGATGAAACAGTGGAGGCTACCTCAATAAATATATTTAAGACAAGGTTGGATAGATTTTTGCACAGTAGGGGAATTAAGGGTTATGGGGAAAGGCAGGTAGGTGGAGATGAGTCCATGGCCAGATCAGCCATGATCTTATTGAATAGTGGAGCAGGCTCGACGGGCCAGATGGCCGACTCCTGCTCCTATTCCTTATGTTCTTGTGTTTCATTCACCACGGGATCCCCAGCCTCTGGCCGGCTTCTGTAATCAGGAGTACTTTACTTCAGGCCTTTGGGATTTGGGAAGAATCCCGAGCTCCTGGGGGAAACTTGCGCACTCGCGGGGAGAATGTGCAAAGTCCACGTAGACAGCGACAGATTGAACCCGAGTCGCTGGAACCGAGAGGCAGACTTTGCGTAACTTCCGTGCTCTCGGAGTTGGAGTTGTACAGCCCTGGAATAGGCCATTCAGCCTATCACATTGGTGCTTCAAGCCCATCTACACTAATCCCAGTTGCCAGCATCATGCATTCTGTTCCGCTGTTAATAAACCGTGTGCCTCTTTAGCAGCGTCCTGGACTTGTGCAGCCACACTCGCAGTCTCTGACCCACCCCCTGAGGAGTCTGTGTTGGTCCTTCTGTCAAATATTTCCCCCCTTTCACCCCAGCCCCCTTCCCCGCACTCTTGTGCAACATATTTTGTCTGCCCCTGCCCCAGTCCGCCTGGGGTTGATTCCAGCTCTGAATTTTACCTGTTCCCCTCTGGTTTCTGCTCTCACTGAGGGGAGCTGGTAAAACACGGACCTGGAATAGCACTCCTCACTCATCCCTGCACTGTTGAAGGGTTGCCCTTTGAACTGGATGGTTAGGGACGAGTTCGGAGAACTGGTCAGATGAAGGGGTAGAGATTAATGCTCTTGAGGATTAGGAGCAAGGATGTTGCAGTGTGTGAAGGACATTGTCAGTGAACTTGGGTAAAGTTAGCAGTGCCCCAGTAGAAATGCTCGGCCCCCAGTTCCCATTCTCAGAAACCGCCTGGCCTTCCCCCTCTGCTCAGAGTTTGTGTTGCGAGCACTGTGACTTTCCAACCACCCATAACCTGCCTCTTCCATCTCCGCAGGAGACAGGGTTTCTGGGGTCTCTACAAGGGCCTGGAGGCCAAGCTGCTGCAGACGGTCCTGACCTCTGCCCTGATGTTCCTGGTCTACGAGAAGATCGCAGGCTTCATTTTCCGAATCATGGGAGTGGCCCCTCGTGTGAAAAAATAGCGAGCGAAAGAGCTACCTCAGGGACACTGTCCGTCTCCCCCTCTCGCCCTCGCCGGAGGAGCGCTGCAGAAGCGAGGCCACGTGTCGCGTGAGAGGAAAACTGAAGGGTAAACCCGTTGGGTTCACGGATGACCCACTTTGACAGGGAGCTACCTTTGGTTGAGGTCAAACATGTTGGTGTTTATTAAAATGAACTTTCGGTTCCGGTGCCTCTCCAGCGTCCTCGCTGCCTGGCCTGTGTGTAAGTTCCTTTGTGGTGAATGAAGTTACTGGTCCCCTTCGCCGGGAATGGCAGCTCCCTCGCTCCGGGTAATTTGGGAGCTGGCTGCCCGCTGCCCGAGGGATCGACAGGAAGGTCGTCACCAGGAGCTGGACATCTTGCCCCTCAGCAACGACAAGAGATGCTGCAGGTGCCTGAAATCGAAAGCAACACGTAGAAACTGGTCAGGAGCTCAGCAGTCAGGCAGCGTCTGTGGAGAAGGATAAACAGTTGGCCTTTTGGGCCGAGACCCCACGTCTTCGTGAAGGGTCTCGGCCCGAAACGTTGACTCTTTATTCCTCTCCGTAGGTGCTCCCCAACCCGCTGAAGGCCCTCCAGCATTTTGTGTGTATTGATCTGGCCTCGCCAGCCTGCTCCCCTCCAGAGGCTGAGCTACAGCACAAATACAGGCCCTTCGGCCCATTTGCCATCTGCGTTCTTCATGTGACCTGCCGTCGTAAACTTCCTGTGATTCAAGTCAGCCAGGCTTTTGTTCAGAATGTAGATGTAGAGGCATCATTAGTGTAAAGTAACAATAAAGTGGGGTTGTGAATCTCTCTAACCGAGTCATACAGCAGAGAAACAGCCCCTTTGACCCAAATGATCCACGTCTATCTCATTTGGACCATATCTACCTAACACAGGGTTCCCAATCTGGGGTCGGCAGAACCCCTGATTAATGGTATTGGTCCCTGGCATAAAAAGTTTTAGCCCCCGGCTCTGAAGGAATTTCTGTCTATTCACCTGTCCAATTAAATATCCGCTATGTACCTGCCTCAACCACTTCCACTGGCATCTCTTTGCGTATACGGACCGATAAGTGTGAAGCGGTAAAGCTCTTTACCCTGAACGTAAGCTGTCTGTTTCCTGCCTGGCCCACTGAGTTCCTCTTAGCAAGGGTTTCCCAAACTTTTTTATACCAAGGAGTCCGTGGACCCCAGGCTGGCAATCTCTCGTGTTGCTTCAGGTCCCACCACCTGCAGTGTCTTGTGTCTCTGGAAATAAATAAAGTTCCCCTCTAGTTTCTACTAAACCTCTCACCTTAAACTCGTGCCCTCTAGTGTGTAAGTTACAGAATGGGGGGTGTTTCCGGTGTGAGGGTGCCAGGAGAGCGTGACTGCCTCTCAGTGTAACAGTGTTGACATGCAGACACTTGGCTTCCGCAGCAACCTTGCAAGTTCTCACAGTTGGACCAGAGCCTGGAGCTCAGTTGGAGGAGTTGCAGCATCCGGGCCCGGTAACGTTCACACCATTTGACGCAGAGCTCGGACCGGCCTACGGATTATCGTTAACTGCACCACCGTCCGATAGCTCACTGTGGACTGCACCCTCTGGGGCCAGCCGCGCACTCTAACAGCGCCTTGCGCTGGCAGTCCTCAGGAAAAGGCTGGAGCTGGGATCGTCCCAGTTTAAAGGGACAGGGTGCACCCTTCCAGCGGCATTGCAGGCTGATGCTCGCTGCTCTGAACTACCGTGTTGCTTAGAAACTTACAAACATACAGTACTGTGCAAAAATCTTAGATACATATAGAAAGCTAAGGCACCTGAGACTTCTGCACAGTACTGTATTTGTAAACATGCAGCGGAGAGCGAGCTGGCAGGAGCAAAGGATGTTGGGACTGGCGAGGGTGGAGTGCCACGGGAGGGATGTGGGACAGGTGGCAGAGGAGTGCCAGGAGTGGTGAGAGACATGGGTGCAGCCACACCCAGCCCTGAGACACCAGGCAAAGTCGTTTGATTCCAAACAATTGGTTTATTGATCATTACAGAATGTCTCTCTGGTGCTTCCTGCCCCCCCCACTTTTTCCCAGCCATGATTCCCCTCTCCCTGCCCCCTTCCCACTCTCAGTCCACGATAGAGACCCAAATCAGAATCGGGTTTATCATCACTCACAGATGTCATGATTTTTTTTGCGGCAGCAGTACAGAGCAACGGATACAATTACTACAGTACTGTGTAAAAGCCTTGGGTACCCTAACTGCATATCTGTGCCTAGACTGCACAATGAAAACACGAGTACTGGAAAGGTTCAGTGGGTAAGAGAGATGTGGGAAACAGGACAGGGAGTCTCATTGAGTTTACTGTTCAAGCCAACATATCTTCATCAGTACGTTCCGGTCAGAGGTCCCCCAGTGACTAGGGGATAGCAGGAGGAGGCCACTCAGCCCTTCAGGTTTCCCCACCAATGTGATCCTGACTGATCTCCTCCGTACCAATTCCCAGTAACACTCAATACCTCGATTCCCCCCCCCCAACTATTTACCTATCTCCACTTTGAACACACCAAATGACCCAGCCTCCCTCAGGGACAGAGAACTCCGGAGATTCACTCCCCCCCCAAAGGAATTTATCCACATCTCCGTATTAATGTCCAGCCTCTTTCTCCCATAGCTGTGTCTCCTTGCTCTTGACTCTCCCGCTAGTGGGAACATTCCAGCATCATCTAAAGCAGCGGTCCCCACCCACCAGGCCGCGAGGAAACGAGATGAGTCAGCTGCACCTTTCCTCATTCCCTGTCACGCACTGTTGAACTTGAACATAGAGTTGCCAACCGTCCTGTATTTGCTGGGACATCCCATATGTTGGGCTAAATTGGTTTGTCCCATACGGGACCGCCCTTGTCCCGTATTTCCCCCGCTAAGCTGGAGCGTTCCTATGAAACCTTTTGTGCCGAAATGGCATAAAGCGAAGAAGCAATTACCATTAATTTATATGGGAAGCAGTTTTGAGCGTTCCCAGACCCAAAAAAAACCTAACAAATAATACATAAAACCTAAAATAACACTAACATATAGTAAAAGCAGGAATGATATGATAAATACACAGCCTATATAATGTATGTACAGTGTAGTCGGGAAGATTAAGTCAAAACTGATCTGAGGGGAAAAAATTGGCATGCATGCGCATGCGCACGTCACATATACAGACACAGGTGCCCACACAAGGCTTCATGGGCATGGTAGTCTTTCTCGGGGTAAATACTGTCCCGTATTTGACTTCTACTTTTGTCCCTTGTTTGGGAGTGAGAAAGTTGGCAACCCTAACTGTAAAAGACATGTTGAGGTGAGTTTAACCCCACTTGAACACCCCCCCGCCCCCCCAGTCGGCCAGTCCCCAAGAATATTGTAAATATTAAATTGGTCCGCGGTGCAAAGAAGGTTGAGGACCACTGATCTAAAGCCGCCTGAAGATCTTGCATGTTTTAATAGGTAAACTCCGGGGAATACCGACCCACATTGTCAGCAGCCAGCTTGGTCTCCCTTCGTCATGTACCTCCCACCAACCCAGGAATCAGTCTGATAAACCTCAGCTGCACCTCAATAACACTCACAACACGCTGGAGGAACTCAGCAGGTCGGGCAGCATCCGTGGAAACGATCAGTCGACGTTTCGGGCCGGAACCCTTCGTCAGGACTTAAGAGGGAAGGGGCAGAGGCCCGATAAAGAAGGTGGGGGGGGAGGGTGGGAAGGAGAAGGCTGGGAGGTTCCAGGTGAAAAACCAGTAAGGGGAAAGATAAAGGGGTGGGGGAGGGGAAGCAGGGAGGTGATGGGCAGGAAAGGTGAAGAAGGAATAGGGAAAACACAATGGGTAGTAGAAGGAGGCGGAACCATGAGGGAAGTGATAGGTAGCTGGGGGAGGGGGCAGAGTGACATCGGGATAGGGGGAGGGAATTACCGGAAGTTGGAGAATTCTATGTTCATACCAAGGGGCTGGAGACTACCTAGACGGTATATGAGGTGTTGCTCCTCCAACCTGAGTTTAGCCTCCTCATGGCAGTAGAGGAGGCCATGTATGGACATATCCGAATGGGAATGTGAAGCAGAGTTGAAGTGGGTGGCAACCGGGAGATCCTGTCTGTTGTGGTGGACGGAGCGGAGGTGCTTGACGAAGCGGTCCCCCAATCTGCGTCGGGTTTCACCGATGTAGAGGAGACCACACCGGATGCAACAGAAGACCCCAACAGACTCACAAGTGAAGTGTTGCCTCACCTGGAAGGACTGTTGGCAAGTTTGCAGACGACACAAAGGTTGGTGGTGGTGTAGATAGTGTAGAGGATTGTCAAAGATTGCAGAGAGACATTGATAGGATGCAGTAGTAGGCTGAGAAGTGGCAGATGGAGTTCAACCCGGAGAAGTGTGAGGTGGTACACTTTGGAAGGACAAACTCCAAGGCAGAGTACAAAGTAAATGGCAGGATACTTGGTAGTGTGGAGGAGCAGAGGGATCTCGGGGTACATGTCCACAGATCCATGAAAGTTGCCTCACAGGTGGATAGGGTAGTTAAGAAAGCTTTATGGGGTGTTAGCTTTCATAAGTCGAGGGATAGAGTTTAAGAGTTGCGATGTAATGATGCAGCTCTATAAAACTCTGGTCAGGCCACACTTGGAGTATTGTGTCCAGTTTAGGTCACCTCACTATAGGAAGGATGTGGAAGCATTGGAGAAGGTACAGAGGAGATTTACCAGGATGCTGCCTGGTTTAGAAAGTATGCATTATGATCAGAGATTAAGGGAGCTAGGGCTTTACTCTTTGGAGAGAAGGAGGATGAGAGGAGACATGATAGAGGTATACAAGATAATAAAAGGAATAGATAGAGTAGATAGCCAGCGCCTCTTCCTCAGGGTACCACTGCTCAATACAAGAGCACATGGCTTTAAGGTAAGGGGTGGGAAGTTCAAGGGGGATATTAGAGGAAGGTTTTTTACTCAGAGAGTGGTTCATGTGTGGAATGCACTGTCTGAGTCAGTGGTGGAGGCAGATACACTAGTGAAGTTAAGAGACTACTAGACAGGTATATGGAGGAATTTAAGGTGGGGGCTTATATGGGAGGCACGGTTTGAGGGTCGGCACAATATTGTGGGCCGAAGGGCCTGTACTGTGCTGTACTATTCTATGTCTATGTCTATGTCTATGTCTATGACTGTTTGGGGCCCTGAATGGTGGTAAGAGAGGAGGTGTAGGGACAGGTGTAGCACTTGCGCCTACAGGGTAAGTGCCGGGTGGGAGATCTGTGGGGAGGGACCGATCCCTGCAGAAAGCGGAGAGGGGTAGAGAGGGAAAGATGTGCTTAGTGGTGGGGTCCTGTTGAAGGTGGTGGAAGTGGGGTAATCTATTGCATCCGTTGTGGCCTCCTCTACATCGGTGAAACCCGATGCAGATTGGGGGACCGCTTCGTCGAGCACCTCCGCTCTGTCCGCCACAACAGACAGGATCTCCCGGTTGCCACCCACTTCAACTCTGCTTCACATTCCCATTCGGATATGTCCATACATGGCCTCCTCTACTGCCATGATGAGGCTAAACTCAGGTTGGAGGAGCAACATCTCATATACCGTCTGGGTAGTCTCCACCCCTTGGTATGAACACAGAATTCTCCAACTTCTGGTAATTCCCTCCCCCTCCCTTCCTCTATCCCTATTTCACTCTGCCCCCTCCTCCATCTGCCTATCACCTCCCTCATGGTTCCGCCTCCTTCTACTACCCATTGTGTTTTCCCCTAGTCCTTCTTCACCTTTCCTGCCTATCACCTCCCTGCTTTCCCTTCCCCCACCCCTTTATCTTTCCCCTTACTGGTTTTTCACCTGGAACCTACCAGCCTTCTCCTTCCCACCCTCCCCCCACCTTCTTTATAGGGCCTCTACCTCTGCCCCTTCCCTCTTAAGTCCTGACGAAGGGTTCCGGCCCGAAAGGTCGACCGATCTTTTCCACGGATGCTGCCCGACCTGTTGAGTTCCTCCAGCGTGTTGTGAGTGTTGCTTTGACCCCAGCATCTGCAGATTATTTTGTGACCTCAATAACAAGCCTCTCATTCCTTCGGCAAGGGGACCAGGACCGCGCACGATGCGCGAAATCCCATATAAGCAGCAGGCGTCCCGACCTGTTGAGGGTCCCGTTCTGGAGCCTGGTCGTGGGGCGGTGGCATCATCCAAGTCGGCGGTCGCGGCTCTAACTTAATTGGTTTGTAGGGATGGTTTTGGAGACGGAGAGGGTCGTTACGGGTCAGTATGAGCTTGGAGGCAAGGATGTGGGTGAGTTAGAGATCAGATTAGGGTTTAGGGACTGAGGTGCAGAGTCGAGGCCTTTGCTCTGCATTTGAAAGCCAGCAATGTGGACGTGGGAATGAAGAATTTCCGGGGTCCGTTCTCCCTTCAAACAGGCCAGTGACACGTGAGGATGATGGAGGACATCGGTGAATGTCGGGCGGTCCCGGGATGGGATGCCTGTGCAAGCAGGAGGTAAGATCCGGAGTCTGAGCCTGGAGGCTGGGGATCCTGTCATCAGCTCGTCTGGAGGTCGGCACCGAAGATTGAAGCTCACAAGTGGAAGACCAAATGCAGGAGACTGGAGGACAGTCCGTGTGTGGGTGGGAAGGAGGGAGGGAGGAGAAGGGGTTTGATTTGCTGCTGTTAATTTATTGCTGATTGTGTGCTGTGCTGCGCTGTGCTGTTCTCTGCTGGGCTTTGTGGGCATGTTACGCTGGCGCCAGAGTGTGGGGTGACACTTGCGGGCTGCCCCCGGCACGTCTGTGTGTTTCGATATACATGCGCTCTCTGAATCTGAGGACATCAGGGTGAGGAGTGAAAGAGCAGGGTCAGGGTGGGGCTGAAATCAACTCCCATACAAATGGAAAACTCAAGTGAATAAATATTAAAAACATGGAAATGAAAGAAGACCACTATTCCCTTTGGGTTTGGCACGAAGTTGGGGAATCTTCTCTGGTGCTGGGGAGTTCCCCCCAGGTGGGTGTGAGGGTCGCCGGCCTCGCTGATGGGCAGCAATTCCGATCACTCGACCGCCCTTCTCCCCACCCCGAGCTCTCGGGTCTCCTTTAAAGTTTTCCCCTCTCACCTTAAAAGTGTACCCTCTAGTTCTAGTCTTTTCTGCTGTGGGGAACTTCTCCGCGCCCCTCAGAATTTTATAAATCTCTCTCCCAGTGAGAATAAGCAACACACACAAAATGCTGGAGGAACTCAGCAGGAGTCTGGAGAAGGGTCTCGGCCTTAAACACCGACTGAGAATAAACCCAGTTTATCCAGTTTCTCTTTACAACCCCCGGGTACGCAGTCAGGCACTGTCGTCCACTCCCCTCTGTCTGTGTGCTGTATAGAAGCCATCAGGAAGGACGAGGGGTGACGTGGCCAGGCAATGCAGGGACCCAAGTGAAAATCACAGACAATATCACCGTCTTCTGCTCTGATCCGAGGTCAGTTCGCAGGCTGATCGGCATCTGCGAACAGTTCGAGCTAGCGTCGGGGGCCAGTGTCAACCGCGCAAGGAGCGAAGCCATGCTCTTCGGCAACTGGCCCGACCGACCCAGCGTCCCCTTCAGCATCAGGTCTGACCACGTGAAGGTGTTGGGGATCTGGTTCGGAGGGGCGGAGGCGTGCAACAAGAACTGGCAGGAGCGGACTGCCAAGGTGAAACAGAAACTGGGACTGTGGGGAGGGCGCTCCCTGTCGATAACGGGCAAGAACCTGGTCATCAGGTGTGAGGTGCTCTCAGGGCTGCTGTACTTGGCGCAGGTGTAGCCCTTCCCTGGCTTTAAAATCACTTGGGCCGTCTTCTGATCCATCCACAGCAGGGCCCGGTCTGTTGAATTGTGGTATACAAGTCTCCAGAGAGAAGAGGAAAATGTCCCTAAGAATGGCCTTTATCTTGACCGTTACCTTCGTGTGTGTCAGCATCGAGCCGGAGATTCACAGGCGATGAAAACAACATTGTAGAATCCAGATGTGGCAACACCGCTGGTGCCAGTGACTGGTTAACCAATTTCAGCGATGCTTGGGGGAATAATAAGCATTAAGCTGGGAACCAATTCCCTGGCAATCCTTGAATTTGTTCACTCCAAAGGGAAGTTAGTTAGATCGTCTCAACTCAGCCAATCCCAATTCAGTCTAGTCCAGCCAATCTCAATCAAGTTTAGTCCAACCAGCCAATCCCAATCTAAGCCAGCCATTCAATGCAGCCTAATCAAGGCAAAATGGACCAATTACCCAGCTCGATCTATCCAATCAAATCCTAGGCCTGTCCAGTCCTGTGTTCTCTCATCAATCAACTCAACCAATCCCAGCATGTTCAAGCAAATCAATGCTGGCCCCGCCTAACAGAATCAATCCCAGTCCTACAGGAAAGAGAACAATAACTTTGGTAACCCCTTACTCACTTAAAATAATCATCATTATGTGCCATGTCGCATGAAGTAGGTGATCATGGATGCATGACCATGATTATTGTTGACAAATTTTCCTAAAAGGTTCAAAGGTTCATGTTATAGTCAAAGTCTGCATGTATAATACAACACTGATATTCATCTTCTCCAGATAGCCATGAAATACAGAAAAATAGAAAAGACATCAAACCCCTCCCCACATGAAAAGGAAAACACCAAACACCAAAAGTCCACCCCTTCCTCGCACAAAAGCTAACAAATCACTCACATGGAAAACAGCAGCTGGAACGTCAAACCTAAAACCCCCCAAATCCCTCCCTCGCAAAGAAAAACAGTGACAATGACATCAAACCTCCAACCCTGTACAGAAGTGGTTTGCCGTTGCCTCTTTCTGAGCAGTGCCTTTACTTCAGTTCCTCCATCCCCACCACATTTTCTCAGGATGTGGTTTTCCATTCTAGAACATCTGACATGTCTTCTTTCTTCAAAGATTGAAGTTGCCCTTCCTCTATCATCGATGCAGTCATCAGCTGTCTCTCCTCCATTTTCTGGATATCCAACCTCACCTGATCTCCCCACCACCACAACTGGATAGAGTTCTCCTTGTCCTTACTTATCGCCCATGAACCTCCGCATGCAGTGCAATATTCTCCATAATTTGCTCCATCTTCAACAGGATCCTACCACTAAACATATCTTTCCTTACTCCCACTCTTCACTTTCTGCAGGAATCACTCTCTCTGTGACTCCTTTGTCCATTCATCCCTGCCCACTCATATCCCTCCTCTCACTTGTCCCTGCAAGTGGGGCAAGTCCTACATCTCCCCTTCACTTCCTCCCTCGCCACCATTCAGGGCCCCAAACAGTCCTTCTGAATAAGGTGACACTTCACTTGTGAGTCCATTGGGGTCATTTACTGCATCCGGTGCTCCCAATGTGGCCTCCTCTACATCAGTGAGACCTAAGAACATCCAAGAACAATGAAACAAGTCTTCTACTCCCAGCTTAAAGAAGGCAAATGTAAAAGAGGCGGACAACAGAAGAGATTCAAAGACATCTTAAAAGCCAACATGAAGAAATGTAATATCGACATCAACAATTGGGAGACCAATGCCAAGGACAGGAAACTGTGGCAAGCCATCATCCGAGAAGGAACAGCAACTTTCGAAGCCAACAGATGTGCAGAATTAGAAGAAAAGAGAAGAAAATGGAAAGAGAGGCAGCAACAACCAAAGCCCGATCTGCCATCTGGAACTACCTGTCCTGAATGCAGAAGAACTTTCAAAGCCAAGATTGGACTCATAAGCCACTTGAGAGCCCATAAGTAGATTAACAGAACCAAGACCATCATCTTCGACCTCGAGGGATAGCTACGATGAAGAACATAAGAACTAGGAGCAGGAGTAGTCCACCTGGACGTCAGGTCTTGCCCTAGATGGGGGGGACCACTTCATTGAGCACCTTTGCTCCACCTGCCACAACAAACGAAATTTCCCAGTGGTCACCCATATTACCCATTGGATGGGTGAGTGGATGAAAGAGTCTATGGTCCATGTGCGGGAAGGTGAGACTAGGCAGAAATCAGGTTGGCATGGACTAGATGGGATAAAAGGCCAGCTTCTGTACAGGCCGATGACTCTATAATCACCAAATGCTCCAACAAACATCTACACATGCATTGAGGAAAGTATCCTTTCTGGTTGCATCCTGGCCTGGGGCAGCACAGGGACGCAAGAGGCTGCAGAGAGTAGTGGACGCAGCCTCGTCCATCACGGGAACAGCCATCCCCATCTCTGACAGCATCTACAGAAGGCACTGCCTCAAGAGGGCAGCAGCCATTATCAAGGATTCTTCCCAACAAAGCCATGCCTCTTCTCACTGCTACCATCAGGCTGGAAGTCCCACACAACAGGTTTCAGGGGAAGTCTACAGTTCTATGTAGCCCCCCTGGCCACCCTCAGGGTCGCTCGGCTCGTTGTCGTCTAGGGAAACAGCTCTCGGCCCCGCCAAACTGGGCAATTAGTTTGTGTGGATGCTGTGTGATGTACCCCACCCCGCCCAAATAACAGACAATACACCAGATACGATTAAATGATTTACAGTTTATAGATATTACTGGAAATATATAATAAATAGAGAATAAAATATAAAAGGAAAATAAAAGGCACCACACTTATCAAAGTTCAATCTCTTCGTGCACAGACAGTTGGAGCTCAGGACCCTTCTTCTTCACCCTGCGACCCCTTGGACCACCTCGACCAGCTGCCTGGGACCAACAACGGTGGTCAACCAGATGCTCCACACAAGTCCGTCTCCGTCTCCTCTCCTCGCCAAATGCCCTCCTTGGGGTCCGACCCTGTTAGCGGACTCGCAGCACCTGGTCCATCCTCTGTCTCTCTCTCCCGCCTTCTCCTTAAAACCCCATGCATACAATATCTTCAGATACACCAAAAACATAACAACTATCCCAATTGGTTCGTAACATATTCTTTTCACACTCTAACCCAAAACAAGCTGCTAGCGCAAGAACTTTCTCAGCGTTTAACACAACAAAGAAGCATTCCCAAGTATAACATAACAAAGAAGCCATTTTAATTAGCCTACACAGTAACATAAAAGACGAAACCCCCTGACACTGAGATAGCATTAGGGTTGTGTATGTCAGTTTGAAACCATTAGGTCCACGAACTGACCTTCACAACCTTTACTCTACCTCGGCTTCAGAAAACTATGGCCATCTCTTGCACTACAATGGACCTGTCTCCGATTGTGCCTTTGGTCTTGCTTTGGCACCATTTTCAGAATCAGGTTTAATATCACCGGCATATCTCGTGAAATTTCTTGTCTTTGCGGCAGCAGCACAATGCGATCCATGATAACAGAGAAGAAAAAAAAAATCTTGTGAACTACAGTAAGTATATTAAATAGCTAAATTAAATAAGTAGTTCAAAAGAAATGGGAAAAAAAAAGTAGTGAGGTAGTGTTCATGTGTTCATTGTCCAGATGGCAGAGGGGAAGAAGCTGTTGCTGAATCATTGAGTGCGTGCCTTCAGGCTTCGTTACCTCTTCCTGGGAACAGGGCACATCCTGGGTGGTGGGGGTCCTTAATGATGGATGCTGCCCTTCTGAGGCACCGCTCCTTGAAGATGTCCTGGTAAATGACTAGTAAATCTGACTGGTAAATTGTCATCTGTGCTGAACCACAGTGAAAAACTTTGCTTTGCGTGCCACTTATACAGATCATTTCAGCGCAGCAGTGCACTGAGGTAGTACAAGTGAAACGCAATATCAGATTGCCTTGGAGAGATTGCATTTAGATTTAAAGGAATAGAATGGTTATAATTGAAATAATGAGAGAATGAGCAGAAAGCAATTTGTAATAAGTCCACATCCTCCAGCACTATCTTGAATAATTTATGTTTAATTTGTGTATTATTTATATTCTGTGTTATCTGCAACTTCATGCATGTAATGCTGCTATAAACACATTTGTCATTGTTTCTGTATCTAATGGAACTTGTGCACTTGACAATAAACTCGCCTGAACCCATACCTGTAGAAACGTTCCTGCATCAGCCCACCAGAAGTGGGCCACTCGGCCCCTCAAACCTACCCCACTTTGGATCACGGCTGTTCTGCCCCAGGAGTCACCTCCTCTTCTGCGTCACCTTTGATTCCCCGATCTTTCTAAAACTGTATCTGCCTCCTCTCCGAACACTCACAACGATTTCACCTCCACTAACCTCTGGCGTAGAGAATTCCAGAGATTCATCACCCCACCCCCATTGAAGTTCCTGCCCACCTCCATTCTAAATCACTGCTCTCAGATCTTATAACTATGTCCCGTCATTTGGGATTCCAATGGGAACGACTAGATGGGAAACAAACACAAGGTGCTGGACACAAACAAGAAAAAAATCTGCAGATGCTGGAGATCTAGAGCAACACACACAAGATGCTGGAGGAACTCAGCAGGCCAGGCAGCATCTATGGAAAAGAGTAAACTGTTGATGTTTCAGGCTGAGACCCTTCATCAGGACAGGAGAATAAAAGATGAGGAGTCAGAGCTGGAAGGTGAGGAGGAGGGAGGAAGAAACACAAGGTGGTAGGTGAAACCAGGAGGAGGGGGAGGGATGAAGTAAAGAGTTGGGAAGTTGATTGGTGAAAGAGATCAGGGCTGAAGGGGGAAACTCCTCCCGGGAGTGGGGAGAAGATGGCGGTGTGACGGCAGCACGTGCAGCCACTTCGGTGATGATATCTGTTATCTGTCAAGTAGGGGAGCGTGTACAATCCTGATTTGATGGAGATGGACGTGAGAGTACAGAGGAACATCTGGAAAACTTCTGAAATGCCCGCTTCGCTGCCGCTGCTACTGTATGATAACCGGAACCTCCGGAGCAGAAGGCTCCGAAATCCTCGGCTTTGTGTTTTTCAGTGGTCGGGGAGAGGTCGAAGGCGCTCAGCAGAGGATGGCACTCGGGAGGCTGTATTGGAGAGGCTGCTCGGAAGCTCGAAGTTTTCGGACGGGTGGACTGTGTCGGCTGCTTCCAAGGCATCAGCAAGTTGACGGTGCCTGGAGGTTTATGGCAGGGAGTTTCTCCCTTTTGCCGCCTGCTATCGGGGACTCGGGAGTCAATCGACTCGGGACTTTGAGACTTTTTTACTGTGCCCATCAAATTATGGTATTGCTTTGCACTGCTGTAACTATATGTTACAATTATGTGGTTCTGTCAGTGTTAGTCTTTGGTTTGTCCTGTTTTCTGTGATATCACTCCGGAGAAACATTGTATCATTTCTTAATGCACGTATGTATTTCTAAATGACAATAAAAGAGGACTGAGTGTTCTCATAATCTAATCTGATAGAAGAGGACAGAAAGCCATAGAAGAAAGGGAAGGAGGAGGAACATCAGAGGGAGGTGATGGGCAGGTAAGGAGATAAGGTGAAAGAGGGAAATGTGCTGAAAATAGCAGTTTACATGGAATGTGTAGAGAACAAAGTTAACCTGATGTATTAACTGGCCTGAAACATTGTTGTCTCCTCAGAAGCAGAATCAGGTTTACTGTCACTCACATACTGCATGTTGTGAAATTTGTTACAATAATTACAATAAGGAATATATTGAAAATAATTAAGTTTGCAAACAGAGAGCAACATAGGTGAGGTAGTGGTCATGGACTGTCCAGGAATGTGATGGTGGAGGGCAAGAAGCTGTTCTTACAACATTGACTGTGTGACCTCAGGCTCCTCTGCCTCCTCCCTGATGGGAGCAATGTGAAGAGGACGTGTCCTGTTTGGTGGACGTCCTTAATGATGGAAGCCACCTTTCTGAGGCATCGCCTTTTGAAGATGTCCTCGATGCTAGGGAGGCTGGCACCCGTGGTGGAGTTGGCTGAGTTTACAACTTTCTGCAGCTTTTTCCGATCCTGAGCTGTGGCATCTCCGTACCAGGCTGTGATGCAACCAGTTCGAATGCTGTCCATGGTACATCTGTAGAAACTTGCTACAGTCTTTGGTGGCATACCAAATCTCCTCAAAAGACAGAAATAGGAGTCTTTCACCCAGGGGAGGGGAGCTTTGAATTATAATTGTGTCACCATTTTCAGGGAGCTGTGGATTTGTACCCCAAAATCCATTTGTATGTCAACACTCTTGAAGATCCCTGTCATTAACTCTATGTGTTCTACCAGAATTTGACTTCCTACATTTGTCTGGGTTAAATTCCATCTGCTACCTCTCTGCCCAACTTTCCGATTAATCTACCTCCCTCTGTATCCTAAGACAGCCTTCTGGTCTATCTAAAGCTCCACCAGTTCTTGTGTCATCTGTAATGTTCTGTAGTCTTCATTCATAATATATGAATTACCTGACATCATCTGAGTGCATTTGGTGGGGAATTGATGGTAAGCCACTTGTCATTATGTAAGGAAGAATTTATGATCATAAAATTGAATAGGGTAGAAACAGGCCTTCTCAATCTCCTTCGCCCATGCCGACTGTGGTTCCCATCAACACTAATCCCACTGACCTTATTAGGTCCATGTCTTCCTGTGCCATTCCCATTTTGAACATTCTCCCTAAGACTGCGTGAGTTTTCCTGGATGCCCCACATCCCAAAGACATCCAAAAGCCTTTTAGATGTACATGCATCTGCCTCTGGTAACATGTTCCACTCTGTGTGGATAAATTTAGCCCTCAGGTCTTTAACGTTCTCCCCTCTCACTTTAAACCCATACCCTCGAATTCTAGACTCCCTGCCCTGCATTAAAAAAAATCTGAATGTTCCCTTTGTAATTTTATAAACCTCTATAAGGTTACTCCTCAGCCTCCTAGGTTGGACTGAGATTAAACCCAGCCTATCCAATCTTTCCTTATAACAATAGTCTCCCATTCCAGGTGAATGACTTCTGTACTCCCTAATGCTGCCGCGATCTTCCTATAGTACGTTGACCAGAACTGTATACTATATTACAAACAAGGTGTTGCCAATGACTTGCACTGCTGTAATATGACATCCCAATATGAAGGCAGTTATATCAAATGCTTTCTTCACTCCCATATCCACTCATAGCACCACTTCAATTTAGAGAATGATTCCAGGATTGAATAGCTTGCCATATGAAGAGCATTTAATGGCTCTGGGTCTTGATAGAGTGGATGTGGAGAGGATGTTTCCCATGGTAGGAGAGTCTAAGACCAGAGGACACAGCCTCAGAATAGAGGAGCATCCTTTCAGAATAGAGATGAGGAGGAATTTCTTTAGCCAGAGAGTACTGAATCTATGGAATTCGTTGCTGCAGGTGGCTGTAGAGGCCAAGCCTTTACGTATATTTAAGGCAGAGGTTCATAGATTGTTGATTAGTCAAGGCATGAAGGGATACAGGGAGAAGGCAGGAGATTGGGACTGAGAAGAAAATTGGATCAGCCACAATGAAATGTTATGTGTATTTGGAATGGCTATATCTATTAAGTAAGATGTTCTTCCTTGTTTAACCTGTAATAATATATCCAGACAGTTATAATGGATTGCCCTATCTGTAGCAATGGATTGGTTGTAATATAATTTTGTAGACTTTGACTCTAAAACTGGATTAGGATTGTATTCATAGTAAAGTATGTGTCTTTTATGAGTTTGTGTTGTAAAGCAAGATTTTAGTGAATGATGTTTGCCATTTAATTGTGTCTGTGTAAGTAATCAGATTGAGTTAAAACTGCTGCAGGATCCTGTGATGTGTTGGATTGTTTCTGGTTTCTCTGGCATTTTCTGCGTTTATCGTCTTGAATTTGTTGGTCTTTTGTTATGTATTTTTGGTCTTTTTTGTGTCTATTGCCACAAGGAAACCCTCTGTTTCTGGGAAGAGGTCTCCAACTCTGAGCCAGGCATTTGACGCTTCCTTGTCGACAACTAGTCTGCTCAGACCATGGGGTTGTTTTCCATGGAGGGTCATGCCCTTCCATTGGTTAACTTTTTCTTCTGTTGTGATACTTTCTTCATTCTTCTTGGTTGTACCTTCATAAAAGTTTACTGGTGTGTGCTTCTTGCCAGAATTGTATATACTCGCGTGGAGTGCAGAATCCTGGTTTCGTTGATGGAAATACATCCTTAGAAGTTTTATCTAACAGCTGTGTAAATTTTTAATGTCTGTTATTCTGCCTCCTTCCATCCTTGGTAGTGTTAATCTAATGTGTTCAAGTGCATAAAATGTTTTCTAAAATTCATCACTTCAGTTCTTGTTACTTATTATTATTTATTGAGATACAGCGTGGAATAGTGTGATAGGGTCCTGAATTACCCCTATGAACTGTGTTTTTGGAAAGAGAGAGAGAGGTGTCCAACACAGACACCTTATTATGCAAACTATATATATATATATATATATAAAAAAAAATCATTGCTAACCTGTTTGATTTATCTGCATTTATATTACTGTATTGCGTAGTTACTAATAAATATTATTAGTTAATAGAAATACTGGACTCCAAAGTGTTTTCCATTTCTGCAGGTTCTTTAACCCATCATGGGGTACATGAGAAAATTGGGGCCTGCATCCGAGATATGAACATATTGGTGGGAGCCATTCTAAAAATTGTCTGGGGGCTTGTTTGAATTGATTGGGGAAATCCCTTTTGATTTGGTTGTGTGGAAAAACAGCAGAAATGGATGTTAGGAAATTTCTGGCAACCCCAAACCCTATGGTTTTGAAGAGAGCTGAGAAGGATGAGTTGCAGAAAATTGTTGAGGAACTGGAACTTAAGACGGTAAAGATGGGTATGACTAAGGTAGAAATTCAAAAAAATAGTTGAATATTATATTTGGATGAAACAATTTCCTGAGGATGTGTTGAAAATGTTTGCTGAAGGTAAAGTACTTACTGAGGCTGAGTTTCAGCTACGGTTGGAAAAATTAAAGATGGAGCACGAGTTGCAACTGAAACAGCTCAAGGCAGGAGAGGCAGAAAAAGCAGACACAGTTTGAGAGGGAGATGTGGCAGCTGAGAGGTTTAGTGTTAGACCCTGATGATTATTACAGCTCGAAAGAGCTTGTGTTGATTGAAGAATTTAGAAGTTGTGACCCCTATGATGTAAGGGCATACCCAGATGAAGAGGATGCCGCCACCCTGAAGGGGGTCTGATAAGTTGTTTTAACCCACGAGGTTGAGTTTATTCCAGATGAGAGTTACCCAGAAAGTAGCTGGGAGGTTCGGGGTGACTTTGAATTTGAAACTGGGGCAAGTGATGAAAGCCCAGAAGAGGCAGTAGTCCCGATTGCATGTGGTCAGGTTGTTGCAGTACCCGTGGATTCACAGGGTACTGAATCTTGTGTTGAAGCTCAGTTAAGGTCTGAGATGTCTGACTCGGTTGGAAAGGAATGCAGTTCTTTTGTGTCAGATGGTCTTGGTTCAGTGAATAAGGGGTTAACCTTGATACCAGTGGAAATTGAAGATTCTCAGTCACTTGTATTAGACAGTGTTTTAAAAGTTAGTGACGAGATGAAAATTGATGAGGTAAATGTTACTGAAGATATTGAGAAAAGTGTTGTTTCTGGACTTTTAGATAAAGTACTTGTGAAGGTTGGATTGGTTGTGCGACCTTTGACCCTGCTTGTTGGACAAAGGCCTGCTGAAGAAGTATGTGCCACTCTGTTGAATTTTGTTTTGACATTTGGGGGTAAACACCTTCAAGGTTATTATGTTGTTCAAGATAACGTTATGGAGACAGGTCAGAATAAAGGTCGAAGGAATAAGATAAATGGATTGTTTGGCCTTTTCCACAATATACACATGGTAGTTATAAGTCTGGTGATCGTGCTGAGTTTAGTAAACAATGGGGGGAGGTTGACACCTCTCCAAGGTGATGATGTGTATTCAGCAGTTCAACTAATGAGCAAAGCTGCTGCTAATGATCCACACAGAGAGGATAATGCTTACCCTGCCTGTGTAGTGACCCGAAGCATGTTTAGAAAGTCTGCTGAGGCTCATGAGAGCAAAACCAGGGGTTTAAAGTATGATGATGTGTCACAGACTTCTCTACCTTCCATGTTACAACAGAATTTGGAGAGTAAGGTGTATGAGAAAGGTTTGTCCTTGTCCAGGAGGAATTTATAGAGGAACAGAATAAAGATTCAGAAATGGTGGCTTTAAAGGAGACAGCTCTCACAGAAGAGGAGGTTCAGAGAGAGTCAACAGGATATTATCTTAAAGTTGGTATGTTGATGAGGAAGTGGAGACCAGCCACTGTGCCTGCTAGTGAGGACTGGGCCACAGAACATCAGGTAGTGGTTCCAAAGGTTTACAGGGCTGAAATTTAAAACTTGGCCCACAAGATGCCTATAGGTGGACATTATGGAGTGAGAAAGACAGTGAACAGGATTATGAAGTAATTCTACTGGCCTAGTTTAAGAAAAGGTGTTGTGAATTTTTGCAGGAATTGCCATACCTGCCAGGTTGAGGGGAAACTTAATCAGATTATTCAAGTGGCACCACTTAAACCAATACCTGCTTTTGGTGAACCTTCTCCTAGGATCATAGTGGATTGTGTTAGCCCTTTGCCAAAGACTGCAGCTGGTCATCAGTATGTGCTAACTGTTATGTGTGCTGCATCTAGGTTCCCTGAAGCGGTGCCTCTCGGAAACAACCAGCCCAAGATTATGGTAAAAGCACTCAGTAAGTTTTTCACACTGGTAGGTCTGCCCAAAGAAATTCAATTTGACCAGGGTAGTAACTTTACTTCGAGAACATTCCAGGGGATAGTTGGAGAACTGGGAGCTAAGCCCATTGTGTCATCTGCATATCACACAGAGTCCGAGGGAGCCTTGGAACGGTTCAACTCCACTCTTAAGACAATGATTAAAACATATTGTGTGAAAAATGGGAAAAACTGGGATGAGGGGGTTCCCCTACTCTTATTTGCTGTTGGAGATTCGATTCAAAAATCATTGGAATATAGTCTATTTGAACCTGTGTTCGGTCACAGGCCAAAAGGACCTTTGACCCTACTCAAAGAACTGTGGTCTGATTTGGAAATATGTGTCAGTGTGCTTAATTATGTTTTAAAGTTCCAGGGGAGACTTGCCAACGCTTGTGACCTTGCAAAGGAAAGTTTGCAGAATGTTCAAATTAAAATAAAACACTTGTTTGATAGGATGGCACCTGGGAGGACTGTAATGAAAACAAATGGAGTCGTGAAGGCTGGGAATGAGGTGCAAAATCATTTTAACCCACTGAATCTAGTATCAACAAGATTTAAGAATTCTATTATTTTGAAAAAGATTACTGACAAGGTCCGTCAGTTGGAATCTACACCGCAAAATCAATTGAAGGAATTAATTAGCAAGCATAAAGATTTATTTTCTGACATTCCAAGACGGTGTACGGCTGCAGGGCATGACGTCGTTGTAAATTCAGCCCAGCTGATCAAAGAGCATCCTTACAGAATGAATTTAGAGAAAAGTAAAATGGTTGAACAAGAAATTGGAAACAAGAAGGAACAAGGAAAGAGAGTGGATGATTGTATTGATAAAGTGGGAAAGGCTAAATACCTTACAAGGATTGACCTGCTAAAAGGATATTGGTGTGTTAAGGAGAGGGCTAAAGAGATATCAGCATTTGTGACACCATCTAGACTGTATGAGTACAATGTTTTACCCTTCGGGATGAGAAAATGCTCCAGGGACATTTCAAAGAATGATCAATTCTGTGACTAGAGGGTTAGAAAACACAGGGTCTTACATTGATGATTTAGTGGTCTTGAACGACACGTGGGAAGAACATGTTGCAGTGGTAGAAAAACTATTTGACAGGCTGTCCAATGCTAATCTTACTGTGAACCTCACTAAGAGTGATCTTGGCCATGCCCCAGTTACATATCTTGGCTATGTAGTAGGCCAGGGACAACCGGCTCCTGTACAGGCCATGATTTAAGCTATTGCTGAGCTTCCCGTTCCAACGGGCAAGAAAGCATTAAGAAGGTTTTTGGGAATGGTTGGGTATTACCGAACGTTTTGTAAGAACTTTGCTGACATTGCTTTCCTCCTAACGAAGCTCCTGGGGAAGAGTGAAAGATTTGTATGGAGTGATCTTTGCCAGGAGGCATTTGGACGTCTGAAAACCATCCTGTGCTCAAAGCACCTGATTTTTCCAAGCCATTTTCTATAGCAACAGACGCTAGTGATGAAGCTGATGGGGCAGTACTGTTACAGAAGGGTGTGGATGACATTGAACACCCAGTAGCCTATTTCTCAAAGAAATTTAATGGGCACCAGGAAAATTATTCCACTGTTGAAAAGGAATTACTAGCACTTATTCTGGCTTTACAACATTTTGAAGTTTATGTTTGTCCTGCCCAGAGACCACTTGTGGTTTACACGGATCACAATCCGTTCGTGTTTCTAACTAAGATGAAGGATAAAAATAGAAGGTTATTAAATTGGAGTCTGGTATTGCAAGAATATGACCTGACAATCAAACATGTGAAAGGTACTGACAATAATATAGCTGATTGTTTATCTAGATGTTGTTAGAAATTGTACATATTTTTGCTCTGTTATCTGATGATTATACATGTATTGTTTAAAACTCTGTAATTTACTTTTAAACTAAAATTTTGCCTGCGTCAAAATTTTTTCTAAGAGGAAGGTGGTGTGACGGGGTCCTGAATTACCCCTATGAACTGTGCTTTTGGAAAGAGAGAGAGAGAAGTGTCCAACACAGACACCTTGTTAAAAGAGAGAGAAAGAAAGAGAGAGAGAGGCGAAGACTGCTTTGAGATGGTGTTATGGCTTTTCAGCAGCATGTTTACATTTTTGCAAGGACACTAGCAGCTTCCAAGTTCTAACAGAGAGAGAAGGGAGGAGCTGCTTGATCAAAAGTTGGTATTCAGCATGGTGAGATAAATAGAAAGTCAACTGTTAGACCTACAGACACATGGTTTTGGACACTGAGTGAGCTTGGTTGTGCCTGCAAAAAGGTGGGTTTTGGAGGATTGATCAGGTGGGTCAATCAGTGGCTCTAGCCGGTGACTGGTGGGGAGTCATTTGTGTGTCCAACCTTCGCCTGGGTTGATAATTCCACCACAGAAGAATGGTCCCCTTTGTTATGGTCACAGTCAGTGACTTCTGAAGGATTTTGAGGATTTTGGAGGACAACAGGAAGATCAATGGCGTCAGCTGACCTGAAGACTCAAATCTCTCTCTCTCTCTCCATCACTACTCAACTCAATACCACGAACTGAACTGAACTTTACTCATCACTGTAAGACTGTATCCATTTACCCCTAGACTTGAAGAGCTTGGTTTTCCTATATTTCCACACACATATATATATATATAAAATCATTGCTAACTTGTTTGATTTATCTGCATTTATATTACTGTATTGCGTAGTTACTAATAAATACCATAAGCTAATAGCAATACTGGCCTCCAAAGTGTTTTCCATTTCTGCTGGATCTTTAACCCATCACAGGGTACGTGACAGTGGACCCTTCTGGACTTTTAGCAATGCTGCTCAGCAATCCCCCGATTTAATCCTAGCCTAAAATGGAGCAATATACAATGACCAATTAATGTACCAACTGGTACGTCTTTGAACTGTGGGAGGAAATCCGGTCACAGGCAATGTTCCCTTTAATTTGTAAAGACCAGTATGCGCAGAAATCTTGTGCCATGCATTTTTATGCCCAGTGACAACAACATGCGCCCATTGAATAATTTCTTCAATAAAAACAATTTAGATAAGCCAGTTCTAAAATCTGCAGACAAATCATCACAAACACCACTTTGAAAACACCGTCCGCATCAGAAACCGGAAAAGGAAATGTGACTGTGTACGATTGTGAAATATACTTAACGTGCCAACGAGGTGGAAAGTGACAACATTTTGTGTGCAGTTTATATCAACAACCCCTCCCAGTTTTGTGTCGTCTGAAACTTGCAAATCAAGCCCTGCGGAGGTGGTGGCAAAGAAATTGAACTTAATAAGTATTTTGCATCACTCTCCACTGTGAAAAGCACTAGCAGTATTCTAGGGATGCAAGAATGTCAGGAGAAGAAGTGAGTTTCATTCAATTATTAAGGAGAAGGTGCTTGGGAAGCTGAAAAGTCTGAAGGTAGATAAGTCACCTGGACCAGATGATCTACATTTCAAGGTTCTGAAAGAGGTAGCTGAAGATCTTTTGGAGACATTAGTAATGATTTTTCAAGAATCACTATATTTTGGAATGGTTCTGGAGGAATGGAAAATTGCAAAAGTCATTCCACTCTTTAAGAAGGAAGGGAGGCAGAAGAAAAGAAGTTATAGCTTGACATCAGGAGTCTATTATGAAGGAAGAGGTATTGGGGTGCTTGGAGGCACATAACAAAATAGACCAAAATCAGCATGGTTTCCATCAGGGTAAGTCTCGTCTGACAAATCTGTCGGAATTTGTTAAAGAAATAACAGGCAGTATAGACAAAGGAGTCAGTGGATGTTGTCTACTTCGATTTTCAATAGGCCTTTGACAAGGTGCCACACAAGAAGCTGCTAAACAAGGTAAGAGCCCATGGTATTACAGGAAAGATACAAGATGGATAGAAAACTGACAGACTGTCAGGAGGTAAAGAGTGGGAATAAAGAGGGCCTTTTCTGGTTGGATGCCAGTGACTAGTGGTGATCTGCAGTGATCTGTGTTGGGACTGCTTCTTTTCATGTTATATGTCAATGATTTGAATGAAGGAATTGATGGCTTTGTGGCCAAGTTTCTGGAGGGACAGGTAATTAGTTTTGAGTAAGCAGGGTGTCTGCAGAAGGACTTAGATTGGGAGAATGGGCAAAGAAGTGGCAGATGTAATATAGTGTAGGGAAGGTTATGGTCATGGACTTTGAGAGAAGGAATAAAGGCGTGGACTATTTTCTAAATTGGGAGGAAATTCAAAAATCAGAACTGCAAAGGGATTTGGAAATCCTCCTGCAGAATTTCCTAAAGGTTAACTTGCAGTTTGAGTCGGTAGTAAGGAAGGCAAATGCAATATTAGCATTCATTTCAAAAGGACTAGAATATAAAAGCAAGGATATGTTGATGAGGCTTTGTAAGGCATTGGCCAGACTGCACTTGGAGTATTGCATGCAGTTTTGGGCCCCTTAAAAAAGAGAAGATGTGCTTGCATTTGAAAGGGTCCATCCAGAGGAGATTCATAAGAAGGACCTCAGGAATGAAAGGCTTAATATATGAGAAGCATTTGATGACCGTGGGCCTGTACTGATTGGAGTTTAGAAGAAGGAGGTGGATATCAGTGAAACCTCTCGAATATTGAAAGGCCTGGGTAGAGTGGATGTGGAGGGGCTGTCTCTTACAGTGGGGGAGTCTAGACCAGAGGGCACAGCCTCAGAATACAGGGACATCCACTTAGAACAGAGATGAGGAAAAATCTACTTAGTCAGAGAGTGGAGAATCTGTGGCATTTGTTGCCACAGACGTCTGTGGAGGCCAAGTCATTGGGTATATTTGAGGCAGAGATTGATAGATTCTTGAGTAATCAGGGCCTCAAAGGTTACGAGGAGAAGATAGGAGAATGAAGTTGAGAGGCATAATAAATCAGCCATGATGGAATGGAGGAACAGACTCAATGGGCCTAATTTTGCTCCTATGTCTTATGGTTTTAGATATTATAACCAAACTTCCACGTTATTGCAATGAGTGGTATCAAAATCACACAGGACTGATGAGAAAGAATGACTGAAAGTGGAGAAAGAGAGAGGGGAAACTAGTTCTGTCATTCACAGGAGCGAACACATGTATGTATATTGATCTTTTGATTTAAATTATTGTGGTGTTCATATACCAAGGATAACATGTTCTTAAGATTTATCTAATCTTAAGAATTATATTTGATTAAACAATAACCATTGCAGTAACACCAGTCTTACTGACGGAATCTCGAATGGTGATTCTTCATCATCATTATGTGCTGTGTCATATGACATCATCATTATGTGACATGTCGTATAACATCATCGTTATGTGCCATGTCTTATGACATGGGCGATCATCGTCTTTCCATGACCATGATTGTTCTTGGCAATTTTTTCTACAGAAGTGGTTTGCCATCGCCTTTTTCTGGGCAGTGCCTTTACAAGACGGGTGATCCCAACCATTATCAATATTCTTCAGTGATTGTCTCTCTGGCATCAGTGGTCACATAACCAGGGCTAGTGAAATGCTCCAGCTGCTCATATGACCATCCAGCACCTGCTCCATGGCTACCCGTGAGCCTGTTCCGGGGAGCTAAGAAAGTGTACACTTTGCACAAGGGTGACCTGCAGGCTACTAGAGGGAAGGTGTGCGCCAATGGTGATTAGGAGGTGTTTAACAGTAAGATGGATCGGCTGGTTGAGAGTTGTCGCAAAAACAGCCGTGCAAGACCAAGGAATTGATTGTGGACCTCAGGGAGGGGAAGTTGGGAGAACATACCAGTCCTCATTGAGGGGTCATCAGCAGAATAGGTGAACAGATTCAAGTTCCTGGGCATCAGCATCTCAGAGGATCCAATCTTGGCCCAAGATATTGATGCAATCATGAAGAAGGCACACCAGTGGCTGTACTGTACTTCATTAGAAGTTTAAGGAGATTTGGGATTCACCAAAGACTAGCAATATAGACGTATGATGGAGAACCTTCTGATTGATTGCATCACAGACTGGTACTGAACCTCCAATGCACATGACCACAAGAAGCTATGGAGAGGGTTGTAGGCTCCGCCAGCCCCTTCATGGGCAAAACCCTCCCCACTATTAAGGACATCTTCAAGCGATGGCTTCTCAAGAAGATGGCATGCATCATTATGGATCCTCAACACCTAGTCTCACAATAAAGCTTTCACCAAGCCCCCTCCACATAAATACCATCAGGGAGGAGGTACAGGAGCCGAAAGACCTACACTCAGTGCTTTAAGAACAGCTGAATAATCCATAAACCCATGTGTGTGGCAGAGTGGCACTGCGGGCATCCATGCTGGTTTGGGAGCTGCTCCTCCCATCAGTGATGCCCTCCAGTGTTCACTCATTGGAAAACAAGCTGGATCGCGTGTGTCTGCAGCTGGACTGCTGCCGGCTTGTTCTTGCCAACAACATCCCATGACCTATCAATATACAGTACATGTCAGCAATTTGGACCTTTTTCTTTATGACTATACATTTACTGCTGTTATAATTATATGTGCTGTATGTCCTTTGTGCTGTGTGTGACTGTTAGTACTATGTTTTGTATCTTGGCCCTGGAGGAATGCTGTTTTGTTTGTATTCATGGTATTCATGTTTGGTTGAATGACAACGTGAACTTGAACACTACATTGTTGTTCATCTTTGGACTGTTTCTTTTGTAACTTACGGTAATTTTTATGTCTTGCTCCATACTGCTGCTGCAAAGCAACAAATTTCACAACATACGTCAGGGATAGTAAAGCTGATTCTGACAATATTATTCAAAGGCCTCTCAGCTGTCTGCAATTCTCATGAAGTTACTTCCACTTACTGCAAAACAAAACATCCGTTTACCACTGTATATTTCTGATCTAATCAATATGTGTGAGAACAGTGTCATTTAATAAATATTAAGGAACAACTGTTCTTTCTCCTAAAAGGGCAAGTTTTCCTATTAAATTAATATGTCTTAATACATCCCTTTTGTTAGCGAGGGCGCTGGGCAACAGCGAATGAAGACTACAATAGCCCTTTACACCACTTATTGCCATGGTTATGAAAGGAAATGTACGCAGTTAATTCAGGAAATAAACAACTCTCAAGAAAAACAATGCTTTCATATTTCCCCTTTTGTTAAGGACCCCTGGATGCAATAGCAGATATCATCTCTGATTATGGCCCTTGACACCACTCTCAATAGCAGACCAAAGGGGAAGTCTGCCTACTCAGGTAGAAAAATCTCTTTTTAAGTCCATAAGACATACAGTACAGTTCAAAAGTCTTAGGCTAGGGTGCCAAAGGCTTTTGCGTGGTACTGTAGTGATCTTACCTATTGCACTGTACTGCCTCCTAAAACAAAGACAAGTTTCATGACATGTGTGAGTGATGATAAACCTGATTCTGATATGGGTCCCTATTGTGGAAGGGGGCAGGGAGAGGTGAATCATGGGAAAAGGGGAAGGGAGAAGGGAAGGAGTGGGAAGCACCAGAGAGACTTTCTGCAATGATTAATAAACCAGTTGTTTGGAATCAAATGACCTTACCTGGTGTCTCAGGGCTCGGTGTGTCTGCACCCACGCCATCTCCCAACCCTGACACTCTTCTGCTATCTGTCCCACACACCCCTCCTGTGGCACTCCACCTTCACCATTCCCAACATCCTTTACTCCCACCAGATTTACAAACTCTCTCTCTGCTCCACGTTGACAAATACAGTACCGTGCAAAGATCTTAGGCACCCTGGTTGTGCAGTATATATGTGCTTAAGACTTTTGCACAGTCCTGTAGGAGCAGAACAATGTTATTAGGTCCATCGAGTCAGCCCTGCCGCTCGACTACGGCTGATTTGTTTTCCCTTTCTATCCCTCATCTTCCTCATGATCAGGCAAGTTCCTGTTACGTGGCGCATATAACAAATCACCATGGCAACCAACTTTATTCAAGGTGTTTGCAGATTCTTGAGACATTAACATTCCATACCAATATTTTAGTGACAATATTAATTATACATGTCACAAAGATTTAATGACTCAATAACATGTATGGAATCACTATTCTAACCCAAATACAAAGTTCTTGCCATCATAATCGCTTTGTCATATTTATATTCTATTTTGGAGCCCCTTGATGCCCTCTGTTACATCTTCTAAGGTGTGTAACATACTAAAACTAAAATCCTGGTCTGAAACTTCAACTGTTTGTTCCCATCCATAGATGCTGCCTGACCTGCTGAGCTCCTCCAGCACATTATGTGTATCGCTCTAGGTTTCCAGCGTCTGCAGTACCTCTTGTGTCTATACTAAACCAATTCTTGTTCTGCAGAAGAGCTACATGTTCTGGGGTGTCTCCTTGTTTTGTGGCTGCCCGCAAGAAGACGAATCTCAAGGTTGTATACTGTGCATAGTTAGATAATAAACGTACTTTGAACTTTGAATGGTTAATACAGATAACAAGATAGTTATAATGAAACATATCACTATTGGATAAATAAACATCTTAAGTAACAGTTTTGCCTTGAAGGCTTTCTGAGAGCATTCACATCCTCTGAACTATTCCTCACAGTCTGCTTTTCCACAACTGCGGGAGAACTTTAGAACTGTGTTCTCTTAGCAGGACCTTCTGTAACTTTTTGAACAGTCACCAGTTCCAGGATTTGATCTCCATCTGTTCTCATTGTCTGATTTTGATTCATCTTTCACCAACAGCTTCCATCTCATCTGTACAGCACACGCTCCATCAGTAGAATGCGTTCACTTCAGCGCCACTTTCCAAGGTTGGACACGTGTTTCAGGAAGTGCTTCTTGTTGACCTTTGGAACGTCCAAGTGGAGATACAGTGTCAGGCAGCCTGAAGGCTTCTGCCCTGACAAAAGGACAACTCCGTATCATTCTGTGATCTGGCTGCCCTCTCGGTGGGTTGATTTGTCCACCTTGATCTGCCGTGAAGTCACAGAGGCATGCGGCACGGAAGCTGGCCACTCGGACCACTTCATCCATGCTAGCAACACTCACAATACGCTGGAGGAACTCAGAAGGTCAGGCAGCATCAGTGGAAATGATGAGTCGATGTTTCGGGCCAGAACTCTTCGTCAGGACTGAAGAAAGAAGGTGGGGGAGAGTTGGAAGAAGGCTCGTAGTTTCCAACCCTCCAGCACCTTCTTTCTTCAGTCCCGACGAAGGGTTCCGGCCCGAAACGTCGACTCATCCTTTCCACTGATGCTGCCCGACCTGCTGAGTTCCTCCAGTGTGTTGTGAGTGTTGCTCTGATCCCAGCATCTGCAGATTATTTTGTGTTTATCACCCATGCTAGCACTGGGCATCCATCCATATTGGTCTCATCGTCCAGAACTTGAGCCAAAGCCCTGTGGACACTTCTTGCACTCTGTCAACGACCCTGCTTCTATGTTGTTGTTCTTGCTTTCCCTCCCCGCGCCTTGTGGCGCATCGGGCGGCAACCTTGCCAGCTTTTTTAGCATTTCTGTCTGTTTTTCACGAGGCCGAGATCCTGGCTCATCGGTCAACCCAACGCAGGTGGAAAGCGTGCCGGGAGGCAGTCGGATTCGAACCCAGGAGCACTTGCTTCAAAGCCCAGTGGGGTTGCCACGACACCACCGGCTAGCTTATTAACCCATCTATATCCCTGATATTGTTATATACCTCAGTAATGGCACCTCTTAACACCCAACATGCCACTCATAACTGAAACACTCCATCCCAGGGAACATCCTGGTGATTCTCCTCTGCGCTCTCTCCAGCATCATCACATCCATCCTATAGAGTAGTGACTGGAACTGCACATCGTTCTCCAGCCAAGGTCTCATCAAAGTTTTATAAAACTGGATCATAACCTCCCTGCTCCTGTATGCTGAAGACATCTGATATGTCCCCTGTGACACTCACCAATATTTATAGATGCACATTAGAGAGCATCCTGTCTGGATGCATCACAGCTTGGAAATGCAACAGTGCTTCCCACAAGCTCAGCACATTGCAGAAAATATGCCTCCACTCCATGGACTCTATCGACACCGCCCTAGTAAAGCAGCCAGCATAATCAAAGATATCAGTGAGACCTGGCGTAGATTGGGAGACCTCTTCGCCGAGCACCTACACTCCATCCACCAGGAAAAACGGGATCTCCCAGTGGCCACCCATTTCAATTCTACTTTCCGTTCCCATTCCGATATGCCATGCTGAGGTCACCCTCAGGTTGGAGGAGCAACACCTTATATTCCATCTGGGTAGCCTCCAACCTGGTGAACATCGATTTCTTTAACTTCCAGTAATCGCAACCCCCCCTGCCATTCCCCATTCCTGTTTCCCTCTCTCACCTTATCTCTTTACCCGCCGATCACCTCCCTCTGGTGCTTCTCCCCCTTCCCTTTCTTCCACGGTCTTCCATCCTGTCCTATCAGATTCTCCCTTCTCCAGCCCTGTATCTCTTCCGCCAATCGACTTCTCAGCTCTTTACTTCACCCCTTCCCCCTCTGCGAGTTTCACCTTTCACCTGCCACCTTGTACTTCTTCCTCCCCTCCCACTACCTTCTTACGCTGACTTTTCTCCTTCCTTTGCAGTCCTGAAGAAGGGACTCAGCTCAAAATGTCGACTGTACTCTTTTCCACAGATATTGCCTGGCCTGCAGAGGTCTTCCAGCATTTTGTGTGCGTTGCTTATAATCTGGACATTCTCTCTTTTGCCCCCTCAAATCATGCAGAAGATACCAAAGCCTAAAAACATGTTCTGCAAGGCTCAAGGACATCCTTTACCCTGCTGTAATTAGACAATTGAACAGTCCCCTGATATAATAGGGACTTTTCAGTGGGCTGCAATCAACACAAGTTAGATCATTGGAGATGCAGTGCAAGGTTTAAAAAGAGCTCAGGAACTCCTGGGACTTTTCAGAGCGCTGCAATTAAAACAAGTTACTAGGAACTCAGCAGTGGCCAAAAAAAAAGAAGTGAGATGTAAGCAGAGCGGCCTTTGTAGGAGCGGACATTGCTGGAGTGGATATTGTTGGAGTGGACAGTGTTAGAGTAGTCAGGATTTGGCTCAACAGACTTAGATGAGAACAGGCTTGGGCAAACACAGACGGAGGTTCTAAGTAAGTTTCTATTAAGTTTATTCTTGTTAGTACATAGCTAGTGCACTGAGAATGGGCCCAGGGTTGGTGGTATGTTCCTTGTGTAAGATGTGGGAACTTTGGGAGACTTTCAGTCTCCCTGATAACTCTATCTGCATGAAATGCACCGAGCTGCAACTCCTTAGAGGCCGTGTTAAGGAACTGGAGCTGCAGCTAGATGGCCTATGGGTCACGGGAGAAAATGAGGAGGTGATAGGAGCTACAGGGAGATGGTCACCCCTAAGTTACAAGAGGCAAGTACCTGGGTGACTGTCAATAGAGGGAAAGGGAATAGGCAGCCAACACAGAGTAACCCCGTGGCCGTTCTACTTTTGGGGAAGATGACCTAACAGCTGGAAGCCTCAATGACCTGATCACTGATACTGGGTCTGGTTCAGTGGCTCAGAAGGTGGAGAAGAGGAGTGCTGTAGTGATATGGGATTCCATAGTTAGAGAAGCAGTCAGCAGACTCTGAGGACATGAAAGAAACACTCGGATGGCATGTTGCCTCCCAGGTGACAGAGTCAGGGGCATCTTGGATTGGGTCTACAGCATTCTAAAGAGCAAAGGTCAACAGCCAGAAGTCATGGTACATTTTGGTACCGATGACATAGGCAAGAAAAGGGAGGAGATCCAAAAGAGAGAATATAGGGATTTAGGTAGAAAGCTAAAAAGCAGGACCTTCAGGGTAGTAATCTCTGGATTGCTGCCTGTGCCACGCGCCAGTGAGGGTAAGAATAGGATGATAGGCAGACGAATGTGTGGCTGAGGAACTGGTGCAGGGGGAGGGTTTCAGATTTCCGGATCATTGGGATCTCCTCTGGGGAAGGTGTGATCTGTACAAAAGGGACGGGTTACGCCTGAACTGAGGGGAGACCAATATCTTTGTGGACAGGTTTACTAGAGCTGCTGGGAAGGGTTTAAACTAACTTGACAGGGATGGGAATCGGAGTGATAAGGCTGAGGATTGGGCAGTTGGTATACAAGTCAATGCAGTGTATAGTGAGACTGTGAGGATGGACAGGCAAATGATAAGACAAAATTGCAGTCAGTGGGATGAGTTAAAGTGTAACCAGGGGCCAAAATCTAAAGGGTGATGAATACAGGACTGAAGGTGTTATATCTGAATGCACACAGTATATCGAATAAGGTAGATGATCTTGTGGCGCAGTTAGAGATTGGCAGGTATGATGTTTGGGCATCTCTGAGTCATGGCTGAAAGAAGATCATAGTTGGGAGCTTAACATCCAAAGATACACATTGTATTGAAAGGACAGACAGGTAGGCAGAGGGGGTGGGGTGGCTCTGTTGGTAAAAAAAAATGAAATGAAATCCTTAGAAAGAGGTGACATAGGATTGGAAGATGCAGAATCCTTGTGGAACTGCAAGGGTAAGAAGACCCTGATGGGAGTTGAATACAGTGGTCAGGATGTAGACTACAAATTACAATGGGAGATAGAAAAGGCATGCAAAAAGGACAGTTTTGTGATAGTATGGGGGCATTTGAATATGCAGGTAGATTGGAAAAATTGGGTTGGTGTTGGATCCCAAGAAAGGGAAATTGTAGAATACCTACGAGTTGTCTTTTTAGAGCAGCTTGTGGTTGAATCGTCTAGGAGAACAGAAATTCTGGATTGTGTGTTATGTCATTACCCAAATTTAATTAGGGAGCTTAAGGTAAAAGAACCCTGAGGAGACAGTAATCATGATAGAATTCACCCTGAAGTCTGAGAAGGAGAAGCTAAAATCAGATGTATTAGCATTACAGAGCATTACAGAGGCACGAGAGAGTTGATTAGAAGGGAACACTAACAGGGATAATGGCAGAACAGCAGTGGCTGGTGTTTCTGGGGAAAATTTGGAAGGTGCAGGAAAGATACATCCCAAAAATGAGGAAGTATTCTAAAGGGAGAATGAGACAACTATGGCTGACAAGGGAAGTCAAAGACAGCATAAAAGTGAAAGAGAGGGCATATAAAATAGCAAAAATTAGTGAGAAGTTAGAGGATTGGGAAATTTTTTAAACCAGTAGAAGGCAACAAAAAAAAAGCAATAAAGAGAGAAAAGGTGAAATATGAAGGTAAGCTTGTAGGGTAACATAATTGGGAGAAATGTACATAATTCATGTTGGGGTTTCACTTTAAGAGGCTAGTGACATTGTTATGTAAGGATTTTATTGCACGTTTGTGGTTAGGTTTTGAAGTTCCATAAAATGTGTTCCGAGTTTCATTGAACATAAAATGCCTCATTTTGTTTTACTTGTGAAAACCTACATTAGAGACCCTAATACTTTAGAAGAATTCCAGAGGTATTGAACATGTTGGCTAATGCAGTCGCTTTGAAACTGCCGGAGTTTTGGGAGCAAAATACCGTCGCTTGGTTCGTACAAGCTGAGGCCTGGTTTGTTCTGCAAGAAATTTTCTCTGACTGTACCAAATTCTACTATGTGGCTGGGTTGCTCAACAACTCCATGGCTGTGAGAGTGGTGAGTCTGCTTGAACACCCGGCTGTCCGTGATAAATGTCGATCACTGTAAACTCACCTTTTAGAGACTTTTGAACTATCGGAGTCTGAACGCACCAGGCAGTTGCTGTCCTTGCCCGGTCTTGGCAATGCTAGGCCTTCAGAGCTAAAGGACCACACTTCCCCTGGGAAATCACCTTCCTTGTATAATTTTTAAAGAACTTTTCATGCAGCAAGTGCCTGATCCAGTTCGTAAAGCCTTCACTAATGCATCCGGAAGTGACTATGGCGAACTCGCTAAAATAGCTGATAGTCTACATTCAGCTAGGCAGTGGTGTGTTATGGCTCCTCCCTTCTCTGCCTCAGGAAGTCCATTCAGCAAGGCCCCCAACATAAGGATGCCTGCAGCTGCCAAGCAGACAACACTGGGCCTGTGTTTCTACCACACTCGCTTTGGTATGAACACCAGGAAGTGCCAACCACCTTGCAGCTTCGACAGTGCCAGTGTCTCAGGACATCAAAGGTTTGTGAACACCCCGGGTTCCAGCTGCCAGGGTCACCTACTGTTCATTAAGGACACCCTTTCAGGGTGGCGCTTCTTGTGTGACGTGGGTGTGCTGCCGGCGTTAGGGGTGTCTTTCTGTTGAGGGCCTTGCTGACCGGGCTTATTGAGGTAGAGAAAAGGGACCAATGATGGACCACTGCCTAGCCGAGTGTAGACTATCAGCCATTTTAGCGAAGCCATTCTTGGGTGCATTGGTGAGGGCTACGCAAACTGGATCAGGAAATTTGCTGCTTGGAGAGCTCTTTAAAAGTAAAACAAGGATAGTGATTTCTCGCAGAGTGAACCGGGCCTCAGCTTACGCAAACCAAGTGATAGCATTTCGCTCCCAAAACTCCAGTAGTTTCAAAGTGACTGCATTGGCCGACATATTCAGTAACACTGGAATCGCCCTAGAGTATTGGGGTCACCAAAGTAGGTTATCGCAAATCAAATGAAGTGAGTGGTTTACGTTTGAAGTAACCCATAACACATTTTATGGAAGTCCAAAACCTAAACACTAAAGTGCATGAAAAATCCGTACATAACAATGTCATCATGCCAACCTCTTAAAGTCAAACACCAATTCAATGTTGGTGATTGTAAATTATGTACATTTTTTACAATTATGTTACCCTACAGTATTACAGGACTGATTCTGGCATGGATAGAAAATTAGCTGACTGGCAGGAGGTAAAGGGTGGGAATAAAGGGAGCCTTTTCTGGTTTGATGCCAGTGACTAGTGGGTCCTTTCCACAGGAGTTTGGGTTGGAACCATTTCTTTTCACGTTATATGTCAATGACTTGAATGAATGAATTGATGGCTTTGTGGCCAAGTTTGTGGACGATATGAAAGTAAGTTGAGGGACAGGCAGTGCTGAGGAAGCAGGATGTCTGCAGAAGGACTTAGACAGATTGGGAGAATGGACAAAGAAGTGGCAGTTGGAATACAGTGCAGGGAAGTGTATGGTCATGCATTTTGATAGAATGAATAAAGGCATAGACTATTTTCTAAATTGAGAGAAAATTCAAAATTCAGAAGTGCAAAGGGACTTGGGATTCCTTGTACAGGAATTCCCTAAAGGTTAACTTGCAGGTTGAGTCGGTGGTAAGGAAGGCAAATGCAATGTTAGCATTCATTTTGAGAGGAATAGAATACAAAAGCAAGGATGTAATGCAGAACTTTATAACGCATTGGTCAGATTGCACTTGGAGTATTGTGAGCAGTTTTAGGCTCCTTACCTAAGAAAAGATGTGCTGGCTTTGCAGAGGGTCCAGAGGAGATTCACAAGAATGACCCCAGGACTGGAAGTGTTAACATATGAGGGACCTTTGATGGCTCTGGGCCTGTACTCACTGGAGCTTAGAAGAATGAGGAGGGGATCTGATTGAAACCATTGAATATCAAAAGGCCTAGATAGAGCGGATATGGAGAGGATGTTTCCTACACTGGGGGAGTCTAGCACCAGAGGGCACAGCCTCAGAATAGAGAGGCATCAATCTGAGCAGAGATGAGGAGGAGATTTTTAGCCAGAGGGTGGTGAAACTGTAGAATTCATTGCCAAAGATGGCTGTGCAGGCCAAGTCATTGGATATATTTAAGAGAGAGGCTGATAGTTTCTTGATTAACCTAGGCATCAAAGGTTATGGAGAGAAGACAGGAGAAAGGGGTTGAGGAGGATTTTAAACCAACTACGATGGAATGGTGGAGAGAATTCAATGGGCTGAATGTCCTAATACTGCTCCTATGTCTTGTGGTCTTATGGTCTAATGCAATGGACTCTCGACCTCACAATCTACCTCATTGTGACCTTGTACTTTATTGTCCATCTGCACTGCATTTCCTAACACATCATTCTGCACTTTGTAATTGTTTTACCCTGTACTACCTCAAAGCACTGTTGTAATCTGATCTGTTTGAATGTTGTGCAAGACATGTTTTTAACCGTATGTCACCACATGTGACCATAATATATCAATTTACTGATTTAATTATTCTTTGTCCCATCTAAGGAATGCCTTCTTAGTCATATTATCTACCTGGACTGCCTCTTTCATGGATCTTTGGACTTATACAGCAAGATCCTCCCATTCCTCGATGCTCCTGAAGATTCACGAGTAGTCCAGCCTCATTAGTAATCAGGATTCCTACAATCAGGATTAAACTTCATAGAAGTTTTCCTGGCTCACTCAACTTCACCCACCCCATCGCTGAGCTGTTCCCACGATCTACAGACTCATTTTCAAGGACTCTTCATCTCATGTTCTCGATATTTATCGCTTATTTATTAATTATTATTATTTCTTTTTCTCTCTCGCCTTTTGTATTTGCACAGTTTGTTGTCTTTTGCACACTAGGTGTCTGCTCTATTGGGTGTGGTCTTTCATTGATTCTATTATGGTTGTTGGATTTATTGATATGCCCACAAGAAAACACATCTCAGGTCGTATATGGTGATTATAGTTAGTATTATTGATAATAAATTTACTTTGAACACCAATATATCAATAACTTCAGATGACCCTCCACACTGTCAACGACTCCTCCAATCTTCATGTATTCTGTGAACCTATAGTCTTGATGTGTGCTAGCAATATTGGAATCCAAGTGCAGAGGAAAGACAGACTCCAATATAGAGCCGGTGATGAGAGTTTATTCATAATAATCCCAAAAGAACATCAGTGGCTCGGCCAAGAGATACGCGTAAATTAACATTCTCAAAACTAGGACCCTGAGATTAGTACTAATCAGGCGTCCACTTAGGTAGTACAAGTAACACAGATGAAGTGGAAATTCTGGACCAAACCTCAATCCATGAAGGATGCTCAACAATTGTGGCAGGGCTTGAATACCATCACCTGTTATAAAGTTAAATCAAGCGACATGGGAGACAACAGGGCTTTGCTTCCAGATGAGCTCAATGCCTTCTCTGCTCGCTTTGACCATCAAAACACGGAGGAACCATCACAAACTCCCACATTTCCTGATGATCCCCTGATTTCAGTCTCTGAGGCTGACGTGCGATCTGCCTTCAAGAGGGTGAACCCACGAAAAGCACCCAACCCGAATGGAGTACCTGGACACATACTAAAGATCCATGCTGATCAACTGTCTGGTACGTTCACTGAGATCTTTAACTTTTCACTTTGGCAGCGTGTGGCACTCACCTGCTTCAAGCAGGCTTCAATTATACCGGTGCCCAAGAAGAGAGAGGCGACCTGCCCCAATGGCAATCATCCAGTAGCACTTGTAGCCACAGTGATGAAGTGTTTTGAAAGGTTAGTGTTGAAATGTATCAACTCCTGCCTGAGAAGCAACTTGGATCAGCTCTGATTTGCCTATAGGAGCAACAGATCCACAGGAGATGCCAGCTCATTGGCTCTGCACTCAACTCTGGAACATCTGGACAGCAAAGATGCAAGGATCAGGATGCTGTTTATTGACTATAGCTCAGCATCCAGTATCATCATCCCTCCAAAATTAATCAATAATCTTCAAAACCTTGGTCTCAGTGCAATTGGATCCTCAGTTTCCTCCCTTGCAGACTGTTTGGATTGCCAACAACATCTCCTCCACAATCTCCATCAGCACAGGTGTGTGTGCTTAGTCCCCTGCTCTTCTTGCTTTACAGTTAAGACTGTGTGGCTAAGCACAGCTCCAATGCCATATTCAAGTTGCTGACAACACCATTGTCGTTGGCCGAATCAAAGGTGGTGATGAATCAGCCTACAGGAGGGAGATTGAAAATCTGGTTGAGAGGTGCCACAACAACAACCTCTTAATGCCAGCAAGACCAAGTAGCTGATTATTGACTTCAGAAGAAGGAATTCAGAGGTCCGTGAGCCAGACCTCATCAGAGGTGGAGAGGGTTAGCAACTTTAAATTCCTCGGTGTTATTATTTCAGAGGACCTGATCTAGGCCCAGCATGTAAGTGCAATTACGAAGAAAGCACGGCAGTACCTCTACTTCCTTAGGAGTTAGCAGAGATTCAACATGACATGTATAACTTTGACAAACTTCTATAGATGCGTGGCGGAGAGTATATTGACTGGCTGCATCACAGCCTGGTATGGAAACACCAATACCCTCGAACAGAAAATCCTACAAAAAGTAGCGGATACGGCCCAGTCCATCACAGGTAAAGCCCTCTCCTCCGTTGAACACACCTACGTAAAGTGTTGTCGCAGGAAAGCAGCATTCACCATGGGGGACCCCCACCTCCCAGGTCATGCTCTCTTCTCACTGCTGTCATCAGGAAGAAGGTACAGGAACCTCAGGACTCACACCACCAGGTTCAGGAACATTTACCACCCCTCAGTCATCAAACTCCTGATAACTTTTCTTGCCCCATCATTGAAATGTTCCTACAACCAAAGGACACTTCATCTCAAGTTCTCAATATTTATTTATTTATTTATTATTTCCTTCTGTACTTGAATAGTTTGTTGTCTTCTGCATGCTGGATGAACAACCAATTTGGGTGGTTTTTCACTGATTCCGTTATAGTTACTATTCTATAGATTTAATGAGTATGCCCACAAGAAAATAACTCTCGGGATTGTATATGGTGACATATATGTACTTCGATAATAAATTTACTTTGAACTTTGAAGAGTAAACAGTATCACACCACAAGCTGAAAATTGGAAGATAAAGTTTATTTTGGAAAGTGTGAGGTATTGGACTTTGGAGGACAAATGTAAGAGGAAAGCATACATTAAATGGCAGCACATCTTCAAGAGACATCATCCATCATTGAAGACCCTCACCATCCAGGACTTGCCCTCTTCTCTTCACTGCCATCAAGGTGGAGGTACAGGAACCTAAAGACCCACACCCAATGTTTTAGGAACAGCTTCTTCCCATCTGCCATCAGACTTTTGAATGGACATTGAACCCATGTACACTTCTTCAGTAATATTTTTAGTTTTCTTTTTTACACTAGCCATTTAATTCCTTTTAAATTTTTGGTATTTTCCCATCAAAAAAAAGTCACAAATTTCTACAGATGTACCATGGAGAGCATTCTAACATCAATGTCTCGTATGGAGGGGCCACTGCACAGGATCGGGAAAAGAACTGCAGAAACTTGCAAACAGTCGCCACTAGCCTCCCCAGCACTGAGGACCTCTTCAAAAGGTGATACCTCAAGAAGGTGGCATCCATCATTAAGGATCTCCATCACCCAGGGCATGCCCTCTTCTCATTGTTGCCATCAGGAGCTCAAAGACGCACACTGAACATTTTAGGTAGGTTTTCTTTCTTTGCGCCATCAGATTTCTGAATGGCCCATGAACCCAATAACAGTTTCTCACTAGTCCTCTCTTGAACTATTTATTTATTTTGTAAGTTATGGTAATTTTTATGACTTGTACTGTCTGCTGCCAAAACACACTTATGACATATGTCAGTGGATAGTAAACCTGATTCTGACCCTGAGGAACACTGATAAACAGAGGGATCTTGGGTACAAGTCTATAACTCCCTAAAGGTGGCAACAGAAGGAGACGGGGTGGAAAAGAAGGTATGTGGCATACTTGCCTTCATTGGTATAAAAGCTGGGAAGTCACATTGCAACTGTATAAAACTTAGGTTAAGTCACATTTGGAGCGCTGTGTAAAGTCCTGGTCACCACATGTGAAGGTTTTGGAGAGGGGTTCAGAAGAGGTTTATCAGGATGTCACCCGGATTAGAAAGTATAAACTAAAAGTAGTTGGACAAACTTCAATTCTTTTGTCTGGAGTGTTTGAGGCAGGTACAAAGTGGCATTCAAGACACGTAAATGGGCAGGGAATGGATGGGTGTAAACTACATGTAGGCAAATGGGATTAATTTAATATGGCATCTTGGTCCACTCCTATGTGTGTGACTATCTCCCTAGTGCAGTATGTCACTACCATGTGCACAGGTCGGAGCTCATCTTGAACTTCTTTGTCACTCATGCGCTGGGCCCTCGGTCTCCGTGGAAGCATGCACCACCTTCCGAACATCGTTCACAATCCATCTTGGGTATCCAACGACCAGTTCTCCCCAGTGTCTTCTCTCTTCATCTCCCATCGAACCAAAGCCCCAAGACCAACCTTAGTGTCCCTCACCAAAAAAAACCTCCCCCCACTTCCACCATCCTGATTGGATTGCACACATTCCTCAGCATCCCTCATCTTCAACAATAACCCAAACAGGCTGAAAGCAGAACCGACTGCTCGTACAGAACTGCTAAATGAAATATCTACAGCATAACAGTAAAGCCGTGAACCAGGGCATTACATATATTATGTTTCTTTAGAGATACTAAATTTCCAGACGCACTGGGCAATGAAGCCACACTATGTCTCCACTGCTTCGGTTGTCAGGTTGCCTGGAGATCTGATTGAGCACTTACTGGGTAATCATCGAGTCTTTCGATATTGGTTTCTGGCACCATCACTGTTAAAGGATCAAGGTGATTCCTGGCCTTGGGTTAGTTGGTGGTCAGCCCAGCAAGCATCAGCGCTTGTCTTGGGCAGCGTTCCTTGCAATTCCGCGCCTGATAGCTGACAGAAGCCAACATTATTGGTCAGTGGTGGAACACCTCGGGCAGGGAGAACAACCTTAACCACGCTCATCTCTCTGGTGAAACTGGGCATTGCTTGTGTCGAGACTCTGTTCCAATGATCTTATCAGTAAAAGATCACTGGTATTGGTTTATTGTTATCACATTTACCGAGATACAGTGAAAAGCTTCTGGTTTCTATGCCATTCTTTTCCCATTCCTTCATTTTGCCAGTCCTACCTGTCCAATAGAAAGCATAGAAAAACTACAGCACAGAAACAGGCCTTTTGGCCCTTCTTGGCTGTGCTGAACTATTTTCTGCCTAGTCCCACTGACCTGCACACGGACCATATCCCTCCATACACCTCTCATCCATGTATCTGTCCAATTTATTCTTAAATCTTAAAAAAGAACCCGCATTTACCACCTCGTCTGGCAGCTCATTCCATACTCCCACCACTCTCTGTGTGAAGAACCCCCCCTAATGTTCCCTTTAAACTTTTCCCCCCTCACCCTTAACCCATGTCCTCTGTTTTTTTTCTCCCCTTGCCTTGGTGGAAAAAGCCTGCTTGCATTCACTCTATCTATACCCATCATAATTTTATATACCTCTGTCAAATCTCCCCTCATTCTTCTACGCTCTAGGGAATAAAGTCCTAACCTATTCAACCTTTCTCTGTAACTGAGTTTCTCAAGTCCCAGCAACATCCTTGTAAACCTTCTCTGCACTCTTTCAACCTTATTAATATCCTTCCTGTAATTTGGTGACCAAAACTGAACCCAATACTCCAGATTCGGCCTCACCAATGCCTTATACAACCTCATCATAACATTCCAGCTCTTATACTCAATACTTTGATTAATAAAGGCCAATGTACCAAAAGCTCTCTTTACGACCCTATCTACCTGTGACACCACTTTTAGGGAATCTTGTATCTGTACTCCCAGATCCCTCCTCAGTGCCTTACCATTTACCCTGTATGTTCTACCTTGGTTTGTCCTTCCAAAGTGCAATACCTCACACTTGTCTGTATTAAACTCCATCTGCCATTTTTCAGCCCATTTTTCCAGCTGGTCCAAGTCCCTCTGCAGGCTCTGAAAACCTTCCTCACTATCCACTACACCTCCAATCTTTGTATCATCAGCAAACTTGCTGATCCAGTTTACCACATTATCATCCAGATCATTGATATAGATGACAAATAACAATGGACCCAGCACTGATCCCTGTGGCACACCACTAGTCACAGGCCTCCACTCTGAGAAGCAATTCTCTACCACCACTCTTTGGCTTCTTCCATTGAGCCAATGTCTAATCCAATTTACCACCTCTCCATGTATAGCTAGCGACTGAATTTTCCTAACTAACCTCCCATGCGGGACCTTGTCAAAGGCCTTACTGAAGTCCATGTAGACAACATCCACTGCCTTCCCTTCATCCACTTTCCTGGTAACCTTCTCAAAAAACTCCAATAGATTGGTCAAACATGACCTACCACGCACAAAGCCATGTTGACTGTCCCTAACAAGTCCCTGTCTATCCAAATGCTTGTAGATTCTGACTCTTAGTACTCCCTCCAACAACTTACCCACTACCGACGTCAAACTTACCGGCCTATAATTTCCCGGATTACTTTTCGATCCTTTTTTAAACAACGGAACAACATGAGCTACTCCCCAATCCTCCAGCACCTCACCCGTAGACACCGACATTTTAAATATATCTGCCAGAGCCCTTGCAATTTCAACACTAGTCTCCTTCAAGGTCCGATGGAATACCCTGTCAGGTCCTGGGGATTTATCCCACTTTAATTTGCCTCAAGATAGCAAGCACCTCCTCCTTTTCAATCTGTACAGTTTCCATGATCTCACTACTTGTCTCCCTTAATTCCATAGACTTCATGCCAGTTTCCTTAGTAAATACAGACACAAAAAAACCATTTAAGATCTCCCCCATTTCTTTTGGTTCCGCACATAGCCGACCACTCTGATCTTCAAGAGGACCAACTTTATCCCTCACAATCCTTTTACTCTTAACATACCTGTAAAAGCTCTTTGGATTATCCTTCACTTTGACTGCCAAGGCAACCTCATGTCTTCTTTTAGCCCTCCTGATTTCTTTCTTAAATATTTTCTTGCACTTTTTATACTCCTCAAGGAGCTTATTTACTCCCTGTTTCCTATACATGTCATACAACTCTCTCTTCTTCTTTTTCAGAGTTGCAATATCCCTTGAGAACCAAGGTTCCTTATTCCTATTCACTTTGCCTTTAATCCTGACAGGAACATACAAGCTCTGCACTCTCAAAATTTCTCCTTTGAAGGCTTCCCACTTACCGATCACATCCTTGCCAGAGAACAACCTGTCCCAATCCATGCTTTTTAGATCCTTTCTCATTTCTTCAAATTTGGCCTTCTTCCAGTTCAGAACCTCAATCCTAGGACCAGATCTATCCTTGTCCATGATCAAGTTGAAACTAATGGTGTTATGATCACTGGAACCAAAGTGCTCCCCTACACATACTTCTGTCACTTGTCCTAACTAGTTTCCTAACAGGAGATCCAATATTGCATCCCCTCTAGTTGGTACCTCTATATATTGATTTAGAAAACTTTCCTGAACACGTTTTACAAACTCTAAACCATCTAGACCCCTAACAGTATGGGAGTCCCAATCTATATATGGAAAATTAAAATCCCCTACCACCACAACTTTATGTTTCCTGCAGTTGCCTGCTATCTCTCTGCAGATTTGCTCTTCTAATTCTCGCTGACTATTGGGTGGTCTATAATACAACCCCACTAATGTGGCTATACCTTTCCTGTTTCTCAGCTCCACCCATAAGGACTCAGTAGACAAGCCCTCTAATCTGTCCTGCCTGAGCACTGCTGTAACAGTGGCTGACAGCCTTTCCAATTCAGGTGTTGAAGCTGCCAAGGAGAATCAATTGGTTTCCATTGGTCAAAGACTGTGCAAAGTGAGAGATGAATTTTTCATTCGAGTGTGTTGGTGCATCGAGTGCCTGGTTGAGTCATGAGATGTTCACTTTCCCTAAGGGGGGTGCCACTGTGGCAGCAGGCACTGATGATGCATCCAACTACAAGGACCCCATTCTATCTCCAGGAGAAGGTGACCATCACCTTGTTCTTTCAGCTGGCTTTTGCCCATCAAACTAATCCCATCATCCCACTGCCTGGGTTGACCAGGTACGTGCCCATGTACACAGACAGAAGTGCAATCAGCACCAGACAGAAAAATGCAGATAGAGAGCCGAGAGTGATTTTAATTAATTTTCACAAAACACCCTCCTCAGAAAACCTCCAGACTTCTCTCCTTGGACATTGGAGATGAAGCCTAAGGTGTGCACTTTCTCTGTGTTCTTTTCGAGCCCTGTGACAAAGGTTTTCCAAGGGGGTGCCAGTTGGAGACGATGGGACAGCATCATCTCAGAGTTCAGTTCAACAGGAGGTACTGCCTGCAGAGGTGGGCCACCAGAACAGCCAGTGGCAGGGCCCTACTGGGTCTCGGGACCCAGCCTGCATTCGAATCCTGCATGCAGCTGCAGCCCTCGGCCCTGGGGTCTTTAGGTGCAGGAGGTTCTTCTGGGAAGTCACAGTGCATCCAGTCACGATGTGTCGAACCCTTAGATTCTGCCTCAATTTCACCAGCTTTCATCCTCCAGTAGGTCTGCCCTTTGAAGAAGTATGTTGTACCTGAGGGGGAGAAATTAAAGATTAAAGATTGCCTAAATTTGTTGTAGATATTGTACGTTGAAACACAAAATATACAATGAAATGTGTTATTTGTGTAAACAAGCAACACAGTCCAAATATGCGCTGAGGGCAGCCTGCAAGTATTGCCATGTTTCTGGCACCAATATAGCGTGCCCACAACTTACTAACCCTAACCCGCACATTTTTGGAATGTGGGAGGAAACCAGAGCACCCAGAGGAAACCCACACAGTCACAGGGAGATGATCACCCATAGCGCTAGTGGCCTAGGCCCAGAGCCTTTTGCAGCAGCAGTGCCTGGTTCCTAGTGCGAGGTATGGTACGCTGTTTAGGCAATTTAAACGTTAGCCCAAATCGGAGGCGAGAGTTGACTTCCCTCGCTCTCCGTGATATTCTTTCCTCTATCCAGGGCGCTGGAGCCTTTCGTTGTTCCGTTGTTTGGTCAATTTAAACACCGGCCCAGACAGACTGAAAAGACAGGGTTTTGGGATCCAGGGTGGCGGGGGTGCAGGATGGTGGGAGAGCTGATTTCAGTCATTATCTGCAATGGTTACTCCTCTCTCCTCAACAGCACTGAGACTATGAAGACTCCCCCAGCTGCTGTGCTCCATGCCCGCTAATATGATGAACTGATAACTCAGGCTTTGGGCCTACGCTGGGCAGCTCCGGGGTTCGGATCTGAGGGCTCAATTTCGGTTCAGATTGTTGCTGTTCATTTCAATTGTTTGCATGATTTGTGTTTTTTTTTTCTTGCACATCGAGAGTTGGTCTTTTATTATTATTGTTTCTTTAACTGGTTTCTTTCAGGCTTCTTGCTTTGTGGCGACCTGTGAGCAAACAAACCTCAAGGTTGCATAAATTCTACATTCTCAGATAATAAACGTACTTTGAACTTTGAACTTTAACAGCATTACACTAACTGTTACCATGCAGCCTATTTGGCCTAATGCTCAGGGAGGGGAACTGCAGAACTCTGGAGGTACAGGCGAACTTAAATGTGGATAAGTCCACAGGGCCTGTATATCCCAATCTGCTGTGGGAAACAGGGATTGCTTAGACTGAGAAAAGTGTTCAAAACTTCTATGGGCACAGATGAGATGCCAGGTGATGGAAGGTTGGCACGTATTCCATCTTTTGTTCAAGAAGGGCAGCAAGGGTAAGTCAATTTATTCCATCTAATGGCAGTGGTGGGTCGGGGGGTGGGGTGGTGGCAGTTTTTGATAAAAGTCATAGTAGCGTAATGGTTAGCCCAACGCTTTACAGAACCGGCGACTGGGGTTCAATTCCCGCTGCTGTCTGTAAGGAGTTTGTACGTTCTCCCCATGACTGCGCGGGATTCCCCCCACAGTCCAAAGATGGACCAGTTGGTAGGCTAATTGGTCATTGTAAATTGTCCTGTGATTAAATCAGGGGGTGTGCTGGGCAGTGCGGCTCGGAGGTCTGTAAGGGCCTATTCCGTGCTGAATCTCAATAAGATAAAAGGTTGAAGCGGAGGACGAATGTATATAGAAGGGCTGGGATTGTTCAGGGAGGATTAACATGTTTTATTAAGGGGAGGTGACGAACTGTGTGCTGATGAGGGAAGTGTAGCTGACGATAGTCTCTATAGTCTTCACTAAGGCCTTTGACAAGGTCCTGCTTTCAGGGCTATTCCAGAAGGTAACACAGGAATTCAGGGCAAGGTGGAAAATGGGATTGGAAATTGGCTTGGAGATGGGAGGCGGAGAGTGACATTGAAGGGCCACTTTCACAATGAAGTCAGTGACGGGGGATAAGATATGACGAACTGATACCAAGGCTTCGGGCCTATTCCGGGCTGCTCCGGGATTTGGATCTAAGGACTCATTTTGGTTGGGAATGTCAGTACTCACTTCAATTGTTTGCATGATTTGTGTTTGATAATAAACATACTTTGAGACTTTTGGGGATGCTTTTGCGCTTGGAAGCCTGGAAGGGGTGGTGGAATCGGTGTTGGAGCCTTGCCAAGTGCCGACTGTTATAATCATAAGCAAGCTGGATGTGAGGAGATGCTTATTTACACACACACACACACACACACACACACACACGCGTGCGCGAACACTTGTGTACCCACTGACGTACAGGTTAAGTGACACCAAGACGACCACTCACGTACTGACCATTAGAGAAGCCCATGATGTCATCCAGCTGAGAAGGCACACCTTTCCAAAGACTCGTTTTCTTGGGGTAACCCACGTCCATTCTTTGCTGCTGGTCATCAAATCTCCAGAACATGTCGTCTTTGAAGAAGTAGGTTTTGCCGTTGTGGGCCCAGACAAAGACCGCATCCACGCTGTCTACTGGCAGGCCAAAGTCCCTAATGGACCGTGGATAGCCACGCTCCACCTGTGTGTTGGTGAAGACCCAATACTGAGACCCTGGGAGAGGACAGAGAATGGAGTTAGCAATGGATCACTTGTTCCTCAGGTGGTCATAGTCTGCGGGACAGTTCTTACCTCTATTGTTCAGTCTAGGTCAACCAACCCAACATTCCCAACTGGTTGCATGACGGTCTGGCATGGAAACACCAAAACCCTAATGGAAAGGCCTACAAAAAGTGATGGATACAGCCCAGTCCATCACAGGAAAAGCCCTCCCCACCGCTGGGCACATCTACAAGGAGCACTGTCACAAGAAAGCTGCATCCATCATCAGGGACCCCTATCATCCAGGCCATGCTCTCCTCTCGCCACGACCACTCGGGCAGGAGCTACCTTAGATCCCACACCACCAGATTCAGGAACAATTATTATCCTTCAACCATCAGGCTGCGTGAATAACTTCACTCATCTCAACACTGAACTGATTCCACAACCTATGGACTCACTGTCAAGAGCTCTACAACTCAATATTATTTACTTTATTCATTATATGCACAGTTTGTCTTTTTTTGCTCATGGAGCATTTGTCAGCCTTTGTTATCTATCGTTCTCATAAATGCTGTTGTATTTTGTTATTTTCCTGTAAATGCCTACAAAAAGCAAACCTGGTGACATATACAGGTATGTACTCTGATAATAAATTGACTTTGAACTCTGAATTTGGATGGAATTCTGACTTGGAGCCGTTCATAGATAATCCTGCAGATGGTGACCTTACACCATTGGCTCCTTATTCAAGCACGTACACCAAATGTTGAATCCTGTGGCTTCTCCATATTGAGCAGACTACGACACAGGGGGTAATACTAACCCACTTTATGATGGTCTAAATTCCAGCCCATGTTCCCTAATGGTGGATGAGCTACTAGGGAAATCTGCAACCTTCCCTGCCCTCTCACCTATGCCATGCACTTTGTCTCAAGGTTTCCTCCCCGTTAAGTGGTCACACCAGACAACATCAGCTAACTCAGGGGCCGGGACATTACTATGCACAGCCTTGGTAGAGTAGCCAACGTAATCAAAGACCCCACCCACCCCAGATATTCTCTCTTCACCCTCACCCAGTTGGGTAGAAGGTACAAAAGCATGTACCACCAATCTCAAGGAAGCTTGAGTTGTGAGACTATTCAATGGTTCCCTATTATGATAAGACCGATTCTTGCCCTCACAATCTACCTCTTTATGGCCTAGTACCTTATTGTCTACCTGATTCCTCACTGATGTCACTGACTAAAGTGTCACAGGAGATAGAACCATCAAGACAGCAGGCGCAGCTGTCAAAGGCCTCTGTACTTGGGTGATATCTCCCCGTCTCCTGCACTCGCTGGAATTTAGAAGGATGAGTTGGGGTGGGGGGCGGATCTCATTGAAACCTCGTGACTGATGAAAGGCCTAGACAGAGTAAATGTGGAAAGGATGTTTCCCTTGATTGGGGAGTCTAAGACAAGAGGGCACAGCCTCAGGATAGAGGGGCATCCATTTAAAACAGAGACGCGGAGAAATTTCTTTAGCCAGAGAGTGGTGAATTTGTGGAATTTATTGCCACAGGCAACTGCGGAGGCCAGGTCGTTGGGTATACTTAAGGCAGAGCTTGATAGGTTCTTGATTGGACACGGCATCAAAGGTTACAGAGAGAAGGCCGGGTAGTGGGGCTGAGGAGGGGAAAAGAGGATCAGCCATGATTGAATGATGGAGCAGACTCAATGGGCCAAATGGCCTAATTCTACTCCTTGGTCTTATGGTCTTATAGTCTCCGTCTCCATCCCCTGATGGTGAGAGAGAGTTTGTTGATTCTCGAGTCGGGGGAACTCAAATAAGCAACGCTGTAACATCGAAACGGTGAGCTGCTGGCCTCCCCTGTCGCTGTGGCAGGAGTGATATCTCTCCCTCCCTCATTAGTGAGAGAGAGAGAGAGAGAGAGAGCCTGTTGAGATGTCAAAGTGTTGGGATGGACAGTAGTTTTCGATAGACTTGAGATCATGGTGCCTGGGGGCCTGCTGTTGCTTACATGATGGGTGATGGGGGCTGATGCTCCTGCTGGAGTAAGTGGGGGGAGAGTTGATGCTTTCGCTGCTGCTTGTAGGGGGGGAGGTGGGGCTTTGGAGTGCTATGCTTTCCTGTTATTCATTTTTCGGGGATTCTTTTTCCTCTCTGTTTCGTGGATGTCTGCAAAACCGGGCGGTGTACTGTATGCATTCTTGGTTCTTGATCCTCCAAAATATTAGACCATAAGACCATAAGACAAAGGAGCAGAAGTCGACCATTTGGCCCATCAACTCTGCTCCGCCATTTCATCATGAGCTGATCCATTCTCCCATTTAGTCCCACTCCCCCGCCTTCTCACCATAACCTTTGGTGCCCTGGCTACTCAGATACCTTTCAATCTCTGCCTTAAATACACCCAATGACTTGACCTCCGCTGACGCCCGTGGCAACAAATTCCACAGATTCACCACCCTCTGGCTAAAAAAATTTCTTCGCATCTCTGTTCTGAATGGGCGCCCTTCAATCCTTAAGTCATGCCCTCTCGTACTAGACTCCCCCATCATGGGAAACAACTTTGCCACATCCACTCTGTCCATGCCTTTCAACATTCGAAATGTTTCTATGAGGTCTCCCCTCATTCTTCTAAACTCCAAGGAATACAGTCCAAGAGCGGACAAACGTTCCTCATATGTTAACCCTCTCATTCCCGGAATCATTCTAGTGAATCTTCTCTGTACCCTCTCCAATGTCAGCACATCCTTTCTTAAATAAGGAGACCAAAATATTCTGCATGGAATTTAAACTGGAGGTGGCGGAGGGTGGGCTTAAGAAGGAGATTTTTGAAGAAGAAAAGCTGCCTTAAATTTAATTGGGTTTGGTTGTGTGACTGTGTTAGGATTAAGATTATTCCACGTTTTAATTGTACGGGGGGGGGGGGAATGAATTGCTGTACACATCTGACTTGGTAGTTAGTATTTCAAATTGAATTGAGTGCCCTCGTCTGCTCCTAATAGGTTTGGGTTTGATGTGGGATTGGTAGTCGATGTCGAGCATTTTGTAAAAACAGGTCAGGCAGTGTGCCTCACGTCTGTCTTGGAGAGAGTTCCACTTCATTGAATTTAAAAGTTGAGTAACACTTGCTTCTCTCTCATAGGTATTTGTGACAAATCGGGCTGCCTGCCTTTGGACTCGCTCGATGGAAGTAGTGTTTTTGTTTGTGTATGGGTCCCATGCAGCAACTGCATATTAGATTGAACCACTGAACCATGACACTTTCTCTACAACTGTAACACTTTATTTTGCATTCTCTTATTGCTTTTCACTGTACTACCTGGCTATACTGTTGTAATGAGATGATCTGTATAGATGGCCTGCAAAACAAACCTCGGGACATTTGACAACAATAATCCGATTTACTGCATGTGTGGGGATCTCGGTCTCACAGCGCTTAGTGCCTCACCTATGAAGAAGATGATCTTGTGGTCCGTCATCCTCTCGTAGACGCTGTCAACTCTCTTCAAGTCCGCCGGTAACCCTTGCCAGAAATTCTTGATCTGTGCCGCATTCAGGGAGACAAGGTTGCCGGCACGTTGTATGCGCCAGAAGTAATGGTCTTCATAATGAAGGAAAACCAGGTTAGAAGATGGAGCGGTACAGTGCAGGAATCGGCCATTCGGCCCTCCATGTCTCTGCTAACCATGATACCAGTCCAACCGGATGAAGGCTCTCAGCCCCAGCTGTCAACTGTTTTTTTCCCTCTACAGACGCTGCCTGGCCTGCTGAGTTCCTCCAGCATTTTGTGGGTGTTACTCTGGATTTCCAGCATCTGCAGAGTTTCTTGTGTTCGTAACAAATGCCACCTGCCTGCACCTTGGCCTCGGTCCCTCCATTCTCTGCCCGTTCAAGTGCCTCTTGAACACTCCTGTTCGATCTGCTTTCACCACCAGCCCTGGCAGCACACTCCAGGTGCCCAGCACTCTCTGAGTAAAAATCTTACCCTAACCGTCTTCTCTAAACTTTCCCCTCTCAACATATAACTTTTCAGCCCTCTGATTGTCTATCCTCCCATAATCTTGTAAATTTCTATCAAGTCTCCCCTCAACCTCTGCCGCTCTGGAGGAAACAATTCAGGTTTGTCCAACCGTTGCTTATAACTAATATGCTCCAATCTAGTGAACATCCCGAAGAACTTTTTTCCTGATATTCTTCACGGGCCTCGTCTGATTTCAGCTTCTTAATCCTTACTTTTTGACAAAATGTACTATATCTCTCGTCATCCAGAGTTCCTGATATAAAGGCGAGCTCCCTGTCCATCATCCCAGCGAGCGACAACTGGGCCAATGAAAACACACACAACATGCTGGAGGAACTCAGCAGCTCAGGCAGCGTCTATAGAGGTGAATAATCAATTGACATTTTGGGCCGAAACCCTTCACCGGGGCTGGAAAGGAAGAGGGAAGAAGCCAGAATAAGGAGGTACGGGGAGGGGAAGGAGTCTAAGCTGAAGGTGAGTGGCTGGGTTCGGCATGGTACAGATAGTAAGTTGTTCTAAGTCCACGCCATCCCTATAAACATCCTCAGAGGAGAAGTATCACAGCTTAAATACAGAGAACAGTTCTCCCCACACTGTAACCCCCCCCCGAGCAAGTCCAACATAGATGTACTCTCTCACCCAGGTGTTACCCTCATGGGACACCCTACTGATGAATCACTCAGCCTGACAGATGGAGGCCATTGTTGGCCAGATGCTGCTGAATCACCGAATCCTGGGAAGCCCCTAAGTTTCACACGGTGTAGGAAGAAGTCCTCAATAGAAGAGGGCTTAGCGAAGGTATTACGGAGCAACAGCTCCTCCTCGCTCACCACTCAGACCCTCCTAGCCATTATCCCCATCAGGATGTCCCCTCTGCTCCTCAGCTGGGGCGAAGTGCTTTGAATTGAATTGACTTTATTACTTCCTCCTTCAAGTACATAAGGAGTAAAAATCTTTATGTTACGTCTCCGTTCAAATGTGGAATGTGCAATTATAATCATTTGTAATAAATATTATGCACAACAGGGTAGTCAATATAACATAGAAATACAGTTGTGTCAGCATGAATTAATCAGTCTGATGGTCTGGTGGAAGAAGCTGTCCTGGAGCCTGTTGGTCCTGGCTTTAATGCTGTGGTACCATTTTCTGCATGGTTGCAGCTGGAACAGTTTGCAGTTGGGGTGACTCGGATCCCCAGTGATCCTTTTTACACACCTGTCTTTGTAAGTATCCTGAATAGTGGGAAGTTCACATCCACAGATGCAAACACATCCCGATTGATAAACCAACCCCCACCCCTTAGCCTATGACCTCTCACCTTTAAAAAAGAAGGATTCTCCTCGGATATTAGCAACAGCATCAAATGTTACCGCACAGCGATCAGGGGATTCATACCCAGGCCTAAAAACACAAAAGAAAAAATAATATTTATAAGGAAGGCAGCATCTCACCTGTCTTTCCCCCAATCCAAGTGTCCAACACACCCAATTTAGTTCCCTCCCAACTTTCAACAACACCAATCAAATATTGTTCACCATTGGCACCTTCTACACCCCACTGGCAAGGTGTTGTCACATCAGTAATTCGGCTCAGTACGAGAGAAAGTACAGATTTGGGCAGGCGATGACTGTACTTGACAGATGAGCCAACAGTACACCATTAAGAGTGAAGGGGTCACAGTCAGAATCCCACCCAGGGCACCACAGCAATCAGAGCCGGGACTCCTACAGCTCGTTTTGGAGATGACTGATCCGGACGCGAATGTAGCAGCTAGAATTAGGACTTTTTGACAGGTCAGTGAGCATTGGTAGCGGCGTTGATGGTGAGGACGGGTGTAGGCTGCAAGATGTTCTCGATCGGTGGTACATACTTGCTACTAGGGTGTGGGTAAGGAACGTCGGGGATTCGTGGACTGAGAGCTGGATCGTCGTCGGGTGTATTCCCAGCTGATTGCTTCTTGCCTATTAATAAAAGAGAAAGTATAAAAATATCATTCTGATTTTGGTTTTCTCTGAGAATTTCTATGTGTAGATCCAGGGAATTAATTGTGAACTTCAAGAAGAGGAAGTTCAGACAGACAGAACGAATCAGGTTTAATATCACTGGCATATGTCGTGAAATTTGTTGTTTTGCCGCAGTGGTACTTTGCAACACATAATAATAAAAACTGTGAATTACAACAAGAACTACGAATATATAAAGTTTAATAAATAGTGCAAAAAAAGAGGAACAAATAGTGACACACATAAAAGTTGCTGGTGAACGCAGCAGGCCAGGCAGCATCTCTAGGAAGAGGTGCAGTCGACGTTTCAGGCCGAGACCCTTCGTCAGGACGTCAGGAACAAATAGTGAGGTAGTGTTCATGGATTCATTGCCCATTTATAAATCTGTTGGCAGAGGGGAAGAAGCTATTCCTGAAACATTGAGTGTGTGTCTTGAAGGTCCCATATCTCTTATTTGATGAGGAGGAAGAGGGCATGTCCTGGGTGTTGGGGGTCCTTAATGATGGATGTTGCCTTTCTGAGGCACTGCCTTTTGAAAATGTCCTGGATGCTACAGAGATTCATGCCCGTGAGGGAGCTGACTGAGTTCACAACTTTCTGCAGCTTTTTCCGATCCTGTGCTGTGGCCACTCTGTACCAAATGGTGATACAATCAGTTAGAATGCTTCCCGTGGTACATCTGTGGAAATTTGTGAGTGTCTTTGGTGACATACCAATTCTCCTCAAACTCCTAATGAAATATTGTCACTGTTGTGCCTTCTTTGTAATTGCATCAATATGTTGATGGAGAATGGACGTGAAAGCACAGAGGAACATCTGGAGAAATTTCTGAAACGCTCGTTCGCTGCTGTTGTTACTGTGTGGTCAGGAATCTTTTGGAAGGTAGGCCTCAAAATCCCTGGCCTTGCCTGCTTTTGGCGACCGAGAAGGAGGTCGAATCGTTTGGGCAGAGATGGCGCTCAGTCCTCGGTGTCGGAGAGCTGAATCGGAGGCTCGAAGTTTTCGGATGACTCAGAGTCGGATTGTGGTTGGCATGGCAGGGAGAGATTTTCTTCCTTCTCCCGTCTGTGTGAGATGTGAGACATTTGAGAAACTTTGAACTTTACTGTGCTCATGGACTTCTTCATCAAGTTATGGTATTGTTACACTGTTTGTAACTATATGTTATAATTATGTGGTTTTGTCAGTTTTTTCAGGCTTGGTCTGTCCTGTGTTTTGTGATATCACACCAGAGGAAATAATATCTCATTTCTTAATGCATGCATTACTAAATGACAATAAAAGAGGACTACATGTCTTCATAATCATCATCATGTTGGGCCCAGGATAGATCCTCAGAGATGTTGACACCTAGGAACTTGAAACTGTTCACCCTTTCCACTTCTGATCCCTTGCTGAAGACTTGTGTGTGTTCCCTCAACTTCACCTACCCGAAGTCCACCATCAGTTCCTTGGTCTTACTGACACTGAGTGCAAGGTTGTTACTACAACACCACTTGACCAGCTGATCTATCTCGCTCCTGTACACCTCCTCATCACCATCTGAAATTCTGCCAACAAGAGTTGTGTCATCAGCAAATTTATAGATGGTGTGTGAGCTGTCCCTAGTCATGGGTGCAGAGAGAGCAGGGCAGTGGGCTAAGCATGAATCCTTGAGATGTGAGAGAGCGAGAGAGAGAGAGAGAAAAAGAGAGACACAGAAAGAGTGAGATAAAAGTGTATGTGAGAGACAGAATGTGTAAGTGTATGTGAGGGAGAGAAATAATGTTTGCACGCAGGAGAATGAGTGCATATGTGAGTGTGTGTATGTGGATAAAAAGCAATATCACTGTACTCAATCAATGTACATTATGTTGAAAAATGGGAAGTCCATGGGAAAGGTCGACAGCTAATTGAAGTGGTTAAGTTTTGTGTAGGATGAAAGAATCTCTGTAGTCTCCCAGACAGTCGCTCCCAGAATTCATGAGCTTTTCTTCTCAGTCAGCTGTCAGGCTCCGACTGAAGCCCGTTTGCTGAGTTTCTGATCCACTGCCCGCCAAGCTTCCACGGAATCCGTACCCCAGCCCCGGCAACCGCGGGCTGCTGAGCCAGCGTCCGGCAGCACACCTGGTATAGTGGTAACATTAGCACCCAACTCTGTGGCCTGGGCGACCCAGTACAACAGCCAGAGTTAGCAACGTGTTTTTGTCCAAGTCTCTTCCCACTCTTATTTGTCTTAACCACTGACACTTTGATAAGTCATTATGAGGATTCGCAGCTGAACATTACACTCTGTCTGAGGCGACCTTTACACTCACTGACAACTCTATCCCAAGCAAATGAAATTGCATCAAAGACATGTTTCTTCTTCAAAGCTAATAACACACTAGGAATATGATGGCTTACATTTTCATTGGAGAATTAGATAACAGCACAATTTTAAAGGGTAGATAGAACGTTACAGCAAAGGGCAGGCCATTCAGTCCATGAATTTGTGCCGACCTTGATGCCAGTTTATACTAAATAGCGTCCTCCTGTGTATCATCCAAAACCCTTCCTCCTCATCACCATCATAATAATAATACTTTATTGGTGCCGAGGGGGAAATTCTTTCGTTACAGCAGCAACGTTTAAAAACATTTAAAAAGTGTGCAGACTTAACTAACAATAAAGTACAGAATAATAATACACACAGTAATAATGTACCAATGTACAATAATATAAGAAGATAAGAAATAGGAGCAGGAGTCGGCCATCCGGCCCATCGAGCCTGCCCCGCCATTCAATAAGATCGTGGCTGATCTGGCCATGGAGTCATCTCCAACTACCTGCCTTTTCCCCATAACCCTTAATTCCCCTACTTTGCAAAAATCTATTCAAACCTTGTCTTAAATATAATTACTGAGGTAGCCTTCACTGCTTCATTGGGCAGAGAATTCCACAGATTCACCACTCTCTGGGAAAAAGCAGTTCCTCCTCACCTCCGTCCTAAATCTACTCCCCCCCCGAATCTTGAGACTATGTCTCCTAGTTCTAATCTCACCTACCAGTGGAAACAACTTTCCAGCCTCTTATGTTATCTATTCCTTTCATAATTTGATATATTTTTATAAGTTCTATTAATGTGCAATAATAATGTACAAAATAATAAAGCAGAATCTATTGTACTATAATGTGTGCTCTCCTGGTGCACAGAGATGAACTGTTGTATATGCTTATTGCATTTGATAGGAAAGATTTTCTGTACCGATCCTTGTGACGGTGGAGCTGAATGAGTCTGTTTGAAAGGGTGCTCCACTACTTACTCAGTAGCTCATGGAGAGGATGTGCCTGATTGTCCATAATGGATAACAGTTTGTTTAATGACCTCCTCTCCACCACCAACTCAAAAGAGTCCGGGTTGTAGCCAAGGACGGATCCAACCTTTTTGATGAGTTTATTCATATTCATACATCTATCTAAGCGCCTCATAAACTCCACCAACATGTCTCATAATTTTAAAAACTTCCATCAGATCTCCCCTCAGCCTCCAACACTTTAGCGAGAACAACACAAGTTTGTCCAAACTTTCCCTGTACCCCACACTCTCTAATCCATACAGTAACCTCTTCCACAGCCTCCACATCCTTCCTCTAATGGGGTAACCAGAAATGCACACAATACTTTGTCCATTCTGACAAAAGTTTTATATAACTGCAGCATAACTTCTTCCTTCTCATGATCAAAGGCAGTACAAGACTGGAGAACCAACGTACGGTATGTGTATGTCTTGTTGAAAGTTGCAGAGCGGCGAAACAAAATGGTTAAAAGACCCACACAGTCCTGAGCTTGATAAACAGAGGCAGAAAGAATAGGAGGGCAACCAGGTCACCACGAACCTTTATAAAAGACTAATTCAGAAGAACTGGACTGTTGGGCCCAGAACTGGTCAACGTGCCATAGGAAAGTGTGAAGGTTTTGGAGGGGTTGCAGAATAATCTTACTAACATGATTCGAGAGACTCCAGTGACGTGGTGAGACTGAAGAAGTTGTGGTTGTTCGATTTGAAACAGAGGAGGCTGTGAGAGGATTTGATTTAAAAATCACAAATTGATGGAGTTTAAAGAGATACAGTACTGTGCAAAAGTCTCAGGCATATACAAAAAAAATCTGTAAAGTGAAGATGCTTTCAAAAGTAACAAACCTATAAGATATAGGAGCAGAATTAGGCCATTTGTCCCATTGTGTCTGCTCCGCCATTTCACCATGCTGATCAATTCTTCCTTTCAGGCCCAATCTCCTGCCTTCTCTCTGTATCCCTTCATGCCCTGACCAACTAAGAACCTATCAACCTCTACCTTAAATATACATAAAGACTCGGCCTCCACAGCTGTCTGTGGCAAAGAATTCCACAGATTCACCACTATTCTGCTAAAGAAATTCCTCTTCATCTCCATTCTAAAAGGATGCCCCTCTTTTCTAAGGCCATGTCCTCTGGTCTTAGACTCTCCCACCATAGGAAACATCTTCTCTACATCCACTCTCTCAAGACCTTTCAGCAATCAATAGGTTTCAATGAGTTCACCCCTCATTCTTCTGTACTCTAGTGAAACCAGGCCCAGAGCCAGCAAATGCTCTTCATATGACAAATCGTTCAATCGTGGAATTATTTTCATGAAGTTCCTTTGAACCTTCTCCAGTGTCAGCACATCCTTTCTAAGCTATGGGGCCCAAAACTGCTCACAATACCCCAAGTGAGGCCTCACCAGTGCTTATAAAGCCTCAACATTACATCCTTGCTTTTATATTCTAGTCCCCTTGAAATGAATGCTAATATCACATTTGCCTTCCTCACCAATGACTCAACCTGCAAATTAACCTTTGGGGAACCTTGCACAAGGACTTCCTTAAATATACATAAAGACTTGGCCTCCACAGCTGTCTGTGGCAAAGAATTCTTGCACCTCAGATTTTTGAATTATCTTTCCACTCAGGAAATAATCTACCCTTTTATTTCTTCTACCAAAGTGCGTGACCGTACACTTCTTGACACTGTATTCCATCTGCCACTTCCTTGCCTATTCTTCTAAGTCCTACTGTAGCCCCTCTACTTCCTCAAAACTACATGCCCCTCCACCTCTCTTCGTATCATCTGCAAACTTTGCAACAAAGCCATCAATTCCATCATCCAAATCATTGACATATAACATTGAAAGAATCGGTCCCAACACAGATTCCTGTGGAACACCACTAGTCACTGGCAGCCAACCAGAAAAGGCTCTCTTTTTCCCACTCTTTGCCTCCTGTCAATTGGCCACTGGTTTATCCATGCTGGAATCTTACTTGTAATACCATTTATTAATAATACTACTTGTTAAATAGCTTCATGTGTAGCACCTTGTCGAAGAGCTTGTCCAAGTAAACAACATCAACAAATTCTCTTTTATCTATTCTGTTTGTTATTTCTTCAAAGAATTCCAACGGATTTGTCAGGTAAGATTTTCGCTTGAGGAAACCATACTGATTACAGCCTACTTTATCAAGTACCCCAAAACCACATCCTTAACAATTGACTCCAACATCAGCCCAGCCACTGAGTTAGACTAACTGGCTTATAATTTCCTTTCTTCTGCCTCTCTCCCTTCTTGAAGAATGGAGTGATATATGCAATTTTCTAGTCTTCCAGAACCATTCCAGAATCTAGTAATTCTTGAAAGATCATTACTAATGCCTCCACAATCTCTTCAGCCACCTCTTTCCGAACTTTGATGTGTGCACCCTCTGGTCCAGGTGCTTATCTACCTTCAGACCTTTCAGATGCCCAAGAACCTTCTCCCTAGTAATGGCAACTTCACACATTTCTGACCCCTGACACCTGGAACTTCCACCATACCGCTAGTGTCTTCTACAGTGAAGACTGATGCAAAATACGTGTTCAGTTTGTCCGCCATTTCCTTGTCCCCCATTGCTACTTCTGAGGCATCGTTTTCCAGCGGTCCAATATCGACTTTCGTCTCTCTTTTACACTTTATGTATCTGAAGCAGCTTTAGGTATCCTCTTTAATATTATTAGCTAGCTTACTTTTGTATCCCATCTTTTCATTCTGAATGGCTTTACTTGCCTTTTGTTGGTTTTTAAAAGCTTCCCAATCCTCTAAATTCCCACTAATTTTAGACTATTATATGCCCTCTCTTTGGTTTTTATGTTGGCTTTGACTTCTCTTATCAGCCACAATTGTGTCATCTTGCCTTTAGAATACTTCTTAAACTTCGGGATGTATATATCTTGTGCCTTCTAAATTTCTGGGTGAATTTGATCATATTATGATCACTTTCCCCTAAGGCTTCTTTTACCCTAAGCTCTCTAATCAATTCCAATTCATTGCACAACACCCAATCCAGAGTAGCAGATCCCCTAGTGGGATCAACCATGAGCTGCTCTAAAAAGACACCTCTTAAGCGTTCTAGAAATTTCCCCTCTTGGGATCCAGCACCAGCCTGGTTTTCCCAATCATCCTGCATATTGGAATCCTCCAAGACTATTGTAACATTGCCCTTGTGGCATGCATATTCTATCTCCTGAAGTAATTTGTAGACCACATCCTTACTACTGTTTGGGGGTCTGTGTACAACTCCCATCAGGGTAACTTTTTACTCTTGCAGTTCCTTAGCTCTACCCAGAACAATTCAGCACCTTCCAACCCAATGTCACCTCTTTCTAATGATTTAATTTATTTTTTTAACAACAGAGCCACACCACCTCATTTGCCTTCCTGCCTGTCCTTTTGATACAATGTGTATCCTTGGATGTTAAGCTCCCAGCTATAATCTTCTTTTAGCCACGATTCAGTGATGCCTACAACATCATACTTGACGATCTGTAACTGTGCTACAAGTTTATGTAGCTTATTCCATATACTGTGCACATTCAAATAGAACACCTTCTGTCCTGTATTCACACTTTTTGATTTTGTCTGCCTTTTACATTACAAACCATCCTGTTGACTGCAGTTTTGTCCTTGTTAGGAGTCTCCCTACACATTCCCTCTGTTTGTAAACCAGCTACCTCATCCTCATCATTCCGGTTCCCACGCCCCAGCCAAATTAGTTTAAACCACCCCCTCCCCTCAAACAACTCTAGCAAACCTGCCCACAAGGATATTGGACCCGCTTGGGAGTCCAATGATGAAATGAAAAGTTTCTAAATATCAAAAAAATTACTACAAAGAGCCGTAACAGTAAAAATACTAAATCAAATTTGTATTTGGTGTGACCACCTTTAAAACTGCATCAGTTCTCTGATGTTCCCTATCGTGCAGTTTTATAAGAAGATTGGCTGGTAGATTGTTCTGAGCATCTTGGAGAATTTGCCACAGTTCTTCTACAGACTTTGGCTGCCTCACTTGCATCTATCTCTCCAGGTAATCCCAGAGAGCCTCGATAACCAAGGCTCTGTGGAGATCATGCCATCTAAAATCACATAAAATATTTAGGGTGCCAAAGTCCTTTGCACAGTACTGTGGGCCAACTCATGAAGATCTAACGGCCATAGAAAGAAGATAATTAGCAAAAGGACCAAATGACCAGTCAGCGAGTGGCTGGGGACTGTGGTGAATGACAGGGGTGCTGGTGGAGGCAGAGCCAAAGCATCCATAGAGTCAAAGAGCACTACAGCATAGAAACAGGCCCTTCAGCCCATCTAGCCCATGCCAAATTGTTGTTCTGCCTAGTCCCATTGACCCACAGCTGGACCCTAGTCTTCCATACCCCTCCCATCCATGTGCTTATCAAAATTGCTTTTAAATATTGAAATTGAACCCACATCTCACTGGCAGCTCATTTCACCCTCTCACCAACCTCTGTGAAGAAGTTACCCCCTCAGGTTCCCATTAAATATTTCACCTTTTGCCCTTAACCCATGACATCTAGCTCTAGATTCAAGTAACTGCAGTGGAGAAAACCTGCTTGCAACCCCTCAATTTTGTACACCTCTGTGAAATCTCCCCTCATTCTCCTACAGTCCAAGGAATGAAGTTGTAACCTATTCAACCTTTCCTTATAACTCAGATCCTCAACTCCAGCAACAAATTTCCTCTGCACTCTTGCGATCATATTGATAGCTTTCCTGTAGGTTGGTGACCAGAACTGCACGCAATACTCCAAATTAGCCCTCACCAACATAGCATCCCAATTCCTGCACACAATACTTTGATTTATAAAGGCCGGTGTGCCAAAAGCTTTCTATATGACCCAATCTACCTGTGACACCACTTTCAAGGAATTATGGACCTATATTCCCAGATCCTCCTGTTCTACCACGCTCCTCAGAGGCCTGCGTTCATTGTGCAAGTCCTACCCTGGTTTGTCCTTCCAAAGTGGAACAACCTCACACTTGTCTGCATTAAATTCCTTCCGCTGTTTCTCTTTTTAGACAGTCCAGATCCCGCTGCAAGCTTTGAGAACCTTCCTCAAGTGTGACCTAACCAGACTTTTCCACAGCTGCAACGTGACTTGCTGACTCTTACATTTAAGAGTTAGAAATTCTTGTTGGGTGACAGAGGGGAGAAAGACGACATTGAAAGGACAAAAGACGTCTTTGTGGAGCCTATCAGGTGATCACTGCAGTGAGAACCAGCCTGAAGATAGGAGGCTGATACGGGAATTGAAAATGAAACTTGGACAAAGAGTCAGTGTGAGGAGGAAATGGCAATTAGTATAAAAGGGAATTCAGAAACCGGTTCAGGCATCTAAGTTGGGGATGTGAGGCTGCTTGGGAATAAATAAATGATCTTTGTGATAAAGCTGAAGGCAGAGCTGATATCCTGACTGGGGCAGCCACAAGTTCAGTGGCAACAACAGCCTGATCCCCTGTTGAAACATAGGAAATAGGTGCAGGAGTAGGCCATTCAGCCCCTCGAGCCTGCACCGCCATTCAGTATGATCATGGCTGATCATCCAACTCAGAACCCTGTACCAGCCTTCCCTCCATACCCCCTGATCCCTTTAGCCACAAGGGCCATATCTAACTCCCTCTTAAATATAGCCAATGAACTGGCCTCAACTGTCTCCTGTGGCAGAGAATTCCACAGATTCACTACTCTCCGTGTGAAAAAGTTTTTCCTCATCTCGGTCCTAAAAGGCTTCCCCTTTATCCTCAAACTGTGACCCCTCGTTCTGGACGTCCCCAACATCGGGATCAATCTTCCTGCATCTAGCCTGTCCAATCCCTTTAGGATTTTATACATTTCAATAAGATCCCCCCTCTTGAGGAGGACTTGCCACTGACTGCCATACCACCCCCCTCAGACCTTTGCCCCATACGCAGGCAAGTGACAGATCACACCCTGCCTGCCTGACAAATCAAGACTCATGATTGTTTAATGTCATTTCCAGTACACAAATCTAAAGGAGAACAAAATAATTGTTACTCTGGATATGATGCAGCAGAAAAAACACAATAAGATAAAGAACACAATAATAAAAAGCAATAAATATAAGATAGCTTATATAAATAGGTTGATGTATGTCCATAAAGTAACACCAGGCACAGGAATGTTTATTATTAAGGTGACTCTGATAGGAAGTGATGAAGTCATGGTTGGAGATGGGTTAGTGGGTGGAGGTGTTGATCAGACTTTCTGCTTGGGGTAAGTAACAGCTTTTTGTGTCTGGTGGTCCTGGCGTGGATGCTACGTGGCCTCCACCCTGATGGGAGTGGGACAAAGAGTCCATGAGCAGGGTGGGTGAGATCCTTCGCGACATTACCGGCCCTTTTCCAGCGCCTTTTATTTATGTCCTTGGTGATGGGTAGGCTGGTGCTGGTTATGTGGCAATGGGGGCGCCAACACCCCTCGATAGCATCCAAGGCAAAGCCGCTCGCTTGACAGGCAGCTATCGGCACTCCAGTCACTCCCTCCACCGCCGGTGCACCGTGGCTGTCTTCAGAGGGCTTACTGAGGCTCCCACAGGCCACAGGTTTAAGGAGGAGCAAAACAGTTTAAAGGGGACTTCTTCTTGCAGAGAATGGTGTGTTTACAGAATGAGCTGAGGGGTAAGTCTTTCACCCAACGCGTGGTGGGTATGTGGAACGAGCTGCCAGAGGAAGTGGTGGAGGCACGTTTATAAGGTTAAACAAACATTTGGAAGATTGAAGGATAGGAAAAGTATGATCCACATACCTGGAACTAGCTCAGGTAGGTATATTGGTTGGCATGGATAAATTGGGATTTTCCTTGATGCTATTGAGAGGTGTTGGCACTGCATTTGTCAGGCAGGTGGGAGAGCATTCTATCACATTCCTATTGTGTGCCTTGTAGAGGGGGAAAAGGGATTGGGGCGTCAGGAGTGAGACTGTCACTGTGGGGTGTCCTATCGCCGTCACCAATGTCTGATACCTGCTCCAGTTGTCTCTATGAATCTATAATCTATCGAGCTAAAGCAGGGATTCCCAACCTTTTTAACGCCATGGACTAAAAACATTAAGCCAGGGGTCCGTGGACCCCTGGTCTCTAACATCTTCCAATACTCTAGTCCAGCACCAAGAAGCACAGCGGGAAGCAGTCTCAATTATTCTAAACACTGGTGGTGCACAAGGTTGTGGTCTCAGCCCACGGTTCTGCTCCCTGTACACTTGTCACTACGTGGCCAGGTTCTTCTCTAACTTCATCTACAGCCAGATGACGCCACCACAATTGGCCGCAACTCAAACAGCGATAGGCCAGAGACAAAGAGTTAAGCAGCACATCGTCACGACAACAACCTTTCCCTCGTTGTCAGCAGAACCAAAAGAGCTGGTCATTGACTTCACAAAGGGAGGCGGTCCACATGCTCCTGTTTACATCAGTGGTGTTGAGGTTAAAAGCTTCAACTTCCTATAGGAGAGAAACCACCTGTCCCAGTTCAACCACGTAGACAGCACGGCCAAGAAATCTCACTGACTCCTCCAATTCTTTAGGAGGCTAAAGAAATTTGGCATGCCCCACTGTCTCTTAACAATTTTTATCAATGCAAATATCCAGTCTCGATCCATAACGACTTGGTTTGGCAGCTGCTCTATATGGAACCACAAGAAACAGCAGAGGGTAACGGACGCAGCTCAGCACATCACAGAAACCAGACTCCCTCTGTGGAACACAAGAGATTCTGCAGATGCAGGAAATCCAAAGCCACACTCACAAAATACTGCATTAGCTCAGCATCTGTGGAAATGAATAAACGTCTCGGGCCGACACTGGAAAGGAAGGGGGAAGGCACCACAATAAGAAGGTGAGGGGAGGGGAAGGAGGACAGCCAGAAGGTGATGGGTGAAGCCAGGTGGGTGGGAAAGGTAAAGGGCTGGAGAAGAAGGAATCTGATAGGAGAGGAGAGTGGATCATAGGAGGAGGGGAGGGAGGTGATAGGCAGGTGAGAATAGGTAAGAGGCCAGAGTAGGGAAGAGAAGAAGAGGAAAGGGGGAGGGAAAAAGCTTTTTTTTTAACTTTTAACTGGAAGGAGAAATTAATGTTCTTGCCATCAGGTTGGAAGCTACAGGAGGTGTTACCCCTCCACCCTAAGAGTGGCTTCATCATGACAAAAGAGGAGGCCATGGACCAACATGGCGGAAGGGGAACGTGAAGTGGAATTACAACGGTTGGCCACCAGGAAATTCCCCTTTTGGCAGACGGAGTGGAGGTGCTCGACAAAGCAGTCCCCAATATACGATGGGTTTCATCAGAGTGGAGGAGGCTGCACTGGGAGCACCGGTTAGAGTAGACAACCCCAGCAGATCAGCAGGTGAAGTGTTGCTTCACTTGGAAGGACTGTTTGGGGCCCTGACGGGAGGTGAGGGAGGAGGTGAATGGCAGGTGTAGCACATAGGCCACTTGCAGAAGTAAGTGCTAGGAGGGATATTAATGGGGAGGGATGAATGGACAAGGGAATCATGGAGAGTGTGATCCCTCTGGAAAGTGGAGAGAAGCGGGGTGAGGTAAAGATGTGTCTGGTGGTAAGATCCCTTTGGAGATGGCAGAAGTTGTGGAGTATGATGTGTTGGTGGAGGCTCATTTGGTGTCACATTAGGACAAGAGGGACTCTATCCCTGTTAAGGTAGCAGGAAAATGGAGTCAACGCAGATATCTGGGAATTGGAGGGGATGCAGGTAAGGGCAGCATCAAAGGTGGAAGAAGGGAAACCCTGTTTTCTTGAAGGAGGAGGACAGCTGCAATGTCCTGGGAACAGACGTGGCAGAGACAAAGGAACTGAGGAAAGGGAATAGCATTTTTACAGGAGACCAGGTGGGAAAAGCGGTCAAGATAACTGTGGGGATCAGCTGGTTTATAAAAGATGTCGGTAGACAGTTTGTCTCCGGAGATGGAGACAGAGAGATCAAGAAAGCGGAGGAAGGTGTCAGAAATGGGCCAAGTGAAGTTAAGGGCAGGGTGGAAGTTGGAGGCAAAGGTGATGACATTGCTGCACTCAGCATGGGTGCACAAAGCAGCACCGATGCAGTCATCAATGCAGCGAAGGAAGAGTTGGGGAGCACTCCCCTCTATGGACTGTCTACACTTCTGCTGCGTCATAATCAAAGACCCCTCTCCCATTAGGCAGGGGGAACAAAAGCCCGAAAGGTTCGCGGACACCTTCTTTCCCGTTGTTATAAGCCTATTAAATGGCTCCCTAGGATGATACAATGGACTGTTTACCTCACATTCTACCTCATTATGATCTCGCACCTTATTGTCTACCTGCACTGGTTTCTCAGTAGCTGTAAACTTTATACTGTTATTCTGTTAACTTGCTCTACCTTAATGCACAGTGTAGTGATCAGATCGATCTGTCAAACGGTATACAAGACAAGTTTTTTGGGTTATGTGTGACAATAATAAACCAATTCCAATTTGATGGAGACTTCACTGAGATGCACAGAAATCAAAAACAAAATATTATTCGCGTATCTGACACCGAACAACCAAAACAAATGCTCTAAACATGGGAAACAATGGATTCGCCTAACAGGTCAGGCAGCATTTGTAGAGAGAGGTACAGAGAAGACGTTTCCAGGCAAAACTGGGAAAGAGAGAAGGCTAGTTGGCTTTAAGTTTTTTAGAATAGGTGAGGGAGAGCTGGGTGGAACAACAGAGATACCTCTGATTGGGTACAGTTGTCACAGGATAGGCTGTTAATGTGGCCACCCGGTGTTGGGGCAATAAGTTGGAGAGAGAGAAAGACGTTGGAAGTTTTTCAATCTGAGGGCTGTTAAGTTGCCAGAACGTAAAGGGTGTAAAACCTGCAATGCGCAGACCTGTTGGACTTGTCCAGTGGGTGTTGATGGAGTGACTAACTGGTGGATTGGCCAGTTCCGGATCAGACTGAGAAGACAAAGTTATGGACTTTGAGTTCAGAGGCTGCAAATTTCCTCAAGTTACATCGGCCCATACTGGAGGAGGCCCCAGGCAGGAAGGTCAGAGCGGAAGTGCCCTGGAGAATTAAAGTGTTGGAAAACGGGAAGCTCTGGGTTCCCGCTTCACACGGAATGGAAGTGTTCTGCAAAGAGTCTACCCACCCTCGGTTTGGCTTCTCTGGTGTAGAGAGTGTCCACATTGTGAACACTGAATACTGTGCCCTGGACAGGAAAGGAATCACGGGTTTACCCGGAAGGACTGTTTTGGTCCCTGGGTGGTGCAAAGAGGTATGAAGCCCAGTGTGGCATCTTCTGAAGTGGCATGGGCTTTAGAAGAAGGATGTTGCTGGAGATGGAAGAACAAACCAGCAGGCATCAAGGGAACAATCTGTGTGAAGTGTTGAAAGGGGGAGGAAATGGAAGTTTTGTCTTGTGGTAGAACTTCATTGACAGTGGGAGAGATGCTGATGGATCACCTGTTGGACCCTCCAAGAGGACCACAACCTTGTCGTTGGGTTTGAAGGCTTCCATGCCTCAATGATCCAGACTCCAGAGAGCTACGTTGCCTGGAGTCAGGGTTTTATGCCTTGGCTCTTGGTAGGGTCACCCTTGCCAATCAGGTCAAAGGGTAGAGGCCAGACTAAGAGTGGTTCACTGGTCCTCTCAGGTTCAGGGGTTTACTTAGGACTGACAACCCTGACTGGTCAAACAGAACCTAAAAGCATAGACAATAGACAATAGGTGCAGGAGTAGGCCATTCGGCCCTTTGAGCCAGCACCGCCATTCACTGTGATCATGGCTGATCATCCACAATCAGTATCCAGTTCCTGCCTTCTCCCCATAACCTTTGATTCCTCTATCTTTAAGAGCTCTACCTATCTCTTTCTTGAAAACATCCAGAGACTTGGCCCCCACTGCCTTCTGAGGCAGAGCATTCCACATATCCACCACTCTCTGGGTGAAAAAGTTTTTCCTCAACTCCGTTCTAAATTGTCTACCCCTTATTCTTAAACTGTGGTCTCTGGTTCTGGACTCCCCCAACATCGGGAACATGTTTCCTGCCTCTAGCGTGTCCAATCCCTTAATAATCTTATATGTTTCAGTCAGATCCCCTCTCATCCTTTTAAATTCCAGTGTATACAAGCCCAGTCACTCCAATCTTTCAACATATGACAGTCCCACCATCCTGGGAATTAACCTTGTGAACCTACGCTGCACTTCCTCAACAGCAAGAATGTCTTTCCTCAAATTTGGAGACCAAAACTGCACACAGTACTCCAGGTGTGGTCTCACCAGGGCCCTGTACAGCTGCAGAAGGACCTCTTTGCTCCTACACTCAATTCCCCTTGTTATGACAGCCAGCGTGCCATTAGCTTTCTTCACTCCTGCTGTACCTGCATGCCTGCTTTCATAGGTTGGACAAACTTGGGTCATTTTTCTCTGGAGAGACGGAGGCAGAAATTGTGAAGGATCTTCTGTTGGATACTCCAACAGGACCACAGCCTTGTCATGGTTTGGAGGCTCACATGTCTCACATGACTCTGTGAGCCACATGGAGAGGATATTGATGGGCTCACAGAATGCATCACTGATTACATCAACTTCTGTGTGGACTGCAATGTTCCGACAAGAACTGTCCTTTGTTATTCAAATAAAAAGCCATGGGTGACAAAGGACATTAAACATAGAAACATAGAAAATAGGTGCAGGAATAACCCATTCGGCCCTTCGAGCCTGCACCGCCATTCAGTATGAACATGGCTGATCATCCAACTCAGAACCCTGTACCTGCCTTCCCTCCATACCCCCGATCCCTTTAGCCACAAGGGCCATATCGAACTCCCTCTTAAATATAGCCAATGAACTGGCCTCAACTGTTTCCTATGGCAGAGAATTCCACAGATTCACCACTCTCTGTGTGAAGAAGTTTTTCCTAGTCTCAGTCCTAAAAGGCTTCCCGTTTATCCTCAAACTGTGACCCCTCGTTCTGGACTTCCCCAACATCGGGAACAATCTTCCTGCATCTAGCCTGTCCAATCCCTTTAGGATTTTACACGTTTCAATCAGATCCCCCCTCAATCTTCTAAATTCCAACGAGTATAAGCCCAGTTCATCCAGTCTTTCATCATATGAAAGTTCTGTCATCCCAGGAATCAATCTGGTGAACCTTCTTTGTACTCCCTCCATGGCAAGGATGTCTTTCCTCAGATTTGGGGACCGAAACTGCACACAATACTCCAGGTGTGGTCTCACCAAGGCCTTGTACAACTGCAGTAGTACCTCCCTGCTCCTGTACTCGAATCCTCTTGCTATGAATTCCAGCATACCATTTGCCTTTTTCATCGCCTGCTGTACCTGCATGCCCACTTTCAATGACTGGTGTATAATGACACCCAAGTTTCGTTGCACCTCCCCTTTTCCTAATCGTCCACCATTCAGATAATAATCTGTTTTCCTGTTTTTGCCACCAAAGTGGATAACCTCACATTTATCCATATTAAATTGCATCTGCCATGAATTTACCCACTCACCTAACCTATCCAAGTCACCCTGCATCCTCTTAGCATCCTCCTCACAGCTAACACTGCCGCCCAGCTTTGTGTCATCTGCAAACTTGGAGATGCTGCATTTAATTCCCTCATCTAAGTCATTAATATATATTGTAAACAACTGGGGTCCCAGCACTGAGCCTTGCGGTACCCCACTAGTCACTGCCTGCCATTCTGAAAAGGTCCCGTTTATTCCCACTTTTTGCTTCCTGTCTGCCAACCAATTCTCTATCCACATCAATACCTTACCCCCAATACCGAGTGCTTTAAGTTTGCACACTAATCTCCTGTGTGGGACCTTGTCAAAAGCCTTTTGAAAATCCAAATATACCACATCCACTGGTTCTCCCTAATCCACTCTACTAGTTACATCCTCAAAAAATTCTATGAGATTCGTCAGACATGATTTTCCTTTCACAAATCCATGCTGACTTTGTCCGATGATTTCACCGCTTTCCAAATGTGCTGTTATCACATCTTTGATAACTGACTCCAGCAGTTTCCCCACCACCGACATTAGGCTAACCGGTCTATAATTCCTCAGTTTCTCTCTCCCTCCTTTTTTAAAAAGTGGGGTTACATTAGCCACCCTCCAATCCTCAGGAACTAGTCCAGAATCTAACGAGTTTTGAAAAATTATCACTAATGCATCCACTATTTCTTGGGCTACTTCCTTAAGCACGCTGGGATGCAGACCATCTGGCCCTGGGGATTTATCTGCCTTTAATCCCTTCAATTTACCTAACATCACTTCCTTACTAACATGTATTTCCCTCAGTTCCTCCATCTCACTGGACCCTCTGCCCCCTACTATTTCCGGAAGATTATTTATGTCCTTCTTAGTGAAGACAGAACCAAAGTAATTATTCAATTGGTCTGCCATGTCCTTGCTCCCCATAATCAATTCACCTGTTTCTGTCTGTAGGGGACCCACATTTGTCTTAACCATTCTTTTTCTTTTCACATATCTATAAAAGATTTTACAGTCAGTTTTTATGTTCCCTGCCAGTTTTCTCTCATAATCTTTTTTCCCCTTCCTAATTAAGCCCTTTGTCCTCCTCTGCTGGACTCTGAATTTCTCCCAGTCCTCAGGTGAGCCACTTTTTCTGGCTAATTTGTATGCTTCTTCTTTGGAATTGATACTATCCCTAATTTCCCTTGTCAGCCACGGGTGCACTACCTTCCTTGATTTATTCTTTTGCCAAACTGGGATGAACAATTGTTGTAGATCATCCATGCGATCTTTAAATGCTTGCCATTGCATATCCACCATCAACCCTTTATGTGTCATTTGTCTGTCTATCTTAGCTAATTCACGTCTCATACCTTCAAAGTTACCCTTCTTTAAGTTCAGAACCTTTGTTTCTGAATTAACTATGTCACTCTCCATCTTAATGAAGAATTCCACCATATTATGGTCACTCTTACCCAAGGGGCCTCTCACGACAAGATTGCTAATTAACCCTTCCTCATTGCTCAATACCCAGTCCAGAATAGCCTGCTCTCTAGTTGGTTCCTCGACATGTTGGTTCAAAAAACCATCCCGCATACTTTCCAAGAAATCCTCTTCCTCAGCACCCTTACCAATTTGGTTCACCCAATCTATATGTAGATTGAAGTCACCCATTATAACTGCTGTTCCTTTATTGCACTCATTTCTAATTTCCTGTTTAATACCATCTCCGACCTCACTACTACTGTTAGGTGGCCTGTACACAACTCCCACCAGCGTTTTCTGCCCCTTAGTGTTATGCAGCTCTACCCATATCGATTCCACATCCTCCCGGCTAATGTCCTTCCTTTCTATTGCGTTAACCTCCTCTCTAACCAGCAATGCTACCCCACCTCCTTTTCTTTCATGTCTATCCCTCCTGAATATTGAATATCCCTGATTGTTGAGCTCCCATCCTTGGTCACCCTGAAGCCATGTCTCTGTGATCCCAACTATATCATATTAAGGACATCCTGAACGCTAAAAAGAGGGCATTTAGAGATGGAAATAGGGAGGAGCTGAGGGCAATACAGAGGGACCTGAAAGCCAGGATCAGGGAGGCTAAAGACAGATACAGGAGGAAGCTTGAGTGGAAACTCCAGCGGAACAACATGAGAGAGGTCTGGAGGGGGATGAGGACCATCGCTGGATTCCGGCAAACTAGCAACAGAGGAGCTGAGGGCAGTGTGGGCAGGGCCAATGAACTTAACCTGTTCTTTAACAGATTTGACATTGTGACCCCTGTCCATCCCCCACATGAGCCATCTGTTGTCGGCTCCCAACCAGCACATATTCCACTCTCCCCTCCTACCCCTCCTCACAGTCCCCCACCCTGCTCTCATGACTATACCCCTCCCCTACACGAAACCACCACAGTGGGCTTCACAGGCTGAACAGGTGAGAAGACAGCTGAAACGTCTCAACCCAAGCAAGGCTGCAGGACCGGATGGTGTCAGTACCAGGGTGCTCAAAGCCTGTGGCCCTCAGCGATGTGGAGTACTTCACCACATATTCAACCTGAGCCTGAGGCTCCGGAGGGTTCCTGTGCTGTGGAAGACGTCCTGCCTCGTCCCTGTGCCGAAGACGCCGCGCCCCAGCGGCCTCAATGACTACAGACTGGTGGCATTGACCTCCCACATCATGAAGACCCTGGAGAGACTTGTTCTGGAGCTGCTTCGGCCTATGGTCAGGCCACACTTAGATCCCCTCCAGTTCGCCTACCAGCCCCGACTAGGAGTTGAGGATGCCATTGTCTACCTGCAGAACCGTGTCTACGCCCACCTGGACAAGCCAGCGAGCACTGTGAGGGTCACGTTTTTTGACTTCCTCCAGTGCGTTCAACACCATCCGCCCTGCTCTGCTGGGGGAGAAGCTGACAGCGATGCAGGTGGATGCTTTCCTGGTGTCATGGATTCTTGATTACCTGACTGGCAGACCACAGTACGTGTGCTTGCAACACTGTGTGTCCAACAGAGTGACCAGCAGCACTGGGGCTCCACAGGGGACTGTCTTGTCTCTCTTTCTCTTCACCATTTACACCTCGGACTTCAACTACTGCACAGAGTCTTGTCATCTTCAGAAGTTTTCAGATGACTCTTCCATAGTTGAATGCATCAGCAAGGGAGATGAGGTTGAGTACAGGGCCACTGTAGGAAATTTTGTCACATGGTGTGAGCAGAATTATGTGCAGCTTAATGTGAAAAAGACTAAGGAGCTGGTGGTAGACCTGAGGAGAGCTAAGGTACCGGTGATCCCTGTTTCCATCCAGGGGGTCAGTGTGGACATGGTGGAGGATTACAAATACCTGGGGATACGAATTGACAATAAACTGGACTGGTCAAAGAACACTGAGGCTGTCTACAAGAAGGGTCAGAGCCGTCTCTATTTCCTGCGGAGACTGAGGTCCTTTAACATCGGCCGGACGATGCTGAGGATGTTCTACGAGTCTGTGGTGGCCAGTGCTATCATGTTTGCTGTTGTGTGCTGGGGCAGCAGGCTGAGGGTAGCAGACACCAACAGAATCAACAAACTCATTCATAAGGCCAGTGATGTTGTGGGGATGGAACAGACTCTCACGGTGGTGTCTGAAAAGAGGATGCTGTCTAAGTTGCATTCCATCTTGGTCAATGTCTCCCATCCACTACATAATGTACTGGGTGGGCACAGGAGTACATTCAGCCAGAGGCTCATTCCACCGAGATGCAACACTGAGCGTCATAGGAAGTCATTCCTGCCTGTGGCCATCAAACTTTACAACTCCTCCCTTGGAGGGTCAGATACCCTGAGCCAATAGGCTGGTCCTGGACTTATTTCATAATTTACTGGCATCATTTACACATTACTATTTAACTATTTATGATTCTATTAGTATTTATTATTAAATGGTGCAACTGTAACAAAAACCAATTTCCCCCGGGATCAATAAAGTATGACTATGACTCAATAACCCGGAGAGCTACGTTGGCCGGAGTCAAGGCTTTAAGCATTGGCTCATGGTAGGGTTACCCATGCCAAACAGGTCAAAGGGTAGAGGCCAGACTAAGAGTGGTCCACCAGTCACTCTGTCAGTGAGACGTGATAAAAATTTAAAGGTACATAGTAGGCAAGATAGAAAACGGGTATCTTTTTCCCAGGTTTGAATGTCTAATACTGGAGGCCATGAATCTAAGGTGAGGGGAGGAAAGTTGAAAGAAGATTTGTGGGACATATTTTTTCCACAAGGAATGATGAAATGGCAGGAGAGAGATGCACAAGGGACTCACTGGGATATTGGGAAGCAACACTACATATGGAGACAGAGAAACTGAGTGACAAGAGATAGAGGGAAGGAAAGATTTTAGATGAGGTGAGAGACGTTGAGAGACAGTTGTTTGAGGAGGAGAGACTGGAGACAAACAAGAGGGAAATTTGGGAAGTAGGGAGGATTATTTCTGTTGCAAGAGGGCACTAACCATACAGTTGTTCAATCCCATAGACGTCATCTTGAGGTAGTTGATAATTCCGTACATCTCCGGCGGGACCCTGGTAGTAAGGCTTCATTATCGATTGTCCTGCAGAGGAGTGGCTGAGGCCAACTGCGTGTCCGAACTCATGGATGGCAACAGCAAACAGGTCTGTACCTTTTTCACCTGGGTTACAAGGACCAAGGGATACACAAATCAGAATGGAGGTTTCACCCTGAATCAATGTGACCATCTTCATACCTGTACCTGGGTTCTATGATCCCACAAGGAATTTACTCTTTACCAAGCATATGTTGTTTTATGTTGGAAGAAATCAGATAGGTAGACAACCATACACAGGTGGACAAGGCAGTTAAGGAGAGGTTCAGAACCCTGTCCTGCATCCGTCAGGGAATTGAACAATACAGACTGGGATGTTTCACCTGGACGAGATGTTGGTGAGGCTGCACCGTGTGTACAGTTTTGGCCGTCATCCTACACAGCAGCTGGAAAGCATGCGATGAAGATTTACGGGAATGTTGCCCGAGTTACAGGGAGAGGTTGTGAATGTCAGAGATGGAGGGGCAAACTTATCGATGTGTATAAAATCGCGAGGGGCAGAGCTAGGGTGAATGCGCACAGACATTTTCCCAGGGGACGAGAACCAAAAATCTAAAAGGTCGTAAGTTTAAGGTGAGTGGTGAGAAATTTAAAATGGACCTCGGGGGAGCTTATTTACTCAGGTACAGCATCAACATGTAAAAGGCACTCGGACAGGTAAATGGATGGGAATGGTTTAAAGTGAAATGCAGGCTTAGATGGGAAGAATGGCTAGTATTGAAGAGTTGGGCCGAAAGGCCTGTTTCTGTGCTGTATGACTCATTGACCCCAACTATTAAATGAAGGTATTGTCCTCCCTGCCCACTATACATCCCATTTGCCACGATGGCTACCAGTCCTGGTAGTTTCCTACCCTGCAGTGAATGTAACACAATGGCTGTCCAGGGAGACCTTGCAGTCAGACACCCCAGAAATGACCCGCTGCCCAGAACTGGGAATGGCCATCCTGGCTGAGCCTAAGAGTAGACAGACCATGAAATTCCCCGTCAGATCCACCCTTCCTTTTCACTGGAGACCAAACGCCAGTCAAATCATGAGAAGCAGCCATTTCAAGGGCTCAAAGAGCAGAGACAACTTCTCATCTGCTTTGGTAGATGGGTCCGCCTAGGCTCACGAAACTACAGCAGACAGGATGTCAATTAGCTAACCCAGAAAGTGGGAGGGCTCCAGTCGTGGCCCCCCTTCCTCACCAGGTAACTGAACAGAATCATCACGCGTCTGGACTCATGCCGGAAGCCATTTACTGTACGCTATGGAATTTCCAAGCAAGTTTAAGTCGTGTGACCGGCTCCCGAGCAGGGCGGGCAGGAGAACAGGCTGACCAAGGGAAGGTTAGAAACAGAGAAAACCTACAGCACAATGTAGGCCCTTCGGCCCACAATGCTGTGCCGAACACGTACTTACTTTAGAAATTACCTAGGGTTACCGTAGCCCTCTATTTTTCTAAGCTCCATGTACCTATCCAGGAGTCTCTTAAAAGACATTATCGTATCCACCTCCACCACCGTTGCCGGCAACCCATTCCACTCACTCACATAAAAAACTTAACCCTGACATTTCCTCGGTTGGTACAACTCCATACATGACAGCCAACCTGGTGGGCTTCCCAAAGTGAACATCACCTGGCTTACACCTCCACCATTCACATCCTTCCCACAGTCAGAACCATCCCCTCCACCCACTGGGGGCAGTATCACAGGAGGTAACCGTGCCCCTCGCACAGCCAACGCTTGCTGTTGGGAGTCGCCTGTCACCCTGAAGGCAGCTCCCCCCGCCAGAGAGAAATCTCATGAGGGCACGCCCCAGGGGTGGGTGAGATTTACGTTACAGGTATCTCTATAAGAGAGCGAGTCACAGCTTAGTGATTGGCACAGACGGACCTGTCACATTCCAGGAAAATCGGAACCTCCTGCTGCGGAGGAAATCAACAAACCTCCTCTGGATCTTGGTGGCAAAAGCTAGGTAGACATCATGGAGGCCTGCAACTGGTTTAAGACATCTGACAGGAAGTACACAGCATAGTCCCGTCCAAAGCTCCAGCCAAGTGCTGACCTTTGTCCACAACCCTTGCCAACTCTCCAACCCGGCCTCATGGACTTCCTCAGCAGATACCCAGGGAGATCAGTGGTAGGGAAGTCATGGAGTCATACGAAAGCAAGCTCATCCATGCCCGTCCAGGCTTCTTCTGACACCTCATTCCATATAAGCACCACCAGCTTCCTATTAAATGTTTTTCCTCTCTCCTTAATCCTCAGCCCTCAATCAGTGGAAAAGATTTAGAGGGACAGGACTGTTCAACGCTTGGGAAGGTAAGGGTTAGATCAAAGAAGGTCAGTATGGTTTTTACTTTTCCACTGGGAGACCCATACTGATCAATTTGATCAAATTTTTCAAAGTAGTAACAAAATACTGTATAATGCTCAGCTCAGCGCAGCTGATGCAGTCTCCAGCTGAAGACTTTTATACAAATTGGTGTCAATGACACTAGCAGAGAAAATAACGGTCCTGCAGAATGGAAATAGGGGAATTAGGCAGAAGGTTCAAAAGCAGGATGTGAACTCTGGTTTTCTCCTGGCACCTGCCCAGAAGGCCACAATGGCAAACCAGTTCTGTAGAAAGATTTGCCGAGAACAATCACGGTCAGAGCCACGATCGCCCGCATCATATGACATGGCACATAACGATGGCTCCTGGTACCACTTGGTAGTGAGAGTATGGCTAGACTAGGGAAGGCGAACGTGTTCCTGAAGAGCTGCGGGAGGAGGGAGGTCACTGAATGTGTCCCTGGGGAGCTGGGAGAGGTGGGAGGTAGACGTATGTTTCCCTGAGGAGCTGGAGCAGCAGGGAGGTAGGGGTATGTGTCTCTGAGGAGCTGGGGTAGGTAGGAGGTGGATGTATGTGTCTCTAAGGATCAGGGAGAGGTGGGAGATCAATGTATGTGTTCCTGAGGAGCTGGGGCAGGAGGGAACAGTTCAGGTTCTTGAGTCATTGGGATCTCTCCTCGGGCAGGGGTCCAGAGGGTCAGGTTGCACCTGAGCTGGAAGGGAACCGATATCCCAGATGAGGAGAATTACTCGGTATATGCAGGAGGATTTAAGCTAGTGTGGCAGGGGGCTGGGGAGAGGGGGTACCCAGAGCAGTAGTGTGGTAGGTGAGGAAATTGAGGCAAAGTAAAGTAAAGTAAAACACTAAAGTGAACAAGCCAGCGGGGACAGGACAGGAGCGAGAGAGGTTGAGGGAATAAACAGCATTTATTTTCATGCAGGAAGCCTGACAGGTGAGGCGGATGAATTCGGGACATGGGACTGGGATATTATTGCTGGTTCGGAGATGGGCAGGACTGGCAGCTCAGTGTTCTGGGATACGGATGCTACCAGCAGGGTGGAAGTGGAAGGAGAATTGCATTTTTAATTAAGGAGGTTATCACGGCAGTAGTACTTAGAGGGGATATTCCTGGAAGTTCATCTAGTGAGGCTTATATGAATGGAATACAGAAATAAGATGAGGGGGGTGTCATTTTCTTAGGATTGTACAATAGGATCCCCAATAAACAGCACAAATCAGAGAAGCAAATACGTAGGGAGATCTCTGATAGGTGTGCAATAATAGTGTTTCAGTAGTAGTTGATGTTAATTTCCCCAAAATCGACTGGCTTTAGGACTTGGATGGGGTGGATTTTGTTAAGCACATTCGCAAAAGTTTTAACCAGCTGTGCTATGTAACGGATCTACCAGAGAGGAGGGAAACACTTGACTCCCTCTTAGGAAATAAGGCAGGACATGTGACTGATGTGTCAGTGGGGGATGCAGTTTGGGTTGACCGTCCATAATTCTGTTAGTTTCTAAATAGTGATGGAACACGTTTTGACTGGTCCAGAAGTTAGTCCAAAGTTGAGCAAAGGCTACTTCTGCTGCTTTTGGAGAGGAGCTTGTAAAGGTTGACTGGGGGAGGCTGTTTGCAGGCATAGAAACATCTGGCTAGTGGGAGGCTTTTAAAAACGAGGTGGGGGAGTTCAGGGCTGACGTATTCCTTTCCGAGTGAGGGAGTAGGGATAATGAGTTGGATGATCAGCCATGATCATACTGAATGGCCTACTCCTGCACCTATTTTCTATGTTTCTATGTAATGAGACTCTGGTCAGGGAAAAGGAGGAGGTCTGTATTAGGTGTAGGAAGTAGAGATTGTGAATGCTTTGAGGTGTATGAGGTTTACAGGTACATATACTGTAAGAATGAACCTAGGAGGGCAAAATGAGGGCATGAAATAGCTTTGGCAGATGAGGTAAAGGGGCATGCTATAAGGTATTCATTCATTATGTGCCGTGCCATATCACATGGACGATCATCGTCTTTCCATAACCATGATTGTTCTTGGCAAATTTTTCTACAGAAGTGGTTTGCCATTGCCTTTTTCTGAGCAGCATCTTTACAAAATGGGTGACCCCAGCTATTATCAATATTCTTCAGAGATTGTCTGCCTGATGTCAGTGGTCACAGAACCAGGACTTGTGATGTGCACCAGCTGCTCATACGACCATCCACCACCTGCTCCCATGGCTTCACGTGACCCCGATCTGGGCGGGGGGGGCGAGCTAAACAGGTGCTACACCTTGCCCAAGGGTGACCTGCCGGCTGGCAGAGGGAAAGAGCGCCTTGCACCTCCTTTGGTAGAGACGTGTTTCCACCCCACCAAATGGGTAACAATAGCAAATGGGTAACAAAGGAGGGAACAAGCCTTCTTAAGGATCAGTGTGGTTGTCTATGTGTGGAGCCACGAGAGACAGGCAGGCCTTAAAATGAATACTTCTTGTCAGTGTTTACTGTGGAGAAAGTCATGGAACCTAGGGAATTCAGGGAAGCAAATACTGAAACATACAAAAGAGGAGATGCGGGCAGACTTAAAGCATATAAAGGTGGATAAATTCCTGGGATCTGACCAAGTGCATCCCAGGACATTGTGGGAAGTAAGAGAAGTAATTGCTGGGGCCCTGGCAGAGACATTTGCATCATTGTTAGCTACAGATAAGGTAACTGAGAGAGTGGTTAACACCATACCATTATTTAAGGAGGGCTGCAGAGCCAAGACAGGGAGCTCAGTGAGCTGATATCAGTGATGGGAAAGAGAAAGTGGTAGAGGAGGGGACAGTTCAAATGCTTAAAAGACATTTGGATCACTATTCCCTCTAAGTTGCGCATCTGTGTGACCATGTGGTAACTGAAATGCTCCCACGCACATAGCCTTCATTGCCATGCAGCTGGAATTGTCTTTTATGTAGTGTTTTATTCAAGTGCCACACAGTTTTCAGGCCATGTAAAAACATGCTGGTCCACGCAACTGTATAAAAAATTAGAGGAGATGTTGATTTGGACAGTTGCACATATCAGAAAGGTTTAGTGGGATTTGGATCAAACGTAGGCAGATGGAATTAGCCTCGGTAGCAAGTTAGTTAGCATGAACCTGTTACTGTGCTATACAACTTTACGTACGAACCTGCATGGCTGGTCTAAAAAGGTTAGATTCAAGGTAATTTGTTAAAGTGGACTCAAAGTTAGCTGGATACCAGTCGAGTTGCTTTTATACCCAACACCAGCAGTGGGACAGAGACTCTTCCTGCTTGTCACACATATTAACCAGTTAGATATGGATGTCAGAGCCGTGGTTAGTAGGTGCGCTGATGACATGATAATTAGTGGTGAGGACAGGTGGAAATTATTATCTGAACTGATCACTGTGTATGTTGGGCAGGTGGAATTTAATCCAGGTTCGGAAGAGATTATACATTTTGGGCATTCTAAAAGGGAAGGATATATCCAATGAACAGCAGGCTTCTTGGAATTACTAAGGAACAGAAGGACCTATGTGTACGAGTCCTGATAGTGAAAGCAGAGGTAGATAAGGTAACGAGGAATACCCTGCCTTCACTATCCAGGCAGAGAACATTCAAGTAGAGAGACTGTGGTGCAATTTTGTAAAACGCTGGGACACGATGTCCAGTTCTGGTCATCACAGGAAGGGTGTGAATACACAGGAGAAGGTATAATTGGATATTATTAGATATTAGATAGTGCTTAGTGCGCATGCGCCAGTCGTGCATGCAGCCTGGTACAGCCGTTCCGATCTATTCTTTTACTTTCTTCTTCTTACTTTTTAATTTACGTTAAAAGATAATGTAACACGGTAACACGTTTTTTTCTCACGGTAACACGTCGAAGCTGCACCCTCTCTAACATGCTGGTAGAGAGAGTTTTATTTGGGTTTTCTTTAGCGCTGGAAATGGTTACATGCCGACACGCGGGACAGAAGCAAGGTCACACTGTGTATTTCACGGACCAGCAAATCCCGGCCGGCTTAGCTAACAGAGCGGCGGACACCTCTGCTGAAATCCGGAGGAAAACACACAGAGGATGCAGAGGGGGATCTCAAAGCCGAGGAAAGAGGACCGGGTCGAGACAATAGAGACTTTTGGAGAAGAGGAGTTCGGTCGGTAATACTGTTCCAGCTGACCGGAAGTGTACTGAGAGTGGTAAGCGTAAAGGAGTTTTGTTCTTACTGTTCTGGCTAACAACGGATGGTGCAATCCGGGGTATATTATGATCGAGGAACGTGTTTGCAGACTGGATATTGAACTTTTTACTGTTGGACTTCGGCCACATTCCAGCGTGATACAACACTGGCGGCACGGGAGGTCGTTCCTGCCTGTGGCCATCGAACTTGCAGCTCCTCCCGTGGAGGGTCAGACACCCTGAGCCAATAGACTGGTCCTGGACTTATTTTCCATCTGGCATAGTTTGCATTTTGTTGCTTGATTGTTGGGGTTTTTTTTATTGCTATATTTACGCTCTATTCTTGGTTGGTGCGGCTGTAACGAAACCAAATTTCCCTCGGGATTAAAGTATATCTAATATCTAATAATATCTAATAATAATAGCTAATGAAATGCCTGTTTCACTGCCGCTGCTACTATGTGATCCAGAATCTCCGGAGGGGAAGGCCGCGAATCCTCGGCTTTGCCTGTTGCTCAGCAGCCGGGCTGGGGTCAAAGTGCTCGGCAGAGATGGTGCTCAGTGCTCAGTGTCGGAGGGCTGGTCGGAGGCTCGAAGCTTTCGGACGGACTCAGAGTCGGCTGCGGTCGGGTGCTTCCAATACATCGGCAAGTTGGCGGTGCTTGGGGGTTCATGGCAGGGGGAGTTTCTCCCTTCTACCGTCTGCGTGAGATGATGGGGCTATCGGGACTTGAGACTTTTTTTTACCGTGCCCATGGTCTGCTCTTTATATAATTATGGTACTGCTTTGCACTGTTGTAACTATGTGGTTTTGTCAGTTTTAGTCTTGGTTTGTCCTGTGTTTCTGTGATATCTTTCTGGAGGAACATTGTATCATTTTTAAATGCATGCATTTCTAAATGACAATAAACGAGGACTGAGTGTCCTCATAATCTAATCTAATCTGGAAAGAAAAGGTGCCGAGGAGAGTCACCAGGATGTAGACTGGGATCTGGGATGGATTGTTTCCATTATGAGGAGAGGATGAACAGACTGAGTTAGTTTTCATTGGAGCAGAGGAGGCTGATAGAGGTTCACACAATTATGAGTGGCACAGAGAGCATTGACGGAAACCTTTTCCCTCGACAGAGTTGTCCAAGACGAGAGAGCGTCGGTTCGATGTGAGAAAGAGGGAGTTTAAGAGGAGATCCAAGGAAGTACCTTTTCTGGAATGCACTGCCTGAGCAAGTAGTGGAGGCAGAAACTCTCACAGCATTTAAAAAACATTTGGACGAGCACGCGAATCCCCAAGGCACTGTAGGCTACAGACAACATACTAGTAAATGTGATTTAATAAGTACTTGATAGTCAGCATGGATAGGATGGGATGAAAGGTCTGTTACTATTTCCCACAGAATACCGTAGCTATATCTTTGTTTCGATTTGGGTGTTATCCTTTTGTTCCAATACCGATAGCTTGAGCCTTACAAATCTTCCCTTTGCTCTTGCCGTCCTGCCACCCTGCAGCTGGCAGGGTCTGCTCCCCCATTTCTCCCGTACTGATGAAGGGTCCTTAAACTGAAAGGCTGGCTCAACTTCCCCCCCCCCCCCCCGATACCACTTGACCAGCTGGGCACTTCCACTACCCTCCCTGATGGTTTGTGACTTCTGGCATCTGCTCCAGCTCCACATCCACTTGGAGTTGCCTTGCAGAACCTCCTATCCCCTTCTGCACAAGGGTAGTCAACCGTGCCTGATGAAGTGCAATTACAGGATGATGTAGAGGGGATGTGCTTGATTTATAATCAATACAGTCCTCACTCAGAATAGAGGGGCGCCCTTTTAGAACAGAGATGAGGAGGGATTTCAGAGAGTGGCGGATCTGTGCATTCATTGTCACAGACGGCTGTGGAGGCCAGGTCTTTACGTATATCTAAGGCAGTGATTGATAGGTTCTTGATTAGTCAGGGCATGAAGGGTTACGGGGAGACTGGGGCTGAGAGGAAAAAAATGGATCAGCCATGATGAAATGGCAGAGCAGAGTCGATTGGCTAAGTGGTCTACTTCTGCTCCTACAGTATATCTTAAAGTCTTCTGTAGTGAAAGGACCTGACCACTCTGCTATAGTTCCTAGCCCTTTCGGGTAGTTGGACCTGGTGGTGAAGGAGACAGTGGACCATCTTATGGTTTACAGAAATCTACTGTAGTGGCATCAGCGCTGGACTGTGGGGTGGGAGGGCCCGAGTTCGAATCCAGCCGGTTCCCCTGCACACTTTTTATCCGTGCTGGGTTAAGAGCTGGTGATCTCTTTGAAAAAAAAAATCACCCGGCAGAAGGCAATGGCAAACCACTGCTGTAACTTGCCTCGTACGCGATTTCCCACTACATCACTACGTCAGAGCGGCGTGGGAGGAAGTCGTCCGCTAACTGGAGAAATACCGGATGCGACGTACCTTTCCTTTCCTATTCTACATGTAACATGTGCCTTGGTTACCCACAGAGTGTTTGATGGGACAACGAGGCCGGGGGTCCCAACCTGGGAGCCATGGACCCCTGGGTTAATGGCGTAAAAAAAGGTTGGGAACCCCTGACAGAGTTTTTTTGACTGGGCAGTGATGCATGGACCGCCCTCTGTGCACATGCTTACGCTGGGATGATACTTACTGTTGTAGGTCCAGGTCTCGTCTTCATCAAAGTGGGTATCTCCAGATATCGGATAATCCCCTGGGAAGAAGGCATGCGCCAAAGTGCCCCCCGCTCCATCAAATGGGTATGCATCACCATGTTGAGATCTCCCAAACTCAATGAGGATGTCTACATCCCCACTCGATTGTTGGAACTCCAAAGGTGAGGCGTTGCTCCACACCCAGAAGGCGTAGTGTAGCAGATTAGTAATTACCTCCTGACGCAGGTCAGCTACTTGTGGATACTTATTGATCCTGTGGGAGAGAGGACGAAGAGTTGGGATAGGCAGTTTTAAAGGCAAGAGCAGTGACCTGGAGATGCACATACAGGACGAAGAATTGAGAACAGGAGTAGCCGTTTTCACCTAACTAGCTGTGTTTAATTCACTCAAAGCGCCAGAGGAACACAGCAGGTCAAGCAGCATCTGCGGATAAGAGTAAAGAATCGACATTTTGGGCCGAGGCCCTTTATCAGAACTAGTAAGGAAGGGGGAAGATTCCAGATGGGGAGGGGGAAAAGAGTTCAAGCTAGAAGGTGATAGATGAAGCCAGGTGGGTGGAGGAAGGGATGAAGGAAGAAGCTGGGAGGTTCAAAGTTCATATATGTCACTATATTCAACCCCGAGATTCATTTTTTCATTCATTTCTTCATTTATTCATTCAATAAATCTCAAGAACCATAATAGAATCCAAGAAAGACCGTACCAACAGGGCGGACAACCAGTGTGCAAAAGACAAAAAAAGATCAAACAATAATAATAATAATAAATAAAGAAGCAATGAACATTGAGAACATGAGGTGAAGAGTCCTTGAAAGTGTGGGAACAGTTCAGTGCTGGGGCACGTGAAGTTATCCCCACTAGTTCAAGGGTCTGATGTTAGGAGGGGTAATAACCATTCCTGAACCTGGTGGTGTGAGTCCTGAGGCTGCTGTCCCTCCTTCCTGATGGCAGCAGGGAGAAGAGAGCACGACTTGGATGATGGGGTCCCTGATGATGGATGCTGCGTTCCTATGACAACGCTCCTTGTAGATGTGCTCAATGGTGGGGAGGGTTTTATCCGCGATGGACTGGGCTGTATCCACTACTGTTTGTAGGCTTTTCTGTTCAGGTAAAGGGCTGGGGAAAAAGGAATCCAATAGGAGAGGAGAGTGGACCACGGGAGAAAGGGAAGGAGGAGGGGCACCAAGAGGAAGTGATAGGCAGGTGAGGACAAGAGTTAAAAAGGGGCCCAGAGTGAGAAATGAAGAAGGAGATATCGATGTTTCATGCCATCAGATTGGAGGCTACCTAGAGGTGTTGCTCCTATGACCTTGTGTTTAAATTTGGGCTTCTGCAGAGGAGGATTGAGAGAAGATGTGAGGGAATGACGTGGTGGCACAGCAGAGCGAGTGATGTAGAGGATCGGGAGGCGTGGATAAACCCTGAAAGCAGTCAAGGTTGGGGTAGCTTTAACGGAGGAGTTTGAGGTCTTGAGGGCTTTTGCCATGGTTAGCTTTGTACTGTTGCAAAAAAAAATCCTTAACTTAAGTTTGGTGAGTCGCTCCGTGTCTTCTGGTTAGTGTCAAAGGGTCATACAGCATGGATACTGGCATCCTGTCAGTGTTGTCTCGAGTGGCAATCTATGCTGGATCCATTTCCCCTCCTTTGTTCTGTACTCCTCCAAATATTTCCAGTCCGTGCAATCATCTAAATGCTGTCATTTCACCTGCCTTAACCACTTCCTCTAGCACCTCACTCCATATTCACACCATCCTCTGTGTGAAAACCTTGCCTCCTCAGGTCTTTTTTAAATGCTCCCATTCTCACCTTAAACTTACCGTTCGTATCTATTTTTGGCCTTCTCTAGAAAAAGATAGCGTCCATCCACCACATCTATGCCCCTCATGGCCCTATAGACTTGTATAAGGTCACCCACGAGTTTCCTGTGCTCCAATCCTAGCCTGTCCAGACTCCCTATAACTCAGTCCTGAGTTCGAACGACATCCTTGTAAATCTTCTTTGCACTTTTTTCAGTGAAATGGTTTCTCTCCTATAACAGGGAGAAAAAAAAAACTGTACACAGTACTTCCTGTGTAGCCTCACCAGTGTCTTAGTTTTGCAGTATTCTACAGTACTGTGCAAAATAATCAGGCTGCCTACCATATACATGTGCCCAAGGCTTTTGTACAGTACTGTCATAATTATATGTTTGGCACTGTACTACTACTACAAACAAAAAACAAATTTCATGTCATGTGAGTAATGAGAAACCTAATTCTGATATGGGTCTGTATTGTGGACTGAGAGTGGGAAGGGGGCAGGGAGAGGGGACTCATGGTTGTGAAGGGGGGAGGGAGCAGGAAGCACCAGAGAGACATTCTGTAATGATCAATAAACCAATTGTTTGGAATCAAATGACCTTGCCTGGACTCTCATGGTTGGGTGTGTCTGCACCAGCACCAATTCCTCTCCCGCGCACCCCCCCGCCAAACTCCCTCTCTGCCACCTGTTCCACAGCCCTCCCGAGGCACTCCACCTTCACCGTTCCCAACAGCCTTTGCTCCTGCCAGATTTACAAACTCTCTCTCCGCCCCACGTCAACAAATACAGTACTGAGCAGAAGTCTTAGGCACCCTGGCTATATATAAGCACCTAAGACCTTTGCACAGTTCTGTACGTTTAGGACAGATGACCTTAGATTCCCAGGTAGGGCCGCTTCCACGGCAACCACAGGGCGGGCGGATCTACTGAGGCCATCCTATTAGGGCCTAAGTGCAGCTGATAGTACCGCAGTGAGGAAGGAGGCCAAGGACCCAGATGTAGTGGCCATCTGTCACCATATGATGCGTCCTGACCTCTCCCTCAGGCCATGGAGCCTGCGGCTGGGAGGCAGACTCAGTTGTCGGGGAACTGGATAAAGCATAAGGGGGTACAACATACACAGAGGGGTACCGGGCAGCAGACAGGCAGGATATGCTGCCTGTGAGAGCTTGTTCTGCACATCTAGAAAAAAAAAACAGAAGAAAATCTATCAGAGCCTCTCAGTCCGTTGGGAACGTAACAGCTCCCTAGCCTTGTCCGGCCATTTGTGTCTGCAGCATCCTGGTCACTGAACACAGAATGGTACAGCACCATTGTGCCAAAATAAACTAGTCCCCAGTCTGCCTGCACACATCCCTCCACTCCCCTGCCTATTCATCTTCCAGACTAAATGTCTATTAAACGTAGCTATTGTATCTGCCTCCACCACCTCCTCTCGTTGGCACCCACCACTCTGTGTAACAAAACAAACTTGAGTTGCACATTGCCCCTCCCTCCCTAAAGCTCTGCCTTCTGGGACCTGACATTTCCACTGTGGGGGAAAGACTATGCCAACCCTATCGTAATTTCAGAAGCTTCTATCTGGTCACTCTTCAGTGTCCACCACTCGAGAGGAAACGATGGAAGTTTGTCCAACCTCCCCCGACAGTAAACACACGCTAACCCAGAAAACATCCCACTGAACCTCTACTGCACCTTGTCCGAAGACTTCACATCCTTCTTGTCATGCTGGGACCAGAATTGCACATAATGCTCCAAGCGTGGCAAAACAAAGTTTTATACAGCTACAACACGACTTCCCAGTTGTTGTACTCAATGCCCCGACTGATTAAGGTCAGCGCGTCCTGTGGCTTCTTTACCACCCTGACCACAAGTTCCCCAAGTTGCTTCCCGCTACTCGGAAGCATCAAAGTTGGTGCAGTATACCCGTGGGGTTCTGTTGAACAGTGATAATGCACGTTGCCTCAGGCCTGTTGCTCTCGTCTGATGGAGGGACAGATGACATGGGAGGTTTGTAGCAAGGTCTAGTCCTCAAACCTCGGCCTTGCCTGCTGCTGCAGACCAGGTGAGAGATGCAAAAGTGCTACAGTGTGGTGAGCTTGGCTGGGGCCTCACAGGGCTGCTGTCCCATGTTCGAGCAGTGGGATGACAGGCTGGATTGCACACATCTGTTATTTTTCGGAGTAAATATGCTTCTTTGTTCACTATTTTGAATTATGTTACTCACTATTTTTGAACGTTTGCTCGCTATTTTGAATTATGTTACTCACTATTTTTGAACGTTTGCTCGCTATTTTGAATTATGTTACTCACTATTTTTGAACGTTTGCTTGCTATTTTGAGCTACGTTACTCGCTACTTTGAGTAGCAAGTGGGCCAAGCCAGTCTTGAATCCCATCCATCAAGTCACCAGGTAACTTAATCCACCGGATTAGCCAACCACGAGGGACCCAGTCAAACATTTTCCATTTGCCTCATTCTCGCCGCCTCCTGTAAGGAGTTTCTACATTCTCCCTGTGACTGCGCGGGTTTCCTCCGGGTGCTCCGATTTCCTCCCTCAGTCCAAAGACCTACCGTGTTGGTAGGTTAGTGTTGGTCATTGTAAATTGCCCTGTGGTTAGGGTAGGGTTGATTAGGAGGGTCACTGGGAGGCATGGCTCAAAGGGCCGGAATGGCCTATTCCACTCTCTATCTGAATAAATAATAAATAAATATATCAAATGCAGACAGCACCCTGAACCTCATCAATCATCTCCATCAGGTTTGTAAGAGGTGACCTGCCCACACGGAGCCATGCTGCCCACCCACAATAAAACTGCATTGTTCCAGCTGCAGCTGTGCTGTACCTGAGATCAGGTGTGTCTCCTACACGACGGGGACCGTGCTGCGGAAAAGTGCCAGCGTTGCGCGAACCCTGAAAGGCGCACCCACCTACCAATCAGCAACATCCGCCCTTAAACGAGGACGGGCGCCGCACCAGACACACAAGTTCGGTCCGGACCTGGGATTCATCCATGTGGAGTTTGCACGTTTCCGTCGCGACCGTGCGCGTTTCCTCCTGGGGCTCCAGTTTCCTCCCACATTCCTAACAGGGGTGGACGGTTTCTGTAAATGGCCCCTGGTGCAGTGGTAGAATCTGGGGGAGTTGTTGGGGGAATAAAATAGGATCGGTCCAAATCAGTAATTGATGGTCAGCATGGACAAAATGGGCTGAAGGGTCTGTTTTGTTACTGCAAGACTGTCCGGCGCTCCACATGTGGCTTTACTAATGAAGCACAATCTTAAGGGCAACACAGTAGCCTAGCAGTCAATCAGCAACATAAGATCATAAGGAATAGGAGCAGGAGTCAGCCATCTGGTCCCTCAAGCCAGCGCCACCATTCAATAAGATCATGGCTGATCTGGCCATGGACTCATCTCCACCTACCTGCCTTTCCCCATAACCCTTAATTCCCCTACTGTGCAAAAATCTATCCAACCTTGTCTTAAGTATATTTACTGAAGTAACCTCCACTGTTTCATTGGGCAGAGAATTCCACAGATTCACCACTCTCTGGAAAAAGCAGTTCCTCCTCATCTCCGTCCTAAATCTACTCCCCCGAATCTTGAGGCTACGTCCCCTAGGTCTAGTCTCGCCTACCAATAAAAAAAACTTTCCTGCCTCTATCTTATCCATCCCTTTCATAATTTTATATGTTTCTATAAGATCTCCTCTCATTCTTTTGAATTCCTGCAAAGACAGTCCCAGGTGACTCTATCTCTCCTCATAGTCTAAACCCCTTCATCTTTGAAATCAACCTGGTGAACCTCCTCTGCACCGCCGATGCAGAGACCTTGGGTCTTGGGTGAGGTTTGATTTGCACAGCTGGTGGATTGAACTTGTTTTTAGAGGACTCTGTGGTTCATATTACACATTTTTCTGTGGACTTTGACGTGGACTGTCTCTGTGGCCCGCAGTCAGCGATCAAAACAGAGCTAAACTGAACTGAACTGAACATTCCCAGACTGTTTCAAGGAGTCTGTGTGTTATTCGCTCTTTCTTTGCTGTTTACATGATTTGTTTTTTCACGCATTGGGTACTTGATGTTTTCTTTGAATGGGTCAAATGTTCCAGTACTGTGCAAAAGGCCTAGCCCCCACCCCGCCAGCTTTATACTTGTGCCTAAGGTGCCTAATTCGAGGGGTTCAGTTCCCACCTCTGCCTGTAGTCTCTGTTCTCCCTGCGACTGCATGGATTTCCTCCGGGTGCTCCGGATTCCTCCCACATTCCCAAGTTCTACGGTGCGGGTTAATAAGTTGTGAGCACGTTATAGCGGCTGCTTCCTGCACATGTTCGAACTGTGTCAGCCACTGATTCAAAAGTTTCGCAGTTGTTATAATTACGTGTGACAAGTAAAACTGATCTTGACTTTGAGTTCCTCTTCCCATAAACAGGGACATTCTAACCTTCATAATTACTTACAGTAAGTACGTTCAAAACGTCTGGAGGTTATGTTGCAACTTTATAGAACTCTGGTGAGGCCACATCTGGAGTATTGCACACAGTTCTGGTCACCCCACTACAGGAAGGATGTTGAGGCTTTGGAGAGGGTGAAGAAGAAGTTTATCAGGATGCTGCCTGGTTTAGAGGGCGTGTGCTATCACGAGAGGCTGGACAAATGTAGATAGTTTTCTCTGAAGCGTTGGAGGCTGAGGGGAGATCTGATAGAGGTTTATAAGATAATGAGAGGCATAGATAGAGTGGACAGTGAGTATCTGTTACCCAGGGTTCAAATGTCTAATACCAGGGGGCATGCTTTGAAGGTGAGAGGGGGTAGGTTCAAAGGGGATGTGAGGGGTAAGTTTTCTTACTCAGAGAGTGGTGGATGCCTGGTGTGGTTGTAGAGGCAAATACATTAGAGGCTTTTAAGAGATGTTTGGATAGGCACATGGATATAAGGAAGATGGAGGGATAAGGACATGGTGTAGGTAAGAGGGATGAGCGTTTAGGTATTTTTAACTGGTTTGGCACAATATTGTGGGCAGAATGGCCTGTCCATGTGCTGTACTCTCCTATGTATTTACATACCAGCCTCTGTGACCCATGTAGGGCCTCATAAGTCCCCACTGCTCCCCAGAGCTTTGCAAGATCTCAACATCTATCGGCCTTAGTTTCCTGTCAAGAATAATAACTTCCCATTCCCCACTGGCCAGTCCTCGAGGCATCTTGTACGTGGACGACCGACCCTCGCCCCACACCAGAGCAGATCAGTGAACTCCACCCTAAGCCTATGAGAGGCCCAGCCCTCCCTTCCCCTCGACACCTCTTCATTTAAAAAAGTGTCGCACCCACCTCCAGGTGAGAACCTTCTTCCCCCAGGTGTTTCCAGACAGCGCATACCGCCTCCTCCTCCTCCTCCTCCTCCTCCTCCTCATCATCTCCGAGGTGCCGATAATGTCGGGGAGCGAGCACCTCGGCTTCTTCATCATTTCCAGCGTTCTCTGATCTGTTAGGGAGATTTAGAGACAGGGTGAAGGTGGAGAAAGAGTATTATGGAGAGAGGGAAGAGACATAGTTATACTTTATTGATCCCGGGAGAAATTGGTTAAAGCATCAGATTTCCTTGTCTGACACCCTTTCCCTGCCTGGTTGACAGTAACTGTATTCATAATAAAATATATACACAAGCAAAATCAATGGGATAAAAAACCTCTTTCAACATTCTTAGTGTCAGTTGGTCAATATTGTATATTTGGCAGTGTTAACTTATCTTTTTAAACTCTAGACCCGCCCCCCCCACACCTTTTTGTAGTTGGAGGGGCTTCCGCACCCAGCTGAGCTCCTCTATGTGTGGTTACGGAAGAACACTATGCTGTTGTTCTTCCCCTCCGACTCTTCCCGCTGGCTGCGCTGAGCTTCAGTGCGTACCTCAGCATGTACTCCCATAGCCTGGAACGTGCCAGGCAAAAGCATTCCCCTACAGCAAGGGTTCCCACTCTTTCTTATGCCATGGACCCTACCATCAACCGAGGAGTCCGTGAACCCCAGCTTGGGAACCTCTGATCTACGTGCTGGTAGACCATCAAGTCTCGGGTCAACCAAAGGGCGTCTTTCGCCGAGTTGATGATCTGCCAGCAGCACCGGACGTTGGTCTCCGTGTGCGTCCTCGGGAACAGCCCGTAGATCAGAGAGTCCTCTGTTAGGCAGCTGTTGGGGATAAACCGTGACACTAGCCCATCCATCCTCCTCCACACCCTCTTTGCGAACTGACAGTGTGCAAAGAGGTGGGTCACAGACTGCTCCTCACTGCAGTCCTCCCGTGGGCAGTGGGGTGCGGAGACGATGTTCCGGGTGTACAGGAGGGCTCTGACTGGGAGGGCCCCTCTCACCGCCAGCCAGGCGAGGTCTTGGTGCCTGTTGGTGAGGTCTGGCGATGAGGCATTTTGCCAGATGAACTGGACAGTCTGCTCCGGGAACCACCCCCCTGTGTCCATCACGTCCTTCTCCTGCAGTGCCTGCAGGACACTACGTGCCGACCACTGCCTGATGGCCCTGTGGTCAAAGGCGTTCTCCTGGAAGAACTTCTCCACGAAGGACAGGTATGCCGGCAACAACCAGCTGACTGGGGCGTTGCGCGGGAGTGGGGCCAGACCCATCCTTCGTAGCCAGGACGACAGGTAGAACCTGGGCATATAGTGGTATGGGCGACTGTGGAACCTGAACATTTTGCTTCTCAGCTTGACCACAAATGAACAGTCGTGCTGGTCTCTAAAATCTACCGTTCACCCCCCTCTATCCGTTCTCTAACAAATGGCCTACACATCTGGAAACTTGAATTCACATTTCACCAAGGCAGTTAGGAAATGAAGTTCAAATCATTTGAGGCAATCGTAACACTAATGAGTTGTAGTTAAATTATATTGATTTCACAAATGTCTGTAAGGGAAGGAAATAGAAGCATTGTGTCACCAGATCCCTGAGAATATATATCCATTGAGATACAGAAAGATAGAGACGAGGACACATAGAGAAGGGAAAAGCAGAGATATAGATGGAGACAGGGAAAGAGAGACAGATAAAGAGAGAGGGACAGACGGAGAAATAGCTTGAGAGGGGAAGAGAGAGAGAGAGAGAAAAACACAGACAGATAGAATGGGGAAAAGAAGAGAGGGGTAGATAGAGAGAGGGGAAGAGAGAAAATTACAGATAGACAGACCAATAGAGAGAGAGAGAGAAAGGTAAATAGAGACAGATAGATAGAAAGAGATAGAAAGACAAACACTAGGCAGGGCCTTCCTCAGACTCTCCACTCTGTGTAAATGACTTACCTCTGACATCCCCCCGCCCCCCCCCCGTACTTCCCTCCAATCACCTTACAATGATGCCCCCTCATGTCAGCTACTCCCTGGGAAAATGTCTCCAGCTGCCCACTTATCATTTTATTAAGCCCCTACCCCGTCACTTCTCATCTTCCTTCACTCCAGAGAAAAAAGCCCTAGCTCACTCATCCAATCCCCATAAGACATGGGATAATCCAGGCAACATCCTGATAAATCTCCTCTGCACCCTCTCTAAAGGCTCCACATCCTTCCCATAATGAGGCAACCAGAACTGAATGGTCTAACATGTCCCTGGTGTGGAGTCATGAGGATGTCAGTGCCTTTCTAATGCACCTTCTCCAACTGTTCGGGGCAGCCGGAGGCCAGGAATCTCCACTCTTGCACTGGGAAGGATCTCATTTCTGGTGCATTGCCGGGTGTGGCCTGCCCACTAGAGTTGCTAGAGTGGGATTAAAGCCTCAAAGCTGGGAAATGGCCATTGATTACCAATTTTGCCCAGAATCCAGTTTGGTTAATCTTAAAGTTGCCCACCGTGGGTTGTCCATGGCTGCATAGTGTACAGGAGGGCAGCACTGCCCTGCCCTGGGACAGGAGAAGGAGAGCACACTGTTTGAAAAGAACTTGGTGTTGTGGAATGGTACAGAGCTTCTGTTAGAGTCAATATAGCTGACCATCTTACACTTTCCTTTTTTGTCTCCTCAGCTTTTCCCTTCCCCCCTTCCTCGTCCCATCAATTCTCCGAAATTCCCAGCTCTTGCTCGCTTTTCACCACATGGATATTGATCAGCCAATGCCACCAAGATCTCACCGAGAATTCCAGTCTCCTCAATCCCAGCAAATCTCTGCATGGATTTGATGGCACTGGTCAAGCTCCCCAGGGTCCGGAGCTGGTTCGTCATAGGGTCCGGGCGCGGCAGGTAACCATAACGGGTCAGCCAGTCCTGAAAGAGGGTGACAAGAAGTGGCGATAGTTGTAACTCTGTCAGTCCCACTCATTCCCAGTCTCACACAGTTCAAAGTACACTTATTGTCAATGTACGTATAGAACTGTGCAAAGGTCTTAGACACATAACATGCCTATAAAAAGTATTCAACCCCCCCACCCCGAGAACTTTTCATGTTTTATTGTGTTACAAAATTGATCTAAATTTATTACTATTATTAAATACAAAATAATTGATTACAGAGTTACTCACCCCCTTCAAGTCAGTATTTAGTAGATGCACCCCTGGCAGCAATTACTGCTTTGAGTCTGTGTGGAAAGGTCTCTATCAGCTTTGCACATCTGGACTCTGCAATTTTTCCCCATTCTTCTTTACGAAACTGCTCAAGCTCTGTCAGATTGCATGGGGATCATGAGCGAACAGCCCTTTTCAAGTCCAGCCACAAATTATCAGTTGGGTTGGGGTCTGGACTCTGACTTGGCCACTCCAGGATATTAACTTTGCTATTTTTATGCCGTTCTCATGGAGCTTTGGCTTTACGCTTGGCGTGATTGACTTGCTGGAAAACAAATCTTCTCCCAAGTCGCAGTTCTCTTGCAGACTGCATCAGGTTTTCCTCCAGGATTTCCCTGTATTTTGCTGCATTCATTTTACCCTCTACCTTCACAAGCCTTCCAGGGCCTGCTGCAGTGAAGCATCCCCACAGCATGATGCAGCCACCACCAGGCTTCACAGTAGGAATGCTGTGTTTTTGATGATGTGCAGTGTTTGTCTTATGCCAAACATAACATTTAGTCTGATGGCCAGAAGGCTCAATTTTGGTTTCATCAGATCATAGAACTTTCTTCCAGCTGACTTCAGAGTCTCCAACATGCTTTCTGTTAAACTCTAGCAGAGATTTCATGTGTTTTTTCAACAGTGGCTTTCTCTTTGCCACTCTCCCAAAAAGCTGCAACTGGTGAAGAAACCGGGCAACCTTTGTTGTATGTACAGTCTCTCCCATCTCAGCCACTGAAGCTTGTAACTCCTCCAGAGCTGTCATAGGTCTTTTGGTGGCCTTTCTCACTAGACCCCTTCTTGAACTGTCACTCAGTTTTTGAGAACAACCAGCTCTAGGCAGATTTACAGCTGTGCCATATTCTTTCCATTTCTTGATGATTGACTTAACTGTACTCCCAACTGTATTCAGTGACTTGGAAATTTTCTTGTATCCATCTTCTGACTTATGCTTTTCAATAACCTTTTCACAGAGTTGCTTGGAGTGTTTCTTTTGTTTTCATGGCATACTTGTTGCCAGGATACTGACTCACCAGCGGTTGGACCTTCCAGATACAGGTGTATTTTTACTACAATCGATTGAATCACCTTGACTGCACACGGGTGATCTCCATTTAACTAATTATGTGACTTCTAAAACCAAATAGCTGCACCAATGATGTCATACTAAATGGGGGGGTGAATAATTATGCAATAAATTATTTAGTGTTTTATATTTGTAAATTAATTTCGATCACTTAGTAGATATTGGTTTTCACTTTAACCCAAAAAAAGCCTTTTTCTGTTGACCAGTGTCAGAAAAAGCCAGATTAAATCCACTGTGATTCAATGTTGTAAAACAATAAAACATGAAGACTTCGAAGGGGGGTGAATTCCTTTTATAGGCACTGTACTCGCGCTCCCAGTCGCTTCACGCCACAGAAACTGGCATAAGCACCGGTCTGATGGGCCACAAGGCTCAGGACAGACTTTAACTTTATATATAGCTATGGTGCCAAAGATTCTTGCACAGTACTGTAGTAATTTTATATATTGCACTGTACTGCTGCAAAAAAAAACAAATTTCATGACATATGTGAGTGATGATAAACCTGATTCCGATATGGGTCTCTGTTGTGGATTGAGAGTGGGAAGGGGGCAGGGAGAGGGGAATCATGGTTGGGAAAATGGGAGGGGAGAGAGGAGGGAGCTGGAAGCACCAGAGAGACATTCTGTAATGATCAATAAACCAATTGTTTGTAATCAAATGACCTTGCCTGGTGTTTCAGAGCTGGGTGTGTCTGCACCCATGTCACCCCCTACCCCTGCCACTGGTACTCCTTCTCTGCCACCTGTCCCATACCCCTCCCGTGGCACTCCACCCTCGCCAGTCCCAACATCCTTTCTTCCTGTCAAATTTACAAACTTGCTCTTTGCTCCATATTGACATATACAGTGCTGTGCAAATGTCTTAGGCACCCTAGCTATATACATGTGCCTAAGACTTTTGCACAGTGTGTTGGTCACTGTGAGATAGGTGAGTGTGTGACCACACCGGGTTATACCGGTCACAGCGTGAAACTGTGGGAGTATGACTGACACTGAGTTACATTGGCGACTGTGTGAGTCAGTAAGTATTACCAGTATTAAATTACATTGGTAACTGTGTGACGGACTTCCAAGTTCTCCAATGGAATCCTACTGCCAAGCACATCTTACCCCCCCACCTCTTCTCTGCTTTCCATGAGGGTTGCTCTCTGCCTGTATCCCTTGGCCACTCGTCCCTCCGCACCGATCACCCTCCTGGCACCTACCCCTGCAAGTGCTACACCTGCCCCACAACTTCACCCTCGCCACCATTCAGGGACCCAAGCAGCTCTTCCATGTGTGGTGACACTTCACCTGCGAGTCTGCCGAGTTATCTATCGTATCCGGTACTCCCACTGTGACTTCTACATGTGTGAGACCGCTTACAAATTGGGGAACTGCTTTGCTGAGCACCTTCTCTCTGTCCCTTGCAAAAGGCAGGATCTCCCAGTGGTTACCCATTTCAATTTGGCTTCCCATTCCCATTCTGACATATAACCACATAACAATTACAGCACAGAAACAGGCCATCTTGGCCCTTCTAGTCTGTGCTGAACTCTTACTCTCACCTAGTCCCACCGACCTGCACTCAGCCCATAACCCTCCATTCCTTTCCTGTCCATATATCGATCCAATTTAACTTTAAACGACAACATCGAACCTGCCTCAACCACTTCTGCTGGAAGCTCGTTCCACACAGCTACCACTCTCTGTAAAGAAGTTCCCCCTCATGTTACCCCTAAACTTTTGCCCTTTAACTCTCAACTCATGTCCTCTTGTTTGAATCTCCCCCACTCTCAATGGAAAAAGCCTATCCACGTTAACCCTATCTATCCCCCTCATAATTTTAAATACCTCTATCAAGTCCCCCCATCAACTTTCTACATTCCAAAGAATAAAGACCCAACTTGTTCAATCTTTCTCTGTAACTTAGGTGATCAAACCCAGGTAACATTTTAGTAAATTTCTCTGTACTCTCTCTATTTTACTGACAGCTTTCCTATAATTTGGTGGCATCTTTCCTACATGTTGGCCTCCACTACTGCCACGATGACGCCACACTCAGGTTGGAGGAGCAAGTCCATCTGGGTAGCCTCCAACCTGATAGTATTATCGTTGATTTCTCTAACTTCAAAGATTCAAAGTACATTTTATTATCAAGGCAAGTATGCAGTACACAGCCCTGAGATTCCTCTTCCTGCAGACAGCCACAAAACAGACAGAAAACCGTGGAACTCATTCAAAGAAAAAACACCAAAACCCCAACAGGAAAGAGAAAGAACATGCAGAAAATCATGCATAGTGGCAAAAAAAGTGTCAACAACAAAAAATACAAGCATCAACCCAGAAATCATCGAAACACTCCAGGCAAGTTCAATTCAGTTAATGTCAGTTCTGATAATTTCTCCCCACTTCCACCTTCTCTCTTTTTCCATTCCCCATTGATTGCCCTCTTAGACCTTCTCTTCTCCTCGCCTGCCCATCTCCTCCCTCTGGTTTCCCTCCTCCTTCCCTTCCTTCCATGGTCCACTCTCCTCTCCTATCAGATTCCCTCTTCTTCAGCCCTTTATCTCTTCCACCTATCAGCTGCCATCGTCTTACTTCATTCCTCCACCCCCACCCACCCACCTTCCCTCTCGCCTGGTTTCACCTGTCACCCCCCAGCTCGTACTCCTCCTCCTCAGCACAAAATACTCTGCAGATGCTGGAAATCCGAGCAACGCTCACAGCACGCTGGAGGAACTCAGCAGGTCGGGCAGCATCTGTGGAAACGTTGACTGATCGTTTCCACGGATGCTGCCCGACCTGCTGAGTTCCTCCAGCGTGCTCTGAGTGTTACTCCTCCTCCTCCTTCCCCAACAATCTTATTCTTGCTTCTGCCCCCCTTCCTTTCTGGCGAAGGGCTCGGCCTGAAATATCAACTGTTTATTCCCTCCGTAGGTGTTGCTGGACCTGCTGACTTTCTCCGGCATTTTGTGTGGGTAACAGTGTGAGACTGGACGTGAATGGCAGGAAGGTACAAAGGTGATAATAAAGTTCAAAGTGAGCTGAGACCAGTATATCACAGTGACCAACTAGGCCACAGTGTGAGCTCACTCCCACCAGCAGAACCCAGCGTCGGTGACCGGCACGCAGCATTTAAGTTGAAGAAGTTTGAAGGTTTCCGGTAGTTGTACTGTGAAGGCAGTCTTGTGGTCTTTATGTTCTTCAGGATGATCTGGAACGTGGGCGGAGCAGCAATGGCACTGGAGAGCCGCTTCTTCAACTCATCTGCAGAAACAGATTAATTTCTACCTTTAATGTCTCTTTTTTCCCCTTTCCAAGGTGGACGGGGTTCTGCCAGTGCCCTTGACCTGCAGCTGAACTCAAACCGTGGTTCCTTGCGGCGATGGGACCCTGCTGTCAGGGCTCACCGACCGGCCATTTCTCGATATCCCAAGGGCCTGAGGCTTCCTGGCCCCATGGATGAGCCCATCCTATTCTGGTGCATTGTGGGAGAAAACGAAATATCGGGAACAGCGGACCCGCTGTCGGAGGGTTTTGTACTCAGCAAATCATTCTCTCTCTTTCTCTCATTGGTGGGGAGGAGTTTGCTGGCGATTCTCGAGTCAGAGAACTCAGGAAAAGAAATCTGGCAGACTTTAACACTGTAAATCAGTAAGTTGTTGGTCTCCCCTCTTGCTGTGTGACACCGCTCTGCCCCTTTAATAGGGAGAAAAAGAGCCCGTGCCATGCCAAGTTGTCGGGTGAATGATCAGTTTTTCTGTACTGCAGATCCTGGTCTCTGCTGGGGGCTTCGTTGTTGCTTGCTTGGCGGGTGGTGAGTGTTGATGCTTTTTTTGCTGAAGTGGGCGAGGGCGAGGGGGAGGGGGAGGGTTGATGCTTTGCTGATGCTTGTGCGTGGGAAGGGAGAGAAGGGGGCTTTGGGGTTCTAGCATTTTTACTATCATTCATTCGTTCTTTGGGGTACTCTTTGTGTGGATGTCTGCAAAGAGCAAGAATCTCAGGTTGTATATTGTAGACACTCTCTGATATTAAATGGAACTGTTGAATGTTGGATGAATTTAGCGGGTGAGCAGAGACAGCGGAGGCAGAGGGCGTAGGGTGACATTTTGGGTCATTTTGCAATAACGGACCGTACTTCAAACTCCACAATTCAAACCCAATCGTGAGGAAGCCCCGGTTCCTTTTCAATGATTGTGGTTTCGTTGTCCACAAGATTCACACACGCACAAATTAGTTCCAAGTGTTGCCTATTCAGCCTCCAAAGCCTAGGAAATGTTAAATCACTGCTGGATAAAGTGCTGGTAGTTCTAGAACTCTTCCCATCAAAACTGCTTGGCATTGATTCTGCTCACAACATCCAACAGGAGGCCCTTCCCTTGGGAAGACTGTGGATTAATTCAACGGCAGGAGAGAGAGGGAACCTTTCCACAGACACAGCAAATTGAACCGATTAAGATCAAGAAGGCACAAGCGAAGTGGGGTTGGACTGGGTCAATAAAATTTGATCTCTGAGAATAAAATAAGGCAGAATCAAGGCAGGTTGAGCAGCTTGGAAGGAATCTGTGAAGAGCACTGATCCACTACATGGAAATAAATTCCTCTGAGTGTTTGGTTGGACATGTTCAAAATTATCAGGACTTAAGACAATAAGACTATTAAAACATAGGAACAGACTGAGGCTATTCTATCCTGGATGATTCAATATCCCTCTCAACCCTGTTCTCCTGCCTTCTTGTAACCCTTGACACCCTGACTAATCCAGAACCTTTCTTTGAATATACCCAGTGCCTTGTCCTCCACATCCATCTGTGGCAATGAATTCCGCAGATTCAGCACCCTTTGGCTAATGAAATTCCTCCTCATCACTGTTCTAAAGGGACGTCCTTCTATGCTGAGGTGCTGCCCTCTGGTCCTAGACTCCCCAACTATAGGAAACTCTATCAAGGCCTTTCAACATTCGATAGGTTTCAATGAGATTTCCCCCCCCACCATTCTTCTAAACTCTAGCAAATACAAGCCCAAAGCCATCAAATGCTCCTCATACATTAACCCCTTCATTCAAAGTTCAAAGTAAATTTATTATCAAAGTACATACAGTTTATGTCACCATATACAACCCTGAGATTCATTTCCTTGTGGGCATACTCAATAAATCCATAATAGAATAATAACCATAATAAAATCAATGAAAGACTGTCCCAACTTGGGTGTTCAACCGGAGTACAAAAGACAACAAACTGCAAATGCAAAAAGAAAGAAATAATAATAATAATAATAAATAAATAAGCATTAAATATCAAGAACCTGAGATGAAGAGTGCTTGAAAATGCATCTATAGGTTGAGGAAACATTTTCATGATGAAGCAAGTGAAGTTACCCCTGTGGTTCAAGACCCTGATAGCGGAGGGGTAATAACTGTTCCTGGTGATGTGAGTCCTGAGGCTCCTGTACTTTCTTCCTGATGGCAGTAGCGAGAAGAGAGCATGTTGTGTGTGGTGGGTGTTCTTGATGATGGATGCTGGTTTCCTGTGACAACGCTTCATGCAAATGTGCTCAACGATGGAGGGCTTTTACCCGTCATGGATTGGACTGTATCCATTATTTTTTTGTATTATTTTCCATTCAAAGGCTTTGGTGTTTCCATACCAGGCTGTAATTCAGCCAGTCAATATACTCTCCACCACTCATCTACAAAAGTTTGTCAAAGTTCATTCCTGGGATCATTCTAATGAACTTCCTTTAGACCCTCTCCAATGCAAACACGTACATCATTTCTTAGATAAGGGGCCCAGATCAGTTCACAATACTCCAAGTTCAGTCTGACCATTGCCTTATAAAGCCCCAGCATTGCATCCTTGCTTTTATATGCTGGTCTCCTCAAATTGAATGCTAACGTTGCATTTGCCTTCCTTACCACCAACTCAACCTGCAAGCTAACCTTCAGGAAATCCTGCACGTCCCTTTGCAACTCTGATTTTTGAATTTTCTCCCAGTTTAGAAAATAGTCCAGGCCTTTATTCCTTCCACCAAAGTGCATGACCATACACCTCCATCTGCCACTTCTTTGCTCATTCTCCCAATCTGTCTAAGTCCTTCTGCAGACACCCTGCTTCCTCAGCACTACCTGGCCCTCAACCTATCCTCATATCGTTCACAAACCTGGCCACAAAATCGCCAATTTCTTCATCCAAAACATTGACATATAACACGAAAAGAAATGGTCCCAACATCAACCCCTGCAGGGCACCATTCATCACCGGCAGCCAACCAGAAAAGGCCCTCTTTATTTCCACTCTTTACCCCCGCCAGTCAGCCAATCTTCTATTCAAGCTCTATCTTTGATTTCTTGTAATACGATGAACTCTTAACCTGTTAAGCAGCCTCAGCTGTGAGTCATCTTGAAAGCTAAAATGAAAATCAAATGAAATAGTAAATAGCACGTATAGATAGAGGTGGCTCCTTCAAAAGATCAGAATACTTTGCATTTGGGAGCAGGGTTAAGCAAATGTATAGTAAGGTGAAAGTAGTCACAGTTAAAGTTTAAAGTGTTGGAAAGTTATTAGAGTATAGTGTCATCAGAGTGAATGGGATTTTGCAGTTACCTATATAATATTTAATCATACCTTGTGATATCAATAATATTTTTAGTCCTTATGCCACCATAACAGTAATGGTTACTTAGCATATAGTTCCTTAAAGTTGTTATAGCTGGAGATGGTATTGGGGACAAGCTCCCACTACCAATTAAATGCTCCCAATGGTGTGCACCTCAAATAGCCTCTAACAACCAATTCCAGCTCCTGGCCTTCACGTGTGGCTTAGCCACTAAGCCCGGCAGAACCGTTTCTACTGACAGGAGAAGGGGCAAAGGTGGGTTACTGGCACCTTAAAACCAGTCGCTTCGATAGGGCTCGTCAGCCATGGTTGGCAGCTCATCAAGGAGAAGGAAAACTCCGATCTCAAATCCCCACTGCCTGGCAGCTATACCCACTCATGGGGAAGGCTTTGGGAGTAAAGCCCGGCGGGGGGGGGGAGAAATCCGGAGCTGGAGTCCCTAGGGGAGTCCGACGTTGAGTTCAACGCTGACTGGCAACTCCTGCGACGCTGCTGATACCAAACTGCATCAGTCTCTGCCATTCCTTTGGGTTCATCAGTTGCATGGAGAGTGGGAGAGGTTGCTACACTGGCAACAGCTTGCTCTCCATATCGTACTGCCCAGGCTTGCATATCTAGACAGCAAGGACACAACATCCATGGTCAACTTTGACCAACGGAGGCCTCACTCAGACTCAGACTTAGCATAAGGGGAGGCAGGATGGAGGGATGGAGAATCTACGGCCAGCATACTCCAGAAGCAAGGCCACCTGAACCGCTACATGCAGAATATACCTGCACTAGTGCACACTCTGAAACCGAGCAAAGGATGACCCTTATAATCAACATCCACAAAATAAAGGTCTTCCACCTTTACTTTTGGGTGGGGGGGATGGTTGGAGATATGTCTGTATTAAGGCGCCCCTTCCCTCCGCTAGCCTGCAGGTCACCCTCGGGCAAGGTGTAGCACCTGCTTAGCCCCCATTCGGGGTCACGAAAAGCCATGGGAGCAGGCGGTGGATGGTCGTATGAGCAGCTGGTGCATATCACTAGTCCTGTTTGACATCACTGAAGAGTACTGACAACGGCTGGGGTCGTCCGTCTTTGAAAGACTCTGCCCAGAAGAAAGCAATGGCAAAGCACTTCTGTAGAAAAAATTTGCCAGGAACAATCACGGTCATGGAAAGACCATGATCACCCATGCCATACGACACGGCACACAATGACAATGATGCTAATGATTTAGCATATGTAACCTGTTACAAAGCTACAGGGCTGTGATCCTCTGTGTTTAACCTCACTCAGCAGATTCAGGCCGAACTCAGAGAAATAGGACACGAGATGAGATGATAACCTACATCCTCTGCTTTCAGATACTTCTGTCAGCTTCCCGCCTGAATTACCTCTTCCGCTGACTCGAGTACGTGTGTAATGAAGACTCCAGGTGCTGGGGACTGACCTAGTCACTTATTTATTGAGTTACAGGCAATCTTTCCGGGCAGCCCAGCAATTCCCTAGCCTAAACACAGGGCAATTAACAACGACCGATTAAGCTAACAACCAGTACGTCTCTAGACTGCGGGAGGAAACCGGAGCTCCCGGAGGAAACCCATGCGGTCCTGGGGAGAACGTACAAACTCCTTACAGGCCGCTGCGGGAATTGATACTGCAAAGCGATGTCCTAATCACTGCGCTACGTGCCGCTCCATGCTATCCTGCAGCGTGACATTTCATTTCATTACCTGATGAGGCTCCTGGCGCGCACTGATTTCTCATTTACTGAGACTGCAGTGAATAAGGAGTCTGAAACAGAGTTACGGCATGGGAATGGGAAACAGGCATGGCGGTACAGTATAGGAGGGCGACCTGCTGTTGCTCACTTACTACATTCAACCGTGACCTACCACACGGAGTTACCACCTTCAATCTCAACACTCTGCACTTTCAATCACAAACAAGAGCAAATCTGCAGACGCTGGAAATCCGAGCAACACAGACAACATGCTGGAGGAACTCAGCAGGCCAGGCAGCATCTACTGAAAAGAGTAGCAGTCGGCGTTTCGGGCGGAAACTCATCACTACTGAACAAGCTGATAAAATCTTTGAGCCGTTGTGATAGTTGATTGCCCGCAGCAGAGAGCAGAGAAGCCGCTAACCGCACCCAACGCCCTTGTGCTGGGCACGTTAACCGACTTCACTAGCACAGATGGAGGTGAGCATTGCCCCGCCGACTCGTCGATGATCGTTTGGGAATTTGAAATGTCCAGAGAAAAGGCACCGATGGGGACGATGTTAGAACTGGAAAGATTGCTTGCAATACAGTTTGTAGCTATAGACTGTGCAAAAGTCATCCGATCACATCCCCGACATCTATCATTCATGATCCACCTCTCCGTCTTTGAAAGCTCCGACTGAATCTGTTTTTACTGCCATCTCAGCTCCCTATTTCGATTAGCACAATCCACAAGGTTCTCTATCTATCTATCGAACTATCTTTCTCTCTCTCACTTCCTCACTCTCTATTTCTCACTCTCTCTCCCCCTTTCCCTCTCGTTCTCTCTCCCCTCTCCCCTCCCTCTCTCTTTCTCACATACTCTTTATTTCTCTCTCTCTTTCCATCGTAAGCCTGTGCCGTCTGACTGTTGAACCCCCTGCCACCCGCAAGCACTAGCCCCTCGCTCATTCCCAACCTCTGCCCCGCGGAGAGCGACGCGGCTTCCCCCTCCAGGTTCCGTGGGAACGCACCCAAAACGCTTACCACTCCTTTGCTGATGTCCTGGGCCGCTGGCTGCTCGCTCCTGCTTAATTCGGCAAAGGTCAGGATGGTCCAGATGAGCGGGATCGTTGCTGGTGCTGGGGTTATCCTCTCCAACATGTTTCCGAGCAACGCAAACCTTCCGCGCCACAAGCAGACCTGCTGGGCTTTATCCTGTTGCGCTTTGTGTCCTGCTGTGCCCCTCTTCACCTGGGACCTGCCTCGATTACCTCCCCTCCCGTCTGTCCCTCCTTTGCCCCCTCCCTTTCTCACTCACACCCTCTCGTAGTTCTGTCCTCTGTTTTACCCGGTTCCTGTTTTGCTTCTCGTTTATACTTAATTTCTCTCTCCGCCCACTGCCAAGGGGTTCCTCTCCAACTGTCTCTTTCTGGCTCTGTCTGGCAAATCCTCTCCGCCTGTTAAACTTTACGTATCTGCTGTTAGCCATCTCCTGTGTCTTTCAGCCTTCAGTCAGCGTTTAGCTATGAGATTTTGAATTCCTCGATGCATTTTGTATGTTGACCTCTGCTTTACCCTGCCCCCACCAGACTCTGATTTATAATTCACTTAGTTCAGTTTCTCCTTGTCTCTTCTCTATCCATACGTCTGGGAGAGCGGTGCAAGTGTGTTAAATGAATATCCCCATGGGAGACTGAAATGTTATACCAGCAGACATTAAGACACACACATACACACACACACACACACACACACACACACACACACACACACACTTGTTAATTAGTCCTGCTGAAGGGTCTTGGCCTGAAACGTCGACGGTACTCTTTTCCATTGATGCTGCCTGGCCCGCTGAGTTCCTCCAGCATTTTGTGTGTGTATTGCTTTGGATTTCCAGCGTCTGCAGATCCCCTCTCGTTTCTGAGTCAATTATTCCTTCTGTCGGTCAGATTTGCACACTTGTCCATCCGAGTAGATTTCTGCAGTACAGCAATTCTCTCACACACGGCGCTCCACAAATTATAAAGAAGACACCGCTTTTTCAATTATGAAAAAAATACTGTCAAGGTAGAAAGTGGAGATATGGGGATAATTCCCTCAAAAGTACCCCCCCCCCCAGTGAGTGGGGTGCTGTGTTGTGGGACGAATAGTGCTGTCTGTCCCTCCGGACGGTCAGACCCACACACTACAGCATTTGCTCCGTAATGCCTGTGGAGGAGGCTAAAATGCCTCCCACATCTCTAACTGAGCAGGTGAGAGGTTGACACGGCTCCGGTGCACTGACTCAGGAAAGGGAAGATGTACAGAGGTGGTGGGGGAACGGCCACATCTGCGGGGGGTGGGGGGGGGATGCTTTCTCCTCATCGTTCCTCTTATCTAAATCGTTTCCATCTGTGACTTGCTCTTCGGCAAATATTCAACTTGTAATTCCACACTCCCCAATATGCACTGAGAACAGGGGCGCCTTTAGGGACTGAATACGAAAGTAGGAAGTGCCTTTTGAGGTACTGCCTGCCCCAAAGGCGGGTCTGTCCTGCCGATGCTCCCTAGCCCATCTGTCAGGAGCAGAAACCCTGGGGGCATTCGCGCTAGGCGTGGCACTTTCTTCCGGAGGCAGTCGCAGGGCAGATGTACAAGATGAAGCAGGAATTTTTCAGAAGCGGGGCCGTGAGCGTGACTGCTGGTAAACTCGGAAAGCCGGCATACCCGCGTCCCCTGTACGTGTGCAGCGAGTGACAATATTCCCGAGGAGGATAGACGATGCCCCCCAACCCCCCACCCCCACGAGCCAGGCAGGACACAGAGTAGAGGGTGAGCATCTGCGGCGATGCTGCCGGAGGGTGGCTCACACAGCGGGACGTCGCTGAGTTGCAGTGTGCGGGAGGAGCTCCCAGCGGGTCGGGCGGCATCTGTGGGAGGCAAGGAGCTGTCAACGATACGGGCCAAGGTCCTGCGTCAGGCCTGGAGTGGAGATGGGAGGCAGCCAACACCGAGGGGAGAGGAGCAGGGTCTGAGACGGGAGTCCGGGGCGGTCGGTGGCTGCAGGAGGGCGCGTAAGACGAGCCTTTGCACTCTGGTCGCCGCGGCAACACGGATATTTCAGCGGCACCCATTAACCTTCTCATTCTTATATCGGCCCACGGCCTCCTCTACTGCCACAATGAGGCCAAACGCAGGTTAGAGGAACAATTCCTCATATTCTGTCAGGGGGACCTCCAACCTGATGGCTTGACTATCCTCATGACTTGCCCATCACCTCCTCCCCTTTATACCTTGGTCTACCGTCCTCTCCTATCCAATTCATTCTTCTTCAACCCTTTATCACCTCCCACCTCCCCTACCCACCCACTTTCCTCCTCGTCTGGCCTCACCTGTCACTTCCCTTCTCCAAGAATCACTAGTTCTGGAATGGTTCCAGAGAACTGGAAAATTGCAAATGTCACGCCACTCTTTGAGAAGGAGGGGAGGCAAAAGACAAGAAATTATAGGCCAGTTCACCTGACTTTTAGTGGTTGGGAAGATGTTGAAGTTTATTAGGTGGAAGCGGGCGAGGCGAGGAAGGTTTGACATTCATTTTCTGTTGCTATTTGAGGAGAGGGGCATTATGACTGTGAGGGCAGTTTGCTGTTCTCGGTGTCGGATGTGGGAGGCCCTGGAGTCTCCAAGCCTCCCGGACGTCTACATCTGCGCCAAGTGCATCGAGATGCAGCTCCTAAGGGACCGCGTTACGGAACTGGAGCTGCAGCTCGATGACCTTCGTCTGGTCAGGGAGAGCGAGGAGGTGATAGAGAGGAGTGGAAGGCAGGTGGTCACGCTGGGGCCACGGGAGGCAGACAAGTGGGTCACGGTTAGGAGGGGGAAGGGGAAAAGGCAGGTGATGGGGAGTACCCCGGCGGCTGTGCCCCTTAACAACAGGTACTCCTGTTTGAGTACTGTTGGGGGGGACAGCTTACCCGGGGGAAGCGACAGTGGCCCTGCCTCCGGCACAGAGTCTGGCCCTGTAGCTCAGAAGGGTAGGGCAAGGAAGAGGAGGGAAGTTGTGATAGGGGACTCGATAGTAAGGGGGTCAGATAGGCGATTCTGTGGACGCAGTCCAGAGACTCGGATGGTAGTTTGCCTCCCTGGTGCCAGGGTCCGGGATATTTCTGATCGTGTCCAAGATATCCTGAAGTGGGAGGGTGAGGAGCCAGAGGTCCTGGTACATATAGGTACCAATGACATAGGTAGGAAAAGGGATGAGGTCCTGAAAGAAGAATATAGGGAGCTAGGAAGGGAGTTGAGAAAAAGGACCGCAAAGGTAGTAATCTCGGGATTACTGCCTGTGCCACGCGACAGTGAGAGTAGGAATGCGATGAGGTGGAGGATAAATGCGTGGCTGAGGGATTGGAGCAGGGGGCAGGGATTCAAGTTTTTGGATCATTGGGACCTCTTTTGGCGCAGGTGTGACCTGTACAAAAAGGACGGGTTACACTTAAATCCTAGGGGGACCAATATCCTGGCAGGGAGATTAGCGGGGGCTACTGAGGTGACTTTAAACTAGAATGGTTGGGGGGTGGGAATCAAATTAAAGAGGCTAGGTGTGAGGAGGTTAGTTCACAACAGAGGGATGGGAACCAGTGCAGAGAGACAGAGGGGTGTAAAGTGAGCGTAGAAGCAAAAAGTACAAAGGGGAAAAGTAAAAGTGGCAGGCCGACAAATCCAGGGCAAGCATTAAAAAGGGCTAAGAGAGTTGTAAAAGAGCGCCTGAAGGCTTTATGTGTCAATGCAAGGAGCATTTGTAATAAGGTGGATGAATTGAAAGTGCAGATTGTTATTAATGATTATGATATAGTTGGGATCACAGAGACATGGCTCCAGGGTGACCAGGGATGGGAGCTCAACGTTCAGGGATATTCAATATTCAGGAGGGATAGACATGAAGGAAGGGGAGGTGGGGTGGCGTTGCTGGTTAAAAAAGAGATTAACGCAATAGAAAGGAAGGACATAAACCGGGAAGATGTGGAATCGATATGGGTAGAGCTGCGTAACACTAAGGGGCAGAAGACGCTGGTGGGAGTTGTGTACAGGCCACCTAACAGTAGTAGTGAGGTCGGAGATGGTATTAAACAGGAAATTAGAAATGTGTGCAATAAAGGAACAGCAGTTATAATGGGTGACTTCAATCTACATGTAGACTGGGTGAACCAAATTGGTAAAGGTGCTGAGGAAGAGGATTTCTTGGAATGTATGCGGGATGGTTTTTTGAACCAACATGTCGAGGAACCGACTAGAGAGCAGGCTATTCTGGACTGGGTTTTGAGCAATGAGGAAGGGTTAATTAGCGATCTTGTCGTGAGAGGCCCCTTGGGTAAGAGTGACCATAATATGGTGGAATTCTTCATTAACATGGAGAGTGACGTAGTTAATTCAGAAACAAAGGTTCTGAACTTAAAGAGGGGTAACTTTGAAGGTATGAGTCGTGAATTAGCTAAGATAGACTGGCAAATGACACTTAAAGGATTGACGGTGGATATGCAATGGCAGGCATTTAAAGGTTGCATGGATGAACTACAACAATTGTTCATCCCAGTTTGGCAAAAGAATAAATCAAGGAAGGTAGTGCACCCGTGGCTGACAAGAGAAATTAGGGATAGTATCAATTCCAAAGAAGTAGCATACAAATTAGCCAGAGAAAGTGGCTCACCTGAGGACTGGGAGAAATTCAGAGTTCAGCAGAGGAGGACAAAGGGCTTAATTAGGAAGGGGAAAAAAGATTATGAGAGAAAACTGGCAGAGAACATAAAAACGGACTGTAAAAGCTTTTATAGATATGTAAAAAGGAAAAGACTGATAAAGACAAATGTAGGTCCCCTGCAAACAGAAACAGGTGAATTGATTATGGGGAGCAAGGACATGGCAGACCAATTGAATAATTACTTTGGTTCTGTCTTCACTAAGGAGGACATAAATAATCTTCCAGAAATAGTAAGGGACAGAGGGTCCAGTGAGATGGAGGAACTGAGCGAAATACATGTTAGTAGGGAAGTGGTGTTAGGTAAATTGAAGGGATTGAAGGCAGATAAATCCCCAGGGCCAGATGGTCTGCATCCCAGAGTGCTTAAGGAAGTAGCCCAAGAAATAGTGGATGCATTAGTGATAATTTTTCAAAACTCGTTAGATTCTGGACTAGTTCCTGAGGATTGGAGGGTGGCTAATGTAACCCCACTTTTTTAAAAAGGAGGGAGAGAGAAACCGGGGAATTATAGGCCGGTTAGCCTAACGTCGGTGGTGGGGAAACTGCTGGAGTCAGTTATCAAGGATGTGATAACAGCATATTTGGAAAACGGTGGAATGATTGGACAAAGTCAGCATGGATTTGTGAAAGGAAAATCATGTCTGACGAATCTCATAGAATTTTTTGAGGATGTAACTAGTAGAGTGGATAGGGGAGAACCAGTGGATGCGGTATATTTGGATTTTCAAAAGGCTTTTGACAAGGTCCCACACAGGAGATTAGTGTGCAAACTTAAAGCACACGGTATTGGGGGTAAGGTATTGGTGTGGGTGGAGAATTGGTTAGCAGACAGGAAGCAAAGAGTGGGAATAAACGGGACCTTTTCAGAATGGCAGGCGGTGACTAGTGGGGTACCGCAAGGCTCAGTGCTGGGACCCCAGTTGTTTACAATATATATTAATGACTTGGATGAGGGAATTAAATGCAGCATCTCCAAGTTTGCGGATGACACGAAGCTGGGTGGCAGTGTTAGCAGTGAGGAGGATGCTAAGAGGATGCAGGGTGACTTGGATAGGTTGGGTGAGTGGGCAAACTCATGGCAGATGCAATTTAATGTGGATAAATGTGAAGTTATCCACTTTGGTGGCAAAAATAGAAAAACAGATTATTATCTGAATGGTGGCCGATTAGGAAAAGGGGAGGTGCAACGAGACCTGGGTGTCATTATACACCAGTCATTGAAAGTGGGCATGCAGGTACAGCAGGCGGTGAAAAAGGCGAATGGTATGCTGGCATTTATAGCGAGAGGATTCGAGTACAGGAGCAGGGAGGTACTACTGCAGTTGTACAAGGCCTTGGTGAGACCACACCTGGAGTATTGTGTGCAGTTTTGGTCCCCTAATCTGAGGAAAGACATCTTTGCCATAGAGGGAGTACAAAGAAGGTTCACCAGATTGATTCCTGGGATGGCAGGTCTTTCATATGAAGAAAGACTGGATGAACTGGGCTTGTACTCGTTGGAATTTAGAAGATTGAGGGGGGATCTGATTGAAACGTATAAGATCCTAAAGGGATTGGACAGGCTAGATGCGGGAAGATTGTTTCCGATGTTGGGGAGGTCCAGAACGAGGGGTCACAGTTTGAGGATAGAGGGGAAGCCTTTTAGGACCGAGATTAGGAAAAACTTCTTCACACAGAGAGTGGTGAGTCTGTGGAATTCTCTGCCACAGCAAACTGTTGAGGCCAGTTCATTAGCTATGTTTAAAAGGAAGTTAGATATGGCCCTTGTGGCTACAGGGGTCAGGGGGTATGGAGGGAAGGCTGGGTTCTGAGTTGGATGATCAGCCATGATCATAATAAATGGCGGTGCAGGCTCGAAGGGCCGAATGGCCTACTCCTGCACCTATTTTCTATGTTTCTATGTTTCTATTACTAAGAATGTGGCTTCGGGATACTTGGAGGTGCGTGATAAAAAAAAAGCCCGAAGTCAGCATGGTTTCCTGAAGGGAAAATCTTTCCTGACAAATCTGTTGGAATTCTTTGAAGAAATAACAGGCAGGATGGACAAAGAAGAGACAGTGGATATAGTTTATTTAGACTTTCTAGATTTACCTAGATACTAGCATAGATTGAACATTGTCTGACTGGCAAGGAGGCAAGACTTGAAATTAAGGGGGTGTTTTCTGGTAGAATGCAGGGGTGTTCCACAGGGGTCCGTGTTGGGACCGCTTCTTTTCTGGTTATGTATCAACGATCTGGATGGCGGAATTGATGGCTTTCTGACAAATTTGCAGACGATACCAAGATAACCGGCGCAAAGATGTGGCAACAGTTCTGGATGCTTATAGGAAGGAAACTGACCAGAATAATATCACAATTAGAATTAGGTTTACTCTCAATGGCAGGGTGTTTTTGAGGCAACAGTAAAGTGCAAAGGTATAACATTCCTATAAATATCAGAAAATAAAATACTGCAAAAGAATAATGAGGAAGTCTTCAAGGATCGTTCAGAAATATCTAAAGATTCAGAAGTAAATTTATAGTCAAAGTTTACGGCCCTGAAATTCACCTTCCCCACAGACAGCCATGAAGAAAGAAAATCCATGGAACCCGCCCGTTCGAAGAAAAACATCAAGCTTCAAACGCAACACAAAAGAAGCTAAGACTTTTGCACAGTACTGAAACATTTGACTCGTTCAAAGAAAACATCAAGTACCCAATGCGCAAAAAAAAAGAACAAATCATGTAAACAGCAAAGAAAGAGAGAATAACACACAGAAACATCAAACCGCAGAGTTCTTGAAACAGCCTGGGAATGTTCAGTTCAGTTCAGTTCAATTTAGCTCTGTTTCGATCGCTGATTGCAGGCCGCAGAGACAGTCCACATCAAAGTGCCCTGATCAAAATTGCGCAAAATAGCAAAAAAAAAGGAGTAAAGCAACACTTTCAGTACGCTGGATGAACTCAGCAGGTCGGGCAGCATCAGTCAGAAATGATGAGTCGACGTTTCGGGCTGGAACCCTTCGTCAGGATTGAAGAATGAAAGATGGGGAAGGATTTGAAGAATGCTTGTAGCGTCAGTTGAAAGACCAGTAATTTGAAAGACAAAGGAGTGGGGGAGGGGAAGCAATGACGTCATAGCCCTGAAAACAATGGGTAGTAGAAGAAGGAGGCAGAACCATGAGGGAGCTGGGGGAGGGGGCAGAGTCAAATAGGGATAGAAGAAGGGAGGGGGAGGGAATTACTGGAAGTTGGAGAATTCTATGTTCATACCAAGGGGCTGGAGACTACCTAGACGGTATATGAGGTGTTGCTCCTCCAACCTGAGTTTAGCCTCATCATGGCAGTAGAGGAGGCTATGTATGGACATATCTGAATGGGAATGGGAAGCAGAGTTGAAGTGGGTGGCTACCGGGAGATCCTGTCTGTTGTGGCAGATGGAGTGGAGGTGCTCGACGAAGCGGTCCCCCAATCTGCATCGGGTTTCACCTCCACTCCGTCCGCCACAATGGGGTGAGCAGAATGGATCCAAATTAGGGCTGCTTAGTCATGGATGCAGCTGCTGAAGATCTCCTTCTGCCTCAGTCCAAGAGCCCAATGACTGAATGAACCACCCACCACCCAACGTGCAAGCTCGTGACTTCTTTCAGTCCTCACGATCCTACCCCCTTCACCACCTAGTGATCACCAAGGGACTTATTCTGGGAGGTTGGGGTGGATTCCCTTAATGGAGAATGCCTGAGTTTGACCTTGCTTGAAGTGGGGAGGCTAATTCACGGGCAGCCACCACGCAGTCCTTTACAGATCAGAGTCAGGGTCCGGTGACACGGAAAACAAGACAACTGGGACCCTTCGCTGCTGCAGTCTTCCTCCGCCCTCACTGCCATTCTGACGTGTCATCATCTTCCACCTGCTCCACCATCAAGGTCGTCATTGGATCGCAGTTTGTCTGAAACCTCCCACTTGATCTTAACAACATGACCTTACTTCTCTGAGGACCATCACCTTGCCATGGCGAAGAGTTCCTGAGAGCAAAGACGTCTGCAGTTCAGCTCTGGGTAGTGTCATGCGACCAGCAACAATGAATATAGAATTGAGTCAGGTTTTATAAACAAATAAACATTTATTAAACTCTGCTCAAAATTAGTAAAAGGACAAACAAACGAAAACCTTAACCAGAAGTAAACTGCTATGCGGCCATTTAACAAACCGCTAAACTCAGTACCAGTTCTTAAAGCGGTAAATGCGAACACAGTATTAAAGTGGTAAATTGGAACACAGTTCTTAGAATGGTAAATTTGAAAGTCCAAGATATTTATACAGTCAATTAGGAGAGACTTCCCTGACGTAAAGAATCCCTTGAAGACACGACGTCACTGCCGATCCCAGCCGGAACCTGCCTTGTCCGCAGGACTCACGACAACGGAAATAAAACGGTTTAAAGGCTCTGACCTTTTCCTCTAGAAACTAGGTACTGCACAACCTTTCTGCTGCTTTTAGCAGAGGTTATCTCATGCAGATCACTCTTACTTGAACGAATTCAATAATAGCCAATCCTCCCCAAAACCGCCAAATGACTCCTTCAGGTTCCCGTCTTCACTCTGCAATACCACTGAAAAGGTACATCAACAAATCTGGCAGCTATTGGTGAAACTGCCCACCCAACACTTCTGTACCTTACAATGGAAAGTAAAACTCCGTTTTAAAACTCTACTGCATCATGTGACTAATATGCAGTGTAGCGGAGTATCTGACTGACGATCTAACTGAAAACTAACTGTGTCACCAGGGGTCTACACTTATATACCTGGTGAGAACAGGTCATCACGTGACCTTTGCAAGACCATTACATCATCCTCATAAGACAGTCACAAGATATCCATGAGGTATGTAACAGTAGGGTCAAGCAGACAAGGACATCCACACATACACATACCCTGAGCACACATACATGGACACTATAAAGACCTACTTCCTCTGTTGAATCCCCTTCTATAGACCCACCATTTCTGTGAGAAAAAGTCGCCCCTCAGGTCCCCTTTAAGTAAGTTACCCTCCCTATCTAAATCTATACCTTCCCCTACTCTTCAAGAAAGACCACGATCGTCCATCTTCTCTACACCCCTCATGATTTACATTCTTCTGTAAGGTTATCCTCAGTACACACTATATATTCCAACTGTGGCCTCACTAGCATCTTGGTGACGTCCCAGTTCATGCAGCTAATGCCCTAGCCAATGAAGGCACATGTGCCAAGTGCCATCTTCACCAGCCTCTCTACCTGCATCCTCACCAAAATTTGTGGTACAATAGACAGTGAAGGCAGTTATCTAAGATCTCAACAGAGTCTAGATCAACTGGGAAAATGGGCCAAGGAATGGCAGATGGAGTTTAACTCCGTCAAGAGTGAGGTGTTGCATTTTTGGTCATTTCAATCAGGCAGGATATCCCATTAGGAGAATTCTGGTCAAGATGGCGAACAACGATTCTTCAGGTGACATCTTCCAGATAGTCAATTATTTCACTTTTTCTACATCTTTTACTTATTCTTTCTATCTTAATTGTGTTTCAGAAACTGTTGGAGCCTGCAACTTACAGTTTGATCAAATGATCTAGTACTGTGCTGTCCCCAAAAGAAATTTCAGGAGAGGACCGCGAGCGCAAGTTGTCTCGAGCAGGAGACCAGAGACGGGGTGCGGAGCCATGATTGACTCCACTTATCGCTGATTGAAATGTTGTTGAAGATTGAAACATCGAGGCAAATGCAGAGGAGGGCAGGTCAGTGGTTGCTCTTCATGGATCAGGAGGCCATGTCAGGCCAGAGGTCGGTGGTCGCTCCCCACGGAAGGACTGAGTTCGAGCTGTCATTCCCTTTAATGCTGATGGAGGATGTTTTCGAAATTTGGAGACACACTGTATGCGATTATCAGTATGGACTGCAGTTTATATTGGTCTCCTTCACTTTTTCTGTGTTTTCTTTCTTGTTGCTGATTGGCGGGTGGGTGATATGTTACCTTTTTTGGGTGATAGAGGGGTTGGGAATTTAGGGTCTGATGTTTTTGTTGGTGATTTTTCTTGTGAGCAATTTGTTAGATTTTTGTGTGTGAGAGAGGGGTTGGGGGTTTGATGTTATTGTTGCTGGTTTTTTGTATGAGGGTGCTTGAGGGTTAGGGGTTTTAGCTGCCAAGTCTGGGTGGGTGATCTGTTAGCTTTTCTGTGAGGGAGGGGTTGGGGGGGTTCGGGGTTTGCAAGCTCTGTTTCTTTTTCTTTTTCACGAGGGGGAGGGGTTGGTGTATCTTCTTTCAATGACTGTCATGGTTTTTCTGTAGTGCATGGCTATCTGGAGAAGATGAATCTCAGAGTTGTATTCTGTGTACATACTTTGATAATGAAATGAACCTTTGAACATGCTTGGTGAATGTCAGGGCCCTGGAGAGTGCCATAGACCTGGAAGACATTGTGGTACAAGTACATACAGAACTGTGCAAAAGTCTTCGGCACGTATTTATAGCCAGGGTGCCTAAGACTTTTGCAGAGTAACGTATTTGTCAACGTGGAGCAGACAGTGAGTTTGTAAATCTGGCAGGAGCAAAGGATGTTGAGAATGGTGATGGCGGAGCACCGCGGGATGGGTGTGGGTCAGGTGGAAGAGAAGGAGTGCCGGGGCGGGGGATGGTGCAGGTGCAGACACACCAGGCCTGAGACACCAGGCAAACGAATTTGACTTCAAACACTTGGTTTATTGATCATTGCAGAATGCCTCTCTGGTGCTTCCAGCTCCCTCCCCTCTCCCTTCCCCTTTTCCCAACTATGATCCCCCTTTCCCACTCTCCATCAACAATAGAGACCCATATCAGAACAGATTTATCATCACTCACCTATGTCATGATTTTTTTTTGCAGCAGCAGTACAGAGCAACACATAAAATCACTACAGCACTGTGCAAAAGTCTCCAGCACAATGTCTCAGGCTGAGATCGTCTGCGCCCAGCTCAGTCCCATCCCTGGCACTCCCCTTCCTTGCCACCTGTCCCATACACCTCCTGCCAAGCTCCACCCTTGCCACTCCCAACTTGTTTTGCTCCCACCAGACTTACAAGCTCTCTCTCCGCTCCACGACGACAGATACCATACTGAACAAAGGTTTTAGACACCCTCGCTGTTTGCACAGTACTGTAGGCAGGTGTCCTAGGAACACATCACTTTGGCCCAGGATTCCCTGTGATACACTGGTGGATGTTGTCTGCTGCAGCCCGATCATAGCCCACATTAAGATTGATTTGCACTTGGCCTAGTGCTCTATCGAACTGTCTCTTTGCCTTGCTGTTGGTCTGTTGCCTCTTCTCTTAGGAGGGAGGAGAAGATGGTGGCACAACGCAGCTCGCAGCGGCCACTCTGATGGTGATGTCTGGTATTTGTCAAGTAGGATGCCGTGCACAATCCTGATTTGATGGAGACAGACGTGAGAGCACCGAGGAACATCTGGTAAAACTTCTGAAATGCCTGCTTCGCTGCCGCTGCTACTGTGTGATCCAGAATCTCCGGAGGGGAAGGCCCCGAGTCCTCGGCTTTGCTTGTTGCTCAGCGGCCGGGGTGGAGTCGAAGTGCTCGGCAGAGGTTGGCGCTCGGTGCTCAGTGTCGGAGGGCTGGTCGGAGGCTCAAAGTTTTCAGATGGACTCAGAGTCCGCTGCGGTCAGGTGCTTCCAATGGTGCTCCATCGGCAAGTTCGCAGCGCTTGGAGGTTCATGGCAGGAAAAGTTTCTCCCTTCTGCCGTCTGCGTGAGATGATGAGGCTATCGGCACTTTGAGACTTTTTTTTACCGTGCCCATGGTCTGTTCTTTATCAAATTACGGTATTGCTTTGCACTGTTGTAACTATATGTTATAATTATGTGGTTTTGTCAGTTTTAGTCTTGGTTTGTCCTGGCTTTCTTGCGATATCATTCTGGAGGAACATTGTATCATTTTTTACTGCAAGCCTTTCTAAATGACAATAAATGAGGACTGAGTATCCTCATCATCTAATAATCTAATCTCTCCGTTTTCCATTTTGCCCTTGTGCTCTATTTCCTCTATTACTTGGGGTACTCCATCCTTCAGGCTCTCTTATTGTTACTACAGCAACAGAAGACTACCACTCGGCCCACTGGGACCGTGCCGGCCCCTGCAAAAAATCCCTCCAGTCCCATTCAGCATTGCTTGGTTGCCCTCTACCCCTGCGACCTATTCTCTCTCACCTCCCCTGACACTCTGTTCCGTTAACCCACACAAAAATGTGAGTGACAGCAGCCAATAGACCGGTTGGTATATGGAAGGCAAAGGACATGCAGAGAAAACCCACACTGTCCTAGAGAGAATGTGGCGACTCCGCACAGCCAACACCCAGTGCCAGGATTCCCTTTAGCCAGAGGGCCGTGAGTCTGTGGAGTTTATTGTGGAGGCCAAGTCACTGGGTCTATTAATTAATTTACTTATTTATTGAGATACAGCACAGAACAGGCCCTTCCAGCCTTTCGAACCGTGCCTCCCTGCAATCCCCCAATTTAATCTGACCCTAATCACGGGATAATTTGCCCCACCAATATGATGAATTGAGACGGAGGCTTGGGCCAACACCGGCCTGCTCTGAGGATTCAGATCAATTTGGTTCAGAATGCTATTGCTTGCTTCTGCTGTTTGCATGATTTGTGTTTTTTTTCCCTTTTTCCCTGTGCATCGGGTGTTGGTCTGTTTTTAAATTTGGTTATTTCAGGTTTCTTGCTTTGTGGCTGCCTGTAAGCAGACAAATCTCAAGGTTGTATAATATTCTTCGAAAGTAAGTGTATTTTGAATTTTTTAATTTACGATTAACCTACCGACCGGTGCATCGTTGGACCGTGGGAGGAAACCAGAGCACCTGGAGGAAATCCACGCAGTTACGGGGAGAACGTACAAACTCCTTACAGGCAGCAGCGGGAACTGAACCTGGTTCGCCTGCACTGTAAAGCGTTGTGCTCACCACTGTGCTACTGTGCCACCCCAATGGCCCCAGATCAAAACTGAGTAGAGGTTGATAGGTTCTCGATTAGTTCGGGCATCAAAGGTTACTGGGAGAAGGCAGGAGAGTGGGGTTGAGAGGGATAATGAATCAGCCATGATGGAATGGTGGAGCAGATTTGACGGGCTGAATGGCCTAATTCTGCTCTTATGGTCTTTGGAGCAATGAGGCACAGTCTGCTGTGATATCAGACCATTCTGCTTCCCACTCCCATTCAGATATGTCCATACATGGCCTCCTGTACTGCCATGATGAGGCTAAACTCAGGTTGGAGGAGCAACACCTCATATACCGTCTAGGTAGTCTCCAGCCCTGTGGTTGAACATAGAATTCTCCAGCTTCCGGTAATTCCCTCCCCCTCCCTTCACCTATCCCTATTTCACTCTGCCCCCTCCCCCAGCTGCCTACCACCTCCCTCTTGTTTCCGCCTCCTTCTACTACCCATTGTGTTTTCCCCTGTTCCTCCTTCACCTTTCCTGCCCATCACCTCCCTGCCTCCCCTCCCCCACCCTTTATCTTTCCCCTTGCTGGTTCTTCACCTGGAACCTCCCAGCCTTCTCCTTCCCACCCTCCCCCACCTTCTTTACAGGGCCTCTGCCCCTTCCCTCTTCAGTCCTGACGAAGGGTTCCGGCCTGAAACGTCAACCGATCTTTCCCACAGATGCTGCCCGGCCTGCTGAGTTCCTCCAGCGTGTTGTGAGTGTTGCATCCTCCTTCCTCCTGAGGTCATGTATAATGATGGAGACATCAAATGCACGTGTTATTGCAATACGTGTGGTTGATATGTGGTAACGGGAAAACTGAGGTAACCAGAGATAAGCCACAGCAGTTCTGTTTACTGTGCCCAACCTTTGCTTTCGGGTAAATGGGCGAGTCAGTCAGACACAACTCACTGTGCCAAGCAGGAAGACCCGATCTCAAACTCCATCTCAGTGGCTGATTTCACTGCTGTGCTCAGGGCAAGGACCCAGCCCCAGTGTCTGATCTAACGCTGACTCCATTCACACACCGGGCATGAGTGAGTCCCCTGCACATAGCTGAGCTCTCCTCCGAGCCCACCCCCACCCACAGGGGCGGCCCTCGCTCTCCACCCTGTCCTGCTGAACTGCCTCCTTCCCTCACCGATCCCTGCTTTCACTCCATTCCACTCCACCTCTCTCCCTCCACCCTTCCCTTTCTTTCAGTACGAGCAGCTGAGGACCGCGGTTGATGCCAGCCGCCAGCTGGTTCAGCAGAGCCCGCGGGCGAGCGCTGGCTGCTGGAGAGGGCGGGCTGTGGGAACGAGCAGGCGCTGAGGGCATTGGAGTCCCAGTGGGCACACACCATTAGCAGCACAGCCTCCTCCAGCCGTCGCGAGTTTCTCCCCAGATCGCAGCCTTTCCTCTCCCCACCACTGACATGGCAAAAGTTAATAAAGCAAGCAGCTCTTTCCCTGCCGCTTTCAGAAAGACAGGAACAGGAGGAGGAGGAGGAGATGGAAAAGGAAAGGCAAATGCAGGTGGAATAAGCAGAGAGATACGAATGGGGGTGAAGAGAAGAGGGATAGAGTCTGCATCTTCTAAACCTCAGAGCCTTTTTGACAAGTACCCCATTGCCCCAACTCCCCACTGGGGTTTCTCCCCACTGATTCCCCCACACCCCATTGGTGCCTCTCCCCCACTGCGTCTCACTCCCCCTTGGAGTCTCTACCCCACTGACTCCACTCCCTAATGGGGTCTCTTCCCCACTGCCCCACTCCCTGTGGGGTCTCTCTCCCACTACCCCATCGGGGTCTCTACCCCACTGACCACTCACTACCCATTGGTGCCTCTCCCCCACTGCCTCTCACTCCCCAATGGAGTCTCTACCCCACTGACCCCCCCGACACCCCAATGGGGTCTCGTCACCACTGACCACTCACTCCCCATTGGGGTCTCTCCCCCACTACCCCGTTCCCCATTGGGGTCTCTACCCCACTGACCACTCACTCCCCATCTTGCACCTTATTGATTACCTGCACTATACTGTCTCTGCACTGTAACAATTTATTCTACAATCTGGTGTGGTTTCACCTTGTCTATCCCCCTCACTGCTGTGACTCTGTGTTCGAGAGATCTGTCTTGTGGCCGTCGGAGGACAGGTGTTAGATTTATGGATTGAACATGTGAAAAGAAGGAAAAATCTTTTTCCTGAGGATGCAGAAAACGCCAAATGTCCGTCGACCCAGAATCAGAAAGGAAAAAATTAATCAAATTTGCAGATTTATTAGGTAAAGTCCGTAAAGGAGCCGAACGGTCCAAAGCTGGAGATAAACAGGTATTAAGATCTCCGCCCCAAATCAATGAAAACTCGTTCAAATTCGGAAACTGATCAAACAATGATTTATAAAATTCCGGACAATCCATATTAGGAGCATAAACATTAACCAAAACTACTTTTTTATTAAATAGTAAACCACTAACCAATAAAAATCTACCATTCGGATCAGAGATAATATCCTGTTGTATAAAAGTAACTGAGGAATCTATAAAAATAGAGACGCCTCGAATCTTAGCATTGGAGTTCGAATGAAATTGTTGTTCCTTCCAGAATTTGAAAAAACGTAGTCTGTCCCCCCTCCGTACATGGGTCTCTTGTAAAAATAAAATTTGTGCTTTAAGTCTCCGGAACACTTTAAAAACTTTTTTCCTTTTAATAGGATGATTAAGACCATTAGTATTCCAGGAGACAAAATTAATAATAGACTCCATAAATCCTAAAGTCAACCCACAACAAGGAGGATTGACAATAGGCGCAACCCACAAACCCGGAGAGGAAACAGAACATACAAAAGATACCGGGGAAAAGGACGCAACCAGTACTTCAATAATGTATATAGCCCAAAGAGAAACAAACTAAAACGTGAAGCCCCTCCCACCACCCCCCACCCCAAGACCCCAAGGCAAAATCTAAAGCAGACCCGCCAGAAAGAAGCAAGCGCTAAAACTACCCCCATGACTTCCGGTATACGCTCCCTAAAAAAAAGGTATAAATATGAAAAGGATCAGCTAATTGTAAAACAGTAAAAAAATAAGTAAAAAAAAGTTAGCTCAATTAAAATACACACAGAACAGAACAAAAGCCGGAAAATATATATTAAAAAAAAACCACAATAAACCTCAAACTCATGAATAGACACAGCAACAAAAAAAATAGGATTATTAACATAAAGTGATTATAAAAAGCAAAACAGAATAAAATTTTAAAAAAACTACAAAATTTAAGGCCGCACAGGAAATACGTAAGATGACAAAAGGGAAGTAACCACCCAGAATCCCCTGGGAAAAGAAAGAAATGACGCAGTTAAAAAGAAAGTTTAGCAGCCATATTAAGAAATCAAAAGTAAACTTTTCTGCCCAAATAGGGCACAGAAAAGTTAAAACCAACCAACTCACAGCCTCCGATCAACGGAGATAATTAAAAAAAGGCAATTAAGATGTTGAAGATGAAAGTTGATCCAGATAACTCTGGGCATCCGATGGAGAATCAAAAAAACGAAGGGCTCCATCTAACATGCGAATCCTTAGACGTGCAGGGTACAGCAGCGCTGGTCTTAAATCCATCTTATAGAATTCCGACATCACGGATCTGTAACGGACCCGTTGGTCCCAGATTGGTTTACTGAAATCTTCCACGAATCGGAACTTAAGATCCGAAAAATCAATGAAACCTTTAGATCGAGCGAATCGAAACAGTCTCTCCTTATAATTTTGACCTGATTTTTTTGTGTGGGGAGGTGCTGCGTTCTTATTGCAGTGTGAGTGATTTAATTTGCCAGATCTATAAGTTTTTTTTGTGCGTAGGGGTTTGGGGTCGGGATTTGATGTTCTCGCAGTTCACCCAATTGTTTGCCTGTGTGTGTGGGAGAAGGGGGTGTGGATTAATGCTCTTGTTGCGTGATGTAATTTGGGGCAATTTGTAAGTGCTTTTTTGTGTGTTGGGGGGGGGAGGTTGATGTTTTTCTTTGAATTCCCGTGGTTTTCTTTGTTTTGTGGCTATCTGGAGAAGACAATTCTCAAGGTTGTATACTGCATACATTCTTTGATAATAAATGAAGCTTTGACTCTTCTTTTCTTGATCCTTGTACTACCTCGATACAACGTTGTAAGGAATTAATCTGCATGAACAGTATGCAAGACAAGATTTTCACTGTACGTTGGTACACGTGACAATTATTAATTTACCATTTTTACTAAAACGGTCTAACCACTGACCAATAAGCCCTAAACCTACATGGTCTCCTTCTCCCAACCACTCCCAAGGTGTTAACCCACAAAGGCCCTTGTCTCCAAGCTCACCCCAAGCCTCTTCCAACAGCACAGCCCGAAAAGGACCACTCTTTCTCCCCAGCACTCCCTAAACCCATAAGACCACTTCTCCCTAAGTGTAACACCAGATCAGGTGGTTGTTGCGATAGATGTGGTTGGATGTGGCAATAGGAACTGAGGCAACAAGGAATAAGTCACCGCTATTCTTACAGCTACGTATTTTTAGTGGTCAGTGAGTGCATCACGAGGTGTGAGACACATCTCCCTGGGTCCAGCAGAAAGTCCCAACCTCACCCTTCATCTCCACGGCTGATCTCACTGCCATGCACAAAGCTGAAGCCCAGCTCTGTTCTCCAACTGAACGTTGACTCCAGATATGGACAAGACCCTTGGCACAGGGGAGGGCTGAGGTCTACTGAAGCCGTGGTCCTCATCCCTTCTGGGTTTATCTGGAAGTATCACGGCTTGATATGGTAACAGCTCTGCATGTGACCACAAGAACTGCAGAGAGCCATGGACACCGCTCAGCACATGATGGGAAGCAGCCTCCCCTTTATGGAATCTGTCCACACGTCTCACTGCCTCAGTAAAGCCAACAACATAATCAAAGACCCCACCCACCATGATGTTCTTTCTTCCTCCCTCTTCCATTGGGCAGGAGATACAAAAGCACCTACCACCAGGGTCACAGGCACTTCTTTCTTTCTGTTATAAGCCTATTAGATGGGGCTCCCTGGTATGATAAAATGGACTCTTGATCTCACAATCTATCTCGTTATGATCTTGCACTTTATTGATTATCTGCACTGCACTTTCTCTGTAGCTGTTATCCCTTCCCATCCTCTAATCAATCTGCTTTCAATCTACTCAATCTGCCCCACAACATTTGGGGGGGGGCGGGGGAGGATGCATTGTTCTAAGGTGCTCCATGAGCGGCGTTCATAAACACAAGAGGTTCTGCAGGTGCTGGAAATCTGCAGCAACACAAAACGATGGAGGAAATTCAACAGGTCAGGCAACATCTATGGAGAGGGATAAATTGATGTTTCAGACCAAGACCCTTCACCAGGACTGGAAAGGAAGGGGGGCGGTAGGCCAGTGGGCACTGCGTCCCCCCTCCTTCCCCCTCACCTATCACCTTCCAGCTTGTACGTCTACCTTCTTATTCTGGCTTCTTCTCCCTTCCTTCCCAGTCCTGATTTCTTATGTATTTTTACGAATGAAGTTTATTTTTAAAATGAAGAACCTCCTATGTTAATAAGACAATCTATCTTCTAAGCTCAGATGAGTACAGACCCAACCACCTCTACCTTTCTTCATTAGAGAATCCTCTATTCCCAGGACATCCCAATGAACCTCCAGTGAACTGCCTCCCTACACTCATCTCTGGAACATCTGGAGCTACATCAAATTCCTATTTATTGACTAAAGCTCTGCCTTCAGTACAATTCTAAAAGAGTAGTGGATTGTACCCAGACCATCATGGGTAAAGCCCTCCCAACCATTGAGCACATCTACATGAAACATTATCATAGGAAACTAGCGTTGATCATCAGGGCCCCCCATCACCCAGACCAGGCTCTCTTCTCGCTGCTGCCATCAGGTAGAAGGTACAAGAGCCTCAGGACTCGCACCACCAAGTTCAGGAACATTTACTACCCCTAAACCATCAGGCTCTTGAACCAGAGGTGATAACTTCACTCAACTTCACTCAACTTCACTTGCCCCATCACTGAAATGTTTCCACAACCAATGGACTCACTTTCAAGGACTCTTCATCTCATGTTCTTGATATTTATTTTTATCATGTTCTCTTTATTTATATTTGCATTTGCACAACTTGTTGTCTTCTGCACTCTGGTTGAGCACCTTAGTAGGACAGTCTTTCATTGATTCTGTTATAGTTACTATTCTGTAGATTTGTTGAGTATGCCCACAAGCAAATGAAGCAAAGGGTTGTATATGGGGACATATATGTACTTCGATAATAAAATTTACTTTGAACTATCATTCCAGATAAACTGATCCCCAAATTCCTGGACCTGGCATCAGCATTACCTTCTGCAACTGGATCCTTCGCTTTCTGACCAATAGACCATCAGTAAAGGTAGGCAGCAACACCTCCAACACAATTATCTCCAACATTGGTACCCCACAAGACAGTGTTCTCGGCCTTTGAATTTACTTCCCATCCACTCACTGTTCTGTTCCAGCTCCATTTACAAGTTCACAGACGATACCACTGTACCGGGCCAGATCTGAAATAAGCACAGGACAGAGTACCGGAAGGAGATAGAGAGCCAGTGGCACAGTGTCGAGACAATATGTCTTACCCCAAAACAAGAGAGCTGGTCATTGACCAGGAAGTGAGGTGGAGCACATGCCCTTCTCCGTGTCAATGGTGCTGAGGTGGAGATGGTCGAGAACTCAAGATTCCTAGGTGTAGGGGCTGAGAGGGAAATGGATTAGCCATGATGAAATGGCGGAGTAGACTCGATGGGCCAAATGGCCTAATTTTGCTCGTACGTCTTCTGGTCTTATGGTGTAAACATAAGCAATTTGCTCTGATCCAGCCACCAGGACCAACAGCTGAGAAAGCACACCTGTGTCTCTGCTTCCTCAGAAGGCTAAGGAAATTCAATATTTTCCTACTGACCCGCGCCAGTTTTTGCAGATACCCTATAGAAAGCATCCTATTTTGATGTGCGATGGCTTGGTATGGCAACTGCAAGGAACTTCACGGAGCCGTGGACACAACTCAGCTCACCACAGAAACCGGACTCCCCGCCGTGGGCTCTGTCCACATCTCCTACTGCTTCGGAAAAGCAGCCAGCATAATCAAAGACCCCCCCCCACTCACCCCAGACATTCTCTCTTCTCCCTCCTGCCACCTTCCGTCAGGCAGAAAATCCAAAGCAACACACACACACACACACACACACACACACACACACACACACACACACACAAAAGGCAGGAGGAGCTCAACAGGTCAGGTAGCAACTACAGAAATGAATAAGCAGTCGACGTTTTGGGCCGAGACTCTTCTTCAGGACTGGAAAGGAAGAAGGAAGACGGCAGAATGAAAAGGAGCTTGAAAGTGCACTACTGCCACGCTGAAGGACAGCTTTACAGACCTCTTATGTGATAAGCAGAAACGCTTTACCTCGCAGTCTACCTTGTTATGGTCCTTGCACCTTTTGGCCTATCCACACTGCACTTCCTGTGTTCTGTAACCGTAATACTACATTCTCCAGTCTGCTACTGCTTCTCCCTTGTACTACCTCAAAGTATTGTTGTTGTGAAACTATCTGCCTGAATGGGATCAAAACCAAAGGTTTTCGCTGTGCCTCGGTACATGTGATAATTGTAAACCAATTACCAGTGCAGTGTAATGTATCTTGCTTTAAGTAACACGATTAAAGCTCTTTCCAGTGCTCTGGATCTGGTCTCACTGGAGCCCTGCAGTAACTTTTACACTTCAGCTCCTCTGAGCCAAAAGCCTGCATTCTATTAGCCTCCCCCTGACTCCCCGGAGACCCCATGGCCACCGGCAAGATGGCATCTGGTGCTTTGTGCACAAGGACCCACAAATCCCCACCGGCCTCAGCGTTTTGCCATCTTCCTCCATTTAAATCATGCTCTTTAATCATGTTTCCCTTCAAAGTGGACACTTTCACAGGTTCCCCCTTCATGTTGCACTTCCCTGATGTTCGAAATGATCCACAGACATGACAAACATGAAGTATATGTGTTCTTGCTCTAAATCGCTCCAATCAGCCGCAGCTCACCACTGACCTCTGTGGAACCCCCTTCATCCTGTTTTGTTGCTTCCTCAAGTTCGTTCAATTGTCATTCATACATACAGATGTATTCAGCTACGCAAACAAGAGGAATTCTGCAGATGCTGGAAATTCAAGCAACACAGTTTATCAAAGTTGCTGGTGGAACGCAACTTACTAACTCTTCCTTCAGTTAGTCCTGACGAAGGGTCTCGGCCTGAAACGTTGACTGTACCTCTTCCTAGAGATGCTACCTGGCCTGCTGCGTTCACCAGCAACTTTGATAAAGTCTGAAGATCAGCGGTACATGGGATGTTGTCCTGGAGCCATGTTTCTGCAAGAGCAAACACACGGCAGTTCCTCATCTCACTCCAGGTCAGCCGCAGATGAAGGCAATCTATTTATTTATTGCGATACAGTGCGGAGTTGGCCCTCCTGGCCCCTGAACCCACCCAGCCCAGCAATCCCCACAATTTAATCCAAGCCTAATCACGGGATAATTTACAATGACCAATTAACCTACCCACTAGTACGTCTTTGGACTGTGGGAGGAAACCGAAGCACCCGGAGGAAACACACGCAGTCACGGGGAGAACGTACAAACTCCTCACAGACAGTGGCGAGAAATGAACCTGGGTCGCCTGCACTGCAAAGTGTTGCGCTAACCACTGCGCTCACCGTGCCGCCCCAAACTAGCTTGTTTACGAGGGAGCGAGCACTGGAGGGCAGCGTCGACGGGAGGTCTGGTCTGCAGGGGCCAGCCCCCAACCCCAGCACGAATCCCAGAGTTGCTGCCATGCCTCCGTTCTCTCCCACACTGCCCCCGACGCTTTCTCCCCTGGGTGGCTGTAACAGATGACATCACGGAGTGAGGGCCAGGTCCACGCAACAGCCGAGGCCGCACAGTTTCCCCCTCATCAGTCAACCAATGAACCAGACAGGCAGTATTTTACATCGCCAGTGTCCAACAGGGTCAGAAAAAATGTTTCGGACACACAGCTGCACCATTTGTTGGACCAGGAGAAGCAGCCCCAACCAAGCGAGTCACCGTATTACCAGAAGGCCAGCCTGCTCATTAAACCAGACGGTTGCCCGCCTGCCAAGACCTTCCTGCTAGTTAGCCAGTTCTCCATTTATTTTAGTGCCTCTAACCACATGAATACTTACCTTGCAAAGTCATCTCCTGGGTAGATCCCTGTTAAATGCCTTTTGAAAATCTATCTCTCCTTCCCGAATATCTGCTCTGACTGATACTTGGTAGATTAGTAAATTGGTTCATTATTGTCTCATGTACCAAGGTATAAAGCAAAGTTGTCTTGCTTACAAATCATACAGATTATAACACTGCATTGAGATAGTACAAGGTAAAGGAATAGCAGAGTACAGTCACAGGGAAAGTGCAATGCAGGTAGACAATAATGTACAAGATCATATCAGGTAGATTGTGAGGCCAATAGTCTATTCTTATTGTATAAGGGAACTGTTCAATAATGCTATAACAGTGGTCTAGAAGCTGTCCTTAAGCCTGATGGTACATTCTTTCAGGATTTTGTATCTTCTACAAACAAGAGAAAATCTGCAGATACTGGAAATCAAAGCAACACACACAAATGCTGGAGGAACTCAGCAGGTCAGGTAGAACGATGGAAAAGAGTAAACAGTCAACATTGTAGTCTGAGACCCTACATCACGACCGGACAAAAAGATGAGAAGTTAGAACAAGAAGGTGGGGGGGAGGAGGGGAAAACGTACAGGGGGTAGGTGATAGGTGAAACCAGGAGAAGGGGGAACGGTGAAGTAAAGAGCTGGGAAGTCATTTAGTGAAAGAGATGACAGGTCACAGAGGCCACAGTTTAAGAATAAGGGGTAGACAACTTAGAACGCAGTTGAGGAAAACTTTTTCACACAGAGGGTTGTAGTTCTGTGGAATGCTCTGCCTCAGAAGGCAGTGGAGGCCAATTCTCTGGATTCTTTCAAAAAAAGAGTTAGATAGAGCTCTTAAAGATAGCGGAGTAAAGTGGGGAGAAGTCAGGAAAAGGGTACTGATTGTGGATGATCAGCCATGATCACAGTGAATGGTGGTGCTGGCTCGAAGGGCTGATTGGCCTACTCCTGCACCTATTGTTTATAAAGGCTGGAGAAGGAGGAATCTAATAGGAGAGGACAGAAGGCTATGGAAGAAAGAAAAGGGAGAAGAGCGCCTGAGGGAGGTGATGGGCAGGTAAGGAGATAAGGTGAGAGAGAGAAATCGGAATGTGAAATGGTGAAGGGAGGTGGGGGGGGGGTGTGGTTTCAAGTCCGAGAAATCGATGTTCATGCCATCAGGTTGAAGCCCACCAAGGCAGAATATAAGGTGTTGCTCTTCCAACCTGAGTGTGGCCTCATTGCAGCAGTGGAGGAGGCCATGGACTGACATGTTGGAATGAGAACGGGAAGTAGAATTAAAATAAGTGGCCACTGGGAGATCCTGCTTTTTCTGGCAGAGCATAGGTGCTCAGTGAACCGGTCTCCCAATTTACATCGGATCTCACCGAAATATAGGAGGCCACACCGAAATACGGTAGTTAACCCCAACAAACTCACAGGGAAGTGTCATCTCATCTGCAAGGACTTTTGGGGCCCTGAATGGTAGTGAGGGAGGAGGTGTAGAGGCAGATGTGGCACTTGCTCTGCATGTATCCTCTGCATGATGGGAGAGGGGAGAAGAGAACATGTCTGGGGTGGGTGGGATCTTCGACTATGCTGGCTGCTTAACTGAGGCAGTGAGAAATGTGGAAAGTGTCCACAGAGGAGATGCTGAATTCGGCGATGTTCTGAGCTGTGTCCACAACTCCCTGAGATTTCTTGCGATTTCCATACCAAAGCCGTTACACCTCCAGGTAGGATGCTTTCTATTCTGCATTGATAAAAGTTGGTGAGGCTCAAAGGGGTCGTGGCAGATTTCTTTAGCCTCCTGAGGAAGTAGAGGAAATGGTGAGCTTTCTTGGCCATGGGTTCATGTGCTTGGTCCAGGACAAGCTACCGGTGAGATTCACTCTTGGGAACCTGAAACTTCAACCCTCACAAACTCAACTCCATTGATAAAAGAAACAGAAGCATGTGAACTGCTTCCCCTTCACCAGCTTTTTTATTCTGCAGACACTTAGGGAAAAGTTGTTATCACAAAACCACGCCACGGGGTTATCTCCTGCCAGATCATCATGATATGATGATACTTCCTCAAAGACCAATAAGCCTGTGAGACTTGCTATTCCCCTTCCTGAACTCAGTTAGTTTCCTCAGGTCTTACATTGGCAGATTTTGATCCTCCAGTCCCTCCCTAGAGTCTAGAGATTTTGAAAGATTCCACCTTCACTCTAACCACTTCAGGCTCATCACCATCCAACCTGTTAGTTCGCCTAATACTAATGCTCTGGTATGGAGACATTATCAACTTTCTCCATACATTTTGTATACATTGAATTTTGCCCTTTTCTGCACTAGGGGTTCTGTTTGGGATCTGCATGGAGGCATGGTTTATTTCCGGTCGAAAGCCGCATCTATCGTGCTGGTCACCGATTGGTTCATCTGAAGATTGTGATGCTCTTTTCCCACTGGTTGGCCTGTGCACCACAGCACCTAGTGTCCAGTTTCAAACACCTTGGGTGTATAAAGAGTAACACGTAGCTATCTGGAGAAGGTGGATCTCAGAGATGTATACGGCATGCATATTTTGATAATAAATTAAGCTTTGAACCATGCTGCACAGAACCAGTGGGAAGATATGCTCCGCCCGCACTTTTTAACTAATTATCTGTCCGTTGAACGTTCAGATTTATAGTTTGAGTAACTTGGTGGAACATTAAAAGTTTGTTCAAATTTTTTCTCTTTGTAAATAAATGATTAGTATAGTTATTTATAGTCAGTGTTTTCAGTCCTGCTCTCCAGACCCATGAAACTTCTTCCTCGTTACAGAGACTTACACACAGCTCCTATCACACTATGATCACCTTCAACCTAATCGACTCAGCATTGTCTAAACCTCTCGCAATTATACATCATCTTCCTTGTTATTGTCAGATCTACACCTCCATCTTTTCCTTCCCAATCATCCTTCTTAAAAGTCAATATTCCTGAGTACTGAGTTCTCACCTTTGCTTTCTTTGCAGCGCATCACTGACGCCAGCCTTCCCATTATCATATATCCAGAAAAGTGCCGGGAAAAGGCCAGCAATATCATGAAGGACCCTGCCCAATCTGCTTATGGACCGTTTGTCCCACTCCCATCAGGGAAGAGGCTACATGGTGTCCACGCCAGTACCACTAGACTTAAAAGTAGTTATTTCACCCAAGCTATCAGGACTGATCAACACCTTCACCCATTGGCCCATCCCACCACCACTACACACACACACACACCACCTAGCATGACTTTACATACATACAGTCTTCATCCATAACATTGTGTTTTGTAGGATGGCTTTCATATTTACAGAATATTTATGGTTTTTCTATTGTGTTTTCACTGTTTTTTGTGCTGGGGAGGGAGATTCGTTGTTGCGTTTCGTGTGGGGAAGTGGGGCTGGGGGGGGCCAACTTTCTTGTTGCATTCTTGTTAGTTTTTTGTGTGGGGGGGGAGATTTGAGTGCTGATATTCTTGTCGCTTTTTTGTTAGATTTTTTTGTGCAAGGGAGTGGGGGTTTGGGGGTCGATGTTCTTGTTGTTATTCTGTTAGCTTTTTGTGCAGGGGGAGGGAGATTTGATGGGGATGATCGTGTTGGTGGGTATTGCTGTTTCTCTCTGAACTGACTTCCATGGCTTTCTTTGTCTCGTGGCTATCTGGAGAAGGTGAATCTCAGAGTTGTACACTGCATACATATTTTGATAATAAATAAATCTTTGAATCTTCATTGTGTTTCTTTTTTTTATTGTGTTCTTTATGCTCCTTGTGTGTTTTTTAATGCTGCTTCTGATCTGGAGTAAGAACCATTTTGTTCATTTTTACACTCGTGCACTGAAGGATACAATAAACAATCTTGAATCTTGACTCTTTGTAAACATGTCTCCGTAAATGGGAATGGAACACCCATCACCCAGGGAGTTTTTATTACCCTGTATAAAGAGCGACCCTGGACAGCTTCTCTTGCGAGCCGCCTTGCTCTGGACGACCTGTGATTCTGTACAGTTACACAGTGAATGTCCCTTCCTCTGGATCAGGTAGCGCTTCTGTAAAATTTTGCAGCAAGTTCCTCAACACTGAACTAAAGAAATGGCTCTGCAGTTAGGAAGTGTGCGACTCTTGCCCTTAATAAAGGCGCCACTTTAGCGTGGTGGTTAGTGCGACGCTATTGCAGTTCGGGGCGTCAGGGTTCGAAGTTCAAATCTGACATCACCTGTAGGGAGTCTGTACATCCTCCCCATGGAATGTGTGGGTTTTCTCTGGGTCCTCCGGTTTTCTCACATAGTCCAAAGCTGTACTGGTCAGCAGGTTAACTGCTCGTTGTAGATTGTCCCATGATTAGGCTAGGGTTGAATCGGGGGTCACTGGGCAGCACTGCTTGAAGGGCTGGAAGGTCCTGTTCCTCATTGAAACTATAAATGTAATAAAAATAAGCAGAAAACAATATCTTTATAAAATGGGTAACCCTTACCCTCATAAAGCAATCTTTCTCCTCTACACTGTGAGTGATCCTGACTGTAAATGGACAATGATACCAGATTGAACCCTCCTTTCCAGGGTGAGAGTTGTACTCTCAGACACAGGCCATTCGGCCCACAATGTCCATGCCAACTTTTTAGCCCACCTACTCTAATCCCATTTGCCTGTATAACCATATCTGTCTATGCCTTGCCCACTCAAGTGCTTGTGAAACATCCCCCAAATGTCATGATTACATCTAATTCCACCATCTCCTCTAGTAGCAAGTTCCAGATATTGACAACCCTGCAAAAGACTTTCACCTCAAATCCACTGCTCAATCTACAGCCAGCATACTCCAGAAACAAAGTCACTTGAACCTCTATATGCAGAATATACCTGTGCTAGTGAATATTCTGAAGCAGATCAGAGGATGGCCCTCATAATCAATGCCCATAAAATATATGTCTTCTACCTTACTTTGGGGTGGCAGGGTGGAGATATGTCTCTAACAAAGAAGGTGTAAGGTGCTCCTTCCCTCTGCTAGCCTGCAGGTCACCCTTGGGCAAGGTGTAGCACCTGCTTAGCCCCCCCCCCTATGAAGGTGAAGCCTTCCCAGGTGGTGGATGGTCATATGAGGAGCTGGTGCATATCACAGGTCCTGGTTATGCGACCACTGACGCCAGGCAGACAACCTCCGAAGAGTATTGGTAATGGCTGGGGTCATCTGTCTTATAAAGACACTGCCCAGAAGAATGTCATGGATAACCACTTCTGTAGAAAAATTTGCCAAGAACAATCATGGTCATGGAAAGACCATGATTTCCCACATTGTACGATACAGCACATAACAAACAAATGACCAAGTGGCCCCATTTCACGCAGACAACAGAGGCTCACAATAATACCCTGCAAAGATGGACCACTTCCCATCCCTCAAAGGTCACCTTCCAATGATAAAAGGCATTTTCACCATTACTTCCACCAACCCTCTTGGCTGAAGGAACTCAGCCGGTCCTGCAGCATCTATGGAGGGAAATGGGAAGACAACAGCTCAGGCTGAGCCCCTTCATTTGGCCTGTCCATTTCTCTCCATAGATGCTGCTTGACCTGCTGAGTTCCCTCGGTCCAGAAGAACCAGGAGCTCCCCAGTATGTATACCATATTCCAGCATATATACCCTCCTGTGCTGCCACATTCTCTCGTTAGCTGGGGACAAGGATACTGAGGATCAAGATTTTCATCTTGGCACAGATAACCTACTGGGAAGTAGTGATTCCTGCCCTCCCAAATGTTCCTGCATCTGCCCAGACTAAATATTAATGGGGCACAGGAAAAGAATTATCTGTGTAGTTTGTACAAAATCCTCCACTTTCACTGTAAGGCCAAGCAAACCAATATCAGCGTCCTTGCTCTGGGCCAACACTGAGGCACTGGCTAACCCCACTTATCTATTTTGGGCAGATCAGGTCACATACCTGTCACTGGACTTCCAAACAGACAAGTGCAATCTATTTTCCAACACAGGAAGGTTACCGGGAGGACTGATGGAAAGATTCCCGGATGTTCACAAAGCTTCTGTAAATATGCGTAGCAGCCCCACTGACCTGGGAATCCATGTGGAGGAGGGCCATCCAGGGGAGGGTTGTCAAGCCAATCCAACCCTTTGAGTTCAGGCAGAAGCAGCAGCCGAGAGCTCAGTGAGAACAGTAGAATGACTGGCCACTTCCCAGCTCTGTACTTCACCCAATCCCCCATCTCCTGGTTTCACCTATCACCTACCACCTTGTACTTCTTCCTCCCCTCCGCCCCAACTTCATTCTTTCCAGTCCTAATGAAGAGTCTCGGCCAGAAATGTCGACTGTTTACTCTCTCCCACTGGTGCTGCCTGGCCTGCTGAGTTGCTGCGACATTTTGTGTGTGTGTTGCTTTAAGTAGGGAAGTGCTTTGAGAGGTTGGTTATGGTGTGAATCAGAAACAACCTGGATCAATTCCAACCGGCCAGAAGAAGTCAACAGCGGATGCGGTTTCTCTGCCTCTTCACTCTGCTCTGGTCCATCTATACGACAGGCACCTGTACGTCAGGCTGATGTTCATAGACTACAGCTCAGCATTCAACACAATCATCCCATCCAAACTCATCATCGAGCCTCAGGACCCGGGCCTCTGTACCCCCCTCTGCAACTGGATCCTCAACGGCAGACCTCAATCAGTGAAGATTGGTAACAGCATCTCCTCTTCGCTGACCACCAACACCAGTGCACCTCAAAGCTGCGGCCTTAGTCCCCCCACTCTACTCTGTATACACACATGGCCATGTGGCCAAGCACAGCTCCAATGCTACCTTCAAATTCATCGATGACACCATAGTCGATGGACGAATCACGGGAGGCGATGAGTCAACCTACCGGAACGCGATAGAACACCTGGTTGAGTGCTAACCTCTCACTCAACATCAGAGTTGATTGTTGACTTTAGGAAGGAGGAGGAGGGCAAACATGCACCATTTTACATTTGGGAACGCTGGTGGAGAGAGTCAGCAGCTTCAAATCCCTGTGCAATCTCATTTCGGGTGACCTGTCCTGATGCACAAGGGAAGTGTACCAACTTTCATAGGAGGTTAAGGAAGTCCAGCTTGTTACTGAACACTAATTTCTACAATGCACTGTCGAAGAAATCCTGACCGGATGCATCATGGTTTGGTACAGCAACTCAAATATGCAGGAAGATCAGAGCTGCAGAAAGGAGTGAATTCTGCTCAGTTCATCACAGGGACATCCCTTCCCACCATCGGTAGAACCTACAGGAGGCACGGCCTCAAGGAGCAACATCCATCACCAAAGGTCCCCATGCCACCTTCTCAGAACCGCTCTCAGGCAGAAGGTACAGGAGCCTGGGGTCCCACACCACCAGGTTCAAGAACAGCTACTTCCCTCCAACCATTCGATTCTTCAACCAGCTGCTGAACCCGAATCATCACAGTTCAGCCACTTTTCACTAAAATGGACTTTGATTCTTTTATTGCTCTAATTATGCTATCTTGTCAAAAACTGTGTAATTTATGTTCAATGTGTGGTGCTCAGTTGAATGCTGCTTATCTGCTGCATGAGACTGCGATGCTGCTGCAAGTTAATTTCTCAAAGTTCAAAGTAAATTTACTGTCAAAGTACATATATGCCACCATGTACAACCCGGAGATTCATTTCCTTGCAGGCACACTCTATTGAGTCGTAATAGAGTTAATGAAAGGCTGCACCAACTTGGGCTTTGCACCTGTGCAGATGACAATAAACTTGACTCTGACTTCAACATCCTGTCTGACTAATTTGATGAAATTTTTGGAGAAGTAATGAAGTGTGTTGAAGAGGGCGGTGCGGCTGATGTTAATTACGTGGTCTTCAGTCAGGGCTTTGACAAGGCCTCACTTGGGCGACTGAACCATTTGAGCGCACAGGATCCAAGGCAAACTCAGCACTGGGCAGAGCTTGGGATGATGGCAACTCCTCTGCTTGCATCTTCGGAAACTGCTCTATTTCTATCTTTAATATCTCTTTTTTTTCCATTTCAAGGTTCTTTTGAAGACCCTGACCTGGAGTTACACACTGACTTCTGTTCTTTGCTGAAATGGGACCCGCCCACAGAGCCTCACGACCGGCTGCTTTTCAATATGCCAAAGGTATTTCGATAGCGCGCCTTCAGGGTGCCGGATTTCCATGGCCCTGGAGGTGGGCGGATTCGAGGTCGGTGCCATCGCCTAATGTGTCATGAGAGTACATGGAAGATCGAAGGCAGCAAGCTGGCTGCTGGCCGCGTGCCCAGAGACCCCAGTTCTTTGGGCACAGAGCTTGGAAAAAGTGACACAACAGACTTTTAACACCATAAATTGGCAAGTTGTTTTTGTTATGTCTCCCCTCTCACTGTGAAACGGGGACACCTCTTTCTCCCTTATTAGGGAGAGAGAGAGAGGGCCTGTGGTATGTTGAATTACCGGGTGAACGAGTAGACTCTGGGGTACTGCGAGTCTGTGTCTTTATTGATGCTTCGCTGCACGCTTGAGTGCTGAGTGGAGAGGGCAGATGCTTTTTTGCTGGTGAGAGATGGGGGTCATCATTTTGCTGCTGCTTATAAGTGGGAGGGGGGAGCTGGGGGGCTTTGGGGGTCTAACATTCAACTGTCATTCATTCTTTGGGGCACCCGTTTTCGTGGACGTTTGCGAAGAAAAAGAATTGCAGGATGTATATTGTATACATTTCTCTGACATTAAATGTACCCATTGAAACCTATTGAAGTAGGTTTGGCAACAGAGAGCAGAGGGCTGCGCTTGTGATTGGAAGCCTGTGGTTATATGATATGTACGGTCACAGATGGAGTACTCTGTGCAGTTCTGGCCACTATAGGAAGCTCAACAATCACGTGGAGAGGGCGCGGAGGTCACCATGAGAACACAATCACTGGTGTTGTTATTGACAGGCAGGTCAATAGTCTTGTAGACCTATAATAGGTTATGGGAAGATAATGGTCCATTGTTAAGATGGGCAGAGCAAGGCCAGATGGAGTTTAATCCAGATAAGTGCAAGATGATGCGTTTTGGACGACTAATAACAGAACATATGCAAGAAGAAATGATTAAAGATTAAAGAGGTTAAAAATTAACTTTATTTGTTGCATGCACGTTAAGACATTGCAACATACAGTGAATCCTTGCTGGATTATGCTCAGCAGGGATTATGCCGAGCAGACTGCAAATGTGTCCATGCTTCTGGTGCCAACGGAGGACGCCGACAACTCACTAACTCCAACTGGTACGTTTTTGGAATGTGGGAGGAAACCAGGGCACACAGAGGAGACCCATGCGTTCACGGGGAGAATGTACAAACTCCTTACAGACAGCAGTGGGTTCTGAATCCCGATCTTGCAGCTGGCACGGTAAAACTCTGGGCTAACCGCTACTCTACCATGCATTGTACAGCGGCATACAAGTCCAAGAGTCCTTGAAGATGGTGAAGAAGGTGGGGAAGATTATTAACTGGGGCAGAGAATAGAAGTATAAAGCTTGGGCCCGCCACAGCTGGAAAATTGGGTGGTCACCACGCTGAGGAATCGACAAGTGTTCTGGAGAACGTGCAGAGGGTATTCTCTGCTGTGCTCCCAGGATTGGAGTATTTTCCTTATAAGGAAAGAGGGAAGTGGGCGTAGCGGTTAGCGTGACGCGATTACAGCTCGGGGCATTCCGGAGTTCTGAATTCAGTTCCGGCGTCATCGGTAAAGAGTCAGTACCTTCTCCCCGTGAACGTGTGATTTCCTGCAGGAGCACTGATTTCCTCCCACAAACTCAAAGACATACAAGGTAGTAGGTTAATGGTCATGGTAAATTGTCCTGTGATTAGGCTAGGGTAGAACTGGTCGGGTGTTGGTCAGTGCAGCTCACTGCCCTGGAAGGGCCTGTTCTACACTGTATCTTGAAATAAAAATATAAATAAGTCAGCCATGATCTCACTGGGCATTGAAAATAGCTGCTCCTGCTCTAACACCTCACAGCTCCGTTTCCTTATCTCTTCCTCCCGTATTCAGCCTGTTGCTGCTGCCGTGGTTTCCTCTGGGCTGGAGCACAGGATGTATCTGCGAGACTGTTGGAGAAACTTGCCGGGATGCAGCCCACCGCAGGCCAGGCGGCAAAGCGCAACCAGACAAAGCAAGCTGGGTGCTGAATGGAGCAGGGGAGAGGGGTGAATTATACAAGTTGATTTATCTGCTGCGGTATACAGACACACACTCATAGAGACACACACACACACACACTCACACACTGACAGATACACATATTCATAAAGACACACACACACTCACACACTAACAGATACACATATTCATAGAGACACACACACACACACTCACACACTGACAGACACACATATTCATAAAGACACACACACACTCACACACTGACAGACACTCACATTCATAGACACACACACACACTCACACCCTCGCTCATACACACTCTGACACACTCATGCCCACACAACTATATATATACACACTCACACATACAGTACAAACACACATACATACAAATACATGCACACAGACACACACTCACACATACAGAGAAACATTCTCACACACACACACACACACACACACACGCCTCAGATCCTGCCGCTGTCTCAACTGACGGGAAGTGCTCAGGGTCAAGTTGAATAGTGCTCTCCCCAGTGGTGGACTAAGAGACTGAAGTCTGATGGAATCAGATTCACAGTCATCGCTGGCCAGAAGTAAAATGGCCCTTTGTGTTGAGGTGAAATATGCGAGAGAACCGGCTAAGTGTGCTGATTCAGGTCAGAGTGGTGTCTTCCTGCCCGGAGTCGAATGGGAGACCCCAGTATGAAGGCAGGTCTATCAGCAGCCGCCATCGGCAGCCATAGTGATGACCTTTGAACCCTGCATTGGCAGCAAGGCAACGATCAAAGAATTGTTTGATGCTGAGGACTACATTGAGAGCCCTGACCCTAAGCGACCCCCCCCCACACTCCCCCTACGTCCCTGCCGTCACTTCCCCTCCTTATGGGGGCTGTCAGTATTCAGAACTATCCCTCATTTGTTCACCTTTCACCTGTAGATTTGATTGTTCTAACTCTTCAAGGAGGCAGAGACTGCGAGTGAGGGCCTAAATGAATACTTCATCATCTGTAGTCTCGAGGGAACGGAGAGTTCAACAGATCAGAACAATGGGCAGAGGGTCGGCAGATGAAATACAGTGTATGCCTGTGCACATCCAAGTGGGACAAATTCAGAAACCGGAGGGGCAAAGCGACTTGGGAGACCTTGTGCAGGATTCCTTAAAGGTTGAGTCAGTGGTAAGGAAGTCAAATGCAAAGTTTGCATTCATTTCAAGAGGACTGGAATATATAGCACTGTGCAAAAGTCTTTGGCACATATGTATAGCTAGGGTACCTCAGACTTTTCCACAGTACTGTAATAATTTTATGTACTGCACAGTCCTACTGCTGCAAAAACAAAATTATGACATACGTGAGTGATGATAAAGCTGATTCTGTTATGAGTCTATTGTAGACTGAAACTGGGAAGAGGGAAGGGAGAGGGAAAAGGGGAAGGGAGCAGGAAGCACCAGAGAGACATTCTGTAATGATCAATAAACCAGTTGTTCGGAATCAAATGACCTTGCCTGGTGTCTCAGGGCTGGGGGTGTCTGCACCAACACCACACAGCTCCCAACCCCGGCACTCCTTCTCTGCCACCTGTCCCACACCCCTCCCTCAGCGCTCCACTCCTGCCATTCCCAACAACCTTTGCTCCCACCAGACTGACAACCTCGCTCTCCACTCCGCAGTAACAAACACAATACCGTGTAAAAGTCTTAGGCACCCCAGCTATACACTGTACACGTGACTCCTTGAAGAAGGGTCTCGGCCCGAAACATCAACTGTTGATTCATTTCCACAGACACTGCCAGACCTGCTGAGTTCCGCCAGCACTTTGTGCGTGTTGCATTGGATTTCCAGCTTCTGCAAACCTTCTTGTGCTTCTCAGTATTGAAAGGCCGAGATAGAGTGAATGTGGAGAGAATGTTTTCTCTTGTCGGAGAGTCTAGGACCAGTGGGCACAGCCTTAGAATACAAGGATGTCCCTTTTTAGAGCAGAGATGAGGAGGAATTTCTTTAGCCAGAAGGTGGTGGATCACTGCCATGGACAGCTGTGGAGGCCAAGTCAATGTGTATATTTAAAACAGAGGCTGATAGGTTCTTGATTAATAAATACATTAGAGGTTATGGGGAGAGGATGGGAGAATGGGGTTGAGAGAGAAAATAAATCAGCCATGATGGAATTGCAGAGCAGACTCAATGGGGTGGAATGGGTTAATTCTGCTCCTTGGTCTTATTAGCTACAGACTTCAGGGAGGGACAGTAATATTCTGGAGCAGGTTAATATAAAAATTAAGATGTTTTTTCAACTTTGCTTGTTACAGGTGAGGGACAAGATGACTGGCGGACAGCAAATGTAGCAACTTTATTTAAAACGGAGAATTACAGGCCCCCAAGTCTAATGTTAAATGGGATAATGGTAAGGGTGTCAAAGGTTACAGGGAGAATGGGATTGAGAGGGATAGTCAGCTATGACGGAATGACAGAGCAGACTCGATGGGCCAAATAGCCTAATTCTACTCCTATGCCTTATGATCTAGGGCAAGCTGAAACTACCAAATGAAACTCGGCTTGGTAGTAGGAGACAGAGTGGTGGTGGATGGCTGCTTTTGTGGTTGTTGGTGCTCAGTGATGTAACAGAGGGAGTTTGATCATTAGTGGAATGGTTATACCATTAAACAATCAGGAAAGAATGATGCGATAGGCCAGCCTGCAGATACATGCAAATCGGTGGTGGTGTTGACAGCGAGCAAGGTAGTCTTGGGTTACAGAAGGATATCAATCAGCTGGTAAATTGGCCAGAACAACTACAGCTGGAATTTTAAACTCGCTAAGTGCAAGGTAAAGCATTTTAGAAGATCTAATGATGGTAGGACAAACACAATAAATCAGGGAACCCCAAGGAGTTTGACAGAATGGAAGGATCGCAGTGTGATCACTAAAAGTATCAGTGTAGGTAAATAAGACATTTAAAAGGGGGAGTTGGCTTTTATTAGCTCTGATATAGAATATAGATGTCATGATATGACTTTATAAATCTTTGGTTAGGCCAGCGCAGAAGCACTATGTGGACTGGATGTGTGTATTGGAGAGGGTATGAATGGCATTTACCAGAATGTTGCCTCGAACAGAACATTTCGAGGAAATAAAGGGAGCCTTTTCTGGTTGGCTGCCAGTGACTAATGGTCCACATTGGTCTGTGTTGGGACTGATTCTTTTTGCATTATATGTCAAGGATTTGGATGATTGAATTGATGGCTTTGTTTCAAAGTTTGCAGATGATATGAGGATAGGTGGAGGGGCAGGTAGTTTTGAGGAAGTAAAGGGGCTACAGAAGGACTTAGACAGATTAGGAGAATGGACAAAGAAGTGGCAGATGGAATACAGCGTTGGGCAGTGTATAGTCATGCACTTTGGTAGAAGAAATGAAAGGGTAGACTGTTTTCCAAATGGAGAGAAAATACAAAAAAAATGAGATGCAAAGGAAGTCCTTGTGTAGGATTCCCTAAAGGTTAATTTGCAGGGTCTGTCTGTGGAGAAGGAAGGCAAATGCAATGTTAGCATTCATTTCAAAAGGACTAGAATATAAAGGGAAGGATGTAATGTTCAGACTTTATAAAGCACTGGTGAGGCCTCACTTGGAGTATTGTGAGCAGGTTTGAGCCCCTTATCCTAGAAAGGGAATTCTGAAACTGCAGAGGGTTCAAAGGAGGTTCACAAAAATGATTCCAGGACTGAATGACGTCATATGAAGAATGTTCGATGGCTATGAGCCAGTATTCACTAGAATTCAGAAGAATGAGGGGTGACCTCATTGAAACCTATCGAAAGGTGAAAGGCCTCGATAGAGTAGATGTGGAGAGGGTATTTCCTAAGACCAGAGGACACAGCTTTAGAATAGAAGAGTGATCTTTTAGAACGGAGATGAGGAGGAATTTCTTTAGCCAGAGAATGGTGAATCTGTGGAATTCGTTGCCACAGGCAGCTGTGGAGGCCAAATCTTTATGTATATTTAAGGCAAAGTTTAATAGATTCTTGATTGGTCAGCGCATGAAGGGATACGAGGAGAAGGCGGGGGATTGGGGCTGAGAGGAAAATTGGACCAGCCATGATGAGCCAAATGGGCGAATTCTGCTCCAATATCTTATAGTCTTATTGTTTCAGTTGCAAGGAAAGACCAGAGAGTCTGGGGTTGTTTTCCTTGGGGTTGATGAGGCTGAGAGGGTACAAAGTTATGACAGGCATAAATAACAAGAACAATGTTGCACATGGAGACGTCTGAGATCAGAGGACATAGATTTAAGGTGAGGATGCGAGAAGATTGGAAGGAAGTTTTTGCACCCAGAGAGTGGTTGCAATCTAAAAGGCTCTGGCTGCATAGGAGGTGGAGGCAGGTACCCACACAATATCTGAAAGTCATCTTACCCAGTACATGAATTGCCAGCGTGTACAAGGTTACAGACCAAGTGCTGGTAAGTAGGATCACGGTAGATGGATACATGATGGATATGGTGGGTCAAAGTGTCAGTGTCTTTGCCATGCCACTCTGTGACTCCACAATCTACGTAATTTTCCCATAAGGGAAAATCAGGAGGATATTGATGTTACAGCCAAGAAAGCCCACCAGCAGCTCTTCTTCCTAAAAGCTTGGCATGTCCCCGCTGACCCGTACTAATTTTTATTGATGCGTGATAGAAAACATTGTCACTGCTAATAAATGGACCCAGAACACACACACACATACGACTCAATTCTACTTTATTCCACTTGTGCACAAGGAGGACAGCATGGCCCCTGTCACGGTTCTGCAACCAGGACAGAAAAGTGCTATTTTTATACAGAATTGGCTTAGCAGTTACAGATATTGATCACTTAGTAATGCATGAATATGTAACACCCTGGGAAAGGTTTTGCTACTAACATAATAACGTTAGCAGTGAAACATTTCCTGCAGTGTTACATATGTTTGAATTCCTTATTTGTGAGATCAATTGCCATTCACAATCGAGGTGTTAAAAGTCAATAGAAATGACAAGCTGGCAAGTGATGATACTTTGCAGTTAGTAAAGCAATTGTATTTCACGTCCTTCCATTATTCCCAACTCGTTTGTCTCCAGCATCCCCTACGGTGTAAAGGAAAGCTATGTTCTTCAAAGACCTTTCTTGGCTAGACTGTCTGGACTCTAGATTCAATCTATCCTTTGCCTGGACATTATGTTAACCCTTGCATTTCCACAACTTCCCTGCATCCCACCTGGATGCATTATGGCTTGGTACCGCAACTGCTGTGCGAGTTGTGGACACGGCTCAGCACGTCACACGAGACCAGCCTCTCCTCCACAGACTCCACTTACACTTCTCATGGCCTCAGGAAAGCAGTCAGTATAATCAAAGACCCGACTCGCCCCTTTCCCATCAGGCAGAAGATACAAAAGCCTGAAAGCATGTACCACCAGGCACAAGATTGTTTAAATCTTGCTGTTATAAGACTATTGAATGGTTCCCTGGTACAATAAGATGGACTCTTGACCTAATCATCTACCTCACTATGATCTTGCACTTTATTGTTGACCTGGACCACAGATTCTCTGTGGCTTTAATACTTTATTCTGCATTGTTTTTGGTTTACTTCTAGATCAACACATTATGTTTGGTTCCTTAAGGTTGTTATAGCTGGGGGTGGTAATGGGGACAAGCTCCCACTACCCATTAAATGCTCCCAATGGTGTGCGCCTCAAATAGCCTCCAACAACCAAGTCCAGCTCCCGGCCTTCACGTGTGGCTTAGCTTCTAAGCCCGGTGGGACCGTTTCTACTGACAGGAGGAGGGACAAGGGCAGGTTACAGGCACCTTAAAACCAGTCACTTCGGGTAGACGGGGCTCGTCAGCCGTGGTCAGCAGCTCATCTAAGAGAAGGAAAACTCTGATCTCAAACCTCTGCTGCCTCGCGGCCAGACCCACTCATGGCGAAGGCTTTGGGAGTAAACCCCGAGGGAAAGATCCGGAGCTGGAGTCCCTAAGGCAATCCTACATTGAGTTCAATGCTGGCTGGCAACTCCTGCGATGCTGCCTGTATCAAACTGTATTGGTCACTGCTGTTCCTTTGGGTTCATCAGTTGCGTGGAGAGGGAGAGGTTGCTACATGGGCAACAGCTTGCTCTCCATATGGTACTGCCCCGGCTTGCGTATCTAGACAGCTAGGACACAACATCCATGGTTGACCCTGACCAATGGAGGCCTCAGACTTCAGACAGACACTGTGTAATGATTTGATCTGATCTGTATGAACAGTATGCAGGACAAGGTTTTCACTGTAACTCAGTACATGTGACAATAATAAACCAATTCTAATACAGTACAATACAATGAAGCCTGCACACTGGATGACGGAAAGCACAGAACATACAAACCTGGTGAAGTTATACATTAAAGTAATTCAAAGGAAGACACGGGAGTCCGAACTGTGAGTCTAACTTCATGTTCACTTTAAGCGAAGCGCACATGTATTACAAAACGTGAATCCATCAACTGGTGAACGGTATACACTGGACCACCTGCCACCATCCTTGCTTCCAGATATGGCGGGTCAGGAGGGTTGAGTGGTCCATGGACAATGGGCTTGATGCAGAACATGTGGAAGGTCAGTAGGTTTGATCCTGAGGGACAACGGCAGCTGGAGACGGTAAGTGGCTGGGCTGATGCGATGGGTATTCTTAATTTGGGGGAGCAGGAGAAGATGGCGGTGTGACACAGCTCACAGTGGCCACTCTGGTGGTGATGTCTGTTATTTGTCAAGGAGGGGACCGTGCACAATTCTGATTCGATGGAGACAGACATGAGAGTGCGGAGGAACAACTGGAGAAACTTCTGAAATGCCCACTTCGCTGCCGCTGCTACTGTGTGGTCCGGAATCTCCGGAGGAGAAGGCCCCAAATTTCAGCAGCCGGGGCGAGGTCGAAGGCGCTCAGCAGAGGATGGCGCTCGGAAGGCTGTATCGGAAGGGCTGGATGAAGGCTCAAAGTTTTCAGACGGACGGACTCAGTGTCGGCTGTGGTCGGGTGCTTCCAATGCATCGGCAGTTGTCGGTGCCTGGAGGTTTATGGCAGGGAGTTTCTCCCTTTGCCGCCTGCTATCGGGGACTCGGGAGTCGATTGGGACTTTGAGACTTTTTTTTTACCATGCCCATGGTCCGCTCTTTATCAAATTATGGTATTGCTTTGCACTGCTGTAACTATATGTTATGATTAGTCAGTGTTAGTCAGTGTTAGTGTTAGTCTTTGGTTTGTCCTGCTTTTCTGTGATATCACTCTGGAGGAACATTGTATCATTTCTTAATGCGTGCATGCATTTCTAAATGACAATAAACAAGGACTGAGTGTTCTCATAGTCTAATCTAATCTAATCTAAAGAGACTGCTGAACCAGGGTGAGAGCTTGTGGGAGTCAGTGCGCAGGGGCAGAGTTCGAGTGGACAGCCAGGCACTGTTCTCAGGCTGGATAGCCTGGTGCCAGTAAGTGTGGTTGGCAGCTAGGATGGCCATCTGTGCCCTCTTCCAAGCATTCTGGCCTCAGTGAATCCGGGTCCTGGCGGGTAGGACCTCCACCATTGGCTCCTGTGTGGGGAACAACGGGGACTGGTAGCTATGAAGCACTTCAAAGGGTGATAGAGGTTGGCAGAGGAGGTGTGTAGATTGTGGGGCAGCTCTGTCAGGAGCTGATGCTTCTTCCATTTGGAAGGGTTAGAGGCAGCAAAGCATTGCAGGAGCTTCTCCACTCTCTGACTCGCTCTTTCTAAATGTCCATTGGTCTGCAGATGATATCCAGAGGACAAACTCACTGAGATTCAGAGGATGGAGCAGAAGGCTCACCAGAAGCAGGAGATGAATTGTGGACACTGGTCTGGCATAATGTCCTGAGGGAAATCGTGAAGCCAAACTATATATTGGAGGACCAGATCTGCTGTTTCAACAGCTGACAGGCTCGGGGAGGGCAATGAAGTGGGCCGTCTTGGAGAACAGGTCCTCCGCTGTGATGATCACCAGGGGCCCATCGGAAGCTGGCAAGCCCCTAGGGAAATCCATGGCAATGTGGAACCATGGTCGTCAAGGGAACAGTAAGGGCCAGAGGGCCACTGGTTGGAGGTATTGGACTGGGCACATCGAGGGTAGGCAGCAATGAATTGATGTACTTCATCGATCATGATGGGCCACCTGACTCAGTGTAGCAGGTAATCCAGGGTCCATTGTGCACCTAGATGGGTCAGAAAAGAGCGAGGAGTGGGCCAACTGGAGTGCTTCAGAGGCACGGCCGCCGGCACATACAAGGCAGTTGTATGATGTGTCGGCCGGAGCAGGCTCGTGCTGTAGGGCCTAACAGGTCTGGTTCAAGGTCCCAGATGATCGGGGCAAGGATCTGGGAGGATGGAAAGATGGGCTGAGGGTCAAATTCTGTTTCAGCTGGGTTGAACTGTTGTGACAGGGAGTCCACCCTAGCGTTCTTGAAGCCGGATCGGTAGGAGATGGTGAAATTGAACTGTTCGAAGAAGAGGGCCCCGCAAACTTGACTTGGGTTGAGTTGGTGGATATGAGGTTCTAGTGGTCAGTCTGGATTAGAAAGGACTCGGTGTTTCCCATCAGCCAGTGTCTCTATCCCTCCAAGGCCCATTAATGGCGAGTAGCTTCCTGTCTTCTACTTCATAACGGTGCTGTATAGAGTTGAACTTGCACAAGAGGTAGTAACTGGCATTTTTCTAACTTGCAGCTGATTTTCGAGGAGATGGTAAAGGACTGAATGGACCTGGGGGTCCATGATGAAGATGAGGATGTCACTGAGACAGATGAATACCTACTTGCCTAGCATATCTCGGAGGATCTCATCGATGAAGGCTTGGAAAAGGGCTGGACTGTTTGAAAGTCCAAAAAGCATCAACAGGTATTCGTAGTGGCCAGTGGGTGTGATGAACATTGCCCTCCACTCATCCTCCAGCATATGCACATCAGGTTGCACCTGCTCTGTAGATCCAGTTTGGTGAAGATCTGGAGTGCTTTCAACAAGTCACCCATCAAGATGAGAGGATAGTGATTCTTAATGGTGATCACACTGAGTCCATGGTAATCGATGCAAGGACCAAGACTTCCATCTTTCTTTTTGATGAAGACTGGGATAATCCAATGAAGCCGTACCGTAGTCATTCGTGGCTTGGGAGATGGAGAACAGACGACCTTGGGGAAGGGTGATGCCCGGAGGCAGTCGATCGTGTATTGATGCACTCTGTGAGGTGGGAGGGTGCTGGCTTCCCTTTCACTGAAGGCGACGACTATGTCATGTGGGAGTTTGGCGAGGGTGCGGGTTTCCTCCATTTCCATGGAGTTACCGGGTGAAGTTGACTGAGGTTGCAGGCAGGCAGTCCAGTAGGTGCGTCCCCAACTCAGCAGTGAACCAGAAGTGAGGGTCAGCAATGGAGAACCGGGGTAACCCAGGAGAGGAGAGTTGGGCAAGTCGATCAGGGGGAATTGGATGGCTTGCGGTGCTCCCCCAATTGTCGTGTGCGAGCTCGGACCATCCCAGACCCCACCCATTAATGGCCATGATGCAGAAGGAGTGTGACATCGGCCTCATAGGGAGTCCAAGCCGCGCACACTCACACAAACACAGAGCCCGATTCAGAAAGGAATCCTCCAGAGCCTCCTGTGTGCGTAGAGCAGTCGTGGTGGGGGGGGGGGGGGGCGGCAAAAGACGACAAGGAGAGTGAGTCAGGCTGTGGTGCTGGAACGAGGGACCTGGGGTGCCTACCAGATAGAAAGCCCCTCGTCTCTACCTGACGGTGCTGTTTTCCTAGATGCAGTGGGCAGTTGATGGGGAGGGTGATCGGCAGCTCCACAGTAAGCACACGTTGTTTCTCCACTCTCCGACCCCCGTGCTCTTGAGTGGGGGGGGGGTGTTCAGGTGTCCCTAACTCCCTGGGCTCTGGAGGTGTTTGTAATGAGGGTCCTGCAGCCTGAAATGGTTCTGGGAACAGAACTGGGGTTCTGGCTGGAGGGTCATTCTATAAAACACTTGTCAATTCGGAGGGTCAGAGTGATGAGGCTTTTGAGGTCGTTGGGCATCCCCAGGTAGACGGCTCATCTTCTCAAAAACTCTGAGAGGCTGCGATGGTAACGGTCCACATTCCAGCCATACTCTGCCTTGAGGATCCTGAATTCCCCTGTGTAATCCTGGACCGACTATGAACCTGCAGGCAGGCGAAGTATCCAATCTACTGCCTCCCATCCACCTCCCGGATGGTTGAAAACCTGGCGCATCTCAGCAGTAAAATCTTCATACTTATTGCAAATGGTGGTTTTATTGGCGCAGTTAGAGGTGGCCCAGATCAGAGCTCACGCTCTCAAAGGAGAGATGACGAAGGCAATTTTTACTCAGTCCATAGAATACGGAGATGGCTGGAGCCTGAAGTGAAAGACACTCTGAGACAGGAAGGTGTGGCATTGGGTTGGGGATGCTGGCAGCGCCCCAAAATGTTTGAGCACTGGAACCTGGGGCTCTGAGGGAAGTAGTTGACTAGTTTGGGGTTGCAGTGTCGAGACGGAGAGTTGGTTGAAAGTGGCGAGCAGCTGGTCAGTGGTTTCCTCCAGCTTTGGGATCGTGTGCTCCTGTCAACGGACAATTTCCTTTAGTTGAGCATATTCTGCTGGGTCAATCATTGGTTCAATCTTCCTGTCAGGAAATGTAGAGAAGACTTGACACAAAAGCAGGGCAGTGGAGATGACTTAGCAGTAAACAATATTTTACTAATAACCTGCAAAATAACGCCACAAAACAAGAGAGGACAGACCCTTAACACGACAAGGTATCTGAAGACTAGGAGCAACTGGTTGAGGCTGGCTGGTTCGTATGAGTGAACAAGGATTGTGAATGAGAGCTGGGTTTAAGTAGGTTGCAGGTGAGTTGGAAATGAGTGACTCCTGTTAGCTGGGTGGAGACAGAGAAGTGTCTGCCTGTACAGGCCTGACAGATGTCCCATCCTTCCTACAACTCAGCAAAATTACACACAATACTCCAACCCAAAGTTTTATATAGTTGCAACAGGGCTTCCTTACTCTTTATTCAGTGTCCCTACCAATGAGTGCAAGCGTGCCATATGTCTGTGTTATCACCCTATACACTTGCATTGCCATTATCAGATAGCTATAGACTTGGTTCCCAAAATCCCTCTGTACATCAACCTTGTGTACTTTCCTCTTACCTCTGACCTCCCGAAGTGCAGCAGCTCACACTTGCCCAGATTAAAATCCACCTGGCATTTCTCTGCCCATATCAGTAACTGATCCATACTCTGCTGTGTCCTTTGATAGCCCTCTGCACTGTCCACAACTTCACAATTTTTGTTTCATATGAAAATTTGTGTCCTCTGCCAAATCAGTGCTACTCCTTTTTTCAAAAGGATTTGCTAGTTTCCCCTCTGGTCTCCAATGGAGTTTAATGCACATTTGTGGTTTCTGTTTCACTCTCAACCTTGATACGTTGCAGACCAAAATTTGCTTCTTCAACCCCCTCCCTTTCTAGCAAATGTTACGGGCCCCAACCCATCATGCATGGATGCCTGCTGAAAGTTCACCCTTCACAATTCTCCCACCTGGACCAGAGGAATGGTTCGGGCTCTCCGGTGTTTCCTGAGGCAGCTTGTTCTCTTCACATCCACCTATCAGCGCACTCTCACAGCTCATGACCCCGTTCCATTTCTTACTGAAAGCTGTTGCGGTCTGCACTTCCACACTATTCTCTGCTGCTTTTAAAGCTGAAACACGCCAACACATTTTCCTTCCTTTCTGTGGTCAGAGGTTGGAAACTTCTGCAGCTAATGAGTTCCAGAAGCCCTCCTGATCTTTCTTCCCTTCGCTTATCTCTAGTCCCTTCTTTCCCCATGCTCCCCCACCCCATCATGTGTGTTTGTCAGCCTCTCTGACCCTCAGCAGGGGCTCAGCTGCAACATCATCATCCTTATGTTAGCCGAATAGCCGTTGAAACTTTCTTCCACCACATCCACCAATCTACCCACTTCTTTGTCCCTGTTCATTCCTGACTGTGAACCTGATCCATCAGGAACCCTGTCTCTGGGCTTTTCCTATCACAGTACCTATTCATTGTTGACAGCCGACAGAACATCAACTGCCCGGGTTTCTCTACTTCCCTCGCTCGCTCAAACCTATTCCCTTCTGAACTCACTCCGCACACCAAGAGGCACCCGTTATCAAGCCTGTCGACAACGTTACACACAAGAGATCCTGCAAGTGCTGGAAATCCAGAGCAACACACACAAAATGCTGGAGGAACTCAACAGGTCAGGCAGCACCTGCGGAGAGGAACAGTTGATGTTTCAGGCCGAGACCCTTGATCCGAAATCATGAAGGGTCTGGGCATGAAATATTGACTGTTTATTCCTCTCCATAGAAGCTGCCTGAGCTGTGGATTTCTGCCGGAATTTTGTGTGCGTTATAGTGAAGAACTTAGTTGCAGGCATGAAGCATAGGATAAGTAGTGTATACGAGAAAAGCATCAATTAAATGTAAATAATACAAATTTTTACAATTAGAACAAAAAATTCTGAGTTAGTTCAAAGTGGTCATTGTGTTGTTAACGTAAGCTAATGTGTTACTAATTAAGATTATTGTTAATCTGGTTATCAAGATGTAATGAGTGCATCAAAATCAGGATTGGTGCTGGAACCCAAGCACTTTACAACATTTATGAAGGGATAAACACACCGAAGGCACACTTGGTAAGTTTGCCGAGACACTGTGATAGGAAGGAAAGTAGTTAAAACTGTCCAACACATCGCCAGCACCATCCTACCCACCGCCAAGGACATACAGTATATACCGCACAGAAAGGTTCTGGCAAAGGGCCAGGAATATCATGCAGGATCCCACTTGAAAATTTCTACAGGTGTGCCGTGGAACGCATTCTAAATGGCTGCATGGCCATCTGGTATGGGGTTGGGTTGGGGGTGGGGGGTTACTGTACAGGATAGAGTACATTGTAAACTCAGTCAGCTCCATTATGGACACCCGCCTCCATAATATCCAGGACATCTTCAAGGAATGATATCTTAAAAAGGTGGCGTCCATCATTAAGAACCCCCATCACCCAGGTTACGCCCTGTTCTCATTGTTACCATCGGGAAGGAGGTACAGGAGCCGAAGGCACACACTCAATGATTCAGGAACAGCTTCTTCCCCTCTGCCGTCTGATTTCTGAATGGACATTGAACGCTACCTCACCACTTTTTTATTTCTGTTTGTGCACTACTTATTCACTTTAACTATTTAATACACTTACTGCAATTCACAGTTTTTTTCTCTATTATTATTACGTATTGCAATCTTCTGCTGCCGCGAAGACAGATTTTACGACGTATGCCGCTGATATTCAACCTGATCCTCTGACCCTCCCTGCTCACGGACTGTTTGTCCCACCGCCATCAGGGAGGAGGCTACACATCATCCACGCCAGGACCACAAGACTCGAAAACAATTAAATCCCCCAAGCTGTCAGGCTGATCAATCCCTTAATCATTTCCTGTACCTTACGTACAGACACTCCTGTGCCTAGCATCACTTTATGCACGTACAATCAATGTATATAAATTAATCTTACGTATTTATGATTATTGTGCTTTTTATTGTGTTCTTTACGCTTATTGTGTACTTTTGCGTTGTAGCAATCATTTTGTTCTCCATTACACTTGTGTACTCAAAAATGACAATAGGCGATCTTGAATCTTGAAGTTGTGAAAAGGAAGCTTTAAATGGGTAAGGCGATTGAATGCGATGGCAAAGATCTGCAATGGGCAAATATGTAGGAAAATAAGATACTGTCCGTTTTGACAAGAAAAATAAGAAAGGAACGTGCTCTCTAACTAAGAGACTGCAGAGCCCGGCGATACAGAGGGATGTGCACGATTTGCAGAAGGGGACTGTGCAGATACAGCATGTAATGAAGGAGGATAACAGGATGTTTATCGCTGGGATGGTAGCTCTGCTTCAGTTAAATAGGGCAATGATGAGACCACGCCTGGCTGGGGTTGAGAGGCAGAACTGAGATACAGCAGTTTAGAGGTTACAGCACAAGCCAACCACCGGTGCTTATGCCAGTTTCTGTGGCATGAAGCGACTGAGAGTACGAGACTCCCCCACCCCCCCACCCCCGGACAGGACGCCAGATATACAGAGAATAGACAGAAAATGCTGGAGGAACTCAGCAGGCCAGACAGCATCTGTGGAAAAGAGTCACTGTTTCTCTTTTGAGACTCTTAGATAGGTACATGGAGCATAGAAAAATAGAGGGCCATGTGCTAGGGAAATTCTAGACAGTTTCTAAAGTAGGTTACATGGTTGGCAAGACATTGTGGGCTGAAGGGCCTGTAATGTGCTGTAGGTTTCTATGTTCTATGTTTTAGGCCAAGACACTTCATCAGGACTGGAGAAACAAACACGAGAAGTCAGAGCTCCACCTTCTTACCCTGACTTCTCATCTTTTTTTTCTCCAGTCCTGCTGAAGGGTCTCGGCCTGAAATGTTGACTGTTTACTCTTTTCCATAGATGCTGCCTGGCCTTCTGAGTTCCTCCAGCAATTTGCGTGTGCACTGCTTGAATTTCCAGCATCTATAGATTTTCTCCTGTTTGTGATACAGACAATAGAGTCAGTGTCATAGAGGCATACAGCACAGACACAGGCCCTTCTGCCCATCTAATCCATGCCAAAACCATTTAAACTGCCTAATTCTATCAACCAGCACCAGGGCCATAGCCCTCCATACCCCTACCATCCATGTACCTATCCAAACTTCTCTTAAACATTGAAATCGAGCTCACATGCACCACTTGTGCTGGCAGCTCATCTCACAATCTCACGACCCTCTGAGTGAAGAAGTTTCCCCTTACGGTCCTCTTAAACATTTCACCTTTCACACTTAACCTGTGACCTCTGGTTGTAGACCCTCCCAACCTCAGTAGAAAAAATCTTCTTGCATTTACCCTATCTATACCCCTCATAATTTTGTATACCTCCATCAAATCTCCTCTCAACCTTCTAAATAATAACCAATACAGTCCTATCCTATTCAAACTTTCCTTATAGTTCAGGTCCTCCAGACCCGGCAACATCCTTGTAAATTTTCTCTGTACTCTTTCAAATTTCTTTACATCTTTCCTGTAGATTGTCCTGCACACAACACTCCAAATTACACCTCACCAACATCTTACACAACTTCAACATAACATCTTATCTCCGGTACTCAATACATTGATTCTTGAAGGCCAATGTGTCAAAAGCTTTCTTTACAACCCCATCTACCTGTGACGCTAATTTCAATGAATTATGGACCTGTATTCCCAGATCCCTTTGTTCTACCACACTCCTCAGCGCCCTACTGTTCACTGTGTAAGACCTACCCTGGCTGGTACTACCAAAGTGCAAAACCTCGCACTTCAAGACGAAGAAATATTTTAGAACAGTGAGGTTATAGTTGTTGGGGATTTTAACTTCCCCAATATTGACTGGAAGTGCCTTAGTGTGAGAGGATTAAAAGGTGGCAAATTCATAAAGAGTGTATCCAAGAGAGTTTTTGACCTAATATGTTGTGTGTGAGAAAGATTCAAGATTATTTAATGTCATTGCCAATACACACATGTAAAGGAGAACAAAGTAATTGTTAGCCGGATCAGATGATACAGTACCAAAAAACAAAACCACAATAAGATAAAGAACAAAATAATTTTTTTTAAATGCAATAAAAAACATAAATAGATATGATAGTTTATATAAGTAGATTGATTGTACATCCATAAAGTGATGCTAGGTACAGGAGTGCCTATACACAAGATGACCCTGACAGTAAATGATAAACTAGTGGTTTTGCTGGGTTAGTGGGACAAAGGTTGATCAGCCTTACTATCTTAAAATAACTGTTTTTGAGTCTGGTGGTCTTGGCACGGATGGTATGTAGCCTCCTCCCTGATGGGAGTGGGACAAACAGTCCATGAGCAGGGTGGGTGGATCGTTCATGATGTTACTGTCCCTTTTCTGGCATCTTTATGTCCCTGATGGCAGATGGACTGATGCCAGTGATGTGTTGGGCAGTTTTGACTACCCGTTGGGGAGCCTTCCTGCCCGCCGCAGGGCATTTTCCATACCATGCAGTGATGCAGCTTGTTGGGATGCTCTCCACTGTGCATCTGTAGAATGATGTGAGCATAGATGTGCAAAGCCCAGCTCTCCTCGGTCTCCTCAGAAAGTAGAGGTGTCGGTGAGCTTTCCTGATTGTGTAGGCTGTGTCCTGGGAACATGAGAGGTTGTGCGAGATGAGCACTCCCAGGAGTTGGAAACTGCTCGCAGTTTCCACTGCTGTGATGCTGATGTAAAGAGGGGTGTGAATGGTGCGGCTTCTCCTGAAGTCAATAACCATCTCCTTTGCCTTTTGACGTTGAGGAAAAAGTTATTTTCCTGGCACCAGGCCTTAAACTCTTCCACCTCCTCTCTGCAGGCCGTTGTATTGCCGTTGGTGATGAGCCCCACCACTGCGGTGTCTACACTAATTCCTTTTACAGGCATTAGTTTTAGTGGATCAAAAATAGAAGCAGGAGAAGGTTATTCAGTCCCACTTGCCTCCTCTGCCAGTCAATATTAACTGATTGTTTACGTCAGCGGCACTGTACTTCAACCATATATTACTTAATTGTCAATATCCAGACAAGTATCTATATATGTCTTGAAATTACTCAGCAATGCATCCTCCACTATCCTTTATCATATGTTATATACTGTTATATTTAACAAATAAATTATGTACTATGTATTATACAGGACTGTGCAAAAGTCTTAGGCACCTATACAAAGCCAGGAAACCTAAGACTTTTGTACAGTACTGTAATTTTATCTGACCCAAAATGTCGACTTTCACCTCCTGCCTCCGTGGATTCTGCTCACTCACTAAATTCTTCCAGCATTCTGTTCCACGTTCCAGATCATCCTGAGGAACATAAAGAACACAAGACTGCCTTTATAGTACAATTACCTGAAACATTTAAATTTCTTCAACTTAAATGCTGCGCACCGGTGACCGACGCTGGGTTATGCTGGTGGGAGTGAGCTCACACTGCGGCCTAGTTGGTCATCGTGATGTACCAGTCACAGTATGAGACTGGATGGGAGTGTGATTTGACAATGAGTTATACTGGCGACAGTGTGAGGCTGTAGGGGTGTGTGGCCGCACTGAGTTACACTGGTGACAGTGTGAGACTGTAGGGGCGTGTGGCCGCACTGAGTTACACTGGCGACAGTGTGAGACTGTAGGGGCGTGTGGCCGCACTGAGTTACACTGGCGACAGTGTGAGACTGTAGGGGCGTGTGGCCGCACTGAGTTATACTGGTGACAGTGTGAGACTGTAGGGGTGTGTGGCCGCACTGAGTTACACTGGCGACAGTGTGAGACTGTAGGGGTGTGTGGCCGCACTGAGTTACACTGGCGACAGTGTGAGACTGTAGGGGTGTGTGGCCGCACTGAGTTATACTGGTGACAGTGTGAGACTGTAGGGGTGTGTGGCCGCACTGAGTTACACTGGCGACAGTGTGAGACTGTGGGGGCGTGTGGCCGCACTGAGTTACACTGGCGACAGTGTGAGACTGTAGGGGTGTGTGGCCGCACTGAGTTACACTGGCGACAGTGTGAGGCTGTAGGGGTGTGTGGCCGCACTGAGTTGTACTGGCGACAGTGTGAGACTGTACGGGCGTGTGGCCGCACTGAGTTGTACTGGTGACAGTGTGAGACTGTAGGGGTGTGTGGCCACACTGAGTTACACTGGCGACAGTGTGAGACTGTAGGGGCGTGTGACCCCACTGAGTTGTACTGGCGACAGTGTGAGACTGTCGGGGTGTGTGGCCGCACTGAGTTACACTGGCGACAGTGTGAGACTGTAGGGGCGTGTGACCCCACTGAGTTACACTGGCGACAGTGTGAGACTGTCGGGGTGTGTGGCCGCACTGAGTTATACTGGTGACAGTGTGAGACTGTAGGGGCGTGTGACCCCACTGAGTTACACTGGCGACAGTGTGAGACTGTAGGGGCGTGTGGCCGCACTGAGTTGTACTGGCGACAGTGTGAGGCTGTAGGGGCGTGTGGCCGCACTGAGTTACACTGGCGACAGTGTGAGACTGTAGGGGCGTGTGGCCGCACTGAGTTACACTGGCGACAGTGTGAGGCTGTAGGGGTGTGTGGCCACACTGAGTTACACTGGCGACAGTGTGAGGCTGTAGGGGCGTGTGGCCGCACTGAGTTACACTGGCGACAGTGTGAGGCTGTAGGGGTGTGTGGCCGCACTGAGTTACACTGGCGACAGTGTGAGACTGTCGGGGTGTGTGGCCACACTGAGTTACACTGGCGACAGTGTGAGACTGTAGGGGCGGTGTGGCCGCACTGAGTTACACTGGCGACAGTGTGAGACTGTGGAAGTGTGTGACCGCACTGAGTTACACTGGCGACAGTGTGAGACTGTGGAAGTGTGTGACCGCACTGAGTTACACTGGCGACAGTGTGAGACTGTGGAAGTGTGTGACCGCACTGAGTTACACTGGCGACAGTGTGAGACTGTGGAAGTGTGTGACCGCACTGAGTTACACTGGCGACAGTGTGAGACTGTAGGGGTGTGTGGCCGCACTGAGTTACACTGGCGACAGTGTGAGACTGTAGGGGTGTGTGACCGCACTGAGTTACACTGGCGACAGTGTGAGGCTGTAGGGGTGTGTGGCCGCACTGAGTTGTACTGGCGACAGTGTGAGACTGTAGGGGTGTGTGGCCGCACTGAGTTACACTGGCGACAGTGTGAGACTGTAGGGGTGTGTGGCCGCACTGAGTTACACTGGCGACAGTGTGAGACTGTAGGGGCGGTGTGGCCGCACTGAGTTACACTGGCGACAGTGTGAGACTGTGGAATTGTGTGACCGCACTGAGTTACACTGGCGACAGTGTGAGACTGTGGAAGTGTGTGACCGCACTGAGTTACACTGGCGACAGTGTGAGACTGTGGAAGTGTGTGACCGCACTGAGTTACACTGGCGACAGTGTGAGACTGTGGAAGTGTGTGACCGCACTGAGTTACACTGGCGACAGTGTGAGACTGTAGGGGTGTGTGGCCGCACTGAGTTACACTGGCGACAGTGTGAGACTGTAGGGGTGTGTGGCCGCACTGAGTTACACTGGCGACAGTGTGAGACTGTAGGGGTGTGTGGCCGCACTGAGTTACACTGGCGACAGTGTGAGACTGTCGGGGTGTGTGGCCGCACTGAGTTACACTGGCGACAGTGTGAGACTGTAGGGGTGTGTGGCCGCACTGAGTTACACTGGCGACAGTGTGAGACTGTAGGGGTGTGTGGCCGCACTGAGTTACACTGGCGACAGTGTGAGACTGTAGGGGTGTGTGGCCGCACTGAGTTACACTGGCGACAGTGTGAGACTGTCGGGGTGTGTGGCCGCACTGAGTTACACTGGCGACAGTGTGAGACTGTCGGGGTGTGTGGCCGCACTGAGTTACACTGGCGACAGTGTGAGACTGTAGGGGTGTGTGGCCGCACTGAGTTACACTGGCGACAGTGTGAGACTGTAGGGGTGTGTGGCCGCACTGAGTTACACTGGCGACAGTGTGAGGCTGTAGGGGTGTGTGGCCGCACTGAGTTACACTGGCGACAGTGTGAGACTGTAGGGGTGTGTGGCCGCACTGAGTTACACTGGCGACAGTGTGAGACTGTAGGGGCGGTGTGGCCGCACTGAGTTACACTGGCGACAGTGTGAGACTGTGGAATTGTGTGACCGCACTGAGTTACACTGGCGACAGTGTGAGACTGTGGAAGTGTGTGACCGCACTGAGTTACACTGGCGACAGTGTGAGACTGTGGAAGTGTGTGACCGCACTGAGTTACACTGGCGACAGTGTGAGACTGTGGAAGTGTGTGGCCGCACTGAGTTACACTGGCGACAGTGTGAGACTGTAGGGGTGTGTGGCCGCACTGAGTTACACTGGCGACAGTGTGAGACTGTAGGGGTGTGTGGCCGCACTGAGTTACACTGGCGACAGTGTGAGGCTGTAGGGGTGTGTGGCCGCACTGAGTTACACTGGCGACAGTGTGAGACTGTAGGGGTGTGTGGCCGCACTGAGTTACACTGGCGACAGTGTGAGACTGTAGGGGTGTGTGGCCGCACTGAGTTTCACTGGCGACAGTGTGAGACTGTAGGGGTGTGTGGCCGCACTGAGTTACACTGGCGACAGTGTGAGACTGTAGGGGTGTGTGGCCGCACTGAGTTACACTGGCGACAGTGTGAGACTGTAGGGGTGTGTGGCCGCACTGAGTTACACTGGCGACAGTGTGAGACTGTAGGGGTGTGTGGCCGCACTGAGTTACACTGGCGACAGTGTGAGACTGTCGGGGTGTGTGGCCGCACTGAGTTACACTGGCGACAGTGTGAGACTGTAGGGGTGTGTGGCCGCACTGAGTTACACTGGCGACAGTGTGAGACTGTCGGGGTGTGTGGCCGCACTGAGTTACACTGGCGACAGTGTGAGACTGTAGGGGTGTGTGGCCGCACTGAGTTACACTGGCGACAGTGTGAGACTGTCGGGGTGTGTGGCCGCACTGAGTTACACTGGCGACAGTGTGAGACTGTAGGGGTGTGTGGCCGCACTGAGTTACACTGGCGACAGTGTGAGACTGTCGGGGTGTGTGGCCGCACTGAGTTACACTGGCGACAGTGTGAGACTGTAGGGGTGTGTGGCCGCACTGAGTTACACTGGCGACAGTGTGAGACTGTCGGGGTGTGTGGCCGCACTGAGTTACACTGGCGACAGTGTGAGACTGTAGGGGTGTGTGGCCGCACTGAGTTGTACTGGCGACAGTGTGAGACTGTAGGGGTGTGTGGCCGCACTGAGTTACACTGGCGACAGTGTGAGGCTGTAGGGGTGTGTGGCCGCACTGAGTTACACTGGCGACAGTGTGAGACTGTAGGGGTGTGTGGCCGCACTGAGTTACACTGGCGACAGTGTGAGACTGTAGGGGTGTGTGGCCGCACTGAGTTACACTGGCGACAGTGTGAGGCTGTAGGGGTGTGTGGCCGCACTGAGTTACACTGGCGACAGTGTGAGACTGTAGGGGTGTGTGGCCGCACTGAGTTACACTGGCGACAGTGTGAGACTGTAGGGGTGTGTGGCCGCACTGAGTTACACTGGCGACAGTGTGAGACTGTGGAAGTGTGTGGCCGCACTGAGTTACACTGGCGACAGTGTGAGACTGTAGGGGTGTGTGGCCGCACTGAGTTACACTGGCGACAGTGTGAGACTGTGGAAGTGTGTGACCGCACTGAGTTACACTGGCGACAGTGTGAGGCTGTAGGGGCGTGTGACCACACTGAGTTACACTGGCGACAGTGTGAGACTGTAGGGGCGTGTGACTGCACTGAGTTACACTGGCGACAGTGTGAGACTGTCGGGGTGTGTGGCCGCACTGAGTTACACTGGCGACAGTGTGAGACTGTAGCAGTGTGTGGCCGCACTGAGTTACACTGGCGACAGTGTGAGACTGTAGGGGTGTGTGGCCGCACTGAGTTACACTGGCGACAGTGTGAGACTGTAGGGGTGTGTGGCCGCACTGAGTTACACTGGCGACAGTGTGAGACTGTAGGGGTGTGTGGCCGCACTGAGTTACACTGGCGACAGTGTGAGACTGTAGGGGTGTGTGGCCGCACTGAGTTACACTGGCGACAGTGTGAGACTGTAGGGGTGTGTGGCCGCACTGAGTTACACTGGCGACAGTGTGAGACTGTGGAAGTGTGTGACCGCACTGAGTTACACTGGCGACAGTGTGAGACTGTGGAAGTGTGTGACCGCACTGAGTTACACTGGCGACAGTGTGAGACTGTGGAAGTGTGTGACCGCACTGAGTTACACTGGCGACAGTGTGAGACTGTAGGGGTGTGTGGCCGCACTGAGTTACACTGGCGACAGTGTGAGGCTGTAGGGGTGTGTGGCCGCACTGAGTTACACTGGCGACAGTGTGAGACTGTAGGGGTGTGTGGCCGCACTGAGTTACACTGGCGACAGTGTGAGGCTGTAGGGGTGTGTGGCCGCACTGAGTTACACTGGCGACAGTGTGAGACTGTAGGGGTGTGTGGCCGCACTGAGTTACACTGGCGACAGTGTGAGACTGTAGGGGTGTGTGGCCGCACTGAGTTACACTGGCGACAGTGTGAGACTGTAGGGGTGTGTGGCCGCACTGAGTTACACTGGCGACAGTGTGAGACTGTAGGGGTGTGTGGCCGCACTGAGTTACACTGGCGACAGTGTGAGACTGTAGGGGTGTGTGGCCGCACTGAGTTACACTGGCGACAGTGTGAGACTGTAGGGGTGTGTGGCCGCACTGAGTTACACTGGCGACAGTGTGAGACTGTAGGGGTGTGTGGCCGCACTGAGTTACACTGGCGACAGTGTGAGACTGTAGGGGTGTGTGGCCGCACTGAGTTACACTGGCGACAGTGTGAGACTGTAGGGGTGTGTGGCCGCACTGAGTTACACTGGCGACAGTGTGAGACTGTAGGGGTGTGTGGCCGCACTGAGTTACACTGGCGACAGTGTGAGACTGTAGGGGTGGTGTGGCCGCACTGAGTTACACTGGCGACAGTGTGAGACTGTGGAAGTGTGTGACCGCACTGAGTTACACTGGCGACAGTGTGAGACTGTGGAAGTGTGTGACCGCACTGAGTTACACTGGCGACAGTGTGAGACTGTGGAAGTGTGTGACCGCACTGAGTTACACTGGCGACAGTGTGAGACTGTAGGGGTGTGTGGCCGCACTGAGTTACACTGGCGACAGTGTGAGACTGTAGGGGTGTGTGACCGCACTGAGTTACACTGGCGACAGTGTGAGACTGTAGGGGTGTGTGGCCGCACTGAGTTACACTGGCGACAGTGTGAGACTGTAGGGGTGTGTGGCCGCACTGAGTTACACTGGCGACAGTGTGAGACTGTAGGGGTGTGTGGCCGCACTGAGTTACACTGGCGACAGTGTGAGACTGTAGGGGTGTGTGGCCGCACTGAGTTACACTGGCGACAGTGTGAGACTGTAGGGGTGTGTGGCCGCACTGAGTTACACTGGCGACAGTGTGAGGCTGTAGGGGTGTGTGGCCGCACTGAGTTACACTGGCGACAGTGTGAGACTGTAGGGGTGTGTGGCCGCACTGAGTTACACTGGCGACAGTGTGAGACTGTAGGGGTGTGTGGCCGCACTGAGTTACACTGGCGACAGTGTGAGGCTGTAGGGGTGTGTGGCCGCACTGAGTTACACTGGCGACAGTGTGAGACTGTAGGGGTGTGTGGCCGCACTGAGTTACACTGGCGACAGTGTGAGACTGTAGGGGTGTGTGGCCGCACTGAGTTACACTGGCGACAGTGTGAGACTGTCGGGGTGTGTGGCCGCACTGAGTTACACTGGCGACAGTGTGAGACTGTAGGGGTGTGTGGCCGCACTGAGTTACACTGGCGACAGTGTGAGACTGTAGGGGTGTGTGGCCGCACTGAGTTACACTGGCGACAGTGTGAGACTGTAGGGGTGTGTGGCCGCACTGAGTTACACTGGCGACAGTGTGAGACTGTAGGGGCGTGTGACCCCACTGAGTTACACTGGCGACAGTGTGAGACTGTAGGGGCGTGTGGCCGCACTGAGTTGCACTGGCGACAGTGTGAGGCTGTAGGGGCGTGTGGCCGCACTGAGTTGCACTGGCGACAGTGTGAGACTGTAGGGGCGTGTGACCACACTGAGTTACAGTAGTGTGTAGAAGTCTTAGGCATTTATACATAGCTAGAGATTTGCACAGTACTGTAGTAATTTTATGTATTGCACTGTACTGCTGCCACGAAACAAAAATAAATTTCATGACACAAGTGAGTGCTGATAAACCTGATTCTGTTATGGGTCTCTATTGTGGACTGAGAGGGGAATCATGGTTGGGAAAAGGGGAAGGGAGAGGGGAGGGAATGGGGAACACCAGAGAGATATTCTGTAATGATCAATAAACCAAGTGTTTGGAATCAAATGACCTTGCCTGGTGTCTCAGGGCTGGGTGTGTCTGCACCCGCACCACCCCCTGTTCCTGGCACTCCTCTGCCACTGTCCTGGTTTTATAAATGACAAGGAAGAGCAGAAGATTCTCCAAGAAATTTTAAACTTTAATTTGCAAAGTAAAGCTGAGACAGACAAAGAACTAGGCTCTGTAAGTCTGCCACTGAATGCCCGATGTTTTCACACAGCATTCTTTATAGCACCCCTTCTGGGTTAACAGCATTAACATATCTCTGTAAATTTCAATCTAGCTAATAAATCAATTACTCTTATCTCTCTTACCTGGCTACATTCATTTTTCTCGAGGGTTTAAAAGTACACAGGTTTCATTCAATGGTTACATCCCAAATACCATAGTAATCGCACGCACTCAGTAACAGACACTTAATGCATAGTAAAGGCATGGTCAACATCTGAATAAACACTTGATGTGCAATAAAACCACACTTAAAATAAACACTTAGAAAACAGAGTTAAAATGTTTTCCAATATAATCCCTCCTTTGAGACTTCCAAAGTCTCACATAGAGAGAGGAAACTACAAGTCCACATACAAAAGCTCAAATAAACTCCAGAGTTTACTCCTAAATCTGGGTCAAACTATAATTTCTTGTGCTTAGAACTCGAAGTGTTCGTTCTCTACCTTCCTAGGCCACTGAGCCAAAAACCTGTCCCTTCATGTCTGAGACAGGAAAAAAGACCCAGGAGCCTTTACAGTCTACTGCCACATTATCATTTCCATCCCGTACATCTTGCATGTCGTGTAAGCTGTAACAATACATCATCGGTGTTTCTCTTTCCACTGGGCTTGATTCAGCAATTTCCAGGAGCATCGGAAAGCATTTTGTTGCGGCCCGCACTATAAGAGACTTGAGACACGGAAGAAAACAGCACAAAACAATCGCACAGCTTACCAACACAATACCTACAGTTATCGCTATCTTGGTTAGCCATGCTCCCCATCCCCCTAGTTTACTATCTAACCAGTCAAATAACTGACGTCCAAACCCTGCATTCTGTCTAACTTCTCTTCTTAGACTTTTCAATTTGTTCATTGCTCTGGTAAATGATCCCTCTGGACTAGTGTTATTTGGTATAAAAGTACAGCACTGTTCTCCAAACATTACACAAACTCCTCCTTTTTCTGCTAACAGCCAGTCTAACACCTGTCTATTCTGCCACACCACTCTACTAGTTGCATCCAGCTGTTGTCCTAGTGCCTCCAGCGCAACATCGGTGTAGTTAACGAATCTCTGTTGATTATAATATATATAATTTATCCACTCAACGTTTTTGCTAACCCCTACTATAGGTATAATCGCTTCCCAGCCAGCAGCAATCTCATTTATTGCCAAACTCGTTAGGTATACCTCTCGGCTGTCCTATACTATCGATTCGGATCGTTGGGTCAGGTTCATATTTTCCCCTCTTCCGCCACAGTGTCTGCTGCTTCGGAGCATCAAATTGTACTTCAGGGGATAGTACAACTTCTTGAATCAGCATAACCCGTGTACATGTACCTGCCCAACTAAGGGGAAGTGTGGATCTCAGGCCTCCCTCCATTCCGCACAACCACCAAGTGTCCGCTAATGGAATGTTCTGGACATCCAACGCACCTTCGGGTGGAGGGGTACCTACTATGTATCTTCGGCCTGGGGTTACATCCCAAGTCTGCATGCAGTTACCCCTAAAATGGCCAACCACAAAAGCACCTGTCCGTGTAAAGCATTCATTATTCAAATGATCCTGCATTATCAATTTTCGCACTACGGGGGTCTGACTTCTTTCACTAATGGCCCAAGGTCTGCTATAATTATATTTATGGGCGAGCACATTTCGATCGAATTGCAAGGAGGCTTGGGATAGCATACACCAATAAGGGCAATATGGGGTGTTATCAATACATTTCTGATAACAAGGATCTGCCCTGCTACAAATTCCCATGCTGCAAGTCTTGACTACACTTGGACACTGCCGCACACACTGCCCCCTCCGCTCCTTTCACCATTGCGTGCAGGTGGAGGGGTTATAAGGCATGGGGGCTACGTGTTGCACAGGCTTCGCCCTGGAGCACAGATAACAATTCTGTCTCCCCATCATTCCTGCTGTGTATTGTGCCCATTGGTACCACTGGCTAGTACGTGTCTGTTGTCACTGCAAAGAGGTAACTGTTGCGCTCCGCTTACTCCTTTCTTTTAAGGTTTGCGGAGTCCGAACATTCCTATGCCATATCGGCCAAATTAATGGTTTCCAAGTCCATACTGGGGTTTGTGGGTGTATCATCCCAAGGGGCAAAACTGGTCGCTCCCAAGTCATCCACACTGTCTGAAGGAATACTACTATCCACAACCCCATCCTTAGGGTCATCTGACCTGTTCTCAAAACCAAAAACTTCCCTTATCATCTGATCACACTCCTGTGGTGTAGTGACAACTTCTTGTTCTTCTTGTCTATCCCCTGCTATCCGTTCCTCTTCACCACTTACCTCGGGCTCCACACCTGGCTGTACCTGTGAGACTGCTCTGGTGCAGTGATTGAGATGGTACCAGGTGGAGCGTCCCTCTACCTGAACTGCAGTGGGTGACGCCTTGGTTACCGTAAAAGGTCCTTCCCTTCTTGGTTCGTTCCACTTTCTTCGAAAAGCTGGCACATAGACCTGATCTCCTGGATTGATTGGTCCTTCCCTTTGCACGATCTCCGGCTCTTTCTGTTTTTCCTGTGCATAGATAGACTAATGTATCATGGTTAGTTACTGCACGTATTGTTTTAGTTCTACTTCCAATTGATCCAAGCTAGGCCCTTTGTATGGTCCTCTCCACTGGGGCACTGGCATGGGCCTTCCGGTTAGCATTTCATGCGGTGTTAGACACGTCACTTGATTAGTTTGCATGCGGTAACTCATTAACGCTAATGGCAGCGCGTTGATCCAGTTGAGTTTAGTACCCGCACAAATTTTATTCAGTTTGGTTTTTAGAGTCCCGTTAATTCTTTCTACCATGCCCTGCAAATGAGGGTGATACACACATCCAAACCTCTGATTTATTCTTAGTGCTTGCAATACTAATTTGACCACCTTTTGGATAAATGCTGAACCGTTGTCTGAGCTGACTTCTTTAGGTATTCTGAATCTTGGGATCACCTCATTTGTCAGGAATTTTACCACTGTTCCTGCCCCTTGATCTTTCGAGGGTACCACTTCTACCCATCTACTGAATCTGTCAATTACTACTAACATGTATCTTTTCCCTCTTGTTGTCCTTATCATATCTACGTAGTCAATCACTAAATGTTTAAATGGCCCTTCGGGCACAGGTTCATGGCCTATTGGGGTTGTAATTCCTTTCCGAACATTATTCTGTACACATACCTCGCACTGCAACAGCACATGGTCTACTGAAGCCTGTAAATAAGGCGACCAAAAACCGTCCTCTTCTATTTTCCTTATCACTTCCCCCCTTGCACAATGATCCATCCCATGCACTTATGCTGAATCAGTATAAATGTCTACTGTAACATGTAACCCGCGGCCCGACAGTGGAGTCAGGCATTGTTCAGCCGGCTCTACGAGGATTCATGGACGACATCGCTGTAACAACTGTGTCACATGCCCAAGCAAGATGGGTATTGGAAACCCTGGGTAATGTGGCCACTTGGGCGAGGATGTCCTTCAAGGCTAAGAAGTCCAGGTGCATGGTGATCAGAAAGGGCAAAGTTACTAGCAAGTTTAGCCTCCAAGTTCAGGGTGAGGTCATCCCTTCCATCGAAGATAACCTGATAAAATGCTTGGGGAAGTGGTTTAATGTGTCACTGACAGATGGGGCCAATGTCACCAATGCTGTGAAGCAGACAGAGGAATGGCTGAAGAAGATCGACAAATCCGGACTTCCAGGTAAATTCAAGACCTGGCTGTACCAATACGGCATTCTGCCCAGGCTTCTCTGGCTCTTCACACTTTATGAGTTCCCCATGACTGCCGTAGAGGGCATCGAGAGGAAAACCAACAAGCACCTGTGGAGATGGTTTGGAGTTCCCCCAAGCTTCTCTTCAGTGGGCCTCTACTTTCGTTCTGGGCAACTGCAGCTTCCCCTGTCATCTATTGCGGAGGAATTCAAGGTGGCAAAATACAGAGTTTTATTAAGCTTGAGAGATTCTAATGACATCTTGGTAAAGCAAGCAGGCGTTACAACCAGATCTGGGCGCAAGTGGGCAGCCAACGCAGCTGTGGAGGAGGCAGTGTGTTCTCTGAAGCTGCGAGATATTATCGGCAACCCCTGCGTCGGGCGGCAAGGCCTCGGCTCAGTTCACTTCCAGAAGTGGGGAAACGCAAGCATAAGGAGCAGGTGAGACATGGTACAGGCAGAAGTACGGATCCGTGAGGAAGAGAAGCGGATGTCAAAGGCAGTGGAACAGGGGTCCCAGGGTGCCTGGACAAAATGGGATCTGCCTAAGCGCAAGATCGCATGGGCAGAGTTATAGAGACTGGAGCCCTTCCGTATTTCCTTCCTCTTGCGATCTGTGTATGACACCCTTCCTTCACCATTACATCTGTACACATGGGAGATGAGAGAGGACCCGAACTGTAAGCTCTGTGGTCAAAAGGGGACACTGGCTCATATACTGTCTGGGTGTATAACAGCTCTAACTCAAGGACAGTATAGGTGGCGCCATGATAAGGTGCTTCTGGCTCTTGCTGACACACTAGAGCGTGAGAGATACAAGAAGAGGACGGCTGGCACAGATTTGAGGAAGGCCACCATCTTCATCAAAGAGGGAGCTAGGCCTTTCGTAACCAAACAACCAAAGCTCAATCTGCTGCTAACGGCCAGGTCCTGGGAGATGAGGGTCGATGTGGGAAGGAGGTTGCAGTTCCCGGATGTGGTGCACACAACCCTACGCCCGGAAATTGTACTGTGGTCAACAGAAGACAAGAAAATAATTCTGGTTGAATTGACTGTGCCATGGAAGGAGGGATGGGAAGAGGCCCATGAGAGAAAAGCCTTGAAGTACCAGCCCTTACTGCAGGACTGTCAAGACAAGGGATGGCAGGCATGGTTGTTCCCTGTGGAGATCGGCTGCAGAGGTTTCCCAGCCAAATCAGCATGGCGGTTGTTGTCAGATCTGGACCTAGATGAAAGAAGCAAAAAACAAGCAGCTCGTAGGATGGTGGAAGAGGCAGAACAAGCCTCTTGTTGGATTTGGAGTAGGCGAGAGGAGGGGAGCTGGAAGCCAGGAGCAGATGGGCAGTGATTTGGCCACCACTGCCGGCCCACCAACTGGAGAGTGTCGTGGTTAAGGGTCGAAACACTCAGTGAAGGTTGGGAACCACCTGATGACATCTGCTCCTGGCTGAAGGCTGCGGTTACCTTATAAGGTAACTGGAGGATGGACCCTAACTGGTGTATGTAACAAGTAATGTATCATGGTTAGTTGCTGAATGTATTGTTTTAGTTCTACTTCCAATTGTTCCAAGCTAGGTCCTTTGTATGGTCCTCTCCACTTGGGCACTGGCATGGGCCTTCTGGTTAGCATTTCATGCGGTGTTAGACACGTCACTCGATTAGTTTGCATGCAGTAACTCATTAAAGCTAACGGCAGCACGTCAATCCAGTTGAGTTCAGTACCCGCACAAATTTTATTCAGTTTGGTTTTTAGAGTCCCGTTAATTCTTTCTACTATGCCCTGCGAATGAGGGTGATACACACATCCAAACCTCTGCTTTATTCTTAGTGCTTGCAATACTAATTTGACCACCTTTTGGATAAATGCTGAACCGTTGTCTGAGCTGACTTCTTTAGGTATTCTGAATCTTGGAATCACCTCATTTGTCAGGAATTTTACCACTGTTCCTGCCCCTTGATCTTTCGAGGGTACCACTTCTACCCATCTACTGAATCTATCAATTACTACTAACCTGTATCTTTTCCCTCTTACTGTCCTTATCATATCTACGTAGTCAATCACTAAATGTTTAAATGGCCCTTCGGGCATGGATATATAGCCTATTGGGGTTGTATTTCCTTTCCGAACATTATTCTGTGCACATCCCTCGCACTGCAACAGCACATGGTCTACTGCAGCCTGTAAATAAAGCAACCAAAGACAGTCCTCTTTTATTTTCCTTATCACTTCCCCCCTTGCACAATGATCCATCCCATGCACTTATGCCGAATCAGTATAAATGTCTACTGTAACATGTAACCCGCGGCCCGACACTGGAGTCAGGCATTGTTCAGCCGGCTCTACGAGGATTCATGGACGACATCGCTGTAACAACTGTGTCACATGCCCAAGCAAAATGGGTATTGGAAACCCTGGGTAATGTGGCCACTTGGGCAAGGATGTCCTTCAAGGCTAAGAAGTCCAGGTGCATGGTGATCAGAAAGGGCAAAGTTACTAGCAATTTTAGCCTCCAAATTCAGGGTGAGGTCATCCCTTCCATCGAAGATAACCTGATAAAATGCTTGGGGAAGTGGTTTAATATGTCACTGACAGATGGGGCCAATGTCACCAATGCTGTGAAGCAGACAGAGGAATGGCTGAAGAAGATCGACAAATCCGGACTTCCAGGTAAATTCAAGACCTGGCTGTACCAATACGGCATTCTGCCCAGGCTTCTCTGGCTCTTCACACTTTATGAGTTCCCCATGACTGCCGTAGAGGGCATCGAGAGGAAAACCAACAAGCACCTGTGGAGATGGTTGGGAGTTCCCCCAAGCTTCTCTTCAGTGGGCCTCTACATTCGTTCTGGGCAACTGCAGCTTCCCCTGTCATCCATTGTAGAGGAATTCAAGGTGGCAAAATACAGAGCTTTATTAAGCTTGAAAGATTCTAATGACATCTTGGTAAAGCAAGCTGGCGTTACAACCAGATCTGGGCGCAAGTGGGCAGCCAACGCAGCTGTGGAGGAGGCAGTGTGTTGTCTGAAGCTGCGAGATATCATCAGCAACCCCTGCGTCGGGCGGCAAGGCCTCGGCTCAGTTCACTTCCAGAAGTGGGGAAACGCAAGCATAAGGAACAGGCGAGACATGATACAGGCAGAAGTACGGAACTGTGAGGAAGAGAAGCGGATGTCAAAGGCAGTGGTACAAGGGTCTCAGGGTGCCTGTCCAAAATGGGATCTGCCTAAGCGCAAGATCGCATGGGCAGAGTTATGGAGACTGGAGCCCTTCCGTATTTCCTTACTCTTGCTGAGGGTGATACACGCATCCCAAACCTCTGCTTTATTCTTAGTGCTTGCAATACTAATTTGACCATTTTTTGGATAAACGCTGAACTGTTGTCTGAGCTGACTTCTTTAGGTATTCCGAATCTTGGGATCACCTCATTTGTCAGGAATTTTACCACTGTTCCTGCCCCTTGATCTTTCGAGGGTACCACTTCTACCCATCTACTGAATCTGTCAATTACTACTAACATGTATCTTTTCCCTCTTATTGTCCTTATAATATCTACGTAGTCAATCACTAAATATTTAAATGGCCCTTCGGGCACAGGTATATAGCCTATTGGGGTTGTATTTCCTTTCCGAACATTATTTTGTGCACATCCCCCGCACTGCAACAGCACATGGTCTACTGAAGCCTGTAAATAAGGCGACCAAAGACAGTCCTCTTTTATTTTCCTTATCACTTCCCCCCTTGCACAATGATGCATCCCATGCACTTATGCCGAATCAGTATAAATGTCTACTGTAACATGTAACCCGCGGCCTGACACTGGAGTCAGGCATTGTTCAGCCGGCTCTACGAGGATTCATGGACGACATCACTATAACAACTGTGTCACATGCCCAAGCAAGATGGGTATTGGAAACCCTGGGTAATGTGGCCACTTGGGCGAGGATGTCCTTCAAGGCTAAGAAGTCCAGGTGCATGGTGATCAGAAAGGGCAAAGTTACTAGCAAGTTTAGCCTCCAAGTTCAGGGTGAGGTCATCCCTTCCATCGAAGATAACCTGATAAAATGCTTGGGGAAGTGGTTTAATGTGTCACTGACAGATGGGGCCAATGTCACCAATGCTGTGAAGCAGACAGACGAATGGCTGAAGAAGATCGACAAATCCGGACTTCCAGGTAAATTCAAGACCTGGCTGTACCAATACGGCATTCTTCCCAGGCTTCTCTGGCTGTTCACACTTTATGAGTTCCCCATGACTGCCGTAGAGGGCATCGAGAGGAAAACCAACAAGCACCTGTGGAGATGGTTGGGAGTTCCCCCAAGCTTCTCTTCAGTGGGCCTCTACATTCGTTCTGGGCAACTGCAGCTTCCCCTGTCATCTATTGCAGAGGAATTCAAGGTGGCAAAATACAGAGTTTTATTAAGCTTGAGAGATTCTAATGACATCTTGGTAAAGCAAGCAGGCGTTACAACCAGATCTGGGCGCAAGTGGGCAGCCAACGCAGCTGTGGAGGAGGCAGTGTGTTCTCTGAAGCTGCGAGATATCATCAGCAACCCCTGCGTCGGGCGGCAAGACCTCGGCTCAGTTCACTTCCAGAAGTGGGGAAACGCAAGCATAAGGAACAGGCGAGACATGGTACAGGCAGAAGTACGGATCCGTGAGGAAGAGAAGCGGATGTCAAAGGCAGTGGAACAAGGGTCCCAGGGTGCCTAGACAAAATGGGATCTGCCTAAGCGCAAGATCGCACGGGCAGAGTTATGGAGACTGGAGCCCTTCCGTATTTCCTTACTCTTGCTGAGGGTGATACACGCATCCAAACCTCTGCTTTATTCTTAGTGCTTGCAATACTAATTTGACCATCTTTTGGATAAACGCTGAACCGTTGTCTGAGCTGACTTCTTTAGGTATTCTGAATCTTGGGATCACCTCGTTTGTCAGGAATTTTACCACTGTTCCTGCCCCTTGATCTTTCGAGGGTACCACTTCTACCCATCTACTGAATCTATCAATTACTACTAACATGTATCTTTTCCCTCTTATTGTCCTTAACATATCTACATAGTCAAAATTAAATGTTTAAATGGCCCTTCGGGCACGGGTATATGGCCTATTGGGGTTGTAATTCCTTTCCGAACATTATTTTGTGCACATCCCTCGCACTGCAACAGCACATGGTCTACTGAGGCCTGTAAATAAGGCGACCAAAAACGTCCTTTTTTATTTTCCTTATCACTTCCTCCCTTACACAATGATCCATCCCATGCACTTATGCCGAATCAGAATAAATGTCTACTTTCTCACCTTCCATCATTTCGCATGCTGCTGTCAGGGCTTTGATTTCCACTAACTGGGCGGAACACGGTTGGGGAAAAGCTTCCATTCTAATGGTCTTAAAGCTTGTCTGATCCTGCTGCACTACTGAGAGACCTGCATGGTTTCCATCATAATCCCGATAACAGGAGCCATCTACAAACAAAACCTTTTTACCTTCCTCTTCTAGTGGTTCGGATCGTAAATCTGCTCTTAATTTGGCAAATGCCATTGTTTCCCTTACACAGTCACGGGGTTCTCCTTCATGACCCAAGGGGACATAATCAGCTATGTTATGGTAGTACATCTCTGTATAGTTATATCTGGAAATGTCAATAACATCTGATATACTGTTATTCTGGCTGGTGTCAACACGAATTTATCTCTTTCCAGTAATCCTGTTACCTTGTGGTGTGTGTACAGGATCACAGGGTAGCCCATGGTCACGGATGATGCCTTTTCATAGGCATAGTACAATGCTACTAGTCCCTGATAACAGGGTGGGTACCCCTGAGCCACTTCATCCAATTTCGCACTATAGTTTGCTATAGGTTGTTTTGCTTTTCCTGTGCCTGTCTCTTGTGTTAAAACTGCTGCAACATAGCCTTCCTGCCAGTTAGATACATACAAATGAAAGTCCTTTTCATAGTCAGGCAAAGCTAACGCTGGAGCTGACTGCAATTCCTGTTTAGTAGTATTAATCGCTATTTCCACCTCCCTTATTATCACTGGGTAACGTCCCTTCCCACCTGGGTTCTCTGGGCACCCCTAGCATCTAGTTCACGGGTCCGCCTGAGCCTGTGGGGGCTGATCCTCGGCTAACCTGCGGTTCCCTTCTCATCGGTCCCTGCTGGTACGTGACGGGCCATGACCTGAGTGAACAGTCCCTTCTCATGTGTCCTGACTGTTTACACCCCCAGCACAGTCTCTCTATCTCTCTCTCTCCCCTTGTCTCCTCACTGGCCCTCTTTGTCCATAACCTCTCTGTCCCCCTCCTTGGGATTTCCAGTCCTGTCTGGGCTGCTGTTTAAATTTACTCTGTTTCTGATAGGGCATTCGTAGGAATGCTCCTCCAAAGACGTTTATTACTGGCATGGGGTTTTCTGGCCCCTGTCTGACAGCGCGACCGGTTCCTCCATACAGTGGTGTTTCATTCATTTCAACGGTTGGACTCAAATCAGGTGCTACTGGCAGCATCTTTTTTCCCTTCTCTTTTTCCTTCTTTTTGAGTTCTTCAAGCTGCATTTGCATGAGCTTTCTTTACACCTCTTCCTGCTGCTCAATCAGCTTCCGTTTGTCCTTTCGATATTTCTCAACCGCATGGACTACGTGGTCTCTAAATTCTTGTGAGTACATTGACATCAGTCCCACCACTTCCTCCAGTTTAGATTTAACTTGCGGAGGCATTGCATCCAAAACGGTGGTTCGGGACAGTATGGTCATAAGCGAGTTGCCTTCCACTTCTTGCTCAGTCTCCAGTCTCCACCTTTTCAACTGATTTTCTACATAGGCTGCTGGATTCTCAGTGTCCCCCAGCGGATCCCCTTTCAAAGCTTTGGGGTCCACTTTAGGTGGGTAAAACTTCCTGACGGCCTGCCATACCCTCTGCCTCACTTGGTCAAAGCTGGTCCCGTCAGTCATTGGGCTGAACGCATTTAGTAGTCCGGCCGTTTCCATCAGCTCTTTTAATTTGGAGGTTCCCATCAACCCTATCAGCAGTGCCTTCAATTCTCCCATAGCCAACAACCATCCCGTAGTTTCTTCTTCAAAGGCTCTAATCCACTTCCCTGCTCCTTCATGTAAACTAGGCAGGGTGTTTTTCAGCCCTTCCAGGTCCTGGCAGCCCCAGGGAACATACTGTACTTGTCCCGACCCTTTTACAAACAACGGCATCACGTTTTCCTTCTCTCCCCATATTCTGATCTTCCTCCTCACCCGACTCCTCATATTTTCTTCTTTCCTCCTCGGTATCCCAGACTTTAAACTTTCCCCCCAGTTCTAGTTCTCCTGATAATACAGGACTCTATTTAAGAGTTTCCTTCTCGCAATAAGGTGGAGGTGTTTCTACATTTCTCAGGTCTGGGTATAGAGTCGGCTCCTTGTTGTTTCTCCTGTGGTTTGCCAGACTGCTTTTCTTGTTTCTCAGTGTCTTCTTTACATGCTTCTGATATTCTTCCTTTCCTTCTCAATCTTTCTCCCTCCAGCCTAAACAGTTTTAACACTTCTATCTCCTATTTTCTTTTTTTCTCTCTTTTCTTGGATTTATCTCTTGGTTTGTGATTTTTAATCAGCGCCTCCATTTCCTCACATAAACTTACATCAAATGTTCCCTCTTTCAGCCACTTCGTGACCAGATTTTTTGGTTCTTTTTTTCCCATTTTTCTGAAATTTCCGCAATCTTACCTTGACACACCGGGAACATTTTACTCTATTTTTACTGCTGTTCCTTTCCCTGTCATATTGTTCTTCCCCTTTTTAAGGCATTCTTAACGTCTCACACCTCGGTAATACTACTTTCTGTAACCTATTTCTCTATCTAACCTTATGGTTTCTTTTCAGCCGAGTCTAAATTATCTGCTTAAGCTATCCTTATCTTCTATTCTGTTCTGCCCGTGCAGACCCCTTTCTCAGGCGGTATCCGCAGAACCTTCTTTTTGCACCTCGCCTTACTTTTCTTAAAGCGGTATTCACGAGGATTTTCTCTTTGGCACCTCGCCTATGCAGACCCTTACACCTCTTAAGGCGGTGTTCACGAGGATTTTCTCTTTTTTCCTTTCTTTCCCTGCCCATCCAGACCTTCGTCTCGAACGAAGCGGTATCCACAGGGACTTACCAACACCACGTGGAATTTTTCTTACTTAACTTCTTATTACTTTATTCATACTCACCCCCTCACTACAGTGTTCCTGATTAATCCTCCGAGCCTCCTTTTAACCCTCAATTCTGCCAGATTCTTTGAATCGGAGAGACCCTTTGGCAGTTGTTTCACACTTCTGAGTCCCCAAGATCTCCCCCAAAACTAACAGAATTCTTAGTCCAAATTGTCGCTAAAAAGCGCTTACCTTTGTTTGGGTGCACCCTGAACTCTGTTAGCTGGACCGGGAAGCGCCCTCAACCTGCTGTTTCCCTTCTTCCACGGGTCTCTTCCCGATCCTGCCCGACTACGCCAATACCACCTGTCTCACACCCCTGCCTCAGCACCTCACCCTCACCATCCCCAGCACCCTTTGCTGCCACCGGATTTACAACTCACTCTCCACTTCATGATGATAAGCACAGTAATGTGTAAAAGTCTTAGGCGCCCTAGCTAAATACGAGCCAAAGACTTTTGCACCGAATTGCATAATATATGTTATTATATATTCTGTGTGGTTATGAATCTTTTGGAGGGTAGGCCTCAAAATCCCCGGCCTCGCTGCTTTTGGCGACCAAGAAGGAGGTCGAATTGTTTGGACAGAGATGGCGCTCAGTACTCGGTGTCGGAGAGCTGATCGGAGGCTCAAAGTTTTCGGATGACTCAGAGTCGGATTGTGGTCGGCATGGCAGGGAGAGTTTTTCTTCCTTCTCCCGCCTGCGTGAGATGTGGGACATTGGAGAAACTTTGAACTTTACTGTGCTCATGGACTTCTTCATCAAGTTATGGTATTGTTACACTGTTTGCAACTATATGTTATAATTATGTGGTTTTGTCAGTTTTTCAGTCTTGGTCTGTCCTGTGTTTTATGATATCACACCGGTGGAAATAATGTATCATTTCTTAATGCATGCATTACTAAATGACAATAAAAGAGGACTACGTGTCTTCATAATTATATATATTCTATAGTTTTTATGTATTGCTGCAAAACAACAAATTTTTACAAAATGTGCCAGTGATATTAAACCTGATTCTGACCCTCTTGGGCTGTCTTCTCACCACCCCCTCAGTGAAGAAATTCCTCCTGGTCTCTGTCCTGAAGAACTCAACCCCTTAATAGTAGACCTGCTACTGCAGTTTTAGAGGTTCAGTCAGGTGGAACCCAAACATTGCACCTTGCCCTGTCAAAGCACGTAAGAATTTTCTATGTTCCAACGAGATCGCCTGTGCTCTGGAGGATACAGGCCCTTTCTACTTCATCTCTGTTCACAGGACAAATCCTGGAATCCACCTATTCAATTAGCTGGGTCCCTGTTGTACAGATATATCCTTCCTTTGAATTAGTTTAATGTTTTAAAGTTACAAAGCATAACATCGGTGATGAGGTGTTTTTAAAATGAAGCGCAGCAAGACGTTCAAGCTAACAAAAAAAACGCAGTGAGGAGCAGCGATTTTTAAAAAAATTGCAGCTCAGCAGGTGCAGAGCCGCCTGAGTTTTTCTTTTTAAAAAGCAGCGCAGCACCTGTCCTTTGGAAGGGAAGACACAATCGAGGTTTTAAAAAGAAGAATTCACGGGTTCATTTATAGGCATCCGTTAGTCTGGTGAGACCATGGATTTGCACCTTGGAAGGTTTCCAGGGCGCAGGCCTGGGCAAGGTTGTATGGAAGACCAGCAGTTGCCCATGCTGCAAGTCTCCCCTCTCCGCGCCACCGACGTTGTCCAAGGGAAGGGCACTAGGGACGATACAGCTTGGCACCGGTGTCGTCGCAGAGCAATGTGTGGTTAAGTGCCTTGCTCAAGGACACAACACGCTGCCTCAGCTGAGGCTCGAACTAGTGACCTTCAGATCACTAGATGAACGCCTTAACCACTTGGCCATGCGACAACACGGCTTCATAAAGAGCAAGTACCAGGTGATCATACTTATAAAAATAAAAACAGAAATGCCTGGCTGCTTTGGAAAGATTGGCATGTTTGATTCCACAAGAGATAACTAGCTCAAGTATCCTGAGCAGACTGAACAGTAGTTTGAAGCAAATGCTAATGAGAAATGAGTACCAAGTTTGCTGAGTGCTTTGGGTTTAAAGGCATACAATTTACTTTGATATTTTATTGCTCCAACCAAATCACCAGAAAGGAACTTTGCTGCTATTGTGAAAGTGACGCAGGCACATTTAGGACAATTGTTTATTGCTGAACATTTTAGGATTCATAAGTGGAATTAAAAAAAAAGGCAGATATCCACTAAGAACTTATACTGGAGAAATTAAGAGAAAGCATACGCAGCTGAACTGAAGAGATTGTCTGAGTAATGTCAGTTCGGTAATGATGTACTGAGAGATCACTTAGTTTGTGGAATCTTACAAGAAAGCATTCACGAACAGCTCCTAACTGAAGTACAACTTGCCTTTAAAAGAGCAGTTGAAATCACTGTTTCAATAGAAATCGCAGACAGAGATGCAATTGAGTTGCAGTCAGGAATGAGAGTAAGCATAAACAAAATTGCAACATCTAAATAGACACTGGCCTAGTTGAACAAATCATGTTACCATTGTGGGAGGGGCTCATATACACCAGACCAATGCAGAAGTAAAGGCGACACTTGCAGAAAATGCAAATAAGTAGGGCAGGTTGAACTGATGAAAATAAATGAACTGCACAGAGAAGAGAAAACGCTAGTAAGTCAAGTTGCACCTTCAAAAAGAGCACTAATCTGCATGCTGTTGATGAGAGTGTCACAGGACTGGCTACCCATGAAATTTACAATGTGAGAACTAGCAGTAGACAAGCAATATGGTTTACGCCAGAAGTGAATGGCAAATTAATTAAAATGGAACTGGACACTGGATCAAGCTGTTTCAGCCATTCCACAAAATGAGAGAAATGGCATTTCAGATGCTAAACTGAAGCCTGCAGATATCCACTAAGACCCTGTACTGGAGAAAAGATAACTCCTGTGGCAATGACTTTCAACATGTGAAATACAACAACCAACAAGCCAAATTGAGATTGTATGAGGTAAAAACAGGAGGACCAGTACTGTGGGACGTGATTGGCTGAGACAGCTACAACTTGATTGGAGATCCATACAACATTTGCATGCCACATCCCCTGCAACAAAGTCAAATGAAAGTGACTTAAGAAAGGTACTGGATGATGCCACAACCATCGCCATGCTATACTCCATGAATTGTTCCCCAACTGAGGACAAACAGGTGTTGGTGCCAACCTCTGAGCCACTGGTTGGGAAGCATATTGGACCAAGGAAGGACCATGCTGCTCAGAGGAATCGTGAAAGTGACAAAAGCCCAATGGTCCAACTACAACAGTTTTTATAGGCAATATTTCTAAGAAAGTTAATCAGGCAGTTACTTGCAAAATACAGCTTGGTTTTAAGCTGGAAGGGAGTTCAATGAGCTTCAGGAAAGTTGCAAGCATTCAGCTTTTGTGAGAATAAAGAACCAGAATCTACTCTGTGTGCATCAAGGTTATTGCATGAGCTTCAAGTGGGAAAAAAAACCTTGTAAAAGTGAATGCAAAGACCAAAGCCCAGCTGGATGAATGGATGGCCAAAAAGAAAGGAGTTAATGGAGATAGGAAAACAGAGGATTTGTCAGATGATGTTGGAGGTCAGGAAACCAAGAGGAGAGATCGCATTGTAAAGGGCGCAATAGAAGCATTAGTAAGAGAATACTTCAATGAACTAAATACGCCTTCCTAAGGTCAAGGCGCACAAACTAGAAGAAGAAGAAAGGTGACTACCACTGTCAGAACCACTTCCTGCAGTCTCAGAGTCAACTCCTACAACTAACATGGAGGAGGCCCCAGAACCTGAGACTGTTTTCATAGCCACGAGCTTCACCTAGCAAACAGCGATTCCTCTTGTCAGGAAAGACGTTATCCCACAAGAGTAAGAAATCCCCCACCAAGATTAAATCTATAGGCCTGAATGGGACAATTAAAAAATTTACTATGCTGCGGATGTCTATATAATGGTTGTATTACCTACTGTACTGTGTACATAGTTGAGATGCATTCTATCGAGTTGGAATTTACAGCTGAGCAGGGGGAGTATTGTGTATTTAATATCTCAGTAATCTTGTATATATAGGTTTTAATTAAGCAATTTTCTTCATTTAAATAATTCATGATGGGTTATTTATATAAATATATGAGACACCTGCCACTCATTTCTAACTCATGACCTGCAGCCTATTTAAACCCAACTGTCATCCACAGTCCCTGTTCACTCAGTGAACTACTCAATCTCAACCAATTGCTCCTACCCTTCAGTTACCTTGTTGTCTAAGATCTGTTCTCTCTTATTTTGTGGCCCCTTGTTATTTTGTAGTTTATTAGTAAAACATTGTTTAATGCTAAATCGTCTCCACTGCTCTGCTGTTGGGTCAAGCCTCCTCTACATTTCCTGACAGACTCTTTGGAAAGGGTTCGGAGAAGAGGTTTACCAGTATGTTGCCTGGATTAGAGGGCATGAACTAAAATGAGAAGTTGGGCAGATCCTGGACCATTGGCGGCTGAGGGGAGACCTGAGAGAAGTTATAAAATTGAGAGACACAGATTGGGAAGATAGTCGAAATCTTTTTTCTCAGAGCAGAAATGTCAAGTATTAATGGTCATGCATTCAAGGTGAGAGGGGAAAGTTTTAACGAGATGTGAGGGGCAAGTTTGTTACTCAGAGAATAGTGGGTGCCTGAACGTACTGCCACAGTTGGTGGTGGAGGCAGATAGAGTGTAGTATTTAAGAGGCTGTTAAGTAGACACATGAACATGGAGGGAAATGTACGGGCAGAAGAGTTAATTGGCATCATGTTCAGCACACATCGTGAGAAGACAGGATTCCTTGGAGAAGACTCTCACCTTAGGTAAAACAGAAGGTAAAAGAAGGAGAGGACAACAGATATGTCGGATAGATAATATTATTCAGACCATGCGTATGACCTTGGGCAGTTTCCAGCAAGAAGGCCAGGTGTGGGGAGTCCATGAGGTCATGAAGAGTCAGACTCGACTTAACGACTGAACAACATAAAGTGTATCTATTCATTATTTACATAATAAACAACAGTAGACTATGGTGGTTCCTCAGTGAAGCCCCCATTCATCACTCATAGGTAGAGAAATAAAGTGAACAGCAATGTTATCTCCAGAAATATGATAGACAAGAACATACCCCTTGAGAATTAATTCATTTAGCATTCTTGCATCTGGGAATAATCCTAAGTGCTCAATGAAGGACTGGTGTACAGTATTGATCTCCCTATTTCAGAAAGGATGTCAATGTATTGGAAGCAGTTTGGAGAATATTTTTCACTCATGGAATTGTGAGTCTTTGCAACTTTCTTCTGCAAAGGGGGAAGCAGATTCCGAACTTTATCAACTCAGATAAAGGGAAAGTATTTTTGCAGTCAAGGGGATTGTGAGGTTGAGGTTACTGCTGGATCTTATGGAATAGCAGAGAAGGTTCAAGGGTGGTTCCACAGGCAGAGTGAACCTGAGAGTGGTAGGAAGGGAAGGAAAGGACGCCAGGCTTCAGCTTGGCCAACACAGTGGGGGAGAGAAGAGAGAGACCGAGAAAAAGGGAGAAAAGGAGAGAGGCTGACAGACACATGATATCTTTTATTATTATTATTTACACAGCTCGAATGCCATCTAGAGGTTTGCTGATGACACAACCATTGTTGGCTGAATTTCAGATGGTGACAAGAGGGCGTACCGGAATGAAATACATCAACTAGTTGAGTGGTGTCGCAGCTATAACCTTCAACATCAATAAAATCAAAGAACTGATTGTGGGCTTCTCTAAAGGGCAAGCCAGGGAAACACACACCAATCCTCATAGAGGGATCAGAAGTGGAGAGAGTGAGCAGCTTCAAGTTCCTGGGTGTCAATATCTCTGAGGATCTATCCTGGGCCCAACATATTGATGCAGCTACCAAGAAGGTGCAGCACTGGCTATATTTCATAAGGAGTTTGAGGAGATTTGGTATGTCACCAAAGACACTCGTAAATTTCTACAGATGTACTGCGGAAAGCATTCCAACTGGCCGCATCACCATCTGGTATGGGGGGTGGGGGTGCTACTGCACAGGGTTGGAAAAAGCTGCAGGGAGTTGTAAACTTAGTCAGCTCTATCATGGCCATAGTATCCAGGACATCTTCAAGAATCGATGCCTCAAAAAGGCACATCCATCATTAATTCCCTTTTTACTGGGAATGCAGCTTGTTAGCTCCTTGCTAACAGCCACTGGCAAGGAAGCCACCTTTCTCAGGCTCTGTATGACTAGGGTGTATACGTGAGGTTGGGATGTCTCACCCACCCAGACCCTGGTTTGTACGAATACTGTGTGATTTACTGCCCTCCACCCCACAATTGCCATCGGCAAGAAATAACAGATCATACACTGCATACAGTTATACAGAGAGTATATTTATAAACATTAACTTAGCCAAAGCGTTATTAAAGGAAAAAAAAACAATAAGTGCCCTTTATAGTTAAACAGTCAAGTGTGCACATAAGTTGGAGCTCATCTTGAAGTTGTCTGTAACTCACGTGCTGCACCCTCAGTCTACGTGAAAGCACACACCGCCTTCCGAATGTCGCTCGAAATCCACTTCAAACAAACGGGGTCTCCCACAGGAGTATTGGTTCTTCCACCTTGAAGCCATTCATCTGCACAAAGCACCTTGTGCAATGGGGACGGTATCCTCAGCCATCTTCCCCAATGTCTTCTCCCACCTCCCGCCCAGCGTTCTCTACAACCTTCTCCCAGTTCCACCATCCTGGTTGGCTGACACCACATTCCTAAGTTGAACAACAAAGCCCCTTATCTCTGCTGAAACCCAGACAAGCTGAAAGCAGAACAGACTGCTCTGACAGAACTGCTAAAATGAAATACCCACAGCATAGCAGTAAAACTCTTAACCACGGCATTACATAAAGACAGCAAATTTCACGACATATGCCGGGGATATTAAACCTGAATCTAATTCTGATACTGATTTATTATTGCCACATGACCAAGATACAGTGAGAAGGTTATCTTGTCTACTGTTTACACAGATCAGATCATTACACAGTGCGTTGAGGTAAAACAATAACAATACAGAATAAAGTATTCAGAGGCTTTTTCCTGGGCTGAAATGGCTAACACAAGGGGGGCATAGTTTTAAAGTGCTTGGAAGTAGGTACAGAAGGGATGTCAGGGTTAAGTCTTTCACACAGAGCGTGGTGGGTGCGTGGAATGTACTGCCAGCAACGGTGTTAGAGGCGGACACAATAGGGTCTTTTAAGAGACTCTTAGATAGGTACATGGAGCTTAGAAAAATAGAGGGCTATGTAGTACAGAAATTCTAGGGAGTTTCTAGAGTTGGTTACATGGTCGGCACAACACTGTGGGCCACGGGGCCAATAATGTGCTGTAGGTTTCTATGTTCGATGATCTATGTTCTAAAGTGTAACCGCTACAGAGAAAATGCAGTGCAGGTAAATGATAAAGTTCAAGGTCTTCAAAGTAAGTTTATTATCAAAGTACATATATGCCACCACATACAACCCTGAGGCTCATTTTCTTGCGGGCATTCTCAATAAATCATTAATAGAATAATAACCATAATAGAATCAATGAAAGATGGCACCAACTTGGGCGTTCAACCACAGTGCAAAAGACAGCAAATGGAGCAAATACAAAAATAAGGAAATAATAATAATAAATACATAAGCAATAAATATCAAGAACATGAGATGAAGAGTCCTTGAAAGTGAGGCCATGGGCCAAGTGAAGTTATCGCCATTAATTCAAGAGCCTGATGGTTGAGGGGTAGTAACTGATTCTGAACCTGGTGGTGCGAGTCCTGAGGCTCTTGTGCCTTCTTCCTGATGGCAGCAGCGAGAAGAGGGCATGACCTGGGTGGTAGAGATGGGGGTGGGGAGTGTCCCTGATGATAGTTGCTGCTTTCCTGTAACTGCACTTTGTGCTGATGTGCTCAGTGGTGGTCATAATGAGATAGATTGTGTGGTCATATCGTCCAAGAGGTCCATTCCAGAATTGGATAACAGTGGGATTGAAGCTGGTGGTACATGCTTTCAGGCTCATCAGGAAGAGGGGCAAAGAGAGAATGTCTGGGGTGGACAGGGCCTTTGATTGTTCTGACTGCTTTACTGAGGCTGTGAGAAGCTTAGAAAAAGTCCACAGGGGGGCGGGGGGGGGGAAGTTAGAGCCTGTGACGTGCTGAGCTATGTCCACAACTCTCTGCAGTTTCTTGCAGTCACGTGCACAGCAATGTTATGCATCCAGACAAAATGTTTTCTATGGTGCTTCAGTAACAAATTTTGCATGCTGAATCTCTTCATCCTTCTAGGGAAGTAGAAGCATTGGTGAGCTTTCCTGGCCGTGACGTCAATGAGGTTGAGCCAGGACAGGTTGTTGTCAATGTTCACTCCAGGGATCTTGACGATCTCAACCCTCTCAATCTCAACATCATTGATGTAGACAGGAGCACGTGCACTGCCCCCCCTCCTTTATGAAGTCAATGACCAACTCTTTTGTTGCCATTGGGGCATGTCACTAGGCTCTCCATCTCCATCCAGCACTCCAACTCATCCTAACTGGGGATGCCGCCCACTACTGTGGTATCACCTGCAAACCTGTAAGGGGAGTTAGAGCAGAATCTGACCCCACAGTCATGAGTGTACAGTGAGTACAGAAGGGGGCTGGGGACACAACCCTGTGGAGCACCAGTGTTTAGAGGTCTTGCTCCCTATCCTTACATTTTTAGATTATGAAGACACGCAGTCCTCTTTTATTGTCATTCAGTAATGCACGCATTAAGAAATGATACAATATTCCTCCGGTGTGATATCACAAAACACAGGACAGACCAAGACTGAAAAAACTAACAAAAACCACATAATTATAACATATAGTTACAACAGTGCAACAATACCATAACTTGATGAAGAAATCCATGAGCACAGTAAAAAGTTCAAAGTCTCTCAAATGTCCCACATCTCACGCAGACGGGAGAAGGAAGAAAAACTCTCCCTGCCATGCCGACCACAGTCCGACTCTGAGTCATCCGGAAATTTCGAACCTCCGATCAGCTCTCCGACACCGAGTACTGAGCGCCATCTCCGTCCGAACGATTCGACCTCAATCTCGGTTGCCAACAGCAGGCAAAGCCAGGGATTTTGAGGCCTTCCCTCCGGAAGATTCCCGACCGCACAGTAACAACAGCAGCGAACTGACGTTTCAGAAATTTCTCCAGATGTTCCTCTGTGCTTTCACGTCCGTCTCCATCAAATCTGAATTGTCCACGGCCCCTATTTAACGGATACGATATCACTGACGGTGGCTTATTGATCAGGAAGTCACGGATCAGTTGCAGAGGGAGGCACTGGCTCCCAGCGTCGAGTTTAGTGTTGAATTTGCTTGGAATAACAACATTGAAGGCAGATCTGTAGTCAGTAAGCAATAGTTTGATATGGGTGTCTTTACCGTCCTGATGCTCCAGTGATGGGTGTAGGGCCTGAAAGAAGGTGACCGCTGTATATCTGATCAATGGTTCAATACCAGAGAATGGATACAGTGTACAACCTGAAATTCTTACTCTTCACAGAATCCACAAAGACAGAAGGGAACCCCAAACAATGAATGACAGTAAAATGTTAGGACCCCAAAGACCCCTCTCCCCCTCCCACACATAAGCAGCAGAAAAGCATCAATCCCCCCATGCACAAACAGTAGCAGAGCATCAACCCTCTCCTCTCCCCCTCCCTCACTGATTGCTGCAGGAAGCATCAGCACCCCCCCCCAACCCACCAAGCAAGCAATAGCAAAACCACGCTCTGCAGTTCAATAAAAACTAATTGATCTCCCGACAATTCGATGCACCACAGCCTCTCTCTTTCCCCAATAAAGAGACAGAGAGGTGTCACCTCTCTTCATCTCATGTTCTCTATATTTATTGTTTTATTATTATTATTATTATTATTATTATTATTACTTTCTTTTGTATTTGCACAGTTTGATGTCTTGTGCACACTGGTTAAATGCCCAAGTTGGTCTGGTCTTTCAAAGATTCTGTTATGGTTATTATTCTATAGATTTATTAAGTATGCCCACAAGAAAATAATAAATTCACTTTGAACTTTGAACAGATGATGTCAGAATTGAACTCTGAACTCCGACACATTCAGCTGTAGAGGCGTTGCGTCAATCGCCACGCTACCATGGTGCCCCGATCTCACAGATGCTGCTCGACCCACTGAGTTTCTCCAGCAGATGGTGTCTTGCTCCAGATTCCAGCACCTGAGGTGTTGCCTGGATTGTAGCATTGCAGATGCCAGGAGATGCTGGTTAAGCTAGTTTATTTTCCCTGGGGCAAAGGAGTCTGAGGGGTGTACTGATTGAGGTGTGCAAAATTATGAGATGCACCAACAGGGAAGATAGTAAAAAAAATTTTTCCCATGCTGGGGATGTCTAAGATAAGACGGCATTGGTTAAGGTGAGGTGTGGGATGTTTCGAGAGAATCTGAGGGGAAGTCTTAACCTTAAGACAAGGGTGGAATTTGTAACACACTGCCCAAGGAGGTGATGCTGGCAGATAATCACACAACATCCAAGAAGCAGATCGATGAGAACATGAATCAACAAGGTTTAGAAAAGCTGCAGACCAAATGTAGGGGACCGCTTCGGTGAGCGCCTCTGCTCAATTCGTCAAAAGTGGATATTCCCAGTAGCCAAACATCTTAATTCCCATTCTCGTTCCAACATGTCGGTCCATGGCCTCCTCTTGTGCCAAGATGAGGCCACACCCAGGGTGGAGGAACAACACTTTATATTCTGTCTGGGTAGCTTCCAACCTGATGACATGAATATCGATTTCACTTTCCAGTAAAAAATATTCCCTCCCTCTCCCCTCTTTTATTCCCCACTCTGGCCTCTTCTCACCTCCCCCTGGGTCCCCTCCTCCTCCTCTTTCTCCTGTGGGCCACTCGCCTCTCCGATTAGATTCCTTCATCTCCAACCCTTTGCCTTTTCCACCCACCTGGCTTCACCAATCAACTATTAGCTATCCTCTTCCCCTCCCGCCCCCTCCCACCTTTTTATTGGGGAAGGAGACAGGGGAGGGAGAGGGACAGGGAAGAGGGGGAAGGGAGAGGGGGAGAGGGGAGAAACCATAAGTAGAAGAGGTGATGCCTGTGTGTAAGGTGAAGAATTCAATCCTGGCCCAGCCCTCACAGTGCACCCAGTCTCTCGCTCCCTGCCTGGCCACTCTCCCCATCTCCGCCACTCTGCCCCTTGCTCCTTTTGTTGTAACACCACTCAGACCCAGCGAGCTACAAAGCTGCGTGGGTCTCATGAGCCACATATTCACCCCCATTGTTTCTGCTCCAGTCCCCATTGTTCCAGAGTGACGCCTCCGACATCTGTTCAGAGACGTGGAGGAAAGAAACATCCTCGTAAGGCCGGACCCAGCTTCATTGAGCTGAGGCAGAACAAGAGCAGGCTGGTAACTGCACAGCAGCCAATCGACTCACCCACCCCCCTGTACTGCCTTCAGCCCCACACTCCCCCCTTCCTACCCCTGCACCCCTAAAGACAGCACAAGCCTCCCCATCTGCATTACCCCGCCACTCATGTACAGCTGCCAAAACGATCCAGCAGTGATAGATGCTTGTCAGTCAGCAGATACAGAATGGGCTGAAGGGTCTGCTTCTTTGATGGATGTCTCTGTGAATTCAAAAGTCACTGAAAATTATTTAAAAACTTTGAAAAACTACCCACAGGATAAAAATATATTTAGAAATCCAAGATGAGAAAAATTAAAACAGTTGAAGCACTCAAAATACTTGGCAGGTTTGGAAGATACTCAAAAAAATTAAAAATAACTGAATTGATGCCAAACAGTTAACCAGCTGCCTCGCTGGGGCGGATACAGATTTCCGGTAGATCTGCTGACTCTGCCTCAGCACTATAATGGAGTGAGCCTCTCAGGAAGACCATGCTCTCAGGAGAGGTCCGGACTGTTCGGTCTGGTCCTGCCCACAACAGACAGGGGATCACTGCACGGTACCAACACTGACCTCCCTCGTTCACAGCAAGGTACTCGTCAATGGTTGGTATCGGATCTATCTCAACCAGGGAACCATCCGCACAATGAGAGCATCCTGGCACATTGCCTCTCCATCTGGTATGGGAGCAGCCGAGCATCAGACCAGAAGTCCCCACAAAGGACTGTGAGAACGGCTGAGAGGATCATAGGGGTCTCCCTACCATCCATCTGGGACACCTATCAGGAACGCTGCGTACGTAGGACCCTTAGTGTTGTCAAGGATCCTACCCATCCATCCAGCGTCGTCTTTGACTTTCTACCATCAGGCAGGAGACTCCGATGCATAAAAACGAGAACGGTCAGGATGAGAAACAGTTTCTTCCCTCAGGCCATTAGGCTTCTGAACTCCCTGCCGCATCGTATTTTAAGTGTCACCTGTTCCGTACCTTACAATATTTAATATTAATGCACTTTAGTTTGTTATTTATGTGTGAGTCATGTGTAGATTTTATCCTTACTTTCATAGGTTATTGTGTGTGTTATGAGTACTACAGTGCTTTAGACATCGGTTTGGAGAAATATTGTCTCATTTCTAAATATGATATTACATGTTATATACATGTATATAGTCAAACAACAATAAACTTGACTTGACTTGAGTCAATTTTATTCTCAATGCCTCTCTAACTTTCAGACAGCTTCCAATCTATTGACTAAAATCTTCCAGGCCACTCCACTTTAGGAGGAAAGAATGGTATCTCTCAGTTCTCCAAAGAGCGATTTGTACCCTGGTGTGCTTCTCAAACCTCACTCCCCTGCAAACTGATTGATTTAACTCAGCACTTGGTAGGTATAGTACTGTACAAAAGTCTTGGGCACACATATATATAGTTGAGACTATTGCACAGTACTGTATTCGTCAATGTGAAGCAGACAGCAAGTTGTAGATCTGGCGGCAGCAAAGGATGTTGAGAATGGCGAAGACGGAGCACTGCAGAGGAATGTGGGACAGGCGGCAGTAAAGGAGTACCAGGGGTGGCGCAGGTGCAAACTTCATAGAGTTGTGGACACAGCTTAAAACATCATAGATATCAGCCTCCCCTCCATGGACTCTGTCTACATCTTGTGTTGCTTCAGTAAAACAGCTGAAGATCCCACCCTCCCGAACATTCTCTCTTCTCCCCTTTTCCATTGGGCCAAAGACACAAATGCCCAAAAGCACATACCACAGGGCTCAAAGACAGCTTCTATCCTGCTGCTGTAAATGTACTGAACTAACCTCTTCCACGATAAGATGGGCTCTTGAGCTCACAGTCTACTGGTTATGTCCTTGCACCTCACTGTCTGCCTTCACTGCACGTTCTCTGTGATGGTAACACCTTATTCTGCATTCTGTCATTGATTTTCCCTTGTTCTACCTCAATGCACCGATGTGATGAAATGGTCTGTATGGATAGCTTGCAAACCAAAGTTTTTCACTGTATCTTGATACACAGGATAATAATAAATCAGGTTACCAATTGATAACTTAGAGAAGCGGGCAGCAAGTTGATTTTCTCCCAGTTCCCAAATAATAAATCTGTCCCCAGATAAGACCCACCCAGCCAATGTTCTTCATTCTATTCATTTTCTCCATCACATCATGGTTATTTTCACTCTTGCATGTTCTTTCTCTCTCTCTCTCTCTGTATATATTTTTTCTCTTCACCCACCATTTCCTCAACCATCCCTTCTTACTATTTCTCCCTCCCACCATCCTATAATTCTTCTCTGAAACTCCCCTCCGCGGATGTTCCACTGAACATTATGAGGTTCTGGTCCTTACCATTCCTTCCCCTCCTCATCCCTCCCTCTGGCGTGACATCATTGTCATCTTAAGTGAAACCAGGGGTATAGACTGAATGCAAGAAGGTACTGTGAAGTTAGGTCAGATATCAAGGCGACACAGACACAAGAAGTTGAATAGACACTCCTGTTGCTACTTTGTACAATCTTCTCTCCCCTTACACGTTGAGAACACTCCCTCTCTTCCCATTCCTTTCCTTTTCCTCATCCGTCACATCCTTTCTCAGCATTCGTTTTTCCTATACCTCATTCTCCCTTGTGTCTTGCCCTTTCTCCTCACCCTCTCCTGTTGCCCTCATACCTCTACCTCTTTTTCCAACCTCTGCTGATTGTTTTACCCTTCTCTCTGCACCATCTCATTGTCCCTCCTATCCCACACCTACCCTGAACCCCTCTCTTATAAACACTACCTCACATTTCTTCCACCCATTCTTCCAACTCCCTTTCCTTCAATCTCCTTCTCCTTGTTTTTCACACTCTTACTCCTCCTTTCCATCACATGTTCAATCCCTCGGCCTCCTTTTTCCTCATGCTACCCTCTTCTCTCTTCTTCATCTCCTTTTCTCTCTCTTCCTCTTGCACCCCATCTTCTCTCTTCGTTTTCATCACCCTTCTCAATTCTTTATTCTGCCTCCCTCTGTATGCCTTTCTTGCTCTGTCTCTCTCTCCCCCCCCCCAGTCTCTCACCCCACCCTCTCACTCCCCTCCCCTCTTCCTGCCATTGTTCCCTGGACTATTGTCACTGTTCTTTGGTCAATAATCCATGGCCACATTCAATTCCTCACCGAACTGGCACATACTGAATGTGGCACGGTGAGCCAGAGCACCAGCTGATTGGTTGCATCCAAGCAGAACCATCCAATGAGGAAGCACTTTGAAAGAGGAAGCCTCACTTGGCCAGTCACAGTCATTGGTGGAACACTGGGGAACAGAAGTAGATGCGCAACTGACATCCCATAATTTAGCAAGCCTTCTAATCACAGAACCTCTCCAATGACTTCCAAAGGACAACATTTCTATCCTGAATGGTTGAGAGTATTTGATTGTTCCAAGGCTTTTAAATGATTCATTGGACTCTGGAGATCTGGCAAAATGCAGAAGCTACAGCTCATGGTGAAACAACACAAAGAGAGGGGAAGGGCAGAAGGAGCCACCTACTCAACAGCTGGGAGAAGTAAGAAGCACCAGACCTCTATACCCTCTGGAGCCAAACAGGTAAGACAGACAGACAAGGGTGTCTAGTACAGGAAGTGAATGGGGGAAGAAAGTGATGGGAAAGGAAGGTGAGGAAATGGAGGGGGAAGGAAACAAAAGACAGGGAGAAAGAGGACTAGAGAGGGAAGAGAGGGATGACGGGACAGCAAGAAAACAGGGGAGAGGTTGGGGTGAGAGGGGAAGGACAGAGAGTAGTGGAAAGCAAGACGAGAAGAGGTCAGGGAAAGAAGAGGGATTTATATTATGGGGTCAATGAGGATAAGCAGATGGAGTGCAGGTGTTGGGAGGTAAAGGGGGTAGAGAATGTGGGCAGGGGTTGGGAAGGGGAAGAGGTGGAAGGGGTAGGGTTGTAGGAATGGAGACGAGGTGAGAAGAGATAGAGTGGATTGCCAGAAGAAGTGGGGAGAGAGTGAGAAGGGAAAGGAGGAAGAGAGGCTATGAAGAAAGGATGAAAGAGGGGTAAAGAGAAAGATGGGGAAGTGGAGAGAGAGGAAAGTGAGTGAATTTTCTGCACCTTTATCAAAACTCCTCTCAAGTCTTTTATATTCCAGGGAATAAAGTCACAACCTGTTCAACTTTTCCCTATAACTCAGGTCCTCAAGTCCTGGCAACATCCTTGTAAATTTTCTCTGTACTCTTTCAATTTTATTTACATCTTTCTTGTAGGTAGGTAACCAAAACTGCACACAGTACTCCAAATCAGGCCTCACCAACATCTTAACAATTCTCATAACATCCCAACTCCTGTACTCAGTACATTGATTTAGGAAGACCAATGTGACAAAATCCTATATATCTGTGATACTACTTTCAAGGAATTGTTGATATGTATTTCCAGATCCTTCTGTTCTACCGCACTCCTCAGTGCCCTACAACTCACCATGTAAGCCCTACCCTGGTTGGTCCTCCCAAAGTGCAACACCTCACATTTGTCTGCATTTAATTCCATTTGCCATTTCCCAGCCCATTTTTCCAGCTGGTCCAGATCCTACTGCAAGCTTAGATAGTCTTCCTCGCTGACCACTGCACCCCCAATCTTGATGTCATCTGCAAATTTGCTGACCCAGTTTACCACGTTATCATCCAGATCATTGATATAGATGACACGCAACAACAGACCCAACACTGATCCCTGTGGCACTTCACTAGTCACAGGCCTCCACTCAGAGAGGCAACCATCGACTACCATGCTCTGGCTTCTCCTGTGAAGCCAGTGTCCAATCCAATTTACTACCTCATCCTGAATGCCAAACAACTGAACCTTCTTGATCAACCTCTCATGCAGAACCTTGTCAAAGGCCTTCCTAGAGTCCATGTAGACAACATCCACTGCTCTGTCTTCGTCAACTTTCCTGCTAACTTCCTTGAAAAACTCAGTAAGATTGGTTAGACTCGACCTACTATGCACAAATTGATTACTCTAATCAGTCACTGTCTAGCCAAATACTTATATATCCAGTCCCTTAAAATAAATTCAAGTTACTTACCCACCACTGACATCAGGCTCACCAACCTATAATTTCCCAGCTTATTCTTAGAACCTTTCTTAAATAACAGAACATTATCTATTCTCCAATTCTCCAGCACCTCTCCCGTAGCTAAGGATGTTTTAAATATCTCTGCTAGGGCCCCTGCAATTCCCACACTAGCCTCCCTGACTAGGGTCCAAGGGAATTCTTTGCCAGGCCCTGGGGATTTATCCATCCAGATTTCCCTCAAAACAGCAAACTCTTCCTCTTCTGTAATTAGTACACGTTCCATGCCTTCATGTACGTGTGTGTGTGTGTGTGTGTGTGTGTGTGTCTGTGTATATCGGTGTGTGTCTGTGTGAATGTGCGTCTGTATGCATGTCCACGTCTGCATGCATGTGCCTGTGTGTGCATGTGTGTGTGTGTGTGTGTGTGTGTGTGTGTGTGTGTAAGTGTCTGTGTATGCGTGTGAGTGTGTGTTCTGTGTTTGTGAGTCTGTGTGAGTGTGTGTATGTGCATGCGTGTATGTATGAATGTGTGTGTGAGTGCTTGTCTCTGTGAGTGTGAGTCCATGTGTGAGTGTGTGTATGTGTGTGTCTGTGAGTATAAGCGAGTGTGTGTGTGTGTGTGTGCGTGTGTACCAGTGAGTGTATGTGTGGCCATACATAGGGGTGAGGTTGTGCGGATTTCTCTCTCCCTTGCATTCATTTATCTCCTAAGCTGCTGTTGTGTTTCCCATTCCTTTGCAAAGTCGGGAACACCTGGGTGAGCCAGGAGGGGCGGAAGGGCCGAAGGGGCAGCGGTGGGGATGGAGGGAAGCTGGAGACAACTGGTGCTGTAACATACCCATTGCGCCCTCCCTTGGCATTAGCTCCTTCCCACGTGGCCCTAGCGGACAGAAAGGTCGCAACCATGTGGGGTGCCCTCTCGGTGCAGAGCCCTCCTGAACTCTGCACCCAGCTGCTGCTGGTGCTGAGGGTCCTGGCCAGTGCCAGTGGGCAGATCCCACGCCTCTGTGCTGGCAGCAAGCATCTGGCGAGCCGCCAGCACTGCCCGGTGTTGTGGAGAGACGGTTCTCCCTGCAGCAGTGCCTCGGGCTGATGGTGGTTCCGGGCCAACTCTGGTGGGACTTCCGGCTGGGCTGGCCCAGACATTTCTTCGATGAGCTGCGTGCGTGCGAGCCCCACTACTCGGGAAGCAACTGTGGGGAGTGCGCCGACGGCTGGCCAGGCTCCCGGTGCCAGCTCCGGTGCCTGGTGGAGCAGCAGGACCTGTGGAAGATGGGCGCGCCGGAGCAGGAACTGTTCCTAGACTGCCTCCTGCTGGCCAAGCGCACTGTCAGCCCACAGTACCTCCTCTACAGCAGCCCCAGCGCCATGCTGAACCTGCCCTTCCGCTTGCGCGATGCCAGCCTGTACAACATCTTCAGCTGGGTGCACTACCTCTACTCCAAGGACCGAGGGGACGACAACCCAAGCTCCTTCGCCCACAAGGGCCCTGGCTTCCCCTCCTGGCCCCACGCCTTCCTGCTGGCTTTCGAGCCAGAGATGTGCAACCTGACAGGAGACCAGGACTTCTACGTGCCGTACTTGAAGCTGGGCCGGACAACAAGGCTGTGACGTCTGCATCGACAAGATCTCTGGCGCCAACGACGGCCAGGGCTTCCTGCAGCGGGCCTCGAGGTTCCGCAAGTGGTGGGTGAGAACAACAAACTTCTCCATTGCCTCTACTCCCACAGTGCCCACTTCTTACCCACGCCCCTCTCCACATCCTGCCCCTTCCACCCCATGACAACTTCCTGCTGGTGATATTAGTTTCAGATCCCTACGAATCAGAATCAGGTTTATTATCACCGGCATGTGTCGTGAAATTTGTTAACTTAGCAACAGCAGTTCAATGCAATACATAATATAGAAGAAAAATAAATAAATCACAGTACAGTCGGCCCTCCGTATCCACCGGTTCCGCATCCGCGGATTCAACCAACCGCGGATCGGGATCGAAAAAAAACCTGGAAGTTCTCTCTCCAGCACTCGTTATTTGAGCACAGATCCTGGCATTAACATTATTGAGCCTCCTCCAAAGTGTCCTTATTCCCTAAACAATACAGTGTAACAACTATTTACACAGCATTTCCATTGTATTAGGAATTATAAGTACTGCAATCTAGAGATGATTAAAAGTATTACTCGTTGTTTGAACATTGTTCGCCTCGTGTCTCGTTCGCTCGCTACTTGTGTTGTGAGCAAGAAGAAGGAGTTTAAGGCTGGTGAGGGATGTCTGGCTGTGTAAAGCGCTACAGCCTCAAGAACTTAAAGATCACGGGAGAATTGGCATCGGCTGATGCCAAGGCAGCATCAGCGTTCCCAGAAGAGCTACGATAGCTGCGTACTGAACATGTACAGACTTCTTTTTTTTGTCATTATTCCCTAATACAGTATAACAACTATTTACATTGTATTAGGTATTATAAGTAATCTAGAGATGATTTAAGGTATACGGGAGGTTGTGCGTAGGTTATATGCAAATACTATGCCATTTTATATACGGGACTTGGGCATCCGCGGAATTCGGTATCCGCAGGGGGTCCCGGAACCAATCCCCCATGGATATGGAGGGCTGACTGTATATGTATATCAAATAGGTTAAAAAATCATGCAAAAGCAGAAATAATATATACTTAAGAAGTGAGGTAGTGTTCAAGGGTTCAATGTCCATTTAGGAATGGGATGGCAGAGGGGAAGAAGCTGTTCCTGAATCGCTGAGTGTGTGCCTTCAGGCTTCTGTATCTCCTACCTGATGGTAACAATGAAAAAAGAGCTTTTCCTGTTTGCTGGGGGTCTTTAATAATGGACGCTGCCTTTCTGAGACACCGCTTCTTGAAGATGTCCTGGGTACTTAGTAGGCTAGTACCCAAGATGGAGCTGACTAAATTTACGAACCCCTGCAGCTTCTTTCGGTCCTGTCAGTAGCACCCCCCCCCCCCCCGATTCAGAGAGTGATGCAGCCTGTCACAATGCTCTCCACAGTATATCTATAGAGGTTTTTGAGTGTTTTTGTTGACATACCAAATCTCTTCAAACTCCTGATCAAGTACAGTCATTAATGAAGAACACCCATTGATGGTCAATGCTCTCTCTCCTCCATCTCCCACTTCTTTCTTGTGCCTGCTTTTCCCCACTCTGTCTCCACGCTTGTTGTCTTCCTGCTCTCTCACCATAGACCCCACTTTTCTTTCATTAATATTCCGACGTAACTCCGAGTTACACTCACGCTGCAGGGAAATGGGTCATTCTGACTCCACAAGCCACACCAGCCAATGGGCACCCATCCATATTAATCCCAACTTCCTGCCCTTGGCCCATAGCCCAATGCTTGGACTATTCAGATGTCCATCTACATCACTCCTCTGCTGTCAGTGTCTCTGCTTCCACCACTTCCTCAGGCAGTGTGTTCCGGGTACTCTCTGCTCTCTGGGTGAAAACAGAACCCTCAGATCCCCTCTAAATCTCTTAAATTCTACTCCAAATCTACATCCTCTTGTCTTTTCTACTGCGTTGATGATACAATGCCACCCTTCATCCCAGTGGTGTATAACCGAGACTTCATGAAGAGCTCACTGGAATTTGGCTATACCTGCTCAGAAATGACCATCTGAACTGACCCCTAGACCCTGCTACCTCAGTTTACCATTGGCCTGCCCTTTCATTTGTATTTCACCCACAACGGGCACAGGAACGTGGTGAGGGTGAGTGGGTAAGGTTTCAAAGTGAGACCAAGTTGCCCCATTTGGAAATATGTTTACCACTAATTCAACATCATGGTCTCAAAGTACTGCAGTGTTCTGTCCCTACCAGTGCCGTGTGAATACCTGGATCCAATTCAAGAGGATAACATGCCGGCCCTTCCAAAGAATAGGAAACTATGAGGCAAGCATGATCCGAGTAGAATTTTCAATACAACAGAGATGGCTGAGGAGATTCAATTCTAGCACACTTCAATTACCATGCAATTTTCTCAGAAGCTTCACAATCCTTTGAGTGTGACCAATCCAAAGGACTTTGGGTCTGGAACTGTTCACAATCACCAAAATGGGGCTGAAATAAGATTCCATACGTCTCCTATTCACACATTGTTATTTATTTCATTGTGTACATATTTTAAAGATCATTTAAGAAGTGATTCTACTGGTAAAATAGGAAGCTTTGCATTTATATAGAACTGTTACCAATCTCAGAACACTTAAGTGAAAAACAGCTGTAAGGTTGGATCACTTCTTGGACAGTATCAAATAAGCACAAACCAAAAATTATTCATACAAGAGGTCAAAATTGTAAGTGCAGAATTTCCATACACATTTCTTTCCTCATATCCGCTTTATTCCTAACAATTAATAAGTGTAACTGGGGACGTCTTTCTCTACATTCATTGTACCATCGATTCTCAAGAAAGCAGGTTCAGCTGCAGCGGCCATTGCCTGAGAGGATTTGGGGCTGCACTGAACCTTCGGGTCAGAGTGAAGCAGCAGGGCCCAGGTTCGAGTGTGGATAATGAACTGATGTTCGCCAGACTGTCCCACGCACCTAATAGTCTGCATAATAATAAAACAAATGCCTCTAACATCTCCTTTAAATATCTCTCCCCCCCCACCTTAAACGCATGTTGTTTAGAATTAGCAATTTCTGCCCGAGGGAAAAGATTCAGTCTCCTTTATCTATGGCTCTCATAGTTTTATAAACTTCCACCAGGTTTCCCTTCGGCATCCAGTGGGTTGCTGGGCGGTGCGGCTGATTGGGCTGCAAAGGCCTGTTCTGCACCGTATCGCTAAATAAATAATAAATACATCTAAGAAAGGAGTAGGGGAAACCATGTCTTCACCCTGGAGAGCAGCTGAAATCAAATCAGCCAATATATTCAAAGGGTCAGTTAAAATACTGAGAACCAGGAGCAAGACATCTTTTGAGTTAGTGGTGGAGAGGAGGTCACTGAACAAGCTGTTATCCATTATGGACAATCAGGCACATCCTCTCCGTGAGCTACTGAATAAGTAGCGGAGCACCCTTTCGAACAGACTCATTCAGTTCGGCTGTCACAAGGATCATTACAGAAAATCTTTCCTACCAAATGCAATAAGCATATACAACAATTCGACAGGAGAATGCACATCATAGTACAATCGTCTGTTTTATTATTACATACATTATTGCACATTGATAAATTATTATTGTGCATATTACTATTCTGTACATCATTAGTTAATATTATTATATTTATTATTATTGCTAAGTGTATTTTTAAATGTTGCTGCTCTAACGAAATAATTTCCTACTCAGGATCAATAAAGTACTTATTACGAGGGGTGATTGATAAGTTTGTGGCCTAAGGTGGGAGGAGTCAATTTTAGAAAACCTAGCACATTTATTTTTCCTACATTTACACACTTAGTCCAGCGGTCGTGGAGCATACGGATCCCCTCTTTGTAGAAGTCGGTGTCTTGGACCTCCAGAAAGTGGTCCACAGCAGGGGTGATTGATAAGTTCGTGGCCTGAGGTGGAAGGAGATGAGTTACTAATTTCAAACTTTCTGCATAATCACTGAGTTGAACTGCATGTGTATGTAACGAGAGCTGTGTAACTCATCTCCTTCTACCTTAGGTCACGAACTTATCAATCACCCCTGTTGTGGACCACTTTCTGGAGGTCCAAGACACCGAGTTCTACAAAGAAGGGATCCGTATGCTCCACGACCACTGGACTTAGTGTGTAAATGTAGGAGGGGACTATGTTGAAAAATAAATATGCTAGGTTTTCTAAAATTGACTCTTTCTACCCTAGGCCACGAACTTATCAACCACCCCTCGTATTATTATATGCTGATTAAGAAAACAGGGTATTGAATTTGGAAAATCAGCCATGGCACAATTAATGATGAAGAATAACCCATTTCTGCCGAGATTTTCTATGTTCTATTCCTATATGAAAGTGAGTGGAGAACACGAACACCAGACAGCATCTGATCCCAGCGTGACAGATGGGAGCAGTCCCAAAACCAGACCTTCAGTGTCAGTGGGCTCTCCTCAAGCAGCACCAATCTCATTTCAGAGGGTCTGGCCAACCGTCTACATTCGTCTCCATAGATGCTGCCTGACCCGCTGAGTTCATCCAGCATCTTGTGTGCGTTGCTCTGGATTTCCAGCACCTGCAGGATCTCATTTCAGACCATGACGTGGTGGACTCCCTGCCCCATTGTGCCGAGGGAGGATGTGAAGGGCTTTCAAGGGGATCCAGTCAAGCAGAGCAGAGTGTGAGAACACAGCCAACAGAATACAATGTGGACAAATTAGAGGTACAAGATCAGCAGAGTATATGTTGACAGTATATTGATGCGCCAAAGCACGTCATTTAAAGCTAAAACCCAGGTGTAGGAAGGCTCGATTACGAGAGGGTCTGCGTACAGGAATACAGACGTTTTGCAGTATTTATATAGCTCCTTGGTGAGCCCACGGGTGCAGCATTGTGTACAATTTCAGTCTCCTTACCTGACAAGGATTTACTCGCTACAGACTTGCCAGGCTGGCTCCAGGACTGGCAGGTTTGCAATAGGATGAGAGGTTGAGCAGACTGGGAACTGCGTTCGCTTGAGTTAAGCAATGGCTTTCAAAGCGGCGGGGGGAGGGAATGATCTTGGCGTGGGATGCGGGATTTTAAAAACTCGGTTCGCTGTCTTTGCTTTTAAGTAAACACTGGTCCCTCAGAGTGGGGAATGTATTATTGGGTCAGCCGGTGTGGGGGACGGGGAGAAGAGTTGAGGGGCGGGAGCAGAAGCCGGCACTGAGGTTAGGGGGCACCTGATCCCTCCGACACCGACCCCGACCCCCGAGTGAGGGCCACATACCGGACCCGGGGGTGGGGAGACCTGGCCCCGGCGCCTCCACCTTAACCCGGACTTCCGGCTCGGACCCGACGTGGCGTAAGTGCTTCCGGGTGAAACAGTGACGTGTCAGCTGGAGCAAAGCGGCGACAGGTAGGTGTCGTGGCCCCTCGGCCCGTCTAGCCCGGCTCTCCCACAAAGGGGGAGATGTGACACCTCAGACAACATATTGATCCTCCACCGGTCCGGTCATTCTGACCATCTTGCCCCTGGTCCAGGCTCCCTGCCCACCTCCCGACCGGTCTCTCTGACCCACGCAACAGCCCTGCCCCTCTCACCTCCCCCGGTCCGGTCACTGACCCAATCGGTCCGGGCTTCCCGCCCCTCTCCCCTGTCCCGGTCCGGTCACTCTGACCCACTAACCCTCCATCCACCTTTCACCCGGTCCGAACTCCCTGCTCACCACACCATCCTGTCCCGGTCCGGTCACTCCGGCCCAATCGGTCCGGGCTTCCCGCCCCTCTTCCCTGTCCCGGTCCGGTCACTCTGACCCAATAACCCTCCATCCCCCTTTCACCCGGTCCGAACTCCCTGCTCACCACACCATCCTCTGCCGGTCCGGTCACTCCGGCCCAATCGGTCCGGGCTTCCCGCCCCTCTTCCCTGTCCCGGTCCGGTCACTCTGACCCACTAACCCTCCATCCACCTTTCACCCGGTCCGAACTCCCTGCTCACCACACCATCCTCTCCCGGTCCGGGCTTCCTGCCCCTCTCCCCTCCACCCATCCCCCTTCCACCCCATCCGTATTCCCCGCTACCTGCTCACCACACCATCCTCCCCCAGTCCGGTCACTCCGACCCAATCGGTCTGGGCTTCCTGCCACTCTCCCCTCTCCCGGTACGGGCTTCCTGCCCATCTCCACTTCCCCGGTCCGGTCACTGATCCAATCGGTCTGGGCTTCCTGCCACTCTCCCCTCTCCCGGTACGGGCTTCCTGCCCATCTCCACTCTCCCGGTCCGGTCACTGACCCAATCGGTCCGAGCTTCCCGCCCCTCTCCTTTCCCCCGATCCGGTCACTCTGACCCACTAGCCCTCCATCCCCCTTTCACCCGGTCCGAACTCCCTGCTCACCACACCATCCTCTCCCGGTCCGGGCTTCCTGCCCCTCTCCCCTTCACCCATCCCACTTCCACCCCATCCGTACTCCCTGCTACCTGCTCACCACACCATCCTCTCCCGGTCCGGTCACTCCGACCCAATCGGTCTGGGCTTCCTGCCACTCTCCCCTCTCCCGGTCCGGGCTTCCCGCCCCTTTCCCCTCCCCGAACGGTCTCTCTGACCCACGCAATCGCGGTCCGGGCTTCCTGCCCCTCTCCCCTCCCCTGGTCCGGTCACTCCGACCCAATCGGTCTGGGCTTCCTGCCCCTCTCCCCCCTCCCGGTCCGGGTTTTCTGTCTATCTCCCCTCCCCCGGTCCGGTCACTCCGACCCACTAACCCCCTTCCCCTTCCCCTTCCCCCTCCCCTTCCCCTTCCCCCTCCCCTTCCCCTTCCCCCTCCCCTTCCCCTTCCCCTTCCCCTACCCCCCTCCCCCTTCCCCTTCCCCTACCCCCCTCCCCCTTCCCCTTCCCCTACCCCCCTCCCCCTTCCCCTTCCCCTCCCCCTACCCCCTTCCCCTTCCCCCTTCCCCTTCCCCTTCCCCCTACCCCCTCCCCCTTCCCCTTCCCCCTCCCCCTTCCCCTTCCCCTTCCCCTTCCCCCCTCCCCCTTCCCCCTCCCCCTTCCCCCTCCCCCTTCCCCTTCCCCCCTCCCCGGTTTGGGCTTCCAGCCCCCCTCTCCTCCATCCGACCCGGACTCCCTGCTCCCTACCACCACACCGTCCTTCCCTGATCCGGTCACTCTGACCCACTGCCTCTCTCCCTTCCACCCGATATGGACTCCCTGTACCCTGTTCAACCGCACCATCCTCTCCCGGTCCAGGCTTCCTGTCCCTCTCCCCTCTACACGACCCGGATTCCCTGCTCACCACAATCCTTTTCCCGATTTGGCCTCCCTGCACACCCCTCCCCCTCCCGGTCCGAGCCCCCTTCGCCCCCCCCCGTCCGACGGTCCGAGCCCCCTTCCCCCCCCGAGCCTCCTTCTCCCCCCGTCCGAGCCTCCTCCTCCCCCCCGCGAGTCCGAGCTCCCTTCCCCCCGTCCGACCTCCCTTCCCCCCTCCGTCCGACCTCCCTTCTCCCCCCCTCCGTCCGACCTCCCTTCTCCCCCCCTCCGTCCGACCTCTCTTCCCCCACCTCCGTCCGACCTCCCTTCCCCCACCTCCGTCCAAGCCCCCTGTACACACCCCCCCCCCCGTCCGAGCTCCTGCACCCCCCCTCCAGCTTCCTGCACACACCTCCCACCGGTTCGGGCTCACTCCCCCAGTTCCACAGAGACTGAGTCTGCGACCTTTGATGTTTATTACTTAATGACTGTATCTACTACACTCATGTTCAAATCAGTCATTAAGTTTGTAGGTGACAGAGAAATCTGTGCTGGTGTTAGTTTGGAGAACAGTTTTGTGTTGCAGAATGACGGTAATCGGCTGGTAAATGGGACTTGAGGATAAACCTGATTCTGATATGGGTCTCCATTGTGGACTGAGAGTGGGAAGGGGAATCATGTTTGGGAAAAAGGGAGGGGAGCGGGAAGGATGGATTAAGCCCAATAAGCATAAAGTGATGCATATTCTGAGGTCCAATAAGTGTCGGACTCACACCGTGAACCTGGAGGAACAAACTGGAAAGTTGGTTTATTATTGGCACTTGCACTGACAGTCTTGTCCTGCCAGATCAGAGTACTGAGGTGCAGTACTGTGCAGGAGCCTCAGGCTAATATATAGATTAGATAGCTAGGGTGCCCAAGACTTTTGCACAGTACTGTCTTTGTTAAAGTGGAGCGGAGAGCGAGTTTGTAAATCTGGCAGGCCAAAGTATTTTGGGAATGCCGAGGGTGGAGTGCCGCGGGGGGGGGAGCGTGAGTGGGGCAGGTGACAAGTGTGCCAATGGCAGGAGGTGTGCCACAGCCGGCCCTGAGACACCAGCTACCGTCTTTTGATCCCAAACAAATGGTTTATTGATCGTTACAGAATGTCTCTCTGGTGCTTCCCGTTCCCTTCCCCTTTTCCCAACCATGATTCCCCTCTCCCTGCCCCCTTCCCACTCTCAGTTAACAATAGAGACCCATATCAGAATCAGGTTTATCATCACTCTCATAGGTCGTGAAATTTACGTTCCTTTTGCGGCAGCAGTACAGTGCAATACATAGAATTACTACAGTACCATGCAAAAGACTTCAGCACCCTGGCTATATGGATGTGCCTAAGACTTTTGCACAGTGCTGTAGAACAAGGTAAACCAATAACAGAATGCAGAATAAAGCGTTACAGCTACAGAGAAAGTGCAGTGCAGGCAGGCAATGAAGTGCTAGGCCCCGAAGATGTCGATTGTGAAGCTAAGAGCTTATCTTTTTATACAAAAGGCCTATTTAGTTGTCTTATAAGAGCAGGACCTCCAAGAGAACCACGGTCTTGTAGGGTTTGGAGACTTGCATGCCTCAATGACCTGGAGAGCTATGTTGGCTAGAGCCAGGGCCCTGTGCTTTGGCTCTTGCCAAACAGGTCAAAGGATAGAAACCAGACTAAGAGTGGTCCACCAGTCCTCCAGGTTTGGGGGTCGAGCTCAGGGCCAACAACCCGGACAAAAATTGATGGAAACAGCACGGACAGACAGAGATGGAGGACCTTCATTGCTACCCTAAACGCCAGTGGCGTAACGGGCAGTAAGTAGGTACGTTCAGGGTAGAAGCTGTCCTGGAGCCTCATGGGTCGTGCTTTCAGGCTTTTGTATCTTCTGCCTGGTGGAGGTTGTCTGGGGCAGGTGGGTTCCGATTATATCGGCAGCAGGAAGTGTAGACAGAGTCCACGGAGGGGAGGCTAGTGTAAGTGAGCAGTACAGGTAGATAGCTGGTGCAGAAGGAACATGGGATACTGGTCTTCACTAGCTGGACCATAGGATAAAGCACATTGATGTCATAGTATGGCTTTATAACATGCAACACACATAAAAGTTGCTGGTGAACGCAGCGGGCCAGACAGCATCTCTAGGAAGAGGTGCAGTCGACGTTTCAGGACGAGTCCTGACGAAGGGTCTCGGCCTGAAATGTTGACTGCACCTCTTCCTAGAGATGCTGTCTGGCCCGCTGCGTTCACCAGCAACTTTTATGTGTGTTGCTTGAATTTCCAGCATCTGCCGAATTCCTGTTGTTTGCGGCTTTATAACATGTTGTCCAGGCCACAGCTGAACAACTGTATGCACATCAACATACTGGAGAGGAAGCAGAGGGGATTCACCGAGGTGTTGCCTGGGGTGGGATATTTCAGTTACAAAGAGAAACGGATGGATTGGGTTGGTTTTCCATTGCATGGAGGAGGCTGAGAAGGGACCTCTTCAGAATTAAGAAGGGTATAGATAGGGTGGATGGCAAGACACATTTTCCTTTAGTGGGGATGCCTGAAACCAGAGGGTGTAGATTCAAGGTGAGGAGTCAGTGAGTCAGAGGGATATGAGGAAACATATCCGTTTCACTCGACTTATGAGGAAATATTTTTCACCCGGAGAGTATTTGCAAGCTGGAATGCACTGCCTGAGGGAGTGATGAATTGGAAAGTAGGTCAGGTGCCATCTTTGGGGAAGAGAACAACAAACTAATGACACACAGTGGTGGCTTTCCTCAGAACTGGAAAGGTGAGAACACAAGCCACGAAGGAGAGGAGTGGGGAGAACAAAAGGAGTGTCAGGGTGGAGACTGAGGTTGTCCGTGTGACGCAGTGCTTTTATGCAGTCAATTGCAGGATGATTGAGTGCAGTTAAAGAGATGGAAAAACAAAATCTGTCTGGGAGGCGGCACATAGTGTTTGCTGGAAACCAGAAATAAAAGAGACTCAGGCAGCACTTGTAAGCTAAATATCAGATTAGGAACAGCCAATTATCTGAAATTGGTGAATTCAGTATTGAGTGCAGTCGGCTGCAGTGTGTCTGATTGGAGGACGTGGTCCTCTTCCTCAGGCTTACCTTGGGGGTTTGTTGTGCACAGATAGGGTGGTTAGAGTGGGATGGAGAGAACTGACAGGTGACTGGAGGCTCAAGGTCATTGTTTTGGATTGAACTGCAAAACTATCGTGTACTCTGATGTGCTTTGTGAGCCATTTCTTCTGAAAGCACTGCTCCGGGGCGGCAGGAAGGGAAGTGGTGAAAGGGCAGGTGTTGCTTCTCTGTTTCAGGGAGACGTGCCACAACAGGAAAATGGTTGGAGGAATTGGAGGAGGAGATGAGTCATTCACTAAGGGGTCAGTCCCTTTGAAAAGCTGAAAGGAGAATAGCTGGTGGAGGAATTTGCTGGGGATGGTTTGTTGGTGGAGATGGTGAATGGTTGTTGGACCAGAGGAGTTTGATTTAGATGGTGGAGAATAATTGCTGTAGATGGTTCGTTGGTGGAGATGATGGAGAATGGTTGTGGAGATGGAAGAGTTTAGTGGAGATGGTTGGTTGATGGTGATGGTGGTGAATGATTGTTGGAGATGGAGGAGTTTGGTGGAGTTAGTGGAGAATGATTGTCAGTGATGGGGGAGGGGATGAGTCATTCACAAAAGGGCCAGTCCCTTTGAAAAGCTGAAAGGAGAATAGTTGGTGGAGGAATTTGCTGGAGATGGTTAGTTGGTGGAGATGGTGGAGAATGATTGGTGTAGATGGTTGGTTGGTGGAGATGGTGAATGGCTGTTGGAGATGGAGGAGTTTGGTGGAGAATGGTTGGTGGAGATGGTGAATGGTTGTTGGAGATGGAAGAGTTTGGAGATAGTACAGAATGGTTGGTTAGTGGAGGGTGGAGAATGGTTGGTGTAGATAGTTGGTGGAGATGCTGGAGAATGGTTGGTGGAGATGGTTGGTGGTGATTTTGGTGAATGGTTGTTGGAGATGGAGGAGTTTGGTGGAGTTAGTGGAGAATGATTGTTAGTGATGGAGGAAGGGATGAGTCATTCACAAAAGGGCCAATCCCTTTGAAAAGCTGAAAGGGAGGAAACGATGCATCTGGTAAAACAATCTGTTTGAGGGAAATAAATTCTAGAGGAGGGAATTGGGAACAGTGTAGAAATGCAGATGTTTGTATTTTGATACACCTCCTCACAAAATAGAAGGAAGTGATTTGGCCATCAAATCTTTGCTTGTCCCATTAGTCCCATTCTATCAGATTGTATCCATTCATCTTCTCCTGCCACCCATATGTGCTAAAGATAAATTGGTTTATTATTCTCACATGTACAGAAGTACAGCGAGAGACCTGTTTTGCATGCTGTCCACGCAGATCCTTTTATTAGAAACACAAAGATCAATGGTAACACACACAAAATGTGGGAGGAACTCAGCAGGTCAGGCAATATCTATGGAGAGGGATAAACAGTCAACTTTTTGGTTCGAGACCCTTCACCAGGACACTATTATCTCAATACAATGCTAATTTCATTAGATCAATGTATTGAGGTAGTACAAAGGGAAAATCAATAATGGGGCAAAACAAGGTGTTATCGTTATAGTGAAGGTGCAGTGCAGGTGGACAATAAGGTGCAGGATCCTAATGAGGTTGTTTATGAGTTTGAAAGACCATCTAATTTACAGAATTTACAGAAACTTAATTTATAGAAACTTATGGGGTAATCACCATCATTATGTGCTGTGTCATTAAATGTGGGTGATCACGGTCTTCCATCTGTCTTTAATCTGACTACCAAGTGAGGGATCATTGACTGTGGGGCAGACCCTCTTCCTGCTGTTGCTCTTTCCACAACCATGATTGTTCTCAGCAAATCTTTCCACTGAAGTGCTTGGCCATTGCCTTCTTCTGGGCAGTTACAAAACCAGCCAGTAACAATACTCTTCTGAGATTGTCTGTCTGGCGTCAGTGGTTGCATAACCAGGACTTGTGATATGCAACACGTGACCCTGATCGGGGCAGCTGGACAGGTACATCTTGCCCCAGGGTGACCTGCAGGGTAGTGGAGGGAAGGACCACCTTACACCTCCTTTGGTAGAGGCAAATCTCCCCTCTCCCCCCCCCCCCCGCCACCCGAGGTAATACAAAAGCTAATTAACCACATAGTTACTGAACGAACATGCAAACTTTGTATAAATAGCACTCAAGGTCAGAACTGAACCCTGTCCTTAGAGGTGAGATAGAAGATTACCACTTGTATTGATGAAAGGTAGAGCAAGAGTAAAAGACCTACCTTTTATGGTCATTCTTATTTCTCCCTTACCCAAAAGTTGTAGCTAGAACTGTCCCTTTGCCCTGATGTTGCAACTTTGAACCCTCCCATAATCTAGACACTCCTGCCCCTGTTCAAATCCTACACTCCTTCCTTCCCCTTGACAAGACACCTCTCCCTCACGTGTCCTCACCGGACATGTACACTAAAGTGAACATCAAACTATTGAAGTTACTGCAAGCCTGAAGTGAAAACAAGTTACTGAAAACTGGTTCGGCAGTGTGCAAGTCGATAATTTGCTTCCACAACCACATCTCTTTCCACAGCAAATGTCTCTGACGCCAGGTCATCAAAATGGATTCCAAATGAAGTTCCGCTCTTGGTAATTCGGATCCAGCCAGGATCAGAGGTATGTTCGAGCAATCCACTGTTTCTCCTGGCAGTGCTCTCCTCATACTCGCAGATTCACGCATAATGCCATGCCTTTGGTTTCTCTGTGCAAGAGCACCAACACCTGATCTAAAAATGACCTTATTCTGCAGCTCCGGTCTGTGCTTCCAGCATTTGTTTCTATAACAAAAGTCACATTCCTTCCGTTCATATATCAAAGTTTGCAAACTTCAACTGTTCACTAATTCCAAACTCATCTGGAGTTTTCTTCCCCTTCACTTTGCTCCATCATCACCTGTCACCCCTGGGATGAAGCCCTCCCCTCGTTATCTGGACACTATTTTCCATCCCCTCCTCTGGCTTGGCCTCTACAGAATCATAGAGAAAAGAATCAGGCCCTTCAACCCACAGTAGCTGTGCCAATCATCAAGTGCCCATCCGAATTACAGCAATTGGTCTGTAGCCTTGCATGAGCTCATTGCTGAGGCTTCGGTCAGACCGCATCTGGAGTATTATGAGAAGTTTTGGGCCCCATATCTAAGAAATTATGTGCTGACAGTGAAGAGGGTCCAGAGGAGACTCACGAGAATTATCCCAGGAATGGGAGGGTTTATGTATGATGGGTGTTTAGATGGCTCTGGGCCTGTACTCGCATTTAAAAGAATGAGGGTGGATCTCATTGAAACCTGCTAAATAATGGAAGGCCTAGATAGAGTGGACGTGCAGAGGATGAATCGGTGGAATTCATTGCCACGGATGGCTACGGAAGCTAAATCATTAATTATATTTAAAGCGGAGGATGATAGGTTCTTGATTAGTAAGGGTGTCATAGGTTACAGAGAGAAGGCAAGAGAATGAGGCTGAGAGGGAAAATAAATCAGCCATGATCGAATTAGCATATTTGATGGGCTGAATGGCCTTATTCTGGACCTATGTCTTATGATCTCATCCTGATACTTTTTAAATGTGAGATTCCCTGCCTCTGCAGCTTCTCTGTTAGCACGTTCCCAATTCCCACCATCCTAAGTGAAATGGTTTCTCCTCAGATCTTCTCTAACCCCCTTTCTCATTTCCTTAAATCTATGCCTTCTGTCTCATTATGGGGAAATCTTTCTCACTATCCACTATATCTATGCCCTTAACAATTTTTGTACACCTCTATCAGGTCCCCTCAGCCTCCCCTGCTCCAAGGAATAGAACCCAGCCTATTTACTTCCTCCTCACAACATCCCGGTGAATCCCCCCTGCATTCATGACCTTACAGTGGGGCGACCAGGAACTGCACTCAGTACTCCAGCTGTGGCCTAACAAAAGTCTAATAAAGTTGTATAATAACCTCCCTACTCCCACCTTCCATGCAGTCGGCCACTCAGCCCCCAAGCCTACTGCCAAATCCAATATGATCACGGCTGATCTACCCGGGTTTCCATAGAGACACAAGACTGCAGATGCTGGAATCTGGAGCCACACAGAGAGCGATGGAACAGCTTAAGAGTCCAGATGAAGGATCTCAACCTGAAGTTTCAACTATCCATTCCCTTCGTAGCTGCTGCCTGTCCCAGAGATCCTCTAGCGCAGGGGTTCCCAACCTGAGGCCCTCGGACTCCTTGCTTAATGGTATTGGTCCACGACATTAGAAAGGTTGGGAACCCCTGCTCTAGCACTTTGTGTGTCACCCAATTTACAAATGGCTTATCAGAAGAGCAGAGGCCATTCATTATTTTGTTCCAAATGGTTACTTGCCAAAGCATTGTGATCTCCAAGCGAGTATTCCTCGACATTTTTATTTCCAAACCTTTCGTGTTATAAAGGCCAATTCACTAATTGCCTTGCATGTTAATTTTATGTGTTTCTGTTAGCGCCTCTGGATTCAACATAGCAGCATTCTCGAGTCTCACGGCATGTAAATAAGTGGGTAAACTCACATTCTTGTGCAAATTTACTTTCCCATCTCCTTGCCCACGCACTTAACCTCCCCGTGTCACTGAAGACTTGTCTTTGTCCTTCTTGCAACTACCTTCATACTGTCAGTCAACTGGCTTTAGTTCCCATGTCCCGTCCCCCCGCCCCACCAGATTTCTTGGCTTGTGTCTGCTGTGAAACTTTTTTTAGAAGCTGGGGGATTTTGACAGACTGAGGCAGTTCAGCTTCCACCTACTTTAGCAGGCAGTTAGTTTCCTTAGTGTTTGTCTTTAGTAACAATTATTTCATGTTGCTTCCTCCCTTTTCAGTATTCTACATTTTTGTATGTTTTTGTGTCTTCCACTATGAAAAGCTACTAAGTGCTTGTTAAACATCACTCCGTTTGTTTATTAACCGTGTTTCACATGTCTCAACTTTCAGGAGATCAATTTTTTTTGTCCTCTTCCTTTAAGCAGGTAGAACTAATTCACATCTGTATTCTTTTCCGTTTTTGACATGCCTGTTACTCCACTGGCATTTAGGACAGCAGTGAAGGTCCTCCATCTCTGTGTATCCTTAGCCATCAAAACCAGTCTTGGTCTTCCTTCATCGTGTCAGTAGCTTCCTCTTGGTTTTCACTGTTGTCGGTCATGCAAGTCCCAGTTGGAGACTCAGGAATACCACCGCACTTTGATGTAGAAGGATTCTTCATTGCTGGCTCCATAACAATTTTGTTTTACCAGTCGCGCTGAACCCCCAAACCAGGAGGACCACTCTACCCTTTGACCCATTTGGCAGGGTGACCTTACCAAAAGCTGTAGCACAAGGCCCTAACTCCTGTCAACATAACTCATTGAGGCACGCCAGCCTCCAAACCCTACGACAAGGTTGTGGTCCTCTTGGAGGAACCTGAGTTCATGGTCCCTGTTATTTCACTGTTGTATTCTATGTGCTGCTCCTTTATGTGTTTTTCAGCTGACTTTGAAAATCCTTGCAGATTTCAATCCATCTCCATTATTTGCAACAATGTCAGCATTTTGTTCTGATTCTCAATATCTTCTTTGACGATTATGAAATATTCAGACATCTGCCACCACTAATGTAGAATTGTATCACTCAATCTAACCTCTCAGCCCACTTCAGCCATTTTTTCCCTCATGCCTACATGATTGTTTGTATTTAATTCAAGACTCCAGTTGTGTGATGGTGATCTGCAGGAGTAATCCTTGTAACAGCTCATGGTCTGCCAACTGTTCTTTCAGGTATGGTGAACTCTGATACCTCATTTTCTGATACACCGGTGGCTTGCATTTATGTGTTGATTAATATGTTGTTTATTATGGCGAGGAGTTTATTCACAGTGAACTGAAAGTGGTTGTTTTCCAAATCGGCTTTATTATTGATTTATTATTTGTGATTTCGTCTTCATATTCCGCAAGGTACCAATCATATTTTCTTGCTCCATAGCGCGGTGAACAATTGAGGCAAGGGAAACACAGCAGAGACTTGTAACCTGGAAGCTGTCCTGCTTGTGGCAAAATGACTTCAGGTATGGAATAAAAGATTGCGTCTAAGGGAGGGAAGGGAATTTAGAAACAGTACGTCACTGAGGAATATCATGTATTACAGATTGACAAGCATGGATCGGTTTACATCACCCATACACCCAGCCCTGATGATAAAATATTATCTTCACACAAATAACTGTAAATTTTGCCTTTATTTCTAACAGCTTAGTAACTCACGTTGTCAGTATTATTTACTTTTCTAAAAATTATTTATACAATTTGTCTTCCTTTCCACATCGGTTGATTGTCAGTCTTTGATTATGTATAGCTTTCCAAAAAATCTATTGTATTTTATTTTCCTGTAATGCCTGCAAGAAAATGAATCTCAGGGAGTATACGGTGACGTATACATATTTAGAAAATACATTTGCTTTGAACTTTATTCCTCAACAGTCACAGTTTCATGACTTAAAATTTGTGACCTTAACATTCAGCTAGCCGTTTACAAGTTGGTAATTGTGTTCTTTTCTCTTGTATTTTGGTTCAACAACATGATTCACAGCTATAGTTACTTACATCCGCAAACTGGTTGTGAGGGAGGAGTTATGCTGCATAACTGTGAGGCTAAATCTCAGCACTGACTGGAGATGTGAGCACGAAGGCACAGAGGGATGTGTGTCACTGGTGGGTGTCCTGTATGGTGAAGGGGGCATTGAAAGAGGTTTGGGGTAATAGGCATAGCAGCTTCCTGAGGAGATTGAGACAAGCGAGACCTTCCCCACCCGCCAACTGAATTTTACAGGAGCACCATTGAGATCATCCTGACAAGCTGCATCTCCATCTGGTATGAAATTAGCCGAGCATCGGACCGGAAATCTCTATAAAGGACCGTGAGAATGGCAGAGAGGATCAGAGGGGTCTCCCTATCATTCACAGGGGACATTTATCAGGAGCACTGCGTGCAGAGGGCCCTTAGTATTATCGAGGATCCCACCCATCCATCCAACATCCTCATTGACTATCTACTATCCGGCAGGAGACTACAATGCATAAAAACAAAAACGGTCAAGGATGGCAAACAGCTTCTCCCCTCAGGCCATTAGGCTTCTGAGCTCCCTCCCTGCCACATCGCATTTAAAGTGTCACCGGATCATTTGTATCACACCCGACTATATTTAATTTATGCACTTTACTTTGTTTATCTATGCATAATTAATCTGTAGATTTAGTTCTTACTTTCCTAAGTTATTGTGTGTTATGTGTACTACTGTGCTTTACACCCTGGTCTGGAGCAACATTGTCTCATTTGACAGTATGTTGTTAAATGACAATAGACATAACTTGTGGGTGAACGTGCTGCACTGCTCGGTTGAGATAATTGAATTTGTGTTTGAATCCAGGAACAAACACCACTGTGATACTGATTCTATAGCCAGAGGCAGCCGGAGGTATTTAATGCTAACAATGAGCACATACCACTTACCTGTCTAATTTCTTCACCCCACAACATCTCATCCGCCAAGATATCAGTGCACCTGTTCATTTTTGTCTCTGCACCGTAGATACTTCCATAGTCAGACAACACACAAACAGCCCCCTCAGTCCAGCACATTGATGATGACCATTTCTACAATAATCTATTTACTATTACTTAGTCCTACCATGCCTTTGTGATTCATATGCATGTCTTGATATTATTTACATCAAGGCATGCATATGAAGATTCTGGCTGCCTCTGTCACCTTCTCAGCCAGTGCCTTCCAGATTCCTAGCCACCCACTGGGTGCAATAAAAGCCCTCACTTCTCTAAAATCTTTCCTCTAAAGCACTCTTACTTCTCACATTAAACCTATGAAGGGTCCTGGCCCGAAACATCAACTGTTTATTCATCTCCATAGATGCTAACTGACCTGAGTTCTTCCAACACTTTGTATGTGTTAAACCTATGCCCTTTGCTTTTAGACATCTCCATTATGGGGAAAATTTCTCACTATCCACTCTGTCTATGTTCCTCAGAATTTTACAGTGCAGTATGTCTTTAGATACAAGTAACAAAACTGATGTATGCGTGTCTCTACCTTTCCCTGTCGCTTTCAAAACTACTACGCAAATGTACAGTCTGCCAAAGTAACACTCTTTAGGCTGCTCTACCCTCACCTCAGGAAGTTAAAATCCTCAGTAGTACCAAAGACCATCCATTTCAATTGAAATTTACTTCACCTACAGAAAATGCAGGAAATAATCAGTAGGTCAGGCAGCAGCTATGAAAGGAGAAACAGCAAATATTTCAGACCTCTAAAGTCTGCAATTTTTGATTTTTATTTGTTTCAACAACAGTGCATTGCATTTCTAAGGTGCTTTTAATGTCAACTAATATCCCAAAGCATTTCATAGAACTGATAGTTAAAAGATAATACAGAATCACAATACAAGAAATGAAAATGGTCAGGAGAGGCTTCATAAAAGATGTAAACGCAAAAGGAAAGTCAGAAGAGGTTAGGTCAAATATTCCAGAATTGAAGGCCCACGCAATTAACATTACAAGTATCAATGAGGTAATCTGGATACCAAGTACAAATGATCTCAGAATATTATAGAACTGGAGATTGTGTATGGGAGGTAACGGAGAGATTTCAACATGAAAGGGGGAATTGTTCAATCCTGGCGAGTTGCCAGGGAAGCATTGGGTGCCAGTGAATTATGGAGTAAATGAAGATTCTGGCTGCAGAGTTTTGGATGTGAGGAGTCAATGTGATGTCCTGCCCAGGAGAACATTAACCCCCAGTTGATTCTCGGGCCTGGGTGATAACGATGCGAACTGTATTTGTGACTGAGTCTGTGCGTGTTCCTGTTTTTTTTCTGACTTTCTATGGATGGATTTTGGGCTTGTTGTCCTTGTCCGTTCCTGAGTTGAATGAGTTGAGGGTCATTGCCTTGATGGTACATGGGTCCATTCTTCCCTTCCTTTCTTTCAATTTTCCTTCCTCCTCCTCTCCCTCCATTCCAATGACACTATGGATGGTTGGGTTCTTTCTAGACCACCTCGGGTGTCATAGAATCATACAGCATGGAAACAGCATATTTGACCCCCTCCCACCATGCTCATAATGATCATAAGGTGATATCCCATTTATCAACACTTGGTCCATAGGCTTTCCTGCCCGTTTAAATACTTATTAAGTGTTTTAATGGTACCTGCCTCAACCACCCATTCAGGCTTCAGATTCTACTGACCCCCTGGATAAAAACCGATCTCACATAAATTCCCTCTAAACCTTCTACCTTTTAAACTAAACCAATCTCTTCACGTTTTAGTTACCTTGGGTGTCGGGAAATATTTTTCACTGTCTACCTTATTTGTGCTCTTGCTATGTACACCAGCTTATCCAGTCTGTCTCGTAACTGAAATGCTCCATCCCAGGAAAATCCTGGGAAATCTCCTCTGCACCATCTGAAGACCAGAACTGCAGACAGTACTCCAATGTAGCCAAACTTTTATAAAGTTGTACATAGCCACCCTGCTCTTAAATCCTGTGCACTGGCTAATGAAGGCAAATATTCGGTATGCCTTCTTCACCATCTTGTGCATCTGTTCTGTCAAGTTTAGGAATCTCGATACTTCAAAGTTCAAAGTAAAATTTATTATCAGAGTAGGTACACGCCACCACATACAACCTGACATTCCTTTTTCCTGTGGGCATACTCAGCAAATCTATAAAACAGTAACTGTAAACAGGATCAATGGAAGAGCAAGATCACAGAAGACAACAAACTGTGCAAATGCAAATACAAATATTTAGCAATAAATCAGATTATGGAATAACACAATAAAGAGTCTTTAAAGTGAGATCACTGGTTGTGGAAACATCTCAATAGATGAGTGTAGTTAACCTCTTTTGTTCAAGAGCCTGATAATTGAGGAGTAGTAACTGTTCTTGAACCTGGTGGTGTGAGCCCTGAGGCTCTTGTACCTCCTACCTAATGGCAACAGCGAGAAAAGAGCATGGCCTGGGTGGTGAGGATCTCTGATGATGGATGTTGCTTTTCTACTTAAATGTTTCACATAGATGTGCTCAATGGTTGGGAAGGGCTTTACTCGTGATGTAGCGGGCCAAATCCACTAACCTTTTGTAGGATTTTCTGCTCAAAGGCATTGGCGTTCCCATATCAGGGCGTAATGCAACCAGTCAGTACACTTTGCGAATAGGTGTTTGACAAGGTTTTTGGTAACATGCCAAATCTCCGCAGACTGCTAAGGAAGTAGAGGCAATTGTCGTGCTTTCTTTGCAATTACATTTATATGATGGGTCCAGGGCAGGTCCTCTGAGATAGGAACACTGAGGTCCACTGTTCCTCAATAACCTCTAGGGGTTTTCCATTCATTGTGTAGGTCTTAATCTTACTAATAAAGATTTTATCGTCATTCAGTTCCATCTGCCTCTGCTGTGACCATTTTTACAATTGATCAATTATAATCCTGCAGCCCAAGCCTCCACTCCTCACAATCATCAAAACTGCCAATTCTGTTATTCTGCAAACTGATTAATCCTCAACAATCATATCCAAGTTATTAGCATAGAAAGTAAATATTAAGGGTTCCCGTGCTGATCCATCACTGGCCTCGGACTCCCAGTCACTAAAACAACACTGCTCCATCACCGCCTGCCTCATTATTGCCAAATCAATTTTGGGACTTGCTGTGAATCCCATGGCGGAATGGGTGGATAAAAAGGTGAAGGAGGCACTTGGGATATTGGTCTTCATTAGCTAGTGCACAGAATTAAGGAGCAGTGAGGTTGTGGGATAACACGGTAGCACAGCCCTTTACAGTACAGGAGACCCGGGTTCAAATCCTGTCATTGCCTGTAAGGAGTTTGTACTTCTCCCTGTGACTGTGTGGGTTTCCTCTGGGTTCATTGTCCCATGATTAGGCTAGGATTAAATGGGGGGGTGGGGGGGAGTTGCTGGGTGGCATGGAATGGCCTGTTCCACAATGTACTCAATAAAAACTTTATAAAACATTTGTTATAATCCTTTCCAATGGATTAGGAAGGAGGAGTTAGAATGCACAGTAATTATGGGAAAGATTAAAGGGAAGAAAGCAAGAGGAAGGCAAAGACAAATGATGATGGAGACAGCAGCCAGAGAACTGGAAATGAATACCAATGAATTGATCCACTTGACCCAAAACAGGAGTGTGTGAACCATGGCAGTCAAAGCTCAAACAGGGCATGGCACCTGATAATAATGATGATCTTGTCATATCGTGTAACATCAACTTTAATTCCCTCATCAATAAACTTTACTACCACTTTAGAAAAATTCAGTCAAATTGTTCAGGAAAGGTGTCTCCCTATCAAAGCCATGCTGACAATGGTTGCCCTAGAGAACAATTAGAAATGAACAAAAATTAATGGCCTTGTCAATACCACCACAGCCTTCCTTTTCTTCCCAAATGTAGATTAATCCTGTCTAGTGTGAATACAGTACTCTTGTCCTCACAAACAGAATCAAGTTTAATATCACCAGCAGATGTCACAAAATTTGTTACCTTTGCGGCAGCAGTAAAATACAATACGCAATAAATATAGTGAAGTAAATAAATCACTTACAGTAAATATATCTACTTATATCAAACAATTAGGTTAAAAATAGTGCAACAGAAGTGAGGTAGTGTCCATTGAGAAATCGGATGGCAGAGGGGATGCAGGATGAATGTGACAACATGGGATGCTGTCGAGATCTATGGGGATGATGCAGGTTTGGAGACTATCTTGACAGTGGTTTTTGTTTGGAACAAAGCAGAGGGCGCACTGATACCAGTGCTGTTTATTGAACTAAGAAAAGTCTGCACAAAGTGAATAGGAGGGGCCCTTTCCCTTTAAAGCTGGGGTTCCAACCTTTTTTATGCCATGGACCAATATCAGTAATGAAGGGGTCAGTGGACCCCAGGTTGGGAACATAGAAACATAGAAAATAGGTGCAGGAGTAGGCCATTCGGCCCTTCGAGCCTGCACCGCCATTCAGTACGATCATGGCTGATCATCCAACTCAGAAACCTTTACCTGCCTTCTCTCCATACCCCCTGATCCCTTTAGCCACATGGGCCATATCTAACTCCCTCTTAAATATAGCCAGTGAACTGGCCTCAACTGTTTCCTGTGGCAGAGAATTCCACAGATTCACCACTCTCTGTGTGAAGAAGTTTTTCCTCGTCTCGGTCCTAAAAGGCTTCCCCTTTATCCTTAAACTGTGACCCCTCGTTCCGGACTTCTTCAACATCAGGAACAATCTTCCTGCATCTAGCCTGTCCAATTTCTTTAGAATTTTATACGTTTCAATCAGAACGTCTGCTTTAAGGGATGATCAGTAATTCGGGGCATGGATTGGCGGAAGAACTAAGATGAAAGGTGAGAAAAAGTTGTTGGTGAAAATCTGAAGGTAACAGCATGAGCCCCGACATCATTTAAACAGAATGAGTTTTAATGATAACTTGTAGGGCTGTGGACAAGAACTGGGATGTGAGATTAACTTGAAATCCAGTTTGACCGGCATGGTTACAATGGGCAGACGGATATGAGTCCAAGTTTGTACACGACTGATATTCTGAACGTGCTTGTCCTTCCCTTCCCACTAACATGGATGTCTGATCTTCCTTAACAGGCAGCAGTGCTCCTCCTGGTAGCGGCCCCTTTACAGCACTGACTCCAAGCATGTGGCCACAGGATTTAATGACCAAGATCTCCCAGGTAAGAGAGAGCCCTTCTCTAAACAAAAGGCTCTGTCCGAATGATGGGTAGCTTGCAGTTTTTCCTCTTGGATGGAATTAACATCTCAGCACTGTGTGAATGAACTTCATTTGTCCGCCTTGGTTTAATAATCGCATGGCAGAGCAATTATAGGAGTTGGAAATAACTGGGAAGATGCGTAGCTGGGGTGGTTGAGTTGTTCTCTGATCTTGGCAATTTACTCTGCAAATGTAAGGAGACATCGTCAATGCGCTGTTGATTGTGGTGTGTCCTCAGAATGCTTGGCCTTTATATACCTTTCAATCAGCTGATTGGTCGAGATTCTGCCCCCCAGCCCCGCATATGACAATTGAGTTTCCGAAATGACGGCCAATCAGCTGAGTGAAAAGTATATAAAGGCCAAACGCCCGGAGGACTCACCACAGTCAACAGTGCACTGACGATGTCTCCCTGCATGGTGACGAAACATTTGCAAGTAAATTGCCAAGGTCAGACAACAACTCAGCCCAACCAGTTATGTTAGTAACCTAACAAAATCAGATACCAGAGTACAAGTGGTCACTGTGGAATTTAGATTCATTTAATAAACAATTTTTTGAAAGGAAAATTGCCATTGGTAATGATGAGCACAGAATGAATGGATTGTCATTTTACTAATGTTCTCCAGAGAGGGAACCTTCCTGGGGAGCCAATGTGGGACTCTAGACTCCTACTCCTCAGTTATCTCTGAAACAGCTCAACAAACAGTAGGGTTGGCAGTTAGGGAAGCCCAGATGCTGAAAGATGAATTGAAGCGAATTAATTATTTAGAGACTGTGGATGGTACTGACGAAGCAATCGTTTTTCTTTTATTTCTAATTGTCTTCTAGATCGGCCTCTTAAATTATTGTATTTCCTTTGCTTCTGGAACTCATAGACTCATATAGTGGTGAAACAGGCCCTTTGGCCAAACTGGTCCATGCCAACTGTGGTGCCTTGTGTGCCCTCATAGTGCAGTTGAGCATCTAGGCCCAGCTATGGTGAAGGGGGGTTCCTAAGGTTGTCATAGCTGGAGGTGGTAATGGGGATAAGCTCCCACTATGTGTAAGGTGCTCCAAATAGCATGCATCTCTAACAGCCTCTGACAATCAAGTCCAAATCTTGGCCTTCACGTGTGGCTTAGCCCGGTGGAACTGTTTCCACTGATAGGAGAAGGTGCAAAGACAGACCACTGGTGCCTCAAAGCCCGTTGCTTCGGGCTGGTGGGGCTCGGCAGCCCACCTAGAAGAAGGAAAACTCTGATTTTAAACCTCTGCTGCCTTGTGGCCATGGGAAAGGCTTCGGACTAAACACCGAGGAAGATATCCGGAGCCGGGGTCGCTAAGGCAGTTTGATGTTTACAACTTTACTCTGGCAACCTCTGCAACGACACTGGTGCCAAGCTGTATCGGCACTTGCCCTTCCCTTGGACTACATCAGTGACGTGGAGAGGGGGAGCCCACTGCATGGACAACAGCCAGTTCTTCAAATCTTCCTGCCCAGGCTTGAACCCTGGAGAGGACACAGTCCATCAAAGGCGCAAACCCACAATCCCCTGGGATCGACGGCTGCCTTCTACTATGGTGAAGGGATGGTTAATATATACCGAGTGGGAATGTGGAACGACTTGGGGACCACGATGACAGAGGCTGTAGGAACGTGACCATTCTGTGAATGGTACATCTACTACGTCAGTAGTGAAGGGAATGAAAGCTTCAGGTGGCAAATAGCATGCTAACTCAGTGTTTGCTTTGTATTATGTTATGGTGCAGACTTTCTTCGATGTTCATTTTCGTTTAGCGATACAGCATACGGTAGGCCTTTCCGGCTCTTTAAACCACGCCACCCAGCAACCTCCGAATTAACCCTAACCTAATCATGGAATAATTTTCAATGACCAATTACCCTACTAACCGGTACATCTTTGGATGGCGGGAGGAAACCGGAGCACCTGGAGAAAACCCATGCATTCCACAGGGTGGACGTACAGACTCCTTACAGAGGACGCTGGCATTGGACTCTGAACTCCAATGCACCGAGCTGTTACGGTGTCGCGCGAGCCACTACAGTACTGTTTTATTAGGTGGCACAGTGGCACAGCTAGCAGAGCACATCTCCAGTGGTCCACGTTCGATCTTGACCTTGAGTAGTGTGTGTGTGTGCGTTTGCACATTCTCCACCCACCCCCCCACCCCAAAACCTTCAGCAACTCTGGTTTCCTCTTGTACCCCAAAGATGTGCAGGTTGTTGCCCACGTTAATCCTCCCAGTTTGTCAGTGAATGGTAGAATTGAGGAGAGGTTGATGAGAGCGTGGGGAGAATTAAGAATGGGATTAGGTAGGGTTGGTGTAATGGGTGGCTGATCATCTCTGTAGACTAGGAGGGCTGAAGGACCTGTTTCTGTGTGTTGTATCCTTGATCATTACCATAGGGCGCCACGGCAGCGTAGCAGTTAGCGTGACGCTATTACGGATTGGGACGTCAGAGTTCAGAGTTCAATTCTAGCACAGTCTATAAGGAGTTTGTATATCCTCCCTGCAGATGCTCTGGTTTTCCAAATGTACCACTTAGTAGGTTAATTGGTCATTTTACATTCTCCTGTGATAGGCTAGTGTTGAATAAGTGGGTTGCTGGGCAGTGCGGCTCGTTGATTCCGCCCTGAATCTCGAAGTAAATTACAGATGGTGCAAATGGTGTCAGGAGTTGAATGGTCCACTCAGGATACCCAGCCTTGTAGACATGGCATTTATGTGACTGGTCCAGTTGAATTTCTGGTTATTTGAGATCCCAGGATCAGGGCTTTGGCGATAGGAATTGGTATATTCTAAACACAAAATAATCTGCAGATGCTGGGATCAAAGCAACACTCACAACACACTGGAGGAACTCAGCAGGTCGGGCAGCATCCGTGGAACAGGACCCCACCACTAAGCACATCTTTCCCTCTCCAACCCTCTCAGTTTTCTGCAGGGATTGGTCCCGCCGCGACTCCCTGATCCACACGTCCCTCCCTACGGATCTCGCACCCGGCACTTATCCCTGTAAGTGTAAGTGCTACACCTGTCCCTGCACCTCCTCTCTTGCCACCATTCAGGGCCCCAAACAGTCCTTCCAGGTGAGGCAACACTTCACTTGTGAGTCTGTTGGGGTCGTCTGTTGCATCTGGTGCTCCCGGTGTGGCCTCCTCTACATTGGTGAAACCCGACGCAGATTGGGGGACCACCTCAATGAGCACCTCCGCTCCGTCCGCCACAACAGACAGGATCTCCCGGTTGCCACCCACTTCAACTCTGCTTTCCACTCCCATTCAGATGTGTCCATACATAGCCTCCTCTACTGCCATGATGAGGCTAAGCTCAGGTTGGAGGAGCAACACCTCATATACCGTCTAGGCAGTCTCCAGCCCCTTGGTATGAACATAGAATTCTCCAACTTCCGGTAATTCCCTCCCCCTCCCTTCCCCTATCCCTATTTCACTCTGCCCCCTCCTCCATCTGCCTATCACCTCCCTCATGGTTCCGCCTCCTTCTACTACCCATTGTGTTTTCCCCTATTCCTTCTTCACCTTTCCTGCCCATCACCTCCCTGCTTCCCCTCCCCCACCCCTTTATCTTTCCCCTTACTGGTTTTTCACCTGGAACCTACCAGCCTTCTCCTTCCCACCCTCCCCCCACCTTCTTTATTGGGCCCCTTCCCCCTCCCTCTACAGTCCTGATGATGGGTCCTGGCCCGAAACGTTGACTGATCGTTTCCACGGATGCTGCCTGACCTGCTGAGTTCCTCCAGCGTGTTGTGAGCAGAATTGGTATATTGTTTTGCGATAGCAGAGGAGACCAGACATTGAAAATGCCTTCATGTTGCCCATGGTTAAACCCATCATCTTCCTTGAAGATCTAAGTCTGGGTCCCTTGGACAAAGAAGCAGAAGTGTCTTGATAGGTGCACAGACATTCAAGGCTAATGGTAGAAGGGTGGTTACAAATGAATGGAGAGCTGAGTGAACAGGTGACCAGAGCAGACTTTATCTGGCATGGTCAACAGGTGGTGAATATAGCTAAGCAAATGGTTAGCAATTATTGCCCATTCCATACTGTCTTCACAAAGGTGGCAATGAGTTGTCACTTTGAATTTCTGCAGTCCGTGTGATAAAGGCACACCCACTGTTGGGCAATTCCAATTTTTCCTGCCCTCTTCTGCTTATCCTTGATTTCCTTTGATTAAAAATTAATCCGTTGAACTAAATGGACAGTGTTTATTATAATTATAATACTAACTTAATCTTTTGAGCACTTTTCATGCAGATGATTCAGTTCAAAGTGATTTACGATGGGAAATGAGTTGTCACTTAGTGGTCTGGTCTTAAGTTGCAACTGTTTTACGCAAGTGCATGTGGGGAAATGGTCACAGGCTTGTGCACCGAGTGACAAACAGTTGCAGCTTTTATACAGAAAATACAGTTGCAGACAACTGGCCTCTGGTACATTTCTCACTGGGTTAGTCACTCTTACTGCTGCATACAAGGGTGTGTACTCAGCTGTGTTTCCTGGTATTTTGTTTTGCTGACACTGAGGGAAAGATTTCTGTCTTGACTCCATGCCACTAGTCTCTCTGTTTTCTTCCTGTACTCCCACCTTGTCATTGTTTGAGATCCGGCCCACTTTGGTGCTGTTAAATGCAACTTTATAAAACTCCGGTTAGGCCACACCTGGAGTATTGTGTACAGTTCTGGTCACCCCACTATAGGAAGGATGTCGAGGCTTTGGAGTGGGGGCAGAAGAGGTTTACCAGGATACTGTCTGGCTTTTAGGGCATGTGCTATCACGAGAGGCTGGATAAACTTGAGTTGTTTGCTCAGGAGCACCGGAGGCTGAGGGGAGAGGTTTACAAGGTTATGAGAGGCATGGATCAAGTAGAGAGTGAGTATTTTTACCCTGGGTGGAAATCTCTAATACCAGAGGGCATGCATTGAAGTGAGAGGGAGTAGGTTCAAAGGGGACAAGAGGGGTAAGTCTTTTACTCAGAGTAGTGGATGCTTGGAATGCAACGCCTGGTATGTCAGTAGAAACAAATACATTAGAGGCTTTTATGAAAGGTTTAGATAGGCACATGAATATGAGAAGATAGAAGGTTATGGACATTGTGCAGGTAGGTGGGATTAGTTTTTGGGCATTTGATTTACTTTTTAGCTGGTATGGCACAACATTTTGGGCCGAAGGGCCTGTTCCTGTGCTGTACTGTTCTGTGTTCTACCTGCAAGCTTATAGACGGAGGTAAATGGCTGCACAGGACATGGAGGACAGTGTGGGCCACGTTAAAGTGCTAGAGCTTTTTGAGAATCAAGATGTGGTGATGTTGGATCTTTTGAACAATATCAAGATGGATAAGTCCCCAGGACATGATATACTCAATCCCAGGTTATTGAAAGAGACAAGAGAAGAGATTGCTGGAGTCTTTACAAAGACCTTTGTATTTTCATGTGCCCCATTCTGGTTGCCCATTACAGTAAGGACATGGAGGCTATGAAAAGGATCTAGGGTTCTGCTTGGATTAAAGGGTGTAAGCCATAAGAAGAATTTCGACAAACTTGGGTTGTTTTCAATGGAGTGTTAGAAGCTGACAGGAGACCTGATTAAAATTTTATAAAATGATGAGCAGCACAGATAGAGTGGACTGTAAGAATCTTCTCAGGGTAGAAATGTCAAGAAATGGGGGTCATGCATTTGTGTTGTGAAGGAGAAGTTTAAAGGAGATGTACTGAGTAGGTTTTCATATACAATACTCAAGGCACTCTAGCTATATGTACAGAATGTGTCTAAGACTTTTGCACAGCACTGTTCCTCGAGTAATAGGTGCCTGGAACAGGCTGCCAGGGATAGCGATGCAAACGGATACAACGGTGGTGTTTAAGAGGCTGGTAGACAGAACGATGATTATGCAAGGAACAGTAAGTTATGGATCACGTACAAGTGGAAGGGATTTAGTTTAATTCAGCATCATGGCACAGACATTATGGGCCGGAGGGCCTGTTCCTGTGCCTGTGCTCTACTGACCTGCGTTCCATGGCAATACCTTCTATGCCTGGGCGATTCAAAGTGCTCGACTAGACACTTTATAAGAGGTGTCAGTGACCCTGCTTTTACCTCTCTCTCAGGTAGCGCTTTCCAGGGTGAAAACGGTCTCCCTCAGATCCCTCTATACTTCTCCCTCACCCTAATTCTAGAAGAGGTCTTATCTACCTCTGACATGAGGAGAAGTTTCCTGCAGTCTGCCCTTGCCCTATCTATACCCCATAATTCTGGACCAGTACTGCTGGGGCCTGATCCGCCCTGGCTGGGTCACCTGGGTGATAATGTCTGAAAGACCCGAGGCACCCAACGACCCCAGGTTACATCACTGCTGATGTGTCCCAGCACATCCTATGATGTATCTCAGCATCATCACACCTCAGCCATGTCCCCTCTTAAACTCCTCTCCTCCAGGAAACAAATCTAGCCTCTCCCTGTTCCCTCTGACTATTTATAAAGCATGGAATCTCTGGGACTCGACAAATTGCACACGGCCAGTGTGGGATCTGAGTTTCCTTCTGTCTGGTATCACTTCATGTATTACAGATAAGTCATGAAGGATAAATGCAGAGAGCCCATGCTCGTGAACAAATCCATAAATTACAACGTGGTGCCTTTTCTTCTTTAAGGTACCTTTAAGTTCCAAATAAAAAATGTTCTTCCCAGCACTTTTGTTCTCAGATTATAAAATGAACACTTCCAGTCCTGTAAACAAAACATAAAAGGTTAACAGCTTTAACCTCTCAGCCTGACCTCTCATATTCACAGTTTCTTTGAGAAGTGCAACATCTTACCAAACACCATTAGCTTTTGTTCTCACACAGCAAAACTATCTCCTCCTCTCACTCTCTCCAATGTAAATTGGCCGGGCTCCCTACAATATTTTAAAATTCAGAGCACCCATACATTTTAAACGACATTGCTCGTGCCCTCTTTATCTGGGTGCCTGATGTGGCCTGGGTAGGAACCGAGTCTACTTAAAGAAGATACTCACACAACTTGTCCCTGTTCTCCCTCAGTGACCTTCACTCCTTGAATCCTGCCGACCACGCCAGACCGTCGAACTAGCTGGACAACAGCAGATAATAGTTCATAGTCGGCAGTCTGGTCTCAAGGTGTAAGTGGTTTAGTCAGGGAATCAGGTTACCAGTTGTGACATGTTGTGGCTTTTATCCAGAAGATGCAATTGCACACCTTATAATGGGTGGACAACTGAGCTGTGTTGGATTTATCAGAATCGGAATCAGGTTTAATATCATCGGCATATGTTGTGAAATTTATGGACTTTGCGGCAGGAGTACAATGCAATACGTGATAATATAGGGGAAAAATTCACAGTAAAATTAAATAAGTAGCGCAGAAACAGAATTACAATCTGTGCCCTTATCACTAGGTCATTCACACCTGTCACCACCTGAGGGGTTAAGGGATCGTTCAGCTGGTTCATTGCCCCTCAGTGCTTTGTCCTATATCCTGTGTCCTGTATATTCTATGTGTCCTATGAACTCTGCACGTGACCTTCCCACACTCATTGGCCATGCATTGTCTTCGTGCTATCATTCTCTTTCTCATTGAACAGATGAATTGACACAAGGCACAGAAACACCAATATCGTGCAAACCATTAAGTACAATCACTCATCCTATTTACCAGCCTTTGGTCCACAGCCTTCTGTCGAATCAAGCGCTCATCTAGATTCTTAAAAGTTTTGAAAGTATAGGCTTTCTCATCCCCTCAGGCAGTGTGTCCCAGATTCCACCACTGATGAATGAATAAGCTTCTACTTCGAACCTCTAACTCTGTACCCTAAACAAGGCTTCTATTTTTAGATACATCTCTTCAGGAGAGAAGTTTTCTGCTTTCTCCTCTGTCTACACCCCTTATATGCCTCTGTACTTGGTCATTCCTCCGCCTGCTCCACGTGAAGGAAAACAAACCCAGCCCATCCAATCTGTCTTCATAACTGAAGTTCTTCAGGTTCCATCCCCCCCCCCCCATCATTCTTCCTCTCATTCCCCTCCGAATTTCCTTCCAAATCCCATATCCACTTCCACGCCAGTTTACCCTACTTGCTCATCCCCGGTGTTGAAGACACAGAGCTTTAAATTTGTGAGTGGCTCCCCCTTTTCAGAGATTGTCTGATTATGGGGATTTCCTGGCCAGGGAGGACTTGAAGGTGTCTAATCACTTGTCAATGCATATATGGCATGGAATTCACCCACTGCTTTTCTTCCAGGAGGATTCTGTAACACGCCCAGAGTTCCAGTACGATGTGTTTGGATTCCGTATAGACAAAGAAGGTAACCGTGCATTTCTGTTCCAGACTCTTTGCTTGTCCACCACTGCCAGTGACCATCTGCAGTTACAGTCCAAATTCACTTCATAGGGGCTGTTTTCAAATAAAATTTCACACTAGATCTGCAAAGTTCAGTTGACCAAATGTTTCGACAAAGAGGGAGGTTTTTACTGTTGCAACACCTAATGAGGACATTCAGCCCATCGGTTCCATGCTAGGTCCCAACAGAGCAATTTCTTCAGTCCCATTAAGTTCTCGGTAACCCTTTAATCTGTTCTCTCCTGCATGCCCACCAACTCCATTTGATTTAACTACACTAGAGTTAATTTGTAGAAATCAGTTGGCCTGCCAACCCAATGTTGCTTTGGGATGTTGGAGGAGGTTGCAGGACTTGGCAGGTGAAGGGAAACCCATGCGGTCACAGGAAATCTCCATAGAGGTGACACCGAAGTCAGGGGGGAGCCCAGGTCACTTGAGACTGCAGCACTAACTGCTCTAACGAGCGACTGAAAAGAAAGGAGGAAGGTTAGGGAAAGAAATGCCCAGGGGTGGAACTTCAATTGTTGAAGATACAGTCGCCAACAGTTGGATCATTAAAATTCAAATTTGCATAAAAACAGCTTTGGAGGAGTACAGAAATCAAAGAAGTGTTGTAAGGCTGGTGAATGTTGCAGTGGGGAAGGAGAGTCTGAAAACTAGGATGAGAATTTTAGAACTGAGGAGATGGTGTTTCAGGAGTCAGCAGAGATCAGTCTATACATATGTGATGAGTGAACAGGGCTAGGTACAAGCTGGAATGTAGCCAGAGAAATTTGGATGATGTTAACTTTATAGAGATTGTGAGATGGACCACAAGTCCCCCTCAACCATCAGGCTCTTGAACCAACGAGGATAACTTCACTTGGCCCCATCATTGAGATGTTCCCACAACCTATGGACTCACTTTCAGGGACTCTTTATCTGGGCACGTGGCCAAGTGGTTAAGGCATTGGACTAGCGACCTGAAGGTCGTGAGTTCGAGCCCCAGCCGAGGGAACGTGTTGTGTCCTTGAGCAAGGCACTTAATCACACTCTGCGACGACACTAGTGCCAAGCTGTATGGGTCCTAATGCCCTTCCCTTGGACAACATTGGTGTCGTGGAGAGGGGAGACTTGCAGCATGGGCAATTGCTGGTCTTCCATACAACCTTGCCCAGGCCTGCGCCCTGGAGAGTGAAGACTTTCCGGGCACAGATCCATAGTCTCGCAAGACTAACGGATGCCTTTTTTTTGATAGTTTATTGTTGTTTATTTTTTATTACTATTTCTTTCTTTCTTATATTTGCACAGTTTGTTGTCTTTTGCACACTGGTTGAATGCCCAAGTTTGTGCGGTCTTTCATTGATTCTATAATCGTTATTATTATATTATGGATTTATTGAGTATGCCCACGAGAAAATGAATCTCAGGGTTGTATGTGATGACATATATGTACTTTATTTTAAACTTTGAACTTTGAAGTCAGGAGAATCCTGGGATATTAAAGGGTTTCAGCAGCACATGACCTGAGGCATACAGAATTGCGGTGTTAAGGAATTTGAAGTTGGGCTGGTCTAAAGTTCACCTGATTCAGCAGGGAATGGATGTAGACAAGAAAGGGGCATATGATGAAGTTTGTCGGCTTCCTGGTGTTTAGCTGAAGAAAATTTGTGCTGAATAAAACTGAAGGGTTCAGGAAAAGCTCTGATAAGTTGGAACTCGTTGTTTCAGCAGACATTTGGAATCCATTACACTTTTGAAGGATGTTACTGAGGAGCAGTATGTGGATGCGAGATATGAGGGAGAGCAAAGGATAGATCTAATCTTAATGGATTCCTGAAGTAACAGCGTAGGAGTAGGAAGCGAAACCACTACAGGGAGCCCTCTGTCTAAAACCAGATAGATATGAATGGAAGCAGGGGATTGCAGTCCCACCCAGTTGGATAATGGAGGAGAGACAGTGCAGAGATGATTTGATGGGATTTTGTAAAGGGCTTCATTCTGGGCAAGAAGATTCTGAGACTTGGTTTATTATGGTCACATCAGATTGGATACCTTTTTGACATTGATAAAGGTTTTAGTTCTGTGTCAGAGAAGAAATATAGTATGGATTCTGTCATGGATTGATTCATTGATGACGTAGAGAGCACCCAAGAGACTGATATATCTTTGTTGCAATTCAATAGATGGATCAGAAGCAAATCACAGGAGAGTTCTTGGAGTCCCACTCCCAGAGGATCCTCAGCAAAGGCTGAGATGGCAAGCATACCTTGAGTTCACGCATAATCACGACGTCGGCGATCTGACGTGGGATAAAATTGACGTAGTACTGCCACGCTCTCAGAAACTGCGAACTTTGGTCCTTTCCGGGATCCCGCACACCTTGCGACCGCAGGTAAACCCACTGGTGTCCTTTCCCCAACTTTGTGACTTTTATTTTGTCTGTTCAGATGATGCTGTGCTGCTCTTTCATTCTCCTCTTCCGCTGATGATCACCTCCTGCACCCACCATCCCTCCAGTTCAACTCTCAGAGACTCATTTCACATTTTATCCCTGGTTTCTTTGCCATTTGTAGTCAGGTTACTGCCTTTGTTTGTAATTTATTATCTTAGTCTTTCCCAATCTTGTGTCTTTCTTAATTAATACCTGAAAATGAATTCCTTTATACTTACTATTGTAGTTGCATGCTAATAGTTTTCTAATCTGCTCTTTGGTTCATCTACTATTGCCAAATGTAGCAATGAGTTACCCAGTGTGGCTGTTTAAATACTGGATTATTATTATGCACTTTATGGTACTTTCATTTCCTTACCCCTTTGTCTAGACCTTCTGCCCATTTAATTTTGGATAACTGACGTCAACATTTGCAAATTGATTTACTAATTCTGCACTGAAGAATTTTTGCAGCAATGCAATGCCATTGACTCTTTTGGCTCCATGACTCTCATCTGTGAATCCATTTTCCAGGAATAATGCACATCAAATTTCCTTTCTTCTTTGTTGAGGTCACTGTATCATGAGTCATCATAATTTATTATCCAATTTTGTTCTAAAGGAGTGCATTTCTCCGAAGTTATAACCATTAATACTAAGCTGGATGTAAGTAATAGAATTATAAAAATGCTCATCAGGTAGACAGCAGACATCTGTTAAATCTTGCCACTTTTGTTGTGTACCATTCAGCTAGGTCTTCTAATGTACAGTAACAAACTACAACAAATTCAGAGTGGATCAAATTGTAGGCACATTTTATTCTTTACTTGCAAGGGAAGCCACTCCACACATTATTGTCTGGTAAATAGCTTCAATCTTATAGCTTAAATAAACCACTATTATACTTTTACAGATAAGTAATTAGGTTGTTCCATTACATAATGGCATTCTTCTGTTATCTGTATCTGCCTCTAGTTCCTGACATTCGGCTTTAGAGGTTTCTTCCCCCATGATAGCTATATTGTTGTCTAAACATTTCCCCCATAAGACAATAGATGCAAGGGTCTGGCTGATTTTGCTTGCTGTCCTGCAATGTTCATCCCTTTCTCCACGGCGCTGAGGCCGTGAAACAATGCAGCTTGCGATGCGTTTTTGCCCCACTGGTGTGATGAACCGGGATCAAGTCTTGGGCCTACTCCGGCTGCTCCAGGAGCGGATCTAGAGACTCAGTCTGGTTCGAAATGCTGTTGGCTTGCTTCTATAGTTGGCAAAATTTGTGGGGTTTTTTCCTGTCTTTCTCTGAGCAGTGGTTTTTGGTCTTTTTTTAATGTGGCTACCTGTAAACAGACTAAACTCAAGGTGTATAATTTATACATTCTTTGATAATAAATGTGCTTTGAATCTTTGGATCTTTGATTTGATAAAGCACACATACAGACTCCTTGTAAGTCTCCATGCAAGCAAACCAACAAACCAGCAAAACACTCTGGGATCACACAGGTTCCATTTTGTCACATTACATTTTACAAAAGTTATAAATTCATAAAGCATTCAGGGTTACAGATATATTTCCACACTTCCATGCTATTAATAATCTGTAACATTTCCTACATGGTAAAAGTAGGCATCCTGAATGTCACCCCTAGAACTGCACTAAGTGATACAAAGGGCAGCAATGTTATAATGGAGTACAAACGTGGGACATCATGTTACAGATGTACAACATGTTGGAGAGACTGCACTTGGAGTCTTGTGTATAGTTCTGGTCATCCTGTCAGAACTGGAAGGACATGATTAATCTTGGGAGGGCACAGAAATGGTTTACAAACATATTGCTGGGACATGAGGGCTTGAGTTATGAGGAGAGACTGGATAGGTTAGGACTGTTTTCCCTGGAACGAAGGAAGTTGAGGGGTAGACATGTAGAGATTTATAAAATCATGAGGAGATTAGATAAGGTGAGGAAGTAGTAGCGGTGGGTACAATTGCAATGTTTAAAGGAGATTTGGACAAGTTCATGGGGAGAAAAGTTTATGGGACTAACTCCTGGTAGGCCACCTGGTTAACGTGAATGGGTTGGGCTGCTGTGCTGTTTAACTCTATGACTGTAAATCTATGAATAGAGAGAGGGGGTGAAAGATTAAGCATATGGTTAGAAGGTCGGAATCACTGGTCCACGCATCTGAATTTGAAAGAAAAAAATGAAATTGTGGCAAAATGTGAAAGGAGTCAGGAGAGCAAGGGATCTTCTGACATTGCAATCTATGGCTTGTTTAAATAAGACCATAAGGCTATAAAACATAGGAGCAGAATTAGGCCATTCAGCCCATCGAGTCTGCTCCACCATTCCATGGCTGATTTATTTTCCCACTCAACCTCATTCTCTTGCCTTCTTCCTGTGACCTTTGACACCCTTACTAATCAAGAACCTATCAACATCCACTTTAAATGTACCCAATAACTTGGCCTCCACATGAATCAATTCCACAGATTCACCACCCTCTGGCTAAAAGAATTCCTCATCTCTGATCTAAAGGAATGTCCTTCTATACTGAGGCTGCTCCCTCAGGTCCTAGACCCCCCCCCCCCGCACCACCCCCACTATAGGAAACATCCACTCCACGTCCACTTTGTCTAGACATTTCAATATTTGATAGGTTTCAGTGAGACTCGCACACCCCCCTCCCCATTCTTCTAAACTCCAGTGAGTACAGGCCCAGAACCATCACACACACCATATACATTAACCCTTTCATTCCCAGGATCATTCTCGTGAACCTCCTCTGGGCTCTTCCCTATGACTGCACAGCCTTTCTTCGATAAGGGGCCCAAAATTTCAAACCAATTGTTTAAGATGTATGAAATACACAGAAAATTACAGAGACACTCAGCGGGTCGGGCAGCATGCGTGGAGAGAGGAACAGTTATTGTTCCAGATTGAAGACCCTTCACCACAAATGAGTAAGCTCTGGTTAAAGGGACTCTCCTAGTCCTGATGAAAATAATTCGACCTGAAGCCTCAGCTGTTCCTCTTTCCGCAGAAGCTGACTGACTGCAGAGTTTTTGCAGAACTTACCATCTTTATTTTAGATTTCAAGCATTTGTAAATTGAGGAATGCCTCCAAGCTTGGTTTGTTATTCAGGACTCGAATGCACCCACCATTCTGCCAGTGATAGGAAGTCCTTAGCTGTTCTATTGTGTATTTCTGTGCGGATTTTAAAGCCACAATCAAGTTCCATGTCATATGCACTTAACTTACAGTAGCAGTCACAAGAAAAGCACAAGTTAAGCATAAATTATACATGGCATTTACAAGAAAGTACAATTAGGCCAACAAAACAAGGCCATTTTAAGGCGAAGTAATCAAAGCAAGTCATAGTGTTTCTAAACTGTAGTGACCTGGTTCCAGTTGGTTCAAGAACTAAATGGTTTTTGGTGCTGAACCTGGTGACAGGAGACTTCAAGTTTCTGTGCCTCCTGCCCGAGGGTAGTTGTGAGAAGATAGCATGGGCCAGAAGGTGGAGATCTTTCATGATAGATGTTACCTTCTTGATGTAGTGCCTCATTTAGATGCTACTGATGCTGGGGAAGGATGTTTTCATGATGTATTGGGCTGAGTCTCTGCAGCTTCTTACGTTGATGCAACCAGTCAGGATATACTCAATAGTACATTCATTCATTATGACCTGAGCGATCATGGTCTTGACCATGATTGTTCTAGGCAGATTTTTCTACAGAAGCTGTTTGCCATTCCCTTCTTCTGGGCAGTGTGTCTTTACAAGACGGGTGACCCCAACCATTATCAATACTCTTCAGAGACTGTCTGCCTGGCATCAGTGGTTGCATAACCAGGACGTGATGTGCACCAGCTGCTCATACGACCATCCACCACCTGCTCCCACAGCTTCACGTGACCCTGGTCGGTGGGGGGGCAGGGGGGGAGGTCTAAGGTGGTGCCACATCTTGCCCAAGGGTGACCTGCAGGCTAAAGGAGGGAAGGAACTCCCTATACCCCCTTTGATAGAGATGCATCTCCACCCCGCCACCCAAGTATTCAACAGTACATCTGAATTAAATTGAATTGACTTTATTACTTACATCCTTCACATAAATGAGGAGTAAAAATCTTTACGTTACGTCTCCGTCTAAATGTGTAATGTGCAATTTATAGTAATTTATAATAAATAGTATGTACAACAAGATAGTCAATATAACATAGAAATATAGTTGTGTCAACGTGAATTAATCGGTCTGATGGCCTGGTGGAAGAAGCTGTCCCGGAGCCTGTTGGTCCTGGCTTTTATGCTGCGATACCGTTTCCCAAATGGTAGCAGCTGAAACAGTTTGTGGTTGGGGTGACTTGGGTCCCCAATGATCCTTCAGGCCCTTTTTACACACCTGTCACTATAAATGTCCTGAATTGTGGGAAGTTCACATCTACAGATGCGCTGGGCTGTCCACACCACTCTCTGCAGAGTCCTGCGATTGAGGGAGGTACAGTTCCCGTACCAGGCAGTGATGCAGCCAGTCAGGATGCTCTCAATTGTGCCCCTGTAGAAAGAAGAGGTTTGTTAATGTTTGGTGACAAGCCCAATCTTCTAAAAATATAAAGGCACTTTCTTACTGATGATATGACTTATTATTCCTAATATGCACAGCTACTTCACCTCTCCTTCTTCTCTGAGTATTTCATATTCTACAATGTCTTGTTGTCAGTTAATGTGTTTTTTTGCAGCCATCTCTCAGTTGCTTTTACAACATTTAGTTTTTGATTGGTGCCTCCAGTTTATAATGAACAGAATGTATTACTGTAAGATAAGTTTTAATAGTGGTTCTTATTTTTTCACCATTTTGTTTAGAGTTTTCATTTAATACCTGGTCAGAGAATCATAGGAAGCTACAGCTTAGAAACAGGCCCTTTGGCTCATTTAGTCTAGTCTCATCAACCTGCATCCAGACCAAGGCACTTCGTACCCCTCCCATCCATGTACCTATCCAAACTTCTCTTAAAAGTTGAAATCCAGCACTTGTGCTGGCAGCTCATTCCACACACTCACTGCCCTCTGAGTGAAGATGTTTCCCCTTATGTTCCCCATAAGGGTTTCACCTTTCACCCTTAACCCATGACCTCTAGTTGTAGTCTCACCCAACCTCAGTGGAGAAAGCCTGCTTGCATTTACCCTATCTATACGCCATATAATTTTGTATGCCTCTATCAAATCTCCCCTCAGTCTTCTACGTTCTAGGGAATAAAGTTCTAACCTGTTCGATCTTTCCTAACAACTCAGGTCCTCCAGTCCTGGCAAATTCCTTGTAAGTTTTCTCTGTACTCTTTCAATCTTATTTACATCCTTCCTATAAACGGTCAGACACGTACATGTCCTTTAACTCCTGGTTTTGATTCAGTCTTAATTCTTTGTCTCGCCAATCCCTAACTCTCCCCAACCCCATACCTAAAATTTGAAATTTCTTGCTCTGTTATTTCTCAGCCTGATTTTGAAGTTCTGTGAAGTTTCTTATTAATCCTGTCTCTCTCTAGATCTGGATGCGGTTGTCAGGAGCTTTGCAGAAGAAACGGAACACTGAAACCTCATACCGTGACATCGTCAAAAACAGCTCCAACGATGGTGGCATTGCAGCTAAACAGGTGAAGGAGTCAGTGTAAATAACTTTAATAATGAAATATTATCCACAGAAAGTAACTATATAGTGTTTTACTGTTCCACGGTGCCTCATGGAGGCACAACCGGTGGTCGAAGTTCAAAAGCTCAAAGTACATTTATGATCAAAGTATGTATACGTTATACAACTTTGAGATTTTCTCCTAACAAACAGCCACGAAGCAAAGAAACCCATATACATATGTCCGTCGAATACCCCAAGTGCAGAGAGAAAATAAAACACATCATGCCCATAAAAAGAACCCATAAAAAAAATAAGGAACTCATATAAAAACTGCCGAGCACCCAATGTGCAGAGAAAATAAAACCACAAGCAAATAGCGTTCTGAACTGAAGTCCGCAAGCCAGTCCCATAGTTCAGCGCAGAGCCGTGTAAACATTGTGGATCAGCGATGTGAACCAGCCATCCAGTGTGGATACATAGAACATGCACTTTGGTTAATTGAGAATGCATTCAGTGTGGCCAATTGGAGCTTTGCAGCTACAGAACTATAGAGCCCAGAAACTGGCCATCTGGCCCACCATTCGAAGACATGACCATTAGTTGTGCAGTGAAAGGGAAGTGCTCAAAGGTTGCAATCAGAACATTGAATTCAGTGAGTAAAGGTGCTGTAGGATTGGAGCCGTTTACAGTAGGCAAGGAGGCAAGAGGACCTGAACCATTTTAAATATGGAGATCTGCACGTAGCTGAACATTAAGTCCCGTTGCAGCCTTACACCTCCCTCTTTTATCTCGTCGTCCCTACACTGATCAACCTCTGTCTTTCTTTCACCAACCTGATGGCATGAACATCGACTTCTCTAACTTCCGCTAAGGCCCCACCTCCCCCTCGTACCCCATCTGTTACTTATTTTTATGCACACATTCTTTCTCTCACTCTCCTTTTTCTCCCTCTGTCCCTCTGAATATACCTCTTGCCCATCTTCTGGGTTCCCCCCATCCCGACTTTCTTTCCGGACCTCCTGTCCCATGATCCTCTCGTATCCCCTTTTGCCTATCACCTGTCCAGCTCTTGGCTCCATCCCTCCTCCTCCTGTCTTCTCCTATCATTTTGGATCTCGCCCTCCCCCTCCAACTTTCAAATCCCTTACTCACTCTTCCTTCAGTTAGTCCTGACGAAGGGTCTCGGCCTGAAATGTCGACTGCACCTCTTCCTACAGATGCTGCTTGGCCTGCTGCGTTCACCAGCAACTTTGATGTGTGTTGCTTGAATTTCCAGCATCTGCAGAATTCCTGTTGTTTCTGTCTTTCTTTCCTCCTTTGAGATGTATTTAAAAATTTTGCCTCATTGATAGTTTGTGATCTGACTAAATATTACGGGTGAATCAGTGTACTTTTCATTGTGATTGTTCTTCTGTGAGGCAGTTTAAGATTATGTAAAGTTATTATATAAATGCAGTGTGCTCTTTTGGAGGGCAGTGAGTCGGTGTAGTTTATTAAGCTTTCAAGGTACCTTTATGATCAAAGTACGTATGCAGTATACGGCCCTGAGTTTCTTCTTCCCCACAGACAGCCATGAAACAGAATACCACAGAACCCATTCAAATAAAAATATTAAACCCCCCACACACAAAAAAAATCATGCAAACGACAACAAAAAAAAAAGAAAAACACAATATAAAACGCAAAGTTGAAAGAGTCCAGGCATATTTCAGTTCAACTCAGTGTTCATTATCTGCAGGGTGCCCCGATTCAAAATTGCCCAAAATCGCAACAAAAAAAGAAGCAACCAAAAAGCAGAAACATATCATAATGTGAACTGCAGAGTCCAATCCACAAACCACATCGATTGGACCTTCCCCAAGAACTCTGGTACCATCCTCTGACAGCATGGAGGGAGAGAGAGAGACCATCCGAATGCAGGGACCTTCCTCTGGGAGCAGCAAGCAAGGGAGGAGAGAGAAAGGGACTGTCACACACAAACACCTTATTCCAGCAGCAGGGAGAGAGAGGCTGAACAACCCCCTCACCTCGATGATTTCAATCTTCCTTGGCACTTTAATCGACGAAAAATGGTGTTGGTTGTGGGCTTGTGGCCTGTCTGCAGGCTTCTTGGTCTTGAGGCCACACGCCTCACGGAACACCCTCAGAGACAGCAAAGCACTAGATTGCTCAGTGCGTCCAAAAACACACCACCAAAATGTAGATCACAGGCTCCAACAGTAGCAGAACCACACTTGAAAGAAAAAGAAGTGAAAGAAGTAGTTTCGTGAACTATCTGGAGGATGTCACCCTTGTCGAGTTGTTCACTGGCACCATCTTCTTCCAGATTGCAAATGCGAGGATGGGGGTTAAGATATGAGGAGAAGAATTCTGAATGAGTAGAACGGTGTGAAGGGAGCACTGGAAAAGTTAAATTAGGATGTGGCAAAAGAATAGGTGAGGATTTCGGAAAGGTTGAGTTGAGAGCTTGGGGAGAAAATATCAGCAGCAATCCTTTGCATTGTAGGGAATATGGTGTCAGAAGACTGAATAAGAGAAAGCAGGATCTCCCAGTGGCCGCACATTTTAATTCCACATCTCATTCCCATTCTGACATGTCTATCCACGGCCTCCTCTACTGTAAAGATGAAGCCACACTCAGGTTGGAGGAACAACACCTTATATTCCGTCTGGGTAGCCTCCAACCTGATGGCATGAACATCGACTTCTCTAACTTCCGCTAATGCCCCGCCTCCCCCTCGTACCCCATCCGTTATTTATCTATATATACACATTCTTTCTCTCACTCTCCTTTTTCTCCCTCTGTCCCTCTGACTATACCCCTTGCCCATCCTCTGGGTTCCCCCCTCCCCCTTTTCCTTCTCTCTGGGCCTCCTGTCCCATGATCCTCTCATATCCCTTTTGCCAATCACCTGTCCAGCTCTTGGCTCCATCCCTCCCCCTCCTGTCTTTTCCTATCATTTCAGATCTCCCCCTCCCCCTCCCACTTTCAAATCTCTTACCAGCTCTTCTTTCAGTTAGTCCTGACGAAGGGTCTCGGCCTGAAACGTCGACTGTACCCCTTCCTAGAGATGCTGCCTGGCCTGCTGCGTTCACCGGCAACTTTGATGTGTGTTGCTTGAATTTCCGGCATCTGCAGAATTCCTCGTGTTTGCGTGAATAAGATTTCAGTAGCTTTTTTTTGTGAGTTTGAAAGCTACTGGGAGGGAGAGCAGAGGCAGTAAATCACCAACAGAGTTTGTGCTGTTACCTGTTTAACCAGATGAAATTGCAACACTTCTAAGGTAGCTGATAATTAATTCAATTACTCAGTCATGTAGAAGTGGAGACAGAGCTGTCTAAGGGCAGACGGGAATCTGAACAGTGTTAAGGTGAGAAGGGGTAAGTTTAAAGGAGATATATTGTAAAGATTAAAGATCTTTAAAGATAGCTTTATTTACTGTATGTAGATCGGAATATACAGTGAAATACATTGTCAGCATCAACAATTTACACAGTCCGCATGATGAGCTGGGGGCAGCTCATGTGTGTCGCCATGCTTCCAACACCAACAGAGCATGCCCACAACTTACTAACCCGTACATCTTTAGAATGTGTGAGGAAACTGGAGTACCCATAGGAAACCCATGTGGTCGTGGGAAAAACGTGCAAACTCCTTACAGAGAACAGCGGAATTGAACCCAGATCGCTGGCACTGTAGTAAAGTTAGGTATTTTTACACAGCGAGTGATTAGTGCTTCAAAAACAGTTAGGGAAGGTGGTGGAAGCTGATAGAATGGCAATGTTTAAGAGGCGTTTAAACCCATGACCAAGCAGGAATGTTGGAATGTACAGTACTGTGCAAAAGTCTTAAGCACACACACACACACACACACACACACACACACACACACACACACACACATATATATACATATATATGTGTGTGTGTGTGTATATATAGAAATATATATACAGACTTGGCACAGTACTGTATTTGTCAATGTGGGGTGGAGAGTGAGTTTGTAAATCTAGCGGGAGCAAATGATGTTGGGAATGGTGAGGGTGAGGTGCCACAGATTGGGGCGGGGGGCGGGTGTGTGATAGGTGGCAGAGAAGGAGTGTCAGAGGCATGGGGTTGGTGCGGATGCAGACACACCCAGCCCCGAGACAGCAGGCAAGACACCATTAGGTTTATTGATCTTTATAGAATGTGTCTCTGGTGATTCCCATCCCCCCGCCTTCGTACATGCTCAGCAAAGGAGGTCTGGAAGGAGACCTGACGTAGATTGGGAGGCTGCTTCACCGAGCACCTATACTCCATCCGCCAAAAAAAGCACAATTTCCCAGTGGCCACCCATTTTAATTCTACCCATTCCCGTTCCGCAATGAGGCCACACTCAAGTTGGAGGAGCAACACCTTATATTCTGTCTGGATAGCCTCCAACTTGATGGCCTAAACATCGATTTCTTGAACTTCCTGTAATGCCCCCCTCTCCTTCACCATTTCCTATTCCCAATTCCCTCTCTCATCTTATCTCCTTACCTGCCCATCACCTCCTGCTGATGCTCCTCCCCTTTCCCTTTCTTCCATGGCCTTCTGTCCTCTCCTATCGGATTCCCCCTTCTCCAGCTCTCTTTCACCAATCAATTTCCCAGCTCTTTACTTCACCCCCTTCCCCTCTCCTGTCACCTACCACCTTGTACTTCTTCCTCCCCTCCCCCAGCTTCTTACTCTGACTTCTCATCTTTTTTCTCCAGTCCTGAAACATCAACTGTTTACTCTTTTCCATAGAGGCTGCATGGCCTGCTGAGTTCCTCCAGCGTTTTGTGAGTGTTGCTCCACAGGATCTACACTAAGCTTGGACCTGACCTGCATGGCTGGGTCTGGTCTGGTTAGGTAGCCAAGTTCTAATTTGTCTGCTAATTTGACTATTTCTTCGTTTCAGATTGAAAAAGACCTGCTGCGCACAATGCCAAGTAACACATGTTTCTCCAACATGGACAGCATTGGTGTTCCAAGATTACGGCGAATCCTACGTGGGCTGGCATGGCTATATCCAGAGATTGGTTACTGCCAGGGAACAGGAATGGTATGAGCTTTTCCTCCATATTCTTGATATCCTTATTGGCTGAGATTGGTGGAGGTTTATTTGCCTAGAACCCTTACACAGATCAATATTTTGTAGTATACTTCCCTTGGTCCCATGGTCAAACTTTATCTAGTAGTCTGACTTCCACTCTAGTCCATTGCAGACCATCCCTTTTATTCTGACTAACCCATGTCTTTGTCCATTCTCCTCCATCCTAAATTCCCAATGCTCCACGCTCGCTATTACTTCATGCAAGCAGAACCACCTGTGCCATTAGGAAATATTACAGGGATTATATTCATTTTATATATATCAGGAACAGGAACAGTTAGTACCTCTCAACTATCTTGAACCAAAGAGGATAACCACTTGCCCCATCATTGAAATGTTCTCACAGCCTACGGACTCACTTTCAGGGAATCTTCATCTCATGTTCTTGATATTTATTGCTTATTTATTTATTATTATTATTTCATTCTTTTTTACTTCTTTCTTTACCTCTGGTTCAAACGTATTCAAATATCTTTTACCTCTGGTTCAAGTGTATCCAGACTCTCCTTTCACAGCCTTTTCAAAGATAGAGTTGGACGGTTTATTGTGTTTTGCATATTGGTTGAACACCCAAGTTAGTGTGGTCTTCCATTGATTCTGTTTTGGTTGTTCTTCTATTATGGAGTTATTGAGTATGCTGCAAGAGAATGAATCTCAGAGTTGGATATGGTGACTTATATATACTTTGATAATAAATTTACTTTGAAATTCGAACTTGGACCTACTAACCTAAGACTCCCAGATGTCTCTGAACACTTGTACTCATTAGCGACAAACTTTTTAAATAATATTCTGTTTTTCTATTCTTTTTACTGAAGTGGATAGCAAGAAATTTACTCCACCCACTCCCACTTTTGCCCATTCGTTGAACCTATCCACGTCCCTGTGCAGATTTGTATGTTCTCTCTCACAGCTTCCTTTCCCATTTGGTGCTGCAGGCAAGCAAACGTAATACCCTAAGAGTCATGGACTCTCTGTGTCTCCAAAAAAACTGCCTCATAGACGCTCCCCGTTATATCATCACTCACATATGTCATGAAACTTTTTCACCCGGAGAGTGGTGGATATATGGAATGCTCTGCCCCAGAAGGCTGTGGAGGCCAAGTCTCTGGATGCTTTCAAAAAAGAGATGGATAGAGCTCTTAAAGATAGCGGAATCAAAGGTTATGGGGATAAGGCAGGAACTGGATACTGATAGTGGATGATCAGCCATGATCACAGTGAATGGCAGTACTGGCTCGAAGGGCCGAATGGCCTGCTCCTGCACCTATTGTCTGTTGTATTGTCTATTGTAAATTAGTTTTTTTTTGTGGCAGCAGTACAGTGCAGTGCATAAAATCACTACAGTACTGCGCAAATTGACTTTAAAAGAGTGTCCCAGTTCTTTATGCTCCCACAAGAAGCAACATCCTCTCCACATTTAACTATTAAGACTCATCAGTTGCCCCTTTTGACTCCACTAAACTCCCACGGATACAAGCCAAGCCAGTCGAACCTTCCCTAATAAAGCCAGCTATTAGTCACGTTTCAGTGGCGGGGTGGAGATATGTCTCTACCAACCAGAGTGTAAGGCACTCCTTCCCTCCGCTTGCCAGCAGGTCACCCTTGAGCAGGGTCTAGCACCTGCTTAGACCACCCCACCAGCCCGATCGGGGTCATGAGAAGCCATGGGAGCACTGGTGCATATCGCAAGTTGTGGTTGTGCGATCACTAACTCCAGGCAGAGAGTCTCTGAAGAGTATTGATAATGACTGGGGTCGCCCGTCTTATAAGGACGCTGCCCAGAAGAAAGCAATGGCAAACCACTTCTGTAGAAAAAAATTCCCAAGAACAACCATGGTCATATAAAGACCATGACCACCCACGTCATATGACACGGCACATAACGAACGAACGAATGGTCTCCAATGTCATAACGATTCTGTGATTCCAAGGTTCTGTGTTCTGTTATGCATCATATTTGCCTTCCGAAGTCCGTATCTCACACTTCCTGGATTGAGTTCCATTTGCTGTGTTTTTTCTTCCCCACTTAACCAAACACTTGAGTTCTGATATGGAGTCTCGGATCCGAGAAGCTGACGCTTATCCTTTCCTCAGATGCTGCCTGGTCTGCTGAGCTTTTCCAGCATTTTCTGTTCTGGCTCAGATTTCATTGACATGTTTCCGTGAGCCTTGAGCTTTCTCCCTGCTGTCAACCACATTACAAGTTTTGGCATCATTGGCAAACTCAGGAACATCGATTTGGAGAGGCAATATTAAGCACTGTGGAACTAACACAAAATATTGTTTTAGAGGAGTGTGAAGTCAGAAGTTGGTTTACATAGACAAGAGTTCATAGAGGCATACAGCAGGGAAACAGGCCCTTCAGCCCATCTGATCCATACTGACCAATATATCCCATCCAACCTAGTTCCAGTTGTTAATGTGTGGTGCATAATCTTCTAAACCTTTCTAATTTATGTATAATTCTGTGCAAAAGTCTTAGGCTCATATGTATAGCTGGCATGCCCAAGACTTTTGCACAGGACTGAAGTAATTTTATGTATTACACTGTACAGCTGCAGCAAAAAAAAATCATGACATATGTGACTGATGATAAATCTGATTCTGATTTGGGTCTCTATTGTGGACGGAGAGTGGGAAGGGGGTAGGGAGAGGGGAATCATGGTTGGGAAAAGGGGAAGGGAGAGAGGAGGGAGCAGGAAGCAACAGAGAGACAATCTGTAATGATCAATAAACCAATTGTTTGGAATCAAATAACCTTGCCTGGTGTCTCAGGGCTTAGATATGTCTGCACCCATGGCACCCCCATACCCATAGCACTCCTCTGCCACCTGACCCACACCCCTCTTGCGGCACTCCACCCTTGCAATTCCCAACATCCTTTACTCCTGCCAGATTCACAAACTCGCTCTCCGCTCCATGTTGACAAAATGCAGTATTGTGGAAAGGTCTTGGGCACCCTAGCTATATGTATGAGCCCAAGACCTTTGCAAGATGGACTTGCAGAAAAGGAGGACGAACTGGCCAACTTGGTCAACCATCTTGAGCCTCCACAAAGTTTGGAATGGAAATAAGTGCCGAGAAAACCAAGCTCATGGCAAATGCCAACAGTGCCATCACAACAGACATCTTAGTCCATGGTCAGAAACTTGAGACAGTGCAGCAGTTCAAATACCTGTGATGAAGAATCAAGACCAGAAGTCCTGGCAAGAACCGCACCGACAATGACTGCACTATCCAAACTCAAGACAATATGGAGGGACAGCAACATCACCATGAAGTACAAGATCAGACTCCTGCGTGCACTGGTATTCTCCATCTTCCTGTACGCATGTGAGACATGGACCCTCACAACAGAGCTACAGAGGAAGATACAGGCATTGGAAATGATGTGCTATCGCAACATCTTGGGCGACTCATACTTGGACCACATCACAGACGAGCAGGTCCGCAAAACCATCCAGCACCACATTGGCCCCCATGAAGACCTTCTCACAATGGCGAAGAAAAGAAAGCTGAGATGGTACGGCCACGTAACAAGATCCGGTGGCCTTGCAAAGATCGTTCTACGAGGAACTGTGGAGGGGAAAAGAAGGAGAGGCAGACGGAGGAAAAGATGGATGGACAACATTAAAGAATGGACAGGGAAAACACTTGTGGTGACCCAGGCTCTGTCACACAACCGTGACAGATGGAACAGACTGGTGCAAAACTTGTCATGACGGCACCCCGACGACTCCACCAGGAGTTAAGCGCGCAAGGCAAGGCAAGACCTTTGCACAGCACTGTATATCCAACTGTTTTAAAATTTGTTCTTGTACCTGCCTCAACCACTTCCCCCGAAGGCTCCTTCCACATTTTGGTGCATGTTGCTCTTTGTGTAACAAAAAAATTGCCCCTCAAGCTTATATTAAATCTCTCCCCTCATAGCTTAATCCTATGCCCTCTAGTTCTTGATTCCCCAACTCTGGGAAAGACTGAGTGCATTCACCTTATCTATGTCCCTCACAATTTTAGGCACCTCTATAAGATCACCTTTCAGTCTCTTACACTGCAAGGAATAAAATCCTAGCCTGTCCAGTCTCTCCCTATAATTCAGTCACTGGCAACATCCTTCTATAGATTTTCCACACTTTTTCCAGTTTAATAATATCTTTGCCATAGCAAATGGAGCACAATGCTCCCAGGCATGCAGATTGGTGTATTTGTCTGTAAATGCATTTGAAAGAGGTCAACACTCAGGGTGTCTGAAACTCCAAAAACATGCGGCAGCCTCCTTCGCTAACCTTATCTTTGTCAACTGGCAGTCCTGTTGTTCAGACCCGTTTCTCAAGTAAGTCATTAGGCCCATTTAAAATGCAAATATAATGACTCATCTCAGGATGTTGGCAGCAGCTCGTCCCTTGGAACCGAATGCTGCTTAGATAATTGTCGTTGACTAATGGTGGCTTCGGGCAGCACTGTGGTACGGCTGGGAGGACTGGTGCCTCACAGTTCCAGCAGCTGAGTTCCCTGGGATAGCACAGGAGTTTCTCCGGATGCTCCGGTTCCGTCCCACGTCCCAAAGACATTGGATTAATTGGCCGTTGTACTGTTGCCCCTAGTGCAGGTGGGTGGGCTGATGTGAGTGTGCTGAGAGCAGGTTGTAGGGGAATGGAATTGCTCTGTGTGCCGCCATAGACTCGATAGGCTGAGTGGCCTTGTACGCATTTTTTTAAAAATGATGGATATTATGTGGCACTTATTGAGTTTGTGCTTTGTGTTAGACTGTTTCAAACAAAACAAGCTCTGTAGTTGAGACTATGGTTTAGCTCATGGCTGAGAAACAGCAGGCACCGGAAAGCCAGCTGCAGTTCAGCTGGACGACTCTCTTGATCTAGATAGAATGCATCCTGAGGCTGTGGAGGAATGCATGGGTGGAGAGATCCTATATCTTCCCAGCATCTGTGGATTCACTGGTGCGGTGCCTCAGAAGACTGCACGTTTTACTCACCTGTTTGAAAAGGGGTGTACTGATAGTTACGTGACCCACAAGCTTGGGTGGCAGGGTGGAGATGCGTCTCTACCAAAAGAGGTGTAAGGCACTCCTTCCCTCCGCTAGCCAGTCGGTCACCCTTGGCAACGCATATCACCTGCTTAGCCCCTCTGGTCAGGGTCATGCGAAGCTGTGGGATCAGGTGGTGGATGTTCATATGAATAGCTTGTGCATATCACAGATCCTACTTATGCGACCACTGACACCAGGCAGACAATCTCTGAAGAGTATTGATAACGGCTGGGGACACCCATCTTGTAAAGACACTGCCCAGAAGAAGGCAATGGCAAACCACTTCTGTAGAAAAATTTACCAAGAACAATCAAGGTCAAGACCATGATCGCTGACATCATACGACACAGCACTGAATGCTGATGATGTTATTTATAAAGGGTAGCTGCAAACTTGTCCATTTGACCCCCACTAGTGGGGTATATTACAGAATCCATAATCAGTGCTGGAATTATCAAGTGCTTATTGATGAGAGGGAGTCAGCATAAAGCTGTTAGGTGACAAACGTGATAGTATTTGCAGCTTACAAACAAAATGTCATTGAAGGAAATGATGGGGCAGATGGGGGCTTGCTGAGCCTGCATGCAGCACGGTCGTCATCAAGGCCGTAGAATTGGGGATGCAGGGATAGAAGTTGGTTCAGAGGCAGAAAAATAAGAGAAGTAAAAGAGGGAAGTGTACAGTGGAGTTCCACAGGGACAGGTACTACTGCTTTTCTGGATGCATATCTCTGACTCAGACTTGCGTGCATAAGCTACGCTTTCCAAATTTGTAGATGACACAAAGGTTGAAAGTGGAGGCAACTGCATGGCGGAGTGAACACCGTGCAAGAGGTCAAATGATGAGAAAAGTGAAGTGGTCCACTTTGTGGGACGGAATGGGCAGAGGAAACGTTAATCAGAGGAAGCAATAGCAAAAGGGGGTCGAGGAGTGAAGTGAAGCCTGTGGTAGATGATGATGAAAACAGTGAGGTTTGTGGTTACATGTGTATAATTAATTGAAGATGGCTGGTCAGATGGAGGAAGTAACCCAGGATAAGCACAGCCTGGGATAAAGGAAGGGGAGAGATGGGGCTGGGGTTTGAGGTTGCTTGAGGCCTTGTTGCCTTATTGTTTTTCTGTGGCAGCACAGACCTGGAGCTGGGTCTCAGAATCTGGGTCAGGTTTTTGATTGCTATAATACTATGCTCAGTGGCCGCTTTATTAGGAAGCCCCTATACCTAATAAGTCTGCCACTGAGTTCACATTCATGGTCTTCTAGCCCATCTACTTCAAGGTTCAACCTGTGCGTTCAGAGATGCTCTTCTGCGCACCACCGTTGTGATGCGCGGTCACTGAGTTACCGTCGCCTTCCTGTCAGCTTGAACCAGTCTGGCCATTCTCCTCTGATTCTCATTCATTACCCACAGAACTGCTGCTCACTGGATGTTCTATTTTGTTTTCACATTATCCTCTGTAAACTCTAGAGGTTGTTGTGCATGAAAATCCCAGGAGATCAGCAGTTTCTGGGATACTGCACCAGAATCATCCCATGGTCAAAGTCACCTAGATCACATTTCTTCCCCATTCTGATGTTTGGTCTGAACAACAATTAAACCTCTTGACCATGTCTACATTGAGTACCTGCCACATGTTTGGCTGATTAGATATTTGCATTAAGAGCAGGTCTGCCTATTAAAGTGGTCTCTAAGTGTATATTGTGAATGTTGTTATTTTGTGACAGCAGTACAGTGCAAGACGTTTAAAAAATGACTATAAATTACAATAAAAAGGTGCAAACGAGGAATAGTGAGTTAGTGTTCATGAAACGTTCAGAAATCTGACGGCAGAGGGTAAGGAACTATTCCTGAACCGTTGAGTGTGAGTCTTCAGGTTCTTGGACCTCCTCCCTGGTGGTAGTAGTGAGAGGAGGGAATGCCCCAGATGGTGAGCATCCTTAATGATGGATTACACCACCCTGAGGCACTGCCTTTTGAAGATGTCCAGGATGGGCTGAAGGGCTTGTTTCTGCGCTTTGACTCCAAGCACACCTTCCTGAACTAGTGGTAATTTATAATAGCCAGCTAATATATGGACCAGCATTTGGGTGGGATGTGGCAAAAGGTTGGTAAGCCCAGGGAAAACCCACAAGGTCACAGGAAAACGCCACTCCCGACAACATCGACCCTGGGCTACTGGATCTGTGAGGCAGCAGCTAGACCTACCATTCCACTGTGCCGTCCCTCACACTTAACAAGTGAATGAGCTGAGCTTTGGAAAAGATAGAGTGGTTCCATCCTTTGGCGTATTAGTTCCATTTCAGGTTTTGAAACCAGAGAGACGGAAGTGGTGCCAGGAACAGCTTGTTCCTATGAAATCCCTCATTTGTCAAGTCAAAAACTACATATGCTGAAAATCTGAAATAGAAAATGCTGAAGATACTCAACAGGTCAGACATCATCTGTGGAGAAAGTCGGTGTATCAGATCAATGAAACGTTGTTGACATTAACCATTCTGTTTCTACTTCTCAAGTTCAAAAGTGTCGATATTCTCCATTTCTCTTGGCTAACACTGGGCAGTGGGCAACATTAACACAAGAGACACTGCAGATGCTCGAAATCTTGAGCAATACACACAAAACTTTGGAGTTTACTCAACAAGTCAGCCTGAAATGTCGACTGTTTATTCCCCTCCTTAGATGCTGCCTGACTTGCTGAGTTCCTCCAGCATTTTGTGTGTGGTCAACATGACTCCATTTTCACCACCACCTTCAGATTCCTAGATAGAGGAGAAAAATTAGGCCATTCAGCCCATCAAGTCTATCCCGCCATTCCGTCATGCTGACTTATTATCCACCTCAACCCCATTTTCCTGCTTTCTCCTCATAACCTTTGACACCCTGACAAATCAAGAACCTATCAACCTCTGCTTCGAATAGACTTAATGACTTGGCCAACATAACCGTCCATGGCAATGAATTCCACAGATTCACCACCCTCTGACTAAAGGAATTCCTACTTATCTCTGTTCTAAGTGATGTCCAACTATTCTGAGGCTGTGCCCTCTGGACCTAGACTCACCCATGAAAGGAAAATCCTCTCTATCTAGTCCTTTCAATATTCGATAGTCTTCAATAAGATGTCCCTCTCATTCTGCTAAACTTCAGCAAGTATAGGCCCAGAACCATAGTTCCCTCTAAGCTGTGCGCATGCACACACGTTTTTCAACCAGTGCACAAAGGAAATTAATATGCGCATAAAAGGTTAGTTACCTAAAATAATGTAGTAGCTAATAATTATACTTATTGAAAATAATCTTTTAGCTAACTGTTTCTGTTAACTAGTTAGTCGGTTTTTCAAATACCACAATGCACGTCACTAATTTACGTCACCTCACCTATCCTGTTCCGGTTTGTACAGCTGCATCACAGCGGCAGCCATGTTTGGCGGACAGTGTTCATATCTTAAAGTTTACAAAGATCTGTTTCAAATCCTGTAGATAGCTTACTAAGTTTTTATTGGAAAAAATACTGATTCGCTATGTCAAATTCAAAAGAAGTGAAGGGCGTGAAGCGCAAAAGAATGGCAAATTTGTTTAAAGTTGAATGGCTTAACAAAATAGTAGAAACTGTTACACCAAAAGCTCATGAGGTCATGAACGTTCAGCTACGAGAAATATTTATGTATGATTTGGAAACTGGAGTTACCTGTTTGTATTGTCGTGATGCAAAAGTTGCTGGAGAATTTGCTAGTGGAAAGAAGTGGGATGATATTTGGAAACTTGACTTTTTGAAGTGTCATTTAGCAAGTAAAAACAGAACCCATCATTACCCGTTACAGGATTGCTGCGCATGTTACGGTTGAGTGCAGATGAGTGAGAGCGAAAACGATCAAACTCAGGAGATCAAAGTTGAGGTACAAGAATGGTCAGCTTTTGATTCCTCCACAATTGCAGATTGTGACTTCACATTTGGCGATGAACAAGTTAATGCCTTATGTCTAAAATATCATGATTTTCTAGCTGAAAATATTGTAATGGTTAGACAGTTTAATGATTTCAAATTTTTCGTGCAAGAAAAAATTATATCCAAACCGATTTCAAACTTTTCTCAAATGGTGGCATTTGTATTTCAAAATGAACAGATTTGCGACCTCGCACAGTTGATGGACACTGGGGGAAGCTTTCTTGCATCTAGTGCAGGCTGTGAGCGAGGCTTTAGCCAAATGAATCAACTCAAAAACAAGCTGAGAAACCGTTTAGGTGAATGTCATTTGGATATATTAATGAGAATCAAAAGCTATCAATGCAAAGGAAGTTCTATTAGTCGAGATAGAGTTTACAAAGAATGGGTAAATGCCAAAGACAGAAGAGGGAAAAAATAACTGAGTGACTTAAATATGATAAAAATTAAATATCTCCAACCTGATGGCATGAACATTGACATCTCTAACTTCCGTTAATGCCCCTCCTCCCCTTTGTACCCCATCCCTTATTTATTTATTATTATCATTGTTATGATTTTTTCTTTCCCCTTTTTTTTCTCTCTTTTTTCTCCCTCTGTCCCTCTCTCTATAACTTCTTGCCCATCCCCTGGACTTTTCCCCCCTTCCCCTTTCTTTCTCCCTAGGCCTCCCGTCCCATGATCCTCTCCCTTCTCCAGCCTCGTATCCCTTTTGCCAATCAACTTTCCAGATCTTAGCTCCATCCTTCCCCTCCTGTCATCTCCTATCATTTCGGATCTCCCCCTCCCCCTCCCACTTTCAAATCTCTTATTATCTCTTCTTTCAGTTAGTCCTGACGAAGGGTCTCAGCCCGAAACATTGACTGTACCTCTTCCTATAGATGCTGCCTGGCCTGCTGTGTTCACCATTATTTTTTGTGTGTGTGACTTAAATATGTATGTTATTTTGTTGTTATTCTGTGCAGTTTTATATCAAGTATTTTGTAAACCTACATAAACTGTCCCATGTGTGCATTCAGTGTGCACATACTTTTGTCACAGGAAAAAAAATTTGCACAACATAGATTTTTGCGCACACTGACTACTAAAAATTAGAGGGAACATTGTCCAGAACCATAAAACACTCCTCGTATGTTAACCCTTTCATTCCTGGGGTCATTCTTGTGAACCTCCTTTGGACCCTTTCCAATGGCAGCACATCTTTTCTTAGATAAAGTGCTCAAAACTGCTCACAATACTCTAGTCTGACCATAGCCTTATAAAGCCTCAGCATCACAACCCTTGCTCTTATATTTTAGTCCTCTCGAAATGATTGCTGACGTTGCACTTGCCTTCCTTACTACCGACTCAGCTTGCAAGTTAACCCTTAGGGAATCCTGTACAAGGACTCCCAAGTCCCTTCACACCTCTGATTTTTGAATTTTCTCTCCATTTAGAAAATAGTCTGTGCTTTTACTCCTTCCACCAAAGTGCATGACTATACACTTCCTAACACTATATTCCATCTGCCACTTCTTTGCCCATCCTCCCAATCTGTCCAAGTTCTTCTGCAGACTCCCTCCTTCCTCAACACTGCCTGCCCCTCCATCGGTTTTTGTATCGTCTGCAGGTTTGGCCACGAAGCCATCAATTCTATCATCCCAATCATTGACATCTCATGTGAAACGAAGCAGTCCCAATACCAGCCCCTGCAGGACACCACTCGTCACCAGCAACCAACCAGAATGGGCCTCCTTTATTGCGACTCTTTGCACTCTGCCAATCAGCCAATCTTCTATCCATGCTAGTATCTTTCCTGTAATACCATGGGCTCTTGTTAAGCAACATCATGTGCGGCATCTTGTCAAAGGCCTGAAAATCCGAGTAAACAACATCCACCGACTCTCCTTTATCTGTTCTGTCTGGTATTTCCTCAAAGAGTTCCAACAGATTTGTCAGGCAAGGTTTCCCCTGAAGGAAACCGTGTTCCCTTTGGCCTACTTTATCATGTGCCTCCAAGTACCCTGAAACTTCATCCTTAAAAATGGACTCCAGCATCTTCCCAGCCACTGATATCGGCCTAACTGGCATATAATTTCTTTTCTTCTGCCTCCCTCCCTTCTTAAAGAGTAGAGTGACATTTGCAATTTTTCAGTCCTCCGAAACTTGCAAGATCATTACTAAAGCCTCCACAAGCTACCTCTTTCAGAACCCTGGTGTGTAGTCCATCTGATCCAGACCTATTAGCTTCCCAAGCACCTTCTCCTTAGTAATAGCTTCTCACTTCTGCCCCGTGACGCTCTGGAATTTTTGGCATACTGCTAGTGACTTCCACTGTTGAGAACGATGCAAAATACTTATTAAGTTCGTCTGCCATTTCTTTGTCCTCCATTACTACCTCTGCAGCATCATCTTCCAGTAGTCCAATATCCACACTCACCTCTCTTTTATTCTTTATATCTGAAAAACTTTTGGTATCCTCCTTTACATTATTGGCTAGCTTACCTTTGTATTTCATCTTTTTTCTTCTTATGGCTTTTTTAGTTGCCTTTTGTTGGTATTTAAAAGCTTTCCAGACCTCCAACTTCCCACTAATTTTTGCTATATTATAACCCTCTCTTTTGCTTTGATGCTGTCTTTGACTTTCCTTGTCAGCCATGGTTGCATCATCCTTGCTGAAGAATAGTTCTTCATCTTGGGGATATATCTATCCTGTGCCTTCCAAATTCCCTCCAGAATAATCAAGTAGTGAAGAAAGGTGGTTGTCTAGCATTTGGGGAGAGGGAGCTGTTTGACAGGCATGAAAGGATGATCAATAGTACAGACCTCTGTGCTCCTGCCCTAGCCACTACCCACCCAGCCGTGCTCTCTCTTTCTGCCCAGCCCAGACCGTATGCTCTGGCTCTTCCCACTGATTATCACTGACGGTAGCTTTTCTGATTTAGGTTAAGGCTACACTGTGGTAACTGCTCTTCAGTGAAGCAGTATAGACTTCATCTTCAACCAGTGTATCTGGTTCCAGGTATATTTCTGATCAGTAGTTTAGCTGTGAGGTTTAATTCCTTGTTTTAATGCCTTCAGGTTGCAGCTTGTTTGCTGCTGTTCCTCGAGGAGGAGGATGCCTTCTGGATGATGTGTGCCATTATTGAAGACCTGGTTCCTCCTTCATATTTCAGCACCACACTTTTGGGGGTGCAGACTGACCAGCGTGTTCTCCGTCATCTGATAGTACAATACCTTCCCCAACTGGACAAACTTCTCCAGGAACACGACATCGGTAAGTCGCAGTCTTTGCTGGGCAGAGTTCATGGAGGTGGCAATGTTTACCTCAAGATTCCCCCACTGAATTACTTAATTACTTACTGCCCGTTTAGGGCAGCAGTGAAGGTCCTCCATATCCTTGACCAATCAATTTTGGTCTTTGCCTTGGTGGTGTTCAGGGCTTCCTTCATTGTGCTAGTAGCTTCCTCTTGGTTTTCACTACTGTCAGCCATGCTAGACCTGGGTGGAGACTTGGGAATACCGTCACACTCAGATGTAGAAGGATTCTTCATTGCTGTTTCCATAACAATTTTGTTTGACCAGTCAGGGTTCTTAGCCCTGAGCTGAACTTCCAAACCTGGAGGACTGGTGGACCACTCTTACAGTAGTCTGACCTCTACCCTTTGACCTGCTTGGCATGTGTGACCCTATCAAGAGCCTAAGCATAAAGCCCTGACTCTAGACAACATAGCTCTCCGGGTCACTGAGGCACACAAGCCTCCAAACCCAATGTCAAGGTTGTGGTCCTCCTGTAGGCAATTCTTCCCTACCTATCAACACCGAATTTTAATGTCACCCACACAACCACTTGCTATTACCCAAGAACGTAGGTCGTCATGCCCAGAATAGTTGACTTTTACTTCATCTTTAATGAGATGATCCTCCAGGAGGACCACAAACCTTATTGTAGGGTTTGGAGGCTAGTGTGCATTAATGACACAGAGAGCTATGTTGGCTAGAGTCAAAGCCTTGAGCTTTGGCTCTTGGTAGGGTCAAAGGGTAGAAACCGGACTAAGAGTGGTCCACCGGTCATCCAGATTCGAGGGTTCAGCTCTGGGCTAACAACCCAGACTGGTCAAAAACGTTGTTACGGAAACAGCAATGAAGACTCCATCTTTATCTGTGTGCAGTGGTATGAACAGACAGAGATGGAGCACCTTCAGTGCTGTCCTAAACGCCAGCAGCGTAACAGACAGTATCCTGAGAGTTAGGTCAATGAATATATCACCAGCCTTCCTCTGCAGCGGAAACCTTCTGCAGAAGTATTGAAAGGTAGGATCACATAACAGCAGCTGCAGTTGGGTCTGAAAAATTGCAGATGAGAAGACCCACTCCATTAATTTAATTGCAGTGGACTTGTTCCAGCTTTAGCAACGCACGTCTTGTCTGCTTCCATTCCTTTGGCACTCTTCTCCATTGCTGGATGACTGTTCTGCCTGGAAGTCAGTGTTCATTTTCATTGGTCTTTGCCATCCCAACAGTGAGAAAGTGCACGTTGTGTAGTATCGCCGTCATTGGTTTAAACGTTTATATTTCCTCTTACCGCTACATTGAAGCATTCACTTCAGCTACTTTTTCTTTAGAGCTTGTTTCATGTATTTCTTGCTATTTTCCTCTCATATTCTATCTTCTGTCTGAAACGATTTCTGATTACAATTACAATTTCTGGAATTAATATTATAAGTCTTTTCCTTTAGAGTCGTAGGGCACTACAGCACAGAAAGAGGCCCTCATTCTCCCCTTACTCACCCTTGGCCCATCGACCTAAACCATACCCCTCTCATCCATGTACTTAACCAAATCTCTCTTCAGTGATGAAACCGAACGCTCATCAATCACTTCCACTGAGAGGTCACTCTATACTCTAGACATTCCCCTTCATGTTCTTCTTAAACATTTCACCTTTCACCCTTAATCCATGACTAGTCTCACCAAACCCCAGTGGAAAAAACCTGCTTATGTTTACCCTGTCCATAGCACTCATAATTTTACATGCCTCCATCAAATCTCCTACACTCCAGGGAATAAAATTCTAACCTATCCCTTTCCCTATAACTCAGGTCCTCAAGTCCTGGCAACATCCTTGTAAATTTTCTCTGTACGCTTTCAATCTTACTGACATCTTACCTGTAGGTAGGTGACCAGAACTACACACAGTACTGTATACCAAATCAGGCCTCACCAATGTCTTTTACTACTTCAACATAACATCCCATCTCCTATACACAATGCTTTGCTGTATGAAGGTCAATGTGCCAACAGCTCTTTTTACAACCCTGTCTACCTGTGACTCCACTTTCAAGGAATTATGGATCTGTAATCCCAGATCCCTTTGTTCTACTGCAGTCCTCAGTGCCCTAGCATTCACTGTATAAGTTCTTGCTGAGGCCAGCGCCAACTCTCAGACACCTCCTCTTACTTACCCCTGGAACAGGACCCTACAAATTAACACCAGGCCATTGTCTCCCACACCTTATTACCTCTGAGGATCTCCCATCCACTGCCACCAACCTCATAGTTCCCACACCCTGCACCTCCCATTTCTACCACCTACCCAAGATCCACAAATCTGCTTGTCCACATAGACCCATTCTTTCAGCTTGTTCCTGCCCCACTGAACTCATATCTGCATACCTTGACTTTGTTTTATTCCCCCCGAGTTCAGTCCCTTCCTTGCTACATCCGTGACATTTCACACACTCTGGATCTTTTCAAAGATTTCAAGTTCCCTGGTCCCAATCATGTTATATTCACTATGGATGTCCATTCTTTATACACCTCCATCCTCCACCAGAAAGACCTCAAAGCTCTCCGTTTCTTTCTGGACACCAGACCCACCAACTCCCCTCCACCACCATTCTCCACCATCTGGTGGAACTTGCTCTTAATAATTTCTCCTTTGGCTTCCCCCACTTCCTTCAAACAAAAGGTGTAGCCATGGGCACTCACATGGGTCGTAGCTATGCCTGCCTTTTTGTCGGCTACGTGGAACAGCCTATGTTCCAAGCCTACACTGGTGACCATCCCACACTTTTCCTATGCTACATCGACGACTGCATTGGTGCTGCTTCCTATGCCTTTGCGGAGCTCCTCGACTTCATCAACTTTGCCTCCAGCTTCCATCCTGCCCTCAAGTTTACTTGGTCCATTTCTGACACCTCCCTCCTCTTTCTCAGCCTCTCTGTCTCTATCTCTGGAAACAGTTTATCTACTGATGTCTAATAAAAACCCATGGACTCTCACAGCTACCTGGGCTATATCCCTTCCACCATTACTTGTAAAAATGCCTTCTGTCAATTCCTCTGTCACCGGCGCATCTGCTCTCAGGATGAGGCCTTTCATTCCAGGACAAAGGAGATGTCCTCCTTCTTCAAAGAAAGGGACTTTCCTTCCTCCACCAGCAACGCTGCCCTCAACCACATCTCTTCCATTTCATGCACGTCTGTTCTCACCTCATCTTCCCACCATCCTACCAAGTATAGGGTTCCTTCTGCCCTCACCTACCACCCCACCAGCCTCCATCTCCAGCACATAATTCTCCATAAGTTCCACCATCCCCAATGGGATCCCACCACCAAGCACACCTTGATCTCCCTCCTAGCACCCATCCTTGCAAGTGGAGCAAGTGCTACACCTCCTCCCTCACTACCATTCAGGGCCCCAAACAGTCTTCCAGGTGAGGCAACACCCTGTGAATCTGTTGGGGTCATTATCTGAGAGCACATGTCCAGTGCTCTCAGTACAGCATTCGGTTTATCCGTGAGACTGATGTAGATTGGGAGACTGCTTCATCGAGCACCCAGTGTCCACCCATTTTAATTCCACTTCCCATTCCCATTTCAATATGTTAATCCATGGCCTCTTCTACTGTGGTAATGAGTCCACACTCAGGATGGAGCAACCACACCTTGTATTTCGTCTGGGTTGCCTCCAACCTGATGGCATGAACATCGATTTCTCAAACTTCTGGTAATCCCCCCCCCCCACATCCCTTCACCATTCCACATTCCCATTTCCCTGTCTCACCCTATCTCCTTACTTGCTCATCACCTCCCTCTGGTACTCTTTCCCCCACCCCACCCCCCTTTTTCTTTCTTCCATGGCCTTCCGTCCTCTCCTGTGAGATTCCCCCTTCTCTTTCACTAATCAATTTCCCAGCTCTTTACTTCACCCCTCCCCCTCCCAGTTTCACCTATTAACTTATATTTCTCCCTCCCCTCCCTCCACCTTTTAAATGTATTCATCATCTTTTTTTCTCCAGTACTGCTGAAGGGTCTCGGCCTGATACGTCAACTGTACTCTTTTTCATGGATGCTGCCTGGCCTGCTGAGTTCCTCCAGCATTTTGTGTGTGTTGCCTGGATTTCCAGCATCTGCAGATATTCTCTTGTCTGTATAAGTTCTGCCTTGGACTGTCCTCCGAAAATGCAACACCTCATACTTGTCTGCAATAAATTCCATCTACCATTCTTCAGTCCATTTGTCCATCTGGTCCAGATCTTTCTTCAAGCTTTGGTAGTCTTCCTGTCTGGCTAGTACACCCCCAAATCTTGGTGTCATCTGCAAATTTGCTGATCCAATTTACCACATTATCATCCAGATCATTGATATAGATGGCAAATAGCAAAGGGCCCAGCACCAATCCCTGCGGCTCTCCACTAGTCACAGACCTCCGGTCATCTACTACCACTCTCGAGCTTCTCCCACAAAGTCAGTGTCGAATCCAATTTACCACCTCATCCTGAATGCTAGGTAACTGAATCTTCTTGACCAACCTCCCATACAAGACCTTGTCAAAGGCCTTGCTAAAGTCCATGTAGACATCATCCACTGCCTTTCCTTCATCAACTTTCCTGGTCTCCCTGAAAAACTCTATAAGACTGGTTAGACACAACGTATCAGCACAAAGCCATGTTGATTATTGCTAACAACAAGAATTCTGCAGATGCTGGAAACTCAAGCAACACTCATTAAAGTTGCTGGTGAACGCAGCAGGCCAGGCAGCATCTCTGGGAAGAGGAACGCAGCAGGCCAGGCAGCATCTCTAGGAAGAAGTCTTTCTCCCTGGGCCTCCTGCCCCATGATCCTCTCATATCCCCTTTGCCAATCACCTGTCCAGCTCTTGGCTCCATCCCTCCCACTTTCAAATCTCTTACTAGCTCTTCCTTCAATTAGTCCTGACAAAGGGTCTCGGCCTGAAACGTCGACTGTACCTCTTCCTAGAGATGCTGCCTGGCCTGCTGCGTTCCTCTTCCTAGAGATGCTGCCTGGCCTGCTGCGTTCACCAGCAACTTTGATGTGTATTGATTATTGCTAATCAACCTTTGTCTATCAAAATCCTTACACCTCCAGTCCCTTAGAATACCTTACAATAACTTAGCCACTGCTGACGTCAGACTCACAGGCCCATAATTTCCTGGCTTGTTCTTAGAACCTTTCTTAAATAATGGAAAAACATGATCTATCCTAAATTAGATCTAATTAAATCTAACACTTTACAGAATAGCCACATTGGGGCTTCTTTAGCCGTGGGCTGCTTTACATAATTAAATGTACGTCACTTGAAATATCTCTTCACATTGTTATTCTAACTTTTTAAATATAATTTCCCAATCTACCTTGACCAACTTGCTCCTCATGGTATGTGCTATTTGTCTTGCTTTGGCTCAAGAAACTAGTCTTGAATGTTTAGGATTTTGGAGTCACCCCCAAGGAGGCAGTGCACAGACCACTGCTTTTCTCTTGACAGATATTCCAGGATACACAGCCCACAATTTCCACATTGCAGATGATATAGAACTTGGAAACATAATGAACGGTCAGGAGGAAAGCGAATACAAATAAACTACTGGGGAGGAGTACATTTCGGTGAAATGATCTGATAGACTGCAGGAGAAATTTAATACTATAGTTTATATTTTGATAGGAAAAATGGGAAGTAGCAATATAAACAGGAAAGCATGATTCGGAAACAGTCATCATAATAACACAAAGTTTTGCATTGGTCTAAGAGTGACACATTCAAAACTGGAACCTTAAATTCCTAAGTCCTAGTCAATAATTTTCTCTCGATTAGTATCAAGGAAAATAAAATACCTGATCATTATCATGTATCTTTTGTCTCTGTTCAAAAATTATGTCACATTTCTTGGATTGCAATATCTACTATATCAGAGGTTCGGAAAGCTCTAACCTTCTTAATGCCTGGACCAATACCATTAAGCAGGGGATCCGTGGACCCCAGGTTAGAAACCCCTGTCTAAATAAACATCTTCTCTCTTAGGAAGTTTCCTGAGTTTGAGGGTGATTTGTTCCCAGTCTAGTTTTGTGGGTTTTGAGGCCAAAGTGGAACAGCAAGTACTTCCCGAGGTGGGCTAGTGAGTGGTTTTTGGGTCGTGCTCCCTACACCATCTACACAGGGCTTCTCTGAGCATCTGATACAAGGACTTAAAGGTCACAATGTCCCTTCTTTAGATATCATAGGCCAGGGTTTCTCAGAAGTTGATGGGGATGCAACATTTCTTCAGGAAGACTTCATACACATCCTTTAATCTTTTCCTCTGTCTGTTCAATGCTCTCTTTCCAGGACAGAGTTCAGAATAGGCCATCTGTTTTGGAAACATGGTGTCAGGTATGCGAATGACATGGCCTGCCCAATATAATCCACTGTATATACCTAAGGGCTCAATCCTGGGGGGATGCTGGCCTGGACAAAGGCACTGATATTGGCTCATCTCTCCACCCAGTGAATTTGGAGCATTTTGCAGGGACAGACGTGTTACTTTACCAATGCTTTCCCACGCCTGCTGTAAAAGTATATCGGAGGGCAGGGACCACTGCTGCCCAATAGAGCTTGAATTTAGTGTCAAACCTCCGGTCTTCATTTTCAAATATACTTTTCCTCAGTCAACCAAAGATTGTGCTGGTGTTGTCTGCCGTGTATAGAGGGTCTCCTGAGATATTGGAAATAGTATGTGCTTTATTTCATTTATTTAGTTATTAATTGGTTGATTGATATGCAGCGCAGAGTTGGCCCTTTCAGCCCCAGTTTAATGCTAGCCTAATCACAGGATAGTTTACAGTGACCACACTAATGGATATGTGGAGCTGCCAAGGGGAGAGAAAGATGAGTACAATGTGCAACACTTACAAGACGTGTGTAGACAGATTTATCATGGTTACGGGCCAAATGCAGGTAAATGGGACTACCTCAGGAAGGCACCTTGGTTGGCATGGATAAGTTGGACCTGGTCCTGCTTCAGTGCCGTATAATTCTCCTCAAACTGATCTAATTAAGTCACAGAAAGTCCAGAGTAATGAAGTCCCTCTGAGATTTATCTTAATCATTTTTGCATGGTGATGCTTTGACTTTGCTCTGGTTTCCTGGACTAGATATAAGTAGAATGCTGTCTTGTTGGGGTTTTATATTTCAAATAGGGAAGGCACCTTACAGTTGGTGTAAAACCCATTTCCCTTTACCCCTTGGCTTGTAGGATTATTTGAGTGCAATAGCAAACGATCTGCTGGAGGAACACAGCAGGCCGAGCGGCATCTATCATTCAGGATTGAAACCCTGCATCAAGACGTATGAGGTCCTCCAGCAGATGGTTGCTCCAGCTCCCAGCTGACTCTTGTGTCTTTACTTTAGTTGCACCTTCTAATGGTAACCTATTTTGTGTTGTATCCAGAGCTGTCCTTGATCACCCTGCACTGGTTCTTGACAGCATTTGCCAGTGTAGTACACATCAACATCCTCCTCCGGGTCTGGGACCTTTTCTTCTGCGAGGGCTCTGTTCTGCTCTTCCAGATCACTTTGGGAATGCTGAAAATGAAGGTATGCATACAGCTGTATTGAGTGAATCGACTGTAGTATGTATTTTGGAAGAGGTGTACATACATCCTCCCCCCACCCCCATCCCTGTTGTTTATGGCAGCGCGACTGTTGTGAGCTTCACAATAACGGTTCGTGTTAAGTGCTGAGGATTGCAAAGGGTCCAGGGCTCTCAGTAGTTTCCTGCCTTTGTGTGTAGTGAATTCAGTTGGCACAAGACTGGCTTTTGCACTTGTGGGAGTCTTTGTCAGAGCTTTGGCCATCTCCTTTGTTCGCCCTTACCCCCTCGGAGACTGGGATACATCTCATAAGGCACTGGGCATTTTTTCACTCTTTTTAAGGAGGAAATTATACTCCCTCTGAGCCTCTCACATTGAGTCAGTTGATACTGGGAAAGTTGAAATTCTCTGTAATTATAACTCCATTCCTTGTGACGGTGGTACATTCTGTAGAACATGAAATAACGCAGGAACAAGCCCTTCAGCTCAAAATCCCTGTGCTGTCAATGCCAATTTTAACTCATCCTATCTGCTTATGCATGGCCCATATCCTTCGATTCCCTGACCGAAAAAAGGCCATTCTATCTAATATATTTAATATATGAGGCGCTGGCACTCTGGAGAAAATACTCCATGTATCTCCAAGCTTTCCTGATAGGTAATACAATCTGATCCACAGCTACCTAGTGAACCTTTCCAAAGCCTTCCCATCCTTCCTGTACTGTGCGCAACATTCCAAATGTGACCTAACTAAAACTTTATAGAACTACAACGTGATTTGCCAACTTTAATTCTCAACACCCGACTGATGTATGCTGTATGCCTTCTTTACCACACAATGTACTTGTGTTGCCATTTTCGGGGAGCTATTTTGGGTTTGCACCCCAAGATCCCTGTGTACAACAAAGCTCCTAAGTATCCTGCCATTTACTGTAAACTTTCATCATATACTTAGCCTCCCAAAGTATAGCACCTCACAACAGTTTACATTTGCAACTTTACTAACCAGTCTATATCCAGCTGAATCATTTGACAATCTTCCTCACTCTCCACATCTCTGATTATTTGTATCATCTGCTGATTTAATAATCAGCTCACCTATCCAGATATATATCCCTGCAGAACACCACTGGTCACAGAGAGCATGGGCTCAGGACCCAGGTATGTTCAAGGGTGTGCAGGAACTTCTGCCCCAGTGTGTTAGAAGGAGTGTGGGAACCGGGGCCCCGGTGTGTTAGAGGGAGTGTGGGAATCAGGGTCCTAGTGGTTGGAGAGGGAGAGTGGAAACCAGGGCTGAGGTGAGCAGGAAAATGGGCCCTGCCGAGTGAAAGGGCCGCGGGAATTTGGGCCCAGTGGGTGGTATGGATACATGACAAACATTACCTGGTGTTCCAGACACCAGACGACTGGGGTTTCCAAAAAGTCAGATAGTAGATTATAAGGTTTTTATTGGATTGTCCAAAACCTGACCACCTCAGATTATTGCTTCATCAATAGTCCCATTCCATCAGGCCAGACACGGAGGTGGAGGCTGGAATTCCAAACGTTTTCCATGTCCCTGCCTACTTGCAACAAGGTCCAGACAACATTCTGGAAAAGGCAGGTCAGATTTCCACCAGGCAATCGACCAACAAGAGAAAGTCGATGCATCTTTACCATTCAATAGCATTATCATCTTCAAGTTTATCATTACTGCATCAGCATCCTGGGATTAGCGCTGACTAGGAGCTCAACTCAAACCAACCTCATTAATATTATGTCCACAAAGACTTGGGTATGCTGTGGTGCCTGGTTACCCACCACCATCCCCATCCAAGCTCTGTAGACCCAATCCCTATCAACCATCAACAAGGTACCTCAGAACCTTTAGGAATACTGTACACTTTTCTGGATGAGAGCAGCACCAACAACATTTAGCCACCACACCTCCTGAAGGATGTGAAAATCTTTTGGCTGGGCCACGGCTGCAGTAGAATGGAGAACCCTGCCTGGGTGGGAGGTAGAAGCAAGTACTCTCGCATGTTAGAAGATCGTAGGTAAACACTTGAATTACCAAGGTATAGCTGACATGAGACCAGCCACTCATAAATGGGTTTAATATAGATGGGTGCTTAGTCAGAATAGATGTAATGGGCAGAAGAGCCTGTTTTTGTGATGCATGACTGTAACCTGTAAAACCTTTAATTGGGGTTCCCAACCTGGAGTCCATGGTCCCCTTGCTAAATGGTATTGGTCCATGGCATAAACAAAGGTTGGGAACCCCTGCTCTACATTGTCCAGGATGCACAGGAATAATTACAGAGGAAAATGGCAAGCAAGCCAGAAAAGTAGACCATTCTGCGATGCCCCCAAGTGGAGCAAGTGTCCATTATGAGCGGCCTACGTTCAGATGGTTGGTTGGAGAGTAATGGAGTGTTTTCGAACAGTGGGGATATTCTTGAATAGTAAGCAGCTTGGAGGAAAGTCTGTATCCTGGTTTGATTCATTCAGACATCGGGGTGATGGCTGCGCCAGTGCAAGCCACAGAGAAGGTGGAAAGTGAGAAGCTCAGCTATAATGAGCTCTTTTCCACCTAACCAAGTGACATTGTTGCAGTGGAGAAGATTACACGAGACTCAACCCTCAAACCTGATCACCATTCAGTATGACCATGGCTAGATTCTTATTCTTTCTTAAGCTCATCAACACTACCAGCAGCTCATCAGAATCCTCAAACCTGGACCAGTCTTTCAAGTTTCTTGGTGTCCTTCCTCTCCCAGGGATGAGTTCTTTCAGACTTCTGTTGGTATTTCTGTGGATTTTTACAGGATGAGGTTGCTAGCCCCATACCCAACCTTTCTCCTTTCACATCTGGGCTTGGACCATCCATGGCAGAGTTCTAGATTCTTCTAATAGCTTCATATTGCCCTCAACTCCCCTATATTTCTAAAACTCCGCTCCTTATTAAATATCTGGGTGGTGGAGTGGAGATGCATCTCTACTGAAGGAGTGGTGACGTGCTCGTTCCCCCCACTAGCCGGCAGATCACCCTTGGGTGAGGTGTAGCAGCTGCTTACCGCCCCCCCCTCCCGATCAGGGTCACATCAAGCCATGGGATCAGGTGGTGGATGGTCACATGAGCAGCTGATGCATATCACGTCTTGGTTATGCGATCACTGACACTGGGCAGACAATCTCTGAAAAGTATTGATAATGGCTGGGGTCACCCACCTTGTAAAGACACTGTTCAGAAGGAGACAATGGAAAACCACTTTTGTAGAATTGGCCAAAAACAGTCATGGTCAAGGTAAATGACACAGCACATAATGAATGAGTGAATTAAATACCTCTATTGATGTAGCCTTCTCAACCCTCTATGTTAGAGGTTCACCACCTTCTTCAAGAAGGAATTCCTGTTTGCCTCATTGTCCTTCCCTTGAGACCCTCCCACCATCTCAATGTCTATCTGTCTTGCTCATTCAGACCTTAAGTTTCAATAAAGTTACTCTTCCTTTTCTAAATGACAAAGTATAGAATGACAGAGCAGACTCACTGGGCCAACTGGTCTAATTCTGCTCCAACATCTTATGGTTATAATACAGATCTGACTTTTTAAGTCATTCATGATAAGTCAACCCTTCCATCTCAGGAATTAGCCCAGTGAATGGCCTCTGGACAGCTACCAGGACAACACAGCCCACTTGATTGACACAACATCAACTGTCTAAACAGTCATTCCCTCTGTCACCGGCATATGGATGCCTCAGTGTGCACCATCTACAACAGGCACTGCTGTTACTCACCCAGATCCTGTCAAACGTATGACTTCTCTCACCAAGAAGGAAAAGGGCAGTAGATGGCTGTGAACACCACCGCACTCTGTCATGCATCATTCTGCTTTGGAAATTTATCACTATTCCTCCATTGTCACTGGTTTAGAATCCTGATAATAACAAAAAGATTACCTTAGCTTGGGGATTTCTCAACAGTAATTATGCACAGGCTGTAAATTTCAGAGTTCTTGTCAATTTCCAAACCCAAAAAATTTTGAAAGAAAAACCTAAAGGAAAGACAGCTAAACAAAGGCCTATCGTTGACTCGATGGAGCAAACAGTTTTCTCTAATGCAATTACAATGTCATAGTCCTACCCTTAAACAGCAGTAGGAAGGCGTGGAAGACCCCAGTAAGAGATGGTATAAGAAGCTGGTGTGTACTTGCAGAATGCAGAATTTAGGCAACCAAAATTTAGATTGAGCTAAATAGATTAGATTTTGAATGAAATGTGATGTTCAGGATGACCTTCTGCAACAAGATGACCAAAACTAGCAAGAAACAAGTAATCTTATTTTAGTAATGGGCCAGATTTAGCTAACAGTCTTTAAAAGAGTGAACAATTATCTAATACCCATTATAATACCATTGTGTGCAATGGAAGGGGAATTGGAAGGTGACCCTAAGATTTTATATTTGGTTAAAGTTGTCCCTGATATTCTGAGAGTATCTTAGAGTGGATAAAAACAGAGTGTATTGATGAAGGTAAAAGGATTAACCATGATGTAGAATATTTTGTACAAAGAACATAGAACAGTACAGCACAGGAACTGGCCCTTCAGCCCACAGTGTTGTGCTGGCTAAAGTAAATTTTAAAAACCCAAAAACTAATCCCTCCTACCTATACAACATCCATATCCCTCCATCTTCCACACATTCATGTACCTCGCTGAACATCTCTTAAAAGCCTCTAATGTATTTGCCTCTACCACTGTACCAGGCAGCACATTCCAGGCATCCACCACTCTCTGAGTAAAACACTTACCCCTCACATCCCCCTTGAACCTACCCCCTCTCATTTTCAATGCATGCCCTTTGGTATTAGACATTTCAACCCTGGGAAACAGATACTCTCTGTCCACTCTATCTATGCCTCTCATAATCTTATAAATCTCTATCAGATCTCCTCTCAGCCTCTGGTGCTCCAGAGAAAACAACCGAAGTTTATCCAGCCTCTCGTGATAGCACATGCCCTCTAAACCAGGCAGCATCCTGGTAAACCTCTTCTGCATCCTCTCCAAAGCCTCAACATCCTTCCTATAGTGGGGCGAACAGAACTGTATGCAATATTCAAAGTATCCTCAAAGATAAGGGACATTCTAAAGTCCCTTATCTTTGTACAATATCACAATGGCTAGTGCCAAGAAAGGAACAAAGAACATTTTTTAAAAAAGGCAAAAATTGAGTGGAAACAGTGGAAATAAAATTGCATATGTAAACAAAGTCTTAGGCACATATAAAAAAATTCTGTAAAGCAAAAATGCTTTCAATGGTAATGAAGTGAAAAATTTGTAAATATCAAAAAAAATACTATAAAGAGCAGTAAGCTAAATCAAATCAAATATTTGGTGTGACCACTCTTTGCCTTTAAAACTGTATCAATTCTCAAAGGTACACCGTTGTGAAGTTTTGTAAGAAAATCAGCTGTTAGATGTTTCCTAGCATCTTGGAGAACTTGCCACAGTTCTTCTGCAAACTTTGGCTGTCTCGCTTGCTTCTGTCTCTCCAGGTGATCCCAGACAGCCTCGATGATGTTGCGGCCAGGGCTCTGTGGAGGTCACACCATCAGAAACCATATAAAAAATCTAGGGTGCCTGAGACTTCTGCTCAGTACTGTATAAGAGAAAATTAAAGATGAAGGAGAAATATGACCTATTTTGAAATAAATAATGATGATTTTGTAAATTAATATAAGAAAATTGCTGGATATGTTGAATTGTTACTTTGGGTCAGTATTTACAATTGAGGGAAAGGACAACCTCTGGCCATCCCAAGAAATCTACTACTAAATGGAACACAGGAACTCGACAAAATTAATGAGTGCAAAATATTTTCAGGAAATCATAAGTCCATAATTAAAGATAGAGTGATAGATGAGAATGTTTACATGATTAGGGCGAGCCCAGATGAAATTTAATAGCATCATGCAGAGCAAAGAGAGAGGGAAATGTAAATGGATATTGTTATGTGGACCTTTAGAAGGTGTTTTATAAAGCAATTCACTAGAGGCATAACTAAATTTGTAGCTCTTGGAATTGAAGTACAATATTAAGTTGGTTAGAAAACTTGTTCAATATTGAGCAAGTATCAGTGACTGCATCATTCCTCATGACTATTTGGTCTCAGCAGTGAGAATAGATCTAGTTCCATCTACCATACCTGGTAACCTTTACAATTTGCATTGTTTTACAAACTTGAGTATTACTCCAGACTCACAAATCTCCACAGCTGGGGAAATTTCTCCGAAGTATTCTATACTGCTATCTGCTATTGCTTGCATGGTGGGGCGGGTTGTGGTGCATCGGCTGGTGCAAGTGGGGGAGGAGTGATTCTTCTGTTGCTGCTTGTGCTTGGGAGGGGGAAGGTGGGCATTGGGGTTCTGAAGTTACTGTCTTTCATTCTTTGGGATTCCTTGTTTTGCGGATGTCTCTGTGAAGAGTAAGAATTTCAGGATGTATACCACATACGTTCTCTGATATTAAATTGAACCATTTGATTTGAGCCAGTTATACCGTAGGTCAAATGCGGAGCATTCCTGGGTGTGTCAGCTCAGCCAGGATGTGTGCACAGCAGTGTTTGATAAAGGTGTGAGTTAATGTTGGATGTCTTATCTTTTAAATAATTATTTTAGGTAAGGTTAGATATACCAAGCCACGTGAGCGCCCGCTGTGCTGTTTGAAGTTGCTCAGGGAGTTTATCAGTATTCTGAACATCACTCCTCTCTGAAGGTACATTAAAACACACGAGTTGGTCATTCGTACAGTTGTCATTCCTTTGCTTTTGCTGCATAGATTTACTCACATATTTGTGCATCTGAAATGCAGCCACACCTGTACCTGGTGAGATGCCTGGAGTAGGCACTAAGGTGCTTTATAAATTTAAAATTTATTGCTCTTTTTTTTTAGGAAGAGGAACTCATCCAGTCAGAAAATTCAGCTTCCATCTTCAACACTTTGTCAGACATCCCGTCGCAGATCGAAGATGCCGAATCTCTCATAAAGGTCCAGTGCCGTTCAAAACTTATCATCAGGTCCAGACAAGGTGGCTCAGGCCACCAAGCCTGCTCTTGGGCTTGCAAAGTACAGTGCTGCTAGAAAGTTTGTAAAACCTGTAGAACTTTCTCTATTTCTGCATAAGTATGACTTAAAGTGTGATAAGATCTTCATGCAAGTCCTAAAACTAGATAAGGAGAACCCAATTAAATAAATAACACACACAAGCAGCAGCAGACGCATCGATCCCCCCACCCCCACTTGCACTACACCCCCCCCCCACATGCAAACAATAGCAAATAGCAGTATGGAATATTTTAGAGAAATTACCCAAGCTACGGAGACTTTTGAATCTAGAGTATTACTCAGGTTTGTAAAGCAATACTACAGGGTTCACAAACTCTCTAGCACCACTGCATTTATTGGGTAGTGGACCAGACTGTAACACAGAGTGTGATGGAGGAGTCAGCTTGTGCTCTGTTATTGTTGTTTCACGGCCAGGCAGCAATTGACAGCTGAGAAAAGTGACGAACAGCCAGTCAACAATAAACTACCAATAATATAATTTGTAGTGAGCTCCTGATAATTAACAAATGTCCTCCAAGAGGACCACAGCCTTGTTGTAGGGTTTGGAGGCTTGCGTGCCTCAATGACCCGGAGAGCTGAGTTGGCTGGAGTCAGGGCTTTATGCTTTGGCTCGTGATAGGGTCACCCAAACCAAACAGGTCAAAGTGTAGAGGTCAGACTAAGAGTGGTCCACTGGTCCTCCAGGTTTTGGGGGTTCAGCTCAGGGTTAACAACCCTAACTGGTTAAAAAGATTTGTTAAGGAAAGAGCAATGAAGAATCCTTCCACACCCGTGTGCAACGATATGGACAGACAGAGATTGGAGGACCTAAACGCCAGCGACGTAATGGGCAAATGAATGAATCAATTGACAAATGTGATGAGAAGTCGTTCACTGACAAAGAGCCAGCTGCAGAACGTGCAGTAAGTAAGTCAGTAATAATTAACTCGAGCACTGTGTCCGATCATCAGTTTAACACTGTGTGTGACGGGTGAGTCAGTTACTAGTGAAGGACCAACAATATATTCCATTAAAATAATACCCCTTTATCGGAACAGTGCTCACAGAAGAAGACACCAAACCAGGATGAGGGAAGGATTACTTGTTTATGACAGCTTAGAAGGAGGCTGTTAGATACTTTGCTCAGTTGTTTGGGTTAATCCAGGGATGTGCACAGACCACATCAAACCCACTTGAGATTACTTTCCAGCGTGACTGGAGACTCCAGTGTAGCTGCAAGGGCTGAGTCGATGGGTAACGCACAGAGAATAATAAGTATTCCGCTTTGGATACTGTTGGGGGTGGGACAGTCTACCGGGGGGAGCCACAGTGACCGGGTCTCTGGCACTGAGTCTGCCTCCGTGGCTCAGAAGGGGAGCGGGGGGGAGAAACAGAGTACAGTAGTGATAGGGGGTTCCATAATTAGAGGAGCAGAAAGCAGATTCTGTGGATGTGAAAGAGACACCCAAATGGCATGTTGTTCCCCAGGGTCAGGGTCAGAGATGTCTCGGATCGGGTCCACTACATTCTAAACGGACAGGGTGAACAGCCGGAAGTCATGGTATATATTGGTAGGAAAAGGGAGGAGGTCCTGAAGAGTGAATAAAGGGAGTTAAGCAGAAAGCTGAAAAGCAAGACCTCGAGGGTAGTAGTCTCTGGATCACTGCCCTTGCCATGTGCCAGTGAGGGTAAGAACAGGATGATCTGGCAGATGAATGCATGGCTGAAGAATTGGGGCAGGGTTTCAAATTTCTGGATCATTGGAAACTCTTCTGAGGAAGAGATAAGCTGTACAAAAAGTACGTGTTACACCTGAACCCGAGGGGTACCAATAACCTTGGGGGCAGGTTTGCTAGAGCCTTTGTGGGGAATTTAAACTAATTTGGCAGGGGGGTGGGAACCAGAGTGATGGGGCTGTGGATGGGGCAGTTAGCAGATGCAGAGTGTAGTGAGACTGTGAGGAAGGACAGGCAGATGATAGGGCAAAATTTCAGTCAGTGGGACGAGTTAAAGTATAACCAGGGGCCAAAATCAAAAGGGTGATGAATACAGGACTGAAGGTGTTATATTTGCATGCAGTATACGGAATAAGGTAAATGATCAGTTAGAGGTTGGCGGGTGTGATACTTAGAAAGAGGTGACATAGGATTAGAAGATGTAGAATCTTTGTGGGTAGAGTTAAGAAACTGCAAGAGTAAAAAGACCCTATTATACAGGCCTTAGAACAATAGACAGGATGTGACTACAAACTGCAATGGGAGATAGAAGAGGCATGTTAAAAGGACAATGTTGCGATTATCATGGGGGGATTTCAATATGCAGGTACATTGGGAAAATTGGTTGGTGCTGGATCCTAAGACAGGGAATTTGTAGAATGCCTATGAGATGGCTTTTTAGAGTAGCTTGTGTTTCTGCCCACTAAGGAAAACAGCAATTCTGGATTGGGTGTTATGAAATGACCCAAATTTGATTATGGAGCTTAAGGTAAAGGAACCCTTAGGAGGTGGTAATCATAATATGATAGAATTCATCCTGCATTTTGAGATGGAGAAGCTACAATTGGATGTATCAGTATTACAGTGGAGTAAAGGGAATTACAGAGGCATGAGAGAGGAGCTGGCCGAAGTTGATTTGAAGGGAACACCTGCAGGGATGATACTGAACAGCTGGCTGGTGTTTTTGGAGGAAATTCAGAAGGCACGGGAAAGATACCTCCCAAAGATGAAGAAGAATTCTATAGGAACAATGAGGCAACCATGGCTAACAAGGAAGTCAAAGACAGCATACAAGCAAAAGAGAAAGCATATAATATAGCAAAAAACAGGGAAGGTAGAGGATTGAGAAGTTTTTCAAAAACGACAGACGGCAACTAAAAAGGCTATTAGGAGAGAAAATATGAATTAGGAAGGTAAGCTAGCCAATAATATAAAAAAGTTTTTCCAGATATATAAAGAGTAAAAGAGACGAGAATGGATATCGGACTGCTGGAAAATGATGCTGGAGAGCTAATAATGGTGGACAAAGAAATGGCAGACAAACTGAATACACAGATTCACTGTGGAAGGCACTAGTGGAATGCCAAAAATGCAAGAGTGTCGGGGGGCAGTGAGTGTGGTTGCTATTACTAAGGAGAAGGTGCTTCGGGAGCTGAAAGGTCTGAAGGTAGTTAAGTCACCTGGACCAGATGGACTACACCCCAGGGTTCTGGAGGCAGTGGTAATGATCTTTCTAGAATCACTAGATTCTGGAATGGTTCCCAAGGACTGGAAAATTGTCACTTCATTCTTTAAGAAGGGAAGGAAGCAGAAGAAAAATTATGGATCAGTTAGCCTGACTTCAGTGGTTGGAAAGATGTTAGAGTCTTTTATTAAGGAATAAGGTTTTGGAGTACGTTGGATGTCAAAGTTAGCATGGTTTTCTAAAGGGGAAATCTTGCCTTACGAATCTGTTGGAAATCGTTAATGAAATAATAAGCAGGATAGACAAAGGAAGTCAGTGGGTGTTGTTTATTTGGATTTTCAGAAGGTGTTTCACAAAGTGCTGCTCATTAGGCTGCTTAACAAGATAAGAGACATAGTATTACAGGAAAAATCAGTAATAGCATGGATAGAGATTGGCTGGCTGGCAGGAGGCAGAGGGCGGGAATAAAGGGAGCCAAACGACTTAGACAGATTGGGGAAATAGGCAAAGAAGTGGCAGATGGAGTATAGTGTTGGGAAGTGCATGGTTGTGCACTTTGGCAGAAGTATTAAAGGTGTGGACTATTTTCTAAATGGGGAGAATATTCAAAAATCAGAAATTCAAAGGGACTTGGGAGTACTCATGTAGGATTCCCTAAAAGTTAACTTGCAAATTAAGCTGGTAGTGAGGAAGTCAAATGCAGTATTAATGTTAATTTTGAGAGGACTGGAATACAAGAGCAAGAATGTAATTCTGAGGCTTTATGAGACATTGGTCAGACCGCACTTGGAGTATTGTGAGCAATTTTGAGCTCCTTATAGTCATAGTCATACTTTATTGATCCCAGGGGGAAACTGGTTAATCTAAGAAATGATGTGCTAATGTGCTGGGACATTTTGAATTAAGGAGGAGGGAGTTTTGTGTCTTTTGAAAAGCGTGAAGGTGGATAAGTCCCCAGGGCCTAATGGCATATACCGCAGAATATTGAAAGAAGCAAGTGAGGAGGTTACTGGGGCTTTGACAAAGATCTTTCATGTCCTCACAGCAACAGGCCAGGTCCCAGAGGACTGAAGAGTAACAAACATTATGCCTTTGCTCAAGAAGGCAAATTGGGATAATCCAGGTAATTACAGGCCAGTGAGCCACCTGTCAGTGCCTTACAAGACGCAATGACCATGACTTGGATGAAAATGTAGATGGGTGGATCGGCAAGTTTGTGAATGACACTGAGATTGCTGGGGTTGTGAACAGTGTAAAGGACCATTAAAAAATAGAGTGGGATACAGGTCATATACAGATGGGGCAGACAAGTGTCAGAACGTAATGTTCAGAGATTCACTCATTGATTATTTAAAGCTCTGTATGATTCAGAAGTAAAAACAATACGTAAATTACAATATAATCAACCATTAAGGGTAGAGTGCATCAGTAATAGATTACTTAGAGCATGTGTTTTGCACATGTAGGAAGAACTAAATAATTAAAGCAATAAAGGAGAAGTAGATCATTAATAAATAACTTGAAACTTTTATATAGAATTAATGTTGCTGCAAAGTACATTATTGTGAATATGGAGAGGGGGACCAGTAAATGCTAACTTGAAACAGTCATTAGACAGAAGGAAGCTGATAATAAAGTCAAAGTTGAGTTTATTGTCATAACCACAAGTACATGTCGAAGTCAAAGTAAATTTATGACCAAAGTACATATATGTCACACGTACAACCCTGAGATTCATTTTCTTGTGGGCATCCTCAATAAATCATTAATAGAATAATAACCATAAGAGAATTGATGAAAAACCGCAGGAACTTGGGCGTTCACCCAGTGTGCTAAAGACGAGAGGCCGTGCACAAGTCTTGTGAAAAACATAACTTTCAGCAGCATCACAAGATAAACAAATTATAGACAGCTTTTATTAAAAAAAAGAACGCAGAACAAAGAAACAAGTCCATTTTAGTGCAAGGTGATAATAGGAGAACTAAATCTGTCATTGATCTGTCAGTAGTTTTAGGTCCCTTATTTAAGAAAGGATGTAATGTTGAGGCTTTATAAGGCACTGGCAAGGCCTCACCTGGGGTATTGTGAGCAGTTTTGGGCCCCTTATCTCAGAAAGGATGTGCTGACAGTGGAAAGGGTTCAAAGGAGGTTCATAAGAATGATTTCTGAGAATGAAACGCTTGTCATATGAGGAGCGTTTGATGGCTCTGGGCCTTTACTTGTTGGAATTAATAAGAATGAGGAGGGATCTCATTGAAACCTATCAAAAGTTGTAAGGCCTAGATAGAGTAGATGTGGGGAGGATGTTTCCTATAGGGGGGGAGTCTAGGATCAAGGGGCACAACCTCAGAATGGAGGGTCCTCCATTTAGAATGGAGATGAGGAAGAATTTCTTTAGCCAGAGGGTGGAGAATCTGTGGAATTCCTTGCCACAAGCAGCTGTGGGAGCCAAGTCACCAGGTATATTTAAGACGGAGGTTGATAGGTTCATGATTAGTCAGGGCGTGAAATATTACAGAGAGAGGGCAGGAGACTGGGGTTGAGAGGGAAATGGATCAGCCATGATGAAATGGTGAAGTAGACTTGATGGGCCAAATGGCCTAATTCAGCACCAATGTCTTGTGGTCTTGGATCTCTTAAAGCACAGCATGTTACGCAGATAGAAGAAAGCTGCCGATTTCTCATCACCTTGATGGTTAAGTAAGTCTAGATCTGTATTCAGTACAGTTCTCCAAATATGATAAATTGCTAAAAATACTGTTGGGCAATGTGAGCCAGTCACCTGGAGCTATCTTCATTCATATGCATGGTTAATTTGGCTTTAGAGAATGTTCAAGTGGACTCAGAAATGTTTGGGAACTTCCAGATGGAAAAAGTCAGTTTATTCAGCAGCAACAACCTCACTGTGGTCACCCTAGTGTGCACAGAACCTCTCCAGCAATGGTTATAACCTCACCACTGAAAGGGTCCTCGACCTGTGAGTACGCGCGGCAGCAGGTGATGAGGTTGACATATTGAGGGGCGGGGAGGGAGTCTATACTCACTGGAAGTTTAGAAGTAGAAGTGGTCTTGCAGAAGCGGGCAAGATTCCAAGAGTGCCAATGAGAAGGTGCTTCTTCGAGATTGGACAAGGGGCATGATTTCAGAATCAGGGGCCACCCGTTTAAGACAGGGTGCCTGTCACATAACGTCATGATAAATCATTGTTCCCTATAGTTGTAGGGAATGGATAGGAAGGTAGAGCTGAGGTCCAAATTACATCAGCAGTGGCCTTGTCAACCATAGGTGCGGGCTTGGTGAGTGGGGGGTAGCCCACTCTCTACTCCCTACTGCCGACTGTCTGTGTGCTCTGCCCTCTCTATAGCCCAGTCCAGACCATTTTAAACACGACCTGAGATGACTTTATCAGCTGGCCTCCCAGTTGCAGATTTGTGCATTAAACAACTGATCATTTCTCTTCAGGAGTCGATGAAGATTGCTGGGTCACTGACAGACGTGATGATTGAAGCACAGAGGAGCAAACATCTGGCCTATTTGATAGCGGAGCAGGGCCAGCTGAACAACTCCCAGTCGCCACTGCCAAACTTCAACAAGGTGAGCGACCAGGCAGCACTCTCTGTCTGGGATGCTGGTAGCAGAAAGGGTGTGATGGTCCTTCCACAAGAGCATGAGGGTAAAACAGTCAAGCTCTGCAGGTGTGGTGTGAGAGGTCAGGGGGACTGAGGGAGCCCAAGCAACATGCAGGTGTAGGGTGGAGAAAATTGGGGGGGGGGGTTCAGAGTTGTAGAAGGGACAGGGAGCAATTGTGGCACAAGGGGTACGGCATAGGATCAGGGAATCCAGTAGAAAAGGTGCAGGAACTGAGAATGGGTGGGTGCGGGGGAGTGATGTGAGAGTAAGGGGTCTGTGGCTTTTGAGTGACTGGGTCCAGAAATGCTCGTGGTGTTAGTGTGGCTGCGCTCTGTGAAGACCGGCTGGGTATGATCTGGGAACTGGGTACAAGCCTCAGTTCGGAGCGAGGTAGTGTTTGTGTTGATGCCGTGGCCAGTCCACTGGCCTTGTTCAGGAGGCTCTTAAGCCTCCAGGAGATGTTTCTGCAAAGATGCCAGGGGCTGAGCTCTGGCTTTGTTGCTTTCGTGTTTTACCATGGCCTGTCACTCCTTTGTCTTCATTTCCAGATAGTTCGACGACAGTCCCAGCGCAGGAAGTCCGGCCTGGGAGCTCTGCTCTTCGGTAAGTTTATTTTCTGCTGTTCTGAGACGCGCACTTGCATTTTCCTGAATCTCAGTGTGAAAGGAGGACTAATTCTATGCAAAAGCAATCTACTCATCCTCTCCTTCCCCCCTCCCCAACCCCACTCTCCCCACAGCCAGCAACAACTCTCCTCTGCAGACACAAATCGCTTTTAAACACTTTCAAACACTTTTAAATTGCTTTTAATTGAATCCATCTCCCCCTGGCAATGCGTTTCAGACCCCCAACCAATAAGTGGGGTGGGGGGAGGTAAAAAAAAACTTAGTCCTGTCATTCTTGGTTCTTCACTTGCCTTCATTCTGTGCCCCCTCTTTCTTCCCCCTTCAGCCAATGGGAGCAGATACCCTTGATATATACCTGTATCAGATCCCCTCGCAACCTCCTCTGTTTGTAACGATCTGCAGACTCAGGGCTCATTAGTAGAAATTAACAAGGAATATCTATTCAGAGAATAATGCAAGGAACAATCAAACTAAGAGCTCATTTACTGGGGACTTGAGCACACAGAACAGTGGGTCACCCAGAACTCGAATCCAGAATTCAGCCATGAGTACTGGTCCAGAATAATCTTAAGTAGAACATATTAACATGAAGACCATATTGACAGACAGAAAGATGAGCACGTACACTAAAAACAGAATACTGCAGTGCTGCATTTATTCTATCCTGACTTATGGAAGTGAATGCTGGACCATTTCTCCAGCAATGGAAAAGAGACTAGAAGCAGCTGAATTATGGTTCTACAGGAGAATGTTAAAAATATCATGGACCACACACACATCAAATGAAGAACCCAAGCAGTTCGATCACTCATACCAACAATAAGAGAAAGACAATTCAGATTCCTAGGACACATCATGTGGAAAGATGAACTAGAAAAACTCATACTCTCTGGAAAGATTGAGGGGAGCAAACCTAGAGGAAGACCTCGGTTTATGTACATCAAAAGCATAGCCAGGTGGCTACACATCGAGGAAATGGAAGTCATCCAAAAAACGAAGGATAGATCTATATGGAAAACCATGGTCACCAAAGTGCACATCGGATATGGTACCTGGACAGACAGACAGAACATACTGTAAAACACAGGAAGCTGGAGGAACGCAGCAGGCTCGGCAGCATCTGCCAATAAGAGTAAACAGTCGACGTTTCCTTATGAAGGGTCTCGGCCCGAAACGTCGACTGTTTCCCCTTTTCTATAGATGCTCCCTGACCCGCTGAGTTCCTCCAGCATTTTGTGCATGTTGCTTTGGAATTCCTTCATCTGCAGACTTTCTCTTGTTTTGTGATAAAATACAGGAAACCTGTGCGGGTCGAAATTCAAAACAAGTCACGAAAGGCATAGGGAAACCGTAATCTCTTAATGAGTGTGACGAAAAACACAGTGACAGCCTAATAATAAAAGTAGTTATTAAACAACTCTAATAAACTCATAAATTACACTCGGGAACATCGAGATCTGCCACAACATGGCGCCCCCTGCTGGTCTGAGGGTTTCATGACATTGTTCCAACAAGAACAACTTTAGCAGCTCTACTCAATTCACAGAACTGAAGGTCTTCATCTCTGGAATCTCTTTGGAAATCACTTCCATGCCTTTTTCAAAGCCTTCACATCATTCCCGAAGTGGAATGACACTCTACAGTACTTTACCTGAGGATAAACTAGTGAACTCCAGGATCTGTTTGCTTTATAAATCACTTCCTCTGTTTGCTCTACCACTTTCAATGAACTATCCACTTTTAGTTCCAGATCTCTCTGTTCTTGTACCCGTCATTCAGAATTGTGCCTCGTCCCAGTTGCTCCCAAAATGTAACACTCTAGAATTTCAGCATTAAAGTTTAATCTGCCGCCGCACTACTGGCCCTTGCTTGCCTGCCTAAGGTTTCATTGTGGTTCACTGTGCCTTCGTATTTCTGAGATCTGGGCCCTCGTATCCATCCTAATCGTCTGCGCAGAAAGAGAAGTGTGCAAAGTTCAAAACTTCAAAGTAAAATTTATTATCAGAGTACATATATGTCATCACATACAACCCCGAGATTCTTTTTCCTATGGGCATACTCAGCAAATCTATAGAACAGTAACAGTAAACAGGATCAATGAACCACAAACTTTGCAAATGCAAATATAAATAAATAACAAGAGCATGAAATAACAAGATAAAGTGAGATCATTGGTTGTGGGAACATCTCAAGAGCCTGGTGGTTGAGGAATAGTAACTGTACTTGAACCTGCTGGTGAGGGTCTTGAGACACCGGTACCTTCTGCCTGATGATGGCAGCAGGGAGAAAAGAGTGTGGCCTGGGTGGTGGGGATCTTTGTTGATGGACGATGCTTTCCTACAAAGTGGCAGAGCGGGTAAAGCTGCTGCCTCTCAGCTCAGCGACCCGGGTTCAACCCTGACCTTGGAATCGGCACCTTCTTCCCGTGACCCAGGGTGCTCTGAATCCTAAAGACATTCAGGTTGGTGTGTTAATTGCTCAGTGAGTTGTCCAGTTCCAGGGGAGTTAATGAGATTAATGTAGTGTTAGTGTAAATGGTTTTGTTGATGGTCAGCACAAAGATGCTTGTTCCCATATTATATTGCTCCCTGAAAGCAATGGTCCTTGTACAAGTCAAAGGAAACTCCTAATTCAAGTTCAGGTTTAATTGTCATTCAGCCATACACATGAATACAGCCAAATGAAACAGCATTCCTCCAGGGTCAAGGGGCAAAACACAGTCCCAGCAGTCACGCACAGCACAAGATACAGTTAGCACATATAATTATAATAAAAGTAAAACGTGCTGTCATGAAAATAATAATAATGGTAAAGCCCAAGTCCTTGAGATGTCTGGCCTGTAGAAAGGTGGTGCATGAGATGATTGTCCTGTAGCCATGTTTCAGCAAAAACAAGTACACAGCAGTTCCTCATCACAGGTTCATGCAGCTGCAGACAAACGCAATCCAGCTTGTCTTCTTGTACGTTTCTCTCCAATAGGAAAAATAACTTTTGACAAATCTTTTCCCTGTTATTTACCAACTTTCTGTCTGTGGTACAACCGAACCTCTGGTCTGAATGGAAATGTTTACACCATAAGATACAGGAGCAGGATTAGGCCATTTGGCCCATCGAGTCTGCTCTGTCATTTCATAGTGGCTGATCCATTTTCCCTCTCGGTCCCAATCTCCTGCCTTTCTCCATGTAATCCTTCACGCCCTGACTAATCAAGAATCTATCAACCTCTGCCTTAAATGTATCTAAATGCTTGGCCTCCACGGCTGCCTGTGACAACGAATTCCACAGATTCGCCACTCTCTGGCTAAAGAAATTCCTCCTCATCTCCGTTCTAAAAAATGCCCCTCTATTCTGACACTGTGTCCTCTGGTCCTAGATTCCCCCACCATAGGAAACATCCTCTCCATATGCACTCCATCAAGGCCTGTCAGCTTTCAATAGGTTTTAATGAGGTGATTCTTCTGAACTCCAGTGTGTACGGAAGAGGCACCTTGAGGCATCTTACCCGAAACAATCAGCAGAGCGGCAGTATTTCCCTCACAATTGTCGCTGTATCTTCTTAAAAAAGTACTAAGTTGTTCAAAGGAATAGAGCATGTTGGATGGAAGCAAGTTCAGAGAGAAAACAAGGAAATACAAACTGGGTTTAGAAAGCTTGTGAACAAGCACAGGGTCCTGTGAATAGTGTTATTGAGCTGTGGGCACGAATAAGCCAAGTAGGATTATGATCTCGAGACACCAACTGATACTTGACTTGATGAAAGGACAGCGCTGTGCATTAACATTCAAGGTGTTCGGAAAGACTCAGGAATGGGGAAAGGAAGTGAAGTGTTGTTACTAATCTTGGAAGATCATGCAGTTCTGGACGTTTGGTCCCAGATCAGGGAGTCTACAGACCCCTTGCTTAATGGCATAAAAAAGGTTAAGAACCCCCTGGATTAGACAAAAGATGAACAGCGAGGAGGACAGGAATAGACTGCAAGAGGATGTCCGTACACTGGCTCTATGGGCAGGGGGCATGGCAAGTGGAACTTGGAGGAGTGTGAAGTACCACAGGCCAGTATGAGCAGGGAGAATATCTCTGCGATGGCGGAGTAACGAGCGTGCACCAGGGGAGAATCTGGGAGTACCTTTCTCTAAGTTCACCAGGGGCCCAGGACGCGCTGAGGCAGCGGTTAGTAAAGCAAATGGGATCCTGGTATTTGTGACTGGAAGTACAGACCACAAGGGCAAGGAGGTTATGTGGACCCTATTATGTATCACTGGCTGGATCACACCTAGAGCACATTACCAATGCCAGTGACAGGATGTGAAGGTTGTCCACAGCGTTCAGAATATTGGCCAGAAGATGCAGGAGTCATGAGGGGAAACCTTTCTACAGCTGGGAGATGCGACTGGGAACTTCCTCCCCGTAGGGCTCGTGGAAACGGGATTAGATAAGGAATAGTAAAGACGCGCACACAGAGAAGGGTAATTCACAGGATTCTGGGGAGAGGGTGGGAGTTCAAATTGCAACCCAGAGTCATAGAGAAGTACAGCATAGAAACAGGCCCTTCAGCCTGTCTAGTCTATGCTGAAACCAGAGGTAGAATTGATGAGCTGAATGGTGTCCTGTGCCCTTAAAATACTAGAAAACAAATAAACAAACATATTCTTAAAAATATTAAGAATTAAGAATGTAATTCTCACCGCACCCCTTCTGGGAACTATTTTTTCCCTAGAATACTTCTTCCCCCCACAACTCTCCCCTCACTATTTGCCTCCACTACTTGCCCCTCCCTTCCTCTCTACTGTTGCAGTCGTCCCACCCCCTCTCCTCTCTCCCCTTCTCCTGCTGCCTTGTCTGCTCACGTACCTGCTCTCTCCACCGTTCTCGCTGACAGGGGACAATGAAGATGCCGAGGCACTCAAGGCAAAGAACATTAAGCAGACGGAGTTGGTGGCAGATCTGCGAGAGGCCATCCTGCAAGTAGCTCGGCACTTTCAGTGCCTGGACCCCAAAAATTGTACTATTGTAAGTAGATCACACAGCCCACGCAGTGTCCACGCACCTCTCGGGGAAGGTTTTCTGTGTTGTAGATCAGATAGCCTCAGAAGGTCATCACCCTGAAACCTCTCCACAGGTGTTATCCAGCATTTTGAATTGTGTTTCATACTCACAGTATTTATTGAAGTTTGCTCTGTTAAATTTCAAGCAGATTTCTGCGTAAAAACAGCACGCGTTTGGAACTTCACACCAGAAGTTCACACCGCTGTAGTTATACATGGAGACCACACGGGGGAGCAGTTGGATGCTGTTGGGTACTGAGGGCCGTCTTCCATTAGCCACCAGCTACCTGTCCCTACTTATTGTTGCTGGATTGGAGGCTAAGCACTGGGTAGTGAGAAGTTTCTTTCTCCGAGGGGAGTCCCCACAGATGCACTGGCAGCAGGAGAGGATGCAAACCTTTCCCCATTAATGATTGAACCCATTGGCTGCTGGGGGAGCTCAAGGGTCAGCGTTTCCCAGTTGTTGAAATGGTTGGGTGGTGTCAGAGACCAGCACTCACAAAATGCTGCAGGAACTCAAGTCGTGCAGCATGTATGGAGGGAAACAAACAGTCAACACTTTGGACCAATACCTCTTAGAATCAGGATTAAAATCGCCGGCATATGTTGCAAAATTTGTTAACTTTGTAGCAGCAGTACAATGCAATACATAATAATGGAGAAAAATTGTGAATTACAGTATGAATATATATATATATAAAATATCAGACTGTGATATAGCCAGTTAGAGTGCTCTCTGCTGTGCCTCTGTCAGAATTTGCGAGTGTTTTTGGTGACATATCTGGTCTCCTCAAACTCCTGATGGAATAGCCGCTGTCTTGCCTTCATCAGGATTCAACAGTTTGGTGCGTGTTGAACCAGATTTCCAGCATCCCCAGTCTCTCGTGTCTCTGCCGCAGAGTGAGTGCTCAGGAGTGGGGAGCATCCTAGTTTGTCCATAGCGGTGTCTGCTGAGGGCTGGTGGCGGCTGTCTACGTGACCCCAGTGTGCGGTGGGATGGGTGCGATTGGGGGGGGGTGGTCGGCAGTGAGCTGGAGAAGTCAGAACAAGGAATGAGGGTGCTGGAGGAATGTGTGTGTGAGAGGGATAGGGAGGAGTGGAAATGGGCAGACTTTGGAGGTGGTTGGGTCAAGTGCTGAAGTGAGGGGCGAGGCTGAGCACATGGGGCCTGCCAAACCGGTAGAGTTAAAGAACGTAGACCAGTACAGCGTGGAGCAGGCCCTTCAATCCGCCATCTCTATGACGACCATGACAGCAATTCAACTCATCCCATTCCAGATACATAACGGGGTGAGGAATTTCTTCAGCCAGAGCGTGGTGAATCTGTGGAATTTGTTGCCAAGAGAGGGTTGTGGAGGCCAAGTCATTGGATGTACTGAAGGCAGCGATTGACAGGTCTTGGTTGGTAAGGGAGTTAAGGGTTAGGGGAGAGAACGCGAAAGAATAGAGTTGAGAAGTAAGTCACCCATGATTGAATGATGGAGCAGATTCAACAGACCGAAGGGCCTAATTCTACTCCTATGGCCTGGTATCCTTCTGTATCCTTTGCCGTCTACAGTCATTGCTAATTCTCACATTGACCGCAAACTAAATAACCAGACCACCTACATTTTCATGTTCATTTACTGTATATCACAAACAGAGGGCCCAGCACTGATCCCTGTGAAACGCTCCAGTCACGGACCTTCAATCAGAGAATTCCTCCATCGCTATGTTGTGTCTTCAGTGACCAAGCCAATTTTGTACCCATTGGCCCAGCCAATTTGTAAGGGGAGAGATGGGCAAATTCGCAAGATAAACCTTTATGTTGCATTCAAGAAAATGAAGTTTTTCCCTGTGTCTGCTTTCTTAAATTGTTCACTGCCCACTGAGTTATGAAGGCACTCAAAAGTTATTCAATGATTTTCACGTTTATCATATATTGTGCTTGATTTCGATCATGCCCACACCACTTTGCCCCCTCCCCAATCCACTCCACCTATAGAGAGCTTTTTATCACTGCCTGACTGTGCAACCTGCCTCCTTTACAGGAGCTGACGCCGGATTATTCCATGGAGAGCCATCAGAAGGACCACGAGACCTACATTGCTGTGTCCCGAAATCGAAAGCGCAGAGCCAAAGCCCTCCTGGATTTTGAACGCCATGACGACGATGAGCTGGGATTCCGAAAAAATGACATCATCACGGTAGGTAGAGCCATTCACATATCGCATCCATTTGCTTGTGCCTAAAAGAGTGATGGAAGCAGAATTCCTCGTTATATTTAAAGAATCTTTGGGTTTGTGTTTGCAGAGCCGTGATCTGCAAGGTTATGAACCCTGTGATGGAAAGAAGGGTGCCATTGTGTTTTCGTTATGTGCCGTGTTGTATGACATGGGCGATCATGCTCTTTCTGTGACCATGATTGTTCTTGGCAAATTTTCTACAGAAGTGGTTTGCCATTGCCTTCTTCTGGGCAGTGGCCTTATAAGAGAGGTGACCCCAGACATCATCAATATTCCTCAGAGGTTGTCTGCCTGGCATGAGTGCTTGCATAACCAGGACTTGTGATATGCACCGTAGCTTCATGTGACTGATCGGTGGGGGTGGGGGGAGGGCTAAGCAGGTGCTACACCTTGCCCAAGCGTGACCTGTAGGCTAGCGGAGGAAAGGAGCACCTTACACCTCCTCTGGTTGAAATGCATCTCCACACCGCCACCCCATCCCAGTGTACTGTCGCTAAGTCTGTTGGCAGTACAAAGTCAGGTGGGCTGGCAACGTGATGTTGTATTCTGGCGCATTAATCCAAGCTTTTTTCAGCAATCAGAAAAGAGACACAAAACTTCTTGCTTCACAATCATTTTATTAAGTGTTAAGAGAACAAAGAAATTTGAAAGCAGACAGTAACAGAAAGGAGAAAAGAAGCAAAAAGATGGCTGACAACACACATCAAAGTTGCTGGTGAACGCAGCAGGCCAGGCAGCCCACGGATAAGGAGCATTCCATTCAAATTTGTAGATAAGAGTCAACCAATCATAGACCCTCTATTCAAATAGTGCAGGACCAGAGAATCTTCCAGAGCTTTCCAGAATGATACAAAGAACTGAAACCACTAGGAGACACACTGAACAACTGTATCCAGTTACATGTATGTATGTAGTTATAAAAAATACAAGCAGGTAATTAATTTTAAGCTGCAAAGAAAATAACAAACAGTCTAATCTAAGGATTAAAGTCTATTCTAAGAATTAAATAGTCTAATTAAAGAATTAAACAGTCTAGTCCGGTGGTGAGGAGGATGCAAAGAGCCTACAAACAGATATGGACAGGTGAAGTGAGAGGGCAAGAAGTTGACCACCTGGGTCCTCAAGTCTGTTTCATAAGATTAGAGCTGATGTACCCCAAACCTCAAATTCCCCTTCGCCCTCAATTCCCTGATCTTTCAAAAATTTATTTACCTTCACTTAAAGTACTTCTAATGATTTAGCCTCCACAACTCTGTAGGGCAGAAAGTTCCAAAGATTTACAACGCTATGTGAGAAGAAATTTCTGTGTACCACAGTTTTAAAAGACCATCCCCTTGAAGCTGCATCTCCTCGTTCAAAACTCTTCCATTAGTATAAACATCTCGACGTTTATCCTGTCAAGCCTCCTGAGGACCTTGCAGCTTTCAATAAAGTCATGCTCACTCTTCTAAGTTCCAAAAGCATTCAGACTCAAATTGTTTAGCTTCTGCTGATAAGACAAGCTATCCATCCCAGGAATTAACCTGGTGAATCTCCTTTAGACCATCTCCAATACTACTATGTCCTTTCTTGGACATTCCTGCCACTGCCTGTAAGGAATTTGTACGTTCTCCCTGTGACCGTGTGGGTTTCCTCCACAGTCCAAAGACGTGCCGATTGGCAGGTTAATGGTCGTTGTAATTGTCCTGTGATTAGGCTGGGGCTGAATCAGGGGATTGCCAGTTGGCGTGGCCAGAAGGGCCTATTCCACTCTGTATCTCAATCAATAAAAAATAAGAAAACAAATAAGATGGACAAAGGATACGGTAGCACTGGAAGCAGCCGAAAGGATATCTCCTTTGTGAAGACAGAATCAGAACTTGAAATTAATTGTTCCACCATTTTTTCCCCATTATAAAGACTCCATTTCTGACTACAATGAACCTTCATTTGTCTTGACTAACTGTTTCCTCATCAGTCAGTTTCTATGTTCTCTGCAATCTCCCTCTCATTTTATTTCTCTAGTACAATCCCTGATTTATTTTGAAATCCAAAGTTTAGCCTCCTTTGCTGCTTTTTACTCCAGTCGGGAATGAACCATTGTTATCATTCATCAGTGAGCTCTGTAAAAGTTTCCGGTTGCCTCTCCACAGTCAAGCTTTACAGTGTTTATAGATAAGGCATGTGAGTATGGAGGGATGTGGACATTGTGTAGAAGGGATTGGTTTAATTAGGTGTTTAGTTGCTGGTTCAGTGCGACATCGTTGGTCAAAGTGCCTGTTCCTATGCCCTAATGTTGTATGAGGAATGCTGCAAGTCCAGCTCACTGATTTATTGGCGGACGGCGGGGAAGCTGCAGGGCCTCGGTCGTAGGGGTGACTGGGCCTCAAGCCGCAGTGTCGCCTGTTTACGGCTGCTCAGGAGCCAGGCGTCCGAGCTGGAGTCGATGCTGCCACCCAGTGTTCACACGGCAGAAGACAAGATGTATTGTGTTTGACTGCAGATTTCTACAACTTTCATGGATTTAGGGTCTTGGATATAGTTTTATTTTGTGTGACTGTATTTTACTGCTATCTTGTATGTGCTGTGTGGGACTGTTGGTACTGTGTTTTGCATTTTGATCCTGGAGTAATGCTGTTTCATTTAGCTGCATTCATGGATATTCATGTACGGTTGAATGACGATTAAACTTGAACTATGTTCTAGTGTTTCCCAATTTATCACACCCATCTCTCACATCATTGTTTGCCTTTTATCGATTCGGGATGCTAGCTACAGAATCTGTCTCTGCTCCCCCACCCTACATCTTAATGAAGAATTCTTTTCAGTATTGGTTGTCTTTCCCTAAGGGAACCCCCTCCCACCTCCCACTTCCCCAGAGGAAGATTAGTTATTATTCCTTTCTTCATTACACAGTTCCCAGTCTGGAATGGCGTGCTCTCAACACACTGAGTCATGGAGATGTACAGCACAGAAACAGGCCCTTCAGCCCAGCACAGTCATGCTGACCCCTTTGTCTAGCTACAGTGATCCTGTTTGTCCACATTAATACCTACGGTACTGTGCAAGAGTTCTAGGTACATACCTGTAGCTGGGGCGCCTAAGACTTTTGCACAGTAGTGTAGTAATTTTGTGTGTTGCACTGTACTGCTACCACAAAAAAATCGTTAACATATGTGAGTGATGATAAACCTGATTCTGAAATGTGTCTCTATTGTGGACTGAGAGTGGGAAGGGGGTAGGGAGAGGGGAATCATGTTTGGGGAAAAGGAGAAGGGAGCGGGAAGCACCAGATAGACATTCTGTAATGATCAATAAACCAATTGTTTGGAATCAAGTGACCTTGCCTGGTGTCTCAGGGCAGGGTGTATCTGCACCCACACCAACCACCTCCCCACCCTGCCACCTGACCCACACCCCTCCCGCGGTGCTCCACCCTCACCATTCCAAACATCCTTTGCTCCCACCAGATTTATAAACTCTCTCTCCACTCCATATTAACAAAGAGAGTACTAGGCAAAAGTCTTTGGCACCCTAGCTTTTTAAGTGTGCCTAAGACTTTCGCACAGTACTGTATTTAAGTCAGTCTAAATGCCTTCCTATCGGAATACATCTTAAATACGGTAATAGTATTTGATTCTAGTACACCCTCTGGTAGTAGATTCCTGGTATCAAGCACTCTCTATATATAAGAAAAAATACCCCAAGGAACCCCGTTAAATTATGCTTTCAGTTTAAAACTATGCCTCTTGTTTTTAATACCCTTGCCATGGGAAAACATTTGACTATTTACCCCATCCCTGCCTCCCATAATCTCATATACTTCCATCAGGTCACACTCAGCTTCCGGTCCAGGGAAAGCGAACCCAGCTTATCCAATTCCTCCCCACAACTGAGGGCCTCCAGTCCAGGCAACGTCTTTGGAAATCTTCTCTCTGCTCCCTCCACTGCAACCACGTCCTTCTTCTGCTGTGGTGAGCAGGACTTTGCACAGTACTCCAACAGTGCCTTAGCCATTGTTTTAATGTCCCTGCTCATATATTCTGTGCCCTGACCTATGAGGACAAGGATGTCTATGCCTTCTTCACAACCCTGTGAATCTATGTTGCTGCTTTTAGTGAACCATGGTCTCTATTCATCGGCGTTCCTTACATTCATACCATTTACTGCACATACACATTCTCTCTTCTCCTCGTCATGAATGAAATTGACATCATGAATGGCTGCGATGCTTTGCTCCTAGATGAGCTCAACTCCTTTTAGGCACGCATTGAAAGGGAGAATAAAACTACACCTGTGCCAACCCCTGCAGCATCCGGTGACTCCGCGATCTCTGTCTCAGAGGCCAACGTCAGAACATCTTTCAAGGGGGTGAACCCTCGCAAGGTGTAGGCCCTGTTGGCGGACCTGCTGGGTCTCTGAAAACCTGTGCCAACCAGTTGGTGGGAGTGTTCAAGGACATCTTCAATCTCCCAGTGCTGCAGTCGGAGGTTCCCACCTGCTTCAAAAGGACGACAGCCGTACCAGTTTGGAAGTTTGGGAAAGAGTTTGCAGAAGTTTCAGCTCCAATTGAGAAGCCATCATCAGTGTGCAGTTGAGGGTGTTGTCTCCTTGGAATGCCAGCTTCTACACTCCTCTGGGGTTCGAATCGACAGTGACAAGATGTCATGATCTGGGTGGCTGGTTCAAAACGCTGTGAGCAGTTTAGCAGTAGAAGATTTTGATTTATTGGCTTTGAGGGAGGATCATTGGGACTGCGCTCTGACGATGGCCTCTCGATTGGAGCCAAAACGTCTGCAAACACTTTGCCGAGCTCAAACTTCCAAATAGCCAACCCGAGCTGCCAATATTCCGCAATATTTCAATCATAACAGTGCCTAAGAGGAGGAGGGTGAGCTGCTTCAATGACTATCACTGGCACTTACATCTTCTGTGATGAAATGCTTTGAGAGGTTGGTCATGACTAGAACCAACTCCTGCCTAAGCAAGGACCTGGACCCACTGCAATTTGCCTACCAACACAATAGGTCTGCAGCAGATGCAATCTCAATGGCTGTCCACTAGGCCTTGGATCACCTGGACAATTGCAATACCTATGTTAGGCTAAAGACTAAAGCACAGCATTCAACACAATCATATCTTCAGTTATAAACAGCAAGCTCAAAGACCTGGGCCTCCGTACCTCCCTCTACAACTGAATCCTTGACTTCCTCGCCAGGAGACCACAGTCAGTGCGGATCGGAAGTAACATCTCCTCCATGCTGACAGCCAACACTGGCACACTTCACAATGTCAGTAAGGCCAAGGAATTGATTGTGGACTTCAGGATGGGAAAGTCCAGGGAATACACACCGGTCCTCATCGAGGGATTAGAAGTGGAAAGGGTGAGCAGTTTCAAACTCCTGGGTGTCACCATCTCTGTGGATTTACCCTGACCCCAACATATTGATGCAATTACAAAGAGGGCACGACAGTGGCTATAGTTCATTAGGAGTTTGAGGAGATTTGGTATGTCACCAAAGACAGTCACAAATTTCTACATATGTACCGTGGAGAGCATTCTAACTGGCTGCATCACCATCTGGTACGGAGGGGCCACAGCACAGGATCAGAAAAAGCTGCAGGAAGTTGTAAACTTTGCCACCTCCATCATGGGCACCAGCCTCCCCAGAATCCAAAACGCCTTCAAAAGGCAAAGCCTCAAAAAGGTGGCGTCCATCATTAAGGACCCCCATCACCCAGGACATGCCATCTTCTCATTGCTACCATCAAAGAGGAGGTACAGGAGCCTGAAGACACACACTATGATTCAGGAACAGCTTCTTCCCCTCTACCATCCGATTTCTGAATGGACGATAAACCCTTCAACATTACCTCAGGAGTTTTTCTCACTACTTATTTAATTTTACATATAGTGATTTATAGTTTTCATTATTATGAATTGCAGTGCATTGCTGCCACAAAACAACAAATTTCACGATATATGCCGGTGATATTCAACCTGGTTCTAATTCTGATTCCCCGCTCACATCAGGCAGAAGATAAAAAAGCATGAAATCACATGCCATCAGGTTCAAGGGCTAGCAGCCTTCTATCCTGTTGTTATAAGGCTACTAAAATAAGATGGTCTCTTGACTTCACCATTGACCTCGCTATGGCCTTGCACCCTATTGCCAACCTGCACTGCTGTTTCCCTGTAGCTCTTCAGCGTAGTGGTTAGCACAACGGTTTACAGTACCAGAGACCCGGGCTCAATTCCCAGTGCGGTCTGTAAGGAGTTTGTACATTCTCCCCGTGACCGCGTGGGTTTCCTCCAGTTTCCTCCCACAGTCCATTGGTCATTGTAAATTGTCCTGTAATTAGGTTGGGGTTAAACTGGGGGATAGTGGGCAGTGTGGCTCAAAAGACCGGAAGGGACTACTCCATGCTTTGTCTCAATAAATAAGTACATACATACATACATATATAAATTTATTCTGCACTCACTTATTGTTCTACCATTCTATCTCTGGTGAATCTATGGAATTTGTTGCCATGGGCTGCAGTGGAGGTCAAGTCATTGGGTGTATTTAAGGCAGAGATTGATAGGTATCTGAGTAGCCAGGGCATCAAAGGTTATGGTGAGAAGGCGGGGGAGTGGGACTAAATGGGAGAATGGATCAGCTCATGATACAATGGCGGAATGGCTGACTTCTGCTCCTTTGTCTTATGGTCTTATGATCTCAACGCACCTTTGTAATAGTCTATTGCACAATGGGAGGAGAAGATGTCCAGGATGGGTGGGGTCTTTGATTATGTTGGCAACTTTACCGAGGCAGCAAGAAGTGTAGTCCATGGAGGGGAGGCTGGTTTTTGTGATGTGCTGAGCCATGTTGAGAGCTCCCTGCGGTTCTTTACGGCCTCAGGCAGAGCAGTTACCACAGCAAGCCATGATGCATCCGGATAAGATGTTTTCTGTGGTACATCTAGAAGAACTGGTGTGGGTTTACGGGGATATGCCAAGTTAGGATGTCAAATAGGCGTAAGGAACATGCAAAAGGTGGCAGGGCACTTGGAATGTGAATCTACAGGGATGTCCATAGTTCCCTGGAGGTGGCATAGATTGGTAGCTGTCAGTATCTGGCCCTGCCTGGGATAAGGAACACGCAGACAATGGTCTCAGAGCCCAAGAGAACAGTATCTCACCCTTCAACCATTGAAATATTTTTCTCAGCTTGCCTCCTGCCTCTCTGTCTGAAGTTCTGCAAGGTTCAAGGCCTGCTCCAGGACAAATAGACAAGCCACAAGTTCGGTTTTCTGAGGCATTGAACATGTGGAAGCGAAAGCAACATCCCTCCCTCAACAAAGCGGTTAAAAAGTATTGGATGGACAGTCAGTGCCATTCCTCAACCACACGGTTTACACTGTAGGGTGTCTGATGATCCTGCTAATTCATGTGAAGTGACTAGTTTTCGATCAGGTGCTCTGCAAACCCGGTTGTTCTTGCAATGTTCTTTGTTGCTTTGGTTGTTGAATCTCGAAGCCTGTATTTCCATGTAACTGAGGTGGACACTTGTACCTTTCAGATTATCTCTCAGAAGGATGAGCATTGCTGGGTGGGAGAGCTGAACGGTCTACGAGGTGAGTGCCTCACATTGCCCTTCAGTCTGTCAGCTTCGTGGATAGTCAACCTGGGTCGATTGAGGGGCGTTCGGGCTTGGGACAGACTCCTGCCCACCTGGTTACAGTCTGGACAGGTAGAAATTATATTCACAACAGCTTCTGCAGATGCCGGAAATCCGGAGCAACAATAAACACACAAAGTTCAGGAGGAGCTCAACAGGTCGGGCAGCATCTATGGAAGGGAATGAACAGTCAGCGTTTTTGGCCGAGACTCTCAGAAAGAAGGGGGGAGGGGGAAGAAGCCAGAATAAGAAGGTGGGGCTGGGCAAGGAATACAAGCCGGAAGGTGAGAGGTGAAGTGCAGTGAGGGGGAAGGTAGATGGGTGGGTCGGGGAGGGAGGGGATGAAGTAAGAAGCTGGGAAGTGAGAGGCGGGAACGGTAAAGGGCCAAAGAAGGAATCTGTTAGGAGAGGAGAGTGGACCATGGGAGAAAGGGAAGGAGAAGGGGCACCAGGGGGAGGTGGTGGGCAGGTGAGGAGAAGAGAAGAGGTAGAAAGGGAGCCGGAATGGGGAATGGAAAAAGAGGGAAGGGGAAAGGGGAGAGGGTTTTAATTCTACCTTACAGCTTCTCACTTCATTTCCCCCACCTCACCCACCCACCTTCCCCCCTCACCTGTCACCTGCCACCTTGTACTCGTCCTCGTCCTTCCCCACGCTATTTCATTTTATTTAGGGATACAGCGTAAAACAGGCCCTTCCAGCTCAGCACCCCACCTGTTTAACCCTTAGCCTAATAACAGAATACTTTGCACTGACCAATTAACCTGACACCCCGTACGCCTTTGGACTGTGGAAGGAAACCAGAGCACCTGGAAGAAATCCATGCAGCCACAGCTAGAACGTACAAACTCCTTTCAGACCGCGCCAGAACTGAACTCCGATACCCCAAGCTGTGACAGCATCACGCTGACTGCTACACTTTCTTCTTCTCCCTTCTTTTCCAGTCCTGATGAAGGATCTCGTCCTGAAACATCGACTGTTATTCCCCTCCATAGATGCTGCCTGACCTTGTTGAGTTCCTCCAGCACTTTGTGGGTGTTGCTCTAGACCAGGGGTTCCCAACCTTTTCTATGTCATGGACCCTTACCATTGACCAAAGGGTGGGTGGACCCCAGGTTGGGAACCCCTGCTCTAGAAATTACATTGTGGGCCATGACTTACCAGAAGTTCCCAACATATAGCAGCACTGACCTGTGAATCATTCTGGCACAGAGGCAGCTTGTTGCTGGTGGAGCCGTTCCTTCAGTCCCACTCCCCACTTTACTCCTCTGCCCCGCAAATTAATCTTCCTCATTTTTAAAATTCGCCTTCTGGATGTTGCTAAGTTCATCATTAAGGAGCTGCTGACGTGCCTCTTTCCTGAACTGCTGGAGTCCAAGTGCTTTACTGTAGAGTTGCCAGGTGTGTCCACCAGTGCTGGAAAGTGAGGCTGAGATGTGAGATTAATCATAGCCTTGACAGCTGGCAGAACAAACTCAAAAGACTGAATAGGCTTCGTATGATAATTCACTTTACCAATACCCCACAGGCAGTGAGACCCAGATCCACACTGACCACACGAGAAAGTTTTTGTCACATACCCTTTTGTTCAAAATCTTAAAATCTGTGCCCTAACCCTCCACCCCCTCTTGAATCACCTGCTGGTGGGAGCTTCAATCTCCCCCCTCTGAGCCACTCATGATCTAGAGCAGGGGTTCCCAAACTGGGGTCCGTGGACCCCTCAACTAACGGCAGAGCTCCAAGGCATTAAAAAGTTCTAGACTGTCTACATCAAGTCACCTCTCAGCCTCAGATGAAATCAGCAGATGCTGGAAACACTCAGCAGAACAGGCAGCATCTGTGGAGAGAGAAACAGTTAATGGTCCAGTTTGACAACCCATCATCCAAACCCTACTCTCAGCTCTCGTCATTGTTAGGAAAGCAGCCACAATCTCTCCCATCCTTACCCTGAGGCTGACCTTGCCCCCCCCCCCCACCACCCTTTAACCCTCATCCTTCTAAACTCTCTGGAATACCGACCTAGATTGTCGAGCCACTCCTCATAGTTACAACCCTTATCCCAGGAATTAGCTTGGTGAATGTCCTCTAAACCAGCAAAGACCTCTTCCTTATTGAGTTGGAAATTGTTACATAACCAGGAAGGTCTGCTGAATGTATTTCAGAAGATCCTCTGTTGCTTTGTCAAATAGTCTAACCTTTGTTCCAGACTGCAGTCTCCAAAGTCACCACTGTAACAGCCCATCAGCTTTGCTTTTCTTCCCCCCTTCTCTCCCTCTCTATCTGCCCATCCGCTTCTCTCCCTTCTTCCTCTCCCACCCTCTCTCCTCTCCCCCTCTCTCTCCCTCCCTCCTTCTCTCCCACTCTCTCTTTCTCTCTCACTTTCTCCCTCTCACCGTCTTACCTGTAGAATTCCCTCAGTAACATTTGGTATCTCTTCACTGTGCTACTTCTCTGGAGTAATTGACCTACCATTAGTGTGAAAAGCTGCTGAGGTTTCTGTGACAAATTTGATTTTGTTTGTTCTTTAAACAACGGTCTTCTTTCAGCACATTGAGAGTTTGCAGTTTGCCCAGTCATGCACAACTCTTCTCTCTTGGCTGGCATCAGAGTCAAAGGTCTTTAACCCACAGACGGCAGACTCACAATGCCCTCCTTTCTCTTCCTCACATTCCTGCCTCTCTCTAGTTTTCAAACGTTCTCTTTCCGACATGCCTGCTCACAACCACACTTTGACTTTTGTCTTCTTTAACTTCCTGCAACCCCATTCTTGCGCCCTCTGACACACCTTGCCCGTTAGCCTGTGAGTAAACCCCTCCCCTCTCACTCATTTCCTCCCCCCACCCCCCGACACACATCAGCCCCATCCAACTAGCTCCCTCCACTCTTGAGTTGGTCTGTTTCCCCAGCTGAGTCATTCTTACCCTTTAATCCGTTCCCCCTTTGGTCTGTACGTGTGGTCACCCGCTCCCCACCCGTTAGGCAGCCGGGCAAGGAGGGGGATGCAGGCATAGCCAGGGAGTGGCAGAGAGAGATGTTACAAAGTATAGATAGATTCATGTGTTCAGACAAACACTTTGTGCTCAACTAGGTCCCTCATGGGAGGCTTAACCAGAAGATTAAAATTCATGAGAACTGAGCAATTGGATTCAGAATGGGTTTGCCTGTGCTTATTAGACGAGGCATTGAGTTCAGAAGTCAAGAGGTTATGTTGCAACTTTATAAAACCCTGGTTTGGCCATGTCTGGAGTATTGCCTACAGTTCTGGTCGCCCCACTCCAGGAAGGATGTTGAGGCTTTGGAGAGCTTTACCAGGATGCTGCCTGGTTTAGAGGCCGCAGGCTATCACGAGAGGCTGGACAAACTTTGGGTTGTTTTCTCTGAAGCTGCAGAGACTGAGGGGAGAACTGATAGAGGTTTATAAGATTATGAGAGGTACAGATAGAGTAGACAGGGAGTATCTTAGAAATGTCTAATACCAGAGGGCACGAGTTAAAGGTGAGAGGGGGTAGGTTCAAGGAGGATGTGAGGGGTAATTTTTTTACTCAAAGATTGGTGGATGCCTGGAATGTGCTGTCTGGAATGGTGGTAGAGGCAAATACATTGGAGACTTGTAAGAGATGTTTGGATAGGCACATGGATGTAAGGAAGATGGAGGGTTGTGTACATTGTGTAGGTTGGAGGGATTAGTTTTTGGGTTTTTTTTAGTTTACTTTTTGGCTGGTTCAGCACAACATTGTGGGCCAAAGGGCCTGTTTCTGTGCTGTACTGTTCTATGTTCTGTGTTCTAAGAGACAGGGTAGTGGTTGATGGGACTTATTCTAGCTGGAGATATCTGTGACTAGTGGTGTTCCTCGGAAATCTGTACTGGGACCTGTTTGTGATGTATATAAATGACCTGGGTGAAAATGTAGAAGGGTCGGAGAGTAAATTTGTAGGTGATACAAGGATTAGGTATAGAACCAGATTGGTGATGTTGTGAATTGCACAAAAGACTGGCAAAGGGTATAGTGGGATAGAGATTAGTTGCAGTTATGGGCCGAGAAATGGTGGATGGAGCTCAGCCCAGCCAAATGTGAAATGTTGCACTTTAGGAGGTTGAACATAAAGAGATGGTACATTATCACAGCAGTTAGCGCAACGCTGTTACAGCTGGGGCATTCCGGAGATCGGAGTTCAATTCCGGCGCCACTCTGTAAGGAGTGTCCATGCATGTCCCCTGTGGAATGTGTAGGTTTTCACCCGGTGCTCCGGTTTCCTTCCACAGTCCAAAGACATACTGGGTAGGTTAACTGGTCATTGTTAATCAGGGTTGCTGGAGCGGTGTAGCTCGTAGGACCGAAAGGACCCACTCCGCGCTGTATCACTAAATAAAAATAATGGAGAGACCCGTAACAGTGTTGATGTGTAAAGGGACCTTCGGGTCCAAGTCCCTCTCTCCCTGGTTGACAGGTGGTGGAGAGGGCGTATGGCATGTGTTCCTTTATTAGTTGAGGAACTGAGTTCAAGAATCAGGAAGTTAAATTGCAGCTTTCTAAAACTCTAACTGTATTAGGAGTCATTCCTGGTTGCCCCATTTAGGAAGGATAGAGATTATTTGGAGAGGATGCAGAAAAGGTTTACCAGGAAGCTGCCTGTTTTAGAAGGAATGTGCTAAAAGGAGAAGTTGGACAAACTTCAATTGTTTACTCTGGAGACTGAGGGGAGACCTGATAAAGGATTATTAGATTATGAGAGGCAATAGATAGAGAGCCTGCATCCCTTTCAAATGTCTAGTACCAGAGGATATGCATTTAAGGTGAGAGGGGTTAAGTTAAAGAGAGATGTGTGGGGCAAGTTCTTCACGCAGAGATGGGTGAGACCCTGGAACTCAGATATGATAGCAACTTGAAGAAGGCTCCAAGCTAGACATATGAATGCCCAGGGTATGGACATTATGTAGGCAGCAGGGATTGTTTAGTTGGACATTTGATTACCAATATAATTATTTCAGGGCAACGCTGTGGGCCAAAGGGCCTGTCGCTGAGCTGTACTGATCTATGTTCTATGTTCTAGAAACAGGCTCACCCTATCCATGCTGGTCATTAAGTGCTCATCTGTACCAATCCCATTTGCCAGCGCTCAGTCTGTAGCTTCCTTTGTCTTGGTAATTCAGATACTCCTCTAGATACTACTTAAATGTTGTAAGAGTACCTGTCTCCGCCACCCCCTCAGGCAGTCTGTTCCAGATTCCAGACTCCCTCTGGATGTACAGTAGTGGATCCAGGTGAGAGGGATGGTGACAACGGTAGATGGAAGTATTTCTGAGGGAAAGCTGGTTGGATATGGGAAGGGCAGGTCAGCTCCGAGGGAGTTAATGGAATTTTATTGAGGACATAAAATCACAACAAAAAGGGAGCTGCAATAGATCATCTAGCCCTTCGAGCTGATTGTGTATTCATCAGGACCTTGGCCGATCTCCTACCTCTGTGTCATTTCTCAACATTGTGCACGTGTCCTTTGATTCCCTTAGTGTTCACAAATCTCTTGACCTCTTTTCTGAATGGGGTTAGTCATTTACCCTCTGCAGTGGTTTGGGATGGAGAATTCCAAAGGTTCATCCTTCGTGTTAAAAAAAACACTTCTCCATATCCTAGTCCCAAGTGGCCAACCTCTTACCTGAGCCGTGACATCAAATTGTTGATTCCCCAGCGAGGGATGCCTCCTCCCTGCATCCATCCCTGTAATGAATTAGTAAAGTTTAATGAGTTCTCCTGCCACTCATCTAAACTTAAGAGAACACTGGCATAGTCTACTCAATCTCTCCTCACACAGCAAACCTGCCACCCCGGACCCATTTTTCTGAATTTTCATTATACTTTCTTTATGACAAGTGCATCCTCTTTTAGGAAAAGAGGCCAAAACTACAAATGATGCTCCAGGTGTGGTCTCACCAAGGTCTGTATAACCGTACAAAGACTCCTTACCCTTGTCCTCTACGTTGTCTCATAATTAAAGTCAATAGAGCAATTGCTTTCCTAACTACGTGTGTTGGCTTTCAGTGTGTACAGGAAACCTAGGTCTCGTTGAACATTAACATGATCCAATCTCTCACTATTTTATAGTCACTCCACATTTTTCCATCTCTCAGATCCCTGGTTTATATTGACAGCAAACTTGAAGATATGGCATTTTAACCCACATCCATCATTGGCAATAGATGGGACACAACGAATAGCTGTCACTGATCCCTGCTGTGCCCTACTAGTCACAGCCTGTGAAGTATCCATTAATTTCTGCTCTTAATGTCAACCAGTTCTCCTCCTTGTTTGTCCATCACTCCTGAGTCTATGTGCTCTCACCATGTTAGCCAATCTCCTCCTTTGTGGGATCTTACCAAACATGCCACATCCTCCCTATTTATTCTCCTGCTGACATCTGCTTAAGTTAGTGCAATGTGATTTTCCTTAAAAAAGGAAATCCACGCCGATCCAGCCCTATGCTAGATGTTGTTTTTCCATCCCTCATTTTCCCAACTACCAGTGTCAGATCAGCAGGTCAGTACTTCCCCGGTTCATATTTGCCATCCATCACTCCACAGAAACCATTCCAAAATGTGTGGGATTGTGAAACAATAGCTATCTTCACTACCTCCATATCGGCCTCTCCCAAATCTCTGGGACGTGGATCATGAGATCGTTGGAATCTGTCTCACTATCTTCTCTAGAACATAGAACAGTACACAATGTTGGCGCTGAACACGATGCCAAGTACATCTCTTGTGCCTGTACATGGTCCATATCCCTCCATTCCCTGCATCTGGAACGGCACTGTCACATCTGCTTCCAGCACTCCTCCCTGGCAATCTGTTCTCAGCACCTACCACCCACTGTGCAACTAAAAGCCAAACATTGCCTCACACACGTGCCTTAAGCTTCCCGCCTCTCCCCTTAAACGCATGACCTCTGATACTTTTTACCTGATACTAATTCCCCTCAGTTCCTCATTCTCACTCGAGTCTTTGTCCATCTGTAGGTTGTTTGCGTCTCCGGTGAAGACGGACACAGCGTTCCTGTTAATTCTTCTGCCTGTTGCTATTTCACGGTGGATTCAGAGACGGGGGAGAAGGAGTTCGCTTTGATTCTAATAAACTCATCTCTTGAACTTTTCCTCCAACAGGCTGGTTTCCTGCGAAGTTCGTGGAGATCCTGGACGAACGTAGTAAAGAGGTGAGCTCTCTGATGGGACAGCTAAGTTAGTCGTGAGTAGTATCCATACTTGTGTGCCCAGCACCTACACGCGGTATAACTGCAGTCACGTGCACAGGATACACATCCTTCTCATCCTCTCCTGAGAATGACTTTGCCCTCACTCCAAGGTGAGCTTAATGACAAGTCAAGCATGTTTCCATGCTGGGTAACTTTATGAATCTATAAATGCCATTGAGCCACAGCAGGCAGAAGTAGAATTCACCAAGTGAAGGTGTATTGTGTTTGACTGCAGACTGCTAACAACACAATGTTCCCTCTAAGGTGTGAGCGTGTGCACGTGCACACATCTTTTATTACCAGTGCACAAAGGAAATTAAAATGCGCCCAAAAGGTTGTCACCCTCTACCTCATTGGCACATTAAGTATATTTCATGATCGTACACGGTCACATTTCCTTTTCCGGTTTCTGATGCAGGTGGTGTTGACAACATGGAGTTTGCGATGTTTTGTCTGCAAATTTTAGAACTGGCTTTATTTATACTGATTTTATTGAAGAAATTATTGATTCACTATGTCGAATTCCAAAGAAGCATGAAGGGCAAAAGAACTGCTAGTTCACTTAAAGTGGAATGGCTTAATGAGACAGTAGAAACTGCTTCACCGAAAGCTCATGAGGTCAGGAACATGCAGCTAAGAGAAATATTTCTGTACAATGCAGAAACTGCTGTTACTATGTGTATTGTCACAATGCAAAAGTTGCTGGAGAATTTGCAAGTGGGAAGAAGCAGAGCAACATTTGGAAACTTGACTTTTCAAGGCGTCATTTAGCAAGCAAATCACATATGGACGACGTTCAAAAGCTCTGGCAAGAAAATCCTTCATTACCCATTACAGGCCTGCTACGTGTGTTATGTGAGAGGGCAGATGAATGAGAGCGACAACGATCAAACCCAGAGGACATCAAAGTTCTTATTGACAGTGTTTTGCTAGCTGTTAAAAGGAACACCTCTAGATGTAAAATTCAGTGCGCACATGTTGTTGTCACTGTGCAAAAAATTGCACAGCATAAAATAGTCATAGTCATAGCCATACTTTATTGAAAATCAGGTTCCGTCGGGATCAATAAAGTATGACTATGACTATTTTTGTGCACACTAGTCTTTATGAGTCATCACTAGTCATTATTGTGCAACTCAGGGACATGGACTATATTTTTTGTGTTACTATTTTATTGATATATGTTCTTGCTATCTTATATGTGCTGTATTTTCCTTGTACTGTGTATGACAGTTAGTACTGTGTTTTGCGTCTTGGCCCCGGAGTAGCGCTGTTTCGTTTGGCTGCATTCATGTGTATGGTTGAATGACGATTAAACGTGAACTTGAATTGGAGGGTGAGGCTGTGTATGATTAGTCTACGGAGAGAACATCAGAGCTAGTGACCGGTGAGTGAGAGCAAAGCCAGTACTGGCAAATATCTCCCTGCAGCCGGCCATATAAAAATGGAATCAAGCACTCTGTGGTGTAATTTAGACTGGAATGGATGGGTTGCAATTAAAAAGTTTATCACTGAAGTCAAAATTGGTTGTGTGCTTGACAGTGAGGAGGATGGTCTCAGATGAATGGGCATAGAAGTGCCAGGTGGAATTCACTCTGAAGGAGGGTGTGGTGGGAGGAGTCAGGGAGGGCAACAAGGCAGGAGAATTCAGATAATGAGAAGCGAATAGGAACAGAGGAACTTCGAAGAACCTGTCCACGTATCACTGAAGGTGGTAGAACAGGTAGATCAGGTGCTTGGAAAGGGATACAGGATTACATGTATCTGTACCTCAGCCAATAACAGTGAGAGTGACAAGGACATTCTAGAAGCATGTTGAACATGAATTAGGCCACAGATACATGAGTTCTGGTCTCTTCAGAGTACAGGAATGACGTGAGAGCACAGGGAGAGTGCAGAGGAGATAAACAAGAATGTTGCTAGAGCTGGAGAATTATAGAGTGATAGTTGTAGAACACAGAAACAGGCCCTTCGGCCCAACTCGCCCATGCTAACCAAGGTGCTTTTGAGACTCTACTTTTAACTCAGGTTGACAAGATCATTTGGCAGAGCTTTTCTGCGCATCCTTCCTATAGTGTAGCAACCGGAACTGAACACAGTACTCCAGGTGTGGTCTCACCAACACTACTGCTCAACCCTGATTTCCCAATTCTTCATGTCAGGTCCAAAGAAGGCAAGCGTGCCTTTTGCCTTTTTCATCCGGTTATCTACCACATTTAGGAAACTGTGTACTTGTACCGCAATGTTTCTCTGTTCAACAGTGCTCCCAGAGCTCTGTCGTTTATAGTGTAGATTCTGCCCAGGCGTAACTTCCCAAAATCCAGCACTTTGCACTTGTCTAAATAAAATTCCATCTGCTATTTCTTTGCTACATTCCCAGTAGATCTAGATCCTGAGACAACATCTTCCCTTTTCACCACACCTTTAATTTTGCTGTCATTCACAAACTTAACCATTCATGTCACCTGCCTTCTCATCCAAATCATTAATATGGCAAACGACAGTGGGCCCTGCACCGATCCCTGTGACACACCACTGATCACAGGCTTCCATTCTGAAAACCAACTCTCCACTACTACCCTCTGACTCCTACCAGCAAGCCAGTTTTGTACTCAGTTACTGGCTCACCCTGAATTCCACGTGATCTCACCTTTCAGACCAGTCTAGCATGTGGGGCCTTAACAAAAATCCTTTTAAGTTCATGTAGACAGTGTCTGATGTTCTGCCCTCACCAATCTTTTTGCTCACCTCTTCGCAAAAACTTAATTAAATATGCAAAGCATGAATTCCCACACACAAACCATGCTGACCATCCCTAATTAGCCTTCCCCTTTCCAAACGTGAGTAGATCCCACCTCTCTAAATTCCCTCCAGTAACTTTCCCATCACTGCCCTGTAGTTCCTTGGCGAGTCCTTCCAGCTTTTCTTAAACAAAGCACAATACTGACCACTCTCCAGTCTTCCAGTACATCAAATGTGGTTAAGGAAGTTACAAATATTTCTTCCAGGGCCTCTGCAATTGTTTCCTTTGCTTCCCACAATGCCCTTGTATACATTTGGCCAAGCCTGGCGATTTCATAATATGGATATGTTTCAGTATATCGCTGTCTCTCTTCCCTGAATTCACTAGCTTCTGTGACCACCTCCACAACAAATATGAGAAATATTCATTTAACACCTCATCGGTCGCCACACATAGACAACCACAATGATTCTTAAGGGGACCTATTCTCTTCCTCGTTACGCTTTTGCTCTTAATATAGAATCTCGAGATTTTCCATTACCTTATCTGCCGGGGAGTCTTAGGTCAACTTTTTGCCTCCTAGTTTCCTTTTAAGTGTACTTCTACTCTTATAGAATACCAAGAGGGAAGTTGTCCACACTGCAGTTCTGTTCTTATACAATTCTAAATACATAGAGTGAACAACCAAAAACCGTAGCAGAGAGGACAATAACTCTTGGGCATTAGCTGAAGTTAACTATTAGAAGAGTTCGAGGAGCGTTGAGGAAGCATTTCTTTGATTTCTCTGAATTTGGAAGACTTGGAGGAGCCGGATTGGGTTCGGAGGAGCTGCCAGCTACTCAAAGGCATCAGAGTTGGTGAGCAAAGGCAGCGTGCAGTGTAGCCACGGGTGATTGTCTTGGACATTTCTCTTGCGATCACAAGACCCTGTTGGATATTGTAAGATGCTGAAGGCCTGTTCCCCTTGTTTGGTAGCATAACAGGCAGCAGGAAAGCTGCTTAGCCTCAGTTGTAGGGAGGAATGGGCCTCAAGTCACGGGCTTGCCTGCTGCTGCAGTCTGAGAGAGGAGACACCTTGGCAGTGCAGCGTGGCATCCGTGCTCTGTTGGGGTCTGGACTCTCCCATCGGTGCTGCCCTCCATTGTTCAATCGGTGAAATAACAGGCTAGATTGTGTATGCCTGTGCACTGCCGAGAACTGTGCCACCAACTTGTGGGAAGTGCAGCTCTGGGTCTTAGGCTATATGTGTGTTTTTATTGCATGACTACGCTTTGTTTTTGCTCACTTTTTTGAATGTGCTGTGTATGTTTTGCACCTTGCTCCCAGCAGAACATTGTCTCATTCAACTGATTCCATGTATAGTTGAATGATAGTTAAATTTGATTTGATTTGACTGACATTTCTACACATTCTTGTTATTTTCTTACTATGCTGTGGACAGGCACCCCGTCCTCTAGATATTCATTTCCACGTTCCAGACTCACTGCTTTGTTATGGGAAGCGTTCCCTGATGTGTCTCTGCAGCTGACAGGGTGATTTGTGTTCCCGTTTGCAGTATTCTATGGCTGGAGATGATTCAGTTACGGAAGCTATCACAGATTTGGTACGGGGAACACTTTGTCCGGCACTCAAGGCGATATTTGACCAGGGTTTGAAGAAACCATCCATTCTCGGTGGTCCCTGTCACCCCTGGCTTTTTATTGAAGAGGTAACGGCAGCTCACCTTAGATTCTAAACGTCTCAATTTGTTAAATATTTCTCAGTGCTTTTGTGCAGAAACAAGTTGTAGCTCATTAATTTGTGTTATTTCTTCTCTTTCTCTATTCCTTCTTCCTCTTCCTTATTCTTTTTCCCACAACATTTCTATTTCCTTTGTTCCTTCTTCCTTTCACCTGTTTTTCAATCTCCCGCTCACTTTCCTCACTATCGTCTCACCTCTTTCCCCACTCCCCTTATTCTTGTCACCTATTTTCATCCCGTCCCCCTTCTCTACCCTCATACATTTTCCTTACTCTTTAACTCCCGTCCTTGCTTACCCCCTCCCCAATCCTCCTCTTGCCCCCACCCCCCGTCCTCCACCGCCCGTTCTTTATCACCTAGGCTGCAGGGAAGGAGGTGGAGCGAGACTTTGACTCGGTGTATTCTCGACTGGTGCTGTGTAAGACGTACAGGTATGTTCCGCTGCTTTGTGCAAGTTAGGATTTGTTTTATTGGTAAAACAAACAAAGCCTTGTTTGTATTTAATGCACGCTTTATGTGCTTACTGTAAGAGTCTTTGATGGGACAAAGTTAAGAAATTGGCAAGTTAACTTTGTTTGATTGTTACTCACACCATATAGGAACGCTGGATTAACAGACTTGATGTCAGCGTGACTCTAGCGCAGGGGTACCCAGCATTTTTATGACATGAACCCATACCATTAGCCAAGAGGTCTGTGGACCCCAGGTTATTGAACTCCTGCTCCAGCCCATGTTGCTGTAAACAGCAGATTTTAATATGTCTTTCTAACAGCAATATTATTCTTCTTCAATTCCATGGCTTTAAATTAATTGGTACAACCACATACTCTGCATGGACCTGTTCAGTCTCCTTCACTGGCTTTTGTTGCTCCTGGAAGCCCAATTATCCCAGGAGTTCTGACAACCGTCACATTATCCCAGGAATTCTGACAATTATTTACATTATCCCAGGAGTTCTGACAACCATTACATTATCCCAGGAATTCTGACAATCATTTACATTATTCTAGGAGTTCTGACAACCATTTACCTCTGCTGCTGTAATGAACCAGAGTCTGACTACCCCTCAAATGCAACAGTCCTGGCAATGGTTGTCAAGCTAAGGAGTGGTAGTGGGGACAAGCTCCCATGACCTAAAAGTGCTCCTCACGGCATGCACCTCAAATAGCCTCTGACAACCAAGTCCAACTCCTGGCCTTCTCGTGTGGCTTAGCCGCTAAGCCTGGCAGAACCGTTTCTACTGACAGGAGAAGGGGCGAAGGCGGGTCCTGGCACCCTAAAACCAGTGCTTCGGATAGATGGAGCTCATCAGCCTGGGTAGGCAGTCCATCTAAGAGAGACAAAACCCTGATTTCAAACCTCTGCTGCTTTGCGGCCATACCCACGCATGGGAAAGGCTTCCGGAGTAAACCCTGAGGATAAATCCGGAGCTGGAGTCCCTAAGGCAGTCCGACGTTGCCTTCAACCTCGTTCTGGCAACTCTTGCGACGACACTGGTGCCAAGCTGTATCGGCCCTTGCCCTTGGACAACATCGTCGTAGAGAGGGGAGACTTACTGCATGGGCAACTGCTGGTCTTCCATACAGCCTTGCCCAGGCCTGCGCCCTGGAGAGGACGTAGCAAGACTTTCCATGGTCTCGCGAGCCTAACGGATGCCACCATCACCAGCACCTGACAATGGTGGCATGTATCACCCATCCTCATCCCTCCTGATCTAAAGGGCAGTTGAGAGACTGTGAGCTGAATGAAGTTAAAGCGGCAGATCAGTGAAGCAAGTGGGATTTTGTGACCAACCACTTTAATTATCCAGTCATTTAATTACTCAGATTTTAAGTCCCTGAATGCAGTGGTGGGATTCAAACTAATCTCTGACAAAATGGGCCAGGACTCTGCCTGTCCAATCCAGTAATGTAGCCTTAGCCCTTGCACCATGCCCTTCTTCCTGTAACCCGTCTATTCTCTCCAAGTACTGGTTCTTGCAGCCACAAGCTCCATCTATCCTCAGATGAATCTGAAATCTCCAAGCCAGTAAATTACACATTACCTTGTGTGTCTAATGCAAACGTGACCACTTAATGATGGTCACTCTTCAAACTTCTTTTATTTTTGGCCTCATCTCTATAAGTCATACTGAGTTTGTAAAGGGGTAATATTACATTTTGTTGATTTATTCCTGAGGAGCCATGCTGGCAAGGTCAACATGCTTGTTTCTAATTGTCCTTAAGAAAGTGGTGGTAAGTCACTGCTGTACCTGTGGGAAATATATTTTCACAGTGCTGTTATGTAAGGTGTTTCAGGATTCAGACCCACGTACCACAAAGGAAAGGCAGGTCAGGTAATGTGAGAGATTTGCCTGTGTCTTCTCAATAGTGCAGCTTGTGAGAAGGGGTCATGGAACTGGAACTGGTTGATTATTGTCCCTGTCCCACGCACTGAGATACAGTGAAAAGCTTCTCTTGTATGCTGTTCATACAGATCAATTCATTACACCATGCAATGAGGTACAGTTGCAAGAAAAATACCACATTTTATGCATAATTAATGCAGGAAAAAAGGTAAAGGGTTCACAAATTTTTTCTTGATCGTGTGAATAGCCAGAGGCTTTTTCCCCATGGCTAACACGAGGGGCACAGTTTTAAGGTGCTTGGAAGTAGGTACAAGGGGGATGTCAGAGGTAAGTGTTTCACACAGAGAGTGGTGGGTGTGTGGAATGCACTGCCAGCGAAGGTGGTAGAGGCGGATACAATAGGGTCTTTAAGAGACTCTTAGATAGGTACATGGAGCTTAGAAAAACAGAGGGCTATGCGGTAGGGAAATTCGAGGCAGTTTCTAGAGTAGATTACATGGTCAGCCCAACACTGTAGGCCGAACGGCCTATAATGTGCTGTAGATTTCTTTTTAAAAATTGTAGAACGAGGTAAAACAATAACAGAATACAAAATAAAGTGCAACAGCTACAGAAAAAGTCCAGTACAGGTAGACAATAAGGTGCAAGACCATAAGAAGGCATACTGTGAGGTTACTAGGAAACCATTCCGTCTTAACCACGAGGTAGAATCGGTCCTTGATACCGGGCGTACGTACTTTCAGGCTTTTGTACCTTCTGCCCAGGAAGAGGGAATGTCCAGGCTGTGTAAGGTCTTTGATTTGCTGGCTGCTGTAGCGAGGCACGAAGAAATGTAATCAGAGTGTATCGAGGGGAGGCTGGTTTCCGTGACGTGCTTTCTTGCGGTCACGTGCAGAGCAGTTGCCAATATCATGCCCTTGCACGTCCATATAGGATTGGAATTGGTTTATCATTGACATGTGCTGAGATACAATAAAAAGCTTATCTTGCATACTGTTCGTACAGATCATTACACAGTGCGTTGAGATGGAACAAGGTAAAACAATAACAATGCAGAGTAAAGAGTAAAAGGTAAAAGAAAATGTACTGCAAGTAAACAGTGAAGTATAGAATGATAATGAGGTAGATGGTGTTATCAGGAGTCTAGCTTATCATACTAGCGAGCCATTTAATAGTCTTATTACAATGGAGTAGAGCTTGTCCTTCAGCCTGGTGGAACGTACTTACAGGCTTCTGCCCAATGGAAGAGAATGTCTGGGGTGGCACCTTGGATTATGTTGGCTGCTAAGGCTGTGGGAAGTATAGGACAGAGGTGACAGAGGAGAGGCTGGTTTCTGTGAAGCATTGATAAATATTTGGTAAGGATCATCAGGACACGGCCAGTTTCTTTAGCTTCGTGAAGAAGTAGTGGCATAGCTGAGCTTTCTTCGTTGACATGTCGACGTGGTTGGAGATGTTCACTCCTAGGAGTTTGACGCTGTCAACCCTCTCGACCTCAGCACCATTGATGAAGACAGGAACACGTTCTCTGTCCAGCCCCACCATGAGGTCAGTGACCAATTCTTTTGTTTGTTGACATTGAGGGAAAGGTTGTTGTCATGAAGCCATGTCACTAAGCTCTCTATCTCCTTCCTGTACCTTGACTCATCGTTATTTGAGATACAGACCACAATGGTGGTGACATTTGCAATCTTGTAGATGGAGTTAAAGCAGAATCTGGCCACGCAGTGAGAAGTGGAGAAGGTGGCTGAGAACACAACCAGCGTTGAGAATAATCATCGCAGATCTGTTACTGCCATTCCTTACTAATTGAAACCAATTAGTCACGACAACAAGGATCCAGTTGCAGAGGGAGGCATTGACTCCCAGGATTCAGAGTTTGGGACCAAAGAAAAAACGGTGATAAATCACTATTTGCACATTGATACTATGGTTTCTTGATGGTGAATAGGGTGCCAATTAAGTGGACTGTTTTGTCTTGGGTGGAATGTTCTTGGAGCTTCAGTAACCAGGCAAGTGGGAGGTCTCCCATTAGGTTCCTGGTGTGCCTCAGAGATGTGAGAAATCTTTGCCGAATTAAGTGAAGGCACACTTCCTACATTAGACCCAGCCAGCCTCTGTATTTGTATGCAACATACACAAAATGCTGGAGGAACTCAGCAAAGAGTACAGCCGACGTTTCGGGCTGAGACACTTCGGCAGAGTTGGAAGGTGGGTGGAGGGGAGGGAGAACCACAAGGTGATAGGTGAAACTGGGGGGAGGGGTGAAATAAAGAGTTGGGAAGCTGATTGGTGAGAGAGATACAGGTCTGAAGAAGGGGGAATCTAATAGGAGAGGACAGAAGGCCATGGAAGAAAGAAATGGAGGGAGGAGCACCGGGGGAGGCAATGGGCAGGCAAGGAGATAAGGTGAGAGAGGGAAAGGGGATGGGAAATGGTGAAGGGTGGGGGGGGGGCATTACCAGAAGTTGGAGAAATCGATATTTATGCCATCAGGTTGGAGGCTACCCAAATGGAATATAAGGTGTTGCTCCTCCAACCTGAATGTGGCCTCATTGCGACAATAGAGGAGGCCATACACTGACGTGTCAGAATGGGAATGGGAAGTGAAATTAAAATGGGTGGTCACTGGCAGATCATGCTTTCTCTGGCAGGTGGAGCGTAGATGCTCGATGAAGTGGTCTCCCAATCTACGTCGGGTCTCACTGATATACAGGACACCACACCGGGAGCACCGGATACAGTAGATGACCCCCCAACAGACTCGTAGGTGAAGTGTTGCCTCACCTGGAAGGACCGTCTGAGGCCCTGAATGGTATTGAGGGAGGAGGTGTAGGTGCATTTGTATGACCCCTAACTTGTTGAGGGTGAGGAATTGAGTGATGGTAGTTCCAATGAATATCAAGTAGTGGAGTTTGGACTCTCCTTATTTGAGATGATCATTACTTGTGAGGTGCAGATGTTACTTTCCATTTGTTGGCCCCATTCTATCCAGATGCTGGTGCAGGAGGGCGTGTACTGTATCATTGTGTGAGGAGTTGTGAATGTTGTGCAGTCATTATAGTGAACATTTCACCCCTGACATTATGTTGGCTGGGTGAAGGTTCATCATAAGGTCAGGCATGAGATGTTCACGGTTGCCATGGTAGCGTGATGCCATTAGAGCTCAGGGCGTCAGAGTTCAGAGTTCAATTCTGGCACCATCTGTAAGGTGTCTAATGCATGGGTTTCCCCAGGTACTCCAGTTTCCTCCCCCAGTCCAGAGGTGTACCAGGTTGGATAATTGATTAGTGTAAATTGTCCCGTGCTTAGGTTAGGGTTAAGTCAGGGTTGTTGGGGGGTTGCTGGGGCGTCACAGCTCAAAAGGCCAGAAGAGTTTATTTTCCACATTATATCACTAAAATAAAAATTTTAAATCAGGAGGTCCCTTATGATGGGTCCTTGATGAAACAGCCAACATTGATTCAGCCCAGGACCCTTCCCTGAGGAACTGCTGCAGCAAAATATTGGAGACAAGATGACTGACCTCCAACATCCACAAACAGGTCTTTTTTTACGCAATGCGGGTCCCCTTGCTTGCTGCTGACTTGTTGTTCCGCGGCTTCTCCACGCCACACTGCTTCAGGTGACATCAGGGGCAGGTGGCCTGGGATCCAGCTATTCCGATCCATATTTAACCAGGTCTGGAGCTGGGTGCTGCTGGTGAAACCCACAGTAACCAGGTTAATGGTGAGAAGCACATACAGAGTGCTGGAGGAACTCAGCAGGTCAGGCAGCATCTATGGAGGCAAATAAATAGTCGACCTTTTGGGCTGACAGTCTTCATCAGGTGAGCTGGTACTGTTTGATGACGTTGTCAGTCAGAATCTTCTTTTTAAGAATTAGAATTAGAATTTATTTCTTACATCCATCTCACAACATGAGGGAGTAAAAATCTTTATGTTGTGTCTCTGTCACTATGTACGAGCAATAAGGAAGGGAGATGTGGGAGGATATTGCCCAAACACTAAGATTGTATACATAATTGTTCTGTGTGCATGTATGTCGTCAGATACAATGTACAGTCAGATATTCAATCAGAGCAATGTGTATTGATAAATCTGATGGTCTGGTGAAAGGAGCTGTCCCATAGCCTGTTGGTCCTCGCCTTAATGCTGTGGTACCATTTGCCAGATGGAAGCTGCTGAAACAATTTGTGGTTCGGGTGACTGGAGTTCCCGATGATCCTCTGGGCCCTTTTTACGCATCTGCTGCTATAAATGTCCTGAATAGAGGACAGTTCACATCCACAGATGCGCTGGGCTGTCCACACCACTCTCTGCAGTGCCCTGCGATTGAGAGAGGTACAGTTCCCGTACCAGCTGGTGACACAGCCAGTCAGGATGCTCTCAGTGGTGCCCCTGTAGAAAGTCCTGAGGATCTGGGGACTCGTGCCAAACTTGTTCAGCTGTCTGAGGTGAAAGTGGTGCTGTTGTGCTCTTTTCACCACACAGTCAGTATGTACAGTCCAGGTGAGATCCTGGCTAAGTGTACACCGAGGAACTTGAAACTACTCACCCTCTCAACTACATTTTACTGTCGCTGACACAAGTTGTGAAATTTGTTGTTTTGTGGCAGCAGTACCATGCAGACATAACAAATCACTGTAAGTTATAAAATAATTCAGTAAATAAATAGTGTTCATGGACCATTCAAAAAGCTGATAGCAGAGGAGAACATTGAGTGTGGGACTTCAGGCTCCTGTACCTCCTCCCTGGATGGTAGTGATGAGGGGGGCATGTCCTGGATGGTGAAGGTCCTTAATGATGAATGCCACCTTCTTGATGCAGCCCTTAGCTAAAGTGTGAATGGTGATGATAGAACAGGGGAAGGTAACTCCAACAGGCTGACCTCTTGGCAAGATACAGAGCTAGCTCTTATTATAATCAGCAGAGGGACCTGAACAAGTCTGAGAACACCCCTGGTCCGGGCATTGGCATCTGTTAGAACACAAGCGAGATATCATAAGGATGTGCCCAGCACCTGCCCTTTGAGGGGTACCAGTGATCGTCGGACTGATCACTGAGATGGAGGGTTTCTATACGGACAAGACTGTGGATGGGACGGGTTTATGTTCCTCGGACTAGAGGAGGCTGAATGGGGACCTGACTGAGATGGTCAAAACCATGATCAGCAGAGGCAGGGTAGATAACAGTAAACCGCTCTCCGTTACTGGGTGTCAAAAAAACAAGAGGACATGGGTTTAACATTTAAGGGGAAGAGGTTTACAAGGGATTTGAGTAAAATTGCTCTCACCCAGAGGGGCTTGTAATCTGGAACGCAGTGAGGGGGTGGTGGAGGCAGGGACTCTCGCAACATCTAAGAAATACCTTGATGATCCCTTGAGTCGCCAAAGCATAGAAGTCTGGAAATCAAGCGTAAAAGGAATCAGTGTAGATGGGTAATTGATAGTCAGCATGGACGTGGTGCTTCTGTGCGTTTTGACTCAATGTCTATATCACTTTAACGGGCCTTCATTCTTACAGGTTGGATGAAGATGGCAAGGTGCTGACCCCTGAGGAGCTCCTATATAGAGTGAGTAATGGGGAGGGGGTCAGTTTCTGAGCAGGGAGGGTTTCTGCATGTTGGATTAGATCCTTGGGGTGAGCAGAGGGGAGAAGAAGGGATGTGAGGTAGGAATAGAAGCTGGAGAGGTTTCAGGTTCTCTGTCGTTAAGGAGTTGGGGCACAAATAGAGGAAGTTAGTGTGGGCCTCCAGTTACTGAGGGAATTGGGGCTGACCAACAGTGACTGGAGCAGTAGGAGGGTGGGCGATGGATTCTGGCCTTCATACTATTGACTGCAAGTGGCTCTGTGTGGTGTGATTGTCTGCTTCTGGCTTCATAGTTCTCTCAGCTTTGTCATACTTTTGTAGGTGTCAGCCATCTACCTCCGTCTCTCTCTGGAAGGTGTTTACATTGAGGCAATGGAAAAGTCAGTTTCGACCATAATACATAGGTGCAGAGTTAGGCCATTTGGCCCATCGAGTCTGCTCTGTCACTTTCTTGTGGCTGATGCATTTTCCCTCACAGCCCCAATCTCCTGCCTTCTCCTCGTTCCCTTCATGCCCTGACTAATTTAACAACTTCTGCCTTAAATATACCCAATAACTTGGCCTGACAATGAACTCCAGAGACTTCCCACTCTCTGACTAAAGAAATTCATCCTCATCTCCATTCTACTTGATTTTACACATCGAGTTCGGATAATCCCGTAAGTTCCGTAATATTCCTAACCATGTGATTTTCCCCTTGTCAAGAGCAGTGCAGGCAATTTTCATTCTTATTGGAACAAATTCACTGTTGGCCAAGGGCCTGAAACCTGATGATCTTGGCAACTAGCCGAAGTCGCCTTTGTGAAATGGCCAGTTCTTTATCCATCCTCAGAATCTGTGGAGCACCAAACAGCACAAAACCCAATCGAGCTTTCGTAGACATAGAACTGACCATTTCTGCGTAGAGGGATCGACTATAATCACAAGCTAGAGATCACCAGAGTTTAGAAGTCAACATTAACCTGTGGACCCTTGGGTAACCCCCGTAACTGAGGCAGATTGTGCAGGTTTGACATTGTTGTTACGTGACCACGAGGCATTTTTCACACTGTGTTCGTTTCCTGGAAATGATGCTTTCTCTTTTAATAGTTGTTTAGCTTCAGAATTCCCTTGTAGTCTTCATTGGCAATGGTTAGAATATATTCTCTAAGAGACTGTGAAATAGTGCACAGAATATAAGAGCAGGGAGGTTATGCATAGCACTATAAACCATTAGCTGGTGTACTCTGTATAGTTGTGGTCACTGACAAGAGGAATCATAAACTTGCACTGGAGAGGGCAAAGAGCTGGTTCACTGGGATGTTGCTTGAGATGGAACATTTCAGTTATGGGGAGAGGCTGGATTTGTTCGCCTTGAAGCGGAGGAGGCTGAGGCAGTACCATATAGAAGAACATAGAGTACCGTGCAAAAGTCTTTGGCAAATATATAAAGCCTGGGTGCCTAAGACTTTTGCACAGTACTGTAGTGATCTTATGTATTGCACTGTATTGCTGCCGCAATAAAAACAAAATGTCATGACATCTGTGAGTGATGATAAACCTGATTCTGATATGGGTCTCTATTGTGGAATGAGAGTGGGAAGGGGGCAGGGAGAGGGGAATCACGGTTGGGAAAAGGGGAAGGGAGAGAGGAGAAAGTGGGAAGCTCCAGAGAGACATTCTGTAGTGATCAATAAACCAATGGTGTGGAATCAAATGACCTTGCCTGGTGTCTCAGGGCTGGGTGTGTCTTCACCCACACCACGCCACCTCCCCTGTCCTTGGCACTTCTTCTCTGCCACCTGTCCCACACCCCTGCCCCCCCCCATGGCACTCCACCCTCACCATTCCCAACATCCTTTGCTCCTGCCAGATTTACAGACTCGCTCTCCGCTACATGTTGACAAATACAGTACTGTGCAAAAGTCTTAGGCACCCTAGCTATATATGTGCGTAAGACTTTTGCACAGTACCGTAGATAATGTTGTCTACAGAGGCTTTAGAGGGAATCTGGGGAAGAATATTTTTCACCCACGTGGCACTTGGGATTTCGAACTCATTGCTTAAGTGGGTGATGGAGGCAGGGTCTCAAATTATCCAAGGAATATTTGGGCGGGCACCTGGATCCCAAGGCTATGATCCAAATGCTGGTAAGTGAGATGAGTATGTTCAGGTGAAGAAAATGCAAGTGCTGGAAATTTGAAATAAAAACTAAAATCCTGGAAACAGCATATATGGAGACAGACACCGTGGCACGATATACGTTGGCACCCAAGTGTGGAGGAAAGACGGGCTCTGAAGTAGAGACGGCTACAAGAGTTTATTCATAATCATTCCACAAGATCATCGGTGGCTTAGCCAAGCCGCACCACAAGAAGTAATATTCTCCAAACTACGACCCCGCAATTAGCGCTAATCAGGCATCCACTTAAATAATACAAGTAATACAGAATCCCCAAGTCTATCAAAATAAATTTAACCTGTTTAAACAGAAAGCACCAGGAGACTGCATTACAAAGGGCAAGTCGCTCAAGAAAAAGCACAAGGAACTAAACAATTAACAACTCTTATTAAACAACAATTAACCAAGTCAGGAGCTCTGACAACCTCCTATGGCGCCCCACACAGGCCCAAAGAGCTCATTACACATAGGGAATGATCCTTTTGCAGCTTATTTTGTGACAAAAGGAATAACTGTGGCTCACAACATGAATGATTTGTACCAATGAAGAGGAATTTCTTTAGCCAGAGGATGCTGGATCTGTGGAATTCATTGCCACAGACGGCTGTAGAGGCTAAGCCATTGGATATTTTTAAAGCAGAGCAGACTCGCTGGGCCGAATGGCTGCTGTGTCTTATGGTTTTATAGTCAGAATGTGAATCAGGTTTAGTATTACTGACATACATATGTCGTGAACTTTTTTCTGTTTTGCAGCACCAGTGCATTGCAATACATAAATATACTATAAATTACACTAAGAAATACAATGTATATTAAAACATTAAGTGAAATAAGTCGTGTAAAAATAGTGAGGTAGTATTCATCGGTTGGTTCACTCTGCATTCAGAAATCTGATGGCAGAGGGGAATAAGCCGTTCCAAAAATAGTGTGTGTGTCTTCAGGGAACACACGCAAAATGCTGGAGGAACTCAGCAGGCCAGGCAGCATCTATGGAAAAGAGTAAACAGTCAATGTTTCAGGCCGAGACTCTTCATCAGGACTGAAAGAAAAGATGAGAAGTCAGAGCAAGAAGGTGGAAGGAGGAGAGGAAGAGGTACAAGGTGGTAGGTGGTAGGTGAAACTGGGAGGGGGGGTGAAGTACAGATCTGAGAGTCAGTTAGTGAAAGAGCGGCAGGGCTGGAGAAGGGGGAATCTGAAAGAGGACAGAAGACCATGGAAGAAAGGGAGGGGGAGGAGCACCAGGGGGACGTGATGGGCAGGTAAGAAGATGAGGTGAGAGAGGGAAACGGGAATGGGGATAGCGATGGGGGGGGGTGGGTTTGGATTTCCAGCATCTGCAGATTTTCTCCTGTGTGTCTTCAGGGTCCTTTGCCTCCTCCCTGGTGGTAGTAATAAGAAGAGAGCCTGTCCTGGGTGCTGGGGGTCCTCCATGACAGATGCCGCCTTTTTGAGTGGTGTGAAAGTGCAATGAATGGAAGTAGCTGGAGCTGGTACAATGGTACAAGTTAAGTACTTGGACAGATACGTAGAGGGGCAGGGCTGGCGGAGCACAGGATATGGGGACTGGCTGGCTGAACAATGAGATCAGCGTGTCGTGGTTTGCCAAAGGGCCTGTATCCATGCCGTAATGACGGTCCTCTGACAATCCGAGCGCACGAGGACCCGACCGTTTGGCTGTTTAAACCCGAGTCTCCACAGAGTACCCAGCTCTGCTTTTCTTTCAGGCTGTGCAGTCCGTCAACGTCAGTCACGATGCTGCCCACGCACAGATGGACGTGAAGTTTCGGTCGCTGATCTGCGTGGGGCTGAAGTAAGTCACCCTCTCCACTCCTATTTAATTAATTTGTTTGTTTATTATTGAGATACAGTGCAGAGTAATCCCGTCCAGCCGTGTCACCTAGCATCCCCCAACTTCCCCCAATACTTTATCTCCAAACAAGGGAAAACCTGCAGACGCTGGAAAGGCAAGCAATACACACACAATGCTGGAGGAATCAGCAGGCCAGGCAGCATCTACAGTCGATGTTTTCAGTCCAAGACCCTTCAGTGTCCTGCACTCTTTTCTGCAGATGCCACCTGGGCTGCTGAGTTCCTCCAGCATTGTGTGTGTATGCGTGTCACTTTATTATTTCCCATCAGTTACAGTATGTACAGCCTAGTGTCACTTTATGGACAAATGATCTGTCTATGTTTATAAGCTATCTCATGTATTTATTATGTTTTTGTATTATTACTGTGTTCTTTATCTTTTGTGGGGTTTTTTGCGTGCATCAGATACGAAGTAACAATTATTTTGTTCTCCTTTACACTTATGTACAGGAAATGATGACATTAAACAGTCTTGAATCATGAAATCAATAGCATAGAGTCGTAGAGAGTGCTAGTGTGGGAGCAGGCCCTTCAGCCCATCGAGACTGTGCCGTCTACCCATCAACCATTTTGCTCACTCCAACCCTTACTCACAGTATTCTCCCCACGTTCCCGTCAACTGCCCCAGGTTCCACCACTCACCCCTGGGCTGTGCCCAGCTTACGGTGGCCAGTTGACCCACCAGCCTGAACGATTTTGGGAAGGGGGAGGAAAGCCAAAGCACCCTGGGAAATCCTCGCGGTCACGGGGAGAACATGGAAGCTGCAGACAGACAGCCTCCAAGGTGAGGATCAAATCCAAGTCACCAGAGCTCTGAGGGTTCTTCGTTCTGCCCGTAAAGAGCTTCTGCTGCTGCAGAGTTCAGTTCATTTTGCAGGATAAGGAACGCTTTCAGTTTACCACAGAGTTATCCAGTACCTGCGGATAACATGCAGTTGAGACTGTCTCTGATTGGAGCACCCTTGTGGTAGTTTTCCAGTCAAAGTGTGATTTCCAAGATTGTTATTTGGTGTCCAGGGGTCTCAATCTTGCTAATAATTGATGCGTTCACTGTCAAGTGTGTCTACCTGAGGGGATGATTACCGACCTTGTCTTTCTGTAGTGAGCAGGTGCTGCCCCTGTGGCTAGAGGTGCTCTGTTCAAGTATACAGACCGTGGAGAAGTGGTACCAGCCGTGGTCCTTCCTCCGCAGTCCTGGCTGGGTCCAGATCAAGTGTGAGCTCAGGTAAGAAACTTCCCTTGCACCTGCGCCTCCCTTCTCCTTCACCCCTACAGCCCCTTGTCTTCCACCCCTGCAATGATACAGCATAGAAAGATATCCGTACTGACCATCGAGTCCCCATCCACAGTAATCCTTTCATCCACACTTAGTCTTCTGGAGCGCCTTGTGAATCAAGTGATTGCCCAGATACTTCTCAGGTGCCAGAGGAGTATCTGGTTCTAGCACCCTCTGGTTGAAATAATTTGTCCGTAAGTTTCTTTAAACATTTTTTTCCTTTACTTTAAATGTGTACTCACATATTAAACAGCTCTGCTTTGGAGAAAAGTTTCTATGCATCCCATCTATACCCCTCATAATTTTATCTCATACTTCTCCCACCCAAAAAAAGGATGCTGTATCATTCCAGGGGGGGAAGATCCCCTTGATCTTGCCTCCATCCAGATTAATTTCTTTTGTAACTTTCCCCATTTCCAACAGTATTCCACTACCAGACACATCTTCCCTTTCCTACTCCTTCCAGCATTCCAAAGGGACCAATCGCAAAATGGTTTCCTTCCTCCTCCACCAATCATTCGACTTTTTACTGACCAGTACTACCCCACACATTAGAAGGAGATGCCACACCTATCTCTTCACTTTCCTTCCCACTAAGGAGTTCTTCCAGTCTGTGATGCCCACAGTGTGAACATTCAGTCTGTAAGGGTGACCTGTCACTCCCATTGTTCCAATGAAGCTCAACATAGGTTTGAGGAACAGCATCGATCTTCTGGCTCGGCATGTCTGCGTGATGTTGAATTCAACAATTTCACATAACCAGTTTGTGTCAGAATGGGCAAAACAAAGTCCATCTCTCTCCACAGATGCTGCCTGATCCAAAGAGTATTTCCAGCGTTCCCTTGTATTTCATATTTCTAGCAATTGCTGAGTTCTATATCCTACGGTTTGAGCATCATCCTTTATTTTACCACTGCCTTCACTTATTTACAAAGATTAGTGAGCAAATCTCATTCTCCTTAGCTGGCACCAACCACACATGCTGCCATGGTCTCCATCCTATCACACACATTCCCTCTGTTCTCCCCATCCTATCACACACATTCCCTCTGTTCTCTCCATCCTATCACACACATTCCCTCTGTTCTCTCCATCCTATCACACACATTCCCTCTGTTCTCTCCATCCTATCACACGCATTCCTTCTGTTCTCTCCATCCTATCACACGCATTCCCTCTGTTCTCTCCATCCTATCACACGCATTCCCTCTGTTCTGTCCATCCTATCACACGCATTCCCTCTGTTCTGTCCATCCTATCACACACATTCCCTCTGTTCTCTCCATCCTATCACACACATTCCCTCTGTTCTCTCTATCCTATCACAAATATTCCATCTTCTCCATGCTCCCCCTTCTAGCTGAAAACATGCTTCATCTCTCACTCTGATGAAAGGCCACCAACTTGAAACATCTCCCCAGATATCACCCTGACCTGTTGAGTAACTCCGACATTGTCTCCAGTTACTCCAGGGTGTTCCACTGTGAATTGTAAACCATCATTCAAACAGATTTTATTGTTTTCTGCCCTTGACTACAGACTTTGAGTATTTTTAAATAATTTTCTTTATTTATTTAGAGATACAGGGCTAAACAGCCCCTCCTACTGCCCAGCAACCCACCCATTTAATCCTAGCCTAATCACGGGATAATTTACAATGACCAATTAGCTTACTAACCGGTACATGTTTGGACTGGGAGAAGAAACCCACACGGTCACTGGGAGAACGTACAAACTCTTTACAGACAGCGGTGGGAAGGAGAAGAGCTCCATGAATATCCTCAGTAGTTGAGTTGCCACATTCCACTGAGTAGGGAATCCCAAGGTTTCATAACCCTCTGTACGAGGAATTGCCTCTATCTTTTTACTCTCCCGGCCCACTCCCTTCAACTTTTGTTCGCACAACTCACCTTCACACCTCTGGTCAGGTTTGCATTGAAGAATACCTGAAGTTAATTAATCAACCACTTACTGTCCAGGTTCTGCCCTCTCCACTGTCTACAGGGTAGATGTCCAGAGAGCTCCAGCCTAAGTCATCTCCGCTCAGATTAATCTGCAGGACTAAGATATCACACATTCGCTGAGTAGCTTTTCTTCCTCTGTCTTGTAGAGTGTTGTCCAGGTTTGCCTTCAGCCTTTCACAGGACTGGGAGCTCCCTGTCAAGAAAGAGGTAAAGGAGGATTTAATAATGGACACTGATTTATATTGGCCATTAGAGGTGTGTGTGGGTGGGTGTGTGTGTGTGTGTGTGTATGTGCTGTGTGTGGTGTGTGTATGTGTGTGTGTCTGTGGCAGAGCAAGCTGTGTGGTGTGAGAGAGATTATGTGTGTGTGTGTGTGTGTGTAGAGCAGGGGTTGGGAAGTTTATGAGAGTGTATGGAGGGAGTGCTTGTGGTGCCAGGTATAGATGGTGAGTGTGTGTGTATGTGTGGGAGAGATTATGTACTCTGTGTGTGTGTGTGTGTGTGTGTGTGTGTAGAGCAGGGGTTGGGAAGTTTATGAGAGTGTATGGAGGGAGTGCTTGTGGTGCCAGGTATAGATGGTGAGCGTGTGTTTGTGTATGTGTGGGAGAGATTATGTACTCTGTGTGTGTGTGTGTGTGTGTGTGTAGAGCAGGGGTTGGGAAGTTTATGAGAGTATATGGAGGGAGTGCTTGTGGTGCCAGGTATGGACTGTGAGTGTGTGTATGTGTGGCACGTTGATCATTGTCTCTCAGTGGGACTGATGTCTGAGCCATATACGGGAGCTGAGTGTTGTTGCTCATCAGACCCCCAGCTCCATCTCACCAGACACTCCATTCTGAACAGAACAGTTTGCACCTGAACTATTTCTTTGTTCATCAGGAGAAAGAGAAAAAGCCTCTGAAGGATGGAGTCCAGGACATGCTGGTGAAGCACCACCTCTTCAGCTGGGACATTGATGGTTAACTAGCCACAGACAATCGCACTCCAAACCCACACTCGCGGTTGGCACTACAGGTGTCTGTGTACATAGCAACCACCAGCTTTGTATGCACACATCCTAAAGGGAAGGAGACAGTCACCTCGACAAGGAATGTTGCACCATTATGATTCTTAAAACTCTTGGGAACTAATATTCTGTTCTTTTCCCTGCTGTCTGTAAAATAAGTTCAGTTACACAGCATCCTTACATAATTCTCATTGGTGGCAATTGGTAACTTGGTTTCACCTGGGTCGATTGACCTGCACTGTAATCTTTCCCCGTTCCTGTTCCCTTCCCTGCTGGGGGGCACTTTGTGCATCAGATCAGAGCCGGGATTTCCGCCTGTTACCGCGGAGCTTGGCTCGAGGTGTTATCGTGCCAGGGGTAAGGAAGTGACAAGCAGAGCAGATACAGCACGTCGGTGTGGAGGTGAGCGGGTTTGAAAAGGCTTTGGGACACAATAAACACTTTACAAGATCACTGAGCCAAGGAAGCAAAACGTAATACTCTTTGCCCTCAAGCAAAAGTCACCAGCTGGCTTCTACCAAGCCCTGAGTGTTGTTACTGGAAGCCTTCATGAGGAAGCCAGCCCACAGCGAAGGACGCACCTTATCAGTCAGTCCTCTGCAGTAGCTGTGTATGTACAGCTAATAAAGATAAAATTCCAGCAGCCTGCACGGTTAGAATGCTTGGAATCCAACACAAACTGTTCAGTTCCAACAAATAGAACCCATGCATAGTATCCAAGCAGTCCCATAGCATACGGGATAACACTGGGACCCAGGGGAATTACGTGAGACATTTTAAACAGGCTTGTTTAAGCCCGTTGAGTCCCTGATTAAACAGTTTTCAGAAGTCAGGACCGCTCGGACCTCTGTTGCAGGTGATGCCTGTGTCTAGGGAATCAGCACTCCGTCTTTTCACTGTTACCCCTCAGTTCTAGTGCACCCCTTCTCCAAGTCTCTGGAGTTTGGACTCTATCCTGGTGCCTTTGGTGGCTTGTTCAGTGTGGGAATGTGAGTCCCGTAGCACTGACAGCATGCCTGCTCATGGCTGTCTCCTCGAGACCCCACCTGAAGCCGGTCAACGTCAGCAGCCAGGGACGGTGCAGAACGCTGAAGCAACTGCTGAGGTTGTCAAGTGGCTCAAAAACTACTCATCAAAATTGTACCCTTCTCCAGCACACGGAGAGCAGACAGGAGGCGAGTATTATCCCAACTGGAAGGGAACTTCCTTCGGATTTTAACTTGAGGATTGTATTGCAGTGCAGGTGTGTGGGAAATCAGATCTTAGAGATTAGTCCACAGTTTGAGTCTGATGATAGCAGGTTTTAATTTATTCCTTGTTCTCCCTGATTTTTATTTGTTCATTACCCAGTCTGTATGTAAAAACTTTATATCATGTGAGCTATTTGTATATAAGTAATAAAGGAACCCTGGTTTACTGGCAGAGTGCATCAATTCATGTCCCCTTGTGGCAGTGGCTTTCTGACCTGTTGGCTCGGGGAGCATTTGGAGCACACTTGATCTCAGCTGGTTACCGATGGGGTGAGGGACAAGGTTGGAGCTTAACCCTGGAGTTGAAGCTGTTTCAACTGATCTAAGGGACATTGGCAAGTGCAGGAGAAACGGGTAGGAACCATCCTGGGTCACTATAGGAACGGCCAACTGAGCTACCAAGGGGATTTGGCTTTTCCTGCTGAAATCACCAGGTTTAGAAGTGCGGCCCTCAAACTCTTTTAACGCAACAAGAATCACCAGCTGCTACAAAGCCTGTGGAAGGGGGCTGAATGACCTGCTTCGCTGATGAAACTGTCATGTCCGTGATCGGACTGAGGATGCGGATGCTGCCTTGCGTTTAATTGCCTGATGTGTTCTGTGTGACTTCATGTAGCGTCAGCCTCAAACTATCCAAGGCACCCACACTCCCACCACTCAACCCCACCAAGGTGAGTGAAAGAAACCTGTGTCTCATTTGACTTTAACGTTATCCTAAGATTAGTTGTTGAGGTGAGTGACGTTCACAGTGATATTCTCCCAGGGAAGAAGCTTTTAGCTGGAACTCACAGGTCTGGGTGAGGGGGGCCCAATTGTATGTACTTAATATTCATTGAAGGGTAATTTCAGCTGACTGGCCTAATGCTGTTTGGATGTGTGAAAAGGAAGTGGGAGAAATCACAGCACGATTTTATCACTGCAGCCTCAGAGAATGGACTTTGATGTGTAAGGAGCTCATGTCTATGGGAACTTCTCACCGCAGGCATTTGGTCGGATAGTGTGGCTTCGATCCCAGTCAGGTCACTAAGTATTCTCACCCTTTCTATAGCTCAAGTACTGTAATGGAGTCTACAGCATAGAAAACAGACCGTTTGGCCTAACTGCCTTTTGCCAGCCAAGATACCCATCTAAGCCAGTCCCAACTGTCCGCATGTGGTCCATATCCCTATAAACAGGGGTTCCCAACCTGGGCTCCATGGAATAGTAGAGGTCAATGGCATCAAAATGTTGGGAACCTCTGCTTTAAATCTTTCCTATCCATGTATCTGTCCAAGTGCCTTTTGAACACTGTTAATGCACCTGCCTTAACCCTCTGGCAGCTTGTTCCATACGCTAGGCACTCTCTGGGTGAAAACGTTGCTCCTCGGGTTCCTATTAGGCCTTTCCCTCTGCAGGAAAAGGGATTGGATTGTGATTTTTAAGAGGCTCAGTCCCATGTGTCACCCGGCTTGCAGTATGTAGGAATTCTGAAACACTCCTTGCCGTCACAATGACTACCTCTGCAGGAGCTGCCGCTAGTTTGGATGCTCCAGTGTGAGTGACCACTAAAGACATTGCAGTACATCTGCAAGGCTGGGAGTTGCAAGCTTATCAGGTTGTTGGAGGTGGTCACCCTGTAGCTCAAGGAAAGGGTGCCCTCCAGACAAAGGGAGCAAGGCTGACGAACAGGGAAACCTCAGGATGCATCTCATCAAGGCCATATCTCCAGGCTAGAAAAAGGTAGGAGTGAATGTATCTCTCTTGAGTCCAGTCAGTGCCACCATCACATCACAGGGGGTGGCTCAGCTACTGGAGTGTAATGGCAGTGGTGGTCAGAGCTTTACACAGTGAGGAGGATGGACAAACCAGGTGTGAATCGAGGATGGTGCATTACCTCCCTGGTGCTGGGGCCCAGGACGTCACTGAACAGTTGCAGGACGTTTGGGTTTATTGCTTTACTATTGTTGTCACATGTACCAAGTCACGGTGAATAGCCTGATCTTCATTCAGATCAATTCATTACACAATGCACTGAGGTTGGTTGGCATCCGTCTCTCTGGAAGGACAATCGGTGATGATCATCATCACAAGCCCGGCCAGAAGGTATGGAGATCCTGAGATGTCCAGTTGTGAAGATCCTCCTCTCAGCCTCACCAGTGTAGTCCGAAGGAAAGCTTATGAAGCAATACGTTTGGCACCAGCTTGGCTGCAGGAACTGCCGGAAGGATGTTCAATGACGTCCAGCTGCCTTAGGGGCTCCACTCCAGATTTTCTGTCTGGGTTTACTCCCGTATCCTTCGTCTCTCCCGAGGCTGCCCACAAGGCAGCTCATGAGCACCACACACTGGTGGGCCTGCGTGCTACGTGTGCAGGGGCCAGACCTTCTCCCCGTCCCTTGTAGTTCAGCCTGAGTCCAAAAGGAGTGCAGTTATTGTAATACCCACAAGAAACTGCAAGGATGCTTTGTAAGCTGTACTGCTGAGGCTTTATCAGGCACTGGTGTGACCTCACTTGGAGTAAAGTGAGCAGTTTGGGGCCCCTGATTTAAAAAAGGATGTGCTGACATTGGTAAGGGTTCAGGGGAGGTTCACGAGAATGATCTGGGAATGAAAGGCTTATCGTATGAGGAGCAATTGATGGCTCTGGGCCTTAGATTCATGCTGCAGAATCTCATCACTGTGTGGACTCTGACCTCCTCGTTTAAAACAGATAGAGAGCTTAGTGACGTGATGTCAATGTCAACAAAAGGCCTGGTCATTGACTTCACAAACGGAGACGGTGCACACGCTCCTGTTTACATCAATGGTGTCGAGGTTGAGAACTTCACGCTCCTAGGAATGAACATCACCAATAAGCCTGTCTCGGTCCAACCATGTTGAAGTCACAGCTGAGAAAGTTCACCAATGTCTCTACTTCCTGAAGAAGTTTGCCATGGCCCCAGCGAGCCTTGGCAATTTTTATCATTGCATGATGAAAAATACACTATCTGGATGCATAACAACACACACACACAATGCTGGAGGAACTCAGCAGGGAAGGCAGTATCTATGGAAAGAGTACAGTCGACATTTCAGGCCAAGACCCTTCGTCAAATGATGCCATGCTGGTAGAGGTAAGGAACAAAGAGGGGGCCACTCAAATGACTTGTGTTATATTACAGGTTTCTCAATAGTCAGGAGGAAACAGAGAAGCAAATCACAGGAATATATAATTTCAGGTACCTTAGTGTGAAAGGTTCTTAGGAAATGTGTGGGTGTTTTTATGAAGTCTTTTCACAAGAGCTTTTGAAGCTGGTTTGGTTTGTTGACAGTCCTACAAGAAGGGGGTGTCCTGGACCTAACCTTAGGGAATGAAGCTAGGTAAGTGATTGAACTGTCAGTGGGAGAGCATTTCAAAGATCCTGACCATTACTCTCTACATTTCAAGGTGGTTATAGGGATGGATAAGATGGACCAGAGGTGGAGGTCCTAATTTTGGAGTAGGAAGACCAATTTTAATATCAAAAAAAACACTGGGAGAAGCTACTTGTAGGAGGTCTACCTTTCATGGTGGGAATTAATTATGATAATATAATGAGAGTTCTGGGCCAGTAATTCTTGAAGAGTGAAAGATAAGGCCAGGTTCAAGGAGATCAGAAGCTGGATGAAGAAAAATAAGCCAATAGCAAGTACAGAACTTTGAAATGGGAGGCCATTCCAGAGCATGGAATGTGTAGGAAATCGGGTAACCATCTAACAATTACAGCACAGAAACAGGCCATCTCGGCCCTTCTAGTCCATGCCGAACTCTTACTCTCAGCTAGTCCCACCGACCTGCACTCAGCCTATAACCCTCCATTCCTTTCCTGTCCATATAGCTATCCAATGTAACTTAAAATGACAACATCGAACCTGCCTCAACCACTTCTGTCAGAAGCTCGTTCCACACAGCTACCACTCTCTGAGTAAAGAATAAAGAAAGTAGGGCAAATGAGAGGCATGAAATATTGGAGGATGTGGTTAATGAAAATTTCAAATCAGTTTATTAGTATGTTAAGGGCAAGAATGAACTAAGGAAAGAGTAGGGACCAAAGAGTAGCCAGAAGATGTGGGTAGGATTTTAAAATGTCTTCTCATCTCCATTCTCCAAGGAGAAGGATGTCAGATGTGGATAATTCAGGGAAGATGATGTAGTGAACGTTGACAACATGTTATATGAACAGGAGGAAGTGGGCTTACATCAGAATAGATCACCAGGACTGAATGAGCTGTATAGAGGGAGGCCTGCAGTGGGGCCTGATAGAGATGACTAAATCTTCACTGGCCACAAGTAAGGTGCAAGATGACTGCAGAAAAGCAAATGCACTTTTATTCGAGAAGGAAGACAGGATTTGCCAGGAAACTATACCCAGTCAGTCTAACGTAAAATGTTCCAGTGGACAAAGTTAATTTCTGCTTGAAACAGCAGGAATTAATCTAAGATAGTCCACATGGCTTTGTTAAAGGGATATCCTGCCTGATTAACTTGATAATTTTTTTCTGAAGAAGTAACTAATTGTATTGGTGAGGACATGTGTTTGATCTATTCTACACAGACTGTTAATCCCTGCACATTTGGCCAACATAATCATGGCTGATACTCTGAATACTGTCTTCCTGCTCTCTCCCCCCTTACTCTTTGATGCCTTTTGTGTCTGGAAATCTACTTCCTTTTGTGGTAGTGAACTCCACTGGGTTACCACCCTATGAGAGAAGAAATGTGTCCTCACCTCGGTCTAACTGACTTCTAAATGTCTACCCTGTATCCTGAACCCTCTGATCCTCCTCCCCACCATTCCAAACCCCTTGACCCAGGGGAAACGTTTTCTCCCATTCCAGCCAGAGGTACCCAATGAGATCTCACTTCATTCCTCTAAACTTCAGCTAGTAGAGGCCTTGTTGTCCCAATTTCCATATAAAACTAATCCCACCATCTCAGGACTGTCCTGTAATGTAACATAACATCCTTACTCCAGCACTCAAAGTTTCATGCAATGAAAGCCAATGTATCATTTTTCCTCTTATGTCTCTATACTTGCTACAAGCCGGAATACAAAGACTCCCTGGCCCCTTGATACGTAACGTTTGCCCCTCCATCCCCAGTTAAATAGCATGCTGCCTTCAGCTTTCCCCACCAAAATGGTCAAGTTTGCATTCGTCCACATTAGGCTACATCTGCTCTGCATTTCCACTCCTCCCTTCACTCATTATGAGCCAAGTCCTATGATGTGGGCAGTCACGGTCTTTCCATGATCATGATTGTTCTTGGCAATTATTTTTACAGAAGTGGTTTGCCATTGCCTTTTTCTGGGCAGTGTCTTTACAAGACGGGTGACCCCAGCCATTATCAATACTCTTAAGGGAATTGTCTGCCTGGCATCAGTGGTCGCATAACCAGGACTTGTGATGTGCACCGGCTGCTCATACGACCATCCATCACCTGTTCCGATGGCTTCACATGACCCTGATCGGGGGGGGGGGTGGTGCTAGCCAGCTGCTACACCTTGCCCAAGGGTGACCTGCAGACTAGCTGAGAGAAGGAGCACCTTACACCTCCTCTGGCAGAGACCCATCTCCACCCCACCACTTATGCACTCCTTCAGTTTGATTAAATCACCCTGAAGCCTCTTCCCATCCTCCTCACAATCTCACAATCCCTCAGAGATTGTTGTTGGCAGATTTGGAAGTGGTATTTTTCCTTGTCGAAATATTGCTGGTGCCCAAGCATCGATCCCTGCAGTTCCTGTGTACCACAAAACACCTATTTAATACTACTCCCGGTTTCCCGTACATCAGACAATTTTCAGTTCCTACCAATATATTACCCTCACTCCGTGCGCTTTAATTTCGCTAACCTCTTCTGTGGGAGTTTATCAGTGGCCTTCTGAAACCTTAATTGCACCAAAATCCATTTCAGCTCTTGTTCCCGTTCCCCTACACTTTCCCCTCTGTCCTGCAAATTCTTCCCTTTCAGGTACTCCATCTAGCCTGTTTTCAAACACTGCAGTTGAAATCTGTCCCCACTTCCCCCTCCAGTGCCATTACAACGACCATTCACCGTGTTAAAGCATGCCCTTGTTTCGTTTTCCAGTTCTGTCCCCATCCTTTGTGTCCTTGGATCTCATCCCTTCCATAGGTTCTCCCTGTTTACACACTCCACAAGGTCGTCAGATCTCTTCCCGACCAGCCCGATCCCAGCTTCTCCACACCAGGCACCAGTCCCTCATCCCTGGGAGTACAATAGTAAATCCCTTCTGCACCCTCTCCCAAAACTTCACAGCCTGAAAATACAAGTGGACGCATGCTCCATTGTGATTGAGCCTGTCACGCAAATGCTCGCCATCGCACTCGTAATCTTTTCCTCAAAATCCCCGTCACTGTCAGTACACTAACTACATACGCATTCTGTATCTCCCCGACCTTGTGGCCTCAGAGATTATCCCGCCTCTTCTCGATCTTCTTAGCGAGACACACCTCCTCAGTATACCAGCCACCCCATGGGCTGTACCCTCACAGCGGCTGTTGCGGTCCTGACTGCTCACCGCGTCCCTGGACCGTGTCAATACTTAAAAACACCAGAACATCTGCAAAGCAACACACACAAAATAAGTGGAGGGGCAACACCTTATATTCCACCAACCTGATGAAATAAATATCGATTTCTCGTTCCTGTAAAAAGAAATTCCCTCCTTCCCCTCTTCTTCTATTCCCCACTCCGGCCTCTCACCTGCCTATCACCTCCCCCTGCGCCCCCTCCTCCTTCTCTTTCTCCTGTGGTCCACTCTCCTCTCCTGTCAGATTCCTTCCTCTCCAGCCCTTTACTTTCCCCACCCACCTGGTTTCACCTCTCACCTTCTGGCTACCCTCCTTCCCCAAACCCCCACACCCCATATTTTCATTCTGGCGTCTTCCCCTTCCTCTCCCGTCCTGAAGAAGGGTCTCGGCCCGAAACGCTGACTGTTTATTCATTTCCATAGATCCTGCCTGACCCGCTGAGTTCCTCCAGCATTTTGTGGGTGTTGCTTTGAATATCTAGAAGTTGTGCCCTTTAATCAGTGTCCAAGCCATAAATAGCCACGGAGGAACGCAGTGATGATTCCAGTAACAATCCCCAGACAGCTTGTCTGTATCTTTTCCCTCCATCTGAAAACCATCCTCTGTGCCTGATCTGTTCAGTTGTGTTTTTTTTTCTTTCTCTCTCTCTCTCTCTCTCTCTCTCCTCCCCCCCCCCCCCCCACCCCGACCCCGCCTTAACCTCTTTAATCCGCAGGATTCGGTCTGTTATCTGGCACCGTATCAAACTTTCTTTGGAAGTCCATGTAAACCACATCACAGACCCTCAGTGATTCCCGTGGTAACTTCAAAAACCCGTTGTCAGACAGAATTTGCCTCGAACAAACCCACGCCTGCTCTCTCTAGTCAATCCATGCTTATTGGCTTCTGTTTCTGATCCTTGTTTCTAGAACTCTCTCTCCCTCTGGTTAAAGTGACCGGTCTGCCATTACCGGGTGTCAGGTCTACATCCTTTGACTAAGACGGGGAGTTTTCTCCCGAGCCTGGAGGTGATGTGATGAAGTATAATCAGGTTACAGTATAAGGGACATATAGAACTGTGAGAAGTCTCAGGCACGTGTGTATAACCAGAATGCACAGTACTATATTTGTCAACTCGGAGCGGAGAGCGAGTTTGCGGGAGCTAAGCAGGTGCTACACCTTGCCCAAAGGTGACCTGCAGGTGAGTGGACGGAAGGAGCGCCCTACACCTCCTTTGGTAGAGACGTATCTCCATCTCCCCAGATGGGGATCTGAGGGGGGAAGATTTTACAGAGAGGGGTTGATTTCTGGGATACACAGCCAGAGGTGGTGGTGGAATCAAATAAAATTATTCTGCTTAAGAGGCATTTAGACCGACACAAATAGGCAAGGGACAGACCTAATGTGGGCAAAAAGGGACAGCATGGATGGGTTGAAGGGCTGTACTATTCTGAATGATGTAGTTTACCCATGTCCATCCACGGCCTCCTCTACTGTAAAGATGAAGCCACACTCAGGTTGGAGGAACAACACCTTATATTCCGTCTGGGTAGCCTCCAACCTGATGGCATGAACATTGACTTCTCTAACTTCCGCTAAGGCCCCACCTCCCCCTCGTACCCCATCTGTTACTTATTTTTATGCACACATTCTTTCTCTCACTCTCCTTTTTCTCCCTCTGTCCCTCTGAATATACCTCTTGCCCATCCTCTGGGTCCTCCCCCCCCTTGTCTTTTTTCCCGGACCTCCTGTCCCAAGATCCTCTCGTATCCCTTTTGCCAATCACCTGTCCAGCTCTCGGCTCTATCCCTCCCCCTCCTGTCTTCTCCTATCATTTTGGATCTCCCCCTCCCCCTCCCCCTCCCCCTCCCCCTCCCCCTCCCCCTCCCCCTCCCCCTCCCCCTCCCCCTCCCCCTCCCCCTCCCCCTCCCCCTCCAACTTTCAAATCCCGTATTCACTCTTCCTTCAGTTAGTCCTGACGAAGGGTCTCGGCCTGAAACGTCGACTGTACCTCTTCCTAGAGATGCTGCCTGGCCTGCTGCGTTCACCAGCAACTTTGATGTGTGTTGCTTGAATTTTCAGCATCTGCAGAATTCCTGTTGCTTTAGTTTACCCAACCTTGAGATCCACCGTGTAGGGCTGGATCGTTGCTAGGGTCTTTGTGCTTTTGGCCTCCATGTATCAGCTGCAGATGGTGGGCAGTCCCACATGATGCTGGAAGAACTCAGCAGGTCAGGCAGCATCTGTGGAAAGGAATAAACAATCGACGTTCCAGGTCGGGACGTTTCCCTCCGTCGATGCGACCTTTGTGGTTCCAAGTTTCCAACATCCGCAGCTTTTTTTGTATCCTTCCTCTGCTCCCTGCGCACGGAATCCCTACACCCCTCCGCTCTCCCACAGGTGAACCTACTGGAGGAATAAGTACCTTGGGAAGGTACCGATGAGCGCATCCCAAATCCCAGACTAGTCATTCTACACCAACAGCCGCTGACTTCACTCGTGTACCCGCGGAGGGTGAATGTTCACGTCTGACGTGCTCCAGGAGGTGACTGCCTGCGGCCAGAGACAGGGGTTAGAGACAAGAATCCGGGAGGCCTGGGTGCATCGTGCTCCCAAACTGAGCTCGGGAGGGGCAGTCGGGGAACGAGTGACAGAGGGAGGCAGGGAGGCATCCGGGAAGACCACAGAACCAGCTCGGCTGCAGGCGGCAGAAGGAGACCGAGTCCGACAGCGACGCTTAAGAGGCGTCAGCAGCAAGAGGAATGGACAGACACAAACGTCCATTGTCACGGAACAGCTGCGGGACATTTTAAAGCAGGAGGAGGTCAAGGTCCACACTGGCAAAAAGAGAATAAGATCTCTCAGGGCTAAAATGGCGAGTACGATAGGGAATAACTTTAAGGTGATTGGAGGAAAGTATAGGAGGGATTTTTTTTCACAGTGGCGAGTGTGTGGAACTTGCTGTCATGTGTGGTGGTGAAGGCAGAGACTTAGATACATGGATGAAGGAAAAATGGAGGGTTATGTCGGAGGGAAGGATTAGATTGATTTTAAAGTAGGTTTAAAGGTCAGCCGAAGGGCCTGCGCCGTGCTGTAATTTTTTTTCTCTCTGTTCTACGTTCTGTAACACGAATTTAGGGAGCTTGCTCACAGGTTAAAGAGAAGAACGTCCAAGGTTGCAATCTGTAGATTGCTTCTGTTCCCTGGAATAGGGTCAGGGGAGTGTGTGGCCGAAGGGACGGCGTGGGCTGGAGAGGTTTGGAATTCTGGATCACCGGGACTGCTTCTGGGGAAGGGGGCTTCTGCACAGGAGGATGGGCTGCATCTGAACTGGGACGGGCCCAACGTGCTTGCAGGGGGCTTTGCAGCTGGGAGAGTTTTTAAACGAATCTGTCAGGGGAATGGGAACCAAGTGAGAGGGATATGCAGAGTCACGTAGAGAAGGAAATCCGTGTGCCCCGAGTCACGCTAACCGCAATGCTATGGTGGCGGGGTTGAAAGTTCAATCTACAGAAAAGGATAATGGTAAACCGGACTTGGTTGTCACGTCTCGAATTGGGAGAAGGCCGATTTCAATATGTACGGCAGAACCCGGCCAGCGTAGACTGGGAGTAGCTACCTGCAGGAGGGTCTCTATCGAACCAACAGGAATCATTCAGAAGTGAAATAACGAGGGTTCAGTGCCAACATGTCCCCGTAAGGGTAAAAGGGGCAAACAGTAAGTTCAAGTAATCGTAAGGGGGGGGGCGGGGGTAGCGCAACGGTCTACAGACCCAGCGACCCGGGTTCAATTTCCGCCAATCTCCTGTAAAGTGTTTGCAGGTTTCCTAACAAATCCAGTTAATCAGTTAAATTGGGGAGTTGCTAGGCGGCGCGGCTCGAAGGTCTCAATCCAGATCTAGATAAAGAAGCAAGAACTGAAAACACTCCCAATGCGGGAGGAGCTCAGCAGATCAGGAGGGGAGTAAACAGTCGGCATTTCCGGGCGAGCCCGTTTTTATCGGAACGGGAAAAGAAGTGGGTAAAAGCCAGATTTTAAACATCCTGGAGGATGAAAATAAACAAAGAAAGTATTTAGCAACATACTGACGTCAAGAGGTATAACTGGCGAAAGATTATAGTCATTGGGGCAACCCTTGCAGAGACAGAGAACATATGTGAGGTGTTAAACAGACACTCGTCCTCTGTCACATCAAGAGAAAATCTGTAGATACTGGAAATCCGAGCAACGCACACAAAATGCTGGAGGAACGCAGCAGGCCAGGTAGCTTCTATAGGGAAAAAAAATGTACAGTAGTAGTTTTGGGTCGAGACCCTTCCCCGGTCCTGCTGAAGGGTCTCAGCCCGTAACGTCGACTGTACTTTTTTCCATAGATGCTGCCTGGCCTGCTGAGTTCCTCCAGCATTTTGTGTGTGCTGTTTGTCCTCCGTACTCACTGAGGACTTGGAGAATTTAATGGGAGGGGGAGTGGTGAAATTCCACAATTTGCTACCGTTAAAAACAAGGAGGTATTGGTTGCCTTCAAGGGCTTAAGAGTTGGAGAAATTGGAGAAATCCCCAGGAGCTGACCTGATCAGATGTGCCCCAGGCTCCTTTGGAAAGCAAAGGAGGAGATGGCTGGCTCTGTGGCAGATAGTTTTTAGAATCTTTGATGATCACAGACAAGGTGCCAAATGACCAGATTGTGTTGCCTTTATCCAGGATGGGCAGTGAGGAAAAGGCAGATAATTACAATCTCTTGAGGCTAATGTCAGTGGTAGAGAAATTATTGGGGAAAAAATCTGAAGGACAGATTTAACCTGCACTTGGAAAGGCAGCATTTTATCAAAGATAACCAGATGAATCTGTGGCTGAGGTACTGGTGCAGGGGCAGGGGTTCAGGTTCTTTGCCCATTGGGATTTCTTCAGGGGTAGAGGTGACCTGTATGGGAGGGACGGTGTGTACTCAAACCAGACAGGAACCGATACCCTGGCAAGGAAATTCGTTAATACTGTTTGACAGTGTTCAAAGTAGGTTGACGTGCATCTGGGACACTGAGCAGGAGAGAGGACCTCCACTCGTCAGGGTCGACCATGGATATGGTCTCCCGGCCGTCGACAGGGCAGTATGGAAAACAATGCAGCAGGCTCCCCCTCTCCACACAGCTGATGAAGCAAAAGGAACAGTGGAGACCGATACAGTTTGACACCGGCGGCCATGCAGGAGTTGCCAGTCAGCATTGAACTCAACGTAGGACTGTCTGAGGGACTCCAGCTGCAGATTTTTCCCTCGGGGTTTACTCCCGAAGCCTTCCCCATGAGTGGGTTTGGCCGCAAGGAAGCGGGGGTTTGAGATCAGAGTTTTCCCTGTCCTAGATGAGCTGTCAACCACAGCTGATGTGCCCCGTCTGCCTGGAGTGACTGGTTTTAAAGCCTTTGCACCTTCTCCCATCAGTAGAAACAGTTTTGCCGGGCTTAGTGGCTAAGCCACACGTGAAGGCCAGGAGCTGGAATTGGTTGTTAAAGGCTATTTGAGGCGCACACCATTGGGAGCATTTAATAGGTAGTGGGAGCTTGTCCCCATTACCAACTCTGACCTTAACAACCATAAGGAACCTGAGGAGAAGTAAGACGAGGGTCAAAGCAGCAGCCAGCGAGAGAGCAAGTTTCATAATCAGGATAGCCAGGGACAAGGTGAGCACTGGGAAAGGAATATACATTAAACTCCATTTATTTCAGTGCATGAGTTTTAACAGGTACAGCCGATTAACTCAGAGTATGGATTGGCTTTGAGGATTGGGATACTATAGCCATAACAGAAATGTGACCAAGGGAAGGGCAGGACTGTCAGCTCAGTACTCCAGGAAACAGACGCTACAGGCATGACAGAGATACAGGTAGTGAGGATGGCTAACGCCTTTTTGATAAGAGAACTCACAACAGCCTTTGGCCCAGCATTTAAGTCGTCCAAACATCAGGTCGTTCCTCACTCTAAGACCCTTGCCATTGGTTATTTGTGTGAACAATTGCAAAAGGCTCGATCAGCAAGTTTACCATGCCACAAAGTTAGAAGGAACTGTTTGTAGTGAAGAATTTCAGATTACAGTGGAATCTTAATCAGTAAGGGAAGTGGGCCGAGGGGTGGGCGACGGATTTCTGTACAGGTACTGTGAGTTGATGGCATGTTGGAAGCTTAAAACAGCGTAAGACCCTCGAAATATACTATAACAGAGGGACCAGGAGTACAAATGCATAGTTCATTGAAATGCACACGCAGATAACGTCTTTTGGTAGTATACCAGCCTTCATCAGTCAGGGCACTGAGTACAGGCATTGGGAATTGTGTTGCAGTTGTATAAGTTATGGAAAGGCCACACTTGGTGTACTATAAAGACGAGAAATTCACAAATACCGGAACACACAAAATGCTGGAGGAACTCAGCAGGCCAGGCAGCATCTATGGAAGTGAATAAACAGTTGACATTTCGGGCCGAGGCCCTTCTTCGGGACTGTATGTGCAGTTTTAGATTAGTTTTATTAGATAACGTGGTGCTCTGTAACAACAACCAGCACAGTCCAAATATGCACCGGGGGCAGCCCGCAAGTGTCGCCAAGCTTCCGACACCAGCATAGCACGCCCACAACTTACTAACCCCTACGAATCCAGATGGTTTCAGAATGTGGGAGGAAACCGGAGCACCCAGAGGAAACTCAAGCAGCCATGGGGAGAACGTACAAACTCTTTACAGACGAGAGAAGGAACTGAAGCCCGATTACTAGCGCTTGTGAAGCGTTAAGCCAGCCATTGTGCGACCAGGCTGCCCAGTGTTTTGTTAAAGGGAAGACGTGGTTAAATTAGAAAGAGTGTAGAAAAGATTTACGAGGATGTTGCCGGGGTTGAGGGCTGGAGTTAGAGGGAGAATCTGACCGGGTTAGGCCTTTATTTCTTGGAGCAGAGGAGAATAGGATGCGGAATTGTGTAAGACCATGAGAGGCCATAGATAAGGTGGATGGTAACAGTCTTTTCCCAGGGTCGGTGAGGCCACATTCGCAAGGGCCTCGGCCCAAAACGTCGCCTGCTTGTTCATTTCCATGGATACCCTGAAACGAAGAAGAGATATACCAGGATGTCGCCTCGGATGGAGTGAGTGGTCAGTGATGAGAAGAGACTTGGATGGTCTGGGTGTGTTTTCCTTGAAGCGGAGGAGGCCCAGGGGGTACCTGACAGAGGCATACAAAACTCCGAGGGGAATTCATATTCGCAGGAAAGTATACGTATGTAAAAACAGAAGGCCGCCTGAGGGGATCTGAGGAGGTAGATTTTGCCCTGAGGGGTTGTTGGGATCTTTGTGTGGGTGGAGGAGGCTGAGAGATGCCGTCTGAAATTGGACTTCACGTCGACAGCCCCTCGATTGTCCGCACGGACAGGTGGGTGAAGGTATTGTTTCTCTCAGTGTGTCCGCACCGACACACCGGGATGCACAGGGTTCGAGTGTCTGAGGTGACCGAGTGCCGGGAGAGACACCAGGCTTAACAAGTGCAGTCGTTTGGGGGGTAGGGTCATGTCTGAGACTCTGGGGATGTAATAAAACGGACTGGTGAAATTTCAGCTAAGTGTTTGATCAGGAAAATAAAAATCCAAGGATCCAGCCCACTAGTCTGTGTCGTCCATCAACCGCCCACTAAAAAGGGAATATTTCCCCCACTTATCTGTCTCCCCTCTGTACTCCCCCACCCCGTCCCTTTCCCTTTCTTCCGCTCCTTCCTTTTCCTCCCCCCGTGTATATCTGTTGGTATTTTTGCCGCCTTTCTATTGGTTGTTCCCCGTGCCTTTAAGACATTATGTGTCGGAGGACAGAGGCCGCCTTTAAGCGCCGCGCTGGAGCTCCGGCCACGTCACCGAGGGGGAGCCGCGCCGCAGCCGAAAGTTCGCACCGAGTCCGGGGAAGTTTGTCCGACTGAATCCGGAGAGATGAACGTGTTCAGGCTGGCGGGAGACCTCTCCCACCTCCTCGCCATTCTCATCCTGTTGATGAAGATCTGGAGCACCAAGTCTTGCGCTGGTGAGTGGGGAATGGAGGGAGGAGTGAAGAAGTTACTGAGGCAGGAGTGAGTGATGGGGATTCTGGGAGAAGGAGGGGAGTGAGGAGGAATTAGGAGATTGAGGGGGAGGAGAGGGTGTAAGAGGATATCGTCGTGGAGGGACTGCGATGGATTGAGATAGGTGAATGTGAGAGATGGAGGGAGTGTGACAATGAGTGGGTGAGAGATGGAGGGAGTGTGACAGACTGAGTGAGAGATGGAGGGAGTGTGAGAGAATAAGTGGGCAAGAAATGGAGGGAGTGTGAGGGAGTAAGGGGTAGAGTGATGGAGGGTATAGAGTTGGTTACCACGAGGGGTGAGTGGATTAGAGTGAAGAAGGAGGAGATGGTGTGTGAGGGATTGGGGGGGTGTTGGGGATAGTGAAAGAAAGGCGAGTGTCCCATCTGTCTTCGGGAGGGGATGTAGAGGGAAGGGTTGGAGTATTGGGAAAGGAGGTGTGATTTGGGATGTAGAGGGAAAGGTTGGAGTATTGGAAAAGGAGGTGTGAGTTGGGATGTAGAGGGAAGGGTTGGAGTACTGGGAAAGGAGATGTGAGTTGGGATGTAGAGGGAAGGGTTGGATTATTGGGAAAGGAGATGTGAGTTGGGATGTAGAGGGAAGGGTTGGATTATTGGGAAAGGAGATGTGAGTTGGGATGTAGAGGGAAGGGTTGGAGTACTGGGAAAGGAGATGTGAGTTGGGATGTAGAGGGAAGGGTTGGATTATTGGGAAAGGAGATGTGAGTTGGGATGTAGAGGGAAGGGTTGGATTATTGGGAAAGGAGGTGTGAGTTGGGATGTGGAGGGAAGGGTTGGAGTATTGGGAGAGGAGATGTGATTTGGGATGTAGAGGGAAGGGTTGGATTATTGGGAAAGGAGGTGTGAGTTGGGATGTGGAGGGAAGGGTTGGAGTATTGGGAAAGGAGGTGTGAGTTGGGATGTGGAGGGAAGGGTTGGAGTATTGGGAGAGGAGATGTGAGTTGGGATGTGGAGGGAAGGGTTGGAGTATTGGGAGAGGAGATGTGAGTTGGGATGTGGAGGGAAGGGTTGGAGTACTGGGAGAGGAGATGTGATTTGGGATGTGGAGGGAAGGGTTGGACTACTGGGAGAGGAGATGTGATTTGGGATGTAGAGGGAAGGGTTGGAGTATTGGGAGAGGAGATGTGATTAGGGATGTGGAGGGAAGGGTTGGAGTATTGGGAGAGGAGGTGTGAGTTGGGATGTGGAGGGAAGGGTTGGAGTATTGGGAGAGGAGATGTGATTTGGGATGTGGAGGGAAGGGTTGGAGTACTGGGAGAGGAGATGTGATTTGGGATGTGGAGCGAAGGGTTGGAGTACTGGGAGAGGAGATGTGATTTGGGATGTAGAGGGAAGGGTTGGAGTATTGGGAGAGGAGATGTGATTAGGGATGTGGAGGGAAGGGTTGGAGTATTGGGAGAGGAGGTGTGAGTTGGGATGTGGAGGGAAGGGTTGGAGTATTGGGAGAGGAGATGTGATTTGGGACTGGGGTATTTGGTGCTTCTACGCTGATGATTCCTTTTCCTCACAGGGATCTCCGGGAAGAGTCAGCTTCTCTTCGCGCTGGTGTTTACAACCCGATACCTGGACTTGTTCACCTCGTTTATCTCTGTCTACAACACCAGCATGAAGGTGAGAAGGGTGGGATGGTCAGCAACAAGTGGTGATGAACAATGGGACACCCCACATTTCTCCTGGAGAGTAGACCAGGCTGCCCACTGTTTAACCACTTCCATCCTTGGAACAGACTCCAAGGAATCTGGGGTGGAGATTGCAGGCAACCATCCCCTCTCTCATCCACATTCTCTGCCAGTCATCCTTTCTTCCCTTAACTCCTGTCTCTCCAACAAACCTTTGATCAGCTGCTCCAATATCTGAAACGTTGACTCAGTTTCTCTCCCCATAGGTGCTGCCCGGACGGCTGAGTGTTTCCAGCATTTTCTGTTTACGTAAGGTTTTGGGGGTAATAGCGGCTAATTCTGACTTGTATGACGTAGCCTCAGCTCTAATAATGAACGTTCCGAAAGTCGAAGAGAAACATACAATCTTGAAGCGATGAAACTTAAGTGTACCCAAGTGTAAGTTAAGCGTAATGGAGCAGTCAGCAAAAGATATGACATCCATCGGTCCCCAGCTGCAAACTATCACGAATGAAGGCGTAACTTATTCCCTTCGCTTTTACCACGCCCCCACTCGTGTGACTAGTTACCATTAGAACCATGATAAACGCATAACACGAAATACAATGCAGATAGACAACAGTTGTGTGATCCCGACAGGGGTGTCCACAGGACAACGGGAGCATCGTTAAAGTCCTCCGAGAGGAGGAAGATTTGCGGGTTGTGTACTTGTCCCTTTCTACCCCAGTGAGCTGTGTTGAGATTGAGGGTGAGGCCCAGAGGATGACCCGATTCCTCGCTGGTGTCGCAGGAGATTGGGACAGTGGGCGCAGCTTTCAGGGGTCTTTGCGCTCGAGCGATCTGTGTCCCTCTGTCCCTGTCTCTCTCTCTCTGCGGTGAGAGAGTCTGTTGGCTCCGAATCGCGGGAACTTGCAGACTGTAACATCGAAACAGCGAACTGTTGGTCTCCTCTCTCACTGTGTCAGGAGTGATATCTCTCTCTCTCTCTCGTTAGTGAGAGGGGTTTGAGATGTCGAAGTGTTGGGATGGACAGTAGTTTCTGATGGATTCTAGATCATGGTCTCTGGGGTCTAGTTATGGCATGGTGGGTGGTGGGGGTTGATGTTTTTGTGCTGCTGCTTCTGTGTGGGAGGGGGGCTTTGGGATTCTAATGTTTTTCTGTCATTCATTTTTTTTCCCCTTTCTGTTTCGTGGATGTCTGTGAAGGGTAAGAATTTCAGGTTGTATACTGTATACATTTGCTGATTTTAAATTGAACCTTTGAAAGTGAAATGACCATTTGGACTGGAAATGCTCAGTAAGTTGGGTGGCGTCCATGGAGAGAGAAACAGTTAACATTTCAGATCGATGACCCTTTGTCAGTGTTGGGCTACAAGGGAATGGGGAATGGATGTTGGCCACAATTCTATTGACCAACCAAGCAGGCTCCAAGTGGTCATCTGCTCTGATCTAATGCCGGACGCTGGGCAGTGGAGCGTGAGGGAGCAGAGATCGCGTGGTCTGTTGTTCTACTAAAGGACACTGTTGGTCCCCAGGCCCAGCATGAGGTTCACTGTGAATGTTGTGGATTTGGGCAAAATCTGTGGATGACCCAGGGTTTAGGAAGGCGGTGAGCACCCAGGAGAAGAGATGGGCTGCAGGACTGGGAAGATAGATGAATGAAAGGGGGAGTGGACGATATGGAGAAATTCGCAGCAATTAGGAGGGGAGGGAATATATCACAGTCCAGACAGGTTTATAGAAAGTGCAGACTTCTTTAATTATGTTTTTGGAATTAGGAGTTTTAAATAAAAATTGAGCTGTTCTTGGACTGTTTTAATGGTGAAATGAGGGAAGGGGAAATTATACTAAATCCTTCTCAACCCAGAGGAGAGAATTCTGTCCCGGACACCATGTCATGGGTCCGGAATTGCGCATGCAGATCTTCTGAATGTCCCTGTGGATGAGGGGATTACAGGGAAGAGCAGAGGTACGTTCCCTAAAGCAAAATTTAATAGAAATATTCACAATTTTAGAGTAGCCAAGACAAACCGTTCTGTGGGCGCAGTTTCTCTGTAAGCATGTGGGCATCTGTCGTTGAGGTCATAAGAAATTTCTCTTTGCCTTCCCATATTCCGGCCCTTTCCCACAAAGACATGTCTGAAAGCTTCCAATCATGGCTCAGAAATGGCCTGTATCAGCGCTGGGGATGAGGATCGCGTGGTAAATGTACCTGTGGATACATCTGAGCCACAGTACTCCCCATCCATTCCCATCTCCAGCAGAGTTACCGCAGGGGCTCAGTGGTCAGCTGCAGCCGCTCAGTTCCATCATCCCTGGTTCTGCCAGTCTGACAACCAGTCACCAGCTCCTGCTGTCAACTCCTCAACCTACTTTTTCAGCATCCAGAACAGGATGACCGTAAATTTAGTATTTGGCCGACCTGACTCATTAAAAAAATTACCGATGGTTACTCCACCAGCCAGTGGAACAGTTTTGTACCCCACTTACCTCAGAATAAAGCAGCCCAAAGATCTGTCGCTCAAGGGCAGGTACGATTCTACGTGCAACACTCACAAAATGCTGGAGGAAGTCGGCAAGTCAGGCAGCGTCTACGGAGGGAAATAAGCAGCCAATGCTTTGGGCTGGGACACTTCATCAGGACGCCTTTCAGGGTCTCAACCTGAAATGTTGACTATTTGTTCTTCTCCATAGATGCTGCCTGACTCTGGCATTTTGTGTGTGTGTGTGTTGCTCGAGATTTCCAGCATCTGCAGAATTTCTTGTCTATCTCTTATCTGATGTTTTCTGGTCGGATGTGATTTATTGTCACATTTAGCTAGTTTCCAACTTGTTTGTTTTCTAGATCATATTCCTGCTCAGTGCCTACATAACCATCTACCTGATCTACTTCAAGTACAGTTCGACCTTCGACCGGGAGAACGACACATTCCGCGTGGAGTTCATCCTGGTCCCCGTCGCTGGTCTCTCCTTTCTTGTGAACCATGAGTACACTGCACTGGAGGTGAGAATGGCTCTTCCTTTTCAGGATGTGCGCACTGTCTACAGTTCTGACCTTCAACGACTGCTCCTCTACGGTGGGGCCGAGCCACAGCCCTTCTGGTGAAGCTGCTCCCGCTGTGCGGCGTGGAGGGGTGGGACCACAGGATTTATACCCAGTGACGATAAAGGACCAGGTCAGGGTGGTGTCGGACCGAGAAGGGAACCCTTGCCCCCTTAACCCTCCTCGGTGGTGGAGATCCTGGGTTTGGCTGGGTGGCGGCAGTGGTGTAAAACTACTGCCTTGTGTTTACCATAGCCCAGTAAGTGAATTTTTCATGAATGATAAAAAAAATATTTAATTTGTGCTAAAATAGCTTTATTTTACAGTTTGTTGTCTTCTGCCCAAGTTAGTGTGGTCTTTCACTGATTCTGTTATGGTTATTATTCTATAATTTATTGAGTATGCCCACAAGAAAATGAATCTCAGGGTTGTATATGGTGACATATATGTACCTTGATAATAAATGTATTTAAACTTTGAGTTTGCAGTCATAACCGAACATGTAATTTTCACTTAATATATAAACCTTAAAGTAGATGATTTCAGATTTTTCTACAGTATATTTTAATTGCTTGTTTACTTAACCTGTCTATATTCCCTTCACAGCCATAGGTCTCGTAGGTTAATATCACCAAAAAATATAATACATTTGTCCACGGCCTCCTCTGCTGCCACAGTGAGGCCACGCTCAGGTTGGAGGATCATCACCTTCCATCTGGGTAGCTTCCAACCTGATGGCATGAACATTGACTTCTCTAACTTCTGGTTATTGCCCCCCTCCCTCTCCTCCACCATTCCCCATTCTTGTTTCCCTGTCACACCTTCTCTTCTTAACTGTCCCATCACCTCGTCCCCCTTCCCTTTCTTCCATGGTCTTCTGTCCTCTCCTGTCAGATTTCCCCTTCATCTCTTCCACCATCTTGCCAGCTGTTTACTTCACCCCATCCCCCCCTCCCAGTTTCACCTTATCACCTACTACCTTGTACTTCTTCCTCCCCTCCCCTCTTCTTATTCCGACTTCTTCCCCTTCCCTTTCCAGGTGAAGGGTCTTGGCCTGAAACATCAAGTACTTACTCCTCTCCATAGATGCTGCCTGACCTGCCGGGCCCCTCCAGCATTTTGTGCACATTGCTGTAGATTTCCAGCATCTGCAATACCCCTTTGTCTTTATGTATGTAATACATTTGGCCCTGTTTGTCCGGATCATTGATACAAACCATGACCTCAACATCGATCCCCGTCACAGGGTCACACCTGAAAATGACTCATTTATTGCTACTGTTCATCTTCTGAACCAATCAAATCCACAATGTTAGCCGTAGAATCCTTTCCTCTGGTCTTAATCAACACTGCATTGTATCTTATCAAAAGGCCTAATGCACCACACCTACACTCTTCCCTTGCCATCTGTTTTATGAGTTCATCTATTTTATAATCTCCAATAAATTCAATGGGCATTAATTTTAAGCCTTCTCTTGTATTCTCCTCGGGTTAAATCCAAAATTTTCCAAATGTCTGTGCTTGTTGCTTTCTGTTTGACACATTGCTACATCTTCCCTATGGACTTTTCTTGCCGTCCATAACTATGTCACTTTTTCTGCTGGTGTTTTGAAGGATATACTATGTACTGATTCCATTGTTGGGCACTGTTGGTTTACCATTTAATAGTTTTCGGGTTTTCTATGACTGGCACTTAGTCTTTGTGGTCTGATTTATTTTACTTTCATTTTATTTTATTTTATTTTCAAACCCTGGTTTTCCAACTGAATTAACAATTTACAAACCTGATATAAAGTGTCATTTTTTTTGACACCTCTCCATGAGAGCTTCTTGACTAGGCCATCCCTTTCACAATATGCAGTAACAGTTTCCTTTGCAATTGGCTAATCTAGAAAACCGTCTCTTCCAAACTTAATTTCATCCTTTGGACTATTGCTGCTGATTTAGTTTGCTGATCTACAACCCCTCCCCTAATGATTACTGGCACATCTAATTTATACTATACCCTACATTCATCGTCACCATTACGTGCCGAGTCGTATGACATTGGTAGAGACGTATCTCCACCCTGCCACCCACCCTGCATTACCCCTCCTGTTTGGGGTCTACCTAATTGACTTTTTGACCCTTGTCCTTTCTTAGCCCCATCCAGACTAAAATTCTCCCATTTTACTGATTTATTTCCTTCTTTAAAGTTAGGGCTACCTCATTTTCCTCTGCCATTTGATTTCTCAATGGACATTGAACCCATGAACACTACCTCACTACTTAAAAAAATATTTCTGCATCACTTATTTTAACATAACTATTTAATATACATATAGACACTGTAAATAATTTTCCTATATTTATCATGTATTGCATTGTACTGCTACCACAAAGACAAATTTTATTACATGTGCTAGTGACATTAAACCTGATTCTGATTTTGTTTTCTATTTCACCTCTATTCCAAGAATATTCTAGGATATTCAATTCTCAATCCTGGCCACCTTGCAACGAGGTCTCAGTAAATGGCTATTAGTGTCCCGTTTATTCCAGTCATGATTATACTTGCTTTATTACACCTGTTGCATATGTTTGTGTGAAGAGCCAACGGTTCTAACTTCGTAGCTATTCTCTGCTCTGTGAAGGTATTTCTATGTTTTCTAGGCTCCATCCCTCCTGACTTACTCTGGTGATTATCCTGCATTGTGTCGTTCTTTTCCTCTAACTTGCAGTTATTCCCCCACCAGGATCTGGCTCTCCCATTGCTCAGTTACAAACAGCCCTGGTTATTCAGTTCAGTAGGATAGTGGTCCCAGAACAAGTGAAGACAGTTCCAATACAACACACGTCAAAGTTGCACTCTAACTTGACTTCTCTAACTTCCACTAGTGCCCCACCTCCCCCTTGTACCCCATCCGTTATTTATTTATATACACGCATTCTTTCTCTCTCTCCTTTTTCTCCCTCTGTCCTTCTTGACTATACCCCTTGCCCATCCTCTGGGTTCTCCCCCCCCTTTTCTTTCTCCCTGGGCCTCCTGTCCCATGATCCTCTCATATCCCTTTTGCCTATCACCTGTCCAGCTCTTGGTTCCATTCCTCCCCCTCCTGTCTTCTCCTATCATTTTGGATCTCCCTCTCCCCCTCCCCCTTTCAAATCTCTTACTAGCTCTTCCTTCAGTTAGTCCTGATGAAGGATCTCGGCCCGAAACGTTGACTGTACCTCTTCCTAGAGATGCTGCCTGGCCTGCTGCGTTCACCAGCAACTTTGATGTGTGTTGCTTGAATTTCCAGCATCTGCAGAATTCCTCGTGTTTACAGTTCCAATATGACAGCTTCCCCAGTCCCCTGTGGTCAAGGATGTCCCGCTTCCAGTCTGATTCTGTGGGTGATGAATATGAAATTGCAGCCTCTTCCACAGTTGGGGCAGGTCGATAGTTTGTGAGGTGGGAAGGGTTTTCCACCACCGTGTTTTTGCGTGCTTCCGAATCACGGCCTCAATACCATCCCAAATGCCCTTGTGCTAATTTCTTCCCTTTCAGAGGCAGGAATAAAGCACCTCTTCCAAGAACACCACGCACGAAATGCTGGAGGAACTCAGCAAGTAGTATCTGTGGGGGAGGGGGTGAATGAACAGTCAACATTTCAGGCCAAGCCCCTTCATCAACTTAACTTGCTTAGTTCCTTCAGCATTTTGTGTGAGTTGTTCAGCTTAATATAGTTATAGTCATACTTTATTGATCCCGGGGGAAATTGGTTTTTGTTACAGTTGTACTATAAATAATAAATAGTAATAAAACCATAAATAGTTAAATAGTAATATGTAAATTATGCCAGGAAATAAGTCCAGGACCAGCCTATTGGCTCAGAGTGTCTGACCCTCCAAGGGAGGAGTTGTAAAGTTTGACAGCCACAGGCAGGAATGACTTCCTATGACGCTCTGTGCTGCATCTCGGTGGAATGAGTCTCTGGCTGAATGTACTCCTGTGCCCAACCAGTCCATTATGTAGTGGATGGGAGACATTGTCCAAGATGGCATGCAACTTGGACAGCATCCTCTTTTCAGACACCACCGTCAGAGAGTCCAGTTCCATCCCCACAACATCACTGGCCTTACCAATGAACAACATCTGCAGAATCTTTTGCTTACCTGTTACAGGAGATGGCCATACAAGTGATGGTGTCTTAGTTTAATAATGGCTGAGTGAGTGTGGGGATGTTGGCCATGGTGAGGTTCTGACATCAGTTTAAATATTCTTCCAAAGAATTTGGGGGTGGGGGTGGAGGGGGCTTGTATGGAGACAACGGCGGTGCTGTCTCTCCGGTGCCTTGAGGCACCTGCTCTAGGGAGTGCTTGATAAATTTCTGCTGCTGGTGGTACACAGCCTATTTTGAGCTGCCTGATTTGGTCTGAGTACATCCTATTGACCTTCAGGACTCTTCCAGCAAGGTAGTAGGGCTGCTATCAAGCTACTCTCACCTGGAGTACACGCTTTGTATCCCTTTCCCAAGTACCCAAATTGGGGTTCAAGAATGTTGGGTGGTTTTCTTGTCCATTGCACTTATGGGATCTTCAATTAATTTTGAGGGCTCCCTCCTCCCTGTATACCACCATACTTGCTTGCTGCCTCTGGTGTGTCTCCCTGCTGGTGAGGCAGATGTCCCAGGGGATTGTGGATAATGACATATTCAGCTCAGTATCTGTCAGGTATGATTAGATTGAACAGGGCTCCTGAGACCAGTCTCTGGACTGATTGGGCTGGATGTGATTTTTACTGTGTCGTGAGCTTGGTTACCTCCTCCTGGATTCATGTTCTTCCAGAACTGGATTGCTGACCAATGGGCAAATGTAGTTGTACTTAACTGGATTTTCTTTCCTGAATGATCAAGATGGGTCTTGAACAATCTGAAGTTTCATGATCACCATTACCAAGAGTAGTTAATTCACTTGTTCTGTCAAGTTCCTCAGCTGCCATAGTGAGAGTTGAATATGCATTTGTCTATCTGGTTCACATTGTGTTTTTCCAATGACTGGTGCCCGGGGTCAGTAATGTTTGCATGTCAATATCACTCTGGAGTTAACAGTCTGAATTAATGTACTTTGTGGTCTAGTTCATTACTGGCCTATTCCATCACTGCAATGCTTTATGAAACCTGACTTGCTCCAATGCCATCCGCCACACTGTTCCATAAACACCAACTGACCAAGCATAAGCAGCAATGTTACAAATAAAAAACATCAAAACCTGGGTTGAGTTGTAGAGACAATTGTAAGTGATGGTTTGCGATTGTGGTTCCTTTGTTTGCACACTGATGTTTCAGTGCAAGGATGGCTGTTGAGTTGTATGGAGCCTTTGTGAATGATGTGGACAGTGCAGGGATTTCAGTGATATGTCCAACCTCCAAGGTGCTTTTTCGTCAGCTAAGCATGAGGAATTCAATGCTGCCATCCTCAACCCCAATCTAGCTTCTAGATCTAGTACATATTTTTTGTAAATGCCAAACCAGCTGGATCACTATTTATTCCTTTTTTTCCTATGCTGGGTTTCTCATTGTTCTTCGCATTGCTATTGTCAGTTAAATAATATCTACTAAAATCCCTTTCCGATTTGACCTACTGTTTCAAAAATCTCCAGATCCTTTCTAGCCCTTGGCTCCCTCATTCCCAACTTCTCTCCGAATTCTTAATCAATTTGGCTCATTCAATCCTCCCTAAATCTAGTGCTGATGGATTTGCTTCAAATGTGAACCTGTGATAGTCTAGTGGAGTCATTGCATGCTGATTTTCCAACTTAGATTCAATTTTGCCTTAATTTTCAGATTTGTTGGACATTCTCCATTTACCTGGAATCAGTTGCCATACTGCCACAGCTCTTCATGATCACCAAAACTGGTGAGGCAGAGACGATCACTACTCACTACCTGTTTTTTCTGGGAGTGTATCGGGCTCTATATCTTGCCAACTGGATCTGGCGTTACCAGACAGAAGGGTTCTTTGATCAGATTGCAGTGGTGTCTGGGGTTGTGCAAACAATCTTCTACTGTGACTTCTTCTACCTCTACATCACTAAAGGTGAGTACCAACCCTCTAAGCTTTCTTCTGGGTGTGGCCACAACTGAATTCTGTAAATGTCAAATTTAGTGCAAGGGTTGGTAATGCTGTAACTTCCATTGTAAGCTTGAGATACATGTGAGGTGAAATGCAAATTCAAAATAATTATGCTGCCATACGACCTGGATACAGGCCCTTCGCCTAACCAGTTCATGATGAACAAGGTGCCTACCTGGCTAGTCCCAATTGACTATTCAACCCATATCCCTCCTTGGGCCTAACCAAGAGCCTTTTAAATGGCAGAAAAGGTTCCATGCTTTCACTAAAGGGACAGCTGTGGACACTTTACATGCATCACCACTAATTTGTCAGCACAGTGAGAAAATTAGGGGAGTGGAAGAGTGTAGTAGCCCTGGTGAGTACAGATTGAATCATTACAAAGAAAAGCTGTGTGAAGCACGCAGAAATAGCCAAAGATTCAAGACTTCCGTTTTAGCCAAAAACCACATTTTAGCAGATATTTTAACTTTTGTTCTTTGTAATAAAAATAGCAAATTGAAGACTTGATAATAATTTGTCCCAGAATGGCTTGGGCAGGAGATTCAAATTCAGGACGAAACAACACATGAACATTAGGGTGGGTGCAAACCTAGGTGTTTAGGGCGTACCGTTCTGTGTGGTCTTCACTTCTTGCTTCTGATTATATATATTTTTTTTATTTTTCAGTGCTGAAAGGAAAGAACCTGGGCCTTCCCTTACCTGTCTGAGACCAGTGTCACATACCATGCAAGCAACACACCACAGTGCACATGTACAAGTGAAAGATGGGAAGTGGTTTTTAATGAAATGGAACTGAAATATGATAAGGAGAGATTGTAACAGAAGTGTGTGGGTGCTGAATGGCATTATTCTTCAACCATGTAATTAGCACAGCGGATAACCTGCAGTATTGCCAAGTCTTTCTTACCAAAGACCCCAAACCATTTCCTAACCCTCACTATGGGGACACAAGTTCTCTTCCCACCTGACAATTAAAAAACTTACTTATAATGTTCAAATGTACCTTTTAATTGTGACCCATGATATATCTGTTTATAATTGTGCAATGAAAGTCCACCTTGAACATAGGACATCTATATTAAAAAAGTGAAAATCATTTTCCCCAGTTACTTATCTGTACTGCAACACATCCTTACCCCAACCTGGCATAAAAAAATCCAGAAGGAAGATGAGCATTATAAAAAGATGAATTACATTTGGGAGATATTAAATGATTTACATAGAACCACCATAGGTACAATAGGATTGTTTCATTCTACATGTGACATTTAATTACTATTTTTCAGTAGCCCTAATTTATTCCACATTACACTAAATACTGTTCCCCTCATTTAGGATCAAAATACTCTATAACTATAACCCAGGGAGCAATTTGCCTGAATCACTTACCACTGATGCTTTAACTTAAAAATATTCATTACCAACACCATGAAGACAACAGCCATTATTCCTGGAGTAGAGGGCAGGATAACCCTTAACATGGGTGGTCCTGCTTTTTGATGGTTGCAGCTACGGCTGGAGTCAGGTTTGCTTCATGAGGTTTACATGGTTCAAGTGTGGCCAACTGTGATCAGAGCAGAACCCAGACAACTCTGCATTGTCCATCAAGTGCTTCATACTTTGTATTTCTATTATTACTTTTGTAAAAATATTAATATAACCATCACTGTAACTGCCTGAAATGTTTGCAGCAACTTTCTTCTTTCCTGATAATATTGCCATGTTATGTAGAATGGTTATCACTTCTAACCCTCTGCAAAGTGCAGAATGAGAATGAAGAGGCACTGATGACATGGAAGATTATTGAGGGATATTAGAAGAAAGTGAACCAATTAAGTCAGAGGGGTGTGGTGGAGTCAGGGAGAAGACAGAGCATAATAGGGAGGGTGGGTAAATTGGTATTTGTTCTGCAATAGACTGTATATTTTGAACCCCACAGTGTTTCGAGTATTTATTTTAATGTTTCCAGGCTAGCTTGCATTTAGAAAAAGCAGACATTCCTTTGGTAAATCTCTTTATTACTGGAAATGCAAAATACAAGAAAACCAGTACAGTATCAAAATAGCACATTATTAAGACTGACACTGGGTACAACTTAACAAGGTGAAACACAGCTTGCCTAAGTTGCTGAGATGCTTCACCAGCTGCAGGATTCCTAGAGTTTAAGAGCAGTCATAGGTGGGCCTTATCAAATCCCAGAGAAATTTTAAACTGTTTCAATTGCATAGAGCAAATCATCAATAACATCAAAGTCAATTGTGGCACTGTTAAATCCTGCAATTTGTTCAGTGATGGGGGAACCTCATCAAAACGGGTTTTAAAGTGTGCAGAAATACTATCAGTGTGATGGCCAATACTTCTCACTTTTCCTAGAACCTACTGGTTCAATCTCTTGGCTGTTTATTTTCTACTGAGCAGAATGTAACCAATTAATGAACATTCAACAACTGACAAAATTACCAAAAAGCATGAGACTCCTAGCTATAGCAGAAACTAACTCGGGAAAAATTCCACAGGCTGCAACCAAGCTGCACACAAGAATACCGATAACATGCAAAATGATTTGCAGCAAATAAAACTCAAGACACTGGTTTCTGTTTGTCTCTCTCAGAGAATGCAGCAGTATTGTGGGAAACATACCATCACACAACTTACTGCGACCACGATTTGCTTTGAACAGGCAACTAGCAACTGGTAGTAGTGCTGACAGTCTACTCGGGAAGAAAAAACTTGGTCCCAGCTGCCCAAGGACACCTTCATAAAAGTACTGACATTACAACTGCTTCACTTCTTTCACACATTAACTTCAGAACAACATCATTTAAATTACCCTGACTGACCACCAACCCCCCCACCTCTTGCTCTAAATCAGAAATATCTACAGGGGCTACCTCTTGAGTGCAAGTAAAAGGATTGATGCTGGATCCAAGACCAATAAAATTTTGCACAGCCAAATCACCTCCATTTATGGTAATCTGTTATTGTTACCAACAGGAAAAATAGTGCATTTCATGAACTGAACTTCTCACCCGACAACCACTTGCATCTACACATTTGCAGACATAAAAACCAGATTCACAGCAATTCAAATCTTTTACAGGAATAATGCTACTAATTGAAAGCAGAATAATGTGCACACAAGAGACAGTAAAGGTTATTCATTTTGCCGTGTGGCCAGGGATTACAGCCCAGTGTTTTTTTAAAAGTTCAAATTTCAACTAATTTGCATCTTTTTGTTATAACTTCCTAATTAATAATGATAGTAAATTTGGACCTATGAAGAACTCTAGGAAAGTAGTTCTGAAGCTCTGCCATACAATCTTAACCCTACTTCTAATAAAACTTCCAAAAAATCATTTAAAAATTAAATTCAGCTACAACAGCTTTTCTATTATAATGCCTCCAAACAAGTGAATGGACTTTAAATGAGCTCATTTATGAAACACCTACCTTCAACGAAACATCCAGCATTCAAACATTTGGAAAAAATGTCAGTAGCATGAATGGCTAGCAACATAACTAAAAACTGGCCAATTATACTTGAGAAAATAGTCAAATTAACTTGAACATCAATGCAACAGGAACAAGCCACTGATACTAAATATGGAAAAATTGTTCAGATAATGGTGGTCTGAAGTATTAGATTGATCCCAATTCTGCAACTTGTCATCTATCAGTTAGCTTTAGTACCTGAAGGATTGCACAACTGTTCTTGGGTAATGGAGCGAGTAACACGATGGGCACCATAGCCTTGTTGAGTAAATTCCAGTTTTTCAGGTTGTCAATTTAAAGTATTTGGAAATCACTGAGTTGGACCTCACTGGCATATTACTGCAACAAAACATGTTCACTTTATAAAGGAAACTAGGAATAACTTACATCAATGTGAAACTGTTACACCCTTCCCTCCCCACAGGTGCTAGCTGACCTTGTCTTTATATTGGAAATGACCCAAGTATAAAATCAGACAGGCTTGGGTAGCATGGGGACTGGTGTTTGGGTGGTGTCAGCTGAATGTCACTTTCAGACTAGCTTACTGTGATGCCACTCCCACTTCCCCACAGGCTGCCACCGTTCTAAGTTTTGCCTATGTATGGTACTGGTGAAAATTCAATGCACCATCTAGCCGGTCAATAACTAACACCAGCATCTATCACCTCAACCTCCAGGTTAACGTCCAATTCACCTTTCCACCACTCAGCTTTCCTATCCCCAGCACGTTGTGACAATTTTACAGCCAAGGTGTTCAGTCAAAATGCCTATGCTTGGTAAAATATATAAATATAGAACCAAAAAGATTTTTTGTGAACTTTAGTCCCCCCACTGATGACAAGAGTAGCTATAATAAATTTCAACACTATTAAGAATTTCCACTGTAAGAAACCTAAAATGAAGCATAATTTTTGATGGATATGCAAAAACTGAAAAATCTGACAACTTTTTCACTTGTCATATTATAACAATTATTTTCATTTGAAATTTCTGTTGTCACAATGAAAATAAGGGTCAAATCTGAACCTCTGGCTTCAGATTATATCTGAATTACAGGAATATTCCACATCCTGATAGAATTGCACTATATTAGCAGAGACACAAAACCTACCTTTTTAAAAGATAAAATTATTTTAAAATATTTCTGGAGAGTGGTTGAACCCAGAGCACCATGGAGCTTGCTTACTCACTAGGTTCAAAGGGCCAAGCAATAATCCAATGATCTGCCACCAATTCACAGAGTGATCAGCAGCTCAGCTCTGTGCCATGATTTGCAAGTATTCACACTTGTGCAGATCATCTATCAGTAAGATTTAAGGTGGACTTCAGTAAACGTTTAACAAGTGGATCAATGTCACAAGGTTTGCTGTGCAGCACACTATTGTAACAAAGTAAAGGTGAATACAACTGTATAATTTACTTTTTTAGTTTCGCTGTTCAGTAGAAAATGGAATTGATGCCTATATCTTTACAAACAGGGGAACAAAACATGAATTTTAGAAAAGCAAAATTATTTATTTACGGGTTGTTCCCTGTGAAGGGGGAGGTGGTGGGGGTGGTGGCGTGTACTGGTAGTTTCCCTGGGACATATAACCCAACAATGAGTTGCTCTGTTGATATGTTTGAGATAACAGTGGCTGTGGCTGTGGCTGTGGCTGTTGCCCCATCCCGTTCTGCCGGTATTGTGGTGCTGTCTGTGAAGGCCGCCCTCCACTGGCAGATGTCGTAGCATTGAAATTATTGGAGGCATAAGCCACAGCTTGAGCAGCAGTGCCATAACCAGAGGCTCCAAATGCAGCTGCCGGGGTTGAGGTTTGGAAAGTACCTGATTTTCCAAATGCTGTCTGGGAAGCAACTCCATATACAGTTTGATTAGTAGCCCCAAAAAGCCCACTTTGGGTAAAGTTAGGGTACTGGATTGACTGTTGTCCAAATACGGTACTCCCAAAACTGCTTGCCTGTGGAGATCGGAAACTCTGCTTACTTAGAGGACCTGTAGCATCACGGGACTCTCGCTGCCCCCCAAACCTGCTCCCACCATCTCCCCTATCTCTGCGGTCCCCATCGAGGTCTCTAAAAGACCGGCCGCGACTTCTGTCTCGATCATCTCTGTACATGGTGTTAGGATTGGATCCAGTGGGCCGATAACGGGAACGGCCTCCTAAAGAGGGAAAAGCAAGTTCAATATAGTACTTAGAATGAAATTGTACAACACAACATACCATACAAATCTTAACATCTTTTGCCGCTTTAAACAAAGCTGATCATGCACAAATTCTCCAAGCTTACTACGAAGCTCCAAATAACTCTCTGCAACCCCACTGCTTCAGCTCATTCTGTCAGGCACACAAAAATCTATCTGGTAGAGCACAACTGATTGGCTTCCCAGCCATAGTACATCAAAATTTGCAAAAGCTCAGCCCATCCAGTGCCAGCAGACAGATGACTTCTAAAATATGAAAGCTCAGGTCTGCTTTTGCACAGAACTGACAGCATCACCTATCTGACCATTCCATAATACTGCACATCTGCCCTTTTACCTTAAGGAGAAATGCAAGATTGCTTAGATAATTATGTAATAAAAATTGGGAAAACAAGCTTTAAACCACGTAGCTTTAAACACAAAACTAATAAAGCCAATTTATTACAATAAACCCAAGTAAAAATGCTGGAAACAGTATGTGCGAAATGTGAGACAGTTAAAGGATGTGGGGTAGGAAACATTGAAAGGATGCACATTCCCAAGAACTACAGCACAGAAATAGGCACTACACCCCACTATACCTGTGTCGACCATGATACAAATCTCATTCCACCTGCCTGCACATTGCTCATTCATTTATTGTGTCTAAAATGCTTCAATGCCACAATCATATCTGATTCCCCCCACCTCCCCTGCCAGAGCATTCTAAACAGTTACCACTGTGTTATAAAAAAGCAACTGCTTTGTACAACTCATTTACACTTTTCCTTTCAGCTTAAATCCATATCCTCTAGTACTTTAGATTTTCACACTGGGGAAAGACTCCATCTACCACATCTATACCATCAATTTTAACTAGATACCTCACACTGGAAGTTAGCTTTGCTTCTCTCTCCACAGATACTGCCTTGAGCTGCCCAATATTTCCAGCATTTTATGTTTCTCTTTCAAATCCTTCATGTTGTGTGCAGACTCTGACTATAAGGGCAAGCTTGGTTTCAGTTTAAAGCTCCTTTCATTTTCAATTATAGGAAGATGCAAGTGGCAAACAAGGATTGCATTTATTTGAGGTAATCTGGTTATTTGGAATGTGGAGCTCAGGGAGCTAAAGCGATGGAAATAAATAATTCTATGATAGGTAGCATGTGGGGGTTAGAACTGCACTTGATTACCAAGTTATAAGGAAAGCGGCATGGGGTAAATAATATTAAAGAACCTAATGGCTGTGGCAGAAACAGCACAAGAACTTCGGAAAGAGGCAGCTATTCTATTGGGATGGGCTTTACCTGAATTTAGTTGGGACCAGTTCCCAGCAAATTGAATTAGACCCGTCGATAGGCTTTTAACTAAATAGTTGGGGGTACGTGGTTTGCATGCAGGATATTTAGAAAACTGAAGGAAAAATTTTCAACATAATTGTATAAGGGCTAAGAGCGTTATAAAAGCGAGCCTGAAGGCTTTGTGTGTCAATGCAAGGAGCATTCGTAACAAGGTGGATAAATTAAAAGTGCAGATTGTTATTAATAAATATGATATAGTTGGGATCACAGAGACATGGCTCCAGGGTGACCAGGGATGGGAGCTCAACATTCAGGAATATTCAATATTCAGGAGGGATAGACAGGAAAGAAAAGGAGGTGGGGTGGCGTTGCTGGTTAAAGGGGAGATTAACGCAATAGAAAGAAAGGACATTAGCCCGGAGGATGTGGAATCAATATGGGTAGAGCTGCATAACACTGAGGGGCAGAAAGCACTGGTGGGAGTTGTGTACAGGCCACCTAACAGTAGTAGTGAGGTTGGGGATGGTATTAAGCAGGAAAATAGAAATGTGTGCAATAAAGGAACAGCAGTTATAATGGGTGACTTCTATCTACATATAGATTGGGTGAACCAAATTGGTAAGGGTGCTGAGGAAGAAGGTTTCTTGGAATGTATGCAGGATGGTTTTTTGAACCAACATGTCGAGGAAGCAACTAGAGAGCAGGCTATTCTAGACTGGGTATTCAGCAATGAGGAAGGGTTAATTAGCAACGTTGCCCTGAGAGGCCCCTTCGGTAAGAGTGACCAAAATATAGTGGAATTCTTCATTAAGATGGAGAGTGACATAGTTAATTCAGAAACAAAGGTTCTGAACTTAAAGAAGGGTAACTTTGAAGGTATGAGACGTGAATTAGGTAAGACAGACTGGCAAATGACACTTAAAGGGTTGACGGTGGATATGCAATGGCAAGCATTTAAAGATCGCATGGATGAACTACAACAATTGTTCATCCCAGTTTGGCAAAAGAATAAATCAGGGAAAGTAGTGCACCCGTGGCTGACAAGGGAAATTAGGGATAGTATCAATTCCAAAGAAGAAGCATACAAGTTAGCCAGAAAAAGTGGCTCACTTGAGGACTGGGAGAAATTCAGAGTCCAGCAGAGGAGGACAAAGAGCTTAATTAGGAAGGGGAAAACTGGCAGGGAACATAAAAACTGACTGTAAAAGCTTTTATAGATATGTGAAAAGAAAAAGATTGGTTAAGACAAATGTGGGTCCCTACAGAGAGAAACAGGTGAATTGATTATGGGGAGCAAGGACATGGCAGACCAATTGAATAACTACTTTGGTTCTGTCTTCACTAAGGAGGACATAAATAATCTTCCGGAAATAGTAGGGGACAGAGGGTCCAGTGAGACGGAGGAACTGAGGGAAATACATGTTAGTAAGGAAGTGGTGTTAGGTAAATTGAAGGGATTAAAGGCAGATAAATCCCCAGGGCCAGATGGTCTGCATCTCAGAGTGCTTAAGGAAGTAGCCCAAGAAATAGTGGATGTATTAGTGATAATTTTTCAAAACTCTTTAAATTCTGGATTAGTTCCTGAGGATTGGAGGGTGGCTAATGTAACCCCGCTTTTTGAAAAAGGAGGGAGAGAGAAACCGGGGAATTATAGACCGGTTAGCCTCACATTGGTGGTGGGGAAAATGCTAGTCAGTTATCAAAGATGTGATAACAGCACATTTGGAAAGCGGTGAAATCATCGGACAAAGTCAACATGGATTTGTGAAAGGAAAATCATGTCTGACGAATCTCATAGAATTTTTTGAGGATGTAACTAGTAGAGTGGATTAGGGAGAACCAGTGAATGTGGTATATATGGATTTTCAAAAGGCTTTTGACAAGGTCCCACACAGGAGATTAGTGTGCAAACTTAAAGCACATGGTATTGGGGGTAAGGTATTGATGTGGATAGAGAATTGGTTGGCAGACAGGAAGCAAAAAGTGGGAATAAACGGGACCTTTTCAGAATGGCAGGCAGTGACTAATGGGATACCGCAAGGCTCAGTGCTGGGACCCCAGTTGTTTACAATATATATTAATGACTTAGATGAGGGAATTAAATGCAGCATCTCCAAGTTTGCGGATGACACAAAGCTGGGTGGCAGTGTTAGCTGTGAGGAGGATGCTAAGAGGATGCAGGGTGACTTGGATAGGTTAGGTGAGTGGGCAAATTCATGGCAGATGCAATTTAATGTGGATAAATATGAGGTTATCCACTTTGGTGGCAAAAACAGGAAAACAGATTATTATCTGAATGGTGGCCGATTAGGGAAAGGGGAGCTGTTAAGCATACTTTACGTATATGGTTTCAATTTCGAAGATTTTTTGGGTTTAATCAATTTATGTTAGCAAGTCCTATTATATCTAATTTCCTTTTTCAACCTTCCACTATGGATCAAGCTTACTTTGATTGGAAAACCAAAGGTATAGTACATTTTCATGATGATTTATTTTTGGATAATTGTTTCATGTCTTTTCATCAACTTTCTAATAAATATAACTTACCCAGATCTCACTTTTTTAGGTATCTACAGATTAGAAACTTTTTAATTACTGCTTCTCCTAATTTTCCACACTCATATCCAATGGATACTTTGGAAAAAATTTTAGATCTAAATCTCTCTCAGAAAAGTGTTGTAGCAATTATTTATAATATAATTATGAATTTATGTCCTGATCTTTCCAATAAAATTAAAGCTGATTGGGAAAGAGAACTTAAGATTATTATACCAATTGAAAAATAGGAAAAAATTCTTCAGTTGGTGAATTCATCCTCTGTATGTGCTAAACATGTGTTGATACAGTTTAAAGTAGTGCACCGGCCTCATATGTCCAAAGATAAACTATCTCGTTATTATTCTCATATTAATCCAATATGTGATAGATGTCATTCCGAGATAGCTTCTTTAACCCACATGTTTTGGTCATGTACTTTGTTGGAAAAATATTGGAAAGATATTTTTGATATTATTTCAACGGTGTTGAACACAGACTTACAACCTCTTCCAATTACTGCTGTTTTTGGATTACCAATGATAGACTCAAATTATTTAACCTCTTCAGCACGCCGGATGATTGCATTTCTTACTCTAATGGCTAGAAGATCCATTTTGCTGAATTGGAAAGAGATTAACCCTCCTACTATAGTTCATTGGTTTTCACAAACTAAGTTGTGTTTGAATTTGGAAAAAATTAGAAGTGTGGTTTATGACCCTTCCATTAAACTTGAAAAAACTTGGAGGCCATTCATTCAGCATTTTCATATGATGTAATTTGATCATTTCCAAACTTATTTTACTTCTCTGTGCTGTTGGTTGAGAGGAATGGAGTCGTTGACACTAAAGTTTTCTTCTCTTCCATTTTTACGTTGTTAGAATTGCCCAAGTCTTTTTAGTTTAGTTGACTAATTCTGTTTAGTTTTTCTTTTGGGGTGGGGTTTGTTCTTTTTTTTCTTTTTTTTTCATAATTTTTTTTCCAGTTTTTTTTGTTCTGTAGTATTCATTGTTATCCTACACAATTGGGAGTTTTGTCAATTTATACTATTTGGTTTTATAATTACTCAATTTAAGTACAACAATGTATCTCCAACTACTTGTATTATTGCTATGTTATGTTTATATTTTATGAAACTAATAAAAAGATTGAAAAAGAAAGGAAAAGGGGAGGTGCAATGAGACCTGGGTGTCATTATACACCAGTCATTGAAAGTGGGCATGCAGGTACAGCAGGCGGAGAAAAAGGCGAATGGTATGCTGGCATTCATAGCAAGACGATTCGAGTACAGGAGCAGGGAGGTACTACTGCAATTGTACAAGGCCTTGGTGAGACCACACCTGGAGTGTTGTGTGCAGTTTTGGTCCCCTAATCTGAGGAAAGACATCCTTGCCGTAGAGGGAGTACAACGAAGGTTCACCAGATTGATTCCTGGGATGGCAGGACTTTCATATGATGAAAGACTGGATCGACTAGGCTTATAATAATTGGAACTTAGAAGATTGAGGGAGGATCTTATTGAAACATATAAAATCCTAAAGGGATTGGACAGGCTAGATGCAGGAAGATTGTTCTCAATGTTGGAGAAGTCCAAAACGAGGGGTCACAGTTTGAGGAGAAAGGGGAAGCCTTTTAGGACCCAGAGTAGGAAAAACTTCTTCACACAGAGAGTGGTAAATCTGTGGAATTCTCTGCCACAGGAAACAGTTGAGGCCAGTTCATTGGCTATATTTAAGAGGGAGTTAGATATGGCCCTTGTGGCTAAAGGGATCGGGGGTATGGGGGGGGGGGGAAGGCTGGTACAGGGTTCTGAGTTGGATGATCAGCCATGATCATACTGAATGGCGGTACAGGCTCAAAGGGCCGAATGGCCTACTCCTGCACCTATTTTCTATGTTTCTATGTTTAAAAAACAAAGTCATTAACGGAAGTGCTCAAGTACAAGACACAGAAAACCTTCTAGAAATAGTGGAGAACTACTGGTCTGGAATAAGTGAGCTCAAAGAAATAAGCACTAGTTTACAATTAATGAGACTAAAAGCTGATACATTGGTAGTGTCTCATCCTCCAAAATAATTACAGATGCTATAACAGTTTCCACAGATTGAAAAGGAGGGAATCCAAGCGCACATTGCATTATGACAATTCAGATTATGGAAATTCATCCTGAATTCAAAAAGCCAGGGAAAAGAATGAAAAAATCCCTCACAATATTTACATGGGAAAGAAATAAATTACATTTCCTCAATCAGCAATTCTTGGTGCATGCATAGATGATGTGGATTTGTTATTTAGAAAACTGTGATATGAAAAAGAAATCACCTGTATACCCCCACTTGCTGAGGAGGGAGTGGTAAAGCAGGAATCTATAGATCAATCAGCCTGACATCAGTAGAATAGAAAACAATGGAATGTATTGTTAAGGAAGAAGGGCACTTGGAATGCTGGACAGAATCAGAAAGGATTTGTTGGGAGTTCAGAAGTTGCAAGTAACAGAACAGACAAGGGAAAACCAGTGTTGGTCTTGGACTTTCATAAGGCAACACAGAGGATATTATTAAACAAAATTACACCATGATGTTTGTGGCACTACATTGATTTTAATTTAAGATTAATTCCTGGATAAAAATAAGTAATGAACAAGTCCGTTCCTAGTTGGGAGACTGTGACCAATGGAGTGTCAAAGAGCTAAGTGCTGAGGGCCAAGTCCTTCACAACTTAAATCAATAATTTTGGGTATGTATAATCAACTTGTTTGTTGAATATACAAAGCTAATTAGCAGGTTGGGCTCTGAGAAGGATGCAAAGATGCTTAGGGATATGGATGTGTTAAGGTATGGCAGGACATAAGGGACTAAATGACCTACTACTTCAAGAAATGGCAGCAAATACCTCATTATGGACTATGGCTTGCTGCTAAATACCAGCAATTCTTGACACCCAGAACTCCCATTGAGTTTAGGATTCCCACTAATCCACAATCTTTCTAGACTGAATGCCACAGGTTATTTTCCAACTGTAGTCTGACGCCAGGGCTGCACAGAATTGTGATTCTGGGATTCTAATATTTCTGAAGATCTTTAGAGAGGTCTAACAATTGAAGCAACCCCTGAAAACAAGTTCACTGAAGTAACTGCAGAAGCTGAGTTCTTGATCACATCTGTTAGCAGCAAACATGGCAAATGCTGGTTTGGCAGTTCCAGAGGTACCTTTAAAAACACTGTCCAACTATGGAGAAGCTTAAAAGCAGGATTCAGGTCTTTGTGCTCAAGGTGAGTAATCAATATTTTAAACAGGATTAGATTTTATCTGACACCAAGGCAGCTTTACATATTGTTATTACTACAGTGTTCATTTAAAATATTAATCACTTTAACTTGAAAGACACTGATAATCTTGTACAATTGCAGTCAATTCCACACAACAGGCCTGCAAGCAAAATGACAGCTCCACTGAAGAAGCATTACCTGGTGTCTCAGCTGGATTTTATAGTTTCCAAAGTAAAACAAAAGCACTTACCTCTTCCACTTCCTCTTCCATGATCAACAAGCTGTAGCAGCTTTGGATTAATAGCTTGGCTGGCCTCTTCCAATACCTTGATCAGCTCCCTAGCCTGTTTCACATTGCCTGGTGTGAAGAAGGTGTAGGCTGTGCCTTTATTTGTACTGCGAGCTGTACGACCAATGCGATGTACGTAGTCTTCAGAGGAATTGGGGTAGTCGTAATTGATGACAAATTTGATGTCTTCCACGTCTGTAAAAGCAGAATTGCAGTGTGGTGTGGAAAGGTGGGGGATGTGCCAGTTTGAACCAGCACAAGCAGTACACCACAACAGCCAGGTAGAAAGAAGAGTTAGAACAAGATTTAGTACAAGCACCCCTTACAGTCCATGTTTACAGTATTGGCCTTCCATGCAAAGAGCTTAAACCCACACCATGCTTTGAGCAAAAACCTCACAAACCAAAAGGCAGAACACTGAGCACAAAAGTATAAAACAAATTTATTACTGACCCACATTCGGTGTTCAGAACCCTAATACACCCACCTCAAGAAAATGGAAAAACTGAGGCCTGTTTCATTGAGTAAGCCTGCTCCTCTTTGCTTAAGTTGCAGCTATAAAGTGGAAGACTTATTTGATTTTCATCAAATTCTAACTATTTTACTCACTAGGTGGATATAAATCTGAGTGAGGAGAAACTTGAGATTGAAATAAGACTTTACAACAGACCGTGCCACCTTTTAAACAATTCCAAGGAATTGTATGTTCATTCTCATCTCAAAGTTCAAATACTACCATAACCTTTGCTTTTGTCCTTCCTGTAACAATTGAACTAAATGGCTAAAAAGTTGTTCAGCTTTTCAAATATCTATTTGCTGCAACAATTAAACCTTTAAAATAGATCAGGAGCAGCTTAGGTCTAAAGCAATACTATGCCGCCAAACTCAACCAGTTTTTGAAGTCAGATGAAGCCAGTCACATTGTACCACCTCACATCCTGCTTTCCATTATTAAAGTACACAGGGACAATAACCAAGAACCTTTACACATTGAAAATATATCTCAGATGACACATGGAAGAACACTTGAAAATATCCTCTGAAATTCCCACTATGAATCTGACAATCCATAAGCTTCAGAATTAAGTTCCAATCTATCCCTGACAACTGACACCTCCAAGCAACATTCACCAAATTTTATGAACCAAGAATGCATGCTTTAAATCTATGTTTAGACTACCACTCTGGAAAAGAAACCTGTGGGCAAAAATACAGATTAGATAAATTCACACATTACATTACTGCCCGAACCTCTATATATATTTTTTTTAAATAAACAGCAGTACACAGGTATTCCACCAATTTACCATATTTAAAATACTATTTCAATGGACGCAGTTACAAAACGGGGCAATTTTTTTAAAGATCTGGAAGACTCAGAGATAAGGCTACTTTTTCGCACAATGTAGACTAGACCAATCTTCACCAAAGGTCCGAAACAAAACCAGTTCAAATTTCAGTGCAAAATAACATTATTTAATTCTGGCCTAAATAGGTAGTAAAGGAATACTCCCTTCTTGTCTTCTTAATGTAGCATTATTACAAATCTTCAAACATTATGGTTGTCAGGGTTAGAAATTACCATAGCATCACTGGTCCATGAAAATCAGAATCAATCTGCACAAAACCAAGGTGGACCATAACTGCTAATACTGGATCTGGACATGCTATTCTCAATACAAAAACTATTATCATTTCAGGGAAATTCATTAACACATATCAAAAGAAGTCACCTTTTGTTCAGGTTATGAAAACTAGAAAGATCAAGTGCTGATTTTGAACTGATAATACTGTAAATGGCAGATTACTTGGTAGCCCAATTGCAAATCCACGTCATACTAAATATAAACCTCTGAATAACCAAGAGGAAAGGTATCAACATCCAAAACCCAGGAGATTAGAACTACAAAAACTACAAGAATTTGTTATGGAGCTGAAAGATTGTGATGCATCCCAGCTTAGACTATTACACTGCCACCCACTACAGCACAATCACTACTTGGACCATTATAATGACCAGCATTAAAATCTATCCTGATATTTGTGGATGAGGATTCAAAGTTTGTTAATCCAACATCATCTGGGGTTCAGTTTGTAAAATGACAGGGGCGCTGGAATGCAGAATCCTGATCTTCGATGTAATTCATTCACTGCGCTAAGCTAATGAAATCAGTTTGCTTACCAGTCACTGTATGGTAATTTTTAACCCAACAGACAACTCCAGATTTGGCATGTTGTCATTGAAATCCATACTTTAAAGTTGAAATCCAGAATAAATTTCGACTTCCTCCCTTCTGTGTTGAATAGTATTTACCAGTCCGATGCACACTCCCGTTTCTCTGGTTCTGGCGGTCTCCTTTCGACCTCCGCCATGCGACATGGGACCAGTGGAGCTGGGAGAGCATGCATCGAGCATTCCCTTGTAGCGAGAAGTCTCACACGTTGGGATGGATGGCTTTTCTGCAGCCCGACTTTCATGTAGCACCAGAGGACCGCAGTCATTAAATAAGGTCCTCAAACCCAATCTCTCCAATAACTCCCAGCCCACACTGCATCTATTGCCCAGACTCAAATTATTTTTTTTTTCTTTACAATTTACTGACAAACTATTTTTCAAGTCTGTTTCTCATTACAAAAATGGGCTCAAGTTTCACTTGCTATTTCTTATTTCATTAGCGAGTGTTTCTATGTTGAATCCCAAGACAGCAATAAACAAGAGACAGAGAGGAAAAGTGTACATGAGAAATGAAAAATATTCATATTAAAGCACATATTGATATCAAATAGAAATGGACACAAACAAATAATGTACACAAGATACAGATCTCAGGTAGCCAGCTTTGATCTGTACCCCATTCTAAAAGGGCAACTCCATTTATATCACAGTGAAGCCAAAAGCTTACACCATAATTGTAACCTACTGTGCAAAGTTGTTGCCAGCATCCTCTTTAGGTTCTAGTCTCATAATTCACATTCCAGGGTGCATTTTACACTTTAAGCTGTAAGTGATTGCAAAGCCCAATTATTTTCCCTACTTCTTGGATCACCAAGAACTCCGAAAAAAATACTGGAAATTGAATACAGTGGCACCCTCTTATTGTCTGAACAGTGCAATACCCTAAGAATAAAAGGAAGTGAAAAGAATACAAGAAAATCTACATAACAGCACCTGCGTGCTTCATGGTCAACCTGGCGATAACCCCACTTGGACTCTAGACCCTATGTTGGCTGACCTGTGTACTTCAAGTTACAGAATTTTTTAAAGTATCCTATTATTTTGAGAAACAATCAGACTGTCAAAACCAAACAATAACAATATTTGGTCATTCATGATGCAATACAAGAGTCTTCTTGTTCACCGTCTCTATTTTTATCCCTGTCCAGTAGCATACTTCCCACTGACTGGCAAGAGATGGCTCTGATAGTGCAGCTGTGAAGACCTTCTGTGGAGTAACTCCTGCAAATCCAATCCTAGCTGATGATACAAAGGACAGGAAAGTTATTATGTTAAGGAATAGGGACAGGAAAAAGTGTGGAACATTAAAGTCTAGATTCTCTCAAGTATCGTTTTGAATAAGTTTTAGCATAATCCTGCAACAGCCTGTATATAACATAAACTGCATATTTAAAAAAAAAATCTGAGCCCATTGTTAATGCCAGACTGGGAAAAATACTAGGTAACGCATCTGTTGTGGACATTTGATCAAAATGTGTCGTAGCTATACTAGTTTTTATAATAGTCGCGCCTTCTTGGAAAGTTTCCCATACACAAAGCCCCAGACCCAAATATGCACCTTCAAGGTGGCACCTTGACAAAGTTGTCCATTGGCTCTCCTATGCCTCAGAACAAATTTTTCCCAGCCTGATGTAATCAATAGGTAACAAGAAACAGACTGACCTAAATGAAATAGTTCTCAGTTTTGTATCAAATTCAACAGTGTCTAGGCAAGATGCAGAAAGCAGCAATCTACTCATTCCTACCTTCAAACCTTTTTGCAACCCGCTTTTCGGGCAGTGAAACCTCAGACAGGCCCAAGATGTAACCGGACAAGCCCCGACATGACGTCCTGTGAAGGTGAGGGAGATACTTGGCATGCTTGGCAGTAGGGGTTTCACAATAGTTGAGAGTAAACTGTTTGCACCACATTACTCCACTTCATAAGAAACCATACCCCGAAGATTGCAATAGAGCCACAAATCCACAATATTCCAGATGGATCAGTTGGCCTCTTGCTGCGAACCAGCGGGGATCAAGTAGTTTCTTCTGTATCCGTACTAAGAATGAGCAAACTGTTCCAACTGGAATTCCCCCATTAAGGGACATTTTTTCCAAAGATGACATAATCTAAACTTGTAGCCAAATCCTGCAGAGACCAAGGACACAATACCATTAATTCCTATCTTACTGCCTTTGCCCGTTAAAGGGGAGGTTATTTCGGAACAGTCTGTCCATCTCAGTCTGAAATAGTGGGCCAGTAACAGTCAGTCCATGCAGTCTTCCCATCCACATCAGTGGCTAGAAAGGTTTATTTCTAGCTCCAAGTCACTTAACAGATTGATTGCAGAACTGGCCTGCCATTTAAATGCAGTGCTCGGTGTGAAACCCCTAATCAGCAGACATTTCCACACGCCCCTTAGTTTCAGCAAGTAAACCAATTATCAGGTGTGTCAAATTTGAATGAGGGGAGAAAGTCAGATTTCAACAGGGGAATTTTGGTTCTGCTTTCAATTTTCTGATCTTGGAATTGGCTTGTGCTGGTTTTAAATGAACAGGGCTTCAGATAATGATGCTTGCCAGTAAAATATTAAGATTGTACTGGATTCCAGCAGTTAGAAAATTAAAGCAGTATAGTTGTAAAAGAGCTCTTCTGGACCAAACTGGGGACATATCATGTTAAGTTGCATCCGCCTCTTTAAAAAAGAAAGTTAATCCTAACCCATTTCAACACCAATTATCAGAATACCCACAAATATTGCAGGCTGCGTCAACTATCAGAACTACTCCATGGTAGTCACTTACAAATACAAGCTCGTTAATCAAAACTGCTTCAGCAAGTCAGTAAAAAGTATTTTACATGTGCACATATAGCACATTAGTACTGTTGCCAACCGACCAAATACCAAACTGCCTGCATCTGTCAAGAAAACAAGCATTTCATTTAAATAATACAAACCAATGACATTAGTATATAACAAAAACATGCTTCAAAGGGAATGCTTCAATGTCCCTTAATGGGCATCTGAATTGCACCACTGTAGTCTCCAAACTTCTAATATGTATTCCCCTACATTATTGCATATCATACTGTCAACTCTTACAGTGTCATATACATTACACTGAAAAATTGCTGTTCTGTAGGAAGCAACTGATATCATGATATGGATTCCATTCATTTAATTGAAATTCACAGTTCAAAAGTAATCTAGATAGGCGTTAACTCCTAATAACTTTATACCTGGCATTAAACTGCCCTGTGGTTAAATATTAAACCTGGTGACCACCCAAAAATAAACACTACTAAATACTTATATCTGCTTCTTCCTTAGCGACAAAACCAAGACTCTTATCTAAATCGAGAGCCCACAGTGCACATAGCCATTAATCCAGCCCCATTGTACACTAATCTGGTATAGATGGGAAAGACTACCTGGAACTAAAATGGATAAAGCTCCACTGGTTCAGTACTACACTATGCTAGTTTGATAGGCAAGTCAAGATGTTTAAGATATTCTCTTCAAAAGTGGCAGGGAGTGGGGCTTCAATTCCAAGTGAGCAAGCCATGCTGGAAATCCAGTCAGTTGACAAACACATCATCTGAAGACCCTATTTATTTTAATGAACCAATCTGCTGCAGAGGTTGAACCAGACAGTGCCAGGGCGAGCTGGATAACGGCAGATGGGGTAAACATTATCCGTAGACCCCAAATTTTGGACAGCCAGCCCAGTGCATAGGGGTTAAAGGCCCCACATGGTAAGGCTAAGCTTGGTTTATGTAGGTGGCGGTAGATGGATATCTCCTCTCCCTCTTGGTGCTCGTTTTGTCATGCCTAGGCCTTGCCGCAGGCCTGTACCTTAATATAAAAACAAAGAGATATTTTAAAAAACAAAATTAAGCCACTTAGTTAACATACTCAAGATGGTGAGGATATCATGGTTCGTCACTTTAACTACAATCTCTCCCAAGTCAGAAAATTTCAGAGTCTGTTCTGAAAAGCATTTTTCTGTAAACAAGTCAAGTACAAACCTAAACCTCGAGATGCAACGTCAGTTGCAATAAGGATGGGTGCTTTTCCTGATCGGAATTCTGCAGAAAGAACAGAAAAGTGCTTTACTTAAAAAAGACAAAACCAGGATATTTTCTCTTTCAACTCCGTCATTTTTTCAGTTAATTTTAAGTAATTAAAATAGAAGCCAGTCTAAAGGATGCAGATTTTCCTGCAGAATATTCTTGCTCCAAGGAGAACAAAAGATAAACAATAATTTGTGCAGATCAGAATGATTTCTCATGTCCAAGTACAGGACATCAGCCCAAGACACTTCACACTAGATCACATAACAAATATATACCATTTGTCAAATATGTAAATTTTATGGAAACATAAGGCGTGCTCATCTCCCAGAATGTTCAACAGAAAGCGGAATATAGTCAAAGCGAGTACATAGTTGGCATAACAACATTCAATAAAATTAAACAGCAGTTCAATGAACACAGTTATACTTCAAGTTACTGTTAACATATTAACCACTGCAAAAGGGGTGGTGCTTCTGGAGAATGGAACTGAACCCAATTTAATGCATTTATGCCAAGCAATGTAAATATTACATTTCCAGATTTAAAATACACAAATTTTTAAAACAGTCATGAACGGGGCAAAATTCAAAAGCTAAGAGCACAACCAAAGAACAGTTGTAAATATATAACAGCTAAACAACCACAGAAATAATCAAAATTAGCTAGAAATGTTCTGTTAGATACGTTAATATTAAATATCACAAATGGGGATCAGTGAACTCCAGGTATTATCACTCCTCTTTGCTTGTGACCTTAAGATATCAGAAAGGGCAGTATAAATTATGTAAAGATCACTGTGAAGAGAGCCTACAGCTAGAAACAATTAACATTCTGCACTAGCGGCAGGATGAATAGAAAAGAAAAACCCATTTAGGGAGATAATGTAGAACCAGGCAGCATAGATTCAGAGTCATGCACAAATTCTGAAAGGTATTCAGATTAAGGATCAAATTTATTTTAATTTAAGAAAGCTCAAGTCTTAAGGAAATTAGCAGGATCAGAAAGTAATTAGTGCATTAACAAAATAGGCAATAAAGGACAACCTAACAAAGATGGAAGGGGTGGAACAAAGTTAAGGGTTATCCATGTGAAGCTACGATACACGTCACAGGCATCTAAGTAAAAGGAGTATTTAACTCTAATAATTACTACTGACAGGTTATTTTGAATATTGCCTACCTATCTTCTAAAATTTAAATTCAACAAGATGAAAGACTGAAATATCAACTGTTTCCTTCTCCGGAGATGTAGCCTGACCTGGTGAGTACAAAGAGCATTTCTGATTTTTATTCAGAGATGTAGCCTGAGCTGCTGAGTATACAGAGCATTTTTGGTTTTCATCTAACTTCCAGCATTAGCATTTTTGTGTTCTGTGGGAAAACAGGCATTAAGATGATGCTGATTCTAACTAATTAAGAAGTAAAAGAGCCAGACTGAATACGTTGACGTGGATATATACAATAGGATCGCAAGAGCCTGATAGTCAGTCAATCTGAAAAGTGTTCTGGGGCAGCACTGAGATAGTGGCACAATCCCGATATCATGGGAATTGCTGCACTCCAAGGTTGGAAAAGTAACCTAGTTAATGCATAAAAGCCAACTAGGTTTTAAATCAAGGCAGGCATAACAGTAGCAGAATGCAAATTTTGTGCCTGGTATTATCTGAGGTACCAGGGAGTTTTCCTTTCAGAGTAAGTAGTTTAGTCCAAAAATGTTCAATGGACGAAAGACTCCTCTCTAAGTTCTTATGTACTATGAAACCCGCTTTTGATCTGTAATGAGTAAGGAAGTATTACAAAATTTTAAAAAAGCTGCAGTTCATGTAATGTTTAAGCAACTCATTACAATATTCATGTGAGCATTGACTGCATTTTGTTATTTATAAAAACTTTGCTTGCAACAGCCAAATATGAAAGTACAATCCGCTCCCCCCCCCCGCCCCCCCATCTTTGGCGATTCCAGAAAGAGGCTGACATATGAAGAAAGGTTAAGTAAGTTGATCCTCACGGAAGCTCAGGAGAGTGAAGTGACCTTCTTGAAACTAACATTCTGAAGGGGATTGGTAACGGATTGTTTTTCCTCAAGGTGGGTATATACAAGCAGGAGGAATAGCTTCAGTCACCAGTTTCAGGTGGAGACGGGGAGGAATGTCTTTCACAGCTAGAAATCCTCAAAATCCTTTACCCTAAAAAGATGCGGAGACAGCACCACTAGATATAATCAAGATAGAGATTGACAGATATTTAAAATAAAAAGGAGTCAGAAAGATTGGGCAGAAGATTTGATCAACTACAACAGTGACAAAGTAAACTCAAGGACAAAGTGGCCGACTTCTGTTTCTTATGTTATTTAATATTCTTACCATTAAGGACCCAATCTCTTTCTGGCTGACTTTTATCTCCATGAATGCACATCGCTGGCCAACTGAAAGAAGGAAAAAAAAATGTTGTTCAATCTTTTATGTGACACAGCCCAACATAACACCACTGTTTCTAATTTTCCAAGTGTAAACACAGGTTTGCTCTCCTATCCAGCACTCCATCAGCACCAGCATTCATCTATTCTGCCACATATTGTACCAAATGCCTACCACAGAAAGAACACCTAATCCTTTAATGTACTGCACCCAAATCTTGCAACTCTTTATCACTAACCTGAAATGGTAACCAATTTCCTCCTTCATAGCTGCCGCCCAAATGCTGAGAATCTTTATTTTAAGTTCTATTCCAGATTTTGAGCAGTGATTTTTTTTTGATTTTTCCATTAACTATATAACCACAATGCCTTTCATCCAGTCAATTATGGTACTCCACTTAAACTAGTAATCACAGGAAATAATTTAAAGATACCTGAACTACACTTTGGAATACAACAAGAAATCTAGATTCTCTTTAACATTTATAAGCTAATTGTTCTGGCTCTGAGTTCATGACAGCTAAAGCATACCCATCTCTTCTCATCCTACGGGTCAAGTCATCACAGCGACGCTTGGTTTCTACAAAGATGATTGTTTTATTTTCTTTCTCTGCCATGATTTCTTCCAGCAGATGGAGCAATCTACAATTAAACACAAATTCAAACATCACAGTTTTTATATACCACAAAACTCGACTTCAGCAAGATAATAAATTATAAAGAAGATTACAACTCACTTCAGGTCCTTCTCCGTCTCCTGACACACATCAACAATTTGAAGGATGTTGTGGTTGGCACTCAGTTCCAGGGCTCCAACATTGATCTGGATGTAATCCCGTAAGAAGTCCTCAGCTAGTTGTCTGACCTCTTTTGGCCAAGTGGCACTCCACATCAGAGTCTGTCTGTCCGGCTAAAAGAAACAAAGGAACGTTTTTTGGTCTCCACCATGAAACCATGTCACCAATTATGATTTCCCATAATTTCTAATCCCCTGAATACTCTGTCATTACTTTCCACTGTGACAGAATGAGGAATGTTTGGGTTCAAGGTATATAACAGCAATTGTTATAACAAGGAAAGGAAATCCTACCCGAATTTGCTCCACAATTTTCCGAATCTGAGGCTCAAAGCCCATATCCAACATACGATCAGCCTCATCAAGTACCAGGTAAGTGCAACGACGGAGATTAGTCTTTCCAGCTTCCAAAAAGTCAATCAAACGGCCTGGTGTTGCAATACAGATTTCCACTCCTAGAACAAGACAAAAATACAACAGAAAGCAAATGATCCATGTTAAGCAACATCCTAGTGAATTTCTTCTCCAATTACAATCATGTTCTTCTGATACGTTGACGATACTCTACTCCAGCGGAGAGCTAATCAATCAGTTATAAAGTTGTACTGTTAATAACACTATTACATTCAATGCTTAGGTGAAAGAACAGCATCAAATGGACCCTCTTTACCACCTTATTTAACTGTGCTGCCCTTAAAAGTATTCTTGGACTTATATATCTACATCAACCTCAATACTCAGAAGGCCCCATCACACACTGTGTATATCCTACCCAGCGAGTCTGCAAAAATGAAGAGTTTCATATTGTGATTAAATTCCAATCAGCCACTGCTGTTAATATCTTACCAAGTCATCAAGGTCGTGGTTTGTCCAAAATCATGCTTCTTAACATCAACAACATAATTACCTGCATAATCTGCAAACTTGTAGTTGTACCTTCCTGTACTCATATCTGAATAGTTAACATAATTATAACCAGCAATCTCTATGGTATACACATACATTAATTATAGGCTTCCAATCATAAAAGCACCCTTCTCTACCATCATCCTGTTCCCTACTGCCAAGCCAATTTTAAACCTAATTTTCCAACTTTCCTTGGATTCCCTGGGCTCCAACTTTTAGGACCACTCTTCAATATGGTAACTGGTCGAAGACCTTATATAAGCCCATGTTAACCGTATCAACTGCACTGCTCTCAACAGTACTCTTTTGTTACTCTTTTAAAATAAGCTCAATGATGGACTAGGAAGGCCTGAAATTACACAAGTAGCCACAGAGCTTCAGAGTAAGATCAACATATACAATAGGCCCCAGGATCTGCACAGACATAATCCTGTGAAACAAAAAGTATGGCCTGTCATTGTCCCACATACCTCTCTCCAGGTCCCGGATCTGAGGGCCTTTAGGGGCACCACCATAAATACAGGTACTCTTTATTCGTGAAGATTTCCCATAGTCTTCAGCAACCAGCTGCACCTGCTGCGCCAGCTCTCGTGTTGGTGCCAACACCAAGCACTGTGGAAGGAGAAACACAGAAATACTCTCAGTACCCAGTTACAGAACAGTACAGCACAGGAACAGGCCCTTTGGCCCACAATGTTGTGCCAAACCAGTTAAAAGGTCAATCAAACTTGCCCCCCTCCCCAAAAACCAATCCTTCCTATCTACACAACATCCATACCCCTCCATCTACCTCATTTCCGTGTGCCTATATGAACATCTCTTGAAGGCCTCTTAATGTATTTACATCCCAGGAATCCACCACACTGAGTAAAAAAACTTAAAACTCTCACATCCCCCCTTTGAACCTACCCCCTCTCACCTGGGAGAAGAAACAGGTCATGCAATTCTATTTCATAATACTGTATCTCCCTTGGTATCCAAGATTCAAACAGGCTAGACATTGAATATACTCAACTCAACACAGAGCTAGTAACTGAAATGCTTAAACTGCTGAGAATAATTAGCAGGCCAGATAGCATCTGTAGAAATCGGAGGTGGAAAGTAAGAGTGTTTTCCAGCAGTTCATTTTTTTTGTTCACTCTAGTTTCTCCAATTCCTTTACAGGAAATTCACAACCCAACAGATGGAGCCGGTGAGCTTAGGGCTCTTAATACCAGGTCGCCCACTGAATGCCAGGTTTTTCAGATTTCCAAGTTCCTTACAAGTTCTGTTTAGATTGCTCTTATATAGGGCAATAGAAGCTTAAGGCATCTTTAAATGTCATAATTTGGTGAACTTACTCCCAACTATAAACCCACCATAGAAAACAAGCAATTTAAGAAAAATACTCGTAATGTAACTTAAGTCTAAATTAAAGAACTTACAATGGGGCCGTCACCTCGCTCGAGGAATGGCTGGTGGTTAATGTGTACGATGGCTGGCAATAAATACTGGAAATTAAAGAAATCCTCAGTCATAAATTAATCATTTAATATATTTACTTACAAGATGATTTAACTCTTCTATTAAAACGACCAAAAATGAATTTTGTAATGCCACCTAAAATAAATCTTCTGTATATTCAAACTAACCAATACAATGTGCCTGCTGCTCTTGTCCTAGACAGACAAACAGACCGTGAATTTGTAAGATACTGTCAGAGCCACCCAGGCAAGGAATTGGAGTGCATTTTGTAGAAGGCTGCACAGCTTGTGCCCATACAAGTTTTACCATGGCCCATTGATGCCACTTGAAATTCTGCCTTCTTGGTGTTAGCAGTCACCAACAGTCTGCTAACGACTGAGTGTAGAACACACTGCAATCCAATCTGGCTAATTACCAAATACCGAGGCAACTTGCCTCATTGTTCAGTAGATGTCACAATTATAACTGCACTGGAACATTTCAGCTAAAAGCATGCCTAGTTCTGCATTGCAAGTCTAGTTCTATAGTTGGGACATTATCTAGTCCCACAGCCTTTACAGAGAATCCATCCCTTAGGGCGTTCAAATGTTTCTGGATATCATCAGGGAGGAGGCTATATAGCATCCAAACCAGGACTAACCAGACTCAAAAACAGTTACTTTCCCAAGGCAGTAAGGCTGATCAACATCTCCACCCACTAACCCACCTCTCCACACCCCCAACCGTCTCTACTTTATCATCTTTTGTTAATCACCTTATGTACAGCTACTCCTTTGCCTAATGCCAATTTATGGACATATAATTCATAAATATATAACTGATATCTTCAGTATGTATTCAATACCATGTAAAAGTCTCAGGCACATATACATATAGCCCTGAGACACCAAGCAAGGTCATTTGATTCCAAACAAGTGGCTTATTGATCTTACAGAATCTCTCTCCAGTGCTTTCCACCCCTTCCCAATCATGATATTCCCCCCCACACCTCCCTATCCCCTTTCTGTCCACAATAGAGACCCACATCGGAATCAAGCTTATCATTCACATATGTCATTAAATTTGTTTTTTTCTGTGGCAGCAGTACAATGCAATACATAAAATTACTATAGTACCGTGCAAAAATTTTAGGCACCCCTGCTATATATGTGCCCAAGACTTTTGCACAGTATCATATTTACAATACTTTAAAAAAAAATTATCATGGTGTCCTTTATATTATTGTCCTTTTTTGTGCTGCATCCGATCTGGAGTAACAATTATTTTGTTCTCCTTTATATTTGTGTACTAGAAATGACATAAAATAATACTGAATATCAAGCAATAAATGGAATCAGATGGAGACTGGCTTCATAAGCCGAAATGGATCATTCATTCATTGTCAGTGGATGGTCATGACTGTGAGTACTTCCTGCCTTGACATTAACACTCATGAGTTCCCCCCACTTATTGCATGTTTAATTGCCCACCATTTTTGACTAGATGTGAATGTGACAGGAGTGTAGAGCATTAATTTGATCTGGATTGTTGAATCACTATCCCTGAAATACTGCACGCTGCATTTCCTATTCAGAGCATCTGTAGTTTCCACAGTACTGGCACTTTATTTTTTTGGCATTCCTGATGCTACTCCCAATATGCCTTTTGGCAGTCTGCATTGACCGAGAATTGAACCTCAGCTTCCCTGCAGCTGTGGTGACAGGAATATGGTGGGCCATAATATTACTGACTGTGGTGTTCTACATTTGTGGCATCAATGAGAAAAATGAAAAGAAAACATTTTTGCAGCTATTGACATTGAAGGATTCAAACCTGCAGACCCCATTGCATGCTACCACAAAGAAAACTGTATTCAAGCGTTGCTTGCTCGAGTGGTAAACTAAGAATGAAAAGGAAAAATACTAGAAGTACGTACAGCCAGAGTTTTGCCAGATCCAGTCTGTGCAATTCCAACCATATCACGCCCACTAAGTGCTACCGGAAAGCCCTGGCACTGTATTGGCGTCGGCTCCACAAAATTCAGCGAACACAGAACATCCATCACATAGGCTAGGAAAAGTAGCAAAATATTAATGCTAGACACTTTAAAAAAATCTAGAATATAGTACAGTAAACCAATTAGCCAGTACCAGAGCAGAGAAATGCTGTGGCCAGGCTGATGTAATATAACACTCCATCATAATGCAAATCAAAGGAGGTTTGCACTCTGACAGAGCTTCAGTATCAGAGATTTTGCTTTTCTCCATTAGTAACCCATCTTCTGTTCTCAGGTAACAAGTCTACTACCAGACAGTCCGGACTAAAATGCATTCAGTGTGGTTACTGATGTCATACAACATGCTGTATCATAGTGAAAGCATGCACTCTAATCCTTCGTTTAACAGCAAATTATGAAAAATTTAACAAGATTATGAAAAAACTGCTCGACATCTAAAATGAAGCAAAACACGGGAAATATTCAGTTCAGACACTTTCTATGAAGAGAAACAGAGCTTTATGTTTCAGGTTGACAACTTTAAATCAGAAGTAACAGGAACTTCATACAAATTACAGGAGTGACCTGATAAGGAATGTAGTACACACACAAAACACATCTAGATGAACTAAAGCATTTCTGTTCAACTGTAATTAGTGCTACAGAATTCCCAACACACTAAACAAAATGTAGTCAAATACTAATGTGAAACTATTTTGAAAACATTTGTTTTTAGATATATACTTTCATGAGAGCAGATCCTGAGCAGGAAGCTTAAGGTAAAATAATAACTGAAGAGCATTATAACTCAATTCCTTCAAAGTATTTAACTTTATGTCTCTTTGTCAGAACTAGATTCTTTTAACATTATCAATGGGACCTTGCACAGAGTAACATCACGTGCAGTAGAATTGAACTGCTTCTAGATCAAGGACCATTGTTAAGCAAAAGAGAGATGTAATCTATTCCAGGCCCTCTATTGACGCACTTTGACCTTGACCAACTGTCAGTAGTCATTAATCATGGCATTTGCAAATAGTATGCCCTGCAGACCTGGTAGTTTTTTTCTAAGTCTGAATCATCAATTTACTGTATAAACTGCACAAGGAAGGTGTTTCCACCACACTGCAATCATGTGTCATGGAATACACTGACGGCAAATATTAAGATACATATGATTAGAAGAATATTTATAAGAAGCTTTAATCTGCAAAGGACTGAAAGTGTTCAATTGAGGCAATGGTGCTAAGGTCAATTAGATTTCACACTCAGTTGAGAAAGCTTTAAGATCCACGCATGGTGACTTTCTCCTGTAATTTTGTTTTTAACATAATCAATGTGACATTGGAAACACTAATCAACATAACATAGATTCAAAATGATTTAGTACAACAGGCTACTGCACTGAAAGAGCTGCTTCCTGATTTTCAAAGCTGCAAAATTAGAATCTGGCAATTTCACTGTAGTTAAGCTGATGAGATGAAAGTGACACATTTGATAAACTCACAAGGGAAATTGGCTTGATGAAATTGGAACACTGGCTTTGGGCAGTCCGTTCCCTTTGTAGTAATTTCTTTCTTCCGACGGAAATCATCCACTTCAAACTGCCGAGAGAGTCAAAAAGCAATCCAAATTAAGTTTTCAACTTCAGTAATAAGCTAAGCTCCTTGTCGCAAGACAGCAATGACAAAATCCAAAACATCAGTGACAATACCACTGGCATTCCTTCAATTTATCAGTCCAAATGTGTTTCTAGGTTTTTCCAAGATCTGCTAAATTACATGCCACTTACCTTAAAATATATGTTCCCATTATTGTCTCTAAAACCTACTTGGCAGGACCCCTAAATACTTTAAGATGCTTCAACATTTCAGCTTAGAAGGTACAGAGATCTATATAAAACTGAAAAATGGTTGTTGATGCTCCACGTTAATTCCTTCCATTTTGCCTTTTCAGCATATCTTCCTATTCCCCTCGTCTACACAGATGAACCCGTGTCCCTTACCAAGCGGTGTTTTCTCTTCAGTTCTGGCAGACCCTGTATGAATCAATTTTCCAATTCCTCCTGCTTGTCAATCATGACCTGAGAGGTGAAAACTGATTAGGGTCCAATGCAAATTTACACATTCACTCCAAGTTCTTTATCTCTGGAAATAAATCCCAACAATTTCACATTTTTTATATTGCTAACCTATAAACGCTGTTTTCCAGACCCGTCTGTAATTTTAGTTCCTATTGCCAGAATCCACTCTTTTAAAAAGTGCAGCTCACATTTCTATCTTCCTAATGAAATGTGCATGCACACACCTGCATCCACAATAAAGCTCTGCCAACTTAACATCTTGTTGCATCTTACTGCACTGCTAACTAAACATTTAATCACATAATTACCTTCCCAATTAACTCACCTGACCTGTGCATTCTGTACCATTATCTAGGATATTCAAGCCAAATCTTAGTAAATAGTTCCCCCAATTTTTTTTTAAGTGCTTGCTAACAGAATTATCTAACAGATTTATTGGTGTCACCAGGTAAAGAGTCGGAAACATCTTCAGTTGCAGACTGAAAGCAACAATATTTTTATACTTTTGGTTTGCACTATATACTACTTAAGAACTTACATTACACAAACATTCATAAACCCCATCCCCAATGTCGTAAATTTCTGTCAGTTTTCCAACACTGCCAGGTTTCTAAAATGGATGCCAACTGTCACAATAACTTCCCACAATCACAGAGAAGGCTATAGGATCATTTGAATTATTCAAAATGATGCAGGTTTGGTAAATGAAGATATAAATCTAGCACTTAGTATCCAGAAGACACAAAGATCTAATCTGCAAGCACCCAAGGAGGAACAGATTGTAATCTAGAATATACTACCTCAAACAAATTCACATATTCTGTTTGACCAAATTTCATTTCTAGATACTCAACTGTTATTTTGAGACAGTGATCATAAATTCTAGACCCCTAAATTAGGGGAATTATAGTCCTTGCAGCTATCCTACCATGCCCGATCAGATTTTTTTTCAATGGCTAATGAGACCACTTTCATCTAAACCAGGAAGTCCTAACCTATTTAGTGCCATGAACCCCTTTCATTAACCTCATCCACATTAGCCTTAATTACCTGTGTAGTTGTTAGTTTCATATCAGTAGCAATCTTGGCAATGTAAAAAAAATCAATATACAATACTGTGCAAAAGTCTTCTCGTTACTGAACTGCAGCAACTTATACCCACAGGGTGGAGTGAGATTCTCTGCCAAAGAGGCTCAATTCCCAAATAGATTCTAGGCAGAGGTGACTGACTTTGATATACAGAACTGTGCAAAAGTCTTTACATCCTAGATTTTTTAGTTTTGTTTTAGATGGTTATTTTTTGTCTTCTAATAATACTTTATTGATTCTGAGTGGGAAATTCTTTCGTCACAGCAGCAACATTTAAAAACACACTTAGCAGTGTGCTTAACTAATAATAAGTGTAAAATCGTAATAATCTAATATGTACCAATGTGCAAAAATGTACAAAATAATAAAGCAGGGACTATGATGTGTGTTCACCTGTCACACAGAGATGAACTGTTGTATATGCAACATATTCTGCAAAATGCATTTTTTCATTACTGTCACCAGAAAATAGCAAATTTTAGATTTCCAGACATTTATTTTTCAAAAAATTAAATGTAAGAGATTTGTTGTATTTCATTAAAGGTAAAGACATGTAGACCACTCTTCAAATAAAAACTTGATTACTTTGTAGGTATACAGCCCAGTGCGTGATTAAATAAAGATAACAAACAGGAGTTAATGATCAATGACATAATGAGTTGAATGAACTCAGCTGACTAACTAAAACAGAGACTGGTGTAGAAGGAATCAAACTGGACTAAGGACAAGAAAACTAAAATGTGTGGATGTAACAGATGTGACAATTTAACCTTCAAATCATCATGGCAAGAGTGAGCATAACAAGAAGACACAAGGTTATCCTGCATCAGCAAGGTCTCTCCCAAGCAGAAATTCTGCAGCAGACAGGAGTTTCAAGATGTGTTGTCCAAGCTCTTCTGAAGAAGCAAAGAAACACGCTAGGTTGAGGATCAGAAACACAGTGGTTGGCCACGGAAACTGAGTGCAGCAAATGAGAGACACATCAAACTGATGTCCCTTCTAAATGGGAGAAATCCACTGCTATCAGCTCTGAACTCACAGAGACATTGGAACCTAATTACACCCTTTTACAGGCTGGTGAAGTCTTGTCAGAAGTGGTCTTCATGCAAGATTTGCTGCCAAAAAGCCATTCCTCCAAAATGGAAACAAAGCCTACGAACAAAAGCACAAGGACTGGGGTGCTATGGACTGACAAAGCAAAATGTGATATTTCTGGCCCAAACAGGAGGCAGTTTGTCTAAAGAAGAACCTGACAGCGCTACATGGACAAGTGTCTGCAGCCAACAATGAGGCTTGGCGGAGGTTCTTCGCAGGTTTGGGGCTGCATTTCTGCAAATGGAATTGGTGACCTAGTCAGAATGAGTGGAATCCTCAATGCTGAGAAGCACAAACATATTCTTATCCATCACATAATAGCATCATGAAGGGGCCTGATTGGTCCCAACTTATTTTGTAGCAGGACAATGACCCAAACACATGACCAAGGTCATAACATTATCTTCAACGAAAAGAACAAGTTCCGCAACAGATACTATGGCCTTCACAGAGCCTTGATCTCAACATCATCAAGGCTGTCTAGGATTATCTGGAGAGACAAAAGCAAGCGAGACAAAGTTCACAGAAGAACTGAGGCAAGTTCTCCAAGATGCTTGGATCAACCTAGCAGCTAATTTCCTTATAAAACTGCAGGTTAGAACTAACAGTGTACCCGAGAGAATTGATGCAGTTTTAAAGGTAAAGGGTGGTCATAGCAAATATTGATTTGATTTAATTTTTTTTCTGTTTACTGCTCTTTTAGATATTTAGAAACTTCTAATTTCATCAGTTTTGAAATAATCTTCACTTTACATAATTATTTTACAAGTGCTTCAAACTTCTGCACAATACTGTAGGTTGGGAATTGTTAGGACCAAGAGCTAAGGTAAAATTAGTAACATTGTGGTTGTGCCAATATCATAACCAAAATTAATACATCATAACCCTAACATCCAATTCAGCAAGCAGAATAGGCACCATGAATAACAAGCTTTCACTTGGAATATTATACAACAGAATGATACGTACTGGGGTTAATCTAACCACTTCAGGATGCTCTACGTAAAAATTCTTCTCAAATTTTGGTAGCTCATCCATGTCCCACTTCTTTTTTCTAAGACGTTCCCCAGGCTGTCCAAACTTCTTGCCCAGTGATGAGCCTCCACCAAACCGTGGCCCATTGCTGTTGCAGAGAAATCAGATCCGTCAGAAACAAGAACACAAACAACACGTGTATGCACTAGTCATATTGATTACTGAACTAACAGACAGCATTTATTAACCACTAAGAAAACATTTGCAGGTGAGATGTTAAAATACTTCTTCTACAAAGGTTATCTAAGTTGCTGATTATTTCCAGCATGTTTGCCAGTATCTGCGGTTTTATTTTGAATTAAAAACACATGGCCAAGCAGCATTTGCGGACGGAGATCAGAGACTCCAAGAGGCCTCGTCTTGGTGATGCAGTACCCAAACCAGCCTCCCAATTTCCGCTCTTTACTGTCAATTACGTCATCACTGCATCAGCTAAAGTCCCGGATGTGAGTGGAATGATAATTGACAACATCTCAGCCAATCGGTATGAAGAATTCACCAGCAGGCAAACTAACCAGTCAGAGGGGCAGTACACGCCAATCCCTCCAATCCGAGCTGGAAAACAACGGAAGGCGGGACCAGCTTCGTCTATTCATGGTGATCGGCACCAACCGGAATGAACCGGCTTACCCAAACGGTGAGCCGCATAAACCAGGCCAAGAGTCATTACTGTCAGGCACCGATGTTTCGCGGCTAGGGCTACTGATAATTTAGCCTTCAGTCGGGTGTTTCGACAAGGCCCGAGTCTGATGCTGCCTAATTAATCGGATTTACCTCGATTCTCGGCCTCACCCCTCTTTAAAGTAGCCCGGTTCCTCGCCTTACCTTCCCCTGTCTCGGCCACGATCGCGTTCTCCGCCAAAACCTCTCATTTTCCGTCGATTTTCCTCCTGAAGGAACAAGGAAAGAGCCGTACACGTCCGTCGCTCACCCGACCTCAGCTCCACCCGCCGGAACCCGCTCCGCCCAGCAACAGTGACGTCAACGGCCGGCGGAGTCGCGCGCCCCAAACGGCATCTCCACCAATCACGGCGCGCCGGGAGGCGGGGGAGGGAGGCAGGTTAGTTGTTTGTTCTCCCAGCCCCGGTGAAACCGGAACGTCTGTACTGTACTGTTCTGTTTTTCCATAGGTGCTGCCTGGCCTGCTGAGTTCCTGCAGCATTGTGTGTGTTCTTTGGATTACCAGCATCTGCAGATTTTTCTCTTGTTTGGGAATAGACGTTTAGTGTGACCAGGGGTTGGACATAGCCAAAATGGGAGTAAAGGTCAAACCCCTCTACTCCGGGTTTGTGGAAGGGCTAAAGCCCATGGCTCAGGTCTATGGGTAGCAAGGTCAAATCCTCGTAGCCGAGGTGTAGGAATCAAAAAGCCCCCTATGCCCCACAGCCCAGGTGTGGGGGAAAAGTCAAAGCCCCATAGCCCAGGTGTATGGGGATGGTCAGTGCCCCACAGCCCAGGTGTACGGGGATGGTCAGTGCCCCACAGCCCAGGTGTACGTGGCAAGGTCAGTGCCCCACAGCCCAGGTGTATGGGGTGGTCAGTGCCCCACAGCCCAGGTGTGGGGGAAAAGTCAAAGCCCCACAGCTCAGGTGTACGGGGATGGTCAGTGCCCCACAGCCCAGGTGTACGGGGAAAGGTCGGTGCCCCACAGCCCAGGTGTACGGGGGAAGGTCAGTGCCCCACAGCCCAGGTGTAGGGGGAAGGTCAGTGCCCCACAGCCCAGGTGTAGGGGGAAGGTCAGTGCCCCACAGCCCAGGTTTACGGGGAAGGTCAGTGCCCCACAGCCCAGGTGTACTGGGAAGATCAAACCTCATAGACCAGGTATTTGGGTGGGTGGGAGGGGGGAATCGAAGCCTCATAGCCCAGCTTTAGTTGGAAGGTCAAAGCCCTTAGTCCAGTATACAGGGAAGGTCAAAACCCACTGCTGAGGTGTAGAGGGGAGGTCAAAGCCCCATAACCCAGGGGTACAGGGAAGGTCAAAGCCCTAGAGCACAGATACAGGGAAAGGTTGAAGCTGGTGAAGTCCATTGTGGGAGGAAAGTTCAAACACCTAGAGCCCTGCTGTAGGGCTGTTCCAGCAGTAGAAGGTTTGGGGGAGTGGGAAAGTGAAAATGAAATAACTCAATTTTGCATGTATTTTAGCTAAAATATCTGAAACCACTTCTACTAAGGAGGGCCTCAGGGCTTAATGTTTATCTCTGAAAACTCTTGAGATTTTTTAAAAATTTGTTTTTTAGGTACTAAATATTTGGGTGACCTGCAATGTGAAACTAAAAGTCTTTGCACTTAGTGTCTGCAGATCAGCTACGAATTAAACCAGTTAGACAAAAGTATTTCTGAGAAAAAAACTAAACTTAACAAGATACCAAATAAATTGTCTGTTAAGGAGGCCGTTTACATTGGCCAATGTATGCTTTTATTGGAAAGGGATAAACTTCCCTTATTAATGTACTTATGACTAATTTTTAAATGAAAATATAATTGCCCTGCTCAAGGCATCATCACTTTTGACCGAATGGAAAAAAAACTTTCAGCTTGCCACATCATATTGAAACTCAGTCTTGATGCTCAGCGTGTTTCAGTTGACCATATGTGTTGTGAAATCAATCATGAAGGAATGTGATTTTGAGATGCATACAATCTCCAACTGTTTTTAATAGAAATAACTGTTGTTATTTTGACAATATCTTCAAAGAATAAGTTTACTTGGCTCAGAAAGATCTTTTCCTGTTGTAAACCTTTTTATTTATTTCATAGTTTGGAAAGAGGCACAGGCAGAGATAACAATAGATATGACACGGTAAAATTTAGAAGTTTTCAACAACCATTGAAAATTGTGTCTTATAATGGTTATAATAAACATGCCAGAGAGTTGCAAAAAAGATGTGTATCATGTTGTGTATCTTTAAATATTAATAAGTTATTCAAAGTTCTATTTCCTCTTCAAAGATTTACAGATGAAGAAAGCTACCAACCATTAAGAATAACAAATTTATCAATTCAACATTTTGATAATGACAATCAGCAGTTTGATTTCTAGTTCTACTTTTGAAATAATCTAAGAAGAAAACAAAACTAAGGACTCTGCTGTCATCCTTCATTCACTCAAACGAAACTTAACACATTCCAGCTATTACAGTGTCAACGCTGGTATAGTGACAAGAGAAAGCAATTGCACAACAGGAATAATAGCATAGCAAATACAGGATCAACAGGATGCTAAGCTCTCACGTACAAATACACAAATTTTGCCATAGTATCCTGTGTCCAGGCTGAAAAAGAATGTACAGCCTGGATTGGGGGCGGGGGGGGGGATAGTGAATTGGTCTACCGAGTAACAGTCCATAAGTGAGTTACAGTACATTAAAATGCAAAATAAAACCCAAATCTTCCTGGGTGTGGTCAAAAATTCTGATGGAAAACTACCAGTTTCCATCTATTGGCACTGAAGTAATTCCCTGATCTATAAACACTCAATAAGTCCAGAACCTACTGAGTGACAGATGCTGCTGGAATGAATAGCGACAACTTAAATAGGGAATGGAAATGCAAGTTGCCTTAAAACACAAATCATTTGACTAATGTTTATAATCGCTTGTAATTATTTAATATGCTTCTAATAAAAATGACATAAACATTTAAAAACTGTTAGCTTCCTTGGCAGTTTTGGAGAAAGTTAAGCTGAGTTCCAGCTTTGCCTTCTGCCAAAACCCTTTGGAGACGTTTCCTGGATCTTGTCCCCCGAGTCCTCACTGATGTCTGCGGGATTCACAGCATCAAGATCCCCCCATGTTCATGTGCGCCAGGGAAAAGTGTGGGTAATGACTTTGGCTGGCAGTCCTTATTCAGGAATTGATTTTAAAATGACGTTCAGCCTTCTGTGATCTTAAGGTTTAATTCTCTCTCAGCTAAATATTGAGATAAATATTACTTTATAGCATTTATGACTGTTTCTCATTGCCTTGGCATACTGAATAATTTATTACAAAAAGGGTGTGTATATCAAATATTTGACAGGTAATACTCCAATACAAGATTCAACTGTGTGGGCTCTACTTATCTGTATATATCTATCATACAGACTGAAGATTTTCCAGGTGTGTTATGTGCAGTGCTACTAAGGATGTGGCAATAGACAGTTATGAAGGGGACATGTGAATTACTGTATTAATAGGTTTTTTATATATATATATATATATATATATATATATATATCCAAATAAATATTTAGTATGTGCCTCTATATCTGCAGTGAATGGAAAAAGCTTTTTAAAGAATGTCATTAAGTTATACTTTTGTTGTTGCATTGCAGACCACTGCCTAAACTGCAAGTACATAATACTAAATCATAAAAGACACATGGATTAATTCTATGGCATGTTATAGTACAATTAAATACCATCCTATAATCCAATCAAACTCAGGTTTGTATGCAAAAGAGTTCTACTATTTATTTTGTAATATTGTTGTAGTCTCTCAATGTGATTTACTTCCAGGAATTTGGGAGTGCCTAATTTTGAACATGCCTAGACAAAACAGAGGTTGGATATCAAATCGTACATTACTTGACAAAAAACTGATTTTTCACAGTTTTTTAAATGTAAACCTGAATTACCTTGTAATCTTTTAAATTTCTATACTTTAATAGTTAAACAAATTAGTACTCAGGAAACTCAAAATATCATGCTCATCTCTGTTCTGGAAGCCTCACTCCTTTGCATCACTAATTCCTCCAGCAGTAATGGCAAAAGTGGCTTCATTCTCTGGTAAATCTGGGCTGAAAACAAGGGGAAAAAACCTTTGCATGAAATAAAGAATACAACAACAGGCAATTGATGCAACTCTTTGGTGCTTTTGCTCCATAGAAACCCTCTCCCACCTAATTTTACTTCATCACCCTATTGGCATATTCCTCTTTGCCCTTTTTCTATCCTGCACTTGCAGTTTTCCTTAAAACATGTATGAGGCAATATCTCGTCAGCATCATGGAAATCACTGAAAATATTATACAAGAGGCCATTCTACTCATTCTTGTAGCAATCAATAAAAAGCAACCTAACCTAATGCAACCTTCCAGCACATTAAAAGCTGTGATCTTCAGGGCTGTGGATCAAGCACAAAAGCAACTTGTAAATGTGATGAGAGGTTTAGACATTGAATTCCAGACCACTGCTGCCCTCAGAGTGAAAAAATACATTTCTTTCTAATCCTCCTACCAATTACTTTAAAATTGTGAACTTTGGTTTTGACCCCTTAGCCAAGGATCCTTCCATCCTTGCTTCCTGTCACTGAGCCAAAATGAAATCCAATTTGTCACCTTTCCTTAGATACCATGCATCTTTATTACTCTAAAGAGCCCGCCATCTCAATGTTGTTAAAAACCATGTTAAGATTGTCAGACAACCTATGTAAGCTGGACAGGTTTCATTTGAGGTGGAACATCGTTGAGGGAAGGTTGGTGCTGTCGAGAAGGGTTTAAACTAATTTAAAAGAGAATGTAGTTAGTGGGGAGTTGATGTCAAGTATAGAAGTCAATCCACTCAGCAAAGCATGCATGAGGGCGATGAACCACATGGGAGGAATGGAAGATTATACTCTAGCTAATTTAATGTAAGAAATTTGACTGGTAAAGTAGATGAACTTACAGCTTGATCAGCACATGGGAACATGATACTTTGTAAACACTGATACATAATTGAGAGGACAGTAATGGAAACTCAACAATCCAGTGTGGAGAACCTTCAGACATAACTTGAGATGATGTAAGAGGTGACGGCATTGAAATATTGATTAAAGTACTAAAGGAGGATACCTTGAAAGGCTAATCAAATCAAATGAGGCAAGGTGGGTACAAAAAGGGGGTGACCAGTTTGCTGGGGGTATATTACAAGCCTTCTACCAGTCAGTAGAAGATACAGAATCAGTCATAAAGTACTGTAGCACAGAGACAGCCCTTTAGCCCACTTGGTCCATGCCAAACTATTATTCTGACCAGTTCCATCGAGTCGCACCTGGCTCATAGCCCTCCATACCCCTCCCATCAATGTACTTATCCAAATTTCTCTTAAGTGTTGCAATCAAACTGGCATCCATCACTTTTGCTGACAGGACCACCAGGTCTATGCTGACCTATCTGTCAACATACACTAATGCCATTTACCTGAATTAGGACCATATCCTTGTATGCCAAGTTTCCATCTGAAGGCCTTTTAAATATAGTACCTGAATCTGTTTCATTATTTCTTTTTGTACTACAGACTTCTCCGTGTTATCCCTCAGGTCTCCTTTAAAATTCACTTCTCTCAGCTTAAACCAACATTCTTCTGTTTATGCTGCCTTTACCATGAGAGAAAGATTTTTTTTACTGTCTCCCATCTATACCTTTCATAAATCTTATATTCTTCAGTCAGGTCACCCATCAGCCTTCTTTGCTCCAGGTGCCTTTCCAATTCTTCCTATAGCTGAAATATTCCAACTCAAGCAACATCCTGGTGAAATCTTCTCAGCACTCTCTTCCGTGAAATCACATCCCTTCTGTAGCATCACAACCAGAAGTTCACACAATATACCAAGTGTGGCCTAACCAGTGTTTTGTAAAGTTGCAAAATAAATGTCCAAAACTTATATCCTGTTCTGTGAAATATAAAGGCAATCATGTTATAAGCCTTTTACTTTATCCTATTAATCTTTGTCACCTCTTTCTGAGAACTATGAACTTGATCACACCCCCTCTCCAGGTTTTTGTTTATCAACATTCCTGTGACCTACCATTTTCTGTACATTAGATTCCCAAATACATGATCGTGTATTCGTGACAATTAAATTCCAACAGCAAATGCTCCTCCCAGCATTCCATCTGACCATTACTTTTTGCGTTAGCTGCAAACTCAGTATTCGTTTTATTTAATTATTCTTTTTAATTTAGAGATGCATCACAGTAACGGGACCTTCCAGCCCAATGAGCCTGCGCTGCCCAAATACACCCAAATAACCAATTAACCTATTAACCTCTACGTCTTTGGAATGTGGGAGAAAACCGGAGCACCTGGAGGAAACCCACGTGTTCCCAGGGAAAACATACAAACTCCTTACAGACAGCGTTTAAAATGGAACCCGGGTTGCTTGTGCTGCATTAGTGTTACGCTAACTACATCCCTCCATCCCTCTACCAGTACCCTCCTATCACCAAGCAAATTTTGGATCCAAATAACAAGCTTGCCTTGAATCCCATACCCCATACTTCTGGACCAGCCTACCACGTGGGACCTTGTCATGTTCTTTATTGAAATCCATATTATACACAACATCTACCGTCCTGCCTTCATCATTCTTTGAACCTCCTCAAAAAAAGACATCCAATTAGTGACATGTATTTCACCTGCATATTCCTGGTCAGTTCCTGCATTTTCAAGAGTACATTAAGCTAAGTTTACTTCTTTAGTTGTCCTACCACTGACATAAAGCTCATTGTCCTTTTTAAATAAAAGAACACTTGTTATGCTAAAGACTCATCAAATGAGGCCATTTAGTGTGATACAGGCCTTGTCACAGAGAGTGGAAGATAAAAGTATAGACTTGTAGACACATCACTATGTGGTGTAAGATATTTAACTGGGACATCCACTGAAAGGCTTTGAGAGGATAATTTTAAACTGTGTCCAATAGATTTTTTTTTTGAGTTTTTACGTAAGTAGTCCTATTCAAAAGAGGCAGTACTGGATCTAATCTTAGGGAATGTAGCCAGACAAGTAATTGAAGTGACAACGGGAGACATTGACCAAAACCTTGTATGTTTCAAGATATGGAAAGGGATAAGGATGGATCAGAAATTAAAACCCTGAATTGAGGGAAGGCTGATTTCAGCAAGACAGGAAATGGGAGCAGCTGCTTGCTGTAAATGTAGATCCTAAATAAAGATAGCTTCCTTGGGTTTCCACTTGACTAGGCAGATTTAGCACATTCCTAAGCTAAAGTTTTTTTTTCATTCATGGAAAATAGACATGACTAGAAAGGACAATCTCGATTGTCCTTCAACAGAGGAGGCAGTTAAGAGTGAGTCCAGAGTTATCCTGTATATGGGCAGGGCAAGGACAGCAAATTACATTCACTTTTAAATTTGTGAACTAGTGGAATTTTTATGGCAACTGGTAGTTTCATGGTTATCATTAGTGATGATCAAATTTGCTGTGAGTTATGATACCTACACTAGTGAAACATGGTTTGCATTTTTTAGATTAAGCATTTGTACTATTAATGCACCAAGTGTTGTTGGGAACATTACCTATCATAGATTTTCGCAATACGTAGTTCACCCCGTCCTTTCCGTAGACTAATCCTCGTTGTAGATGCGTGAGCCAGAATGTGACCACCAATTGGTTTCTTTGGATCTGCTTGGAAGCTTGAAACAAAAAAAAATTTGAGGAACATAATCCATTAGAAATAACCATAAAGTATTGCTGTATTGCTTAAGCTATGAATCTAAAACAAAATATGAGCTGGTGATTATGAGCTATTTTTATTTTCTCCACCGCTTTTTGGGTGGCACAGTAACACAGCAGTTAGTATTGCAGCCTCACAACTCTGGCAACCTGGGTTTGATCCTGATCTCAGATGCTATACGTATGGAATTTTCACGTTTTCCTCTGACTTTCATTCTCCGCTAAGTGTTACGGTTTCATCTCACATTCCAAAAATATGCTTAAGTTAACTGGCGACTAGGGGTGGGTGTTGGGAGAATCGAATGGGGTTGGGATTGATGGGCATAAAAGAGAGGTAAGTTAATGGGAATGAGGAGAGAATCAAAATAGTATTAGTTTAACATAAATGGGTGCTTAATAGTCAGCACAAACCCCGTGCTCTACATAAAAAAATATCCTTCCATATCACATACTTACAAGTAATACACACACAATGCTGGAGGAACTCAGCAGGCCAGGCAGCATCTATAGAAAAGAGTAAACAGTTGACGTTTCAGGCGAGATCCTGGGTCTCGGCCCAAAACGTCAACTATTTACTCTTTTCCGTAGAGGCTGCCTGGCCTGTTGAGCTCCTCCAGCATTTTGTATTTGTTACTTTGATTTCCAGCATCTTCAGATTTTCTTGTTTGTGATTCATATACAAGTAGTTATTCTGTATCTGTTGTAATAAATTGAAGTATTCCTACAAGTGCCTGGAAGAAAACAGCTGATTGCAAGTCAACACTTTTCCATTCATGGAGTGTAAGTTCAGCGCTCACTAATAGAAAATCCACCACATTAAATCCCTCCATAAATGATTACTTATGTAGCATGTAATACTCGTTTTTCTTGAAATAAACAATCCACTAAAATTCCCTCATACTACTATGTCTAAATTAAAGATTTATATTGAAATAGCGACAACCAAGTTTAAAGGGGCTTTGTTAAGTTCACTGTAGCTATTGTTAATTATTCTTGTTGTCTCTTAGGGTGGTTTCCAGGATGAAGTATAAAATAGTTATAGAAACATAGAAAATAGGTGCAGGAGTAGGCCATTTGGCCCTTCGAGCCTGCACTGCCATTTATTATGATCATGGCTGATCATCCAACTCAGAACCCCGCCCCAGCCTTCCCTCCATACCCCCTGACCCCCGTAGCCACAAGGGCCATATCTAACTCCCTCTTAAATATAGCCAATGAACTGGCCTCAACTGTTTCCTGTGGCAGAGAATTCCACAGATTCACCACTCTCTGTGTGAAGAAGTTTTTCCTAATCTCGGTCCTAAAAGGCTTCCCCTCTATCCTCAAACTGTGGCCCCTCGTTTTGGACTTCCCCAACATCGGGAACAATCTTCCTGCATCTAGCCTGTCCAATCCCTTTAGGATCTTATACGTTTCAATCAGTTCCCCCCTCAATCTTCTAAATTCCAACGAGTACAAGTCCAGTTCATCCAGTCTTTCTTCATATGAAAGTCCTGCCATCCCAGGAATCAATCTGGTGAACCTTCTTTGTACTCCCTCTATGGCAAGGATGTCTTTCCTCAGATTAGGGGACCAAAACTGCACACAATACTCCAGGTGTGGTCTCACCAAGGCCTTGTACAACTGCAGTAGTACCTCCCTGCTCCTGTACTCGAATCCTCTCGCTATAAATGCCAGCATACCATTCGCCTTTTTCTCTGCCTGCTGTACCTGCAGGCCCACTTTCAATGACTGGTGTATAATGACAGCCAGGTCTCGTTGCACCTCCCCTTTTCCTAATCGGCCACCATTCAGATAATAATCTGTTTTCCTATTTTTGCCACCAAAGTGGATAACTTCACATTTATCCACATTAAATTGCATCTGCCATGAATTTGCCCACTCACCCAACCTATCCAAGTCACCCTGCATCCTCTTAGCATCCGCCTCACAGTTAACATCCAGCTTCGTGTCATCCGCAAACTTGGAGATGCTGCATTTAATTCCCTCATCCAAGTCATTAATATATATTGTAAACAACTGGGGTCCCAGCACTGAGCCTTGCGGTACCCCACTAGTCACCGCCTGCCATTCTGAAAAGGTCCCGTTTATTCCCACTCTTTGCTTCCTGTCTGCTAACCAATTCTCCACCCATACCAATACCTTACCCCCAATACCGTGTGCTTTAAGTTTGCACACTAATCTCCTGTGTGGGACCTTGTCAAAAGCCTTTTGAAAATCCAAATATACCACATCCACTGGTTCTCCCCTATCCACTCTACTAGTTACATCCTCAAAAAATTCTATGAGATTCGTCAGACATGATTTTCCTTTCACAAATCCATGCTGACTTTGTCTGATCATTTCACCGCTTTCCAAATGTGCTGTTATCACATCTTTGATAACTGACTCCAGCAGTTTCACCACCACCGACGTTAGGCTAACCGGTCTATAATTCCCCGGTTTCTCTCTCCCTCCTTTTTTAAAAAGTGGAGTTACATTAGCCACCCTCCAATCCTCAGGAACTAGTCCAGAATCTAACGAGTTTTGAAAAATTATCACTAATGCATCCACTATTTCTTGGGCTACTTCCTTAAGCACTCTAGGATGCAGACCATCTGGCCCTGGGGATTTATCTGCCTTCAATCCCTTCAATCTACCTAACATCACTTCCCTACTAACATATATTTCGCTCAGTTCCTCCATCTCACTGGACCCTCTGTCCCCTACTATTTCTGGAAGATTATTTATGTTCTCCTTAGTGAAGACAGAACCAAAGTAATTATTCAATTCGTCTGCCATGTCCTTGCTCCCCATAATCAATTCACCTGTTTCTGTCTGCTGGGGACCTACATTTGTCTTTACCAGTCTTTTCCTTTTTACATATCTATAAAAGCTTTTACAGTCCGTTTTTATGTTCCCTGCCAGTTTTCTCTCATAATCTTTTTCCCCCCTCCTAATTAAGCCCTTTGTCCTCCTCTGCTGAACTCTGAATTTCTCCCAGTCCTCAGGTGAGCCACTTTCTCTGGCTAATTTGTATGCTTCTTCTTTGGAATTGATACTATCCCTAATTTCCCTTGTCAGCCACGGGTGCACTACCTTCCTTGATTTATTCTTTTGCCAAACTGGGATGAACAATTGTTGTAGTTCATCCATGCAACCTTTAAATGCTTGCCATTGCATATCCACCGTCAATCCTTTAAGTGTCATTTGCCAGTCTATCTTAGCTAATTCACGTCTCATACCTTCAAAGTTACCCCTCTTTAAGTTCAGAACCTTTGTTTCTGAATTAACTATGTCACTCTATGTAACTATGTAAGCTATAAAAGTTGAACAGATACAGTAGTTATTTATACAGGAAGCACAACATACGCTGCACAGTGTCAGGTCAGGAACAGAAGTATGCTCAGGAGGAAGGGAAATTCCAGTATAGAACGAGAGTACATCCAGTTATGTTCTACCATCCCCCTTTTGCTCTTTTTCCATAGAAGGACAAACAAAAGGAGTGCTTCATATTCAGGTCACCTTAAAAATCAACCTAATAAATTTCCTGTGTTTGTGAACAGCCCAATTCCAGGGATATTGATGCAACAAAGCTTGAGAACGATGAGTTCGGAGAAGGACATAAAGATACGGAAGGCGCTGGCATGGAGGGCTATGAACGACTTGAAGGAAATCTGGAAGTCGAACCTGACCAGAGGGCTTAAAAAGAGGATTTTCATACCAGTCATAGAGTCCATTCTCACGTACGGATGCGAGATGCAGACACTCACCAGGACGATGCGAAAGTCTCTAGATGGTTGCTATACACAAATGCTCCAGATGGCTCTTGACGCGAGTTGGCAACAGCACATGACGAACGTCGAGCTCTATAACAACCTACCGATGCTCACCACTAAAATCGAGGCGAGAAGACTGCAACTAGCGGGGCACTGTCTACGCCACCCCGAGCTACCTGCCAGCCTAGTCATCATATGGGAGCCCAACCATGGGAGGATGAACCCTGGGCGCCCTCCCAAGACTATGGTCAACACGCTCCTAGAAGACAGCGGCGCGGCTAATGTGTATGAACTGAACACACTGAGGGAGAGGGAGAAGTGGAGAGTCCGTCATTGTGCCCGACATTGGCCCCCTAGGCCTGAGTCGACGTAGTGGTAGTAGTAAAGCTTAAGGAGTGCTACAGAGAATATTTATAGATAATTTAAGTTGCACACATGCAGTTTTTTATGGTCCCAATTCAGCTGCAGCAAATCATGAGTGATTTTAAGAAACGATGCTATGTTATCCTGAACTGCACTTCTGTCCCCTCCATCATTAAGACCTTCTAAGCTTGATTCCTTTGGATTATGCCTCATCCTTTGCTCTCTTTAAAGTTTAACTCATCAAAAATCCCAAATTCCAATATTGATTCCTATACCAAATACATGTTTGTCCTCACTGATATAAATTGGGACCCATTGCTATCCAACAAGAACTGCTGACCTGACCACATGTGGTTTTGTTGATACAACTTTGGGTGTGTGTACCTGTATCATGTACATTAGTTAAATTCTCATCAGTATTCAAAAAGCAGTGCACTGTCACTTTACATTTAATCTCTCAAAGTGCAACAGTTCAGATTTGGCCTGGTTAAACTCCATTTGCCATTTCTCCACCCATACCTGTGACTGATTAATATCCTACTATATGCTTTGGCGGTCTTCTACACTATCCACAAAGCACACATTTTCATATCCGTCTGCAAACTTACAAACTCACCCATCTACATTTTCATCCAGGTCATATTATATATACAGTAGTACAAACAGCAATGGCCAATTTGCTGTGGATCCCATGGATCTTAACCTTCTTGATGACCCTCCCATGAGGGATCTTGCCAAACACCTTACTAAAGTCCATGTAGAGAACGTCTTTGCCTCATCAATCACCTGCGTCACCTTCTCAAAAACTCAATCAAGTTAATATGATATGATGTACTCAGCACAGTCCCTAATAAGGCTATTATTTTCCAAATGCTCATAAATTCCATTCCTACAGATTTCTCCAGTAACTTCATTACCACTGATGTTCAACACATTGGTCTACAGTCTCCAGGATTATCCTCATTTCCCTTCCTGAATAATGGAACAACATCAGCTACTCACCAGTCTTCCAGGACCTCACCTCTAGTTAGAGAGGGCAGGAAGAAATTGGTCAAGGCCCCAACAAGATCAAAAATTATCTTAATGTGGTTAACTCTTGAGCACTACCTCCTTCATTTTGAAATGCCTTAGCATATTAGCATGCTCCACATTGATCTCCCTATCTTCCACATCCTTTTCCTTGGTAAATTCTAATGCAAAGTACTTATTTATGATTGTTTCCATATCCTCTGTCTCTAAGCATGTGTCCCTCCTTTATCGATGAGTGGTCCGACCTTGTTCTTGAAGTATGTATAGAATTCCTTGGGATTCTTTTTAATCATACTTGTCAGGGATTTTTCGAGGCCACTCCTGACTTCCTAATTCCCTTCCTGAGTTCTTTTCTGGCTTTTTTTTATAACCCTCAAGGGTCTGTTTGACTTCCTAAAATTTATATATGCTTCCTTTCTCTTTTTGTTTAAATGCACTGCCTCTTTCGTCATCCAAGGTTCCCTTATGTTGCTATTCTTGTTTTTCCCTTTTACTGGTACAAATTTGTCCCATGGTCTGCGTAGTTGATCTTTAAACACCCTCCACATATCGGATGTGGACTTGCCCAAAAACAGCTGTAGACTATTAACTTTCCCTGTTTCCTGAACAATAGTTTCAAAATTTGCTTTGTTTCAATTTAATACTCTGTCACAAGGTCCATATTTATCCTTATATATTAAGCTATCTTAAAACTTAAGGAGTTGTGGTCACTGTTTCCTAACTGCTCTCCCACTGAAAGATCGGTTACCTGGCCAGGCTCATTACCCAACACTAGGTCCCGTTCAGCCCCTCCTCCTGTTGGACTATCTACATATTTGTTTTAGGAAAACTTTCCTGGATGCACCTAACACAGCTCCCTCCCTCTAAACCACATGCACTAAGGAGGTCCCAGTTTGTTTCTACACTTTAACCTAATCTGCCTGCATTTCTGTTCCTCAATGTCTCAGTGTCTGTGGGAGGGAGGTGGTCAGTAGTATAATCCCATCAGAGTGCTCATATCATTTTGTTATTTTTAAAATTTCCACCCATATACATTGGATGAGTCCTCCATTATGTCCCCTCTGAGTGCAGATATGATATTGTCACTGATTAATAGTGCAACCTCCCCTACCACCACCCTCCCCTCCCCACCCCATCTTAACCCCCTCCCCCAACCTTTTCTAAAACACTGAATCCCTGGTACATTAAGCATCTATTCCTCACTCTCTCTCTCAACCAAGTCTCTGTCATGGTCACATCATAGTTCCATGTACTGATCCATGCTCTAAGTTCATCACCCTTACCTTAATAATTCTAGAATTAATATCCACAGATTTCAACCCATTCTACCTTCTGCTCAATCGCACCAGTTTCTGACCTGGTCTCTGGTTCCCATCTGCCTGCCAGGCTAGTTTAAACCCTCCAAGTCACGCTAGTGAACTTCCTGATCAGGATATTGGTTGCCCTCCAGTCAAAGTGCAACCTATTCCTCTGTACAGGTCACCCAGGCCCCAGAAGAGATTACAATGGCTCAAGAACTTGAAATCTTGCCTCCTGCACCAGTTCCTCAGCCACACATTCATCTATTCTGTTTTTCTATTCCTACCTTGACTGGCAGGAATAATCCCGAGATTACTACCTTTGAGGTGCCGCTTTTCAGTCTCTTTCCTAACTCCCTATACTCACTGTGCAGAACCTTGTTGATAGGAAAAGCTTAAAGGAACATGGACCAAACGCAGGCAAATGAGATTTTCTCAGATGGCATCGATGGGCCAGGTCAAAGTGCTGTATAAGTCTATGGCTTCAATGTCTTTGTTCTACCCAGCACATTTTGTCTTTACTGAATGGAATACAATTAGTCATATCTAAGTAGTGGTAAATGTGATGAATAACACCATACCAGCCTGCTGGATTCAAAATGCTCACGTTTGTGTTTAACTGTTTTCATGGCCCTAATTTTGTAATCACCAGAAAACCCTAGAGCTCCCCCAGGCCCAACATCAGTCTAACCCTGATCTCTCCAACCCGTCAGCATCAGGAAGATTAGCTGATATTCTCCTATGTGTTTCCAATCCCACCGGTACACGATCACATATAAATCTGATTAAAAATAAACCAAATGTATACCTCATGGTTGCTCCTGGATCTGCAGTCATCTGATTGGAAACGAATATGGCCACATTGTATTCTGAAGGAAAAAATGAAGAAAGTAGTTCAACATAACCAATTGTGAAAGAAACTTTACAGAAGAAGAAATCTGCCGTGAATAAATACTCAAAACCTAACACAGTCTCACTTGTAATAAGGTAAATCAGCAAGATTCCAGATGGAATTAAACCCATCTGGAATTACACCACATTTAACAGTCATAAAGTTTTCTTCACAAGTTAATTGTTTTCCAACAGATTATTTACACAGCTCTCTTAATATAATCATAGAATCATACAGTACAAATATGAGCCATTCAGCCCACCATGTCCATGCCAGCCCCTTTGTCCATCTATACTAATACCATTTGACTACATTAAAACTACATCTTTTTATGCCTTGTCTATTTAACTGTCTAAATACCTCCTAAATATAGTAATTGCATCTGATTTCTTCACTTCCTCTGCCAGTATTTTCCAGATATTAGCTGTTCTCCGTGTTATTAAACTTACTCATCAAGTCTCTTTTAACTCTTCTTTCCCTCACCTTAAACCTGTTTATGAAATCCTTACGATAGGAAAAAGATAACCACCTACCCTATTCATGCTTCTTGTGATCTTATATACTCCTATTAGGTCACCTCTTCATTCCGGGGAAAACAAGTCCAGCCTATTCAATTTCACCCCATAGATAAAGTCTTTCAGGTGTTACTTCTGTGACATAACATGTTGGCGAATAGAGCAGCCAATGAATTGGTCCCTATGATTCTGAGGAGGTAGTTGAAACTTCCTGCTGTGTCCTGCAGGCATCCAAGTATTTACATGGGCAACTCCTCCTAAGTATTTCACCAAGATGCAGCACAGAGCGTCATAGGAAGTCATTCCTGCCTGTGGCCATCAAACTTTACAACTCCTCCCTTGGAGGGTCAGACACCCTGAGCCAATAGGCTGGTCCTGGACTTATTTCATAATTTACTGGCATAATTTACACATTACTATTTAACTATTTATGGTTCTATTACTATTTATTATTTATGGTGCAACTGTAACGAAAACCAATTTCCCCCGGGATCAGTAAAGTATGACTATGACTATGTATTTCTGCTTCACTTCTTTTTAAGTGCAAGGAACTTTCATGAAAGCCACACATGTTGCAATAATTTCTGAAGAATCACAGCAATATGACTCTTTCATGGAAAGGCTCTTGGCAAAATTAGCCACCATATTATAGGAAAGATGTGGGTGTGCTGGAGAGAGTGTAAAGGAAATTCACCAGGAAGTGGCCTGGATTGGATTAGCTACGGGGAGAGTGTGAATACGCAGGGTTGTTTTCCTTACAATGGAGGAGGCTGAGTGGAGACCCGAGTGGTACATAAAATTATAAGTGGCATAGGCAGATAGTAAGAATCTTTTCACAATAGTTTGTTCATTATGTATCATGCCATATGACATGGGCAATCATAGTCTTTTCATGACCATGATTGTTCTTGGTAAATTTTTTTGTAAAAGTGGTTTGCCATTGCCTTCTTCTGGACAATGTCTTTAGAAGATGGGTGGTCGTATAACCAGGACTTGTGATATGCACCATCTGCTCATACGGCCATCCACCACCTGCTCCCACAGCTTTATGTGACCCTGATTGGGGTCTAAGCAGGAGCTACACTTCGCACAGGGGTCACCTGATGGTTAGCAGAGGGAAGGAGTGTCTTACACCTTATTGTAGCCAGGGCATCAAAGGTTATGGTGAGAAGGCGGGGGAGTGGGACTAAATAGGCGAAAATGGATCAGCTCATGATAAAATGGCGGAGCAGACTCGATGGGCCGAATGGCCTACTTCTGCTCCTTTGTCTTATGGTCTTATTCGGTAGAGACATATCTCCACCTTGCCACCCAATTCACAATAATAGAGATATTTTAAAAGGTTTAGCTATAAACATAGAAGAGTACAGCACAGAAACAGGCCCTTTGGCCCACAATGTTGTGCCAAACCAGTCAGAAAGTCATTTAACACCCCCCCCCCACCAAACTAATCCCTCCTACCTACCCAACGTCCATTACCCTCCATCTTCCTCACATCCATGTGCCTATCTAAACATCTCTTAAAAACCTCCAATGTATTTGCCTCTACCACCATACCAGGTAATGCATTCCAAGCATCCACCACTCTGAGTAAAAAACTTACCCCTCACACCCCCTTTGAACCTACACCTTCTCACCTTCTTGTTTTAGATATTTCAACCCTGGGAAACAGATACTCACTGTCCACCCTATCTATATTTCTCATTATCTTATAAACTTCTATCAGAAGTTTATAAATAACCGAAACTTAAATTGAATAAGTATCAGAAAGAATTCATAAAAATTGCACTGGCAGTAGCTAAGAAGGCTATAGCAGTTATTTGGAAATCTGATTCGTATTTAAGTATGAATCATTGGAACAATGAAATGGCTAGTTCTATTCACTTGAAAAAATTACTTATAATTTAAGAGATAAATATGAAACATTTTTGAATATTTGGCGCCCTTATTTACAAAAGATAGGATGGATGTATGTTGGATGGCATATTTAGTTGCTCCGATGATAAAGATCTTGGTCCCTTGGGCAAAGTAATATATAAATATACTAAATTTATTTTGAATCCCATGGAGCATGTGGAAACCTTCCAATATCCAGGCGGTTCTCTTTTTTTTTCTTTTTTCTTTTTTCTTTCTTTCTTTTCTTTTTAGGTAGGAGTATATATCGGGGGGAAGGGTTAAGGGGAGGGGGGAGGGTTGACACTATCTTTTCATGTATTCACTTTGAAAACTCAATAAAAATTATATTAAAAAAACTTCTATCAGATATCCCCTCAGCCTCCGACATTGCAAAGAAAACAATCCAAGTTTGTCCAATCTCTGAGGCACATGAGGCAGCATCCTTGTAAACGTCTCTGCACCCTCTCCAAAGCCTCAATGTTCAGGTGAGGGGTCGGACTTTTTAAAAGGGGAATTGCTGAGTTTTTTTAAACACTTGATATTTGGAATTCATTGCCACAGGAGGAGATGGTGGTATCAGACATAATCACTTTATTCAACATATATTTAGGGCAGGTGCTTAAATAGATAAAGCAATGAAGGATGAGGATCTACTGCAACCAATGGGATTAGGTAGATGGGCACAAAGGTCGGAGAGGCCAGAAGGGCCTCAGCTCTATGACTCTATGAGAGGTGAGTCTGGAGTACAGTGAAGTAGCAATGCTTGGAGTCCCAGAAGCAGGGAACGGTGATACCACAACAATGGTTAAGGCAGGGATCAAAACAGTGGAAATAGGCTGTCTTTCTGATGGACAGGATAAGGATCAAGAACTCAGTTCACAGTCACACATCAGCCAGGGTCGTAGTCTGGTTTAATCTGAGACATCAACCAGGTTTTCTGATAGGTCTAAAATCAATTTCAAAACTTTCTTGCCCAATGTTTATGATAAAACATGTGAAAATATATTTCCAAAACATCAAGCGTAATACTCCCAAGCCACTTGGTCTGCACATACAGTATATCCAGCAGCTTTCCTGATTGGAATAGTGCTATAAATTAGAACATGCCTGGCTTCAAGTTGAATTTTGCTGTAATGGGAATAGTGAAGCCCCTTGAGAAAAGGAGCCTTAATTAGGTCACATATATTTTACAAAACATACTGGAGGACATGGGGATCAAGTGTGCTTTCAGCTGGGTAAGAAGTATCATCAAGAGTCTTCTGTTTAAGTAGACAATGTAGGAATGTTTCTGATTGAAAGAATTTTCCATCCATGCAGTGGAATGAGACAGAAAGATTGCTATCAACACCACATTCTAGTACATTTGAGGTCAGGGGTTGCCAGCTTTGGCCGATATAATATTAAATCACATGCAACATTGGTTTCCACTTTCAATTTTAGTTAATCCTGAAGAAAATGATACTAATTCAAAGCTTAAGTGACAGCCATATGGCTTTTGCTGCCCAAAACATATGCATGACAGAACAGACTAGGAGAAATGGCATAAGAAGCAAAAACAGAATCTCTGCTCAAAATCCAAGGCATCTTTTTTAAAAAGTTAACCGTGAGGATACAGTCTCCTACCAAGGATATTGTATTTCAAAGATTAACTTCCAAAATAATACGGCATGCATTGCCCATGGTGATCCCTCACTCTTCATTACTGTACAGCTTTAAAATAATGTGCTTTGAAGTACACGTTATCTGTTAATGCTTACCCTCAGAGATTTTCTGCAGGCGGGAAAGCATCTGAGCCAGCTTCTGCTGGCGCTCTGCAAGCTCACCACGGCCACTGAAATCAACTCGAAAAAGTGCCATGATTGAATCTATGATCTGAGCAACAAATGTACTGTCAGGAAAATTCCTTTAAAAACACTATATCAAAGTCATTAAACTCCAGTACAGCTAAGTAAGGAAACAATTCACTCCAAGCCCGATTTTGAAATATTTGCGGATTAGCAGTTGGTAAAATGGCTGGAATGTAGTACAGATTATTATTCAGTTTATTTTTGTCTGTGGCTAACTGAACATGACAAACAACACACTTGCCCCAGTATATACAGGTGGATGCAGCTGAAGGACCTATGAGGCTGAGAACATAGTGACACAAATCAACTTAACAACAGGAGTTATTTAGGATTTTCGGCTTTGTTTTCTGCCATCAGCCAGCTGAGGCTCCAGTGACAGGAAGCTGTAGTTTCTCGGGGCTATTTCATGGATGTGGTCATGGCTTGTAGGATAATCCCATGATTGAAGTGAAGGAACAGGTGGCATGAGAGATATGGGAGATAACCCTGTCACTGGAGGAGAAAGATCTGGAAAGATCCGAATAAAAGAGGAAGGCTGCTACAGTATTTTGTGAAGTAACATATCTATGATTGGGAGAGAAGCAGCAGTCAGCATTACGAGAGGAAGGAGAAACTGCATTTATGATGGTAGAAGGCTGACATAGGTAGGAGGAGAAAACCCTCATTAAGTCTTGTGTGTTTAGGAAAGAGGCTGCAGATACAAATGTTGCAGAAGCAGGAAAGGACAGGTTCACAACTTCATATTTTCCTCAAGGTAAAAGGATGCTATTCAGCCCATCAAGGCTCTGTGAACTCTGAGCAGTTCCATCAGTCTCTCTTACTCTGTGGCCTACTCTTTCTCAAATGCCAACTCTAACCACCTACCTACACTTGGTATGATTGAAAGTAACCAATTAACCTACGAACACATCTTTAGGATGTGAGAGGTATAGAGAGGCCCGTGAGAACCCACGTCGTCACAGGCATAATGTGCAAATGCCACAGTTAGTAGTGAGATCAGTATCACACCTGGGTCACTGGAGCTGTGCAGCAGCTGTACTGTCTGCTCCATTACTGTGCCGTTCTTTAAGAGAGCTTAGTACAGCGCAGGAGATAAACACTGCAAGAATTTAAAAACTGGATAGGAGAGAGAGGCTTCAAAGATGTGTTGATTTTCCCCTGCCTGGAAGTCTAGAATCACAGAAAATACTGAAAATACTCAGCAGGTCAGCCATATTTGTAGGAAGAGAAACAAAGCGAATGGTTCAGGTTAAAGACTCTTTGTCAGAATGGGGAAGGAGCCAAAAGAAATTAGGTAAGCTGCAGAGGTGAGGGGATGGCTCTGATGGGGTAAATCAAGAGTGACCATGGGGGAATAAGCCGTAATCAAAGTTATTTGGTCAATGAGTGAGTAGGAGAGTGCAATCACCTCAATTTCTGATCTTATAATAGAAGAATCATGACTGATAAAGCAGCTGAAAATTATTGAGCACTCCGAATGCACTGTCTGAGGCAGAGTTGATTGACTACCGGTAACTATCTTTGTGCTAAATACGATTCCAGCCAGATGAATAGTTTTCCCTTCATTCCTACAAACCAGCATTTTCTCAGTGCTCTTGCTTCTGGTGTTCACCTCCATGTCAAGGTCAAGGAGGTAATGAAGTCTGGAATGCTCGTGGCTAAGTGCTGCTTAAACCACCTAACAAGAGTATTCTCTATTACCATGTTGATAACTGTGAGTAGATTGATGGGGCAGTATTAAATCAGATTGTGTTGATCTTTGTGAACAGAATATAACAGGGTAGATATGAATGTTATAATTGTGCAGGGAGCAGTAGGAGAGGAAGAACATTGATACAAGAATGTAGGAGTAGCAAAATACAGAGCAGGAAGATAGACCCACTAGCTCAGATTGGCATGTCTTCCACTTCCAAAGTTCAAGTTTAATTGTCATTCAGTCATACATGAATACTGCCAAATGAAACAGCGTTGCTCCATACAGACACATATTTTATACATACACACACACACACACACATATATAGAGCTGCAGCATTATCTCACAGTGCTATCACCTGTTTAAACTCTCAAAAAGATGCAGCAGAGTGAAGCCTATACTGATCATTTGTGACCGTGCTGAATGATAAGGGATAGAGGTTGGAACTATCATGTCAGCTAGAAAGCTGCTTAGTTATGTTCACATTGATAATCCTCGGCAGAGTTCACTGGCCGTGTGTTGCTGTAAGCTCACCTCAGTGTTTAAATGATGTCTCGTATTTCCAAAGGATTTTCTTAACAAACCAAGGCATAGAAGTTGTCATTAGTGTCACCAACATGAGAAAATCTGCAGATGCTGGAAGTTCAAAGTAACACACACACACACACACACACACACACACACACACATTGCTGAAGGAACTCAGCAGCTCAGGCAGGATCTGTGGAAAAGAGTAAACAGTTGTCATTTTGGGCCGAGACTCATCAACAATACTGGAAAGAAAGGCAGAGAAGTAAGGTGTGGGGTGGGGGAGGAGAGGAAGAAGTACAAGGTGGTAGATGATAGATGGAATAGGGAGAGGTTAAGTAAAGAGCTGAAATGTTGATTGGTGGGAGAGATAAAGGGCTGGAGGAGGGGGAATCTGATAGCAGATGACAGATGACCATGGAAAAAAGGGAAGGGGGAGGAGCACCAGAGGGAAGTGATGGGCAGGTATGGAGATAAGGTGAAAGAGGGAAATGGGAACAGGGAATGGTGGAGTGGGGCATTTACCGGAAGTTCAAGAAATCAATGTTCCTGCCATCAGGTTGAATTGGTTGTGATTAGTATCTGGGTTAATGTACTTACCAGTATTATTTTGAAAGCAGAATGAAGAAGAAATTGGTTAAGGACTATGGGGGGGGGGGGGTGCCAAGATAATGTAGCGGTTAGCGCCCTGCTATCACAGCTCATGGAGTCAGAGTTCAGAGTACATTTTGTGACTTTGATCAAAGTCACCTGAGAGACACTGAAGCTGATGGATATTGAAGTATTTATTCAACAAAACAATCAGGCATGATACTGCAGTCGCTTGGAAGAAGAGACTTCCTGAACCAATATTACATGACATTTTGTTTGTTAAAGAACAAAGGTAACAACAGGACAATTTCTGTAGTTACCATGCATTCATCATGCATCCTTTGAGTTGCACATAATTTCAAACAGCTAAATCGTCACATCACCAGACTCAAAATGAGTGTTAATCACCTCTGTCTCTGAATTGCATTCATGCATATGCAAACATCTCAGGTGAATGGAGTGTTTCCTGATCTGTTAACAACAGTTCTGTAGCTCCAGGAAGACCATTGCTCTGAGCTGCATTTTAAATTCAATCTACAATCCATATTCAGGTCTGAAGACTGGTGGCTGTTGAAATTAATATTTGCTATACTGTATTACATAATCTCCACCTTCACATTTCATTTCCAGCAGCATCGGTATGCAAGTTTGTACATTTCTCCCAGCATGTGTATGGGTTTCCTCCAGGTGCTCTGGTTTCCTCTCACAGTCCAAAGACATGCCAGTTAGTACGTTAATTGTTGTTGTTGTTGTTATTTTTTTTACGAGGTCGAGTTGCTAGCTCAACGCTCAACCCAGCATAAATGGAAACCGTGCAAGGAGCTGGCTGGATTCGAACCCGTGACCACTCGCCTTGAAGCCTGTTGCGGCTGCGACTACACCAGCTGGCTAGTAGGTTAACTAGTCATTATAAATGCCCTGTGATTAGGCTGGGGTTATATTGGCTGGTTGCTGGATAGCGTGGCTCGATGGGGGCGGAAGGGCCTGTTTCACATTGTATCTCTAAATGCTAAATACTACACACACACACACACACACACACACACACACACGATTCAGATGAATTAGGCTATTGGTTAATTGGAGCAGCTGTCTATTTGGGACAACTCTTAAAGAACAAAACCAAATCAAGAAAAGAGCCAGGATTCCTTTATGGATTTTGGACACTATGCCACTTAATTGGGACAGGAGACAGTCAGTCACGTGCACTTCTGTGGCCTTTAGACACTGCACTGGTCTTACAGCAAACAGTTGTGTCAGTTGTGCTTGTGTTATGTTATCAATTTGGGCTGATGGTCACTGATTGAAAAAGCAGTCATTTTTGATAATTTTGTTTTTTTTTAATTTTGAGACCCTTTCCATGAAATGATTTGACACTAGCCAAAAAAATTACCCTTTAGGACCAAAATAAAAGTTATCCAACAAACTCCACTCATTGTTAGCTGTAGAGATAACTGGAGTGCCAAAATCTACAATTACATATTCGATACATCAACAAGAGGAACTGTGAGAAGGATGAGCATTACATCACAAAACAAAAGCATGAAAGTAAGGATCCAGATGATGAGGTGGCCCTCAATTAATGGTTTTTCATTTTAACCATACAAAGTGTATGTGTCAGTGGACCAAAGTTAAAAAAAAAACAAGCTAGGTAAGAAGGTGGTCACAAAGATTTTAAAGCCACAGATGGTTGATTGGCTCGACGTAAATGCAGGCACCACATTAAATTCAAGAAAGCACATGGTGAGAAGGGTAGTGCTGATGCTGTAAGTACAGAAACATGGAGATCTATAAGACTCCCTGACTTGCTTCAAAATTATGTATAGATGATATCTACAATGCCAATAAAACAGGCCTTTTTTATCATGCCAGGCCAAATGGTTTCTTTTGTTACAAACACGCAACACTATCAGGTTCAAAGAAAGCAATGGATCACATAACTGTGTTATGTTATTCAAATATGTCAAGAACTGATAAGAAGAAATTGTTGCTTTTTGGGAAATGTGTGACCTTAATCTTTAAGGAGCTAAGAATGCATATTTTACCAAGCAAGTACTATGCCAGCGTACACTCAATGAATTCCTCTGTGCGTATCCATTATGAACTAACACACAGTTTTAGAGTATTGTAGTACTATTGGTAGTGTTCCATTTTGTTCTGTATTTATTTTAAATGAATTGTTACTCAGTTAAATGGTAGTTTGCCCTTTTTATACCTTTTTAACTATTTGCATGAAACTTCAGATAATTGGGCCAAAACATATTGGTCCTGATGTTATAAAATGACTAGAGAGAGCAATACATTACATATTTGAATTTCAGTTTATAGCTAGGCAGGAAGGAGTGTAGTGTATTTAATATTTCAGTAGATTTGAGTAACATTGTAAATATATTGTTTGATTAAACATTCTTTGTTTACATAATTCATTATAGGTTATATATACGTGAATGGCATATGTCATTCAATGGGTCAAATGGTCTAATTCTGCTTATATTCATTACACCACCACGTCATATTGCATGTGAGCGCTTCACCAAAAAAGTGGGGTAGGAGGAACTAAGTAGAAAAGTACCCCAGCTCCTGTATTATTTTTTTCCCAATAGTTTCTGGAGTTACAAAACATAAACAGAAAGTATATTCACAGATGCCGACGTTATTCCACTTGTGGTCTAACCTTTGTTTTAACAGTTGTATCAAATTCTCCCTTCATGCCTTGTCTCTGCCCCAGCTAATAATGGCAAGCATCCAGCGTGCCTGCTTCATCACCCCTCATATACCTGTGCTACCAACTTCAGGGATCTTTGGATATGTATTCCAAGACCCCTTCGTTCCTCAATATCCCCTCATTTCTCTATTACGGATTTATTGAGTTTGCCCGCAAGAAAGCTAATCTCAGGGTTGTATATGCTGACATATATGCACTTTGATAATAAATTTACTTTGAACTTTGATCGTGCCATTCATGGTATACTTCCTAACTTTTTATGACCTCCTAAAGCACAATTTCACACTTACCGAAATTAAGTTCACTCTGCCATTGTCCTGTCCAATCTTATCAGCTTACTAAAGACTACCCACCTCACCATCAACACCACCAATTCTTGGTGCAACAGTACACTTACTAATTATATCTATGTTCATATTCAAGTCATTAATGTACTGTACATAACAAATAGCAAGGGTTCCAGCACCTACACTCTGTGGTACTGTACATCACTGGTCACAGGGTTCAAATCACAATAGTAATCCTCTGCTATCACCCTGCCTCCTATTACAAACCTATTTTGGAAGTAATGTATCATGCCCTGATTCCCATGGGCCAGCATTCCATTTGGGACCTTGGTAAAAGCTTTATCAAAGTCTACATGAACTATATGAAGCACACTGTCCTAATCAATATATTTAGTTATCTCTTCAAAAAACTCAATTAAATTCGTCAGAAAGGATCTCCCATCAACAAATTCATGCTGTCTGTGATCAATCCCTGTCTTTGCAAGTGAGATTATTCCTGTCCTTCCTAATTTTCCTGTAATTTCCCTTTCACTTAGTGCATTGAGAAAGTATTCAGCCCTCACAACCGTTTACACATTTTACTGTCTCATTTTCCAAATTTAAAATATATTGAAGTAGGATTTTTCAGCCAATCTACAAAACATTGTGTACCATGGCAAATCAAAAGAAAAATTTCAAAACCTGTCAACAATTTACTAAACTTAAAAACCAAAGTTATGAGGCTGAAAAAGTATTCATTCCCTTTGTAATCACTATACTAACTTTCCTCAGAAACAATATATACTGTATTACCTTACCAACTTACCCAATTTGTTGATGTAGAAAATTGGAGGATCACCTGTTTTCAATTAATTCGTAAGACTAAATACCCCCTCACTCTCTGTAAGGTCTGACAGTATGGTAGATTTTCAATAGATCAAACCATAATGAAGACATAATGAGGAAGGTACAAGACCATCTCAAAGGCATTGAATATACTTTGGCGCTCAGTGCAGTCCACGTGGAAAAAGTGGGAAAAATATGAAACCACAGTCACACTGCCGAGGTCAAGCTGCCCCTCTAAATTTAGTCACCAGATAAAAAGACACTTGTAAGGGAGGCTACATACATCAAAGTTGCTGGTGAACGACGAGACATCAACCGTCTCGACTTCACCGCACCTTGTCCCCATTCCAACCTCACTCCTTCGGAACGCTCTGCTCTCCACTCCCTCCGCACTAATCCTAACATTTTTATTAAACCCGCTGATAAGGGGGGTGCTGTTGTAGTCTGGCGTACTGACCTCTACCTTGCCGAGGCACAGCGACAACTCGCGGATACCTCCTCTTATTTACCCCTCGATCGTCCAGCAACTTTGATGTATGTTGCTTGAATTTCCAGCATCTGCAGAATTCCTGTTGTAAGGGAGGCTACTGTGATGCCAACATTCACTCTGAGTGAGCTGCAGAAGTCAGTGACTACAACTGAAGATGAAGCTCATGGCTCCACATCTCTAAAGGCTTTTACAAAAAAGGGAATTTATGGAAGAGGAAGAATCAAGTTCCTCTCCAAAATACAATCAGTTAATGGATCCACTTTCCAAAGTACAACCACATAAAAGCCCCATTCTCTAGTAAATGCACCTGTTCCACAGAACAATGTTGTGCCCACTCTTCAACATATAACTAAATAATGGACACAGCCCTCAATAAACAATGGGCCAATGATTCCAGGTGAAAAATAGATTGAATGCCTAGCTCCAATTATACTTCCCAAATTCAGAAGACTAATACCTACTATCGTTCATGTACAATGCAGTTTTGGACAATTTGAAAATTATTAGTTAATGGATACCAAGAGTTTGAAAATTCCACCCTCTTCATGGAATTTGGCTGCTACGTAATCCAGTAATTCCATCTGGTGTTCACCTGTCAATGAGACAGTATGTGAATGAACACAACAATTTTCAAATTCAAAAACAAATAGATTCACATTTCATTAAACAACTCTTATTGAGATAATATAGTCATTTCTGTTTGAATTCAAAGTGACACTTGAAGACTAATGTCTGATGAAGGCAAGAAAAAATGTATTTTATAATGTTAAAAAGGGACTGGATATAAATTTGAGAAACATTCTCTAATTTTGTGTATTTATCTATGCGATAGCCGAATACTGATATTAATTGCTCTAATATTCACCTTCCAGAATACTGAAGCATAAAATTGTGTTAGGAATCTTAAGGATCTAATTGTTATTAATTATCCAGGCTGATATCAGTGCTTTAGCTGACACTAGTTTGGCTTTTCACCAAAATATTCAACTCCTGCGATTAGTTGGAGGGTAAAAACAACGTGTCCTTCCTCAGCAGGTTGACTGAGACCCTTAGGTGACCAACAAACAACATGATGTGCATATGCCATGAGACAGATGGCACAGCTTTTAAAGCTTCATGGATTCTTTTCTCCAAGAATCCTTCACTACTCTCAACTTATTTGTGGCATTTTGTAGTCACATCAACAATCTGCACACAGGTATCATTCAGCTGAGATCCAGTTTGAGCATACTCAGTCAGGTGCAGTTATTGCATCAATTTCATTTGTGCATGCTGTCAGGCTGCAGTAAAATCCATCAGGCTTTGCAAAGCCACGGAACCACTACAGAAAGTAAGAACATAAGAAACAGAAATGGGCATAGGCCATTCACTCCATCAAGATCATGCTTGATTTTCTACCTCAACACCATTTTTTAGCACTGTCACCATATCCCCTGATGCCCTTAATATCCAGAAATCTAACAACCTCTGCTTTGTATGCATGAACTTCCAGTCTCCAAGATTCCCCTCTATCCACCTCTCTTGGGGGGAGAGAATTCAAAAGTAAATTGAATTTTTCCTCATGTCAGTTTTAACTGACCTCCTGCTTTCCTCTCAATCTCAGTGTGGTCCCAGACTCCTCAATCAGGGGAAATATCCCCACTGCATCTAGTCTGTCAAGCCCTATAAGAACTTAGCATGTTTCAATTAGATTTCCTCTCATTCTTCTAAGCCCGGAAGAATCAGAATCAGGTTTATTATCACCGGCATGTGACGTGAAATTTGTTAACTTAGTAGCAGCAGTTCAAGGCAATACACAATATAGAAAAAAAGTAATACTAATAATAAGTAAATCTTATTCAGTATACTTTATATACTACACGTATATTGAATTGATTAAAAATCATGCAAAACACAGATATGCTATATATTTTTTAAAAAGTGAGGTAGTGTCCAAGGGTTCAATGTCCAGATGGACATTGAATCAGATGGCAGAGGATAGAAGCTGTTCCTGAATCGCTGAGTGTGTGCCTTCAGGCTTCTGTACCTCCTACCTGATGGTAACAGTGAGAAAGTGCAGGATGTCCTTAATAATGGACGCTGCCTTTCTGAGACACCACTCCTTGAAGATGTCCTGGGTACTTTTTACGCTAGTACCCAAGATGGAGCTGACTAAATTTACAACCTTCTGCAGCTTCTTTCGGTCCTGTGCAGTAGCCCCAAGCTCCTTAAGCATGCCCTACTATTCAACAAGATCCTATGATTGTATTCAAAATATGTATCGCCTCTCGGAATACCTCTAAGGATCTCACCCCCACAATCTCTAAAAAGAAAAAATTTGAGAAGTTACAGTACATCAGTTTTAAATGACATTTTGTGAATATGTTCCATTGTTCAAGATTCTTCCACTCATAGAAACATCTCAACATCTTCTCTGTCATGCTCCCTTAGAATCTCATATTTCAATAAAATTACCCTCCACTATTTTAAACTCCAAGGAATATACATCTATTTTCTTTAGCCACTCATGATAGGTCAACTTTTTCCTCCCGGAGTTAGCTTAATGAAGCTCTTTTGGACAGCTTTAAGGGGCCAAAAAATTGTGCACATTACTCAATGTTTGGCCTCATATATATCCTGTACATTTGTATCTTTCCTAATTGTACTTCCCCATTTCTAAACTCCAGTCCTCATGCAATATATCTCAACTGTCATTTGGCCTCCTAACCACTTGTTACGCTTATTGTGAGACCCAATGCATGACTGTAGGGATCACTTCTCGAGCACTTTCACTCCATTCTCCATAACAGCCAGAGCCTCCAGGTAACCAGACATTTTAATTCCACTTCCCATTCCCACAGTGATATCTGGCCACATCTTCCACATTGCAGCCAGATGCAGATTGTAAGGGCAACACCTCATATTCTGTCTTGGTAGCCTCCAACTTGACAGCATCGTTGGTTTCTCTAGCTTCTGGTAACCATCTCTTTCCTCCCCCTGCCCCCTTTGTTTTTCCTTATCTCCCTGGCCCCTTTACCCCTTCTCTTCTCCCCCCTCCTCACAATCTGCCCATCACCCACACCTTCCTCCTCTGGCTTTCCACCTCGTTCCCTTTGTTATATGTTCTAATATCCTCTCCTACCAGATTATTTCTTCTTTAGCCCTTTGCCTCTTCCACCCATCATCTCCCAGCTTCTCACATAATTTCCCCCACCCTCCCCCACATCTCACCTGGATTTGCTTAACACCCACCAACTTATGCTCCCTCCTCTTCCCCCACCTATTTTTTCCAGCTTCTGCTCTCTTTCTTTCTGGTCCTGATGAAGGGTCTCAGTCTGAAACATGGACTGTTCCCACGCCTCCATAGATGCTGCCTGACCTGCTGAGTTCCCAGGTTTGAGTACAGTATGTTACCAGACTTCCAACATCTGCAGTCTCTCTTGTGTTTGTGCTGCACTTACCTGCTAACTTTCTGCAATTTATACACAATACCTACATTCCACTGTGCTTCATCCATCAGCAATCTTTTTCCATTTAGAAATAGTTTGCCTTTACTTGCACTTACCAAAGTGCATGACCTCATATATCCTCACTCTAAATGCCGTTTGCCAATTCTTCACATGCTCACAATACTGCTAGCTTAGTGTTATCAGCAAACTTAAAAATATGCTATCTGGTTCCATTGATGATGAGGCCTCCGTTGGTCAGGGTTGACCATGGATGTTGCATCCTTGCTGTCGTGATATGCAAGCCTGGGCAGTACAATATGGAGCGCAAGCTGTTGCCCAAGTAGCAAGCTCCCACTCTCCATGCATCTAGTGAACTCAAAGGAACAGCAGAGATTGATACAGTTTGGCACAAGCAGCATCACACGATTTGCCAGTCAGCATTAAACCCAACATAGGACTGCCTTAAGGACTTCAGCTCCAGTTTCTTCCCTCAGGGTTTACTCCCGAAGCCTTCTCCATCAGTGGGTATAGCTGCACGGCAGCAGAGATTTGAGGTCAGAGCTTTCCTTTTCCCAGATGAGCTGCCAACCACATCTGACAAGCCCTATCTGCCCAAAATCGTTCCCTAGCCATTGGTATAGATCATGAATAGCATAAAAAGACTGACCTTCATTTCTTCTAATAACCACTCCTCATTTGATGTCAGTATATTTTGTGCAATTCTACGTGTTCTAACTCTATTGTCCAAATTCCAGGGAAGCTTCCAAAAAATCCAAGTTCATCATATCCACTAGTAGCCTCTTATCTATCCTACCCATCACATCTCCAAAGAACTCCAGATTAGTCAAACATCGTTTTCCTTACATTATTCCAAGTTTACTTTTCTCAGTCTTATTTCACTTTCATTATAGATTCCAGCTTTTCCCCTTCCACTGATGTTAGGGAACTAGTTCATTAATTCCTTTTTTTTCTCTCCCCCTCCTTTCTTCCCTCCATGCTATTCTCTAAACATCTGAAACAATTTCAGAGTGTGTTAACCCTGGAAGATGGCACTAGAGCAGCTCTAAAGCCACCTTCATCAAAACTCAGGGATGTACGTAGTTGGTATTTATCAGGTTTCACACTCACAAAATTCTTGTGTTTTTGATTAGTTCTTAATTTCTTCACTTCTTCACTCTTGTTAGAAACTTAGCAAATTTTGTGTTTCCTTCCATGAAAAAGACATACACAAACTAATTATTTAATTTTTCCCCAATCATAACTTCTGTCTCGATCTGCAAGGGATTCACACTCGTATGTCTTTTCCACTTAAATGCCTATAATTTGCTTACAGAACATTTTTGCTTCCTGCCTTTCTTTGTGATGTTCCTTTGCTGAGTTTTAATATGCTCCCAGTTGCCAGGCCTACTGCTATTTCTGGCAACTTAATTAGTCATTTTATTTAGAATAACATTCTTTAATTACAAACAAGAGAAAATCTGTAGATGCCGGAAATCCAAGCAACACACATAAAATGCTCGAGGAACTCAGTAGGCCAGGCAGCATCTTTGGAAAAAAGTACAGTCGACATTTTGGGCCAAGACTCTTCATCAGGACATTTCAGATGAAGCATTTACCTTTTGGGTTTTTGTTCCTTTACAAATTTACATAATGAGACACTGCTGCAGCTAGTAGAGTGCTGCCTCACAGCTCCCCTTAGCTTCCGCTGCTCCAAAGAAAACAATTCAAGTTTGTCCAACCTCTCATCACAGTACATACTCTCTAATCCAGGCAGCATTCTGGTAAACCCCTTCTGCACCCTTTCCAAAGGCTAGATCTGTAATGGGCGACCAAAACTGTATGCAATACTCCAGATGAGGCCTAACTAGAGTTTCATAAAGCTGAAACATAACTTCCTATCTTTTGAACTCAATGCCTCGACTAATAAAGTGACGCAACATCAGCTCCTCCTTTAGCTCGAAATGCCCACTAATAAATATTGTTCTTAACCACTCTGTCAACCTTTCAGGGAGCTAAGAAATTGGACCCCAAGATCCCTCTGCTCATCAACACTGTTAAAGGTCTTGCCATTTGACTTACAAAGGTGCAACACTTCGTATTTTACCAGTTTAAATTCCATCTGCCATTTTTCTGCACTTATCTATAACTGATCTATACACCACTGTATTCTTTGCCAGTGTTCTACACTGTCCACAACACCACCAATCTTTCTATAATCTGCAATCTTACTAACCCACCCAAAAAACATTTTCATCTAGGGTATTTACATCACAAATCGCAAAGGTCTCAGTACAGATCCCTGCGAACACTGTTAATCACAGACCTCCAGGTAGAATAATTCCCTTCGGCCTCTACCTTTGGTCTTCTATAGGAAAGCCAATTCTGAATCCAGATGGCAAATTCACCATGGATCTCATGCATCTTCATCTTCTCGATGAGCCTCCCATGAGGGACCTTATCAAAAGCCTTTCTAAAATCCCTGTAGACAACATCTACAGCCCTATCTTCATTAATCACCCTCGTTACCTCGTCAAAAAACTCAGATCAATTTAGTAATTCATGACTTGTCCTCCACAAAGCCAGACTAGCTCTCCCTAATTAGGCTATGGTTTTCCAGATGCTCATAAATTCTATCCCTAAGATAGAATTCCGGTAACTTCCCTACCACTGACATGAAACTCACCAGTCTATAGTTTCCAGGATTATCCCTGGTTCCCCTCTTGGATAATGGAATAACATTAGCTTCTCACCAGTCTTTTGGGAGCTCGCCCGCAGCCAGAAAGGACAATCTCTCCTCTTGCCTCTCTCTATAACCTGGAGTATATTCTATGAGTCCCCAGGGACTTATCCAACTTAATGCTCTTTAAGAGATGCAACATCAACTCCTCCTTTAGCTCAAAATGCCCAAGCATATCAATACTCTCAACATTGATCTCCCTATCCTCCACATCCTTCGCCTTGATAAATATTGATGTAAAGTACTCATTAAGGATCTCACTCACATCCTCTACATCCAAGAAAATGTTCGCCCCTTTATCCTTGAGTGGTCCTACCCTCTTGCTCTTGATGTATTTCTAGAATGCCTTGGAAATGTCGCTTCTATGTCTTTTTTTGGCCAGAACAGATGTGCTGATATACACTCCAAACAGGCCTCAGAGTACAAAAGGTGCTGGAAACAATCAGCTGCTCGGGCAGCATCCATGCAAAATGAAACAGAGTTCATGTTTCAGATTAAGGACCCTTCATTATTTTCTCTTTCCACAGATGCTGCCCAACCTTTTCTGTGCTTCCAATATTTTCTGTCTTTATTCCAACATCTAGTTTTTTTTTACAAACAACAGGAATTCTGCAGATGTTGGAAATTCAAGCAACACACATCAAAGTTGCTGGTGAACGCAGCAGGCCAGGCAGCAGCTCTAGGAAGAGGTACAGTCGACGTTTCAGGCCGAGACCTGGCGAAGGGTCTCGGCCTGAAATGTCGACTGTATCTCTTCCTAGAGATGCTGCCTGGCCTGCTGCGTTCACCAGGAACTTTGATGTGTGTTGCTCTAGTTTTTTTTAAATTTTCAATTGCCTCTCCTTTACAGCTAGGTTTAACTGCACCCCTCTCATCCCTCATGAATTCCTTGTGAAATGAAGCACTGCTCTAGATTATTGTCGCTCATCTCTTGCACTACCTCTACTAGGTGATGCTCTGTGGAGAGAGATGCAATGACGCAGTGTATTGCACTTGGCAGGATTCCAGTTGCTTGGGCCCATAGACGCTTCACTAGAAGACTCTGTTAATGAGTAATTCACCTCTGCCTCTGAAACAATCGCCTTTGTCTCCAGCTCTTGTGATTGTAATAGTAGTTAGGATAGTTAGGGAGAAACACATAAGTGCTAGAATCTGGAGCAACAGGCAATCTGCTGGAGGAACTCAGTGGAGCTTGACCCCTGCTGAGTTCCTCCAGCAGTTTGTTTTTTCACTCTCTTGTTGTATGAATCTACCTATGTATTTATTATGGGCATGGGGGGCTAAATGTGGAAAGTAAATAATTTTCTTCAGATCAATGTTTATTTACGCATGACACTGGACTTTGACATTATCTGGGTGTTAAAAACTCTTTCTGGTACTGATCCACATTCCTAGGTGTGCTGATCACCCTCTTGCCTTCATGTGTTTCCACCAGGACTTCATATCTCTCTCCAGGTAATTCACGGGACACTTCCCTGGTTTTAGTGTTCTCTCTGTGCAGTATAGTCAAACACACACCATTTGCTTCAGTGAGTTTGGCAATGTTGGAGCAGTTATTCTGGGGGCTGTGGCTCTTGCTGTAGGTGTTATATGTAGAAAGGTTAACACTGTTGCATTATGCCTGTTGCCATCTAAGGCAAGGTTTGCCATTTCAAACACAAAGTAAATGATTTTTAAATATTGGCAACTGTATATAATGAATGACACACCACAATTTCATCCAGAAACCGCAATCTCACACAATCGCTGGCATAATGTCTGCTACAATTTTCTCTTCCAGAACCCAAGGGAATAGTTATATTTTAGGTTCCTTACTTTCTCTAATACTTACTGTGTAGACATATTAGTAACCCTAAATCCCTCCCTGAACTCAATGTGTACTTCATTTACTAAGACCTCATTGATTAGAGGTTGAACTGAAGGTGTTTCTTTCACCAAAGGAATGGTAAAGGGTTGGAACTCACAAACCAAAAGGTTGTAGAGGTGAAGCTGCTTCCATTTTAAAAGTAACACACATAAAAGTTGCTGGTGAATGCAGCAGGCCAGGCAGCATCTCTAGGAAGAGGTGCAGTTGACGTTTCAGGCCGAGACCCTTCGTCAGTCCCCAGCAACTTTTATGTGTGTTACTTGAATTTCCAGCATCTGCACAATTCCTGTTGGTTCCATTTTAAAAGTGACTGGATGAATCCCTACAATATCATGATACACATGTTCATTTCCTAAGAGCTGGGCAGTGAGATTAGTCTACATCGCTTTTTATTGACTAGTGTGGACACCATGACCTTCACAATTTCTATGCTGGAAATTTCTATGGTTTCCTAAAAGATGATTTACTATGTGAATGCATGTATGAATAATTGTGGGAAGTAGACACAAGATCAACAAAAAAGCATTGCTATACATTATGTTAACCAATATCACTATGCTCAGAATCATCTCATACTTAGTAATGTGTAAATATTTTCTTACTTGTATAGGCACGTGCATACAGCACATTATCCAACACTGCATCTGCATCCACATTAAACCGTCCAGCAATCCCTCGTAGTCTATCTGGGCGGCTAATTCAGGATAAGGATTTTTGGTCTATGTAACTGGATATTTATAGAATATCACATGATAATATCTCAGTTCCCTCAGGATTAATCACTTAAATAATTGTAATACATCAACATAAATACTGAAACTGTGCTGAATAAAGAAAATATACTTAGTATATTACTACATATGAGCATCATGCTGGATGTAGATTCTGATTATTTAAGGTATCTAGAGATTGTAATTGTATCAACATATGAAATACAAATATTTGGCTAGGTTTTCCACAGATGAAATCCTCAGCAGAACAGGAAGATGTGTGTAATTGCCCAATGAATAGGTAGTCAATCTAATATAATGATGGAAGATACATGGCAATCATTAGGAGTGAGATATACCAGCGAGTTGAGTGGTGTCGCAATAACAACCTTACACACATCAGTAAGACCAAGAGCTGATTGTGGACTTCAGGAAGAAAAGAGGAGGGAACAACTTAATCCTCATAGAGGGATCAGAAGTGGAGAGAGTGAACAACTTCAAAGTTACTATACCTCCAAGGATCTAATTAGGTCCCAACATTTTGATGCCGCTATAAAGAAGGCAAGACAGTGGCTATATTTCATTAGGAGTTTGCGGAGATTTGGTTTGTTACCTAAAACACTCAAAAACTTATACAGATGCAACATGGAGAGCATTCTGATTAGCTGCATAACCATCTAGCATGATTCGGGGGGGGGGGTACAGCAGATACATAGTAAGCTGCAGAGAGTTGTAAACTTAGTCAGCTCCATCATGGTCATTAGCCTCCTTAGTATTTAAGAGATCTTCAAGAAGCTGTGCCTCAGAAAAGTAGCTTCCATCGTCAAGGACACCCGCCACCCAGGACATGCCCTCTTCTCATTATTACCATCAGAAGCCTGAAGGCATATACTCAGCGACTTGGGAACAGTTTCTTCCCTCCTGCCATCCAATTTCTAAATGGACATTGAACCCATGAACACTACCTCACTACTTTTTTTCTAAATTTCTGTTTTGTACTACTCACCTTTTCTCTATATTTATCATGTACTGCATTGTACTGCTGCTGCAAAATTAACAATTTCATGATATATGCTGGTGACATTAAACCTGATTCTGATCAGAATTAATCATATTGCTTAAGGTCTTCAAACCTCCCAAGTACCAGGGAACTAAATCACTGGAGAGAACTGAATGAAGAAGAGATTATCAGTAAAGAAAAACAAGTAATGGAGGCAGAAACTGGAAGATAAGCCCCAGGTGTGTGAAACCCATCAATTAATCTTGCAATGAGTGCAAACACACTGAACAAGGTAGCACTGGTGATATATGGTGAAGTTTTGCTGGCAGCTCACAAACTACTAGATATTCTACGAGATACTATTCTTCTGAACTATGATCAGTGCAACCCAAAGCCTGTAATTTCTCTTCAAGAAATGTACTTTTGTACTGTCTAGACAAGCTAACAATTTTATGATCTCCTGAAGGTTTCAGCAAACTTGACTCTCAGAAATGCAGGTATGGTACCTTGAAGATGAAAGTTGACCATCATCGGGGCAGCCATCGTTGGGGCAGACTTGAAGCCAAATTAAGGGTCAAGGCCCAACAGCAGAAAAAAATGTTCAGCTCCACTACTCCATGCTGATTATAGCATCAAGATACAAGAGCAGAAAATAAACTGGTGTTAGTCCCATTCTTCTGCACCAATCAAAGCTTCAAGCCAGATTAAAGCATCAAGGCCCCAGAATGGAAATTGAACCAGTATTCAATCCCATTACTCCGTACTAGCCAAGTATGGGAACAGTTGTTGTCCTACAGCCATTGGGCTCCTGAACATGCTTCACTTGCCTCAACACTGAACTGACTCCACAGCCTGTAGACTAGTTTTCTCTGTTCTATGCATTATCTGTTTACATTTTTTTATTATTTGCATAATTTTTCATCTTTTGCACATTGGATGTTTATTTGTCTTTGTGGAGTGTGTTTTTTCCTGAATTCTGTTGTGTTTCTTTATTTTGTGGCTGCACGCAAGGAGATAAATCTCAAGGTTGTATATGGTATACGTACTTTGATAATACATTTACTTCGAACTTTCATCCGATCTTCAAACATCTTTATACAGGTTGAAACAAACAGACATCCCACCACAAGATAGCAATACATCCACATTAATAAGATAGTAGCAAGTGGTAAGTATTGGTGGCTCAATGGCACAGCTGGCAGAGCTGCTGCTTCGTAGCTTCAGCCACCTGAGTTCATTCTGGACGCTTGGTTCTGTCTGTGTAGACTGCATGTTCTCATGATTGCTCTGATTGCTTACCTTTCTTTCCACAGACAAAAGACATGTAGGTTGATAGATCTGGCTTTCTTGCAAAGTTTGCAGATGATACGAAGATCGGTGGAGGGGCAGGTAGTTTTGAGGAGATAGAGAGGCTACAGAAGGACTTAGATTAGGAGAATGGGCAAAGAAGTGGCAGATGGAATACAGCATCAGGAAGTGCATGGTCTTGGACTTTGGTATATGAAAGGGTTGACTATTTTCTAAATGGAGAGAAAATACAAAAAAACTGAGGCACAAAGGAATTTGGGAGTCATTTGCAGATTGAGTCTGTGGTGAGGAAGGTAAGTGTGATGTTAATGTTCATTTCAAGAGAACTAGAATATAAAAGCTAGGATGTAATGTTGAGAGTTTATTAAGCACTGGTGAGGTCTCAAATTGTGAGCAGTTTTGGGCCCCTTAGAAAGGATGTGCTGAAACTGGAGAGGGTTCAAAGGAGGTTCACGAAAATAATTCCAGGATTAAATGGCTTGTCATATGAAGAGCATTCGATAGCTCTGGGCCTGTACTCACTGGAATTCAGAAGAATGAGGGGGTGACTTAATTAAAACCTATTGAATGGTGAAAGGCCTTGAGAGAATGGATGTGGAGAGGATGCTTAAGACCAGAGGACACAGCCTCAGAATAAAGGGGCATCCTTTTAGAAAGGAGATGAGGAGGAATTTCTTGAGCCAGAGAGTAGTGAATCTGTGGAATTCATTGCCACAGGCAGCTGTGGAGGCCAAGTCTTTATGTATATTTAAGGCAGAGGTTGGTAGATTCTTGATTGGTCAGGGCATGAAAGGATACGGGGAGAAGGAAGGAGATTGGAGCTGAGAGGGAAAATGGATTAGACATGATGAAATGGCGGAGAAGACTCGATGGGCTAAATGGCCTAATTCTGCTCCTATATCTTGTGGTCTTATGTTCTTATAACTTTAAAATTATGGTCAAGCCAACTACCTCTATAAATTTCTCTGTGCAATGAACAGGTAGTATGTGATTTGTAGATGCAAATTGAAATGTTCGTATTGAAATTGAAATATTTGTCCTTGTGTCTTAGTAAAATATCTTAAGGCAGTAAAAAGTCAGGATTCAAATACAAGGAAGAAGGAAGTAAGTAAATTACTTATCATATATCAACAGGATCTGTGACGACAACAGAAGCAACCATGGAATGCTAAAAGCTAATAAAACAAAGGATACAAGGTATTCTCTGTATCAATGAAAATCACTTTTCCTCCACAGTATCCATTGGGTCCAGGAAGCTGAGCAGTCACTACAATGGAAGAAATTTAAATTATTTATCAAGGATAAATCAACTGATACAGTGCTGTACTCTTATCCACCTGTATACCAACCTTCCCCCAAGACAGTCTACAAAACTCGATTCTCCCAAAAAACTTGTCTGTTAATTACTTCCATCTCCACCAAAGAATATAACTTTCCAATTACTGCAGATAAAATGCTATGTCTTTAATTCCCAACAGCTTGCTTTTTTAAGACTTTTAAGTATATAATTTTCACTGTTAAGTATGAATCACAACAAAGACTCAGATGTTCTAGTTCACATCCTGCAATTGTTGTAAATTCTTTTAATGTGTTGGTACTAAGCTATTTGTGTATTTTAAATGGGAGCTTACCACAGAAAGTGTGTGACAGCTGTGTCTTTCCAGTTCTAAATTCTGCAAATAAAAACAGAAATTAGTGACTTAAAAATAACGCAATACCCTGAAGATCTGAAAATGCTTTAATGTTAATGAATTACTTCTGAAGTGTAGTTTTGTATACAAGTAACAGAGCACATTAAGATACTACAATCAGAAATAAATTAAATGATGTTTCAGTGCTTTTGGATCCAGGATCAAAGTTGATCAGAACATCAGCGTGTAATCCTTTAAATAGTGGCAAGTGGTAAGTATTGGTGGCTCACTGGCACAGTTGGTAGAGCTGCTTCCTTGCAGCTTCAGCCACTTGGATTCATTCTGGCTGCAAGGTCCTGTCTGTGTGGACTTTGCATGTTCTCCTTATGACTCAGGGTGTTCCACGTTCCTTCCATGACGCAAAGACATGTGGGTTGTTAGATTAATTGTCCACCGTAAGTTGCTCCTAGTGTGTAAGTGAGTGGTAGAATTTATAAGTTCCTTGTTATAGACAAAGGCCAAAGTCAAAAATGCTCAAATGCTGATTAAATTGCTTTAGATGAAACAAATCCTATGGGAGATAAACCATCTGTAGTAAAGAAACCCTCAAAGAGCACCTCTATAAATTAAAAAAATGTTGGAAACATTCAGCATTCTTTTTCTTGACCTGCTGGGCATATCTCATATCCTCACTATTAACAACAAATTGTTCAGACAAGGAAGGATAATGTGCTTGTAATTTTCTCCTTTAACCCAGTTGGATTCTGTTTGTTCTACCCAAATCATCTAATCCCTCCCTCACCTTCTCTACTACTGAAAATAAACTAGTTTTTCTCCCTTTCCTGGTTCCTTCCTGAACCTGAAACATTTGTTTGAGACACAAGAGACTGCAGATGCTGGAATCTGGAGCAACAATGTGCCGAAAGAACTCAGTGAGCCAGGCAGCATCTCTGGAAGGAAAGAGACTATTTCTGTTTCAGGCTGCAACCCTACTTCAGGATTGGGAGTGGACAGGCAAGATGGCCAGCATAGAGAGGAGAAAGGGGTGGCAAAAATGGTTTCAGGCACAATCGGTGGACTGAGGAGGTGTGCAAGATGATGGACAGATCTTGCCAGGTAGAAAGACTATGGCAGGTGAATAATATATGAGGGCAGATAAAGGGAGTGAGGAAAAAGAAAAAAAAACATAGTATTTTGAATTTATTTATTCATTTATATTAACTAATCATTGTTTCTCTATGCACTCACCACCAAACACCTCTGTAATTGCCATGCTTTCAATTCCTCCACCCAGCAATTTACTGCAAAACAACATGAATATTAATGATACACAAAATCTCATTCATTTTCTTGCAAAAGGTGCAGCACTCATCAGGTATGTTGACATGAATGTGGCAGATAACAATAGTACAGACAGCAAACTCCCTTTATATGTACACAAACCATGAATTATTTCCCTGAAATCCGATTTAAAATATTTTGCAATTTCATTAAGAATTTTGAATTATTCGCCAGCCCATTTTGCTATTTCTGCTTTAAATGAATTTTTTTTTAAACCGAGATTGCTAGAAATCCAAAATGAAAATGTAAAATCTGAAAACACTCAGCAGACTAGGAACATCTGTGGAAAGAGAAACAGAATTAATCTTTCAGGGCAAACAATCTTAAAGAATATTTATAGCCATAGTCACAAAGCAATACAGCATGGATATAGGCCCCCTGGCCCAACAAATCCATGCCAACCATGGTGTCCACCCAGCTGATATGAATTTCCTCTTTTACTCCATATCCCTCCAAGTACCTATCAAAGTGCTTCTAAATGATGATATTGAATCTGTCTCAACCACTCAAACATAAATGAAGCAGTTTATTCCATATAATCAACACCCTCACTGAAAATGTTGCCCCTTTGGTCTTTTCTAAATATTTCCACTCTAAGCCTAAACCTATGTCCTTGTTTTAAACTCACCTACCCTGTGGACAAAACTGATACCATCCACTTTATCTGTGTCCCTCATCATCTTAAACATTTCCAAAAGCTCGCCCCTTATTTTCCTATGTTCCAAGGAATAACTACTTAGCCTGGCCAACCTCTCCCTATAGCTCAGGCCTTCTAGTCCTGGCAACATCCTTATAGATCTTCTCTGCACTCCTTTGAATTTAACCATCTAATACGGTGACCAAAATTGTACACAGTTCTCCAAGCGTGGGCTTACCAATTACTTATACAGCAGCAACATAATGCCCCAACTGCTCAGTGTCCTGCCTGAAAAAGGCCAGTGCATTTTTAATGTGAAAAATATGTATTTTTTTTAACCACACTCTCTACCTGTGACGCTTTTCATTGAGCTATGCATGTACTCCTAGGATCTCTGTTCCATATACCTTTTTAGTGCCCTATCCTTAATAGTATAAAGCTTTATACTTCGACTTTCCAAAAGGCATCACCTCAACCAGTGGTTACAATAGGCAAATGCTTACAAAGTGCATCACATGAACTTATCTCTTCCATTGCCTTGTAGCTTCCGCAATAACTACAAGAAACATATACCTAGAAATGCAACTGCACGTTTCTTTTCAGCATAAAGCAACTAAAATTTATTTTATCAGCATTGGAGACATGTGTTCTGAAAGGAGGAAAGGTATTATCAGCAAGTACAAGGGATCCTGGATATCAAGGGATGGATAAAACGAAAGGAAGTATACAGCAGGTGTAAGGAACTGAAAGGAGGCGAGGCTTTTCGGGAGTACAGAAAGTGAAATGGGGTACTTAAAATAGAAATTAGGAGGGAAAAAATGTGTATGAAATATCTCTAGAGGACAAGACTAAGGGAAATCCCAAAACATTTTCTAAGTTACTTTGGCCAGGAGGATAACTAGGGAGAAAGCAGGGACCAAATTGATAATCTGTGTGTGGAGACAGAGGACACAGGTGAGGTCAAAGAGGGATACTGCTAATTTGTATTCATTAAGCACAATGTATTGTAGTTAGAGAATTCAGGGATGGAGGGGGCAATGAAATGCTAGAACATTAAAAGGGAACAGGTATTAAGTGTCTTAGCAAGCTAAAAGCTGCTAAATCCATTGGGACTAATGTGATGCATCTTAGACTGCTACTGAAGGTAAGGTAAGAGATTGTGGAGACCCTGGACAAACTTAGAAGGCATTGGATCAAGGTCTGCTAAATGGGATTATTATAAATGGTCAGCGTAGACATAAAGGACCAAACATGTCATTTCTGTTCTGTATGACTTTAAAATCAAAAATATGCAGATGTTCTGACTCCTTTAACTATAAATGACTTTGCTTCCATAAATAAATATCATTCTCACTCTAATTCTTGGCTGCCAGTAGTAATGTGAAACACTGTTTTCCTCTTCTCGCTATACTCAAATGCAGTGAGAAACCCTGGCTCCTGCAACACATAAACAAGATTTGTTCACAAGTAAATCACTCAAAGTCTTTCAGAAATATCATTCTGGGCAATAACAAGAAAATATCATATTATGAGCAGAAACAAAAATATAATAGTCTGCAGATTACATAAACACGAGATATTCTGCAGATGCCGGAAATCCAAAGCAATACACAAAATGCTGGAGGAACTCAGCAGGTCGGGCAGCATCAATGGAATTGAATAAAAAATCTTTGGTTTGTCCCAAGATCCTTCTTCAGGACTGGAAAAGAAGGGGGAAGGTGCCAGAGAAAAACAACAGTGGGGGAGGGGAAGGTGGTAAGTGGAGCCAGGTGGGTAGGAAAGGTAAAGGGCTGGAGAGGAAGGAACCCGATAGGAGATGAAAGTGGACCATAGGAGAAAGGAATCCAGGGGAGGTGATAGGCATGTGAGAAGAGTTAAGAGGCCAGAGTGGGGAATAGAGGAAGAGGAGAGGGGGAGGGATTTTTTTTAACTGTAAGGAGAAATCGTTGTTAATACCATTGGTTTGGAGACTACTCAAGTGGAATATAAGATGTTGCTCCTCAACCCTGAGGGTGGCAGCTTGCATTTATGTGATACACCATTATAAATGTTATTAATTAGTCATCTGAGTGCAACTATCTCAGCTTCAGGACATTGAGTAGAAAGGCCACAAGATCTAAATGACATTCAGGCTTTAGTTGCTAATAGCACATAACCTTTTTTAATCATACAAATAGAAAGTAATTTTCATCTCCAACAAAATTTAAAGTACTGCCCTGTGGCTCTCAATGCATTACCAATACATTGCTGAATTCAACACCTATAGTTCTGCCATCATCACTGGCCATGCATTTTACTTGGACATGCCATATTATTACTCCAGCAACATAAACAAATGGGAAGTCAGACACCAAGGTACTCAACTTCATTACAGAATTCATCACATCAAAGTACATTTCTGATCAAAGTATGTATAATTTATCCACCTTGAGATTTGTTTGCATACGGGCAGCCACAAAGAAGAAACCTGAAGAAACCAATTTTAAAAATTGCCCAAGCCTCAATCACAGTTCAGCATATTAGTGGAGCAAAAACATGGTGAAACTTGTGACTCTGACTGCCACCAAAGAGAAGAACGAACACTGTGAGAGAGCGAGTGAAATCAGCCAGACTTTCGCCTCCGCATTCAGGCTTTCAAGTCTTTATGAGTTGGCATTTAAATTGTCTAAGCACTGGGTAGTGCCTCGCTCTATGACCCATGCTCCAGCTCAGCGACACACCGCACAGCTCAACGCCGTTCTTGATCTCACCAAATCGGCTCTGAAGGAGGGAGAGCAGGGGACATAGTGCAGAGAGGGAGAGGATGATAAGTGGTTGGAATATCAGCAGGAAAGCATTTTGGAAACAGTGACTGTAGTCAGTGAGTTTTAAGGTGTGGAAAATGATAAGGATGGTCCAGGAATTAAAGTCCAGAAATGGAGAAAAGCCAATTTTAATATTTAAGATATAATCTGGCAAACGTAGAGCTGGAGCAGCTACTTCCAGAGCTCACAAGTGCAGGTCAATGAGTTCAGGTCCAATGTGTTCCCACCAGAGTGAAATGAAAGAACAGAAAGGTCAAGGAACTCTGGATATCAAAGGATAATTAGAAATGGATAAAAATATGGAGCACATGGCTGTACGGAGAACTGAAAATGAAAGAAGCCCTTCAAGAGTAAAGAAATACAGGGGATACTATGAAGAAATTAGGGGGGAAAGCATATGAGAAGGAGAAAGGAAAGAGAGAAGGAGACCAGGTGGGGGAAGAGTCAGAGGAAATTGGGAGGAGTGAGAGGGTAGGGAATGGTTATGGAAAGGATGTACAAGAATGGAAAGTGGGCAAAAGAAGAAGGAGCACATGAGGGAGAGAGAGGAGAGAGGGGAGAGGGGAGAGGTAGAGGATGAGAAGAAAGGAGAATGCACATGAGACAATGACACTCTTACAAACCTTGACCATTATGGTTAAGGTTAATTGACACTTCATAGCATTTATTTCATGTACATGAAGTTTCACTCCTGTCACTGACTTTAAGGTTAACATCTTCCCCTAGCTACTTACCTAACGAAATGGATTATTAAATAGTTTGTACTAAAATAATAAGTAATAGAATTAGAAGTGGGTGAGCAATAGAGTCATAACAACAAGATGGGAAAGGGACAAAAATTTCATATGTGTCCTGCACCAGATGAAATTGCTGCCGGGTACTTAATCATTATAATTTCAAAGCCCAGTAAATCAAAATAAAGACTGTAGATGCTGGAAATCTGAAACAGAAAAACCGAAAATACTCAGCCGATCAGGCAGTAGTTATAAGAAAGAGAAAATCTGCAGATACTGGAATTCCAAGCAACACACACAAAATGATGGAGGAACTCAGCAGATTAGGCAGCATCTATGGAAAAGAGTAAACAGTCAGTGTTTCGGGCCAAGACCCTTCTTCATGATTTATGAAGGGTCTCGGCCTGAAATGTTTACTGTTTACTCTTTTCCATAGATGCCACCTACCTGCTGGGTTCCTCCAGCAATTGTGTGTGTGCTGCAGGCAGTAGTTATTCTGGTTTTATTGCAGATTTCCAGCATCTACAATTTTACCTGGACAATATGACTCTGAGGCAACAGTGAACAGGAGTCAAGGGATTTGCTCTGAGACTTCTGATCCCCATGTTATAAAATAAATAACTGGATAGGCATCATACTTCTGGGAAAATAAAATAGTAAAATGATCTGATGTGACCCTTGGTATTATGACTATTGAAATATGGAAAAGATATTCTACTTATAGAAGATAATCACTAATACCTCCAACTAAGAAGATAGAATGTCGAGATGAAACATTCAAATACATTTAAAAGGATCAACATGAAGGAGAAAGAAATAGAATTCAATGAGGAAGTGTGGAAGGAAGCTCCACCCTTCCTCATTGAGAAATATTGGTATAGTATGAAGTAGTTAGGGCCATTTTTGGTCAAAAGGCATTTGAGTTTTCTTCTCTAATAATTGGGGTGTAACAGGGACAGTATGTTTGGATTCTTACAATGAGTTTGTTGGCTGCTTCCTTGATTTTATCAACCTTAGCTTCAGAAAGGCCCTTAATGTTGCACAGCGCCCTTCGTGTTGTCATCTGAATTCCTTTCACTGTACAGATTCCAACTGTTTTCATTTTCTTAATGTCAGCAACATTCTGTAAGCAAACAGCAAAAAAAAAGCCCAATCATTAAGTGCAGAAACAAAGAATTATTTTGTTTAAAATATGCACATCAAATAAAGGTAAAGGATTAGGTCCATTAATGTTTTGGTTTCATGGGCTTTCATTAAAATGGAACTGAAGTGAAACTCTTCAGCCTGAAATAGTTCTTTCTGTCTGCATCAGAACTGGACATTTCTGCTTTTCAATTTTTCTTATTCTATTCATATAATCTAGCTTATGGGTATGTCCCACATTCTCAGTAATAACACATTACGAAACAAAGTATGCTTATATCTGCTAAGCTAATTAATAACATTAAACTATTTGGACTAACCATATCATAGTTATATTTGCATTCTTCTTCCCACCATGGATCTTACTGAATACTAAATTTTTTTATACCCACTTCTGACAAAGCACCCTAAACCATTAACTGCTTCTCTCTCCACAGAAGCTCCCTGACCTTATAAATGTTTCTAGCATTTTCTGTTTTTAATTCAGATTTCCAGCGTTTATCTTAACTCTAAGATATAACTGATATATTCTACCTGATTTTAGGTAGAATACCACTTACAGGATTTGCTCACACTAGATCTCAAGAGTGGTATGTCAAAGATATCAGACATGCTGGAAATAAAAGAATTGAAAAATAAAACCTAGTCTTGATAATGGGATCATTGTTATCATAATAGAGAAATAAATTTACTGATCTTTCATGTCTGCCACTTAGATAAGCCCTTAGTGATATAGTTCGGAAAACTTCTAAATAGTCATATTCTGAAAAGTTATTCAGTTGAGGTAGCAAAACACTTCAGATGTGTATCATAAACCATGATTATGACATGAACAGCACTTCAAAATGAAGCAACAATTAATTTGAACATTACACAGTTTAGAGTATTGCATTCAATGCTCACAATGCAGATTCTTCTATATTAGAGAAAGCAAATGCAAATTGAGTGACTATCTGTGTAAAGCACCGTTGCAGGCGTGATCCTGAGCTTCCAACTGGCACTTTAATAATCCATCATACTCTTACTCTGACCTAATGGGAGATTCCCACACCATCCCAGTGAAGCTTAAAATAAGCTTGAGGAACAGAACCGCATTTTCCATGTGGGGGAGCCTTTGGAATTCAATATCAAATTCATCAATTTCAGCAGATTTGTTTTCTCTGTATCAGAATGGTCAATCCTTCTACAATATCTTTGTATCATTTTAATTAATTTCTCTCCATTGGCATAGCCCTACGTGCTGTGCATTTTCTACATCTCTCACGTGTTTCACAGTCTTTACATGTCCTTTTATTTGATTTTTTTCCTATTTACCCTCACTAAAAAATCTAACAGATGGCTTCATCACCAGCTTGTCACAACAAACCTAGCCTCAACCATAAGGTTATTCCTTCTGTCCTATCCATCTCTCCCTGCCGTTTCTGTAACTTAAAAGAAACTTGTTTTCTTTCATAGTTGTGATGAAGGGTCTTCAACCTGAAACTTTTCTCCTTCCATAGATGCCAACTGCCCAACTGAATATTTTCTGTTTTGCTTCAGGTTTGCATCTTCTGCAGTTATTTTACTTTCATAAACTATGACTCAATGTATAGACAAATCCACTAACAAATTTATTTGCAACCAAAAGTGAAGATCTAAGATTAAAGCTTAGATAGTCACAGTTTACAGTACTTACAATGCCATGTTTCTGTAAGAGATCGATGTCCTGGAAGAAGGACTCCTGAAGGAACAAAAATAAAGTCACATTAGTTCATACTTTTCATCAAATTATACCAAGATATTACTCTAGGCCATAAGATATAGGGGTAGAAGTAGGCCATTTGGCCCATCGAGAAAGGGTCTTTAATGGTTACCTCAAACTTAGTGCCCATATATGTGGTGTATGACCATGACTCTACCAATCAAGCAGGAGATAAACAGGACAAAGACCTGAAAGAGCTGGTCTGCATTAGAATTAGCTGTATTGTAAGGCTGTAGTCATCTGGGAATCAAGGGGGATAAATTACCTGGGGAAAACAGGACATCAGCAAATCAATAGGTGAGAATGTTTGAGATAGGAGTTGGCAAATTGAGGGACTGCAATAATCAGCAAGGGTTTGGGTTGGCAGGTCTGGGGGTCTGAGCAATGGCCAAGGCTTGAGTGCAGGGATCAATAAATCATTGAAATGAGTCCTCTTGGATTATCAATGCTAACTATGATGCCAAGGGAGTTACCAGAGCAATGTTGAGTCATGATATGGAGACAGTTGATAGTAATATAAAAATAGTTCAGTTTGAAATTATGAATGGTAGGGGAGAGAAAACACAGGTGGGTGTAGTCTATCGACCCCCAAAATGTGACATCTCAAAAGGACACAAATATAAATGGCAAAATATCTAGGCATCTTTAAAGGGAACTGCATTCATCATGGGAAATTTTAATCTACATATTAATTGGATGAACCCAATTGGAAAGAGTATCACAGAAGAAGAATTTGTGGAGGACGACAGACTTTGCTTCTTAGTACAATAGGTATTGAACCTACCGGAACAGGTTATTTTGGATTTGGCCATGAGTAATAAGGAAGGATTAATAAGAGGTCTTATGGCTAAATATCCCCAATATGATAGGATCCCAGATACATTTTGAGTATGAACATTATAGGAAGAAAACAACACACATCAAAGTTGCTGGTGAACGCAGCAGGCCAAGCAGCATCTGTAGGAAGATGTGCAGTCGACGTTTCAGGCCGAGACCCTTCGTCAGGACTAACTGAAGGAAGAGTGAGTAAGGGATTTGAAAGTAGGAGGGGGAGGGGGAGATCCAAAATGATAGGAGAAGACAGGAGGGGGAGGGATAGAGCCAAGAGCTGGACAGGTGATAGGCAAAAGGGGATACGAGAGGATCATGGGACAGGAGGTCCGGGAAGAAAGACAAGGGGGGGGGACCCAGAGGATGGGCAAGAGGTATATTCAGAGGGACAGAGGGAGAAAAAGGAGAGTGAGAGAAAGAATGTGTGCATAAAAATGAGTAACAGATGGGGTATGAGGGGGAGGTGGGGCCTTAGCGGAAGTTAGAGAAGTTGATGTTCATGCCATCAGGTTGGAGGCTACCCAGACGGAATATAAGGTGTTGTTCCTCCAACCTGAGTGTGGCTTCATCTTTACAGTAGAGGAGGCCGTGGATAGACATGTCAGAATGGGAATGGGATGTGGAATTAAAATGTGTGGCCACTGGGAGATCCTGCTTTCTCTGGCGGACAGAGCGTAGATGTTCAGCAAAGCGGTCTCCCAGTCTGCGTCGGGTCTCACCAATATATAAAAGGCCACATCGGGAGCACTGGATGCAGTATATCACCCCAGTCGACTCACAGGTGAAGTGTTGCCTCACCTGGAAGGACTGTTTGGGGCCCTGAATGGTGGTAAGGGAGGAAGTGTAAGGGCATGTGTAGCACTTGTTCCGCTTACACGTATAAGTTCCAGGAGGGAGATCAGTGGGGAGGGATGGGGGGGATGAATGGACAAGGGAGTTGTGTAGGGAGCGATCCCTGCGGAATGCAGAGAGAGGCGGGGAGGGAAAGATGTGCTTAGTGGTGGGATCCCGTTGGAGGTGGCGGAAGTTACGGAGAATAATATGTTGGACCCGGAGGCTGGTGGGGTGGTAGGTGAGGACCAGGGGAACCCTATTCCTAGTGGGGTGGCGGGAGGATGGAGTGAGAGCAGATGTACGTGAAATGGGGGAGATGCGTTTAAGAGCAAAGTTGATAGTGGAGGAAGGGAAGCCCCTTTCTTTAAAAAAGGAAGACATCTCCCTCGTCCTAGAATGAAAAGCCTCATCCTGAGAGCAGATGCGGCGGAGACGGAGGAATTGCGAGAAGGGGATGGCGTTTTTGCAAGAGACAGGATGAGAAGAGGAATAGTCCAGATAGCTGTGAGAGTCAGTAGGCTTATAGTAGACATCAGTGGATAAGCTGGCTCCAGAGACAGAGACAGAAAGATCTAGAAAGGGGAGGGAGGTGTCGGAAATGGACCAGGTAAACTTGAGGGCAGGGTGAAAGTTAGAGGCAAAGTTAATAAAGTCAACGAGTTCTGCATGCGTGCAGGAAGCAGCGCCAATGCAGTCGTCGATGTAGCAAAGGAAAAGTGGAGGATAGATACCAGAATAGGCACGGAACATAGATTGTTCCACAAACCCAACAAAAAGGCAGGCATAGCAAGGACCCATACGGGTGCCCATAGCTACACCTTTAGTTTGGAGGAAGTGGGAGGAGCCAAAGGAGAAATTATTAAGAGTAAGGACTAATTCCGCTAGACGGAGCAGAGTGGTGGTAGAAGGGAACTGATTAGGTCTGGAATCCAAGTATATAAGTATATATACTTCCATCCTCCATCAGGAAGGTCTCAAAGCTCTACGCTTCTTTTTGGATTCCAGATCTAATCAGTTACCCTCTACCACCGGAATTAGTCCTTACTCTTAATAATTTCTCCTTTGGCTCCTCCCACTTCCTCCAAACTAAAGGTGTAGCTATGGGCACCCGTATGGGTCCTAGCTATGCCTGCCTTTTTGTTGGCTTTGTGGAACAATCTATGTTCCGTGCCTATTCTGGTATCTGTCCCCCACTTTTCCTTTGCTACATCGACGACTGCATTGGCGCTGCTTCCTGCATGCATGCAGAACTCGTTGACTTTATTAACTTTGCCTCCAACTTTCACCCTGCCCTCAAGTTTACCTGGTCCATTTCCGACACCTCCCTCCCCTTTCTAGATCTTTCTGTCTCTGTCTCTGGAGACAGCTTATCCACTGATGTCTACTATAAGCCTACTGACTCTCACAGCTATCTGGACTATTCCTCTTCTCACCCTGTCTCTTGCAAAAACGCCATCCCCTTCTCGCAATTCCTCCGTCTCCGCCGCATCTGCTCTCAGGATGAGGCTTTTCATTCTAGGACAAGGGAGATGTCTTCTTTTTTTAAAGAAAGGGGCTTCCCTTCCTCCACTATCAACTCTGCTCTTAAACGCATCTCCCCCATTTCACGTACATCTGCTCTCACTCCATCCTCCTGCCACCCCACTAGGAATAGGGTTCCCCTTGTCCTCACCTACCACCCCACCAGCCTCCGGGTCCAACATATTATTCTCCGTAACTTCCGCCACCTCCAACGGGATCCCACCACTAAGCACATCTTTCCCTCCCCGCCTCTCTCTGCATTCTGCAGGGATCGCTCCCTACACAACTCCCTTGTCCATTCGTCCCCCGCATCCCTCCCCACTGATCTCCCTCCTGGCACTTATCCGTGTAAGTGGAACAAGTGCTACACATGCCCTTACACTTCCTCCCTTACCACCATTCAGGGCCCCAAACAGTCCTTCCAGGTGAGGCAACACTTCACCTGTGAGTCGACTGGGGTGATATACTGCGTCCAGTCTCCCGATGTGGCCTTTTATATATTGGCGAGACCCGACGCAGACTGGGAGACCGCTTTGCTGAACATCTACGCTCTGTCCTCCAGAGAAAGCAGGATCTCCCAGTGGCCACACATTTTAATTCCACATCCCATTCCCATTCTGACATGTCTATCCACGGCCTCCTCTACTGTAAAGATGAAGCCACACTCAGGTTGGAGGAACAACACCTTATATTCCGTCTGGGTAGCCTCCAACCTGATGGCATGAACATCAACTTCTCTAACTTCCGCTAAGGCCCCACCTCCCCCTCGTACCCCATCTGTTACTCATTTTTATGCACACATTCTTTCTCTCACTCTCCTTTTTCTCCCTCTGTCCCTCTGAATATACCTCTTGCCCATCCTCTGGGTCCCCCCCCCTTGTCTTTCTTCCCGGACCTCCTGTCCCATGATCCTCTCGTATCCCCTTTTGCCTATCACCTGTCCAGCTCTTGGCTCTATCCCTCCCCCTCCTGTCTTCTCCTATCATTTTGGATCTCCCCCTCCCCCTCCTACTTTCAAATCCCTTACTCACTCTTCCTTCAGTTAGTCCTGACGAAGGGTCTCGGCCTGAAACGTCAACTGCACCTCTTCCTACCGATGCTGCTTGGCCTGCTGCGTTCACCAGCAACTTTAATGTGTGTTGCTTGAATTTCCAGCATCTGCAGAATTCCTGTTGTTTGAGGAAGAAAACAACTGTCTTCAACTTCAAAAAGAGCAAATATAATGCTGTAAAGGTGGAGTTATCTAAGATGATTTAGCAAATAAACTAAGAGACAAATCAATGGAGAAATAGTGCCTGATACCTAAACAGAATACTCAGCAGGAATTTATCCCAATTAGAAAGAGGGATTCCACAAGAAAGATGAACAATCTGTAATTACCAAAGGAGGTAAAGGATAACACTTAATTGAAAAATAAGGCATACAAAATGCTAAAGGCTGGTGGTGGGTCTGAGGACTGGGAATTTTCTAGGGCTCAGCAGTGAAAGACTAAAAAACTTATAAAGAAGATGATTGATTTTAAAATAAAATTTAAATGTAATATCAAGACAAACAGTAAGAATTTCTGTGGATATATAAAAATGAAGAAAGTGGCTAAGGTAGATATGAGACCACTAGAAAATGAGGTTAGTGAATCAATAATAGAAACAAAGATATGGCAGATATATGTATTATATGAGTTTGTTTCCTCAGGCTTCATAGAGCAATAGAACAATACAGGATGGAAACAGGCTCTTCAACCCAACATGTCCACGCCAACCACGGTGCCCACCAAGCTAGTCCCACTTGCCCATGCTTGCCAGTGTTCCTCTAAATCACTCCTAACCATCTGCTTAACTGAATGTCATTTAACTGTTGTTATTTTACCTACTTCAACCACTTCCTCTGGCAGCTCATTCCCTCTGAGTGAAAAAGATCCCCCCCAAGATCCCTTTCAAATTTTAATCTCTGACCTAAAACCTAAGCTTTCCATTTCTAACAAAAAAGACTATGCCCATTCACCCTTTTTATACACCTCATGATTTTATACAACTCTATCGGATCAGCCCTCAATCTCATATGCTCCAGGGAATAAAGTTCTAGCCTGCCCAACTTCTCCATAACTCAGGCCCTTGAGTCCTGGCAGGAAGCATTCTCATAAAACTCATAAATCATTTCTGTGCTCTTTCTGGTTTAATGATGTGTTCCCTTTAGCAGGAAGACCAAAACTGTACACAATATTCCAAATGCAATCTCACCAATGTCTTATACAATTGCATTATAACATGCTAACTCCTATACTCAATGTCTTGACTTATGAAGGACAGTGAGCCAAATAGCTTCTTCACAATCTGGTCTATCTGTCATGCCACATTCAGCAAACTTTGTACTTGTATCTCTAGGTCTCACTGTTCCACAACACATACAGGACCTGACCAATGACTATATAAGTCGTTGGGAACCAATCGACTGCACCCTTGGGATCTATTGGTTGAAAATTTTCAAAACTACCTAAATTCTGAGAGGCTACTAGAGGTCTGGAAAACATTAATTGTAATCCACTTATTTTAAAAAAATGGCAGAAAGACAAGGACTGTGAAACTATAGGCCAGTTAGTTTAATATCTATTGTTGGCAAAATACTAGAATCAATGATCAAAGAGGAAATAACTAATCATTTACAAAAGCTGAATATATTCAAACTTGGCCAACATAGTGTTATGAAAGGTAAATAATGTTTAATATATTTGCTTCAATTTAGGTTGATAGAGGGAACTATTAGATATAGGATATTTAGATTTCTCAAAGGCCTTTGACAAGGTAAAACATAAGAAGCTGGTGCATAAATTAAGAGCAAAATGTATTGAAGGAAGCGTGTTAACATAGATTGAGCAAAAACCTGACAAACGGAATTTTGTGTGGGGAAGACTGAGGTCATGCATTTCAGTAAGAGGAAAGGGTCATCTAATTATCTAATTGAAGAGAGGCTGGAAATGAGTGAAATTTGTTGTCATAATGCATGGATCATAAAAGCTAGCAGCCAAGTCCAGCAAGTAGCTAAGAAGGAAAATGGCATGTTGGCCTTTATTGCAAAGGGATTGGAGTTAATGATTAGGGAGATTTTGTCACAGTTGTACAGGGTTTTGGTGAGGCCCAATCTAGAATACTGTGCAGTTTTGGTCCCCTTAACTAAAAAGGATAATAAAAACACTGGAGACAGTTCAAAGGAGGTTCACCAGGCTAATCCTTGAGATGAGGGTGTTGTCCTATCAAGGGAGACGAAACAGTTTGAGTCTGCATTCCTTGGAATTTAGAAGAGTGACGTAAAAGATTGTAATTTGTTTGGTAGGGTAGATGATCAAATGTTTTCACCAATGGAAGAGTTATGGCCAAGAGCATATAGCTGCAAAATAAGAGGGCATTTAATTAAAACTGAGGAGCATAGACAGTAGTGAATTTATGAAATTCTCCCAGAAGGTGGTGGAGGCCAGATTATTATATATATTTAATTTGGGGAAAAGAGAAATGTTTGAAAGATTGAGGAGTTGAAGGCTAATGAGAACTGCTACAAACAGAGTTGAGGCCCGTATAAACCAGCCATGATCACACTGATCGGTGGGGCAGACTTGAGGTGCCAGCTGGTCTGCTCCTGCTCCTATTTTCATCAGTTTTTCTTTAAATTTCAGTTTCTTATATATCCCTATGGTTTTCATTTCTTCACTTAACCCTTGATATACCTTGAATCCAGGATTCCTTGGAGATGTCCTTACTTTTCACCGCTATGGGAATATGTTCATTCCTGTCCAAAGATGCTGCCTGATATGCTCAGTTCCTTCAGAATTTTGTGAATGTGGCTCTATTTTAGTTTCCTCACAGTTATTAGATATAAATGGCAGTCCCAGTCCTTTGTTTTTTGGTGCTGAAATTGGCCTTCACCATTTTAGGACCTTAATTTTTGATTCACCTTTGCATCTTTATGGATATAGTCACTATCTCCAAAAGACTCTCCCACTAAACACTGTAACCACTTACCTTGCAATATTCCCTTAAACCAAATCCAATATGTCCCCTGCTCTTGTTGGATTATCTATGTACTTACTGGGTGCAGTTTAAAAATTCTAATAGTCTTCCACACCAAGGTAATCCAGTTAATACTGGGAAGCAGGAATCACCTACTACCCTTTTACCTTTTTCCTCTTGCATCTCTGTATAGCTTCAGTTCCTTTTATTTCTTACTGGTTGTTAGGAAACCTGTGATATAAATGCAAAAGCAACTACCCCTTTTTCTCAAAGCTCTACTCAGGTGGGCTCACTTAAACAGGCTTCTTTGAGAGTTTCCCTCATTACTGCAGCCATGGATTCATTATCACTATTGCAATCATCTCTCAATTATGTCTCAGTGTTAGCAACAATATTAGAATTTCATGCACTCATCAACACTCTAAGTTCATCTTCCTTACTAGTCAGACTCTTCGCATTAATATAAAATAGGAATTCAGTCTGGCATTCCTCTCATGTGCCTTATCACTCCTACGTCTGTACTGCCCACTGGATTGACTTAGTTTTCCATATTTGACCATAAGCATATCCCCCACACCCAACAACTGTACATTTATCTGAAATTCCATTTTCCTGCCACAGTACATCACAATGAAGGGAATGATGCCAATAAAGAGAAGAAATATTTTATGCTGACCTTGTGTTGTGTGGGGGCGTGGCTTATTTCCCAGTTAAAAGTTGCTTCCACCGTGTCGGTTGTTGATTGGTCCATTTAAAAACTGCAGTTGCTCTTTCCTTTTGGCTGGTTTGCGTGCTACGGCACCAATTTCCAGTACCTTGGGTAGGGGTATAAAGTAGCAAGTGCAGGAGGCATGGTCTCTTGCTCTCTCTCTCTCCTTTATCTCCAAGGCATGCTTCATAGAACCATTGGGAAGGTAACCTCTGCATGCACTTTTAGCTAAATATCTGTTTGTTGAGTATTTAGTTTTGTAGTTCATGTAATTAGGGGGACTTAAATGTTTGGTAGAATTTTTTACTATTTGTAAACAAGCAATTTATATGCTTATTTGTAGTCAGTGTTTACTGTCTCACTCACCAAACCCATGAACCTGCTTCCACATTAAAGCTACAAGACCCATCATCATGTTGAACAGCTTAACTCTTCAAAATAAAGAGGATGAATATGGCAGGAATTTTCAAGCATATCATTGTTACTGCACACGCTGAGGTACTATGACATTGGATGAACTTACCAAGAAGTAAGGAGAAGAAATGACAGTCTATTGCAGCAATGATTTTCCAATGGATGAGTTATAGTTAATCATTCTTAAAAGGCCAATGGCAATGGTAAAAAAAAACTAAATTGGGCACTTGCACCAACCTAACAATTGAAAATTGGGACTGAGCACCCTTTGGTCTGGGCACCATCTCTATACACCTGATGCCTGAAAACCATGTAGAATCAGCAATTATGATATTATTCAATGTGAAACATCGATAGATAACAGCTCAGTCTTTTTTCTAATTATATTCTCTAATTTACCATCTATGTTAACCTGGAGGTAGCGGGATGGAGATACATCTCTACCAAAGGAGGTGTAAGGGGCTCCTTCCCTCTGCTACCCTGTCACCCTTGGGCAAGGTGATGCACCTGTTTAGCATTCTCCTCCCCCCCCACCAATCAGGGTCAAGTGAAGCCATGGGAGCTGGTGGTGGATGGTCGTATGAGGAGCTGGTGAATATCACAAGTCCTGGTTATGCAACCACTGATGCCAGGCAGATCATCTCTGAAATGTATTGACAATGGATGGGGTCACCTGTCTTGTAAAGACACTGCCCAGAAGAAGGCAATAGCAAACCACTTCTGTAGAAAAACTTGCCAAGAACAATCATGGTCATGGAAAGACCATGATCATCCACGCATACAACACAACACATAACAAACAAGCGAACAATGTTAACCTGGTGCAGTACATGGCAAGACACCCCACTTCCCAGATGCAGCATCACTTAAATAATTGATTTCTGAATTGGCTTCATATGACTTGGTTGTTAAATTCTGAATTCACTTCACATGACTTGAACGTTTCAGATTCTATTTCTAATACTGTATTACTATACCTCTTCATCCTGGAAACCAACTTCCTCTTCCACTACCTGATCCTCCATGGCTTTCATGGTTACAAACAGCAAAGTTCAGTTATTTCAAAGAATCAGTTGTACACCTAGAATTACAGAAGACAAAAGTAACCAAAAGTGGAGAAAGGAAGTCACCTACATAGCTCATTTTCTGAGTGCAGGACATCCAGAGTTGTTACTAGTGTAATGGAGCAATGAAATAGTGATAAATCATGGTGCGAAGTGCCTGCCATCTTGTGGACTATACACAACATTGTCAATGCAATAGACTGCGAGTAATAAAACCAAATAAGGAAACACTTGGCAAGCAGGACATAGAAAATTAATATCCTGTATACAACACATTTTCACTTTTGTCATATATTGATCCATTGCATAATGTTTGATCATTATGTACATTTGGTTATCTGCCAGAAGTAAACTTCAGCTGCACAGGAACAATAAGAACAGGAACTGCTCGGGATGCTGTATAGGTCAGGCATTATCTGTAGAGATGTAGAGAATTAACATATCAAGTCCATGACCCTTCCTCAGACCTGGAAAAGTGAAAAAGAAAATCAGCACATACTCTTTTACTCACATTCCACAATAGAGACCCATATCAGAATCAGTTTTATCATCACTCACATATGTCATGAAATTTGTTTTGTTTCTGTGGCCAGCACCACAGTGCAATACATAAAATTACTATAGTACTGTGCAAAAAAAAAATACACACACACACACACACACAAAACCACGATTCTGATGCAGGTCTCTATTGTAGACTGAGTGTGGGAGGGGAAATCATGGTGCCTGAGACTTTTGCACAGTACTGTATTGAGTTATAGAAATTGGGAAAGGTGCAGAGAAAGCGGGGAATATCGTCGATAGGATGGAAATCAAGGTTATTCAATTGATATAACTGCTCTTTATGCCATTTAGGAGGGGGAAATAACTGTTTGTTCTTCACGGTTATCTGTTTGGAAAAGAGTAAATAGAAGAAAATGAATAAAAATAGAAGAGAGAAAAAAACATGCTGGAACATGTAATATAGAACACTACGCTTCTGGTAATGCAAAACAATTGAAAATCCATCAATTGTTAGGTAGCATCCGTGAACTCAGAAAAACTGAAGTTAATATTACAGGTGGATGACCTTACAGAACAGGTCAGATCTGATGCAAACAAGGAAAGTTGGTTATGTGAAATTATTGAATATTGAATTTTGAAAGTTCAAAGTAAAATTTATTATCAGAGTACATACATACATGTCACATAGAAACATAGAAAATAGGTGCAGGAGTAGGCCATTCGGCCCTTTGAGCCTGCACCACCATTTATTATGATCATGGCTGATCATCCAACTTAGAACCCTGCACCAGCCTTCCCTCCATACCCCCTGATCCCCGTAGCCACAAGGGCCATATCTAACTCCCTCTTAAATATAGCCAATGAACTGGCCTCAACTGTTTCCTGTGGCAGAGAATTCCACAGATTCACCACTCTCTGTGTGAAGAAATTTTTCCTAATCTCAGTCCTAAAAGGCTTCCCCCTTATCCTCAAACTGTGACCCCTCATTCTGGACTTCCCCAACATCAGGAACAATCTTCCTGCATCTAGCCTGTCCAATCCCTTTAGGATTTTATGCGTTTCAATCAGATCCCCCCTCAATCTTCTAAATTCCAACGAGTACAAGCCTAGTTATACAACCCTGCGATTCATTTGTAGCATGGCTGAATAGAAAATGAGATACTGTTTGTTGAGCTTATGCTGAGCTAAGGGTTGCCATTGATATCTCCTCTTTTCTATCAGTTAACCATTTGGTAATCTGTACCTGTGCATTTCTACTAATTCCCTGTCAGCAATGCTATCATTTTGCTATGAAACTGATAACTTCAGCAGCTGGATGAACAACCTGATGGGGTAAGGTTTCATCCTGTTGTGCTCTAAACTTGTTTGCAAATCCCCCATGTTGAATTGCATTGAAAAGCTTCTATAAATGTAAAGGCTTCAAGGAACCCACCAAGGCTTCATAGTGAACCAAGTGAACATCGACAAAAACACACTGGGTGAAATATAATTTGAAATAAAACACTGGTGTGTGAAACGGGATGAGTTTTGGAGATAGTTTTGTTCAAAGAGACCAAATACTCACGGGTTACTGAAAGCCATCAAGTGCATGAAATGGAGGAAAGGTGAAGATAGATTGGGGAAACACACAGTGCCATTAAATGGAGGAGGTAGGTTTAGGATAGGGGAGGTTCAAATTTCGAAGTAAGCGAAGTAAATTTTATTATCAAAGGATATGTCTGTCACCATATACAGGTCGACCTTCACTAATCCGGCACCATTGGGACCTGAGGAGTGCCGCATTAGTGAAAATGCCGAATGACGGAAGGATCACATTAAACATAATCAGTGCCGGATTATCGAAGGAACCGGATTACAGGTAGTCGGATTAGTGAAGGTCGACCTGTATAACCCCAAGATTCATTTTTTTGCAGGCAGACTCTATAAATTCAACAACCAGAATGGAATTAATGAAAGACAGCACCAAAAGGGCAGACAAGCATGATGGCTTTGATTAAGTAACCTGTGAGTACTTGGTCTATTTGAACAAAACCACTTTGAAAACTGTCCGCCCTGTTTCATGCTCCAGTGTCTTATTTCAACTTGTTTTTGTCGATGTTCATGTAGATATCTCCTTAAAGTTTTGGTGAGCTCCTTGAAGTCTTTCAGCTGAGAGGAGGTGGGTCTAGTACAACTAAGCCTTTACATTTATGGGTTTTCAATGCAATCCGATATTGAGAATTTGTCAATAGGGTTACAGCACCACAGAGAGGAACTTTACATCATGAGAGGTTGCACATCCCGCTGCTTAAGTTACCAGTTTCATGGCAAAATTCTAACATAGGTAACAGGGAATTAGTAGTTATGCACAGCTACAGATGATCAACTGGTTAGACTTTAGAAAAGATGGGATATAAAGGGATCCTTACAGGCCGATTGGCTGTGACTAACGGGGCACTACAAGGATAGGGCCTGGATTCCAAGAACCAACAATCTATATCGAGGGGGGTAAATGTCACACACTGTAGTCTGCTGATGATGCCAAACTGGATATGGCAGTAAATGGGGAGGAGAATGTAAGGACGCATTAAGATGGCAGACCAGCTGAGTAAGAGGACGAGGACTCAATAGATGGAAAATAATGTGGAAAAAGAAGATGCCATCCACTCCGATATACGAAAGGTATTTCCCACAGCCCTAATTCCTCTACTCCCTTCTCAGTTCCCACTCCCCTCATCTTCCCCTCCTTTATTTTCACCACCCTCATATTCTCCACGCCCCATCCCTACCCCTTTCTCTACTGAGGTAGTCATCTCATAGTTTCCCCGTGCCCCAATCACTATCTTATCTCTCCACCTCAATTCTAACCACTGCCTCCTCAACCTCTCTTCCTCCACTCCCCCGTCCTTTCAGTTCCCTCCCTATCTCACCAACACAGACGGCGTCGTGCGGCGGGGAACAGCGCCTCAGCTGGCGGCGCGCTCATTGGTCGGTCCCGTCACGTGCTTTCGAGACCAAGGCGGGAGGCGCATTCATTGGTCGGTTCCGAGACCAAGGCGGGAGGCGCGCTCATTGGTCGGTTCCGTCACGCGGCCTCGCTGCCAAGATGGCGGCGGCTGTGGGCACCGGAGAGCGGGAGTGGTTTGTCACGTGTGGTGGGCTGTGTGAGGACCCGCTCCGGATTTATTTTTATCCGTTTTACTCATGTTGTAAACTGAGAGCAGGGTTTGGTCAGTGTTAGGGCGCGGGTCGGGATGCCCTGAAGAATGGGAAATCGACGGGATAAAATCTTACCTCACCAGCTGAGGTTGCTGTCTGTTTCGATGGATAAAGCTAGCAGATTAGTTGCTATCACAACTACAAAATCCACACCTATCGTTTCTTATGAATAAGAGTCGTTTGACTTCATCCATCCCGATTCCTAACTTTCAGAATCCGCACGTTGGCACCAATAACGCTAGGTAGCAATCGGGTTCGATCACCCTTCCACTAAAGGTATTGCATATTTTCAAAGTAAGCCATCTTTCATAGTTTAGATTCGCTGGTGAGTTTAGATGTTGATTTTCAAGTCTTTAGGGATTCTCCGGAATGATATTTAGGATGCAGCGAATGTTTGTTAAGTGGTCAGTGACTGAATCTAGTGCTCAAAGTTCAAAGTAAATTTTATTATCAACGTATACATACACGTCTCAACATATACAGCCCTAAGATACATTTTTCTGTGGGCATACTCAACAAACCTATAGAATAGTAGCTATAACAAAATCAATGAACAACCCCCCAACTAGGCGATTGCATAAGACAACAGACCCTGCAAATGCAAAAAGAAGAAACAGTAATAAAAAATAATAAATATTGAAAACATGAGAAAGTGAGTCCATTGGTTGTGGGAGCATTCAGTGATGGGACAAGTGAGGCCTATTGGTTGAGGGGTAATAACTGTTCCTGAACCTGGTGGTGCGAGTCCTGAGGCTCTTGTAACTTCTTCCTGATGGCAGCATCGAGAAGAGAGCATGACCTGGGTGGTGGGGATCCCTGATGATGGACGCTGCTTTCCTGCTACATTGGTTCATGTAGGTGTGCTCAATAATTGGGAGAGCTTACCAATGATAGACTGGGCCATATCTACTACTTTTTGTAGGATTTTCTGTTCAAGGGCATTAGTATTTCCATATCAGGCTGTGATACGGTTAATATACTCTCCACTACACATCTATAGAAGTTTGTTGAAGTTTTAGATGTCATGTCGAATCTCCACAAACTCGGAAGTTCTCTGGGCGCAGGACACATCCTCTGAAATGATAACACCAAGGAATTTAAAGTTGCTGATCCCTTCCACCTTTGATCTCTGAAGAGGTCTGGTTTAAGGACCTCCAGTTTCCTTCTGAAATCTATAATCAGTTCCTTGGTCTTGCTGACGTTGAGTAAGAGGTTGTTGTTGTGACACCACTCAGCTAGATTTTCGATCTCCCTCCTATAATCTGTGCTGTGCCAAGTTATAGATATGAAGTCCAGTTAATACAACTATTATTAAACTTACAGCTACCTTCATGTGCTAGACTAGGTAACAACTAAAATCAACACCAACAACTGAAACATTAACTCTCCCCTCATAGATGCTGCCCGGCCTGCTGTGAGCATTTCCTGTATTTTCGGGTTTTATTTCTGTTTTCTGGTGTTTTGTTCTGGATTTTCAACAAGCATTTAATAAAATTAATCACACACACAAGTCAATTTGGACTTAAATTGTCCAAATTGAGAGATCTATATCTGAATCATGAGGACCAACCTAAAATAAATTTTATGTTCTAAAAGAAGTCTATGAAGAACTTGGAAGTTCCAACAACTGTCGAATAATCACAATGTGTGCATTCTTCCGTGTTGTCAAGATCATCTTAGAGTCATACAGCATGGAAGCAGGCCCTTTGATGCAACTCATTGATGTTGATCATAATGCTCTCTATGTTAGTTCCATTTTTTGTCCCATATAAACCCCACTTAACCGCGTATTTATCATTTTAATTCCACGTCCCATTCCCATTCTGATATGTCTATCCACGGCCTCCTCTACTGTAAAGAGGAAGCCACACTCAGGTTGGAGGAACAACACCGTATATTCTGTTTGGGTAGCCTCCAACCTGATGGCATCAACATTGACTTCTCAAACTTCCGCTAATGCCCTACCTCCCCCTCGTATCCCATTGGTTATTTATTTACTCACATTCTTTCTCTCTCTCTCCTTTTTCTCCCTCTGTCCCTTTCACTATACCCCTTGCCCATCCTCTGGGTTTTTTCCCCCCTCCCCCTTTTCTTTCTCCCTAGGCTTCCTGTCCCATGATCCTCTCATATCCCTTTTGCCAATCAACTGTCCAGCTCTTGGCTCCATTCTTCTCCCTCCTGTCTTTGCATCATTTCGGATCTCCCCCTATTCCTCCCACTTTCAAATCTCTTACTAGCTCTTCTTTCAGTTAGTCCTGACGAAGGGTCTCGGCCTGAAACATCAACTGTACCTCTTCCTAGAGATGCTGCCTGGCCTGCTGCGTTCACCAGCAAATTTTATGTGTGTTGCTTGAAATTCCAGCATCTGCAGATTTCCTTGTGTTTGCGTGTTTACCACGATGCATTTTGAATGTTATTGTACCCACCCTAACCAGTTCTTCTGCCAGCTCATTCCGTATGCACACCATCATCTGCATGAAGAAGTTGCCCCTCAGATCCCTTTTAAATCTTTCACCTTTTACCCTTCTCTGGAGAAAGAAAGACTGCCCGTCATGATATTATACATCTCTATAAGATCCCTCAATCTCCTGTCCTTCAAGGAATAACTTCCTAGCTTGTCCTATAACTCAGGTCCTCAAGTCCTGGCGGCATCCTTGTAAACCTCTGCATCCTTTCCAGTTTAATGATGTCTTTCTTATAAAGGGTGACCAAAACTCTATATAATGCTCTAATTATTTGTTCATGGCAACTGAATATCACTAGTAATGCCAGCACCTTTTGTCCATTTTTAATTGCTGCTGAATTGACAAGGCATTGGGTATCTGTGGCCCAAGCACCCACCCAATGAGAGCTCAAAAAGAATGGAGAGGTGGTTGGTGCTAGGTGGAACACTTTGAAATATAAGAGACTGTAGATCTTCTAATCTGGAGCAACACAAAAAGCTGAATGAACTCAGTGGGTTGGACAGCATCTAGAAAGAAATGGACGATTGATATAAGGGCTGAGATTGATATTAGGGATCATAATATCATCCAGTAGCAGTCATATCTATGGTGATGAAATGCTTTGAGAGGTTAGTCATGGCTAGAATCAACTCCTGCCTTAGCAAGGACCTGGACCCACTACAATTTGCTTATCACCACAATAGATCTATGGCAGATGCAACCTCAATGGCTCTTCACACAGCCTTGGATCACCTGAACAATACAGACACCTATGTCAGGATGCTGTTCACTGACTATAGCTCAGCATTTAACACTATCATTCCTACAGTCCTGAGTGAGAAGCTACAAAACCTAGGCCACTGTACCTCCCCCTACAATTGGATCCTCAACTTCCTAACCGGAAGACCACAGTCTGTGTGGATTGGTAATAATATCTCCTCTTCGCTGACTATCAACCTTGGTGCACCTCAGGGATGTGTGCTTAGTTGACTTAGTTGTACTTAGTCTACTCCCCCTATACCCATTACTGTGTGGCTAGGTCTTGCTCAAATGCCATCTATAAATTTCCTGATGCTACTACCATAGTTGGCAGAATCTCAGATGGAGATGACAGGGTGTACAGGAGTGAGATATGCCAGCTAGTTGAGTGGCGTTGCAGCAACAAGCTCGCACTCAACGTCAGTAAGACCAAAGAATTGATTGTGGACTTCTGAAGGGTAGGATGAGGGAACACCAACCAATCCTCATAGAGGGATCAGAAGTGGAGAGAGTGAGCAATTTCAAGTTCCTAGGTGTCAAGATCACTGAGGATCTAACCTGGTCCCAACATATTGATGCAACTATAAAGAAGGCAAGACAGCAGCCATATTTCATTAGGAGTTTGAGGAGATTTGGTTTGTCACCTAAAACACTCAAACTTCTCCACATGTACTGCGGAGAGCATTCTGACAGGCTGCATCACTGTCTGGTATGGGGGGGGGGGCGGCGTGTGCTACTGCACAGGATCGAAAGAAGCTACAGAGGTTCTAAATTAGACAGCTCCATCTTGGGTTCTAGACTCCATACTTCCATACTATCCAAGACATCTTCAAGGTGCAGTGCCTGAGAACGGCGGCATCCATTATTAAGGATCCCCCACCACTTAGGACATGCCCTTTTCTCATTGTTGCCACCAGGAAGGAGGTACAGGAGCCTGAAGGCACACACTCAATGATTCAGGAACAGCTTCTTCCCCTCTGCCATCCGATTCCTAAATAGATATTGACCCCATGAACACTACCTCACTTTATTTTATTATCTCTGTGTTAGTATGCATATATTTTAATTGATTTACTAATTTATTTTTCTATATTATCATGTATGCATTGCTGTGCTGCTGCTAAGTTAACAAATTTTTCAACATAAACCAGTGATATTAAACCTGATTCTGAGACCATTCATCTGAAGATCTCAACCTGAAATTGCCCTGTCCATTTCTAGGAGAACTTTGAGTGTCTCCTCAAAGCATATGTCTTTGACATGAATGCCTAGGACACCATCCACACTGATATGTTATCTATTACATCATGAGCTTCAATAGTTTTGATGTGGCTCTGCACTAAATGCCTTCTAGAAATCCAAGTAAATTATATTCATCACACCCTTTCCTTTATTCTCAGCATGTCATTTCTTCAATAAATTGCTCAAACATTATTTCCCTTTCACAAAACCACAATGACTGCCTGAATACCTTGGATTTTTTTTTATTATTGTGCCTTGTTATAATGTGTTTAATAATAAGTATGTAGTATTTTCCTGTGATTCTACTGCATGTAGTTTTCAACTTCCTGTACCCTTCCTCTTGTGAATAAAAGTTACATTTAATCTTTTCTAATCTAATCTCCATTCAATTCAAAGCCACAAAGGTACAGTATTTATAAATTTCATTGAGAAGAACAGTTTAGTGTGCTGCCAATCAAATTAGAAGATAGGTAGTCTTGGATTTTATTTTAGGGTATAGGCCTTGGCGAGTAGGAGGATTGTCAATGGAAAACCAATTTCATGCAAGTGATCATAATTCAGCTGGATTTAATATAGTTATGGAAAGAGGCCATAAGTTGAAGTTTACCATTAGACCTTTAAATTAGTATCATGGGTGGAAAGTCTGTTGAAGATGAAGTGCAACAGTGACATAGCCTAGCTTGGTACCAGTCTACACAGAGATTTACTCTATTGTAAACTTGTCAATTAGGATTAAGGGCCAAGGTTTTCTCAACATCAGTAACTGAGCTGCAGTAAGCAGACAATGCTTGCACTTTTGAATGATAGGAGACTGAGTACCAAGTCATCAAAGCAGACAGGAGGATGGATCTTTTATGATCAGGGCAAAGTGTTTCTACCAAGTTGAACCATTTTATCTCAAGAGCCACCTCTAAGCAAAGACAGCTATCAATCATGAAAGTCAGCATAGCTTTCAGTCGTTGACTAAGGAAAAGTGTTTTGAAGATCTGGACCTCAAACCTGCATAAAATATGCTGCCACCTCGGGTGCAGCAGGAATACACACCACCACAAACTGACCACCTGATCAGGTATCCACTGCTCCAACTTGGAAGAATTTGCACAGTAGACTCAAAAGGTACAGGACCATAAGAAAGTCATCCCTAATCCTAGGTATTGCCCAAGAACCCAAAGATAAATTAGAAGGTCCTAAATAGGAATGCAGCCAATTTTACTGGACTGGGATGTAATTGAGAAAAATTTGACTGGAAACAACTAAAATATTAAGATTGGTTTATCCTTGGGATTTAAGGAGATCAATATAATCATATTCTTCCAAACAAATTGTGTAGGGCCACTGAAATCAAGCTCACCTGATGACCAGGTGTATCGAGACTAGGATAAAGGGTAATTTTTTTTGTCATACACAGAATACTGCAGCAAAAAGTACAGACAAGAAAACGAGTGAAATTGAAAGGGAATTTAGGAAAACAAAGCACATATTCAGCAAAGAAAATCCAGAGGTGCTTTTATTTATATATACATGTGTGTGTGTGTATATATATATATATATATGTATGTATGTATATATATGTGTGTGTATGTATATAGTATAGGTATAGTGTATATGCATGTGTATATTTAGGTTGATAATTATTGTGTGACTATCTGCAAGAAAGTAAATCTCAGGATTGTATAATAACAAGGTTATTGTGGTGGGAGATTTTAATTTCCCAAATATTGATTGGCATGTCCCTAAAGCGAGGGGTTTAGATGGGATGGAGTTTGTTAGGTGTGTTCTGGAAGGTTTTTTTGACACAATATGTAGATAAGCCTTCAAGAGGAGAGGCTGTACTTGATCTGGTATTGGGAAAGGAACCTGGGCAGGTGTCAGATCTCTCAGTAAGAGAGCATTTTGGAGATAGTGATCACGATTTGATCTCCTTTACAATAGCTTTGGAGAGGGATAGGAACAGCCAGGCTAGGAAAGTGTTTAATTGGAGTAAGGGGAAATATGAAGCTATCAGGCAGGAACTTGGAAGCATAAATTGGAAACAGATGTTGTCAGGGAAATGCACGGAAGAAATGTGGCAAGTGTTTGGGGGATACTTGCATGGTGTTGTGCACAGATACATTCCAATGAGACAGGGAAAAGATGGTAGGGTACAGGAACCGTGATGTACCGTTTGTACAAAGGCTGTTGTAAATCTAGTCAAGAAAAGAAGAGCTTACAAAAGGTTCAAAGAACTAGGTAATGATAGAGATCTAGAAGATTATAAGGCTAGCAGGAAGGAGTTTAAGAATGAAATTAGGAGAGCCAGAAAGGGCCATGAGAAGGCCTTGGTGGACAGGATTAAGGAAAACCCCAAGGCATTCTACAAGTATGTGAAGAGCAAGAGGATAAGACATGAGAGAACAGGACCAATCAGTGGAAAAGTGTATGAAACCAGAGGAGACAGCAGAGGTACTTAATGAATACTTTGCTTCAGTATTCACTACGGAAAAGGATCTTGGCGATCGTAAGGATGACTTACAGTGGACTGAAAAGCCTGAGTATGTAGATATTAAGGAAGAGGATGTGATGGAGCTTTTGAAAAGCTTCAAGTTGGATAAGTCACCGGGACTGGACAAAATGTACCCCAGGCTACTGTGGGAGGTGAGGGAGGAGATTGCTGAGCCTCTGCCAATGATCTTTGCATCATTAATGGGGACAGGAGAGGTTCTGGAGGATTGGAGGGTTGCAGATGTTGTTCCCTCATTCAAGAGAGTAGAGATAGCCCAGGAAATTATAGACCAGTGAGTCTTACTTCAGTGGTTGGTAAGTTGAAGATCCTGAGAAGCAGGACTTATGAACATTTGGAGAGGCATAATATTGGGAATAGTCAGCATTTTTTGAGGATGTGACTAAACACATTGATGAAAGTAGAGCAGTAGATGTAGTGTATATGGATTTAAGCAAGGCGTTTGAGAAGGTACCCCATGCAAGGCTTATTGAGAAAGTAAGGAGGCATGGGATCCAAGGGGACATTGCTTTGTGGATCCAGAACTGGCTTGCCCACCATAGGCAAAGAGTGGTTGTAGATGGAGCATATTCTGCATTGAGGTCAGTGACTAGTGGTGTGCCTCAGGGACCTGTTCTGGGACCCCTACTCTTTATGAGTTTTATAAACGATCTGGATGAGGAAGTGGAGCGATGGGTCAGTAAATTTGCTGATGACACAGAGGTTGGGGGTGTTGTGGATAGTGTGGGTGCCTGTCAGAGGTTACAGCGGGACATCAATAGGATGCAAAACTGGGCTGAGAAGTGGCAGATGGAGTTCAACCCAGATAAGTGTGAGGTGGTTCATTTTGACAGGTCAAATATGATAGCAGAATATAGCATTAATGGTAAGACTCTCGGCAGTGTTGAGGATCAGAGGGATCTTGGGGTCCGAGTCCATAGGACACTCAAAGCTGCTGTGCAGGTTGATTGTGGTTAAAGCAGCATACGGTGCATTGGCCTTCATCAATTGTGGGATTGAGTTTAAGAGCTGAGAGGTAATGTTGCAGCTGTATAGGACCCTGGTCAGACCCCACTTAGAGAACCCCACTCAGTTCTGGTTGCCTCACTACAGGAAGGATGTGGAAACCATAGAAACGGGGTACAGAGGAGATTTACAAGGATGTTGCCTAGATTGGGGAGCATGCCTTATGAGAATAGGCTGAGTGAACTTGGCCTTTTCTATTTGGAGCGATAGAGGATGAGAGATGACCTGATGGAGATGATGAGAGGCATTGATTGTGTGGATTGTCAGAGGCTTTTTCCCAGGGCTGAAATGGCTAGCACAAAAGGGCACTGTTTTAAGGTGCTTGGAAGTAGGTACAGAGGAGATATCAGGGGTAAGTTGTTTTTTTTTACACAGAGTGGTGAGTGTGTCAAATGGGCTGTTGGGTACAGTGGTGGAGGTGGATATGATTGGGTCTTTTAAGAGACTCCTGGTTAAGTGCATGAAGCTTAGAAAAATAGAGAGCTATGGGTAACCCTAGGTAATTTCTAAGGTAAGGCCAGGTTTGGCACAGCTTTGTGAGTCGAAGGGCCAGTATTGTGCTGTAGGTTGTTTCTATGTTTCTACATGTACTTTGATAATAAACTTACTTTGAAATTCAGCAAACCCTGAGAATGACACCAGTATGTTGAAGGAGGACAAGTGAAGGTGTTTAAGGTGAGATAGGGGAGAAACATGGTAAATGAAGAGTCAGAGATTTATTATCTTTACCAATGTACATATCACCAAGCCCAGATGAAATATATCCTAGGATGTTGAAAATGTGGGAGAAAATAGCAAAGTTTCTGAGGACATTGACTACAGGATTAGTACCCGTGGATAAGAGAATTGTTAATGTACAGTTGTTGGAAATAAAATGATCTATCAAATTCTCACTAGTTTAAGCAGTGGTTGATATGATATTGCAATTCATTCAATAAGGAGAGCACAAATATTTAATTTAACTGGAATAGTCTGGCCTAGCTGACTATTAGTAACACTCAAAATGCTGGAAGAATTCAGCAGGTCAGGCAGCTTCCATGGAGAAGAATAAACAGTCGAAGTTTTGGGCACACCCTTCATCAGGACAGGAAGCAAAGGGGGAAGAAGACAGAATAAGAAGCTGAGGGAGAGGGGAAGGAGTACAATCTGGTGAAGGGAGGAACTTGGAGTTGCCCTAGTATTTTGAGTGTTACTCTGGATTTCCAGTACCTGTGGTATTTCTTGTATTTATGACTAGTTGACTGTTACAATGGTAAACTGGTGTGATTCTGTAATGCCAACTGTTTTAAAAACTCTTATTAGCTCATACTAATGAGACCTAGGTCACTTGCTGTCACTATTTCATAGCACCGGCCAAACAGTGGCAGTCATCTGCCCAACCACCACAGATAGGAAAAATGCACACAGCTAGAATTAGTTTCAGTCTGCAGTAAAACAGATTTGAAACTGGCTTTCTTGCCTGTAAAATAGTTTCAACAACTTGGGCAAGTTTATTTGGATAATTACACACCACTACCACCAAAACCCATTTCTCAGTTTTAAATATTGAGAAGTGTATCACAACCTTTTCAATGCATTTGAAGCTTTATTTCTCAGCAGTGCAAACAATAAAACATCAGTAAATTAAGAGAAAAAAATTAAAAAAATAACTTTCAAAACTCTTTGAGTGGTGTAGAAAATGTTTGCATTGATCAAGTAGTTACATCACGCTGGAACTGAGTTTATAATACATACAAGGTGTATTTGATTTTTTTATTGTAAACAATAAGCAGAATGAAAAAAATACTGTTAGTTTTGCATTTCATTTGAAAGCTTTAAAGTAAAATATTGTATATATTATCAGGAATCAAAGCATTATTTTATCACATTACATTAAATGCACGTTGCAATAAAATCAAACAATATTATTAGGCATATTGGGAGAGAAATGCAATGTTTAGCTCCTCTATCGTGATTTTAATATTCATTTTGGCTAAAACCTACTGCATTGCACAGCATGGATGACTCTTGCTTCTTCAACTATAGCATTTTTTAAAAAAGCAGACCAATTTTAAGAAATAAATCTTTTGATGTCCCCATTTCTATAGATGGTAGCCCTATCAATAAATTAATACTTCAATACAATAATTATTTAACATTAGCTGGCAATAGTTTAATTTCATTTTGCTGGTTCTTTTTGAATCATTGTGACAAATCCTTTAATAAATCTTAAAGGTGCCTGTGAGCAGTGCAATAGCATAGTAGTGCAAATATTGCCTCATGATACATATAGCAGATACAGTTAATACTGCTGGTCTTTAAGCTAGACTACTTGGCGACTAACATTGTTCTTATGACATTTTCCATTATATTATAACCACAGGAAATAAATAGTATGGGGAAGGAGAACAAAATTAGAAAATTCCAATCTTAATCTTACTGATGCTAGTGGAAAATACAAGATTATACAATGAAATCAACATGGCAGCAATGTACAAGTGTGAGGAATTTTCCATCTCTGCTCTCAGCCTCTTCCCCCCCCCCGATGCTTTCTGACAATTGCTGCTTTAAAACAAACCACAAATCAAATGGAATAAATTTAAGAAATAAATCCTGACTTTAAGAATCATTTCCAGATAGCTATAGTACAATATGGGATGCACATGAATGCAACCTTCAATGAGCATACACCAAACTCTCAAATTCTTGTTCAGTTCATTACTTCCATTTTTCACACTGGCCATTGGAAACTTCTTGGTTAGGCTGCCAATCAGTACACCAGTCGACAATTTATTTTCAAGAATGCATGGCAGGATTCCAGTCCAAATGTCGTGTTCAAAATAGTCCATGATGCTGAAAGATAACATCCTAAACTACTTTAAGTTTCATTCCGATGGCTAGTGAGCGCTTGGCAACAATTTAATTTTAATAATTTGGAAGAATCTTGTGTACCATAGAGTAAATAAATTTAAAATGTTTTGCAATTAATGGTGCAGTTGAACTGCATTTCTCTAAAAGCTCAGAGAAACAGCAGAGTAAATTGTGTCTAGCAACAGGCAAAATTGTTGACCATTTCTGATCATGGGTAAAGCACTAAATGTGTGGGCAGAGGATAAGGCCTCACCCTCAATCAGTGTCTCTTTGATACTGGGACATTACTGTCACATGATTGTTGAGGAAGGTAAATAGACAATCATGCAAAGGCCTAGGTAGACCCTCAGGTAGGGTACCTTAAAGCAGGTGCTGCTATAGGAAAGTAAACCAGAAACACCATTTCAATGTGGACCTTCAGATGATGATGATGGTGGCATGTTAGATTTACACTGGATGTCTGTTGAATGGGAATGTTATTGCAGAAAGTACCTACTTTTGCATTTACCCTTCCTCAAAGCTCTGTGTTTGTGTTCTAAATGGACTTTCCTTAAATAGACATTTCTACTTCACAATTTGGCCTGTTCTCCCTGTTCCATGAGTTTATGAAGCATTTCCCATCCATGAACAAAATCATTTTGACAAACACAAATCAGAACAGTGATGCAAAAGGATCAAAAGAATAAATTGCATCAAGCTCCTAATGTATTTTTAGCCAGATTTCTTTCTTCAATTGACTTAGGTTAAGTGGCTGCTGTCCCATAGTTAAAAATTTGAGGAGATGTATAATTTCATTCTGAACCATATAACTGTGTAGCAATGGATACTAAGCTGGAAGGCCTTGTAGCAGATGCATGTTGAAAGCAGTTATGCAAGTGATTTCATGATCTTGTATAAGAGCAATTAAGCTTTGTAGTCAGCATGGCAGCTGGTGTTTGAACTGACTCAGGTCTTTAAGCATTTTTAAAATATATCATGTGCTACTGGCATGCAATTCTATAAATCACTGCCCGATTTGTGAAGAAAAAAATCAAATTAAGTTAGATGACATTTGTTTGTCTGGTACACTAGCACTTCCACTGGTAATTCCATTTACTGGCAGGGAAGTTAAATGCATACTGGGTGAACAGAACAACATTCAATTAGATTTAAACTTGCAGTCATTAATAGACTACATACACCAAACTGACTTAAGTTACGGAAACCTGTAGCTCTTAATATTTGTTACAAATCATACAAATGTGCATACAAATTAGGCACAGGACAGGCCACTGCACCTCTCAAACCTCCTCCACAATTTAACAAGAACATGGCTTATCTAATAGTAACATACATCAAAGTTGCTGGTGAACGCAGCAGGCCAAGCAGCATCTATAGGAAGAGGCGCAGTCGACGTTTCAGGCCGATAGATGCTGCTTGGCCTGCTGCGTTCACCAGCAACTTTGATGTATGTTGCTTGAATTTACAGCATCTGCAGAATTCCTGTTGTTTTTATCTAATAGTAACCTCAGCTTTGCATTCCCATCTATCTACATTATGCCTTGTTCCTCAGGAAGTTGTCTACCTCTGCCTTAAAAATATTCCAGGACTCTGCCTCTGCCTTTTGAGGATGGAGTTCCCAAGGGTCCTGATCCTCAAAATTCTAACTTCTCTCAGGAGAGAAAACATCTCAGGAACATTTATGTTTCAAAGAAGTCTCCTCCTGCTCTGAAAAATACTGCAGGAGATACAAGCCTCCTTTTCCAACTGTTCCTCATTCAGGGGCAACCCATGCTAGGCATTGGTTCAATAAATCTTCTCTGAATTGCTTCCAGTCTATCAAGAACCTTCCTTAAATGAGCTTATTCCAATACACAGTACACCAGGTGAGATCACAGCAGTGCTCTTTATAAGCTAAAATACATCTTGTCCTTCTAGTTTATAATTACCACTCCCACCTGAATAGTACTTTTAATGTAGTAACATAGTCCAAGATGCTTCCTAGAGATCAAATTTAGTTTAGCACATCTGATACTTCGTTAAACATTAGTGTGCTGTCTGCAAGGCCCAACTAGTTTAACTATTTCATCAATGACTGACTTTCCATGATAAGATCAGAAGTATGAGTGTACAAATGATTGTATAGTGTTTACTTCCATTTGCAGTTCCTCCGCCGATGAAACAATCCACACCTGCACAGAGCAAAAAAAAGGTTGCGTGCAAGCACTGGCTGATATGGGAAATACCAGACAAACAGCAGGCTAGATTGACAGTCCTGCACCAAGTGCCTCACCGCCTGACACCATTTATAGTTCAGCAGCATGATGGAATAATCCCCATAAATTTGCATGTGCAGCTCCAACAACACACGTTCAACACCAATGACAAAGTATCATGCTGTATCATTGTCTCTACCAACAACACACTGTAGCTGCAGTCTGTATCATCAACAAAACAAGTTACAATTACTCACACAGGCTACTTGGACAATATTTAATACCTCTAACACGGAGGACAAGAGTGTAGATGTGAGAACACACCACCATAACAACTCGTACACCATTCTGACAGAAGTACATCATCCCTAAATTTAAATGTTGTAAATCCTGTTCAGCAGGAACTGAGAGCAGCTTCCCCAGGAATGCAGAGAGAGAAGTTGGTACCTCGTCAGTGCCTTCTCTAGGGCAAATAGGGATGTCCATAAATTCTGGTTTTGCCAGAGACAAACTTATCATTTAGATGAAATTTTATAAAAGAAATTGAAAGGCAGCACGATGTTTCCTGTTGATCTACAAACCCTATTCAATATTGGCGATGAGCACATATCAAGGCAGTGGAGAGCATGCTTACGTTTCTATTAATACTCTAAATAAAGACAATACTGGAAGCACTCGGGTCTGGTAGGATCTATGCTGGGGTAAAACAGTTAACATTTCTAATGAAAAGTCATTAACTGAAAAAATTTTCTCTGTTGATCCTACTAAGTCTAATCATTACAGTTTTAAGATTTTTTTTTGCTTTTCCTTCAGTACTTGCTTATAAACAATTGAATTGACTTGCTTTTTTTCTCTTTTCCTGAAATGTTTCCAGAAATACTGGTTTTAAAATAATGAAAACTCAAGATAACAATGTTAAATAATAAATATAAAATAAGTATACTTTAACTGCACTGAGTATTGCACTTCAGAATCTAATACATTGAATGTCACACACTGTACAAATATGCAGGTCTGGAAAAAAATTCAAAACTATCATTGATTTCATAATCCCAGTTTAAAAATTCCTCCATTGTACACGATAGTAAATCATAAAAATCTTTACAATATCAAATGCCCGAATGAAACAAGATTTGTAGGCATCCTCTTATGTAATGTCACAATTAACATTGGTTAGTGGAAGCTGAACCCCTGAATATTTTCCCCAACATGTTACTTTTGCTCAACAATACAAGAAAAAGATATATCCTTTTATTTGAATTTTTGGAACTCCAGTGGAAGTCAACATTGGAAGAGTATTGCAGGTCAAATGCATAGAGTGAATGTGTCCACGGGCTATGATGAAATATCATTTTTAACATTGGGGAATAACTGGTGGGGCCTACTCTCTGTGGTTAAACTTCAGTAAACAAGACCTTGCATCTATAACGATTTAGATCAGTCCAGATAGGAGTCGGTGACACGATGAAAGTTTATAACCTTTCCTCAATTGTCATCAAGATGGTGGTGAACCATACTTTTTTTTGATCACTCATTTATGATTTGGCAAGTCTCGATTGCTAAACCATTACAGAGGACAATTAAGAGTCAGAGTATATACCAAATTGTCATGGACATACAGTACACACAAGGGATAGAAAGATTTCCTTCCACCAGTCATTGAACCATTAATACTGGATTTCATTTTTTTTTGGGTACAAGAATAATAATAAATACTTTGACCATTAATTCAAAAATGGGAAATTAGCCCTTTCTGCATCTTGCTTTGAAATTCCGAGTGCTTCAGCAATCAACTGGATATTTGAGGAAATTAATTAGTTGCCAAAGATAAACTGATTGTTAACCTTTATGGTGGGTGAGCCAAGCACAAAGAAAACTTTTACAAATGCATAAACAGCCAAAACATCTTGTCCCAAACTGTAACAAAGGGCTTGCTATTCTGACTTGTTTAGTAATTGAACCACTAAGTAACAAGTTCGACAGAAACCCACCACACCCTAGCTGATGCCAAGAGAAAGATGCAGATTTTGGAAAAACTTTACTGGGCAGTGTACTGGTCCTGTGTACGGGACCATGAAGCCTCAACAGCAGTAGAACTGTGGTTAAATAACTGAATGGGCAATTAGAATCTTAATAGAAAATGCAAGAAATTAAGTAACTGAGCAGCTCAAAATAAAAATCAGTAAAAGGTTGGTAATTTGTCAGAGTTATATTGTGGTGAAGAACTCCAGTCCAGATAAGTGTGTCTGTTAAAGCAGCTAGCAATGGACAATCTTACCAGCTTTGTTCACTTCCCATGCACATACACAAACAAAAGCAATGTGGATTTTCAGACAGTGATTAATCTTGGTTCATCCAGGCCATCTGAATAGCAGGAATTAGAATTCTTATAAAGATTCCCAAAATTCCTGGGAATGTTGGCATTCTTCTAAGTTCTACACCAAGCCAAGAGGTCTTTGTGTATTGTGCTGACAAGCTTGCATAATATTCTTGTTAAAGGTCTGTGAGGTGGGGTAGATTTATGTCAACTATCAGCTTCTGAAAATTATTAATTTTAGTTAAAATAGTACCGATTTAATGGCAGTGCAATTGGACGCTTGATCAGAATGAGTGTTCCCACAGCATGGTAACAGTTTATTCCTGACAGACACAATGCCCGCACTGGTCCATCCACTGGCTGGAATGTGCGTGGGAATGGTATTAGAATTTCAGTCGGGTGCATGATAACATTTCTTCCAGCAAATACAAATATTCTACCATTTGCAAACTATATACCCAGCAGAAGTTAATGGCTATTTACAAAAGAGGAAAAGCCCAGATGCCTCTTTCTTAAAAAAAAGTGAGACTTTGTTTGCCAGTGTTTCCTTGTATTTCATTGCTGCAGTTGATAGGAAATCAACTTTGAATCAATGTTATGGAATTACTTTAATGTCCAGTACAAGAAGTTTAAAACCATTGCATGTGTTCAAAATCCATAATAAAAATACATGCTCAAACTTTTCCATTGGGATGAACAGGTGGAAATTCAATCTGAAAGGTGCAATGTGATAGGGTAAAATTTCATGAACAGTGCATCATAAATAATGGCACACAATAGATTTCTTCCAATCACTTCTCCATATTATTCATGGCTTAGGATATTCACAATCTTGAAACTGAGTGTTTCTTTTCAATACATTCCACTAAGTACCTCTGTATTTCCTTCCTGTAAAATGGGCTTTTTTTTTATTTGCAATAAGCAACATAGCAGAGATTGGGCAGCAGTTAGAGCAATCACCAGCACTGAAGCTTCAGATGTGCATTAAATAAAACCTGGCCAGGTCGATGAAGGGCTGTAGGATGCAGGATGGCAGACTGCTGGAGTTACATCACTGGCTCTCCATGGACACGGAATCGGTAGAGGCAGGTGTATTCAGGATGACCCCAGTTGCTATTCACCCTCAGTTCAATGACTTGGTAGGCTGCAAGATCTTCATTCTACAAGTCAAAAGGAAGAATAAAAGACAAGGCATCAAATCAGGGAACCTGTGCTACAGTACAAACATATGTGCAGATACAAGGCAGGGCTTTGGGATGGGGTCGGGGCTTAGCTGCAGACCAAATTTACAATTGACATGTTAGTAGCCCATTTTCAGTGTTTTACATGGAATCCAGGACATTCTTTTAAGACTATACAGCATTGATAATAAGGGAAAAGCAAAGCTATTGCTTCTTGTAACATCATGGGTGGGGGAGACACTATGCTCTACGTTTGCTTTGTGGCAATTGGTGTGACTAAGTAGTTGTAATATCAAAACCTGTACTTTGGTTGGGTTTAACTGGCTTGTGACCAGCAACTACAACAAGTAGATCAGCCATAAATCCAGTTGTCTTCTGTAACCAACTATAAAACGTCCAGTGGCAGCACATTGAACACGCGATTAATCTTTGTTACCGTGTTCCCGCTTACTGGAATACATCAGTTTGATCTTCTGCAAAGACTGACTGAAGTAAAAATGCCTGAAGTGACAAAATCTAGGTAAAGATTGAAATCACAGCTTAAACACTAGAGCAAGCCGATGGTCAGATATTGTCACTTGTCAGAAAACAACTACCAGTTACTATATTGAGGAGCATGTTTTAGGAATAGATAGATAAATATCCCTCAACATCAGCAAGACGAAGGAATTGGTTGTTGACTTCAGAAGGAGTAGCGGACCGCACAACCCTATTTACATCAGTGGTGCGCAAGTGGAATAGGTCAAAAGCTTTAAGTTCCTTGGGGTCAATATCACAAATGACCTGACTTGGTCCAACCAAGCAGAGTTCACTGCCAAGGAGGCCCACCAGCACCTTTACTTCCTGAGAAAGCTAAAGAAATTTGGCCTGTCCCCTAAAACCCTCACTAATTTTTATAGATGCACCGTAGTAAGCATTCTTCGAGGGTGCATCACAACCTGGTATGGAAGTTGTCCTGTACAAGACCAGAAGAAGCTGCAAAAGATCGTGAACACAGCCCAGCACATCACACAATCCAATCTCCTGTCCATGGACTTGCTTTACACCGCACACTGTCGGAGCAGTGCTGCCAGGATAATCAAGGACACGACCCACCCAGCCAACACACTTTTCGTCCCTCTTCCCTCCGGGAGAAGGCTCAGGAGCTTGAAGACTCGTAAGGCCAGATTTGGGAACAGCTTCTTTCCAACTGTGTTAAGACTGCTGAACGGATCCTGACCTGGACCTGGGCCGTACCCTTCAAATATCCGGACCTGCCTCTCGGTTTTTTTGCACTACCTTACTTTCCCTTTTCTATTTATGATTTATAATTTAAATTTTTTAAATTTACTATTGATTTGTACTCCAGGGAGCGCAAAGTGCAGAATCAAATATCGCTGTAATGATTATACGCTCTAGTATCAATTGTTTGGCAACAATAAAGTATAAAGTATATTCAAGACATATGAAAATAAAAGCATGAACAAGGTGATAGGATTATTTTAGCAAAGAACCAATGGTCCTTTCTGCATGTTCATACCTGCACCTGGAATGTCTGGATTGGATCCGCTTCTTGGTTATAGGTGTACTGTCCAAACAGGAACCCTTCATCCCGATCCTCATCATCTAAGCCCTGTAAACAAGCAAAATCAACAATATTCTGCTCCAGACAGTAACAGCTGCACCCAGAAATTTCCCCTCCCAAGTTGGTCCAACAATTATATCAGGCAAATGAGTACAGCAGGGCTTTCACTCGTTTGTAAAAAAAAACTTTATTGAATATAAACCATGGGGGCACCACTATTACATCTTGGGGGGGGGGGTCAGAGATCAGAGTTCAATTCCAATGCAGTCTCTAAGGAGTTTGTACCTTCTCCCCATGACTGCATGGCTTCCCTTGGGGTGCTCTGGTTTCCTCCTACAGTCCAAAGACACTCAATTTAGTGGGTTAATTGGTCATTGTAAATTGTCCTGGGATTAAGCTAGGGTTAAATAGGTGGGCTGCTGGGCAGTGCGGGTCATTGGACGGGAAGGGCCTGTTCTGTCTTGTTACTCTAAAATATTTTTTAAAAATTTAGAAAAAAAAATCATTTTATTTGAAAGAGAATTAGTTCCCTAAATGTTTCAAACAGAACAATTTCACCACCTTGTTTATTATGAAGTGAATCTGTAACACAAGCAAACTGAATGAAGTGGACACGTCCAACACACGTAGCATGGAGCTTGGTCTCAGGAGCACGTCCAGATTATTGGTTTATTTGTGGCTTCATTTACAACAGAACAAAATCTATATTGTATTCGCTGCTGAAGTAGTTCAGTACGGGAGGTACAATGGAAGCTAGTGCTGCGAAATCTAGAAACCAAATTCAATGCAGAGTTAACTGATGAAAGGTTACTGAGCTGGAACATCAGCTGTGTTTTTTTTCCTTCATGGGTGCTGTCTGATCCACTTAGTATCTCCAAATCTTTCTGGTTCAATATCAAGGTTTCCAGCATTTGCAATTCTTTGCTTTCAGTCAACTGTACAAGCTTCTACAGATTTAACTAGGAATAGTTATGATCTGGAATGTAGGCACTGAGCCATTTATAAGGTCATGTACTGCTGTGTTGCTACTTATGATTGTGAAGTTCAACTCAACCTGAGTGCTGAATATTTAATCAGTGACAAGAAAAATTAGTCAAAGATAGACATAGACATACTTTATTGATCCCGAGGGAAATTGAGTTTCGTTACAGCTGCACCAACCAAGAATAGAGCATAAATATAGCAATACAAAAACCACAAACAATCAAACAACAATATGCAAACTATGCCAGATGGAAATAAGATGGGGGTATATTGGTAAAAGAAGCATTTTATTTGAGCTGGAGGAAAGTGCAGAACTGGGAAATACAATGCCTCAAATTGATTTACTCAAGAGCATGCTCTGGAAAAAGGCAAACCCAAAGATTACTAGCCCTTTTACCACAAACATCAGTTGTAGCTGACAACCAAAGCTTTTAGCTTGTCTCAGCATTGTAGTAATCAAAACTTTAGGGGATCAGGGGTAATGAATATGGACTAATCACCCATTAGCACTCACATTTACAGTGATAAAGTACTTTGATAGGACCAACTCCTGCCAAAGCAAGTACTGCAATTTGCCCATCACCACAATAGGTCTACAGTGGATGCAATCACAATGGCTCTTCATGTGGCCTTAGATCATCTGGGCGGTACTAATACTTACGTCAGGTTGCTGTTTATTGACTACAGCTCAGCGTTTTAACACAATCAGTCCTATAGTTCTGATCAAAAAGCTCCAAAACCTGGGCCTCAAAATCTTCCTCTGCAATTGGATTCTCGACTTCCTCACTGGAAGACCACAGTCTGTGCAGATTGGAAATAACATCTCCAACTCTCCGACAATCAACACTGGCATACCTCAAGGATGTGTGTTTAGCCCACTGTTTTCTCTCTCTCTACACCCATTACTGTGGGGCTAGGCATAGCTCAGATGCCATCTATAAATTTGCAGATGACACAACTATTGTAGGGAGAATTTCAATTGGTGACAAGGTGTACAAGAGTGAGGTAGATCAGCTGGTGCCGTAGCAACAAACTTGCATTCAAAGTCAGCAAGACCAAAGAATTGATTGTGGACCTCAAAGGATAGGACAAGGGAACACACCAGTACTCACAGAGGGACGAGTGGAAAGAATCAGAATCAGGTTTATTATCACCAGCATATAATGTGAAATTTATTAACTTAGCAGCAGCAGCACAATGCATTACACAATATAGAAGAGGGAAAAAAAAACAATAATAGAAACATAGAAAACCTACAGCACAATATAGGCCCTTCGGCCCACAAAGCTGTGCCGAACATGTCCCTACCTTAGAAATTACTAGACTTCCCCATAGCCCTCTATTTTTCTAAGCTCCATGTACCTATCCAAAAGTCTCTTAAAAGACCCTACCATATCCGCCTCCACCACCGTTGCCAGCATCCCATTCCATGCACTCACCACTCTGAGTTAAAGAACTTACCCCTAACATCACCTCTGTACCTACTCCCAAGCACCTTAAACCTGTGTCCTCTTGTGGCAACCATTTCAGCCCTGGGAAGAAGCCTCTGACTATCCACACGATCAATGCCTCTCATCATCTTATACACCTCTATCAGGTCATCTCATCCTCTGTCGCTCCAAGGAGAAAAGGCCGAGTTCACTCAACCCGTTTTCATAAGGCATGCTCCCCAATCCAGGCAACATCCTTGTAAATCTCCTCTGCACCCCTTCAATAGTTTCCACATCCTTCCTGTAGTGAGGTGACCAGAACTGAGCACAGTACTCCAAGTGGGGTCTGACCAGTGTCCTATATAGCTGCAACATTACCTCTCGGCTCCTAAATCCAATTCCACGATTAATGAAGGCCAATACACCGTATGGCTTTTTTTTGGTGTGTGCCTGTATGCATGCGAGTCTGTGCATGTGCGTGCGTGTCTGTGCATGTGTCCGTGATGATATCTTTTCTCTCCATGGCTTTTTTACAAGGCGCGGAGCGAGAGAGAGACTATGTGGCGCACCACTCCTCACATGGACATTTTCACAGTATTTTCCCTTTATTTTACCCGGCACGGATGGAAAGCATACTCGGGAGCGGACCCAACTGGTTTCGAACCCAGGAACCTCCGCTCCTGGGTCCGGCGCTGATGTCATTGCGCCACCAGCCAGCCCACCGTATGCCTTCTTAACCACAGCATCAACCATAATAATAAGTAAATCGATTACAGTATACATATTATGAATAGATTAAAAAATGTGCAAACAGAAATACTTCATATTAAAAAAAAGTGAGGTAGTGTCCAAGGGTTCAATGTCCACATGGACATTGAATCAGATGACAGAGGGGAAGAGCTGTTCCTGAATCGCTGAGTGTGTGCCTTCAGGCTACTGTACCTCCTACCTGACGGCAACAGTGAGAAAAGGGCATGCCCTGGGTGCTGGAGGTCCTTAATAATGAATGACACCTTTCTGAGACACCGCTCCCTGAAGATGTCCTGGATACTTTGTAGGCTAGTACCCAAGATGGAGCTGACTAGATTTACAACCCTCTGCAGCTTCTTTTGGTCTTGTGCAGTAGCATCCCCCCACCACCCATACCAGACAGTGATGCAGCCTGTCAGAATGCTCTCCACAGTACATCTAAAGAAGTTTTTGAGTGCACTTGTCGACGTTCCAAATCTCTTCAAACTCCTAATGAAGTATAGCCACTGTCTTGCCTTCTTTATAACTGCATCGATGTGTTGGGACCATTTTAGATCCTCACAGAGATCTTGACACCCAGAAGCTTGAAACTGCTCACTCTCTCCACTTCTGATTCCTCTACGAGGATTGGTATGTGTTCCTTCGTCTTACCCTTCCTGAAGTCCACAGTCAGCTCTTTTGTCTTTCTGACATTGAGCGCCAGGTTGTTGCTGTGGCACCACTCCACTAGTTGGCATACCAACAGCGGTTGTATCGTCAGCAAATGTATAGATGGTATTTGAGCTATGCCTAGCCACACAGTCATGCGTATTTAGAGAGCAGAGCCATGGACTAAGCATACACTCCTGAAGTGTACCAGTGTTGATCGTCAGCGAGGAGGATATGTTATCACCAAACCGCACAGATTGTGGTCTTCCGGTTAGGAAGTCGAGAATCCAACTGCAGAGGGAGGTACAGAGGCCCAGGTTCCGCAACTTCTCAATCAGGATAGTGGGAATGATGGTATTAAATGCTGAGCTATAGTCCATGAACAGCATCCTGACACAGGCGTTTGTGTTGTCCAGGTGGTCTAAAGCCATGTGGGGAGCCATTGAAATTGTGTCTGCCGTTGACCTATTGGCGATAGGCAAATTGCAATGGGTCCAGGTCCTTGCTGAGGCAGGAGTCCAATCTAGTCATGACTGACCTCTCAAGCATTTCAACACTGTCGACGTGAGTGCTACCGAGCGATAGTCAGTAAGGCAGCTCATATTATTCTTCTTAGGCACTGGTATAATTGTTGCCTTTTTTGAAGCAAGTGAGAACTTCTGCCCATAGCAGTGAGAGGTTGAAAATGTCCTTGAATACTCCCACTAGTTGGTTGGCACAGGTTTTCAGAGCCTTACCAGGTACTCCATCGGGACCTTCTGCCTTGCGATGGTGTACTCTCTTCAAAGACAGGCTAACATCGGCCCCTGAGACAGAGATCACAGGATCATCAGGTGCAGCAGGGATTTTCACAGCTGTAGCTGTGCTCTCCTTTTCAAAGTGGGCATAGGTGTTGAGTTCATCTGGTAGTGAAGCATCGCTGCCATTCATGCTATTGGGTTTCGCTTTGTAGGAAGTAATGTCTTGCAGTCCCTGCCAAAGTTCTGTACATCCGATGTCACCTCTAACCTCGTTCAAAATTGTCTCTTCGCCCTTGAAATAGCCCTCCACAAATCATACCTGGTTTTCTGGTATAGTCTGGGTTGCCAGACTTGAATGCCACAGATCTAGCCTTCAGCAGATGATGTACCTCCTGGTTCATCCACGGCTTTTGGTTTGGGAATGTACAGCAAGTCTTTGTAAGCACACACTCAGCCACACAGGTTTTAATGAAGTCAGTAACAACTGCAGCATACTCATACAGGTTCAAAGATGAATCCCTGAATACAATCCAGTCCATCGATTCAAAGCGGTCCTGTAGGTGCTCCTGTGCTTCCCTTGTCCATACCTTCTTGGTCCTCACTACTGGTGCTGCAGTCTTCAGTCTCTGCCTACACTCAAGGAGTAGAAGTACAGCCAAGTGATCGCGTGGAATAGCATGGTAGGCATTCTTGATGGTGGTGTAGCAATGATCCAGTGTGTTGTTTCCTCTGGTATTGTAAGTGATCTGTTGACGGTAATTGCTTAGTGATTTTTTCAGAATGGCCTGGTTAAAATCTCCCAAAACAATGGTGAAGGCGTTCGGCTGCATCCAGTACAGAAGGGGTTAATCAGGATTCCATGAAACGCGGTCCTAATGTCCCTCTGATTCAGCACCCTAGCTCTGATCATCGATTTTATTCACCAGAGACTGCATGTTTGCCAGCAAGATAATCGTTACAGGGAGTTTAAAACCCCATTTCCTTAAACGCACTTGTAACCCCACACTGCACCCGTACTTCCTCCATGGGTGCTTCCGACCACAATCGGTGTTGTTTCTGTCAGTTTTAAGCAGCGATAGTTTGTTTAAACGCATTAATACATTTTGTTGACTGTACTGACCTTGGAAGCAGTTGTGCTTTTTAGCTGTATCAGGCTGAAACGGGAATATTTAATCATATCCATTGAGAGTACTGCTGCTACTCGAGTCGCACCTAAGCGCCCCGGAAGAGTGAGCAATTTCATGTTCCAGGCTGTCAGCATTGGAGGATCTATCCCAGGCCTAAGCATATCGATGCAGTCACAAAGAAGGCACAAAAGCGGCTATATTTCATTAGGAGTTTGAGAAGATTTAGTATGTCACCAAAGACACTCGCTAATTTATACACATGTAACGTGGAGAGCTTTCTAATTGGTTGCATCGCTGTTTGGTATGGGGTGGGGGCACTGCACAAGATCAAAGTAAACTGCACAGCACTGTAAACCCAGTCAGCGCGGTTATGAGCACTACCCCTCCCCAGCATCCAGGACATCTTCAAGGAGCGATGCCTCTAAGAGGTGGCGCCCATCGTTAAGGACCCCCATCACACAAGACATGCCCTCTTCTCATTGCTACCATCAGGTAGGAGGTACAGGAGCCTGAAGGCACACACACGGTGATTCAGAACAGCTTCTTCCCCTCTGCCATCCGATTCTCAAATAGACATTGAACCCACGAACACTACCTCACTACTTCCCCCCCTCTTTTTGCACTATTAATTTAGCATATACTGTACATTTCATTTTTTAATTGTGTTACAATGTACTGCTGTCGCATAACAAATTTCATGACATATGCCAGTGATAATAAATATGATTCTGAAAGTTGGAGAAGGCTTAAAGGTCTGAATAGTGTCCTGCTCTAATTCCTTTTTTTTTAATATATAGAGGGATGGGGTATTTTTAAAAATTTTATTATGGATATGCTCAGCAAATTATTGCCCCCAAGATGATGGTGAGCTGTCATCTTCAGTCCTTCCCTTGACGTTGGAGGGTGTTCCAAGAGTTAAGGCTGATTTATACTTCTGTGTCAAATGGATGCCGTAGGTACGGAGTATCCGTGAACCCTACGCAGTGCCTACGCGGATCCCTACGCCGTAGCCTGCCACCCAACTCTCCCAAAATGTAACTATGTGTCGCAGCAATGCAGACCGCAACCCGCAACAACTGTGATTGGTCCGCTTGGCAGCATCGCATTTTCTCCTACGCTGCAATAGCTTCCCACTGGGCGACTGAAGGGCAGAGAAGGAACTCTGGCTGCAATGCTTTCCATAAAACTTTACAGACATCCGAAATTATGGAGGACACATTTCGCTTTTACGAAAAAAGACCCTCGCTTTAAACTTGTTTACCCCTACAAAGACTACCATGACAATGAAGCCTTGCACGGGCAGGTGTGTGTGCATGTGCGAGGTGCCCGAATTGCAGAGCGATGCAGACACACCAACGCACAAGTATAAATGCTCACAACGCGCGTAGGCCACTTGCGTAGGTTACGGCGTCCATTTGACGCACGAGCATAAATCAGCCTTTACACCTGGAGGTAGAGGAGCAGCAATACATTTCTAAGTCAAGATGTTATTCAACTTGAAGGGGAACCCACGTTGTGGTTTTTCCATGAGCTTGCTGCTCTTGTGCTGCCTGGTAATTGAGCTCATACTTTGGAAGGTGCTACAGAGTAACCTGTGAAAATAACTAGCACATTTTATATATGGCACATAGAGTGGCTACTGTTACCAGTGATGGAGGGTGTGAATGTTCAGGATGGTGCTTTGTCCTGAGTCAACGGCCTTGTGAATCTTTTCTGCACTTTTTCAATCTTAATTATGTCCTTCCTACTGTTTCGTGACCTGAACAAAGCAGTACTCCAAGAGTAACCTAACCCATGTGTGTATGACTGTAATATGGCATCTCAACTCTTGTACTCTAATCATTTCACAGCAAGAGATCAGCAGATGGACAGAAAAGGTTCAAGTATTTCTCAAAGCCAACTTAGAAAACTGCAACTTTCCCACTGGGGACCTCTGGCCCGCAAACACTCAATGCAGGGAGCATTCAGGATAGTTGTGAGAATCTCAAGTTCATGTTGCTGGAACACAAAGAGATCTTTTGTGAATGGTGGAAGGAACACACATACCACCTTCCCCTACCTGTTGCCTCATCACACACTTTCTGCCTTATCTGTGGTATAGTCGGCATATCCCACATAGGTCTCATTAGCCACTTCTATACCCATAGACCCAGCATGGAAACAAGTAATTCTCATTTCTAGTTCACCACCATTCAAGAAAACACATGGCATCAATACAGAGCTTTCATCTCATCTGTTGATTGAGGCTGCTCATCTACTGTTCATTATTGTCCATAGGATATAAAAGAGGGCATAAAGTTGGGAAAGATGGATATAAAAAAGGATGCTCTTATAACAGGGTTTAACATTAGAGGGCTGTGGTGTATATCAAACAGTATAGCACTAAGATCTGTGTGTGCATTAGAGAATAAGGTGGTATCATAATCAAATATGTAATCCCAAATATGCAGACACCAACAGAATCAACAAACTCATTCGTAAGGCCAGTGATGTTGTGGGGATGGAACTGGACTCTCTGACGGTGGTGTCTGAAAAGAGGATACTGTCCAAGTTGCATGCCATCTTGGACAATGTCTCCCATCCACTACATAATGTACTGGGTGGACACAGGAGTACATTCAGCCAGAGACTCATTCCACCGAGATGCAACACTGAGCGTCATAGGAAGTCATTCCTGCCTGTGGCCATCAAACTTTACAACTTCTCCCTTGGAGGGTCAGACACCCTGAGCCAACAGGCTGGTCTTGGACTTATTTCCATCTGGCACAATTTACATATTATTATTTATTTATGGTTTTATATTGCTATATTTATACTCTATTCTTGGTTGGCGCAACTGTAACAAAACCCAATTTCCCTCGGGATCAATAAAGTATATCTATCTATCTAAATGAGGCTGATGAAATTCAGTGGAGTTACCAGCAACAAGTTGCTCTATACTGGAACACTGTAATGTCAGAACCTGAATTATATTGCCAGCATTTTGCTTCTGGACCACTGCACTATGTGAAAAGCTGTGGTCTGGACCCTTCCAGAATTCATATCCTAGACTGTAGAGTGTTATTTATCCTGGAGCTTGTTAATGTTTACCAGAACCCATGCCAATGATGTCCGTTGTGTGACATTGAACATTGAACCCAAAGTCCGCAAATACCTCACTTTGTTCAGCAGCATACTGAAGAGTGCACTCATATTCGACACGTTTCACTTACAAAAACTGAGAAGTCGCGAGGGGCGCTGCTGGTTGAGCCAAGGAGAGCAATTGACCTTGGAATGTGCTCTAGGGTAAAGGCCGTGGGCCTGATTCGAGCAGCAAGCTGAATGACAACAAAGCCTTGCGAGCCTTTGAATGCCCAACAATTCCCAGGGTGAACATCCGGCTGCAAGAGAGAACAAGAAAAACAAATTACAAAACTTCCTACCCACAGTTACCTCAGGAAATCTGTCTCACTTCTCAAAGGTGGTAGCACAAGTAGATAGAGTGCTGAAGGCAGGCATTGACTATACAGGTGCACATTCCTTATCTGAAATTCTGAAATCCAAAAAGCTCCGAAAACCGAAGTTTTTTTTCACCAACAGCTGACGTCACTCAGGTGTGACGTGGCAGCCCTAGCAGAGGCCGCCAGACGTCAGTTGTGGCTCAGCGCTCGTACTGGTTACACGTGCATTTGCTGTTCGCTGATATTGCAGAAGCTTGATCGTGGTGTGTCTGTGCAGTGTCTTACTGAAGAAAATAGTGTCGGAACTACCACTGTATATGATTTAAATAAACAGAAAGACAAGTTACTGAGGTTTTATAGTGACAGTGACGGTCTACATTTATTCCAATAAGTCACTTACCATGTGTTTGATTCAGTTCGTTTGAAGATGTATATCTTTATGTTTTATTGAATGTTTTTGTTGGAAATAAAGTTTTTCTTGTCATTATTCCCTACACAATACAGTATAACAACTATTTACATAGCATTTATATTGTACTAGGATTTATAAGTAATCTAGAGATGATTTAAAGTATACGGGAGTATGTGCGTAGGTTTGGTGTGCCACTGGGTCCTAAAGTCCACCACACTAAGACAGGTTAAATAAGGGACTTGAGCATACATGTTTTTGGTATCGGGGCGGTGGGGGGGGGGGGGGGGTCTGAAATCTGAAAAATTCTGAATTCCGAAATGCAACTGGCCCCGAGGATTTTGGATAAGGGATTGTGGACCTGTACGAGCAAGGAGGTCACAATACAACTTTATAAAGTATGGGTTAGGCCACCGCCGGAGTATGTGTGCAGTACGGGTTACCATACTATCAGAGGGATATGATAGGACAGAGGGTATTACCAGGATGTTACTAAGATGGAGTGACTGGATAGGCTGGGTTTGTTTTCCTTGGAGAAGAGACCCATTAGAGGTATAAGAATTTGAGGTGGAGATTGGATAGATAGACAAAAAACACAAACTTTCCCCAAGATAGAGATATCCAAGACCAGAGGACACTGGTTTAAGGCAAGGAGTGAAAGGTATACAGACGATCGAAGGAGAAACTTTTTGGTTGACGTTTGAATACATTGCTTAAGTAGGAGATACTCTCACCACATTTACAAAGTTTTTGTACAAGTACTTGAATTGCCGAAGGGTCTCGGCCTGAAACGTCGACTGCACCTCTTCCTATAGATGCTGCTTGGCCTGCTGCGTTCACCAGCAACTTTGATGTATGTTGCCTTTACATGGGATGAGTATAGATGGGTACTTGGTCTACATAGATGCGATGGGCCAAAGGACCTTTTTCTGTGCTATACAGAATAGGTTTAGAAAATTTGAACTCTGCCAGACACGAGAAGGAATGTTCTTGCTATGGAGGGAGTGCAGCAAAGTTTCAGCAGAGTGATGTATGAAGAGAAAGTCCTTTTAAACTGTGAATACTCTCACAGAAATCTACAACATCTTAACAGGACTCTAATGATTAGTTGTAGGTACCTAATGTCAGGGACGAGGGTCACCATCTGAAGATAAAGGGAAGACATGAAGAGGGAGGAAAAATCCAGAGAGCGTGAACCTGAAGAATTTTGACACAAAGTAGTTGAAATCAAATTATTAATTATGCTTATGAATTAGGTATAGTTCTCACGGCCAGAAGGATCAAAATGTGAAAAAAAAGCTGAAGTAAGATAGAATTTATGATCAGCCATAATCATACTAATGTGGGAAAAAGGCTCAAAGGGCCTAATTGCCTGTTTGTATTAGTACTTTTTATTTCCGTTTTGCAACTCAGAGCTGTGGTATTTATCAAGCGTGTATAATGAACCAGTGCAAGATGTTACTTGACAGTTATATCAACACCCTGTCACGTAGTGCATCATTTTCCTGAGTGAGAACTATTCATACATGTCACTTCACACGTAAACTAAATGAATTCAAGTTCAGAGCAGGAGGCAGGCCCTAGTCCTGCTGCGCTGAGCGGCAAATCTTAAGGTCATACAGCACATTTGTATCCATCTGTCTCCAGGTGTCACTGCCTTCAGGAAAGAACGGAGCCGCAATGTGAGGATTATATACCTGAATGACAGCCCTGGGAGACTGGGAATAGTACCACAGTGGAACTCCAAATAGACTAAGAAGAGCCGTCTTGGTCTCAAAGGTTTCCGAGCAGCGAGTGCTGATTACACTGGCACCTAACAAAAGAAAAATGGTTAAATCACTGAAAAGACAAAGATGATCAACTCTTCAAGAAATATCTAACATTTAGAAAGAACAACAAAATTCTAGCACAGGGCGAGTGCTCATTTGCGCACTGGACGCAAATAACAATTTATCTAGGAACTGATCACATTCAGCACAACTCCATAAGTTTCATAAATCAACAGTCTATAGGTAACTTCAGCACAGAACTCTCATTGATGCCCACCTCACAAAATTGTGGTTGGGTGCGAGAATCCTCTTAAAATTTAGCATTAATTAACCCGTAAATTTTTCCGTCCATTGCAACAGTACTGAATGGAGCTATTTTTACAGTAAGTTAATTGCAATGGGGCAAATTTCTGCAGCATAAAATGAAACAGAACTAGATTGTAAAAAATATTGTTTGTGGTCAGTTTTCTGAGACAATTAACATGCCTATATATGATCTTCCTCCCAACTTGAAGTAAACAGTTAAAGCATTATATTTGACCTTGTTTCAGACAGTGACCAGCAAGGGTGTACATTTCTTATGGAACAAAATACTGCACACTTTGGCCCACCATGTCTGCACTGACCATGATGCCAGTTTAACTAACCACATGGTCTGCATTCCTCTTTCATTTCTGTTCACGGTTCTTAAACATTGTTCTTGTATCTGCTTCTACTACCTCATCCAGCAGCACATTCTAGGCAGCTACCTCTGCATAAAAAAAACCTGCCTCACACATCTGTAAACTTCCCCCTCCCACCTTAAAGCTATGGCCTCTGCTGTTGATATTGTCTACACTTCTCAGTTTTATATACTTCTAAACTGTTCAACCTACCCTATAGCTAACAGTCCAATCCAGGAAATAACCTGGTGAATCTGCAGAAGACTGAAATTCCTTCACAGTTCCAGTGAAACCCAGTATAAGCTTTAGAAGAACCATATTTCCAAACGTGAGTTTTTTTTCCCCTTTCCTCGCTCTTCTACTGGTGTTTCAGATTTAATTTGTGTCCTCCAAGTTACATCCTCCCCTAGCTGGCACCACTGCTTGATTCAAATATCTCCTGGTCACCAGTCTATCATAGAACTCTCCTTTTGTTCTCACGTTCTCTGCAACTTAAACCTTGCCTCAAGGAATAACAGGAGAGAGGACTTGTGAATGGACTTCCCAACTGGAGGAAGGTTAAAACAAGTTCCCCAGGGCAGACAAGGGCCTCTGCTTTGCTTCATATGTATCATACACAATGCTGAGTTTCCAAATTTACAAACAACACGGAACTTAGGACACAGTGAACTGTGAGGGACATAAAGGAAGAAGATACAGATCAGCAGATAGGTGGCACCTTTAACTTAATAGAGTGACATGTTATATTTTTGAAAAAGCGATGACAGGAGGCAAAATAAACAGAAGGTGAAAACAGACCTGGAATGAATGGCTCAGGGGCATTGTTCACAAAGAAGGAAAGAGATGTTGAAAAGAAAAATTATAAGTAGAAGCACAGAGTAGAAGAGCAAAGAAATCACAGGGAACCTGATAAAACAGAGGTTTGGTCATGGCCACAGCTGCAGCAGTGTTTTCAGTTCTAGTCCTTCACCCTGGGAAAGATGCGGAGCTTCGTTAGAGGTGCAGAAGAGATTTATTGATGTGATTCCAAGAATAAGGGACTTCAGTGGATAGAATGAAGACGGAGCTGGATTTAACACACGGTGCCCTGGGACACAGCTGCACCAACCAACTGGCTGCTTAAACTTTAGATCTGTTGTGGCTGGTACAACATATACTGACCAGGAGATAAAATATTTAACAGCAGAGACCTCAGCAACTGTGGGGAAAGCTGCACTACCAACACTGGTACCAGATGTACTTTCCCATTCTGGGAATCCTGACAGCAAGAGGGAAAGACAGCCCACACAAGACTCTTTCAACCTGTTACAACCAGGATTGTACTTGGCCCTGGATTTCTGAGATGAATACATCTGATACTTACCAGCAGATTCCAGTGCGTAATCCACCAATCCAATCCGATCAGCACTGTACAGTTCCAGGGCACGATCCACAACGTTTTTCACTTCCTGCAAATGCCAAACGGTAAGGCGATAATAAATTGGGATACGGATGGGTCAGTAGAGCACATACTCCTGCCCGTGTATTCCCTCTATTCCCACAATCTGGAATTAACCACATCCAATAAAAGTTGGCAGTGGAGTGCTGATGTATCCTTACAAGGTGGCAGGATCATATGATAAGGTAAGCAATTGATTATTAAAATCCACAAGCTGCACTGTAACCTAATGGCAAGAATGGAGGAGTTAACAGTGGTGACTGCTGTTGAACCTTTATCATCATTACTCAATCACGTTTTCGCACAGAGCTCCTGGCCACAACAGTGTAGGATGGGCAAAGAGTGTGTGATTCTGTAATTTCACCTTGTTGCCACACACTTGTTCATTGGTTACAGCTGCACTCACTTCCTGACCTTCATCAAGAAGCTCCTGCAGAAAACAACATTTGACCACATCCAGTGGTCAGCTCAGAGCACACTGCAGACCCTAGCAGGAGAAAAATCATAGCGGATTTTTCTTGGATAATTCTCCAAGCAGAATTGAGTCATTTGCCAGAATACCTCAATACCATACTCACCAACAGGTACCAAGGCCTCACTTGGCTGGCAGAAAGGGGCCCTCCCTATCAGACATTTCCTGTACACTCAGACTCACCACCACATGCTGCCCCTCCCCCAAGATTATAAGCAGACGATTAGGTTTAGATATTTGCATTAATGAGAAGATGTACAGGCATATCTAATCAAGTGGCCATTGAGTGTATATTATGAATAAAATACATTTCTGAAACAGAGACGTCTGTTCCAGAGTTAGGACGTACCTGAAAAATCCCTGCCCTGACAAGTGCCAAATTTTGCTCTGTTGGCTGACCGGTGTTGTATGAAAGACCTGTGAGAATCTTCTTCTCCAAGCCTGCAAGAAGGTTTTCCAGTTCCTTGCGTTGCACCAGCTGTGCTGTCAGCACTTGCCCTGATGGTACCTCTGTGCTGTCCAGCGACGAACCAAAGAGCAGCTTGTTGACCAGCGGGACCAGGGCCGCCCGCATCTGAAAGCGCAAGAGAAGGGTCAGTGCTTCTTCTGGTATAGGAGTTAACACCACATGCAGGTAACTAATTCTATGCAACTCCGCACGGTTGTCATCTTAAAAATATTCTATGCTTTATTTTATGTCTAAATTTATGCTTTGGGGAGGGAAATAGGGCAAAGGAAAACATGATAGCTGAAAGTTTACTAAATAAGATAGAGGAACCGAGGGATCTTTGAAAGCTTGATCACAGATCTCTGACAACAGTGGGACAGGTAATCTTGGAAAATCTGAAATGCTGGAAATCAAAGCAATACACACAAAATGCTGCAGGCCAGGTAGCATCTATGGAAAAGAGTAAACAGTCGCTGTTTTGGCCTCCAGCATATTGTGCATATTAATTAGGTAATCTTGGAACTATGGAAAACATTCGATTCTGGTCATCTCACTACTGAACGGATTTGATAGCACCGGAGAGGTGCAAGAAAGATTTACAAGGACGTTGCCAGGGACGGACAATGATGGTTCTGGGCGGAGCATCTCCAGGATCTACAGCAGGAAAATTGGAATGCTTTTGAGATTATGAGAAATCTAGATTGAGTGAACAAGAAGAACACCTTTCCTATAGAAATTAGAGATTTAAGTCAATTGGTAGAAGGCCAGGGCTCACTGCCTGTACCTTACCCAGATTTCGTGGACAGTGGGGCCAGCACTTCTACACCTAATATTGAATTCTACAACTTCAGGTAACTTTATTTCTCTCCCTTTCTCTACCACTTGTGATACTGGCTCAACTTTCTCCCAGGATGGTGCAATGGGCAGAGGGAAAGTGACACAAGGAAGATCCTTTTCAGGCTTGAAGGATGAATCTGCTCTCGACCCAACTATTTACTGTTTATAATAATGACCTCGAGGAGTTAACAAAAAAAAAAATTAGGTTTCCAATATTGCCAATGATGCGAAAGAACATATTGGAGTGAGCACAGTGTTGACCCCTCAAAGGAGTCACAGCTAACTTCTGTGATAAACTGGTTGTGCTATTAAGAGATGCTATAACAGTTGATATTTGTATTCCTTAAGAGTTTAAAAACAATAACATCCAAGAACCCAGGGGGAGGGTGGTTCTTGACAGGGTAGATGCTGAGATGTTTTAACTAACAGAAATATCATGAACAAGGGGACATGCCAACAAAATAAAGGGGCCAGCATTTTAAACTGAGGGACATAATGTAGAAATTTCTTCTCACAGGATAGTCAATTTTGGAATTCTCTGCCTCCCAAGAGTGGTGGAGGCCAGATCATTCAGTATATTTAGGTGGAGATAAACATTGGAAAGGTCACATAATTGGGGGTTGTGGGGAATTAGCACAGGACTTCAGGCCAGCATAATCAGTCACAATCATTTTGTAAGGTGGGGTGAGCTTTGAGGAGTTTGTGGCCTCCTCCTACTCTGTTATTGATTTGGACTCAACGGGCTACACTGGACTACTACGGTCCAGTGTAGCAAGTTCCTGGACAGGCGCTCACAAGATCGTTGAGGGGGGACAGGAAAAGGGAGATGGTTGGAAAATAAGCCCAACTCAAACTGCCCGAAGTGAGGTATGGAACTACAGATTATTCCAAATCTGGGGATGGGGAGACTTTGGGGTTCTAACATTTGACTGTCGTTCATTCTTTGGGGCACTCCTCTGTTTTTGTGGACGGTTGCGAAGAAACCCATTTCAGGATGTATATTGTATACATTTCTCTGACATTAAATTGTACCTTCGAAATCCTAATCCCTTCCAACACTTCCCATCTTGTTAAATGTTAACCTATTCATGACCTTTTTAGTAATACAGACAGTGCTGAGAGCCAAATTCTGTCCATCTAGCCCCACACGAAACATTACTTTTCATTTTAATTTCCTTAATGAGGTTGCTTTCTCTAGGGTGATAGAGGCACTAACAGAGTTTTGATCTTTTTTACAGTTTAATAAAAACAATTTGTAAAACCTACATCATCCGTCATACTTTCAACCCTGTTGCCCAGTGCTTGCAAGTCGGAGACCACGTCTTTCTGGGCCGTGCGTGCAGCCCGCAGCTCCTGCTGGGTCTGGCTTAGTTGCTCCTCCAACTGGCCAACTGCAGCCAGTAACTTCCTCTGTTCATCAGTCATGCTGCATCAAACAAGACAAACAGAAAGAGCAGGCTGACAACAGCTTAGTAAAATTGCTAATTCCGCAAATTCCCGAAGAGTAGATCGAAAAATAATTTTTAGCAAATTCTGAAAACACATCAACACATCCAAAGGAATCACGCTCCAGTCTGTCTACCGCAGCTGACTAGCGCCTTTCACAGCATCCAGGACCAGGAGGTTCCCAGTCTCTCCAGTCACCTGGGGAGGAGGTGTCAACCTCAGTGAGCCAGAGTTAAGAAATGGAAAAGTTAACCACGGTTCTCAGTGATTTTTGTGGTTACCAAAGCTGTGGGGCCTTTAAAACTCGTGGATCAACAGCTAGACAAGGTTCAGCACCTTCGAAATGGTAGCAAGGCAGGAAACGAGGAGACACACACATGAATTCTGCAAGAAGGCAAGGGCAGTTTTGTCCAGCAAAGGGTGCTAAACTGTTTCATGCAGCAGCCAGAGAAGCTGCTGTTCGAGGGGAAAGGCTGTGCTGCTGTTCAGCTCCTGACTGGAAACACAGGACCAGTGTTATACTGCTTCCACCTCAGCCAGAGGCAGACTTACTGCTGTGCAACCTACGACAGGCATCTGATATAGCTGCAGACAATGTGGCCAGCATGTCAACATCCAGCTGCTAATTTGGTAACAGTTAACATTGCAGCTGTGTCTACCACTGTGGGCAGTTTGACAGTGTCGGGAAATGTAACCACAACCCACCCCTGTACCTTTCAACAGCAGATTCCACTCCCTTCATCTTCTGTAACATCTCCTAAGGAAGGAAATCAAAATATTCATTTCTTCTTAAATCGCATATTTTAATTCTATTCATAACTACATTTACCCCACAACAAGTACACACACACAAAATACATAGTGACTTTATCTTTGCACTTTTGATATTTCCTTATGACATAGAAGGCAATTTCAGTCCATGTGTTTAATGCTGTCACAGGAAAACAGAATCCATCATCAGGGACCCCCACCACCCAGGTCTTCTCGCTGCTGCCATCAGGAAGGTGGTACAGGAGCCTCAGGACTCACATCACCAGGTTCAAGAACAGTTACTACCCCTCAACCATCAGGCTCTTGAACCAAAGGGGATACCTTCACTCGACCCACTGAAATGTTCCCAAACCTATGAACTCACTTTCAAGGAATCTTCACTTCATGTTTTTTTTTTAAATTTCTTGCTTATTTATTATTATTATACTTTCTTCCTTTTTACAGTTGCACAGTTTGGTGTCTTTTGCACACTGGTTGAATGCCCAAGTTGTTGCACTCTCTCATTGGTTCTGTTATGGTTATTCTAGTATGGAGTTATTGGGTATGCCCACAATAAAATGAATCACAGGGCTTATATGGTGACATGCATGTACTTTGATAATAAATTTACTTTGAACTATGCCTACTCATATAGAATTTCATTTCTCCTAACTTTCCCTGTAACCAGTTCTCTCCGCATTTCCAAATACTCTCCAAATCCTACCCCTCACCTGCACACCAGGGTCGATTTACAACTGGCATGTCTTTGGGATGTGGGAGGAAACCAGAGCATCTCAATAAAATCTACATAGTCATAGTCTAAAATTTATTTTCAAGCTATTTGATTTCAACATTTGTTCCATCTCCACACAGATAACACCCGAGGTCAGGATCAAACTTGGCTCACTGACACAGTGCGGAATTAGGTCTTCCAGCTGAGACACCTTTCTACTGAGATATCAATAATGTCTTGTTTCTAGTCTGACTTTGTGGATTCCAGAGTGGGAACCGCAGACTTTTCCCATAGATGGGGCAGGAGGCAGCTGCTAGGTGGGCAATCTGGGGTGTGGTATGCTTCTTCCACTGCTTACTTAGGGAGTCTGTTTGCTCCTGAAGCATGGACTCGAGGTTCACTTTCAGCAGTCACAAGCCAGGAATTCCCAGCATACAGTAGGTACGCTGTACATTTTCCAGGTAGGCTGCAAGAGCATTCCTTAATCCATATATATCTCTCTCTCTCTCTCCCTCTCTCTCTTCCGCGCTCCCCCCGCCCCAGGCCGTAGGGACTATACAGTGCTTTAGTGTTCTACGTTCATCAGTGAATTTCTTCTCACTAGAACTTGGAATAGTGCATCTGCGCCTGACCTACGTGACTGACTGAGTGGATATTGTCTGAGAGACAACACTGACATCAGAGTGATAATATCTCCAGTGCATATGGGAGATTTTGGAGGCAGCACTGGTGATGTTTCTTACCTTGCTGTATCTCCAAATAAAATATAACAGACCCTTCCAGTGCAATGAGTCCGGGCCACCGAGTTAACACCCATATGATCAATTAACCAGTACACCTTTGGAATGTTGGAGGAAACCAGAGGACCCAGAGGAACTCCACGTGGTCACGGGAAGAATGTACAAACTCCATACAGAGAGCAGCAGAACTGAATCAGGGTTGGCGGTGCTGTAATGGCATTACACTACTGTGCCGCCCCAATAACTCTGCAGTGCTTTGATATGTCTGCTATAGGGAGCCCAGCTACAGCAGGGAAGGGATGCTGGACTTTGATCTTGAACATCCTACTCCTCACACACACAATGGCTGTGCAGGCTCCCTGATGATGGTGTCTGAAAGGAGGATGCTGTCCAAGTTGCATGCCATCTTGGACAATGTCTCCCATCCACTACATAATGTACTGGTTGGGCACAGGAGTACATTCAGCCAGAGACTCATTCCACTGAGATGCAACACAGAGCATCATAGGAAGTCATTCCTGCCTGTGGCCATCAAACTTTACAACTTCTCCCTTGGAGGGTCAGACACCCTGAGCCAATAGGCTGGTCCTGGACTATTTCCATCTGGCATAATTTACATATTACTATTTAATTATTTATGGTTTTATATTGCTATATTTATACTCTATTCTTGGTTGGTGCAACTGTAAAGAAAACCAATTTCCCTCGGGATCAATAAAGTATGACTATGACTATGAAACCAGTTCACACTGGGAGCGGATGCTGATCAATCTCTGGATGCGTGGATCCATGCAGAAGACAGTGATGTTGTTGAAATACACAGATTTTATCTGACTGGATTATTGCCCTAGCTACGCTGTGTCCTTCCTGATAGACTCAATAAGAGGCTCTATGTTTCACATAGACAAGACCAACAAGAGGGCAGGCATGCCTGCCCAGGTTTAATCCAGATGCTTTCCACTTCCCATCCATCTCAGATTTCAAAATGCCAGATAGTCATTTTTCTCCATTTTCTGGATGTGCTTGCAACTATTGAAGATTTTAACAAAATTTCTGCTGCAGACTTTGAACAGCCCGTGCCCCATATCCATTAATGCTGGATTTACCGGCTGGCTCAGAATGATCACAGGCCTGGACCAAGACCCCGTTACCTGTCACAGCTTAATTTAACTGCAGCAACTTACTACCCACAAGATGGAGTGGGATTCTCTGCCAAAGAGGCTGGGGAGACTTAATCCCCAAATATATTCTAGGCTGAGGTAACTGACTTTGATATATGGAACACGAGGATAATTGGTTAGCACAGAAAGCAGCTCTGGGATAAAAGTTCTAACTGGGAGGTGGAGCAGCCATGAGGTATGGAGGCAAAGGAGAGAAGGCCCACCTGATATTAGTGGCCAGGTCTCACTTAGATGAAAAGTTATGAATTCACATCAGATAGACAGACAGTGTAGTCAGAGGGCAGGCACATGGTGGGAGCACGAGTCTGCAGGAATCTGCTCCCCCTCATAATTCTCACTTACAGGTGTATTTTTTTTTCTTCCCTTGATAGTCAGATCCTGCATTTCCAGCTTTCTTTGATTAGGTAGCAGGCTGCTTTTTATTATTATTATTATTATTCATTTCTCTTTTTAGTACAATATATAGTTCTGGGGTGATAAAAGTTTATCTCCAATGTCCTTTCAAATATTTATACTTATAATATAAGTTGGCTTGGAGTGGGATAGTAGATGGGTTGGGTGCTTTCCTTTCTAATTTTTCATTTTTAATTTGGGTGACTTGCTCATTTGTTAAGATTTGTATTATTGCTATTTTTGTCTGTATTGCAATGATCCTTCTATTTATACTACTGATTTTTTTTCTTCTATGCTGTAGTTTGTAGAAAATCATAAATAAAATATTTTTTAAAATCTGCTCCTCTAATCACAAGCAGGCCAAGAGAGACTGCCACACCACAGTCCTCAGCCCCCTTACCGCTCTTGTACCCACCTGGTTTTGACTACTAACTGCTCGTAGTTCAGGCTCCATCTGGCCCTCTTGCTTCTGCTGGATGGCAGCTACGTCAGCCTGGAAGTAAAGAGACCAAGAGTCACCAAATTTCTCCAGTTACATCTCCTCTCTCCCCAAGGTCCTGAGCCTCACCAAGAATATACATCCTTACCCTGAGCATCTCCATCCAACACCTTTAGAAAGAGAGATTACCAGGTTGCTGAAACAAGTTAACCAACAGCCGGATCGCCTGTGCTCAGACTGTCTGCCCACACCTCACCCTAATCACTGTCTCATAACCCACAACACTGCCCCCCCCCCCATGAACTGAATTTCACTGGCTTCACATTTCCCTGATGTCCTGACTCGCAGTGGCAGGAGGGTCCCTAGCTGTGCTCCCAGGAGTGGAGATGGAATTTGACACTCACCTGAACCCTCCTCAGTGAGTCGAAGGGCAGGCTGTCTCGAAGCTCCTCCAGTTTCTGGTTGGTCATCTCGCCGAGCAGCTTGCCGATGTGGGCCTGTGTCAGTGGGGGTGTGACATGATCGGGCTGCGCCTCCCTGGGCTGACCCTGCCCAATGCCTTGGGCCAGCCAAGCCCGGAAGTCAGTGGTCAGCTGTTCGAGCTGCTGCTCCATTCTCTGCACTCGTGCCTGCAATTCAGACTAGAAATGGTGGTAGACGTCAGCCCAGCCCAGAACATTACCCGCCACCACCCGTCAACCAGATGAGTGCAGATTTACTGCCGCAGCCAAGGCCCAGCTCTTCTGTGGGGCACAGTGAGGAGAGTGTCCCCTGAAATCTAAAACACTACCTTCGCAGTTGACCCTGGCAGTCCTCATCTTTGCATCCCTTCAGCCCTCCCCAATTTCCAACCCCAATCACTTTGCACCCCCCCCAGCCAACTAGCAGCCTACCTCATTATCTCCCTTCTCTCCACTAATCCCTGTCGCTCACATTTCCTCTGACCCTCCCTTCAGCCATTCCTCCTGCTGCTGCTGTTTCCCTCCTTGTCGCCACCTCTCCCCTACTTTTCTAGCTCTCCCGCTCCCTTCTCACCAACCCCCCAATCAACATTTCTCCAGTGGCAGCCCAGTGTTTGGTTTTAAGCCCTTCCTGAAACAAAACACTCACAGACTGCAGAGAGAGCAAATCCCACCTCGGGTATCACGTCTTCACGATGTTAAATTTAGATGTTGCGTTGTGCCTGGGTGCCAGGCTTTTACCAACACCTCATAACCACAGACACAAACCAACAACAGTCTCACTTCTCTTTCTGCGAGGGGACTGTATGCAGTTTGATTCCATGTTTACTTACTGGAGCTGACGTGCACACTATGGCCTCAAGAGCCTCCTGCACTGTAATGACCAAAATTATCCACCCAAATTAGTTCTTTAGACTCTTCCTGACTTGTTGCCATTGGAGGAGGAATGGGTGCTGGCCACACAGATACAGGCAGTTGACAAGGACTGTGCAAACTGCACACACATGGGTGCAGGGAGGGCAGTGCTGCATAAAATAACCAAAGGCCATGTGTTGGGCAATTCTTAGAAACCAGCCAGAAATCTGTCAGCCTGTGGGCGACTGAATGACTGCAAAATAGGTCCCTACTGCTGAACTGGAAGCTCAGGACTCAGACCAGGTGTGACTGAGGAAATGACAGCCTTCATTCAGAAACCTGTTAGGCCAGGTTTTCCTGAGGATCAAGAAATTAATTCATGGAGATGAACTGCCCATCAAGGCCAAAGAAATGCTGAAGCACTCTCTCCACCCCAGTCCCTTTCCCCACAGGATCTTTAAAGTACAGGTCAATGGCTGCATTAATGCTGCAGTCAATTCAGATGTGGGTCCCACCTACAGATGCCAGCTGCACTGGAATGACAGGCAAGTGAATGGGAGACCAGACAGAGGCACCTTCGGAAGCTGGAGAGACGGATGTTTGACTGACAGGAAGGAAGGGGAAAACCAAGTGTTCTGTGTTGTGATTGGCAGGGAGGATGGGCAACCAGGTGAATGACAGGGAGGGAAAAATGCCTGATTGGGTCAGACTGCCCTACACAAGGATTTTGTTTAGTGTGCATTGTCTCAACACTGGAGGTTAATTGCATCACTCCCTCCCTCGCTCCCCATGTAGAGAGTTCTAACTCATGGAGTTCTCCATGATAATTTTGTAATACAGCCCTCTGATTTGAACACCTCTCTCTGTTTGAAGCCGCTTCTTGAATGAGCTGGAGGGAGAATTTTTCCATTTGGAGAACTCCAGTTTGTGGACCAAAGTCCGGCCACATAGCATTGGCTTAAGGAACTGTAAGTGACAAGGGTTTACATTCACAACTGGAACAGCATCAGTGTGCTGTAGCCTTTCCAGCTTCAACACCCCGTCAGCTCATCTGCCCACAGGAGGGAGCACATCCATACAGAGTTCCCCTGCGGTCCCCTGCGAGCGCACAACTTGCCTGACACCAGTAACCTGTGCAAAGAAATTTCCTCCAACTACAAGTCAGAAGCAGTTGGCTGCTCTGTCCTGGACTCAGTCTACTGTTCAAGCCCAGTACCCAATGCTTGTCCTTCCGCCCAGAGTGTCTAACTGTCATAGGGAGGGAATTTCAAATTTGGAACTTTGATCTCTGAAGGCACAGCGGAGGCAGCAAATGACGGCATTTCGGTGTCCAGGACAAGATGAGTCAGATCTCCAGGCTGATTGCAAGTTGGTCAAGACAACAGAGGACTGGTTTGAAGTTGAAGAACTATAAAATCAAAACCTCTCACATCACAAAGACCCAAAGGTGGGTTAACTGCTGCAATAAATTATCTGTGTAAAATGCTGATGGGCTGAATGGCTTTCTTCTGAATATAAATACAAGAGTTTTGGTGGTCTGTTGATCCAGTGGATGCAACACGATTGAAAGCATTAAAATCTCTGGGAAAGGGTGAGAGTGTCTGACACACATTTTTAAAAAAAACTCCACATTCAAGAGCATTGGTCCACTCTCCTGCATCATACTGAACAGGCACATTGTGAGGAAACTAGACCCCGTAAATGCAACCGGGGCAACAGCCTTCAGTCTGTTGGTCTGCAGGTGATGGGAGGTGTCAGCTGAGGAAGGCAACAGGGCATTTAATTTTGCACCTACGTGACTGAGGTTGGCTTTAAAGGGCCAGTTAAGTTTCTCAGATTGTGCTTTGGGGAAGAACTCCAGTGAGTGTAGGGATGCACTGGGTATTCACTGGATTCTGAAACTATCCTCAAGTCTCAGATATGGGGACAACTACACTGATAACAACCTATGGACGCGCAAGTTGCTAAAGTCACTGATGGCTGTACCATTATCTGGGGGGAGGGGTGAGTGGACTTTGTGGGAACCTGCAGCCATAGTAGCTCCAGCAAATCTGTGAGCCAGGCTGGAGACACGACTCCAGGAGCTACAGTGAGACTGGCCACCAGAGTGAACCAGAAGCTACCGACTTAATGCGTAGGAGCTCACCTGTAGAGTGAGGTCCAGCACAGGGGCTGCCGGCTTCCGAGACCCAACTACCCTCTTCTCAACTTCTGCTCCTTCCACTGGCTTCTCAGCACGAGACCAGATACTTCTGGCTGAGAGTAAGAGGCAAACACCTGCAGAACCAGAACAAAAAGAAAACATATATTTAAGATACAGGAGGCCATTTGGCCCATAATGTAGGTGCCAGTTTCCCACCCTAACCCACCTCTCTGCACTGGGTCTGCAGCCCTTGGCTCCTCAAGAACACACCGAGCTTCAATGCTGTGAGGATTTCTGCCTCTCCACTCTTTTAGACAGAGTTCCACACCCCAGCATCCTGGGTGAAGCTTTCTCATCAACGCTTCTCTTATCCTTCTACCATTACTTTAAATCTATGTCTCTTGGTTCTTGACCCATCAGCCAAAGAACAGGTCCTTTCTATAAATTCTATCTAGGTTCCCATTTATGCAACTCAATTAAATGTCCCCTCAAACTCCTCTTAAAACAACTCCAACCCATTCAACTTCTTGTCATGGCTGAAATTCCAGTCCCGGCAACATCCTTATAAATCTCTTCTACGCTCTCTCCAGTGTAAACAGATCTTTCATGTCATGTTGTGACAAAAACTGCACAGAAAGCTCAGGCTGTGGTTTCACAGGTCTTGCACACAGTTCTGGCATAACCTCCTTGCTCTTATATTCTATACCTTAATTGATTTTTTAACAAAAAGCATCTTAAAACCATAGAATCATACAACATGGAAACAGACAACTTGGCCCTACTTGTCCATGGTGATTAATTTGCCTACCTAAACAAGTCTCATTTACTGACATGTGAACCATATTCTTCTAAATCTTTCCTATTCATGTACCTGTCTAAATATTTTTATATGTGGTAATTGTACCTTGCTCTATCATTTCTTATGGCAGCTCATTCCATATACCCAGCACAGTTTGTGTGAAAAGCTGCCCCTGTAGAATTTTCCCTCTTGCCTTAAATCAATTCCCTCTAGTTTCAGGCTCTTGTACCCTGGCAAAAAGATTAATCATTCTTAACTGTGCCTCTCTACGTAGATGCTACTTGACTTGAGTATTTTCAGCATTGGTTCATTAGCATTTTGCACATCTCTATCCACTCCACTGGAGAAGAGGCGAGCTATAGTGATAGGGGATTTGGTGGTTAGAGGTACAGAAAGGAGATTTTGTGAACAAGAACGAGATTCCTGGGTGGTATGTTACCTCCTGGGTGCCAGGGTCAGGGACATTTCAGATCGAGTCCTCAGCAGAGGGAGCAGCCGGAGGCTGTGGTTAATCTCGGTACCAATGACATGGGTAGGAGGGGTGACAGGGTGAGTTCAGGGAGATGGGTGCAAAGTTAAAGGACAGAACCTCCAAGGTTGTGATCTCAGGATTGCTACCAGTGCCACGTGCTAGTAAGGTCAGAAATAGGAAGATTATACAATTTAACACGTGGCTAAGGAGACAGTGCAGGAGGCAGGGCTTCAAGTTTTTGAATAATTGGGCTCTCTACCACGGAAGGTGGGACTGTACAGAAGGAATGGTTTGCACCTCAATTGGAGGGGGAGCTAATACCCTAGCAGGAAGATTTACTAGTGCTGCATGGGTGGGTGGTGGGTTGGGGGGGGAGGGGGAGTAAACTAGAGATGCAGGGGGATGGGAACGAGCACACCAAATAAGAGTGGAGTGGTTGTGGGAAAGTTATTGTTATGCATACATACGTCAGGAATCAAAAGGTTGAGTATGATGGGACTAATGTTCTGGGCTGCGACAGTTCAACGCAAGGAGTATTGTTGGAAAGGCGGATGAGCTTAGGGCATGTGGAATTATGACAGTGTAGCTACTGGTTGCCATTGCTGAGACTTGGTTGCAGGAAGGGCGGGACTGGCAGCTCAATGTTCCAGGGTTCCATTGTTTTAGACGTGATAAAGCAGGAGGGATTAAAGGGGGAAGGTGGCATTGCTAGTCAGGGAAAATGTCACGGCAGTTCTCTGTCAGGACAGACTGGAGAACTCATCCAGTGAGGCTTTATGGGTAAAACTGAAGAAGGAAGGTCTGCCCACATTAATGGAATTATATTATAGACTATCCAACTGTCCACAGGATTTACAGGAGCAAACTTGTCAAGACATCGCAGACTGTTGTAAGAAACACAACATTGTGATAGTAGGTGATTTTAACTTTCCACGTATTGACTGGGACTCCCATACTATAAAAGGGTTGGAAGGGAAAGAGTTTATCAAATATATTCAGGAAAGTTTCCTTAATCAGTAAACAGAAGTCCCAACTAGAGAGAGAGCAATACTAGATCTTCTACTAGGGAATGAGACACAGCAGGTGGCAGAAGTTTGCATAGGGGAACATTATGCATCTAGTGATCATAATGCCATTAGTTTCAAACTAATTACGGGAAAGGATAAGTCTGGTCTGTGGGTTGAGATTCTAAACTGGAGTAAAGCCAATATTGATGGTATCTGGCAAGTGTAGATTGGGACAGGTTGTTTCTGGCAAAGGTGTACTTGGTAAGGGGGAGACCTTCAAAAGTGTAATTTTGAGAGTACAGAGTTTGTAGTGCATGTCCTATCAGAATAAAAGGCAAGGATAACAGGTTTTGGAAATCTTGGCTTTCAAGAGATATTGAAGCCCTGGTTCATAAAATGAATTAGCTGCATTACAGATACAGGCAAGTAGGAACAAATGAGGTGGTTAGGGAGTATAAGAAATACAACAGAACGCGAAGGAGAAAGTCAGGAGGGCCAAAAGGTGGCACAAGGTTGTTCAAGCAAACAAGGTCCCAATGTCTTCTACAGATATATTAAGAATAAAAGGATAAAATTGGCAAGGGACAAAATTGGTGCTCTGGAAGATCAGTAAGGCATTCTTTGTGTGGAGCTGAAAGAGATGGGGGAGATCTGAAATTGATTTTTTGCGTCTGAATTTACTCAAGAGACAAAGTTTACAGAACTGAGGCAAAGCAGAAGCGAGGTCATGGACCTTATACAGATTACAGAGGAGGAGTTGTTTGCTGTCTTGAAGGAAATTAGGGTGGATAAATCCCCAGGGCCTAACAAGGTGCTCACTTGGTCCCTGTGGGAGGCTAGTGCTGAAATTATGGGGGCTTTAGCAGAGATATTTTAAACATCCTTAGGCACTGGTGAGGTGCCAGAGGATTGGAGGATAACTAATCTTGTTCTGCTTTTTAAGTAAGGCTCTAAGAATTAGCCAGGTAATTATAGGCCAGTGAGCCTGACATCAATAGTGAGAAAATTATTACAAAGTATTTGAAGGGACCAGATATGTAAATATTTGAATAGACAAGGACTGATTAGAGATAGTCAAGATGGATTTGTAGGTCTAACCAATCTCATTTTTTTTTTTTTTTTTTTTTTTTTGAGGAAGTTACCAGAAAAGCTGATGAAGGCAAGGCAGTGTATGTTGCCTCCATGGACTTTAGCAGGACCTTTGAAAAGGTAGCTCATGGGAGCTTGGTCAAGAAGGATCAGTTGTTTGGCATGTAAGATGAGGTAGTAAATTGGATGAGGCATTGGCTTTGAAGAAGCCAGAGAGTGGTAGTAGATGGTTGCCTCTCTGACTGGAGGTCTTTGACTAGTGGTGTGCCACAAGGATTGGTACTGGGTCCTTTGTTGTTTGTCATCTATATCAATGATCCGGATAATGTGGTAAACCAGATCAGCAAATTTGTGGACGACATCAAGATTGGGGATGTATTTGACAGTGAGGATGACCATCATGGCTTGCTGCGGGATCTGCATCAGCTGGAAAATAGCAGATAGAATTTAACGCAGTCAAGTGCAAGGTTTTGCACTTTGGTAGGAACAGCCAGGGTAAGTCTTATACAGTAAGCGCTAGGGCACTGAGGAGTGAGTGCGTAGAACATGGGGATCTGGGAATACAGGTCCATAATTTGACAAAAGTTCCGTCACAGGTACGTAGGGTCCTAAAGAAAGCTTTTGGCCCATTGGCCATCATAAGTCCAAATATTGAATACAGAAGTTGAGATGTAATGCTGAAATTGTAGAACATATTGGTGAGGCCTAAGCTGGAGAACTATGTGCAGTTTTGGTCACCTACCTACAGGAAAGATGTAAATAAGATTGTAAGAGTACAGAGAAAACTTGCAAGGGTGTTTTTGGGACCCAAGGACCTGAATTATGGGGAAAAACTGAATAGGTTAGGACTTTATTCCCTAGAACATAGAAGAATGAGAGGAGGTTTGATAGTGGTATACAAAATTATGAGGGGTATATGCAAGCAGGCTTTTTCCACTGAGGTCAAGTGAGACTAGAGCTAGAAGTCCTGGGTTAAGGGTGAAAAGTGTAATGTTTAAGGGGAACAGGAAGGGAAGCTTCTTTATTCACAGGGTGGTGAGAGTGTGGAATGAGCTGACAGTGCAAATGGTAGATGCAGGCTCGATCTCAACATTTAAGAGAAATTTGGATAGATACATGGATGGGAGGGGTATGGAAGGCTTTGGTTTGGGGGCAGGTCAATGGTGTGGGACAGACTAGATGAACTGAATGGCCTGTTTCTGTGATGTAGTGTTCTATGACTATTCTCCTGTCCCCAAGGATTGTGAATGTATACTCCAAAGTCCTTCTGTTGCACCACACTACAATATTGTTCTATTGTTACAACCCCTGCTGCAAATATTGTACTTCACACTTCTCTGGATCAAATTCAGTTAGCCGCTCCTCTGCCCAGCTGACCGGCCTATAAATATCTCCTGCAATCTGTAACACTCCTCACTGGTACCACTATGGCCAACCTTTAAACCATCTGCAAATTTCTCATCGTACCCTGAATACTTACAGCTACATTTTAACATATTAATTAAGCAAAATAAGGTACTGAGCACTGTGGAAACCCCACCCCCCAGCACAGATATATTTTTGGTTCCAATTTGCTATTTGCGTAGTAACTCAAGGGCCTGCAAGGTGGACCTCATCAAAAGTCTCACTAAAATCCACGCCACCACCACTCTCGCCCTCCTCATTTTGTCTGAAACTTTACAGGGACGTTAACCTCACAGTCCAGTCCTCTCTGAGCTGTAATTCAGCAATAAGTAATTATCATACATCTGCATGTTGTATGGGTGTCTTTAGCTCATTTGTCTCATTAAATAGACTCTATCCAACCCACACCCGACTAGCAGCATCAATCCCTATCCTCCTCTAACTTAGAGATGTATAGCTGGCACCTCAAGGCACTAACGTTGTCTCTGCAAAATCTTTCAAATACACCAGAAAGCTAAGTCAACCAACATCAGCATCCTCCCCCACAACATATTCCCTAGTTTTGGCCCCTTTAACAATGCAGTTGGCTACATTAGGCAAGGTCATGACACTAGATCCCCAAAACAAACACTAATTCAAACTCCATCATGACATGAAGTTACCAGGTGGACAGAACCAAAGATGTATGCACAGACTCCGGGAAAAAAAACATAACTCCCCCAGACCACTGAGAATCTCTGGTTTAAAGCTGGGAAGGAGTATTCAGGATGGTTTTGGGAACCCAGCCCATGCATCGTGAGCACAGAGTGAACAGCAGAAGGAGCAAATTACCCTCAACCCACCCCAAGGCTCAGAATCTGGGTGACACTGGGTTCCAACATTAGCCTCAGTCACCTCAGAACTGAAAATCAGGGTGAAAGCAGGTTCTCAATCCCAAGGCACTGTCTACGATGAGGAATCCTTGTCATTAAGTGAATAGCATTAATCAGAGCCACATTTTCATGTTATGCTATCTTACCTTTGTTTGTTCTTTCCATACTCACCAACTTCTTGCCCTCATTTCCAGTTCCATTCATCTCCTCCCAAATCCTTGCTCAAACCTCCCTTGCTGCCAGAACAATAAAAACCCATCCAAACAGCAGTAGCAAACCCAAGCAGTCGATTATTCCAGCCTAAACAATATTGAGATGCCACTTGCATCCAAAACCAGTCGGTACTTTACAAGAAACAGATGTTCTCAGGGAAATGCACAGAACAAATTTGGCAAACGTTCAGGGGATATTTGCGTGGAGTTTTGCATAGGTACACTCCAATGAGACGGAAAGGATGGTAGAGTACAGGAACCATGGTCTCCAAAGGCTGTTGTAAATCTAGTCAAGAAGGAAGGTTAAAAAAAAATTAGGTAATGATAAAGATCTAGAAGATTATAAGGCTAGCAAGAAGGAGCTTAAGAATGAAATTAGGAGAGCCAGAAGGGGCCATGAGAAGGCCAAGGCGAGCAGGACTAAAGAAAACCCCAAGACATTCTACAAGTACAGGTGTTCCCCGCTTTTCGAACGTTCGCTTTACCAAACCTTGCTGTTACAAAAGACCTACATTAGTTACCCGTTTTCGCTAACAGAAGGTGTTTTCACTGTTATGAAAAAAGGCAGCGAGTGAAAAAAGCAGCGCGTGCCCCAAGCAGCCAAGCTCCTCCCCCGGAACTGCATTCTAGCCGGCATTGCTTAAACAAGTGCCTGTGAGCAGCCGTTAGCAAGATGAGTTCTAAGGTATCGGAAAAGCCTAAAAGAGCTCGTAAGGGTGTTACACTTAGCATAAAACTAGACATAATTAAGCGTTTCGATCGTGGTGAATGAAGTAAGGACAAAGTGAGTTTGGCTTGTGGAAGTTGACAAGATGATGTTGAAGAGGTTTTGGCATCCCATGACCAAGAACTGATAGATGAAGAGCTGATGCAATTGGAAGAGGAAAGGACAGCAATCGAAACTGAATGAAGTAGCGAATGGACCGAAAGTGAAGTTGTCCAGGAACAGAACGTGAAGATGATGACCTGGATTGGAGGGGTGCAGATGCTGTTCCCTTATTCAAGAAAGGGAGTAGAGAGAGCCCACAAGCTTATAGACCAGTGAGTCTTACTTCAGTGGTTGGTAAGCTGATGGAGAAGATCCTGAGAGGCAGGATTTATGAACATTTAAAGAGGCATAATACGTTTAGGAATAGTCAGATGTCAAAGGCAGGTCGTGCCTTATGAGCCTGATTGAATTTTTTGAGGATGTGACTAAACACATTGATGAAGGTAGAGCCATAGGTGTAGCGTATATGGATTTCAGCAAGGCATTTGATAAGGTTCCCCATGCAAGGCTTATTGAGAAAGTAAGGAGGCATGGGATCCAAGGGGATATTGCTTTGTGGATCTAGAACTGGCTTGCCCACAGAAGGCAAAGGGTGGTTGTAGACAGGTCATATTCTGCATGGAGGTCAGTGACCGGTGGTGTGCCTCAGGGATCTGTTCTGCGACCCTTACTTTCGTGATTTTTATAAATGACCTGGATGAGAAAGTGGAGGGATGGGTTAGTAAATTTGCTGATGACACAAAGGTTGGTGGTGTTGTGGATAGTGTGGAGGGCTGTCAGAGGTTACAACGGGATATTGATAGGATGCAAAACTGGGCTGAGAAGTGGCAGATGGAGTTCAACCCAGATAAGTGTGAGATGGTTCATTTTGGTAGGTCAAATATGATGGCAGAATTTAGTATTAATGGTAAGACTCTTGGCAGTGTGGAGGATCAGAGGGATCTTGGGGTGCAAATCCATAGGACACTCAAAGCTGCTGCGCAGGTTAACTTAGTGGTTAAGATGGCATATGGTGCATTGGCCTTCATCAATTGTGGGATTGAGTTTAAGAGCTGAGAGATAATGTTGCAGCTATACAGGACCCTGATCAGGTTCCACTTGGAGAACTGTGCTCAGTTCTGGTCACCTCACTACAGGAAGGATGTGAAAACCATAGAAGGGGTGCAGAGGAGATTTACAAGGATGTTGCCTGGATTGAGGAAGATGCCTTATGAAAACAGGTTGAGTGAACGCGACCTTTTCTCTTTGGAGCAATGGAGGACGAGAGGTGACCTGATAGAGGTGTATAAGTTGATGAGGGGCATTGATCGTGTGGATAGTCAGAGGCTTTTTCTCAGGGATGAAATGGCTAGCACAAGAGGGCACAGTTTTAAGGTGCTTTGAAGTAGGTTCAGAGGCGATGTCAGGGGTAAGTTGTTTTTTTTTAAAAATGCAGAGAGTGGCGAGTACGTGGAATAGGCTGCCGGTGACAGTGGCGGAGGGGTATACCATAGGCTCTTTTAAGAGACTCCTGGATAGGTACATGGAGCTCAGAAAAATAGAGGGTATGAGTAACCCTAGGCAATTTTTAAGGTAAGCACATGGTCGGCACAGCTTTGTGGGCTGAAGGACCTCTATTGCCCTGTAGGTTTTCTATATTTCTAAGATCGATGGCAAGAACCGGGCGAGTGCACATGCGAACACAATCGCGCGGTGAATCAACTGGGCCTCCTACATGTGGGAGGCACACTGTCTGGCGTGGGCTTTCAGGAGCACATCTTTTTGTCTCGGCGAATTCGTTTCATAGCTCTCACACTGTAAATTGTCCATCTTGTACCTTTGCTAACATGATTCAGTTAAATGATGTTTAATCGTTGTCGTTCTCACCCTGCGGATACGTAACGTTTTGGTGATGAGGATCAAAACAAGAATGGCCCTTTAGAGCAATTTTTGGGTTGAGCACATTTACCTATAGCAAATTACTTTGGCTACCCAGCCTTCACATCTGAATATGGATTGTGGATTCAATTTGGAGAGCAGCTCTGAACAATGGGCCCCTAAAAGCTGTGAATCCCAGACCAGACGATCCTGATTAAAATTCATTTGATGTCTGTGGTGTGGGTGCGAATCGGGAGGTGTGAAGTTTGTGTGTAGTTTCAGAGAAAGTATTGTCCATACACTGTAAACGTAGGACTGTCCTTTTAATGTTTATCGGGCCCCACGTGGGGCCAGCCAGACCCTTCGACCGAAAGGATTTCTATATGATGCCTGCTGTACCTTGTGTTGTCGAATAAAGAAGCTGCTTCATAACTACCAGTAATTTTCTCAAGTGATTTCATTCATGCAACAACATGGTCACTCTACTCCAAGCACCCAATCCAGTTTGGACGCAGCTACAACAAAACCAACCACTGGATCACGGTAGTCCTTCTTTACTATATGAAACTCCTACTAACTTTAACACCTGTGACAAAGTTGGAGGAAGCAATGAAACTTAAAAATGCTCTGCATGCACTTGGGAGAACTTGGACATAAATAGCTCTATGGTCTGCACCTACAAATCAAATCTGAAATAACAGGCACGTTTGAGGCTTTGGACAATATTTGGAGGATGTAGGACAGTGTCCTTACGCACACTTCAGGTTCTCAGCTGTGACAGACCTGGCAAGAACATTGATTATTTCATCACGACTGACCCTATTGCAGGAATGCAATACGAAGACATCTCCCGAAGCAAATTCGAAGAAGCAATGCATATCCAAGCAATGATCAGGAGCGCCTCCTGTCCGAAAAGCACTATTTGTCCTGGGATACAGCACGCTCCACAGCTTACCACTGGGAGGCAGTCAAGACTCTTCACAGATTCAGCCCCCTCTCAGAAGCATCAATGTTTGCCAGCCGATACCGGCCCATAGGCTACAGTCTCCACCGAGATCACGGAAGACTCTGCAAGGAAGCTATCGCTGCGGTGAATAGTCCAACTGCAAGCATCAAAAGATAGTCGGCTGGTTCTATGAGCAAGTTGGGCACCTCAAGAAGGGATGCTTGGCTAAGCAATGCGCCATGAGAAAATAGCAAAATTCAACCATTAACTCTATGCAAGGAGTCAGTCACAGTGAAGTGGGCAGTATTCTCCAAACCCATGACATGGGCCAAAGAAACCAGCCTCCTTACTTGGTTACACTCAAAGTGGACAACCAGCCCATGAAATTTGAGCTGGATACTGGGTCAGCTGACGGTAAACGTATTACCTTTGCACCAGACTCCGAAATTATCATCGCCAAATCCAATTTCTGCAGCTACACTGGAGAGAGCACTGACATGCATGGTGTACTTAGTGGAAATGGCTCACTAGGGGATTTGTTTCAGTTATCCGTGCCTGTGGTCGGGGGAAGCCAACAACCTAATTTGCTGAGCAGAAACTGGATTAAAAAGATGCCATTGGTGCTGTCCTGCATCAACTGCATTGGGGAGAACCCTGTATTGAATTCTACTGCAAAGGCGCCAGCAGGTTTTCCATGCTGACACTCTGGTACACAGTGGTCCGGCAGCTAAGTTCAAGGTTAAAGGTAACTGCCAGCCGAAGTTTTACAAAGTTTTAGACAGTTTAAGAAGTTTTACACTGTCATATGCAGCGGGCTCAAAGGTAGAAAAACCTGACTGACAGAGATTAGATCTCCTGCAACCAGCCATCCAATATGCAGCAAGCGAGAAGACATGAAACAAAAATATGATCTGCACACTGATCTGTGTGATATAATATGATCACACTGATAGGATCTGTGATTGTTTGGTGCCAGAGACAAAGACTAACACATGCTTCTTGCGGAAGGAAAACTGGTTACCGGCTGTCATCTGGGACTGTCACAGCCGAGTAGCAGAAGCTTGAACTGACAGCTGACTTGTCTTTCCTGCTCTGCGGGTACATAACACAATCCCAACAGGAATCTACAACGCTTCCCCCACCCCCCCCAACAAACTCCTGCACCCTCGTTCCAGTTACACATCATCTGCACTCTCCCCCTATGTTTATACTCACTGGAAGCATGTGTATCAGGATAATGAGGTTAACAAATACAGAAAAAAAATAATATACAGTAAAACCAGCAGTCAAACAGCTGTTTGCACCTCGACCTCCAAAATCCAATCAGAACTTTAGCCCGCAGACACATCACTCTCAGTGTTGTTCTGTCACCCTAACCCATGGGCCCCAGCCCTACTTTCAATCCTTCACCCACCCTCTGTTCAACCAGGTAACCCCTCACATCCAGCGTTATGGTTTGCCTCAAATGCTCCCATCTCAGTGAGCGACTTCTCTTCCTGTTGCCCTGCAGACAGGTGATGAATGGAGTGAGTGCTGAGAGTTTAACCAGAGCAGGTCCTTACCCAATAATAACGCCAGCAACGCCAGCAGCAGCCACTTCTTCACATAGGGGACACACCTGGAGGGGAAAATACATGTCAGCACTCAGCCCTGCTCCATTCTCTAAACACAGCCATACATACCAGCGAGAGCGGGCTGCCCCATGGACGGCGCACCCAGGGTACAGCGAGAGTGGGCTGCCCCACGGAGGTTGTACTAGTTACAGTAATATGGTGAGGGGGAGGTAGACGGGTGACATTGGTTTTGTTAACCAGGTCGAGGCAGGGACTACGCACCTAGAGAGCGTGAAGACGTCAAGCAAGGAGACAGCTGTTGTTAACCGGTACCAGGATGTGCCCAACCACCAGTACATCATGGACAGAGCTTTACCTGAAAGATTTGGTAGCACATTATTAGACGACGTTCAACCCAGACGTTTCTGATCACTGGATGGGGCGATTACCCAGTCTTTCAGACATAAAAGCCCACTGAAATTGTGGAACTGCATCTGGCTAAAGGATTGCTCCCCCTTCCGTGGCTGGGAGAATCTGGGGGGAGTTGATGAGCACGTGAAAGAGGACAGGTTGCAGGGAGATAAAAAGGACAATGACACCAATGAGGCTCATGGACCCAATGGGGTGAATGACCTCCTGTGCCCAAAGTATGGTAAAGTAATGGGAAAGAGATTGCCTCTTCCTGCCTGCCGGGAGCCTTGCCTTTTGGCTGGGCTGTGCTCCCTCATACAGTGGGAGAGATCGTAGTGCAGCTAATACTACCCCATAACCAACATAAGCTGTGTAAAACTTGCCATGAACATATCCACTGTTACATTGCACCCCAATTTCTAATGGTCCTCCTTTGTTGCAACGCAAGTTAGCAGGTCCAAAAGTGGTCCTGTTCTTTCATCTCCCAAGTGCACATGGATAGCAATTCTGCAAGCCTCCCTGAGGAGTTATAATAGGGCTTGATTTGGGTTCAAGTAACTGAGCACTGACGAATGTCAGTCTGTCATCTCCTGGCCCTCCAGTCTGCAAATCCAACTAACCAATCATTTCTGAAGGACTCAGAGGGAACACACTGCAGTGAGGTCACAGCGCCTCCCACCAGCTCAGGTTCCTTCCCGCATTGTCCCAGTAGTCCCAGGCTGCTCTGACAGAATCTGCAAACCCCAGTGGTTTTAGGACAGAGCTCCACTAACAGGGACACCCATTTGTCAGCAGGTCATCAGTTCACTTGGGGAAACTTTGGAAGCTTTGACCCAAAAGGGTTAAGATAAGAAAAGAAAAATTTGCACCTGGAGACAGTACCGAGACCCAGCCCCAGAATCTGGAAACAGGAGAGGTCGCTGCAGGCTGTGCGGAACCTAGAGGGTGGGAAAGAACAGGAAGACGTCACCAAAGCAAACTTACCCTCAAATGGTTTATAACACTCAAGGGACCACTTGGCCCAGAGCCTGTGCTACTGTTCATGAAGCAGCTCAGCAGATAATTAGCCCCTCAAACTGCCCGCTCCGACCCCCAAATGCCCCACAGCCAATCTCCCGCTCTCATCATCACCCAACTCATTCTTCCCCAGAACACCCAATAACCAAACCCCTCCCCAAATAAATCCCCCAGCTCATCTCCCACTCTCCCCCATGACCCCATTCTCTGTAACATCCACAGCCCCTCTCCCGAATCTCACACTCCTCACAGCTTCACAACGCCATCTCACTACCTTGGAGGTCACAGTGGCCACTCAGCAAGGGTTGGCACTTGTTCTAATAACTCTCTGCAAACAAATATCCTCCCAACCCCCTCCTCCAGTCAGAATTTCCCTCAGTTACTACATTACCAAACAGAACAGGATTAGCTTCAGACTCTCGAGCACATTGGAGGATAGCTAATATACCCATTATTTTAAAGAGGTACAAAGAAACCAGGATAGTACAACCGTGCTGGGTACACGTTGGGATTCACCAGCAATAGAGAGCGCCTGGTGAAGACTGATGATCAGACACATGAACACATGAAAAGGAAACAATTCTTAATGAGCCTGCAGGAGAAATTTGAGTATGAAACTTACAGAGTAGACGAGGGGATGTAGGGCATTTGGACATTCAACAAGATTTCACACAAGAGATTGGTTACAAATTAAAACACTTGGGATTGAGGGCAAGTACTGATTAGCAACAGGGAACTGGTTGGCTAACAGGAAATGGAGCAGGAATAAATGAGCCCTTTTTCTCAAATGACAGGTCTCTTATGCACAGATGGATGTTCTCGCTGGGGGAGGAAGGCCGTGCACACAAGACCAATTTTTGGTTTCAGCAAAACTAAAGAGAAATTCAGTCAGAGGATTGAGATGAGAAGCTGTGGGATCTTCTACCACAGAAAGCGTTAAATAGTTTCAAGAAAGAGGCATAGTTTTTAACACTAAAGGAACTGAAGGACATGGGGAGAAAGCTGGAACAAGGGATTGATGTGGTTGATCAACCATGATCATGTGGATTGATGGAGGGTGTGTAAATGGCTAACTCCTACTATTTTCTAAACCTTTATCATTTAACGGTAATTCTGTGAACTCTCCACATGGCCCTCTCTACTCTCGTGTGCCTTCCTGCCATCAAAGGTCCTGTCATCCCCACCCGGGGCAGCTGGACTGGGCCAATCCCCAGGGGAGGGCCTGCAAGCGACGAGTCCGACCTACATCACACAGTAGAAAGCAACGGTCAGCTACAAACAAAAGACTTGCCAATCACCCCATTGAAATCTCACAGCTTCAAATCCCCAGCATCAACACCAGGGACTCGCTGGTCCCCAAAAGCTCAATGTGACCTTAGGGGAACACAAGTAGAGGGCAAAGGTTCAGCCTTTCACATAGGAACCCACCTCAAGACAGGCAGGTAGAATTCAACTCGGAAAAGTTTGAAGTGATTCATTTTGGAAGGTCGAATTTAAAGAAAGAATACAGAGTTAGTGGCAGGACTCCCGGCAGTAAGGAGGTATGGAGGGATCTCCGGGAGCACATCCATAGATCCCTCAAAGTTGCCAAGCAAGTTGATTGGGTTAAAGTGGAGTATGGTGAGTTGGCCTTCATCAGCTGGGGGATCGAGTTCAAGACTTCAACACATAAAACTCTGGCTAGACCACATGGAATATTGTGTTCAGTTCTGGATGTTTCATTATAGAAAGTATGTGGAAACTTTAGTGAAGGTGTAGAGGAGGTTTACCAGGATGCTGCCTAGACCAGAAGGCATGTCTTAGGAAGACACATTGTGCAAGCTGGAGCTTTTCTCTTTCGAGCAAAGGACTTGATAATGGTGAACAAGAGGCATAGATAGAATGGATAGGCAGAAATACTCTCCCAAGGTGGAAATGGCTAATACAAAAGGGGGCATGATTTTAGGGTGATTGAAGGAACGTACAGTGGGGTGTCAGAGGCAAGTCCTTTACACAGAGTGATGGGTGTGTGGAAAGCCCTGCTGGGGGTGGTGCTAGAGTCAGATACACCACGGTTATTTAAAAGACTCTTGACAGGCACATGGATGATAGAAAAAAAAATAGAATTAGGTAGGAGAGACAGGTTAGATCAATCTTAGGTCAGCACAACATTATGTGTCAAAGGGTCTGTAGAGTACTGTACTTTTTAAACCCTGCAACATCTTTCCAATATGTCCAAACTCATCAATACAGCCACACTGTCCAGAATCTCTCGATGAGTCAAGATTCTCAACTTCATTCAGAGAAAAACAGCTGACTTGTTCATCGTTTAGTCCCTCTCTTCCTCTCCAGAGTGCTACTGATATTATGACAGTAGCACGTGCAATAGACAAGATGCTCAGCAGCTGCTCCCAAAGCATCTGGAAGAACTGGAAAATATATCATCTGCAGATGGGGCACCATCACGTCTCCTCCATCTATTACCAACTTCCAATTATCAAATACACGAAGAAACAAACAGTGTACTCGCCAACAAACAAACTGCAAACTTTTAACCCATTTCCTGTGTTAGCTTTCAACCAGAGAAAGACTGCTAAAAGAACTTCGTCGCCAAGGACCTCTGCTGGAGCTGTCAGCAAGCTCTCAACCAACATAGTGATCACAGCTGTCAAAAGGGCTGTGGTGACAAAGCGAAAAAAAACACACTTGTGCTGTTTTTTGGATTACTGGTCATCATTAATATCATCACTGCCATCTCCCTCTGCATTTCACCCTGTGGCTGGATGCACAAATAGGTAAGGTTATTGAAAGTATGATGTGCTTCACACCAGGATTTACAGATCAAGGCATAGAAACAAGGAAAGATTTGTTTATTTAAATTTTTTTATCGTTTTTAAATGAGAGCTGTGTAAACTAGTGGCTGGGACTAGTAGGAGCCGCATGGGGCTCCACACATGGAAGGATTTCAATCCGAAGAAAAGATTCAGACAATTGGATTAACAGGAAGGAGCACTCTGGAAAAGTTAAGAACATTTTCTTCAGAATGAGGTGACCCACTGAAGGTTTACATGATCCATAGGTTATGAAAGAGAAAATGTCTCACTACAAAGTGATCAGCAACCGTAGATCCAAACCTGGAGCTGATATTGTTAATAATTTTAAGTAGACAGATACAAGTGGCAGACAAGAACTGGAGACCTCTGAACTGATTGCTCTCTAGCAGAGTGGGGATGGCTTTCCTCACCCCAGTTAATGGGCTCTAAGAACGGGGTAATTTGTTGTCGAATGGCAGCAACCTGCTAAAACGGTGTGAATTAGCAATAATCAAAGTGGGGGGGGGGGAGAAGACAAACGTTCATGTACAGTGGGTGAAGTATGGGAGGTATCTCTCAAAAGTGATGGTGTTTAATGAAAAGGTGAAGGGCTCAAGCTCGAGAGGGGCATGCCTGTTCACTGCTAACCCTTTGACAGCGTTGTGGCAGGACAGGCAGGGTGTTCACCCACACACTTGGCTTTGTGGTTCAGGTCTGTACTGAAGAATCACGCTCAGCTTTGACACCAAGCAGAGATGTTTATTACCACTTTGCGTCTCTTTATTAAGTTAACAAAGAGCAACTAAAGCCATTATCATTATTCACTTCCCAGATGGGAGACTCAAACATTTTTCTGCATTTACCAGGACAGTTAGTACATGGCTCTTAGGATCAGTAGTTCACTTATGGGAACAGATAGTGACGACACCACAAACAGTGAACAAACTAACACCACAATGTGCCGTAGATCACAGAGACCTGCATCAACATGACCAAACACAGACATAAAGTCAACAAATAACAAAACTGGGTGCCTCTGTGAAAGGGTCCACCAACACGGGAAGATCGGAGCTACACTGTTTAAACGTTTCCCCATCAGGAGCTGAATGGAAAGGTAGTCCACCAGCGGACTACCCCCACCGGCTGACTGAAAGCTTGAAACAACAGATTACTCCTGACGGGCGTAAGCCAGCAACAAAGGATTGGCTGTTCGAGTCCACCCACACTCGGCCTCACCCCACCTCGCAATAGGTCACCTGCCCACACCCTGTCCTAGCAACAGGCTGCCCACCCTAGTTAAAAACAATCACAAATGGCCAAACCCCCTTTGCATCCATTCCACAGTGTGCCCCCTCTGAACATGTAACATCCAATGTACTTCCGGATGGGGACATAGAGGAGTAGGGTGCAGGATAGAGGACAGAGAGATATATAGATTGTTCCATTTACCGAGCTGCTCATCCTCTGAGGAGTAACCAGATGTTGAAGATGTGTAGATATCGGAAGAAGCTGCAGGTTTTGGCAGAATCCCAGCCCTGAAACCATTTGCTCTCTTTACCGTCCCAGTTAGCCCTTCATAATTGTCCTCAAAGGTAGACGTACCTCCAGCTGTTAGAAACATCACACAGGTTACCAAACGAAATCATTTCAGGGAATCACTCACCTCCCAGTCATTACAGCCCAAAGTCAGTAATCTCTCACAATCATAAGCTACTAGAGCCTGTCAGTCCAAGGCCTCCTCTACTAACACAATGAGGCCGCACTCAGGTTGGAGGAGGAACAGCTTAAAGGAAGCCTCCAACCTGATGGCATGAACATGGATTTCTTGAACTTCCAGTAATTGCCCCCACCCTCACCACTCTCATTCCCCTCTCTCACATCTGCTTACCTCTCTCTGGTGCTCTTCCCCCTTCCCTTTCGTCCATGGCCTCTGTCCTCTCCTATCAGATTCCCCCTTCTCCATCCCTTTATCTTTCACCAATGAACTTCACAATTCTTTACTTCACCCCTCCCTCTCCCCCGGTTTCACTTACCACCTCCTAACTTTTACTTCTTCCTCCCCTCCTCCCAGCTTCTTACACTGACTTCTCATCTCTCCCCCCCTCCCCCAGTTCTGATGAAGTGTCTCAGCCCGAAATACTCTTTTTCACAGATGTCGCCTGGCCTGCTAAGTACCTCCAGCATTTTGTGTGTGTGTTACTATCACAGTCTACACATCGTACCCAGTTCTGGACTATTTACTATTGCAGACAATTCTGCTGCCAGTCTTCCCCACAGTGTCATGCAATAATCTCACAGCAGCTGTTACAAGGCAAGGCAATATACTGGTACAGTTCAGTACCTTGTGCAGCAACTGTGGGCGGGGAAGAATCAAATCAGATCAAATCCCTGCATCAGTACGAAGCATGGAGAGGGGAGATGGCCAGTATAAACAGGGTATAGTGGTGAGACAAGGACCGGCAGCAACGGAAGGACTGGATAATGGACAGATGGAACCAGGGAGAGGGGAGGAAGTTGGAGCAAGCTAGGACAGCAATAAACAGAAGCACAAAGGCTGGAATCTGATAAGTAAGGAAGGTGATAATGGGAACCGTTAGGAGAAAGGTGAAGGGCTGATGAACACAACCAGACTGAGGCAAGGAACATGAGCTGGTGAGTGAACAGATGGATTGAAACCAACAAGATCACAAGGAGTGGTGTGAAAATGTGTGATGGGCTAGAAAACCAGGGGACAGAAGCTATGATCTTTGATATACACAAGTGAAACAGAAGGGCATTCAGAACTTTAAACTGCAGCAAAGTCTATAGTTTCTCAGAAGAGGTGGCTGAGGAAAGGCTCTTGGACTTCAAACCCATGGCAGGTATTGGAACTGTTTCCAGGGAGAGAGGGTTGGATGATCAAGGGCCGAAATTTCCGATGAGCAGAGTTGGATGCTGAAGTTACACGAGGAGAACTGTGCAGGTCACAGGCAGGTATGGGAGATACTGCCTAGGACACTGATTCTTCTTCCAAGGACTGAGGGGAAACGGGAAGGGCTGTAGTCAAAGACAGCTCTTTCAAAGTGTGATGGGCCGAAAGGCCTGTTATCATTTTTGCTGGACTGGACTTTGAGAATCAATCGTCAGTCATGTAGCTTCAGCTCACTGAATCTGTACTGACCACCAGTCGACCATTTGTACACTAACTCCACATTCCAATCAACTCCCCCCCCACCCCCAGATTCCACCACTCACCTCCATTCTAGGGATAATTTACAGCAATCAATTCACCCATCAACCCGCATGTCTCTGTGATGTGGGTGGAAATCCCAGAACATCCAGGGGAAACAGATCAGGGACAATGTGCTAACTTCACACAGACACTAGCAGCAGCCAGGCTCTCTAGCTCTTCTCTGCTGGCCTCCCCACTATTTAGTTTCAGGACAAAAGCTGTTGAGTAGCTGTAAAGATTTCCAGGGTGCAAGCGTGTACACAGACCAACAGAGCCCAGCTCCTCATATCACTATCTCCCAAGGACACATACCGACTGGCTCAGGCTCCTGCCAGCTGGAAATGCCGGCAAATTGCTGAGAGTGTGTGGAAGCGTTGCTGACATGACTGGCAAAGCTGCTCTGACTGTTCACTGAACTGTTGGATGTTGAACGCTTGATGCCAGGTGTAGAAGCAAGCCCCGAGCGCTTGCTGTTTGACTTTCTCTTGGATATCCTGCAACGATAAAGGACGTTAATTGAGAATGGAAGCAGAGCAGTAGCGAGAAACACCTACACCCCAGAAAAACAGGATATCGCATCCTGAAATACACCAGCTGTTGTCACAAGGGTAACGAGGCAGTCGCTATGTACACATCTCATGACAGCTGGATAGCAAATAGCCAGTCTGGTTACAGGCTAAGGACAAGTGGCCAAGAACACAGGCTCCGAAATCGGTCAAGGCCACCAGGATTGCTGCTGAGCACTGCTCAGGTGTTTGGGTTTGCACAGCTGGAAGAATCTAGGACTTAGAACACTTATGACGCAAGAGGCCATTCAGCCCATCCCTGCTAGTTAAGTGAAGGGAACCCAGCCACAGATCCACTATCCCAACACCAGGTCTGTCACGCTGCAGGTCACACATCCACAAGGGCATATCAGATTAGATTATGAGGACACGCAGTCCTCTTTTATTGTCATTTAGTAATGCATTCATTAAGAAATGATACAATGTTCTGCCAGAATGATACCACAGAAACACAAGACAAACAAGATTGAGAAACTGACAAAGACCACGTAATTATAACATATAGTTACAACAGTGCAAATTAATACCGTGATTTGATAAGAACAGACCATGGGCACAGTAAAAAAAAAAGTCTCAAAGTCTCTCGAAAGTCCCATCATCTCACGCAGACGGAGAAGGAAGAAAAACACTCTCTGCCGTGAGCTTCCAGCACCACAAACTTGCCGATGCAGCACCCTGGAAGCACCCGACCACAGCCGACTGCTGAGTCCGTCGGAAAACTTCGAGCCTCCGACACCGAGCACATTGAAGCACACTAAGGATTTCTGCCTCCACCGCCCTTTGAGAGGTGTTCACACCACATCACCCTCTGGGGATAAGTGTTCCCCCCTGAACTCCTCTCTAATCCTTCCACCAAGTACCTTGGATCCCTGTTCCTTGTTTTTTTTTAAAAAACCTCATATGCTATAGGAAATAGGTTCTTCCTATGTGCTCTGTCCCCCGGGGCCTCATCATTTTAACACGCCTCAATCCAGTCTCCTCTCATTCTGCATTTCAAAGTAAATTTTCAACCTTTCATTCACAGCTGTAACTTTCCTGTTCTAGCGACATCCTCGTAAATCTCCTCTGCACTCCCTCCAACAAAAAAAAACCTTTCCTTTAATGCGATGGTCACACTTTATGCAATACTCAAGCTATAGAGCAAGTATTATACCCAGTTCCAGTGTAATCTTGTGCACTTCTGCTAACAAAGCATCCTGTGCAGCTTTTGTTCCGCAGACGGACACCCCAAGGTCCCTCCGTTCCTCCCAGTTTTGTACATTCCTTACCTCGTGCACCTCCTTAGTACATTAACTCGTGCTTTGCCAGATCAAATTCCATTTGTCTCTTTCCTGCCCCAATGATCAGAGGGTCTACATCTGCCTGCAGTTCTAAAGCTTTCCTTCTCACCATCAACCACGTGGGCAATTTCTGTGACATCTGAAAACTTCATCACATCCCATGCATTTAGGCCCAAATCATGGAAGTACATTTCACACAGTTAGGGAATGAATCCCAGGCCCTGTGGTGAGTTTGCCCTCCTGAACACCCAAATTTATCCGTTTAGAATCCAATTTGCCTTTCTCACTTGGGTCCTTCAACAAATCCAGGCTCACTGTTTCTAATTAATCTCTCCCTTTTTAAATGAAAAGGCTTCACACTGGCCTTTCGAACATATCCCAATAAATTGTTCATTGCTCAAGGAGGCCATAATCAAGTTAGAAAGCTATAACTTTGTAAAATGCTGGTTTTAAATGTTAGCATTCTCAAACCCTCTAGCACCACTCCTAGATCCAGACTGCATTCAGAATCTCTATACCTACCCTTCAGAACCTCTGCAATCTCCTCCCTCACCTCTTTCAACGTCCTGAATTATTTCATCTGGGCCTGACAATTCATCCACTGTCGAAGCTGAAAAACTCTTTAATACTTTTCAAACATGTGAAAATCTGCAGATGCTGGAAATCCAAAGCAACATACACACACAAAATACTGGAGGAACTCTGCAGGCCAGGAAGTATCTATGGGAAAGAGTAAACAGTCGACGTTTCGGGTCAAGACCCCTGGATCTTGGCCTGAAATGTCAACTATTTACTCTTTTCCATAGAGCTACCTGGTCTGCTGAGCGTCTTAATACATTTAGTCTTTTTACCCCACTCCAGATTTTACACTCATTCACCTCACAACATCAGCATCTTCCTCCTTTCTTGTGAAGCCAGTCACAATCTTCATCGACCTTCCTTGTAACCTCTGGTTTCAAACATGGATTAACTTTAAGTCCTTGATGGCCCTATTAAGTTTAGTTATTTTCTTGCTCTTTATGCACAAAAAAAAACACCTTTGGATTTTCTTTGATTTTATTTGCTAAATAGTTTCATACACTCCCTTTTCTTTCCTAACTTCCCTCCTTTACTGAGCTTTCTGCTGAATCTTGTCAGTGGCCGACAGAAGCTTTCCTCCTCTACTTAACCTACCCTCTATACATCTTTTCCTCAGAGCTCTAGTTTAGCAATTCTCCCTTTTCCTTCATGGGAACAGGTATGCCCTGAACTTTTTGAATCTCTTGAAGCGCCTCCCATTGCTCTGAGACTGATTCACCCTTGGGAAGCTGCTTCCACTCCACTTTTGCTAAATTACTTCTGTTGAATGCAATTGGCTTTGCCTCAAGTAACAGCCCAGTGAAGCTTACAAATGACATAGGAACATAATTTAGGCTTGCTAGAAATGCTCCAAGCCATAACAAATTACTGTGCACTGTTGCAGTGTTTTTTTCAAACTCTTTGCTATCTAGCTTCATGTACTTTTGATTCTGAACCCCTGGTGTTGGCCCTTTCCCCATACACCTCCCTCACCACCACATCCCACTCATCGATTGAACTTGGCTGTTTTCATTAACTGCACTCTGCCTCCATCCCTTTCCTTTCATCTTTTCCGAATATACTCCTGCCAGCTGTTCAGCTGCCTCTCTTACTGCACCTTCCTTCTTTAACATTCAGCGTAGCAGAACAAATCCATTCTCCTTTCAAAGGTAGTTCCCTTCCCACCAATTACCTCCTGTAACTTTATTATTCCCAATCAGGGCCTCACCCTGTCCAGTCATTCATGTACTTCGCATTCACACCCAGTTTATCTTCATCCTTTTCCATAACTAGTCTCAATACAGAAAAATGTCAACATCTCTCTCCCCCCTTCGCCTCCCCCACCACCACTCCACCCACTCCCCAACAATCCTGCCTCCTTCCAAACCTTATTTCCCAGATCTACTGTGCTCTTCTAGACTGAAGAACTCATTTCAGGGACTAAACTAAGGAGACGATCTGGGTCAAGACAAGAAAGATGCCACAGGTCAGTGGATTGAAGTAACATTCCCAATTTAGACTTGCCCACAATTAGCACAATGTTCACCATGAACCAGGCATCTCAAAACTTAGAAGGGCACACTGGTGTCCAATAAGAACACAAGAAACAGGAGCAGGAGTCGGCCATCTGGCCCGTTGAGCCTGCTCCACCATTCAATAAGATCTCGGTTGATCTGACCATGGACTCATCTCCACCAACCTGCCTTTGCCCCATAACCTTTAATTCCCCTACTATGCAAAAATCTATCCAACTCTTGTCTGAAATATATTTACTGAGGTAGCCTCCACTGCTTCACTGGGCAGAGAATTCCACAGATTCACCACCCTCTGGGAAAAGCAGTTCCTCATCTCCATCCTAAATCCACTCCCCCGAATCTTGAGGCTATGTCCCCTAGTTCTAGTCCTACCTACCTGTGGAAGCAACTTTCCTGCCTCTATCTTATCCATCCCTTTCATAATTTTATACATAATTTTATACATTTCTATAAGATCTCCTCTCATTCTTCTGAATTCCAGCGAGTGCAGTCCCAGGTGATTCAATCTCTCCTCATAGTCTAAACCCCTCATCTCCGGAATCAACCTGGTGAATGCCTCCAAAGCCAGTACATCCTTCCTCAAGTATATCAGAAAGAAGGCCGACAGGAACAACACCACAGGAGGGGCATCATTCCAAGTCACACACCTTCCACAGACCACAGGCAACTCATGGCCAGATACAAAAGAAAACACAACAGTGAAAATCTTAACTAAATTGAAGGACACGGCCCCACAACTGTGCAACACAGCCAAGCATTCTACGTCACACCTTAACCCACAGCATCTAGAGGCTCCATGCAGCATTATCACAGACGCCAGCAGACATACATCACTCCATTCCAAGGAGCAATAAACAGTACCGTTACCACTGTAACCACACCTGCAGAAAGAACTGCTCACTGAACCAACTGGCACAGTTCAATACCAGGGACAGGTTGCTGTGCAGTGACCCACAAGTCCCAAAATTTACAAGAAGTTTAGCACCCCAGTGTGCCATGAGAGAACAAACACTCTGCAAATAGGTGATTGTGAGAGCAGAACAAAGGGGAGAAGTAAATTTGGTTATGTTTCCTTCTCTAATCTCCCTGTGGTTTTTGACCATCCACAAAGCTGCAATGTTCACAACACAATCATAAGTATAGGCTCCAATATCAGATAATATTGAGTTGCAAGGCTTCAGAGAGAACGCTTCACTACATAAACAAAGTATGGAACTATACAGTCCTTGTGTCTGAGGGAACTTGTTTACTTACATACAGCATTGCATGTCTTTGTACAACAGCAGCACAGGTGGACATTTGAAATCTGCATTTTCCCACCTGACAGGTAACACCTTTGTGAACATGTAATCACACTGGAACTGTCTGCCCTCTTGAAAGCTCACAGTAAGTGATTACCACATAGAATGCACGTCACAATTATGAATCTATACGTATTAAAATTCAAAGTAAATTTAACCATTTAAAATGTCACCATATACAACCTTGAGTTTCATTTTCTTGTGGACATACTCAATAAATCTATAGACTATAACCATAACAGGATCAATGAAAGACTACCCAACTAGGGCGTTCAACCACAGTACAAAAGACAACAAACTATGCAAATACAAAAGGAAGAATTAATAATAATAACAAAATAAGCAATAAATATCGAGAACATGAGATGAAGAGTCCTTGCAAGTGAGTCCACTGGTTGTGGGAACATCTCAATGATAGGGCAAGTGAAGTTATCCCCTTTGCTTCAAAACCCTGAGGGGTAATAACTGTTCCTGAGCCTGGTGGTTTGAGCCTGGAGATTCTTGTACCTTCTATGAGGGCAGCAACAAGAGGAGAGCACGCCCTTGGTGATGGTGGTACGGGTCCCTGATGACAACAGCTTTCCTGCAACAGCGTTTCATGTAGGTGGGCTGAATGGTTGGGAAGGCTTTACCCATGATGGACTGGGCTGTATCACTACTTGTTGCCAGATTTTCCCAGTTCTTCACTTCATCGCCTCCCCCTCTCCTGGTTTCACCTATCACCTGCCACCTTGTACTTCTTCCTCCCCCACTTCCTTTCTGGTGCCGATCAAAGGTCTCGGCCTGAAATGTTCATTATTTACTCTTTTCCATAGATGGCTCCTGGCCTGCCAAGTTCCTCCAGTGTCTGTGTGCGCGTGCATCTGTGTGTGTGCACAACTGTGAATGTGTTGCTTTGGCCTACATCAATTCTTCCCTTCCTGGGGGAAGATCCTTGAGAAATTCATGTTCAACCAACTCAAAAACTTTCTGAATGGGAACAATACTCTAGAAAAGTGTCAGGTCAGGTTTAGAGCAATCCACAGCACGGAGCTAGCCCTCAGCAAAATTGTCAGTGACCTCAGGCCCAGCACTGCTGCCAGAGTCTCAATTCCAATTCTTCTAGATCCAAGCGCTGCCTTTAACACAACTGACCACAACACTTCCCAGATTGTCTTGAGAACTGGATTGACCTCTCTGGTAGTGCCCTTAATTGGTTTCATTCATATACCTTGTTGAGAACTTTTTTGTCCATCTTGGAGAGTAAACTTCTAGGTGAGATGATGTACCTTCTGGTGTTGCACAGGGAAGCTGTCTCTTCTCCTTATACATTCTCCTTAATGTCCCCTTAGGAGACATCATTAGAGAGCATAAACTTGCTTTACAGTCATCCAGATGACACATTTAACTGCACAGCTCTGTTAAGCCTGATGATGATAACACCTTTTCTTATCTGACTTCTGGTACGGCTCCAATAATTTCATAAAACTAAATAAAGATTAAACTGAAATACTTCAGGTCGGTTCCAAAGGCAAAAGAGATAAACTTGGGAACTTGGCTCTCCTTGTAAAATCAGAAGTAACGAGCCTGCGTGTTATCCTTGATTCAGATTTGAATTTTAAATCCCACATAAAGAAAGTAACCAGAGCAGCATTTCCACACTCAAGAAATATTGCAAAAGGAAGTCCGTTTCTGTCAGATAATGATACTGAAAACTAACTTATGTCTTTATATCAAATAGATTAGATTACTGCAGTGCATTTTGTACTGATCTCCCAAAGCCATCTTTCAGAATGCTACTGCTAGACTTTTAATTGAAACCAGGATGGGGGAACATACCATTCCCATACTCTGCAATGGCTTCCTGCTTCTTTTAGAATTGATTTTAAAAGTTCTCTTACTTGTTTTTAAAGTTTCTTAATGGCCTAGGACCAGAATACAGCACAGGATCATTTTTGTCTTATAATCCTGCTCGAGCTTTCAAGTCTTCTTCCGCCCGTCTCTTAAATTTAAGCAATCTCCCTCAAAAGGTAATTGGCAAGTCAGGTTTTTGAACTACGCTCCTAAACTCTAGGATTCAATAGCTAAAACTGTACAGGGTATAGACTCAGTTGACAGTTTCAAACGCCAGTTCAAAACCTGTTTAACTTTGCTTTCAAACAATGTCTTTCTCTCTTATTTTCATGTTTATTTTTTAAATTTATTTTCATATTTGTACTTTCATACCATTGTAAAGCAACTTGAACTAGATCATCTGTACAAAAATATTTAAAATTATATTATCTGCATCAGAACTGATCACTTCTCTATTACAAGTCATCACCTGTAACATTGGTTCCATGTAGTGATTAGACCATAAGACATCGTGATGCTCGACCAGCTGATCTATCATCTCTTCCTCCACCCTCTCTCCCTTCCCTATCTCATAGCTTTGATGTTTCTTTGTTCAATCGTTCTCATGAACTTATTAACTTCAACAACACTGCATTCTCACAGTGATCCTAGCCCCAATCTGTCAAAGATGTACCCTATATCCTATCCATCCTTGATCCGAGTTCCCACTCTGGAAGCAAGAGCTGCTGGGACTTGCTTCTGGGCTTCTGTCCATGAACTGGAGGAAGGGGATGTGGCAGTGGGGTGAGGTCGAAGATGCACACTTGATACACGGTTTGATGCGCCGCCTCCCCTGACTGAGGTACAGAGAGAGGCCCAGGGGACTGAGGTACAGAGGCCCGGGGGACCACTTGTACTGATAGCAGGAACTGTGGCTTAGAGAAGGAGACAGGGACCCACCTGACAGGACTCTCCCTGTAGGATGGTGCACCAACGGTGACAGAGCCCCCACTGCTGCTTGAAGCATCGTCATCATCCTGGTAGTAACCGGTTGTGGCAAGGCGTATGCTGCGACGAGACATCCTCGCCGGAGCGCGACCCGGATTCCGATCCGAGCAGTGCGAGCTGCTGACGCTAACTGAAAGAAAAGAGAAACAGTGTAATTATCCAGCAGGAGAAGGACTGAAACATGGGACAGTTCTGCCACCATATTCGCTAGCTGGGCTGGGGGTAGCTTCTCATACAGAGGAACATCGAACATAGAAATCTACAGCACATTACAGGCCCTTCAGCCCACAATGTTGTGCTAACCATGTAACCTAGTCTAGAAACTGTCTAGAATTTCCCTACTGCATAGCCCTCTGTTTTTCTAAGCTCCATATACCTATCTAAGAGTCTCTTAAAAGACCCAATTGTATCTGCCTCTACTATCGTTACTGGTAGTGCATTCCATGCACCCACCACTCTATGTAGAAAAAATTACTCTGACATCCCCTTGTACCTACTTCCAAGCACCTTAAAACTATGTCCCTTTTTGTTAGCCCTGGGAAAAAGCCTCTGGCTATCTACACGATCAATGCCCCTCATCATCTTATACACCTCTATCAGGTCACCTCTCACCCTCCGTTGCGCCAAGGAGAAAAGGCCAAGTTCACTCAACCTATTCTCATAAGGCACGCCCTCCAATCCAGGCAACATCCTTGTAAATCTCCTCTGCATTCTCTCTATAGAATCCACATCCTTCCTGTAGTGAGGTGACCAGAACTGAACACGATACTCCAAGTGGGGTCTAACTAAGGTCTTATATAGCTTTACCATTACTTCATGGCTCTTGAAATCAATCCTACAGCTGATGAGGCCATCACAACATACACCTTAACAACACTTCCAACCTGCGCAGCAGCTTTGAGTGTCTTATGGACATGGACCCCAAGATCTCGCTGATCCTCCACACTGCCAGGAGTTTTACCATTAACATTATGCTGTGTCTTCAAATTTGACGTTGAGCTCCATCTGCCACTTCTCAGCCCAGTTCTGCATCCTATTGATGTCACGCTGTAACCACTGACAATCCTCCAGACTATCCACAACACTCCCAACTCCTGTGTTATCAGCAAACTTACTAAGCCACCCTTCTTCTTCCTCATCCAGGTCATTTATAAAAATCTCAAGGTGGGGGGGTCTCAGAAGAGATCTGGGAAGCGTGTGGGAGCCACTCACGTTCCTGCTAGGATTGGTGGGGGGGGGCGCATAGACCAGAACCTGTGACCTGAGGAGCCCGAGTAGGGCCCTATGAAGGACAGCCCCACATGCTGCTAGGTGTGTGCGCTGGGGGCCATGCTGTCATCCCACATGGGCTCCCAGCATTAATCATGTACCTCCGTGCATTGCCGCTCACAGCTCCTGCTGGTACTGGGCATCGTGGGTTCAATCCTCACCATCTCACTCCCACACTCCACTGAGTGGTTTCAACAGCACGAAGAGGAAACGGGGTTCAGGCCTGTCCTTGCTGGGAGTAAGACCCCCATGCCTTAGCCCAGCAGCAGCCACTGGCATTGTGCTCATTGTGAACAGCTCAGTGATCACTATCCATCACAAAGCCATGATCCTTCACAAATACCTCAATTTCACTTCCACTCTGCTTCCTGCACGGTCTCCATCCTAATCTGCACTTCCACTAGCTGTCATACCTGCTCTGATGGCAGATTCTACAGTGCCTCAAGTTGTCTACTTCTTCCTAAACTTTGGCTTCCTCTCCTCCACAGCTGACTCAACTCTTGACCACATCTCAACCATTTTCCACACCTCTACTCTCAATGCTCTCCTCCGACCTGCCCAGTATATTCACCACCTCCCTTTTTCAGGTCAGACTCTCAAAACCTACATGCTTTTAAGCTTTTCAACCAGAGGCCGCCAGCCCCAACGAGAACACTACTTCCACTCAAAGCACCAGCTTATACAACAGGTAGTAGATAAAATCTGAAACACCACCAGCCACAGCTTGCGTGACAACAAAGCAACCCACAAAACTACTGTTCACAGGCATTTACACTGCAGAACTTCTTTTCAGAAAACCATTCTCCACCTCCTGCTTTCTTTGTCTGGATGACAGGTCTGAGTATTTTACATGGGGCCCATTATCAAAAAACAGGCAATTTCTGCTGGGATGGGAGTGCACCCACAGATACGAAACCTCCAGATACCGTGTCTGATAGGTGAAAAGTTAGTTAGCAATGCCCAGCGTCACAGCCACTGACTGCCTGCTTCTGGAAAGGGTGATCCAGTTCACTAACCACCCTACCCCCCGACTGGCTAGCAATACATTACACTTCCAGTATTTCTCTAGTTTGTTTGCAAGGTTCGCTGGATCTGTTCCCAGATCCACTGGAAAGAAAATCTTACTGAAAATAAAAAACTGTGGGTGTCTCCAATCACATTAATAACCCTGTGCCCTCAAGGTACTGGTCCTTCTGCCACCAATTTCTCCTCCCGTACTTTATGTAAAATCATGAAGGGTTTACACATGCCTGCCCCTGGCCTGCTCCACAAGAGTTCAGGTTCACTCATTTCCAAAACCCTTCACCTCCATTTTGTCTCTGCTCTCTCTCTCTCTCTCATTGACCTCCTGACGACAAGGTGTCCTGAATGGGACACAACGCCCCAGATGGTCCCAGCAGGAATTTTACAACCCACTTGCTTCAGATCCGATACGCATTTTTTAAAAAAAAACACTTCCTCAACAGTCTAACCACCTCTGTGATCTGTGCCTGCGCGCCTGCGTTGACAGCCACATTTTCATCAACTTCCCCCAGATTCTACCACTCACAGTGGGGGCAATTTACACTGGCCAGACAACCTACCAACCCACACGTTAGAAAACTGGAGCACCCAAATGAAACCCACATGGTCACGGTCACAGAGAGAACGTACAAACTCCATACTGACTGCACTGGAGGGCAGGATGGAACTCAGGCCTCTGGCACTGCGACACTGCGGCTCTATCAGTCGTTCCTCTTGTCACTCGGGCTTCCATATTACTGATAAGAACTAAAGACATTTCAAACATTTTGCAAAACCTTTTAGTTATTTTGGAATAAATAAAAGCAAATCTGCTGTTCAAGTACAAGAATGCACTTAACAAATCTGTGCAGTGCCTCTTGGTAGATAAGATCAGGTGAGGGGGAAGGTGTGGGGACGAAGTAAAAAGCTGGGAGGTGATAGGTGGAAGAGCTGAAGGATGGAAGAAGGAGGAATCTAATAGGGGAGGACAATGGACCAATGACAATAAAGGAAGGGGGGGGCGATGGGCAGGTGAACAGAAGGGATGAGAGGGTAACCGGAATGGAAAATGAGAGAAGGGGAGAAGGGGAATGGCAAATAGTTAGAGATATTGAGGTTCATGCCACCAGGTTGGAGGCCACCAATTCAGAATATGAAGTGTTGCTCTTCCAACCCAAGTTTGGCCTCATCATGGCAATAGAGAAGGCGATGGACCAACATGTCAGAATAGGACATCTCGCCTATCACCTGCCAGCTTGTACTCCTTTTCCTCCGTTAACCTTTTCCTGACTTCTGCCCCCCACCTTTCCAGTCTTGCTCAAGGGTTTTGGCCTGAATCGCCGACTGTCTATTCCTCTCCATGGATGTGGCCTGACCTGCTGGGACCCTCTAGCATTTTGTGTGTACTGCTGAAGATTTCCATCATATGTAGAATCTCTTCTAGTGCTAGTGTCTCTCTTGTTACTCCTTTTACATCCAAGATGATGTTAATTTACTTCCATATTGTTTCCAAAAGTTTTCCCCCAGGATCATAAATGAATACCATGGCCTCTCACTGTCTTTTCTTAAATGAGGTTCCAATAAGTGCAAACTCTTTGGGTCCCCGGCACCATCCTTGTATCCAAAAGAAGCTTGGAAGATGTGGGTGATTTCCACTCTTATTGCCCGCAGCAGTTGTCCACCAATCCAGGTGGGACGATATCTGCTTTGTCACCACATCAAGTACAGATCTCCATTTCTGGCGCCCAGCTGGCTGCATCATTGTCATCCCTTGTACCGTCAATTTTCCTTTAAAGGTCCTCAGCATTCTGAAATTCAACCTCCCATCCTCTCTATTATTTTCCTTCTAACATCGTCTGAGTGCTTAAACCCTCATTCCCTCCTTTATTATCCAGCTTAACTCTGTTATGTTCTGTTTCTGCTCTCCCCTTTCTCACTGCCTCTTTTTCTCTCCCCCCACTGCACCCTTTTTCAACCTCCCCCCTCACTGCTTTCTTTCTCCCACCTCACTCTCCACCTCTCCCCTTCCCTTTTCTCTCCATCTTTCATTCTGTCTTCTCCCTTTCTGTCTCTCTTTCCCACCCCCTCCCTCTCTCTCCATGGTGATACATAGTGCATTATCACACTAAAGAAAGGCAAAATCCCATTTCCAGGCACAATATACCAGGCCTCCAGCCTCTTCAATTTGCTGGCACACACTTTCATACAGATCATTCAACACTGTTTCCGTACTTAACGAAACCTTTGAATACGGTAATTGTTATTTTCAAGATGCTCTCTCATCACACATTCTCTACTTAAACCACTAAATTCCCAAGATTGAGTCCAGCAATTCCTTCAGCTTGGAAGAACCACAATCTCTTGTGCGCATGTCAGCAATTCTTCCCTTAATGCAATTGGTCAAATTATGGCAAACTCACTCACAGTCAGAGATCCTCAGTACTGAATCAGTAAAGATTAAGATTACTGAGAGACAGGATTTCCTCTGGTCTTTGGTAGCGTGTGTTGGGTAATCTGTACAGTTTGTTCCATCACATCTGGTTCCACCCATAGTCTGACAATTTACCTGAGGTAACAATGGAAATGCAAATTGGGAGCCACATCTGACATCACAATTGCAGTGACAGAAGTCAGCTCAACTGAAGTTCCTTATGCTGCATTGAAAAAAAACAACCTCAGTGCAGCCACTAGAAATGCTTGTTCAAGACAGGAGGTGTGTCAGAGGACTAGAATACAGAAATCAAGGATATAATGCTGAGGCTTTATAAGGCATTGGTCAGACCGCACGGAGTAGTGCAGAGCAATGTTGCACCCCCTCATCTGGGAAAAGGCATGCTGGCACTGGAAAAGTTCCAGAGGGGGTTCACGAGAATGATGGGTTGACGTACGAGGAGCATTTGCTGGCTCTGGGCCTTGACTCGCCGGACATCAGAAGATTCAGAGGGGATCTCACTGAAACCTATTGAATACTGAAAGGCCTGGATAGGGTGGACGTGGAGAGGATGTTCGTGGGGTAGTCTAGGACCAGGGGGCACAGCCTCAGAATGCAGAATATCCCTTTAAAACAGAGATGGAGAGAAATTTCTTTAGCCAGAATCTGTGGAATTCATTGCCAGACAGCTGTAGATGCTAAGGCAGGGGCATTTTTAAAACTGAGGCTGATTAGTAATGGCAAAGGTTATGGGGAGAAAGCGGAAGAATGGAGTTGAGAGGGATAATAAATCAGCCATGATTGAATCTACTTCGCCTTTCAACGGGCCAAATGGCCCAATCCTGCTCCTATGACCTATTGTCAATGCTCCTACACTCTTAGCACCAAGAATTAACTAACTACGGTGTAGAAGTCTAATCAGCTCTTCATAACATGAATACATGAATCTACTCTCCTTGAAAGACTGTATTCCATCATAGATTTAAACAGCATGGAAATAAGCTCCTTTCCTCCAACATGTTCATATTCACCAAGTTGCCTACTTAGCTAGTCGCATTTGCCTATGTCGGCACACATCCTCCTACAGCTTTACAATCTATGAACCTGCCCATTGTCTCTTAAACGTTGCAGCTGTTCCCACTTCAACCACTTCCTCTGGCAACTTGTTCCATATAATCACCACTCTGTGGAAAATACTCAGGAGGAGTTTAGGAGGATTAATGGCGACTCCTCTGCTTGCATCTTTGGAAACAGCTCTATTTCCATCTTTAATATCCCTATTTTTCCCTTTCAGGGTTCTTTTGAAGGCCCTGACCTGGAGTTACATGCTGCCATGATCTCCTGGTTCTGGAGTCGGGCCGATCGAAGGTCGGCGTCAAGGCAGGAGATCGGTGTGTCATCAGGGGAGTCCGGAGATCTATGGCTGTGTGCCCAGAGAACTGAGATCTTTGGGCACAGAGCTCGGAAAAAGCGACACAATGGACTTCTAACGTTGTAAACCAGCAAGTCGTTTGCTATGTCTCCCCCCTCGCTGTGAAACTGAGCCACCTCTTTCTCCCTTATTGGGGGAGGGGGGGCCGTATGTCGAATACCAGATGAACAAGTAGTCTTTGGGGTAATGCAACTCTATGTCTTTGATGTTGCTTTGCTCGCACTTGAGTGCTTGGTAGCAGGAGCCAATGCTTTTTTTTGCCGGTGGGGGGAGGGGAGATCGTTGCTTGCTGCCGCCTATGCGTGGGAGGGAGGGGAGCTGGGGGGGTACTTTGGGGTTCTAACATTTAACTGTCATTGATTCTTTGGGGGTATTCCTATTTTCGTGGATGGTTGCAAAGACAAAGCATGTCAGGATTATATTGTATACATTTCTCTGACATTAAATGCACCTTTGAAACCTTTGAAAGTTTGGTCTCACCAAAATCTTGTACAGCTTCAGCATGATGCCTCCACTCCTGAGCAATAAAGGTAAACGTGCCACATGTCATTCCAGGACGAAGGAGATGTCCTCCTTTTTTAAAGAAAGGGGCTTCCTTTCCTCCACCATCAACTCTGCTCTCAAACTCATCTCTCCCACTTCACGCGCATCCGCTCTCACCCCATCCTCCCGCCACCCCACTAGGAATAGGGTTCCCCCTGGTCCTCACCTACCACCCCACGAGCCTCCAGGTCCGACATATAATTCTCCGTAACTTCTGCCGCCTCCAACGGGATCCCACCACTAAGCACACCTTTCCCTCCCCCACCCCTACTTTCCGCAGGGATCGCTCCCTATGTGACTCCCTTGTCCATTCGTTTCCACCCCCCCCCCCATCCCTTCCCACTGATCTCCCTCCCGGCACTTATCCTTGTAAGCGGAACAAGTGCTACACATGCCCTTACACTTCCTCCCTCACCACCATTCAGGGCCCCAGACAGTCCTTCCAGGTGAGGCGACACTTCACCTGTGAGTCGGCTGGGGTGATATACTGCGTCTAGTGCTCCCAGTGTGGCATACTATAAATTGGCGAGACCCGAGGCAGACTGGGAGACCGTTTCACTGAACACCTATGCTCTGTCCGCCAGAGAAAGCAGGATCTCCCAGTGGCCACACATTTTAATTCCACGTCCCATTCCCATTCTGATATGTCTATCCATGGCCTCCTCTACTATCAAGATGAAGCCACACTCAGGTTGGAGGAACACCACTTTATATTCCATCTGGGTAGCCTCCAACGTGATGGCATGAACATTGACTTCTCAAACTTCTGCTAATGCATCCGTTATTTATTTATATACACACATTCTTTTTCTCTCTCTCCTTTTTTTCCCTCTGTCCCTCTCACTATACCCCTTGCCCATCCTCTGGGCTTCCCCCCCTCCCCCTTTCCTTCTCCCTAGGACTCCTGTCCCATGATCCTCTCATATCCCTTTGCCAATCACCTGTCCAGCTCTTGGCTCCATCCCTCCCCCTCTTGTCTTCCCCTATCATTTTGGATCTCCTCCTCCCCCTCCCCCTCTCAAATCTCTTACTATCTATTCTTTCAGTTCGTCCTGATGAAGGGTCTCGGCTGGAAGCGTCGACTGTACCTCTTCCCGTAGATGCTGCCTGGCCTGTTGCGTTCACCAGCAACTTTTATGTGTGTTGTTTGAAATCCCAGCATCTGCAGATTTCCTTGTGTTTGCCACATGCCTTCTCCACTCTTTCTACTTGTGTCACCACTGTAAGGAAACTTATGTATTTGTACCCCTGGGTCTCTCTATTTACAATATTCCCGAGCCTTGGTTTAACTTCTCAAAGTACATCTCTCCACACTGTCTGCGTTAAATTCCACCCACTTTCCCAGTTGATCTAGTTCCTGTTGTACCTTAGACGACTTTCTTTACTCTCCACCACACCACCCCCAATGTCATCCACAGATTTAACAGTCATAGAAAACTACAGCACAAACAGGCCGTTCGGCCCAGCCAAGCAATGCCAAACAATTTAAACATCCTAGTCCCATCGCCCTTCATACCACTCCCATCCAAACCTCTCTTAAAAACGTTGAAATCAAAATCGCATGCACCACTTGCACTGCCAGCTCGTTCCACACTCACCATGCTCTGAGTGACCCTCATGTTCCCCCAAAACATTTCACCTTTCACCCTTAACCCATTACCTCTAGTTACCTCACCCATGCTCAGTGGAAAAAGCTTGCCTGCATTTACCCTATCTACACCTGTCACAATTTTGTGTACCTCTGTCAAATCTACCCTCAATCTTCTACATTGCAGGGAATAAAGTTCTAACCTATTCAATCTTTCCTTATAACTCAGGTCCTCTATTCTCAGCAACATGTAAATTTTCTCTACACTCTTCAACCTTATTTACATCTTTCCTGTTGGTAGGTGAGCAAAACTGCACACAATACTCCAAATTAGATCTCACCAACATCTTATACAACTTCCACACAACATCCCTAAGTACTCAATACTTTGACCTATGAAGGCTAATGTGCCAAAAGCTTTCTTTATAACCCTATCTATCTGTGAAGCCACTTTCAATGAATTATGGACCTGCATCCCTTTGTTTTATCCCACTCCTCAGTGCCCTTCCGCTCACTGTGTAAGACCTACTCTGGCTGGTCTCCCAACGTGCATTTCTTATACTCAAGCATCTCATTTGTTCCTACCTACTATAAACCTCCATATTTTTCTTAACTGGGGCCTCAATAACTCTTGAACACGAAGGTTCCCTAAACCTGTTATCCTTCTCTTTTATTCTGACAGGCACACATAAGCTTTGTACTCTCAACATTTCACCTTTGAAGGCTAGCCAGATCCTTTCTGATACCATCAGAGTTGGCCTTTCTCCAATTTAGAATCTCAACCCGCAGTCCGGACCCATCCGTTTTGCATATTTACTTTGAAACTAATGGCATTATGATCAGTAGATGCAAACTGCTCCCCAACGGAAACTTCTGTCAACTGCCCTGTCTCACTCCCTAACAGCAGATCAAGTATCGCGCACTCTCTCATTGGGACTTCTACATACTGACCAAGGAAACTTTCCTGAACACATTTGACAAACTCTATCCCATCTAGTGTTTTTACAGAATGGTATTCCCAGTCAATTTGTGGCAAATTAAAATCACTTACTTTAACAACCTCATGTTTCTTGCAGCAGTCTGCGATCTCTCTACAAGTGTGTTCCTCTAAATCCTGCAGACTGTTGAGTGGTCCACAATATAGCCCAATTAACATGAACATACCTTTCCTATTTTATTCTGAGAGGCACACATAAGCTTCGTACTCTCAACATTTCACTTTTGAAGGCCTCCCACTTACTAAGTACACCTTAGCCAGAAAACAGTCTGTCCCAATCCACACGAGCCAGATCCTTTCTAATACCATCAGAATTGGGCAAAAAGCATTATCAGGGATGCATCTCACCCTAAGCATGGACTTTATACTCTCCTTCCATCCGGTAGGCGCTACAGGAGCCTCCGCTCCCGCACCAGCAGGCACAGGAAGAGCTTCTTCCCTGAGGTTGTGACACTGCTGAACCTCACATCACAGAGCTAAGCAGTATTGCATCCGTACTGTACTGTCCCAGTACTTCTATATTTGTGTGCTGTAACACTTTTTTTATTCACAGTTATTTTGTAAATAACACTTCTTTGCATTTCTGGTCAGATGCTAAAAGCATTTCACTGGTTTTGTATCTGTACTCGGCACAATGGCAATAAAGTTGAATCTAATCTAATACTCAGTTCCACCCATAAAACTTCACTAATGAGTCCTGACTGAGTACTGCCATGACATTTTCCCTGACCAGTAAGGCCACTACCCCCACCATCATGTCTAAAACAACAGAAACTCGGAATACTGAGCTGCCAGTCCTGCCCCTGCTGCAAACTTACTGATAAAGGCACCCACTTTCACATCCAATATTTGTTATACAAACAAGCAACAGGGGATAAAACTTATCCCTACTTATCATCAACCTTGTTAAACTCTAATGCCTTTGGTAAAGTCACATTTTCCCCCAAAGTCATTTCACCCCAGGTTTTTTCTTTAACAGCTTTCCTCCCCACGACATGTAATCCAAGTCACCCGGTACCCCCTCATGCATTCAAAGGACAAGAGAAGTTTGCTACATGACACCATCCCAGCACCAGGTGAGCATGGTTACAAAGCTCCTGCAGCTTCAGCAACCTTACATGGTGACTACTGATGGTTAGAACGTGGGTGTGGTGAGGACCTGCAAGTACCTGGGGGTGCCACTGGATGACAGACTTGAATGGAGCACCAACTCGCAGACTGTGTACAAGGACCGGAGTCGCTTCTACTTCCTGAGGGGACTGAGGTCCTTTGGAGAATGCAGGCCTCTCCGTCACATGTTCTACCAGTCTGTTGTCGCCAGTACAATCTTCTCTGCGGCGGTGTGCTGAGGCAATGGTATCAACATGGGTGATGCCAACAGGCTCAATAAACTGATTAGAAAGGCTGACTCTGTTATAGGAGTCAAAATGGACACACTGGAGGCTGTTGTAGAACAAAGGACCCTCTGGAAAATCCTGGCAATGTTTCTCACCCCCTGCATGTCACATTCGGCTGAACAGAGGAGCACTTTTAATAATAGACCAAGACAAGTATGCTGCTCCAAAGAGCGCAATATGAGGTCATTCTTACCCTCAGCCATGAGGCTCTACGATGAGTCAACTTATAGCTGGGAAAGTGATTCCCCCAACCCCCTCCCCTTCCCCGTTAGATTGTTTGAGGTAACTTATTTTTTCTTTCTTACTTCTCTTCTAATCCTTGTATATTTGTGCACTTGTACTGCTACCGTGACACTGTAATTTCCTTCAGGATCAATAAAGTATCTACCTATCCTAACAGCCAAAACACTACAAACCAACAAACGCAATTCGTCATGGTCACACCAGGACTGAGATACTGAAACCAGTTCACTCAAAGTGAGACAAGTGGACAGGGTGCTAGAATCTGGTACTAATACAGGGTCATAAACAGAGAGCGAAGGCTTCAGATTGCTTTTACGGAACAGTAGCAGACATGACGGGCCAAGTGGCCTCCCCCTGAATTAAATACCAGGCAGCCGGGGAAGAATTGGGCACATGGACACCGAGTAAATCTGCAGATGCTGGAAATCCAAACCAACACACGAAACGCTGGAGGAACTCAGGTCGGGCAAGAGGAAACTTCAACGTTTCGGGCCGAGACCTTTCATCAGGGCTGGGGAACTGGGGACATATTGTTCTCCGGTGATCCAAAGTTAAAGTCCCAGAAAGGGAACAGAAAATCCTCTCATCTGTAATGCATCTTAATCTTTTTAGTACTGTCTAATATTAGCATCTCCTATGACACCTCCATGCACTTAGTGGTCAAGTGCCCAGATCGGATGGGGTTCTCGTTTGTTCCCAGCGAAGGCGGAGTGCCACCGATCCCCACCCACAGAAACCCCAGGATAAGCGGTCACCTGTCCGGAGCCTCCTCGGTCACGTTGCCCGCATCAGGAGCCGCCCGCCGGCCAGCCGAAAGCCCCTCCGGGGAAGGCAGGAGCCCAGAAGGTGCGCCCAACGGAAATGAGATGCAAACCTTCCCTAGCAGCACCGAGATAACGGGTTCTCACGGCAGGCCTTCTCGGGGCCCGGCAGCGCAGCGCAGCCGCTTCAGGCACGTACGGACCGGGCTGCAGGACTCCTCATCACGGCCGAACTCGCCGACGCCGGAATAATAGCCGCCGCCCGCCGCCCCAGGTGAGCCTCAGCCCCGCCGCAACGCTTCAACTGCGACGCTGCCCTCCCTCCAATCAGACGTCGTTCACCGCTTAACGGCTGGCCGGGTCGCCGCGTCTATTGGTCAAGCGTCCGTCAATCAAAAACGTCTTTTTTCTCTCATTGGCTGCCGTATTCAAAAGCAACATTTTCCACTGTGTGTTATCACAACGGTTCGGCTGGCTGCGAATTAAAGACACAGGCACACAGGGACTCGTGGAAAAACTCTCGGCTGGCAGGACTTCAGTCGGGGGGAAAGAGTTATTGGACAAGAATGAAAAGCACAAATTTGCCTAAACTTTCCAATTATGCTGCAGGGTGATAACATTCATCTACTATCAATAAACTTTTTGACCCATTTGCTCTTTCAAAGGGCAACATTCCCTTTGCCCAAATTCCCTTCAAATCCACCCCTTTCAATTATAAACCAATTCCCTTCTAGATCTGCATCCAATAGCCCACCAAGCTGGCTGTTTTAAGTGCTTGCCAATCCTATAAGACATGTTTCAAAGTAGATTTATTATCAAAGTATGTATGCAGTATACAGCCCTGAAATTCTCCTTCTTGTTTCTGTATTTTGTTATCTAGCCACTTTAACTCAATACCTCTGACTATCAAAACCTCAGTCACTGCAAATAACTTCTCTTTATTTAAACCCTTCGCAATTTTAATGAAGGGTCTCAGCCTGAAACGTCGACTATACTTTTTTCCATAGATGGTGCCTAGAGTTCCTCCAGCATTTTGTGTCTGTTGCTTGGATTTCCAGCATCTGCAGATTTTCTCTTATTCAGTTTTGATATCTGCTCTGTTCCAAAGAAACATTCTCACCTTCCCTTGCCCAACCATGTACTAATTCGTCATTTCTGGAACGTCCCAGTAAATCCCTTTGCGCCCCCTCCAAAACCTTACCATCCTTCAGAACCTTGGGGAGCCCAGGACTGGAACAGAACACAACACAGGATTCAAATGATATTTCATAGATGTTTACTGTAACTTCCTGGTTCTGTGCCCAGAGGTCTGGTATGCTGCATTGTTTATAAAATAATTTGTTGCCTACCCAGCTCACTTTTAATTTTTTTTCCCCTCTTGGAGCATCTTTGATGTCTAAATGTCAAGCCTGACATTGAGCTAGCCACATCCAGGCATCACAAGCAAAACGAATCAGTTGGTAACACAGGAAGTGCAACGGCAGGCGATAAGTGTGAGGTGATGTGTTTTGGAAGGACTAGTAAGTTAGGATATACAGAATGAATGATACAACCCTAGAGGGTATTGAGGAACAAAGGGACCTCTATAAGTCCCTGGAACTGGAACTAGAATTGAACCTGGTTCATTATTGTCACATGTAACAAGACACAGTGAAAAGATTGTCTTGTGTTCTGTTCGTACAGATCAGATCATTACACAGAGTATTGAGATAGGACAGGGTAAAACAGTAACAATGCAGAATAAAGTGTAACAGCTACAGAGAAAGTGCATTGCAGGTAGACGGTAAGGGAAGATGTCATAATGGGGTTCAAAGTTCAAATTTCAAAGTAAATTTATTGTCAAAGTATATCACCTTAAGGTTCATTTTTCTTGCAAGCATTTACAGGAAAAAGAAGTACAATAGAATTTTGCAAAATAACTATAGATAAACGGACAAAGACTAACAAATAGCAATGTGTAAAAGAAAGCAAACTGTGCAAATAAACAAAATCAAAAAGTAAATGTTATTATTAAAGTATATACATGTCACCATTAACAACCCTGAGATTAATATTCCTGTGGATATACTCAGCAAGTGTGTGGGCACGTGGCCAAGTGGTTAAGGCATTGGACTAGCGACCTGAAGGTCGTGAGTTCGAGCCCCAGCCAAGGGAACGTGTTGTGTCCTTGAACAAGGCACTTAACCATACATTGCTCTGTGATGACACCGGTGCCAAGCTGTATGGGTCCTAATTGGACAACATCAGCGTTGTGGAGAGGGGAGATTTGCAGCATGGTCTTCCATACAACCTTGCCCAGGCCTGCGCCCTGGAGAGTGAAGACTTTCCAGGAGAAGATCCATGGTCTCGCAAGACTAACGGATGCCTTTATACTCAGCAAGTCTATAGAATAGTAACTATAACATGATGGTATATTTAAGGCAGAAGTTGATCGTTTCCTGATCGGTCAGGACATCAAAAGGATATGGCGAGAAGGCAGTCATGATGGAATGACAGAGCAGACTTGATGGGCTGAATGGCCTAATTCTGCTGCTATGTCTTATGGTCGTATGATCAATGAAAGATTAACCAGAGTGCAGAAGACACGAATGCAAATATAAATAAATAGCAATAAATAACAAGAACATGAAATAACAAGATAAAGTGTCCTTAAAGTGAGACCATTGTTTGTAGGAACATCTCAATGGATGGGCAAGGGAGTGTAGTTATGCCCTTTTGTTCAAGAGCCTGCTGGTTGTGGGGCAGTAGTTGTTCCCAAACTTGTTCCCAAACCTGGTAGTGTGAGTATTTTTTGGATTTAGATATAAATGATGCTGAGGGCATGAATTGTAAAGAGTCCTTGAAAATGAATCTGTAGATCATAGAATCAGTTGGGAGTCATGGTGAATTAAGTTATCCACACTGGTAGTTGTAGAGTAATAATTGACCTGGTGGTTCGGCACCTAAGGCCTCTGTACCTGCTGCTGAATGGTAGTGGTGAGATGGGAGCATGAACTAGATGCTGGAGTGTTTTTTTGATGATTGGTGCTGTTTTCTTGTGACAGTGCTCCATTTAAATGTAGTCAATGGTGGGGAGGGTTTCATCTGTGTTGGACTGGCTGTATCCACCAGGTAGATGGTGAGATCAGGAGTCTAACTTACTGTGCTAGGGAATTAATAGTCTTATACAGCGGAGTAGAGGCTGTCTTTGAGCCCAATGAGATATGCAGAAGTTTTGCCTTCACTAGCCGGAGACTAGAACATAAAAACAGAAGGATTATGGTGTAACTTTAAAAAATTGGTTTGCTCACAAATGGAGAACTGTATAGAGTTCTGGTCACTACACTACATGAAGAATGTGATTGCGTTGGAAAGAGTGCAGAGGAGATTCTGCCTGGGCTGGAATTTTTCAGTCGTCGGGAAGGTCTGGATAGGCTGGGCTGGAGAGGAAGGTCCTGAGGAAGGACAACGTTATGCGAGGTATGGATGGAGTAGATAGTGATACACTGAGTTCCTCCAGTGCCTTTGTGTGTCACTCTAGATACCAAGAAACATTGGCAGGCCTAAGATCAGGGGGCATAGGGCTTAAGGTAAAGGATAGAAGATTTAGAGGAATATGAGGATGAATCTTTTCACCTGGATGCTGGTTGAAATCTAACAGGGCGGTGGAGTTAGAGACCCTCAGATTTAAATGAGCACGAAGACCACAGAATGAGTGCTGGGAAATAGGATTGATGGTATTGGATGCCAGCTATGGAAAGGTTGGGCCAAGGGGCTGTATGAATCCATGACTTCATGGCTTTCTGCACTGAGTTTTATATGCTGTATTTCCCCCCGTTCCCATCAGCTTTTCACTGCTGTCGGTGCTGTTTATTACACTTCCTGTTTCTACATGCTCTGCACATTTTTTTTTCAGGTTTTGCTCAACATCCCAAGGTCTTTCGCATACTGGTACTGCAGCCTGAGCTCCCTATCAGCCTTCCTCTGCTGGTCCAAGACACACACCCAGACGCCACCGCAGCTCAAAGAGTCATGGAGTCATCCAGACCCTTCGGCCCACAGAATCTGTGCTGTCAACTATCAATGATACCACAATAATCCCATTTACTTAATTCTTCCATATTCTCATCAACTTCCCCCAGATTCACAGTGGGGGCAATTTACACTGGCTGGACAACCTACCGACCCGCACATTATTGGGGTGTGGAAGGAAACTGGAGCACCCAGGTGAAACCCACATGGGTCACAGAGAAAACGTACAAACTCCATACTGACTGCACTGGAGGGCAGGATGGAACTCAGGCCTCTGGCACTACAACACTGCGGCTCTATCAGTTGTTCCTCTTGTCACTCGGGCTTCCATATTACTGATAAGAACTAAAGACATTTCATCAAACACATTCTGAAAATCTGAGCCAACCTAATTTTGGCCTTATCATGGCAATAGAGAAGGCCATGGGCCAACTTGTCAGAATGTGACATCTCACCTGTCACCTGCCGACCTGTACTCCTTTTCCTCCCCTAACCTTCTTTTCCTGGCTGCTGCCCCCTTCCTTTCCTGCCTTGATCAAGATTCTTGGCCCGAATCGTTGACTGTTTATTCCCCTCCATGAAAGCTGCCTGATCTGCTGAGTTCCTCCAGCATTTTGTCTGTCTACTAGAATCTCTTCTAGCGCTAGTGTCGGTGTCTCTTTTGTTACTCCCTGCACATCCAAGAAAATATTAATTTACTTCCATATTATTGCTTCTAAAAGTTTTCCACAGGATCATAAAGGAATTCCATGGCCTCTCACTCTCCTTTCTTGAACATGGTTCCAACAAGTGCAAACACCCTGGGTCCCTGGCATCATCCTTGTATCCAAAGAAGCCTGGAAGATGTGGGAGCACCTGTGTAGTTTCCATTCTCAATGTCCTCAGCAGCTGGGATCCACCCAACCAGACTGAATAATATCTGCTTTGTCACTATATAAGTACTTCCCCTTTGGCTATTTTAATCTCGTTTTAACCACCATAGCTTTGGGAGGCTGAGGGGGTGATAAAATAGGACATGTAGAGAGGAAGTTATACTCGAGGTGTGGGACACAAGAGACTCGGTGGCAAAAGCGGGGTTAAACAGCCAGTGCAGAGTTCCCCCTCAACAACAGGCGTACCAGTTTGGATACTTTTGGTGACCTAGCAAAGGAAAGTCACTGCATTCAGGTCTCTGGCACTGAGTCTGGCTCTGTGACTCAGAAGGAAAGGGGGGGGGGGAGAAGAGATGAGCTGTAGTGACAGGGGATTTATTAGTTAGAGGAACAGAAAGGAGCTTCTGTGGACGAGAATGAGGTTCTGGATGGTGCCAGTGCCCGGGACACTTGGATCAAGTCCTCAGCATTCTGAAGTGGGAGGGCGAGCAGCAGAGGTGGTGGTCCATGTAGGTACCAATGACTTGGGTAGGATGAGTGATGAGGTTCTGCAAAGGGAGTTCAGGGAGTTGGGTGCTAAGCTGAAGAACAGGACCTCCAGGGTTATGATCTCAAAATCGCTACCCATGCCACGTGCTAGTGAGGCCAGAAATAAGAAGATCATACAGTTTAATACATAGCTAGGAAGCTGGCGTAGGAGGGAGGATGCCAGATTTTTGGATCATTGGGCTCTCTTCCAGGGAAGAAAGGTGGGACCTGAAGGGACAAAGTTTGCACCTGAACTGGTGGGGGCCTAATATCCTAGAGGGAAGGTTTGATGGTGCTACGCGGTGCTGGAAATGGGGGTTAAACTAGAATTATACAGGGATGGGAACCGGATTGCCAGAAAAATTAGTGGAGAGGTTGTGGAGACAGATGTTGTTAAGACCTCAAACAAAGTCAAGAACCGAAAGGCTGAGCATGGTGCGACTCGTGTTTTGAGATGCATATATTTCAATGCAAGAAGTATCGTTGGAAAGGCAGATGTGCTCAGGGGATGGATCAACACCTGGAATTATGATATTATACCTATTACTGAGAATTGGTTGCAGGAGGGACAGGACCAGCAGCTCAATATTCTGGGGTGATGTCGTTTTAGACCCGACAGACTGGGAGGGATTAAAGAGGGAGGAGTGGCATTTCCAGTCAGGGGAAATGTCACGGCAGTGGTCAGTCAGGACAGATGGGAAAACTCATCCAGTGAGCTTTATGGCTGGAACTCAGGAATAAGAAAGGTATGACCACGTTAATGGGGCTATAATATAGACCACCTAACAGGTCATGGGATTTAGAGGTACAAAGTTGTAGAGAGATTACAGACTGTTACAAGAAACATAACGTTGTTATAGTAGGTGATTTTAACTTTCCACATATTGACTGGGACGTCCATACTGTAAAGGGGCCAGATTGGATAGAGTTTGTCAAATGTATTCAGGATAATTTCCTTAATCAGTACATTGAAGTCCAAACAAGAGAGTGTACAATATTTGATCTGTTATTAGGAAATGAGACAGGGCAGGGCAAGTGACAGGAGTTTGAGTAGGGGAACACTTTGCATCTTGTAATCACAATGCCATTAATTTCAAAGTAAGTATGTAAAAAGATAGGCCTGGCAGGGGTTGAGTTTCTAAATTGGAGAAAGGCCAATTTTGATGGTATCAGAAAGGATCTGGCAAGTGTGGATTGGGACAGTCTGTCTTCTGATAAAGGTGTACTTGGTAAGTGGAAGGTCTTCAAAAGAGAAATTTTGAAAGTTCAAAGCTGGGTTAAGGAAAAAGAGGAGGTCCATAGCAGGTAGGAACAGAAGGAGGGCTTAAGGAGTTTAAGAAATGCAAGCGAACACTTAAGAAAGAAATCAGAAGAGATAAAAGAAGGCATGAGGTTGCCAGACAAGTGAGGGAGAATCCTAAGGGATTCTACAGACATGTTGAGCCAGAGGATTGCAAGGGACAAAATGGTCGTCTGGAAGACCAGAATGGTGATCTACGCATGGAGCCAAAAGAGACGGGGGAGATTGTAAATAGGTTTAAAGAGGTCCTTTTGCAGTTGTACAGGGCCCTGGTGAGACCACACCTGGAATATTGTGTACAGTTTTGGTCTCCAAATTCTAGCTATTGAGGGAGTGCAGTGTAGGTTCACGAGGTTAATTCCCGGGATGGAGGGACTGTCATATGTTGAAAGATTGGAGCAACTGGGCTTGTATACACTGGAATTTAGAAGGATGAGAGGGGATCTGATTGAAATGTATAAGATTATTAAGGGATTGGACACGCTAGAGGCAGGAAACATGTTCCTGATGTTTGGGGAGTCCAGAACAAGAGGCCACAGTTTAAGAATAAGGAGTAGACAATTTAGAACGGAGTTGAGGAAAAATTTTTTCACACAGAGGGTTGTGGTTCTGTGGAATGCTCTGCCTCAGAAGGCAGTGGAGGCCAATTCTCTGGAGTCTTTCAAAAAGGAGTTAGATAGAACTCTTAAAGATAGCGGAGTGAAGGGATATGGGGAGAAGGCAGGAAAAGGGTACTGATTGTGGATAAACAACAGGAATTCTGCAGATGCTGGAAATTCAAGCAACACACATAAAAGTTGCTGGTGAACACAGCAGGCCAGGCAGCACCTCTTCCTAGAGATGCTGCCTGGCCTGCTGCATTCACCAGCAACTTTTATGTGTGTTGACTGATTGTGGATGATCAGCCATGATCACAGTGAATGGTGGTGCTGGCTCGAAGGGCTGAATGGCCTACTCCTGCACCTATTGTCTATTGTTTGTTGTCTATTGATTTTATGCATCTATATTTACTCGGGAGACAGACACAGAGTCTGTAGATGTAGCAAAGCATGAGTGAGGTCATGGACCTTATACAGATTACAGAGGAGGAGGTGTTTGCTGCTTGAGGCAAATTAGGATGAACAAATCCCCAGGGCCTTACAAGGTGTTCCCTTAGACCCTGTGGGAGGCAAGTGCCAAAACTGGAGAAGCTTTAGCAGAGATATTTAAGTCATCCTTAAGAGAGGTGAGGTACCAGAGGGTTGGAGGCTAGCTAATGTTCCACTGTTTAAGAAAAACTCAAAAAATAAGCCAGGAAGTTATAGGCTGGCGAGCCTCACAGCAGTAGCAGGAAAGATTGGAAAGTCTTCTGAAGGACCAGATACATGATTGTTTGGATAGACAAAGACTGATTAGGGATAGTCAACATGGTTTTGTGCATCGTAAGTTGTGTCTAACCAATGTTATAGAGATTTTTGAGGAAGTTACCAGGAAAGTTGATGAAGTCAAGGCAGTGGATGTCGTTTACATGGACATTAGCAAGGCTTTTGACATGGTCCTACACTGGAGCTTGTTCAAGAAGTTCAGTTGCTCGGCATTCAAGATGAGATAGTATATAGGATTAGACATTGGCTTAGTGGGAGAAGCCCGAGAATAATAGAAGATGGTTGTCTCTCTGACTGGAGGCCTGTGACTAGTAGAGTGCTGCAGGAATCGGTGCTAGGTTCTTTGTTGTTTGTCATCTATATCAAAGTTCTGAATGATAATGTGGTCGACTGGATCAGCGAATTTGCGGATGACACCAAGATTGAGTGTGTAGTGGGCAGCGAGGAAGACCATTAAAGCTTGCAGTGGGACCTGGACCAACTGAAAAATGGCAGGTGGAATTTGATGCAGACAAGTGTGAGGTGTTGCACTTCGGTAGGACCAACCAGGGTAGGTCTTACACAGTGAACGGTAGGGCGCTAAAGAGTGTGATAGAACAACGAGATCTGGGAATATAAGTCCATAATTCATTGAAAGTAGTGGCACAGGTAGACAGGGTCGTAAGAAAAGCTTTTGGCACATTGGCCTTCATAAATCCAAGTGTTGACTACAGATGGGATGTTATGTTGAAGTTGTATAAGACATTGGTGAGGCCTAATTTAGAGTATTTTGTGCAGTTTTGGTCACCTACCTACAAGAAAGATGTAAATAAGGTTGAAAGAAGATAGAGAAAATTTCCAAGGATGTTGCCGGATCTGGAGCACCTGATTATAGGGAAATATTGAATAGCCCAGGAGTTTTGTGCCCAACTGGCTGCACCAGTACTCTGTCTTCCCTTGTACTGTCAATGTTCCTTTTAAGGTCCTCAGCATTCTCAACTTCAACCTGTCTCTATCCACTCTTTTATTTTCCTTCTAACCCTGTCAGAATATTTACATCCTCAATCCCTCCTTAATTATGCAGCTTAACTCTGTTATGTGCAACACACACAAAATGCTGGAGGAACTCAGCAGGCCAGGCAGCATCTAGGAAGAGATGTTTTGGTCTGAAATCCCTTGTTTATTCACTCTGTTATATTCTGACTCTCTCTACTCTCCCCTTTCTCACTGTCTCTCTTTCTCTTTTCCTCCCTCTCCCACCACACCCTTTTCTTTTCTCCATCTCCCTCTCCCTCCTTTCTTTTCTCATCCCCCTTTCTCACTTCTTTCTTTTTCCCCCTCTCTATTCCTCTCCCTCCTTCACACTTTCTCCTTCTCTTTACCTCTTTCTTTCCCTCCTCTCCTTTACCCTCCCCCTATCTATCTCCTTCCATCTCTCCCTTCCTTCCTTCCTTCTCTCACTCCCTCTCTCCCTCTCCCTCCCTTTCCTTCCTTCCCTCTCCCAATCCCTCTCCCCCCATTGCCCTCCCTCTTCCTCCTTCTCATCCTTGTCCCTCCCTCCATCTTGCTCCCACTCCCTCACCCTCATCTTCTCCCTCATCCTCTCCCTCACCCTCTCCCTCACCTTCCCCCTCTTCTCATTACTACCATTGAGAAGGAGGTACAGGAGCCTGAAGGCACACACTCAACGATTCAGGAACAGCCCTCTGCCATCCGTTTTCTGCATAGACATTAAACCCATGAACACTACCTCGCTACTTTTTTATTTCTATTTTTTGCAGTACTTATTTAAGTTAACTATTTTGAATATATTAACGACTGTAACTCACAGTTTTTTCTATTATTATGTATTGGATTGTCAGCATCTGTAATACACATGGGTCTATCAAGCAAACACTCGGAATCTGCAGCTGGACCGATTGTAGGGTGTAGAGCAGGGTTGTAACAGATAGCAGGGGCAACCTGATAGATTGGGAGAACGGGCAGAAGGAATTTATTACAGAAAATCGTGCGCATAATGGTTCACCAGTTCCTGCAGGCTTCCTCACTCGAGAGCCCTGGTCTAGGGTGTGTCTGCGCGGAATTTGCATGTCGTCCCTGGGGATTTTCCACCCGGAGCTCTTGTCTCCTCCCTACATCCAACTGATGCGTTAACTGGCTGCTGCAAGTTACCCCTAGTGTGGCAATTATTGATGGGTGTGTGGGAGGGAATAAGTGGCAGGGCTGAAAAGGAATGGGATTGCTCTGCTGGGAGCTGGCATGCGTCTGTTGGGCCGAATGGCCTCTGTATTAAGTGACAGAAGGACTAGGAACACAATATAAATATTGGAACTGAAATTTGTTATTGGCTTACTATTGTCACGTGCACTGAGGCATTGTGAAATGCATGACTTGCACACTGTTCATATCGATAATTACACAGTGCATTGGGAAGTACAAGTTAAACAAGTGTGCAGAATAAAGTGTAATGACTACAGAGAAAGTGAAGCGCAGACAATAAGCTGCAAGATCATAATGAGGTGGATTGTGAAGTCAAGGACTCCAAGAGGACCACAACCTCACCGTTGGGCTCGGAGGCGACATTGCTTTACGCTTTGGCTCTTGGTAAAGTCACCCATGCCAAACAGGTCAAAGGGTAGAGGCCAGACCACCGGTTCTCCAGGTTTGGGGAGGTTCAGCTCAGGGCTGGTCTTTGTTGCAGAAACGGCAATGAAAAATCCTCTACATCTGAGTGCAACGGTACAGACAGAGAAGGTGGACCTTCATTGCTGCCCTAGACGCCTGTGTTTAACAAACAATCTATCAAACAATGGATCCTGCAGCTCCCACCTCGATTTCCTCTTGTTTAAAAAAAATGCTCCCCCTACCTGTTCTTCTATTCCCAGTCTTGCTTCTTACCTCTTCTCAGCTGCCTATAACCTCCTCTGGGCCCCCCTCCTCCTTCCCCCTTCTCCGATGGTCCATTCTCCTCTCTTATCTGATTCCTTCCTCTCCAGCCCTTTACCTTTCCCACCCACCTGGCTTCACTTATTACCTTCCAGCTATCCCCCTTCCCCTCCACTCCCCCCCCCACCACCTTTTTATCTTGCTGTCTTGCTGCTTCCCTTCCACTCCTGGAGAAGGGTCTCGGCCCGAAACATCAACTGTTTATTCATTCCCATGGGTGCTGCCCGGCCTGCTGAGTTCCTGCAGCATTGTGTGTGTGTTGCTTTGGATTTCCAGCATCTGCAGAATCTCTTGATTTTACCATTTGCTGCCCCACTAGGTGCAGAACCGAGCTGCCCAAGGTCCTGGAGAGGATGGAGAAGATATTTCCTTTGCACGTTCTCCTTATGACAACATAGATTTTCTTCGAGTGTTCCAGTTCCCTCCCGCATCCCAAAGACGTGTGAATTGGTCAGTTAACTGGCTGCTGTAAATTCCCCCTATTATAAAGGAATGGTGGAATTTGGGAGGAGTTGATGAGAATTTAGTGTAAATGGTCAATTGATGGTCAACACGAATCACTGGGTCAAAGGTCCTGTTTCATGCTGAATCTCTCTGGCTTTGTAGAGAAGTGTGAAGAGATTTGATGGCGATGGCAACATTTTTCAACCTCTCACTGCTATGGGTGGAAGTTCACACTTACTTCAAAAAGGTAGCAATTATACCCAGTGCCGAAGAAGAGTAATATAAGCTGCCTTAATGACTATCACCCAATAGCACTCACATCTATAGTGATGAAACGCTTTGAGAGGTTTCCACGAGACTGAACTCCTGCCTCAGGAAGGACCTGGACCCACTGCAATTTACCTGTCACCACAATAGATCCGGCAGACGCAGTCTCCATGGCTCTTCACATGGCCTTAGTCCACCTGGGCAATACAAACAGCTATGTCAGGATGCTGTTCATTGACTATAGCTCAGCGTTCAACACCATCATTCCCACTATCCTGATTGAGAAGTTACAGAACCTGAGCCTTTGTACCTCCCTCTACAACTGGATCTTCGACTTCCTAACCGGAAGACTACAATCTGTACAATCTCCTCGTTGCTGATGATCAACACTGGTTCACCTCAGGGGTATGTGCTTAGCCTACTGCTCTACTCTGTCTATACCCATGACTGTGTGGCTGGGCATAGCTCAAATACCATCTATAAATTTCCTGATGATACAACCATTGTTGGTAGAATCTCAGATGGAGACAAGAGGGCGTACAGGAGCGTGATGTGCCAACTAGTGGAGTGGTGTCACAGCAACAACGTGGCACTCAACGTCAGTAAGACGAAAGATCTGATTGTGGACTTCAGGAAGGGTAAGATGAAGGAACACATACCAATCCTCACAGAGGGATCAGAAGTGGAGAGAGTGAGCAGTTTCAAGTTCCTGGGTGTCAAGGTCTCTGAGGACCTAACCTGGTCCCAACATATTGATACAGTTATAAAGAAGGCAAGACAGCAACTATACTTCATTAGGAGTTTGAAGAGATTTGGTATGTCAACTGTTACGTAACCCGTAACTGGGTTGCCAAACCTGCAGAAATGGAACACTCGTTGGAGTCTGGATTTCTAAGAACTAATGAAGTTTTATTAAAGAAACAAATAATCCAGTACTCTAATTGTAAGGATATAAATGTAACAGGTTAGCAATGATAATACACACCTATACACAGAACTAGGGTAATAGGAATCAACCAAGCTCTATCGCAGTCTAGGGGTAAAATGATCAGTCTTACAGTGACGCAGAGTTCACTTCAGTTTAGTGCAGTTCGCAGTAATCGCTGTTGTACCATTGGAGAGAGACAGAGAGAGAGGAGGGGATGCAATTTGGTTCAGGCAGACCTTTGATGTCTTTTATCCCGCTGTGGTCACCGACTGTGATCCCTCTGTTCCGGACACGATCGTTCTTCCGCGGTGAACCCAGCACCCAGGCAAGGGCAGACACACACACCAGGTTCCCACCGATTGTACCTTTACACCCTCTGAGCCTATGGTCGGTTCCCACGAACCGGACCTCCAAACTCCCACCACTTGTGGGGGCACACTGCTCTTTCCAGGGTCTCGTTGTCTTGTGGTCTCATGGTGTCCCGTGCCTTAGTGAACCTGCTCTTTTTATCCCCCTGCTGGGGTATCACCTGTCCATCAAACTTCAAACAGTTCAGGTTCAAAGCAACTGGTCTGTCAATATTCTGAATTGTGTTTCTTTTCCGTTAATCCCTCTCTCCTCTCTTATTAGCAGCTTGAATGTTTCTCCATTGTCTCTCTTATCTCTCTCATTAGCATCAATCATCTGATAGTTTGGTTTGGCGTCACACCCCTACCCTTCAAAGGATTTTTACCGAGGTAAAAATCATGGACATGAATGCACATTATTAGATCCACACTAATATACAGGGTCATCAGCTATTCGGCTAATACAGAGAACTTTAAGTTTCAACACCTTGACAGACAGTCAGCAATCACATTGTCCGTTCCTTTTATATGTTTTATTTTAATATCAAATTCCTGTAAGACCAGGCTCCAACTTAGTAACCTTTTGTTTTTATCTTTCATAGTGGCCAAAAACACTATTGGGTTGTGATCAGTGTAAATTATCAGTGATTTCTGTGCCAGACAAAATATAAACCTCAAAATGTTGTAATGCTAGTATGATTGCCAGTAATTCCTTCTCCACAGTGGAATAATTTCTCTGATGGACATTAAATTTCTTAGAAAAATAAACCACTGGATGTTCAACTTCCTCTTTGTCTGTCTGCAACAGCACCGCCCCGGCTGCTTCGTCGCTAGCATCTGTTTCTAGGGAGAAGGGTTTTGAAAAGTCAGGCGCATTCAGCACAGGATGATGACACAGAATCGCCTTCAGACTCTCGAAGGCCTGTTGACAAAGGTCATCTCACACAAACTTCGCATTCTTTGGCAAGAGCTTAGTGAGAGGGAGGGTAATATCAGCAAAGTTTCTGCAAAACTTCCGATAGTACCCCACCACCCCCAAGAACCTTCTCAGGGCTTTCTTGTCTGTCGGGATGGGGACTTCAGAGATAGCCCGCACCTTAGCCTGCATCAGTGCCAGCTGCCCCTGTCCTACCACAAATCCCAGATAAGTGACCTTCGCGTGGCAGAATTCACTTTTTGCGTGGTTCACTGTCAGGTTGGCTTCAGACAGCAATTTAAACAGCTCCTCTACCGCCATAATGTGCTCCTCCCACGTGTCACTCCAGACCACTAAATCGTCAATATACGCTTCTGCGTTCTTTAGCCTTTTTGTCACTGAATTAATCATCCTATAGGGATGTTGTTTACTAGGCTGACCTGATGTGACAACAACACCATGTACCGTCTCTTTGCATCACCCCAGGACATCCGGACATACGTGTGCGTGCTGGTTAATTAGCTTCTTCAGTGGCTCGCTCTGTTCGGGGGTTAAGTGAGAGACCTTATCAGCAAAGTTGGCCAAAACAATAGAGTTCTCCAATCCGGTCGGCACCATATTTATCTTTTCAAGATGGGTTTTCCCCTTGTCAGGTGGCACCCTAGCCTCATTAATTTTCGTGATAACACTGACTAGGTCTGCTTGCTTATCGTGGTAAGCTGTTAACATATTAATAGGCTCTAACTGTGTTGGCTCACATCTACAATACTCAATAATATCCTCCCTCATGCTCGGCCAGTAAAACTCTTTCATAATTCTATCGACTGTCTTCCTCACCCCAAAATGTCCACCGAGGGTTATCTTGTGGGCCAGGTTAAGAATTTTGTCTCTATAAATTTTTGGCACTACCACCTGGTGCACCACCCCGCATTCCTGATCTGCGGGCACGGTACTTGGTCTCCATTTCCTCATTAGTACTCCCTCCTTCACATAATAGCCCACTGGCTCCCTTTTCAATTCTGCTTCGGAGAGAGCTGTCTCCGTCAAAACCATCAGCTCCTCGTCTCGTTCCTGTGCCTGTATAAATTTCTTCCTCGCTAATGATAAATCTACCTCAACTCCCTCACTTCCTTCCGCTCCACTATGCTCCTTCTTCTCACTTTCTAACCCCTCCTGGTACAAGGCTGGTAAAAACGTCTCAGCTAAATCTACATTCGCTTTGGCAGCCTTTCTGGACATGCGCCGAGTTACTGCGTGAACAGGATAAACCTGTGAGTCCATGGGCGGGGCCTCAATGCTGGCAGGCTGGCTTGTCAGTTTTACTGCTGAGCACACCTCTCCGCCTGCAAGGTCATTACCGAGTAAGACCTCCACGTCTTCCATCAGTAGTTCGGGCCTCACCCCTATCGTGACTCGTCCAGAGACCAAGTTGCTTTTTATGTGTATCTGGTGCAAAGGTACTGCTTCAGTTCCTTTCCCAATGCCTTTTATCACACTGACCTCCCCAGTCTCGGTCTCTGAACTAAAGTCTAATACACTCCTTAAGATCAATGACTGACAGGCCCCAGTGTCTCTCCAGATCTGTACAGGAACTGGATTTGACCCCTCCTTCACTGACACCAATTCGGCTGAAATAAACTTCTTACGCCGTTCCTGAACTCCATCAGACCTCTTCTCCCCTTGTGGTTTGTTTGCCGGCTCAATACAGCCATTCGGCATCGGCGTTTTTCCTTTCCCCGTCTCCTTCTTTGGGGCAAAGCACCTGGATGCAAAGTGACTGGCTTTCCCACAATTATAGCATACGACCCCAGCAGACTTCCTACCAAACTGCTTCCTGTCTTCCTTATCCTTCTCACTAGTGCCTGGCTTACTTTCTGGCGTTTCCGGTGGACTCTCTCCGTCTTCTTGACTACCCTTCTGGTAGCTTTTACTCAGGGTAAACTTTGCCTTGTGTGTTAACGCGTACTCATTCGCTAACTTAGCAGTTGCGGCTAAGGTTTCTGCCCCTTTCTCATCTAGACAGGGCCTCATACCTTCAGGGACACAACCTTTAAATTGCTCAGTCAGTATTAGCTGTAGCAGTCTGTCATAATTCCCAGTGACCCCTTTCGAGGCTCACCAACACTCACAATACATCTGCATCTCAGGGGCAAACTCTAAATACGTGCGGCCCCACTGCTTCCTCACATTCCGGAACCTCTGCCGCTATGCCTCCGGGACCATCTCATAGATCCTGAGTATCTCCTCTTTCACCACATCATACCTCTGGGCATCTTCTGAGGACAATGCTGAGTAAGCTTGCTGAGCCTTCCCCTTAAGTACGCTCTGAAGCAAAACAGCCCACTTATCCCTCAGCCAGTCCTGACTTGCAGCGACTTTTTCAAAATGTGGAAAGTACCGATCAACATCGGCCTCCTCAAATGGGAGAACCAGCCTAACCTCCTGGGTCGCCCTGAACCCTCCACCTTGGTTCAGCATGGGGTCCTGCGCTAGCGTCATCCTTAACTTCTCCAACTCAAATTCCCTGTCCTTCTGCTTCTCTCTCTCTTCTCGTTCCAGCTGCTTTATTCTCTCTTCTCGTTCTAACTGCCTGCCTCTCTCTTCTCATTCCAGCTGCTTTACTCTCTCTTCTCATTCTAACTGCCTGTTTCTCTCTTCTCATTCCAGCTGCTTTGCTCTCTCTTCTCGTTCTAACTGCCTGTCTCTCTCTTCTCGTTCCAGCTGCTTTACCCGGAACTCGTGCTCGAGTCTCAATTTTTCCATCTGCAGATGCACTGCTTCTCCACCAGGTTTGCTCATAGATACCACCTCCAGCTCCTCGTGGGGAAACACACCTTTAGATACATAATGCTCAATGATAGCTCTGTGCAATTACGCTCTCCTCATTGTTGGCTCCCCCTTAAAAAGATTCAACCATTTGGCAACAGTTGCCAATTCTGATTTCCTGGCATCCTCTAATGCCTCCAAGGTTGGCGCCTTTAGAAATTCCTCAATCTCCATTTCTGCTGTTTGCCCTTTCTTTCTTTTGGGAACTTTGACCCAATCAATTTACCCAGTCCCAAATTTGGCATTCAAAATCCCAGACGAGCCCCCACTTATGTTACGTACCCCGTAACTGGGCTGCCAAACCAGTAGAAATGGAACACTCGTTGGAGTCTGGATTACTAGGAACTAATAAAGTTTTATTAAAGAAACAAATAATACAGTACTCTAATCGTAAGGATATAAATGTAACAGGTTAGCAATGATAATACACACCTATACAGAGAAGTAGGGTAATAGGAATCAACCAAGCTCTATCGCAGTCTAGGGGTAAAATGATCAGTCTTACAGTGACGCAGAGTTCATTTCAGTTTAGTGCAGTTCGCAGTAATCGCTGTTGTACCGTTGGAGAGGGGGGAGGGGATGCAATTTGGTCCAGGCAGACCTTTGATGTCTTCTATCCCGCTGTGGTCACCGACTGTGTCCCCCCCTTTCCCGACACGATCGTTCTTCCGCGGTGAACCCGGCACCCAGGCAAGGGCGGACACACACACCAGGTTCCCACCGATTGTACCTTTACACCCTCTGAGCCTATGGTCGGTTCCCGTGAACCGGACCTCCAAACTCCCACCACTTGTAGGGGCACACCGCTCTTTCCAGGGTCTCATTGTCTCGTGGTCTCATGGTGTCCCGTGCCTTAGCGAACCTGCTCTTTTTATCCCCCTGCTGGGGTATCACCTGTCTATCAAACTTCAAACAGTTCAGGTTCAAAGCAACCGGTCTGTCAATATTCTGAATTGTGTTTCTTTTCCGTTAATCCCTCTCTCCTCTCTTATTAGCAGCTTGAATGTTTCTCCATTGTCTCTCTTATCTCTCTCATTAGCGTCTGATAGCTTGGTTTGGCGTCACACAACAAAAACACTTAAAAACTTCTATAGATGTACCATGGAGAGCATTCTGACAGGCTGCATCACCGTCTGGTATGGAGGGGGGAGGGAGGGGGTGCTACTGTACAGGACCAAAAGAAGCTGCAAAGGGTTGTAATTTAGTTGGCTCCATCTTGGGTACTAGCCTACAAAGTATCCAGGACATCTTCAAAGAGCAGTGTCTCAGAAAGGCAGTGTCCATTATTAAGGATCTCCAGCACCCAGGACATGCCCTTTTCTCATTGTTACCATCAGGTAGGAGGTACAGAAGCCTGAAGGCACACACTCAACGATTCAGGAACAGCTTCTTCCCCTCTGCCATCCAATTCCTAAATAAACATTGATCCCGTGAATACTACCTTACTTTTTTAAATACATATTACTTCTGTTTTGGCACAATTTTTAATCTATTCATTATACATATACTGTAATTTATCTATTTATTTATTTATTTATTTATTTATTATTATTGTTTTCTTCTTCTTCTATATTATGTATTGTATTGAACTGCTGTTGCTAAGTTAACAAATTTCACGACACATGCCGGTGATAAGATACCTGATTCTGATGACTAGATTCAAGAGGGTGGGTGACTGGATTAAGGAGGGTGAGTGACTATATTCAAGAGAGTGGGTGATTGGATTCAAGAGGGTGGCTGATTAGATTCAGGAGGGTGGGCGGCTGATTGGATTCAAGAGGGCAGGTGATTGGATTCAATTGGCCAGTATTTGGATTCAAAAGGGTGGTTGATTAGATTCAAGAGGGTGGCTGATTGGATTCAAGAGGGTGGCTGATTGGATTCAAGAGGGTGGGTGGATGGAAATTGTTCTTACTAGCAGATGGGTCACAGACCAGGATCCACAAATCTAAGATTCGGGGCAGACACTGCAAAGGGAGTGTGAGGAAAAAAATAATTTCTCAGAGGATCAGAATCAGAATCAGGTTTAATATCACCAGCGTATGTCATGAAATTTGTTGTTATGTGGCAGCAGTACATTACAATACATAATAATAAAACTGTAGATTACGTGTAAAAGTATATATATTTTTAAAAGTTTAATTAAATAACTAATGCAAAAAGAGAAAACAAAGTAGTGCAGCAGTGTTCATGGGTTTAATATCCATTCAGGAATCAGATGGCAGAGGGGAAGAAGCTGTTCCTGAATCATTGAGTGTGTGTCTTCAGGTCTCTGTATCTCCTTCCCAATGGTAACAATGAGAAAAGGGCAGGTCTTGGGTGGTGGGTGTCCTTAATGATGGACATCACCTTTCTGAGGTATCGCTCCTTGAAGGTGAACTGGATGCTGGGGAGGCTACTGCCCGTTATGGAGCTGACTGAGTTTACAACTCTCTGCAGCTTATTTCAATCCTGTGCAGTGCTCCCTCTCCCCATACCAGAATGGGTATGACCTGGAATTAGGAAATGTTGCATGAAACTACATGGGAATGTCATAAGGATGATGCAAGAAGGCATAGCATAATTAGAGTTTACAAGGCACACGAATTTAATGTAAGGAGTCTAACTAGTCAGGCAGAGGAGGACATTAATCAGCATATGCAAATACGATACTGTTGATTTTACGGAGACATGATTGAAAGAAGGGCAGGACTATCCATGGTATAGGATTTATAGGGATTATAGGGTGGAATATAACAGGAGAGGCCATGACTTTCTTGATCAAAGACTCCATCCAGTGATAATAAGGAAGGATATAACAAAGGCTCTTCAAGTTAAGCCATTTAGGAACAAAAAAAGCCAACCACTTTGCTTTAAGTCACTGTACTTTAAATTTTCAGTTTGTTGTGGAGAACGACAAGGGTCTTCTGAAAATTAAGATCCTGAGTTGAGGAAAGGCCAACTACAGGTGACCTGTAAGAATGTACCGGGTGAAACTACCTGCAGGTCCAGGGTGACTAGTGGGATGGAGTTCAGGGCCAACAAGTTCCCATTAAGGGTGAAGGGTAAGGATGGCATGTTCAAGGTGAATGGTCCCCTAGTATGGCAAAATAGACTGTTGACCTCACAATATACCTCGTTATGGCCTTGCACCTTATTGTCTCCCTTCATTCACTCTATATCTGTAACTCCTTATTTGGATTCTGTTATTATTTTGCCTCACCGCACGGATGAAATGAAAGGATCCGTGTGGATGGCATACAAAACAACGTTCTGAACTTTACCTCGGTACAAGATCACAAGTTCAAAGTTCAAAAGTAAATTTATTATCGAAGTACATATACAGTAAGTCGCCGTATACAACCCTGAGATTCATTTCTTGTGGGCATACTCAATAAATCTGATAACTATAATAGAATCTATCATTGATTTTGTTACGGTTATTGGATCTATTAAGTATGGCCACAATAAATGAATCTCGGGGTTGCACCAACAGGGTGGACGGTCAGTGTGCAAAAACAAGCCAGCTTTGGGAGCTCTGCTGCTGTTACATAGACCAGCAAACAGGTGTGCAGGTCATTAGTAGCCATTAGTGGTTCAAGCCAGGAACCAGATGGCAGAGGGAAGTGGGAATGGTAAAGACAGAGGCTGATAGGTGATAGATGGAACCAGATAAGGGGGGGAGGGCACGCATGCAGATGTGGACCCACGTGCACGGCAAATCTAGTTCCACCTATCACCCCCCCCCCCACTCTATGTACCAGCTTCCCTCTACACTCTCAGCTGTGATGGAGGGTCTTGACCTGCAAGGTTGAACCATTCCTTTGCTTCCACAGATGCCGCTCAACCTGAAAATTGGTGGTGGTGTTGATGGTGAGGAAGGTAGTCCTGTACCACGGGTAAATATTGATCAGCTTCTAAGATAAGTGGAGCAATGGCAGATGGTGATGCTCATTGGGAGGACTAGAGTAGGATTGTAGTTGGACTCTGGAGAGTACCAAGGCAGAGAGGGATCTGGGTGTACAAGTCGATAGATCCCTGGAGCTGGCAGAAGCACAGGAGATAAGGTGGTGAAGAAGGCACATCGGTTCTTGCTTTCATTAGTGCCTGCATAGGATGTAAGAACAGGGATGTTAGGCCATAACAGTGTGCAGTTCTGGTCACCACACAATGGGAAGGACATGAATGCACTGTGGAGGATGCAGAGGGGATTCACATTTCTCTTATGAGGAGACACTAGATAAGCTTCTTCCCCCCTTCCTCTCCAGGCCTGAAGAAGGGTCTCAGCTCAAAACATTTGACGCTTTATTCTTTTCCACAGATGCTGCCTGACCTGCTGAGTTCCTCCAGCGTTTTGCTCTGGATTTCCAGCATCTGCAGGATACCTTGTGCTTATAATTTGCTGCTCAGCTGTGAAGCTTCTTCAAGGGACGCCTACCCTGACAAAGGTTAAATCTTCTCTTTGATGGGAGTTCACTGAGACTCTCCCTCACTGCTCCCCCTCTGTGATCTCTGCTACTCTCCAACTCTTCGAATATGCGCTCATCCAAACGCACTACCAGAGCAACGTGCATCCCCTCCCTCTGGTATCCTTCCTCTCTCTCCAATAGTCCACTCTCCTCTCCAATCAGATTCTTCCTTTTTTGGCCTTTTACCTCTTCCACCAATCACCTTCCAGCTTGTACTGCTTCCCCTCCCCCCACCTTCTTATTCCCACTTCGTTCCCCTTCCTTTCCAGGCCAGATGAAGGGTCTCAGCCCAAACCATCAACTCTTTGTTCCTGTCCACAAATGCCGCCTGACCTGCCCAGTTCCTCTGACATTTTGCGTGGGTTACTCTGGGTTTCCATAGGACGGATGAGACTGAGGGGTACCTGACGGACATGCGCAAAATTCTGAGCAGGTAATGGGATGGATAGTGAGGAAAGTTTTCACCTAGAAGAGGCCTCTAAGGTGACTTCAGAGGATGGATTTAAGTATAAGAACTTTTTTTTTCACCCTGAGCTTGTTTAGAATCCAGGCCGCACTTCCTGAGGGAGTGGTGGCAGCCAGTACTCAACCAGCATTGAAGAACTCTTCAGCTGAAACTTGAAGGCCCATGGCACAGAAGGCTACACGCCAACGCTGTTAATTGGGATTAGTGTAGATAGGAAGTTGAAATCTGGCACAGACTTGATGGGCCAAAAGGCCTGTTTTTGTGTTGTGTTAAACTCTAAATTTAAAAGGATGTGATGAAGAAAGAGCAAAGGAGGGCGTTTTTGGCAGAACAGAGTGTTGGATGATCTGAGGTTATGCACCAGCAAAAAAAAAAGCAGAAGTGTCGAGTATTTTGAAATGGTGGGAGATTGAGAAACATTGACATTCAAATGTCCCTCTGAGAGCTAACTTGCAGGTGAGGTAAGCAATAAATGTGACCCCCGAGCTTCTGGTTGTCACTTTAAACCCCCGTCTCGCTCCCACGCTCGTCTCTGTAACTTTGGCCTCCACCGCCATTCTAATGAAGCTCAGCCGAAGCTTGAAGAACCAAGCCCCATCTTCCTTCGAGGCACACTGCAGCCTTCAGGACTCGAGGCTGAGTTCAACCATTTCAGATAACCAGCCTCTCCTGTTTGTGCCAGAGCCAGCCAGGTCATTCTCCTTACCTCAGACGCTGCCTCATCGGCAAGTAGTCTACTGTCTTTCAGATTTCCGGTAGCTGTTGTGTTCTGCCTCTCACGGTTCCAGAAAGCTCTTGTGTTTTATTTTTAATTCCCTTTCTCTCTTACTTCCATCTTTCATCTGTGACACTGGCAGTCGGGGTGCCTGTGACGGGGGGCGGTGGGGGGCATGTCAGGATGTTGGAGGGAAGTGCAGGAGATGTGCGTTACAAGGGTTGACCCGGAGGGGCTGAGGACTTGTTTTGGGGGGGCTTTGGGGCGCATGTTGCATGTGTTCCCAGATTCCGATTTATGCTGATTTGGAGTGGCTTGATTCGATGTGGTCCTCAGCGAAGAACGGTTTGCCCTGTGGTCTAGGCGGTGCGGCGCTGAGCCGAACACCTCTGGACTCCTGGTTTGCTGTTTGACGTTCTACATGTTGCCTGTTTGCCTTTTGCTGCTTGCACAATCGCTTCTTTCTCTCATGCTTTGGGTGGTTGATGTTTTCTTGATTGGGCTCCACGCTGTTCCCGTGTGTGGTGGCTGCCTGAGGGCAGATGAATCTCAGAGTTGTGTTCTGAATGCATACCTCAATAATAAACACACTTTTAATCCTGTATCCTCCCCTCTCGTCGGCTTGCTTCTGTCATTTCGCCCACGTCCTTTTTCGCCCCCAGCACCCTGTGTGAGCCCAGCAGTCGGAGCAGATGAACTGTTGCTCCTGGAGAAGACCACTCTGGCCATCTGTACCTTCTAACACCGCCCCCCCCCCCCAACTCCAGGTAACCGAATGTGCTTAGCCAACTGCACTGCTCTCTCTACACTCATGACGGTGTGGCCATCAGCCACATTTGCAAAGGGTGGTACCATCAACAAAGACCCTCACCATCCCCTTTTTATGTTAGCACAGTCATGAACTTTGTGACTTAACTGACTGCCCATTACGTCACTGGCATTTAGGGCAGCAATGAATGTCCTCCATCTCTGCCCGTCCTTGGCCACCCACAGGTGTAGGAAGGTGCTTCATTGCTGTTTCCATAACAGTTTTGTCTGACCAGAATCAGGTTTAATATCACTGGAATATGCCGTGAAATTTGTTAACTTTGCCGCAGCAGTACAATGCAATACATAGTAATGGAGGGGAAAAACCTGTGAATTACAGTAAAATTATATATATTAAATAGTTAAATAAGTAGTGCAAAAATAGAAATATAAAAAGTAGTGAGGTAGTGTTCATGGGTTCAATGTCCATTCAGAAATCGGATGGCAGAGGGGAAGAAGCTGTTCCCGAATCACTGAGTGTGTGCCTTCAGGCTTCTGTACCTCCTTCCTGATGGTAACAGTGAGAAGAGGACACGTCCTGGGTGATGGGGGTCATTAATGATGGACTCCGCCTTTTTGAGGCATCGCTCCTTGAAGATGTCCTGGGTACTACGGAGGCAAGTGTACCTGAATCACTGAGTGCTGTCAGTCGTGCAAGTCCCGGGTGGAGACTCGGGAATACCGCAGCACCCAGATGTAGAAGGATTCTTCATTCTTGTTTCCGAAACAATTTTGGTTCACCAGTCAGGGTTGTTTAGCCCTGAGCTGAACACTCGAACCTGGAGGATCGGTGGACCACTCTCCGTCCGACCTCTGCCCTTCCTCTCCCCTTCTCCTTGACCTGTTTGGCATGGGTCACCCTACCGAGAGTCAAAGCACAAGGCCCTGACTCCAGCCGGCATAGCTCTCCGGGTCTTTGAGGCGCACAAGCCATGACAAGGTTGAGGTCCTCTTGGAGGGGCTCCGTGAACACTGCTTTGTTCTTTGCCTTTTGCACCTGTTCACTTAATTTGTAAATTTTAGTAATTCTTACCTGGCAGTGCACTGCTCGTGCAAAACAACAAACTTCATGACTGTTGACAGCAATAATAAACCCGATTCTAATACATGAAATTTTGGCCATGGTAGTGTGGTAGTTAGCACGGAACAACACTGTACAGTACAGGTGGTGGCCCAGGTTCAAATCCCGCACTATAAGTAAGGTGTTTGTTCGTTCTCCCATGAACCGCGCTAGTTTCCTCCGGGAGCTCCGGTTTCCTCCCACAGTCCAAAGTCGCACCAGTCAGTAGGTTACTTAATTATTCCTCTCTGCATAGGATGACAACCTTGTCGCTCCTTTTCCATTTTGTCTGTTTTTTTTACGAGGCCGAGTTGCTAGCTTGACCCGGCATGGATGGAAAGCGTGTAAGGAGCCTGCCGGATTCGAACCCGTGACCGCCCACCTCCAAATCTAGTGCTCATGCCACAGCACCACCGGCCGGGCTAATAATTTAATTGGCCAGTGAAAATTGTCCCGAGATAAGGCTCAGATTAAATCGGGGGGTGGGGGGGGGGAGTTCTGGGCAGGAAAGGGCCTACTCCAATTGTTTGGAAATTCCAGACTGGTTCCAGCACTCCGCCATCCCTCCACCCCCCTCTCCCGCCCAGACAAAGGTGGAGCCCTTGTGTTCACCCACAGCTTCTGGGTCGCGGAGCCTCATCAACACATTGAGCACCTCGGTGGGGGAGAGTCCTCGCGTGAATAGACATTCACCTAAGTACTGTGGGCAGGTAAAATTAGAAGGAGGCTCATTACTTAAATGGAGAGGGATTGCGGAGCTCGGAGACGAAGAGGGATGCGTATGATTGACAGACGGCTAAAACATAGGTCTAGAAAATAATTAACCACCTAACGGGACATTATTCCTGGCCGGGGGGGGGGGGGTTGTTGAACACAAAAATGAGGAGGTTATGCTTCAGAGTTTAGGGCATTAACGAGGCCACATCTGAAGGACTGGGTAGAGTACAGATCTCCTTATTTAAGGAGGGATGTCAGAGGAGGTTTATTAGCTGAACACCTGGAATGGGCAGGTTCTCTCATGAGAAGACTGGCTGGGCTTGTATCCACTGGATTCTCTAAGAGCCTGTAAGAACCTGAAAAAGTTTAACGAGGTGGATGATGAGAGAATGTTTTCGCTTGTGGGAGAATCTAGGACTTCAGGTCTCTGCTTCAGGATAAGCTTCCCCATTTAAGGTGGAGATGAGGTGAACACCCTTTCCCTCAGAGTCCTTGGAACACCAAAAGGCGGTGGAAGCGGAGTCATTGAAGATTTTTAAGGCAGAGAGAAAAGGATTTATGATTCGCCAGCTGTGCACGATCCTGGTGATACATACTGTCCCCGCTGGACACAGTCCCGGTATTACAGACTGTCCTCGCTGGACACAGTCCCGGTCTTACAGACTGTCCCCGCTGGACACAGTCCCGGTATTATAGACTGTCCCCGCTGGACACAGTCCCGGTCTCACAGACTGTCCCCGCTGGACACAGTCCCGGCGATATACACTGTCCCCACTGCGTGCGGTCCTAGTCATACACACTGTCCCCACTGCACACATTCCCGGGGTGCTGGTGATACACACTGTCCCCATTGCGCACGGTCCTAGTCATACACACTGTCCACTCTGCGTACGGTCCCGGGGTCCCGGTGACACACACTGTCCCTATTGCGCACGGTCCCGGGGTCCCGGCGATACACACTGTCCCCATTGCGCACGGTCCCGGGGTCCCGGTGATACACACTGTCCCCATTGCGCGCGGTCCCGGGGTCCCGGTGATACACACTGTCCCCATTGCGCACGGTCCCGGGGTCCCGGTGATAAACACTGTCCCCATTGCGCACGGTCCCGGGGTCCCGGTGATACACACTGTCCCCATTGCGCGCGGTCCCGGGGTCCCGGTGATACACGCTGTCCCCATTGCGGACGGTCCCGGGGTCCCGGTGATACACACTGTCCCTGCTGTGCAGATTTCAAGTGCACAATTCCGGCGGTGCCCCCAATCCTGGTTGTGCAAGGACCTAGTGTTACTCTCTGGCCTTCCCTTCCTCCCTCCCTCCCCTCTCTCTCACTCTCTCTCTCTCTCTTTCTCTCTCTCTCATTCCCTGTTTTTACACCATGAATTGTGGTTTATATCGGGACAATCTGACGTTATCTAGTTCCTGTATTTCGTTGTTAGTGTGTTTCTGGGTCTGGGTTATTAAATTGTATCAGGTCAGTGATATATTAATAGCCATTTGATTGCCACAGCCACTATTTTTAACAGAGGAAAAGGGTAAATGTAGCCAAAGGCCGCCAGGCCATTCTCCTGTTAGGGGAAATGGTTCTCATTATTGGCTGACAGATGTGTGGGAGTGTATACACAGGCGAGAATGGGGTATTGTTCAGTAGGAGACATGATTCCAACAATCTCACTCCAACAATGTGGAGCATCGCTGACAGGTGTAGCCATGACTAATAGTGACTCACACTTCACCAAACAGCACAGGGTGACTCAAAGTAAACCTGACGTTTCTGTATGTACAGTACCCAAAATCCATCCCAGACAGTCCCGCGGCCGCCTCTTCCACTACACCGTCTGGCCACAACGTGGCAGCATTGCGGACCTGTGAGTGATGCGCGGTCACAGCGGGATCAGACCTCCCCATCAAGTACATACACCCACTCTCTGCGGCGATCCGTTGTCCCTGGCTTACAGTCGTAGGTTACATACCTCGGATCGGTTTCAGTTCGTTGACTTGCAATGTTTGCTTCGTGAGAGGTCAGTGTGGCAAAATTCCAGCCAGCGTCAGGAGCAGCTACCTGCGGTCAGAAGGTAGCCGGCAAATCCCTCCCACCGGTCCTTGCCCACACGTACATGTCAGGCGTTTTCCTAAACTGTAATACAGTCACAGGCAGCTGAAGCGTGTAGTGGGTGTGGCCCACCTACCTCTCTACGCGTACCGGGCTTTCCTCCGTTTGGAGGGAGCTGAGGACTGTACAGAATTGCCTGGGACGCACTGCCCCACAGGGAGGTGAAGGCAGAATCGTCGAAAAGCCCTCGCTGCCAGAAAATGAGTTCAGAATGACCCTAAGAGCAACATCTCACTCCTTCTTGAATATATTTAATAATTCAGCCTCAAGCGTGTTCCATTGCGGAGAATTCCACAGCTCCAGCTTACTGATGTCCAAATTTCCCCTCTGGCCCCTTATCCTCATCCTGTGATCCCCGGTCAGGAATGCCCACCCGGAACTCTTCCTGCATTAATGCTGTTCAGTCCCACCAAGATTTTATAAAGGTTCAAAAGGTTCCCTCTCCTTCTTCCAGTGAGTGTAAGCCTTACCATCCCCAGTCTCTTATACGACCATGAGATAGAGCAGCAAAATGAGGCCATTCGGTCCATCGAGTCTGCTCCTCCATTCAATCATGGCTGATTTATTATCCCTCTCAGTAGCAGTTTCCTGCCCTTCCCCATAAGATTGTCGTCCACTAACCTCTGCTTTAACCATACCCTCTCCACAACCATCTATAGCAATGAATTCCACAGATTCACCACCCTCTGGCAAAAGATATTCCACCTCATCTCCGTTCTAAAGGGACGGGCTTCTATTCTGAAGCTGTGCCCTCTGGTCCTAGACTCTCCCACAACTGGAAACATCCTCTCCACATCTTCTCTATCCAGGCCTTTCCATATTCGATAGGTTCAATGAGATCGGAATCAGGTTTAATTTCACTGGAATATGTCATGAAATTTGTTGGTTTTTTTGTCAGCAATACATTGCAATACATGATAATAAAAAAACCTTTAAACTACAATAAGTATATATATATATAAATAAATAAAATTAAGTAATGCAAAAAGAGAGGAAAACATACTGAGTTAGTCTTCATGGGTTTTTTTGTCTGTTCAGAGGTTACCTCAGTAAATATATTTAAGACAAGGTTAGATAGATTTCTGCATAGTAGGGGATTAAGAGTTATGGGGAAAAGGCAGGTAGATGGAGATAGACAATAGACAATAGGTGCAGGAGTAGGCCATTCGGCCCTTTGAGCCAGCACCGCCATTCACTGTGATCATGGCTGATCATCCACAATCAGTATCCAGTTCCTGCCTTCTCCCCATAAACTTTGATTCCGCTATCTTTAAGAGCTCTATCCATCTCTTTCTTGAAAGCATCCAGAGACTTGGCCTCCACAGCCTTCTGGGGCAGAGCATTCCATATATCCACCACTCTCTGGGTGAAAAAGTTTTTCCTCAACTCCGTTCTAAATGGCCTACCCCTAATTCTTAAACTGTGGCCAGATCAGCCATGATCTTATTGAATGGCAGAGCAGGCTTGACGGGCTAGTTAGTGCACTCCCGCTCCTATTTTTTACTTTCTTCTGTTCTTATGTAAATCTGATGTTAGATGGGAAGAAGCTGTCCCTGAAACGTTGTGTGTGTGTCTTCAGGCTCTTGTACCTCCTCCTCATTCTTCAAACTTCAGCAAGTACAGGCCCAAACAAACCTCAAACATTAATCTTTTGTATCTGCATTCACTCTCATAAAGCACCTCTGGACCATCTCCAATGCCAGCACATCCAGACTTGGGTATTGGGCCCAAAACTACACACAATACTCAAGGTATAGTTATTCCAAAGCTCTGTACAATTTGCAAAAAAGATGCATTTTTCACCTCCTAGTCTACCTCGTTTGTTTTTGCTTTTTATTGTCTACCTGCTCTGCACTTTCTCTGTGGCTGTTGCACCTCATTCTTTGATCATTGTTTTTACCTCAATGCCCTGTGTAATCTTCTGCTCTGTATGAAGAGTACACAAGACAAGCTTTTCACTGTATCTCAGTATGTGACACGAATAAACCAATAATGTCCTCAAATCCTATCAGTATAAAGGCCAACATACCATTTGCCTTCTGAACCTTCTGTGTGCTCACTTTCAGTGACTGATCTACAAAGACACCCTGGCACCTCGCCCTGTTCCTACTGTTCTCTTGTTCAGATATTCATCTTCCTGCGTTTGCCACCAGAGTGAATAACCTCAATTTTGTCCGCATTAAACTCCACCTGCCACGCATCTTCCGTTTGAAGCATGGAAGGATCACCCCTGCCTCCAGTCCACAGCTCGCCCACCCACCCAGCTTTATGCCGTCAGCACCTTGGAGAATTGGTCGCTTAATTCTCTGGTCATGATCATTAATACCCTGCAGTAGCACGCTGGATGCAGCCTGACACTTGGAAAATAACCCATTTATTCTTACCCTTTTGTCTCCTGCTGGCCAGCCAATCCTCTGTTCATGTCACCGTTGCTACAGAAAGGCAACATCCACCACCCGAGATGCCATCTTCTTACAGCTACCATTGGACAGGAGGTAGAGAAGCCTGAAGGGGTAGCAACTTCCCTTCAGCCATTCAGTCCTTGTGGACAAAGAGCAATATAACATGGAAAAGGCCCTTCAGCCCAACTGGCCCATGCTGACCACAGCATCGTCCCTGCTAGTCCCATTTGCCCGCGTTCGACTCATAAACCTCCAAGCCCCTCCTCTTCATGTACCTGTCCAAATGCCCCTTCAATGTTGCAATTGTACCCGCCTCAGCCACTTCCTCTGGCAGCTCATCCCAGGTACTCACTAGCCTCTGTGTAAAGAAGTTACCTTTCAGGTCACTTTAAATTTCTCCCCTCTTGTATCTGTACCACACAGTTTTGGACTCCCCAACCAACCCTGGTGAAAAGACTATCTTATCCATACCCCTCATGATTCTGTCACCTCCCGTGAGGTCACCCCTCAATCCTACACTCCAGGGAATACAGATCCAGTGTGTCCTACCTCTCTCTAGAACCCAGGCCCTCTAGTCCAGGCAACATGCTTGTAAACCTGTTCTGAAGCCTCTCCAGCTCGACAATGTTTTGCCCATAACTTTGCACAATACTTCTTGTGGTTGTTAGAGTGGTTTTGGGGTTTCGGACATATACTCTTAGCAATTGAATTTGGCTACCAGTTTTCACATCCGAAAATGTATTGCGGATTTAATTTGGAGAGCAGCTCTGAACAATGGGTTCTTAAAAGCCATGAATCCCAGATCAGACAAATGCTGATCAAAATTAATTTGGACGCCTATGATGTGGGTGCGAATGGGGAGATGTGAAGTTTGTGTGTGGTTTCAAAGAAAGCATCGTCCATACATTGTGAATATGGAATTGTCCTTCCGATGTTTAGCCCCTTGTTGGACCTAATAGACCTTTCGACTGAAAGCATCTCCCTATGATGCCTGCTGTGCCTTGTGTTGTCGAATGCAGAAGCTGCTTTGTATCTACCAGAATATTTCTCTGGTGGCTTCATTCACGCAACAGTGGTCTCACCAATGATTCACACAACTCGATGCCCTGACTGATGAAGGCCGGCGTGCTAAATGTCTTCTTCACCATCCTGTCTACTCGTGAGGCTATTCCCAGTGACACGTGCGCTTGTGCTCTCAGGTCCCTCGGTTCCACAACACTCAGATTTAGGTTCTTATAATATCAGAGAATGTTGACAGTACACAACCTGAAATTTGTACTCTTCACAGACGTCCACGAAACAAAAGACTCCATGGAATGAATGATAGGACACTGAAGCCCCAAAACCTCCCTTTGCCCCACCCTTCGCAGAAGCATGAGCAAAAGCACCACCCCCCCACCCCATGACTTGTGCCAGCAAAAGCACCGACACCCCCCCACCACCATGCAAGCAACAGCAAAATGACCTTGATCTAGTCCATCAAAACTGCAGTCCATAACCCAGCACTTTGGTATCTCAGCCAGGCTCTCTCTCACCAGCGAGGGAGAATGAAGTCGCCTCCTGCAGCAGTGAGAGTGGAGACCAGCAGCTCGCCGTTCGGATGTTACGACCTTCCGTGATATTTCTCCAAGCCCCCCTCCCGGATCGAGGACCTACTCACTCACCATCAAAAGAGAGAGAGAGGGATCTATCGAGGACAGGGACCTTCTTCCGATAGCAGCCAGCCATTAGCAAACACACCGCCTGCTGTCTCCGTTTCAGTACCCCATGATGCTTCAGTTGGCAAAAACCAGCGAGGAGCCAAGGTTATCCATCGGGCTGCACCCAGAAGGCACATGTCTTCCAGGCCGTTCCTGGAGATAGCGAAGTGCCAGGCCACACAGCCGGTCCAAGAACCCACCGCTTGCGAAGAACCGTAGTTTGAACTGTAGATCACGGACTCCGACAAAACACCAACCACCTTGAAAGGAAAGGAAAGGCATAAGAGAAGAAGAATAAGCTGTTTCGTGGATGAGCTGGAATAAGTCACCTGGATCTACAAAAACCGCTGGTACCGTCTTTCCGTACTCCTCCGCCCTTTTTTATCAGTGCCCTGCCCTGTATAAGTCCTACCCTTTGGTTTGACCATACAAAGTGCTTCACCTCACACTTATCCAAGTGGAAGCCCATTTGCTATTTTTAATCTCCCCGAATGATCAAGTTCTCTTTGTAATTCGTTGTAACCTTCTTTAGACCCACAAATTTAGTATCATCAGAAAACTCGCTAATCATGTCTCGAACATTCATATACAGATTATTTACATAAAAAATGAACAACAGAGGTCCCAAAACTGACCACTGGGACTCCCCACTAGCCACAGGCTTCCAGTTAGAGAATCAGCCTCCAGCCGTCACTTTCTGCGGCATGTTAGCGTAGCGGTCAGTGCACGTCCCAGTGACTGGAAGATTCCTACTGCTGTCTGTAAGGAGTTTGTACGTTCTCCCCGTGACCGCGTAGGTTTCCTCCAGGTGCTCCGGTTTCCTTCCACAGTCCAAAGACGTACGGGTTAGGGGTAGCAAGTTGTGGGCACACTGTGTCAGTGCTAGAGGCACGGCAACGCATGCGGCTGCCCCCAGCACATCTCAGACTGTTGACTGTTGACGCAGAAGATGCATTTACTGTAGATTCCAATGTTTTGATGTACATCTGACAAGTAAAAAGTTAATCTGTCATTGAGCCAACTCCGAGCCACCACCTTGCCAACTCCCCGTGAATCCCGTGTGAACTAACAAGATCAATATGCCATTTAGGACCTTGTCAAATCATCACTATCCAGTCAGAGAATCAGCCTTCAACCATCACTTTCTGCGGCATGTTAGCGTAGCGTGCCATGGGCGATCATGGTGACCATGATTTGAGTACTGTTGGGGGGGACAGCTTACCCGGGGGAAGCGACAGTGGTCATGCCTCCGGCACAGAGTCCGGCCCTGTAGCTCAGAAGGGTAGGGCAAGGAAGAGGAGGGCAGTTGTGATAGGGGACTCAATAGTAAGGGGGTCAGATAGGCGATTCTGTGGACGCAGTCCAGAGACCCGGATGGTAGTTTGCCTCCCTGGTGCCAGGGTCCGGGATATTTCTGATCGTGTCCAAGATATCCTGAAGTGGGAGGGTGAGGAGCCAGAGGTCGTGGTACATATAGGTACCAATGACATAGGTAGGAAAAGGGATGAGGTCCTGAAAGGAGAATATAGGGAGCTAGGAAGGGAGTTGAGAAAAAGGACCGCAAAGGTAGCAATCTCGGGATTACTGCCTGTGCCACGCGACAGTGAGAGTAGGAATACGATGAGGTGGAGGATAAATGCGTGGCTGAGGGATTGGAGCAGGGGGCAGGGATTCAAGTTTTTGGATCATTGGGACCTCTTTTGGCGCAGGCGTGACCTGTACAAAAAGGACGGGTTACACTTGAATCCTAGGGGGACCAATATCCTGGCAGGGAGATTAGCAGGGGCTACTGAGGTGACTTTAAACTAGAATGGTTGGGGGGGTGGGAATCAAATTAAGGAGGCTAGGCGTGAGGAGGTTAGTTCACAACAGGGGGATGGGAACCAGTGCCGAGAGACAGAGGGGTGTAAAGTGAGGGTAGAAGCAAAAAGTACTAAGGAGAAAAGTAAAAGTGGCAGGCCGACAAATCCAGGGCAAGCATTAAAAAGGGCCACTTTTCAACATAATCGTCTAAGGGCTAAGAGAGTTGTAAAAGAGCGCCTGAAGGCTTTGTGTGTCAATGCAAGGAGCATTCGTAATAAGGTGGATGAATTGAAAGTGCAGATTGTTATTAATGATTATGATATAGTTGGGATCACAGAGACATGGCTCCAGGGTGACCAGGGATGGGAGCTCAACGTTCAGGGATATTCAATATTCAGGAGGGATAGACATGAAGGAAGGGGAGGTGGGGTGGCGTTGCTGGTTAAAGAAGAGATTAACGCAATAGAAAGGAAGGACATAAGCCGGGAAGATGTGGAATCGATATGGGTAGAGCTGCGTAACATTAAGGGGCAGAAGACGCTGGTGGGAGTTGTGTACAGGCCACCTAACAGTAGTAGTGAGGTCGGAGATGGTATTAAACAGGAAATTAGAAATGAGTGCAATAAAGGAACAGCAGTTATAATGGGTGACTTCAATCTACATGTAGATTGGGTGAACCAAATTGGTAAAGGTGCTGAGGAAGAGGATTTCTTGGAATGTATGCGGGATGGTTTTTTGAACCAACATGTCAAGGAACCGACTAGAGAGCAGGCTATTCTGGACTGGGTTTTGAGCAATGAGGAAGGGTTAATTAGCGATCTTGTCGTGAGAGGCCCTTTGGGTAAGAGTGACCATAATATGGTGGAATTCTTCATTAAGATGGAGAGTGACATAGTTAATTCAGAAACAAAGGTTCTGAACTTAAAGAGGGGTAACTTTGAAGGTATGAGACGTGAATTAGCTAAGATAGACTGGCAAATGACACTTAAAGGATTGACGGTGGATATGCAATGGCAAGCATTTAAAGGTTGCATGGATGAGCTACAACAAATGTTTATCCCAGTTTGGCAAAAGAATAAATCAAGGAAGGTAGTGCACCCGTGGCTGACAAGAGAAATTAGGGATAGTATCAATTCCAAAGAAGAAGCATACAAATTAGCCAGAGAAAGTAGCTCACCTGAGGACTGGGTGAAATTCAGAGTTCAGCAGAGGAGGACAAAGGGCTTAATTAGGAAGGGGAAAAAAGATTATGAGAGAAAACTGGCAGGGAACATAAAAACGGACTGTAAAAGCTTTTATAGATATGTAAAAAGGAAAAGACTGGTAAAGACAAATGTAGGTCCCCTGCAGACAGAAACAGGTGAATTGATTATGGGGAGCAAGGACATGGCAGACCAATTGAATAATTACTTTGGTTCTGTCTTCACTAAGGAGGACATAAATAATCTTCCAGAAATAGTAGGGGACAGAGGGTCCAGTGAGATGGAGGAACTGAGCGAAATACATGTTAGTAGGGAAGTGATGTTAGGTAAATTGAAGGGATTGAAGGCAGATAAATCCCCAGGACCAGATGGTCTGCATCCTAGAGTGCTTAAGGAAGTAGCCCAAGAAATAGTGGATGCATTAGTGATAATTTTTCAAAACTCGTTAGATTCTGGACTAGTTCCTGAGGATTGGAGGGTGGCTAATGTAACTCCACTTTTTAAAAAAGGAAGGAGAGAGAAACCGGGGAATTATAGACTGGTTAGCCTAACGTCGGTGGTGGGGAAACTGCTGGAGTCAGTTATCAAGGATGTGATAACAGCACATTTGGAAAGCGGTGAAATGATCGGACAAAGTCAGCATGGATTTGTGAAAGGAAAATCATGTCTGACGAATCTCATAGAATTTTTTGAGGATGTAACGAGTAGAGTGGATAGGGGAGAACCAGTGGATGTGGTATATTTGGATTTTCAAAAGGCTTTTGACAAGGTCCCACACAGGAGATTAGTGTGCAAACTTAAAGCACACAGTATTGGGGGTAAGGTATTGGTGTGGGTGGAGAATTGGTTAGCAGACAGGAAGCAAAGAGTGGGAATAAACGGGACCTTTTCAGAATGGCAGGCAGTGACTAGTGGGGTACCGCAAGGCTCAGTGCTGGGACCCCAGTTGTTTACAATATATATTAATGACTTGGATGGGGGAATTAAATGCAGCATCTCCAAGTCTGCGGATGACATGAAGCTGGGTGGCAGTGTTAGCTGTGAGGAGGATGCTAAGAGGATGCAGGGTGACTTGGATAGGTTGGGTGAGTGGGAAAATTCATGGCAGATGCAATTTAATGTGGATAAATGTGAAGTTATCCACTTTGGTGGCAAAAATAGGAAAACAGATTATTATCTGAATGGTGGCCGATTAGGAAAATGGGAGGTGCAACGAGACCTGGGTGTCATTATACACCAGTCATTGAAAGTGGGCATGCAGTTACAGCAGACGGTGAAAAAGGCGAATGGTATGCTGGCATTTATAGCGAGAGGATTCGAGTACAGGAGCAGGGAGGTACTACTGCAGTTGTACAAGGCCTTGGTGAGACCACATCTGGAGTATTGTGTGCAGTTTTGGTCCCCTAATCTGAGGAAAGACATCCTTGCCATAGAGGGAGTACAAAGAAGGTTCACCAGATTGATTCCTGGGATGGCAGGACTTTCATTTGAAGAAAGACTGGATGAACTGGGCTTGTACTCGTTGGAATTTAGAAGATTGAGGGGGGATCTGATTGAAACGTATAAGATCCTAAAGGGATTGGACAGGCTAGATGCAGGAAGATTGTTCCCAATGTTGGGGAAGTCCAGAACGAGGGGCCACAGTTTGAGGATAGAGGGGAAGCCTTTTAGGACCGAGATTAGGAAAAACTTCTTCACACAGAGAGTGGTGAATCTGTGGAATTCTCTGCCACAGGAAACAGTTGAGGCCAGTTCATTGGCTATATTTAAGAGGGAGTTAGATATGGCCCTTGTGGCTACAGGGGTCAGGGGGTATGGAGGGAAGGCTGGGGCGGGGTTCTGAGTTGGATGATCAGCCATGATCATAATAAATGGCAGTGCAGGCTCGAAGGGCCGAATGACCTACTCCTGCACCTATTTTCTATGTTTCTATGTTTCTATGATTGTTCTTGGCAAATTTTCCTGCAGTAGTGCTTTGCCATTTTCCTTCCTCTGGGCAGTGTCTTTACAAGACAAGTGACCCCAGCCATTATCAATACCCTTCAGAGATTGTCTGCCAGGTGTCAGTGGTCGCATAACCAGGACTTGTGATGTGCAGCAGCTGCTCATACGACCATCCACCACCTGCTCCCATGACTTCACATGACCCTGATTGGGGGGCTAAGCAGGTGCTACACCATGACCAAGGGTGACCTGCAGGCTAGCGGAGGGAAGGAAAGCCTTGCATCTCCTTTGGTAGAGACATATCTCCACCCCACCTCCCAATCTTGTCATAGGCCTTCATAAAAAATCCATATACACAACACCCACAGCTCTAACTTCAAATATCCCCTTAGTTAACATTAAAGAAAAGCTCCAAAATATTCATCCGAAATGACTTCCAATGCACAAAACCATGCTAAGTATTCCCGATCAGGCCTTGACTATTAGAGTGATGGTAAATCTTGTCCCTCAGAGTTCCCTCCGGTAACTTCACTACGTTCACCAGTCTCTAGTTCCCTGACCTGCACTCGAAGTACTTCTTGAACAATTCATCATTAGCTACCCTCCAGTCTTCTAGAACTTCACCAATGGCTAACGACAACACAAACATCTCTGCTAGGGCTTCCGGGACTTCTTCCCTGCCCTCCTGTAAGGTCCAGGGGTGCACTTGGTCAGGCCTTGGGGGATTTGTTCTCCTTAGTGTGCTTCACCGGGTGGCAGGGTGGAAATGCGTCTCGGGTGTAAGGTGCTCCTTTGCTCCACTAGCCCGCAGATCACCCTCGGGCAAAGTGTAGCACCCACTTAGCCCCCCGCTCAGGGTCACGTGAAGCCATGAGAGCAGGTGGTGGACCGTCGTATGAGCAATTGGTGCCTAACACAAGTCCCAGTTATGTGACCACTGATGTCAGGCAAACAATTGCTGAAGAGTATTGACACTGGCTGGGGTCACCCGTTTTGTAAAGACACAGGCCAAAGAAGGCGATGGCAAACCACTTCTGCAGAAAAATTTGCCACGAACAATCATGCTCATGGAAAGACCACGATCAGCCAGGTCATACAACACAGCACATAATGAAGCAACATGAATGAACTTCGAGACTGCTAATGCAACCTCCGTCATCGTCTGAAGCCTCATTACTTAATACTTGAACCAACCAGCAAAACCCCAATCACTACAGATCAGCGACACGGTGTCCTCTTTGACCTCTTTGCACTAAAATGGACTTAATTTTGTCTAATTGCATTTTCTTGCAAGAGTCATGTATAATTTGATTAGGTTGTGTTTTTTTTGTGAAAACTGCCTGCAAGCAGCATTTTTCTTTGCGCTTGTGCATAGCTGTACTAGTGCAGATGACAAACTTGACTTCATCTTCAATTTTGCACAATAATCTTTTTTGTGTGACCTTCTGAAAATTTAATTATATCGCATCACCTCACCCACTCTACCAGTTACATCCTCAAAAAAAATACCAGTAAATTTGTCAACCGTGATTTCCCTTTGCGTATCTGTGATGACCGTGGCCAGTTCTGTCATCAGTTTCCAATTATTCTGCCGTTAGATCTCCAACAATGGGCTCCAGCAGTTTGTTCAGCTCCTGCATCAGGCAGACCATTCTGTCTCCCCTCTTCCTCCTTTAACAACTTAGACCATAAGAGCATAAAACGTAGGAGCAGAATTTGGCCACTCAGGCTATCGAGTCTGCTCCACCATTCTATCATGAACGATTAATTATCCCTCTCAACCGCATTCTTCTGCCTTCTCTCTGTCACCTTTATAGGCATCCGTTAGTCTCATGAGACCATGGATTTGCGCCTTGGAAGGTTTCCAGGGTGCAGACCTGGGAAAGGTTGTGTGGAAGACCGGCAGTTGCCCATGCTGCAAGTCTCCCCTCTCCACGACACCGATGTTGTCCAAGGGAAGGGCATTAGGACCCATACAGCTTGGCACCGGTGTCGTCGCAGAGCACTGTGTGATTAAGTGCCTTGCTCAAGGACACACAGACTGCCTCAGTCAAGGCTCGAACTAGCGACCTTCAGATCTGTAAACGAACGCCTTAACCACTTGGCCACGCGCCTGTAACCTTCAATGCCCTGTCTAACCAAGAACCTGCCAACCTTTGCTTTAAATATATGCCATGACTTGGCTTCCACAGCAACCTGTGGCAACAAATTCCACAGATATATCATCCTCTGGCTAAAGAAATTACTCCTCATCTCTATTCCAAATGGATGACCCCCTATCCTGAGGCTATGCCCTCTGGTCCTCTACTCACCCACTATAGGAAACATCCTTTCCTTATCCACTTTACCTAGGCCTTTCTGATAGGTTTCAATGAGATCCCCCCCTCATTCTTCTAAGTTCCAGCAAGTGCAGGCCGAGAGCCGTCACACACTCCTCTTACGTTAACCCCTTCATTCCCAGAATTATTCTCATGAACCTCTTCTAAACAAACTCCAATGCCAGCACATCTTTTCCTTAACAAAGAGCCCAAATCTGCTCACAATACTCCAAATGCAGTTTGACCAATGCCTCATAAAGCCTCAGCATCACGTCCTTGTTCTTATATCCTAGTCCTCTCAAAATAAATGCTAACATTGCATTTGCCTTCCTCACCACTGACTCAACCTGAAAGTCAACCTGCACAAGAACTCTCAAGTCCCTTTGCACCTCCAATTTTTGAATTTTTTTTCCCCATTTAGAAAAAAAGTTTACATCTTCATTCCTTCTACCAAAGTGCATGACCATACACTTCCCTACACCATATTCCAACTGCCACTTCTTTGCCCATTCTCCCAATCTGTCCAAACCTGTTGGCAGACTCCCTACATCCTCAACACCAGATGCCCCTCCACCTACCTTGTATCATCTGCAAACTTGGCCACAAAGCCATCAATTCTGTTATCAAAATTATTGACATATTATGTGAAATGAAGTAGTTTCAAAACCAATCCCTATGGAGCACCAGTAGTCACCAGCGGCCAACCAGAATATGTCCCCTTTATTCCGACTCTTTGCCTCCTGCCAGCCAGCCAGTCTTCCACCCATGCTACTATCTTTCCTGTAATACCATGGCCTCTTATCTTGTTACACAGCCTCATGTGTGGCACCTTCTGAAAATCCAAACAAAGAATATCCACTCACTCTCCTCTGTCTATCCTGCCTGTGAATTCCTCAAAGAATTCCAATAGATTTGTTAGGCAATATTTCCCCTTAAGGAACACTCACAACACGCTGGAGGAACTCAGCAGGTCGGGCAGCATCTGTGGAAAAGATCGGTTGACGTTTCGGGCTGGAACCCTTCGTCAGGACTGTAGGGGGAAGGGGCAGAGGCCCTATAAAGAAGGTGGGGGGAGGGTGAGAAGGAGAAGGCTGGTAGGTTCCAGGTGAAGAACCAGCAAGGGGAAAGATAAAGGGGTGGGGGAAGGGAGGCAGGGAGGGAATAGGCAGGAAAGGTGAAGAAAGAATAGGGGAAAACACAATGGGCAGTAGAAGGAGGCGGAACCATGAGGGAGGTGATAGGCATCTGGAGGAGGGGGCAGAATGAAATAGGGATAGAGGAAGGGAGGGGGAGGGAATTACCGGAAGTTGGAGAATTCTATGTTCATACCAAGGGGCTGGAGACTACCTAGACGGTATATGAGGTGTTGCTCCTCCAACCTGAGTTTAGCCTCATCATGGCAGTAGAGGAGGCCATGTATGGACATATCTGAATGGGAGTGGGAAGCAGAGTTGAAGTGGGTGGCTACTGGGAGATCCTGTCTGTTTTGGCAGACGGAGCGGCAGTGCTCGATGAAGTGGTCCTTATTTTGTGTTTATGTTCCTCTTAAGGAAACCACCTGACTTTGGTTTACTTTATCATATGCCTCCAAAACACCTGAAACCTCATCTTTAATATTAAACTCCAACATATTCCCAACCACTAAAGTCAATCTAATTTATAATTTCCTTTCTTCTACCTCCTGCCCTTCTTAAAGAGTGGAGTGACATTTGGAATTTTCCAGTCCTCTGGAACTATTCTAGAATTTAGTGATTCTTGAAAGATCATTATGAATGCTTCCACAATCTCTTCAGCTACCTCTTTCAAAACCCTGGGGTGTAGTCTATGTGGTTCAAGTGACTTATCTACGTTAAGACCTTCCAGCTTTCAAAGCATCTTCTCCTTAGTAATAGCAATTACACTCTTGTTTGTCCCCTGACGCTCTCAAATTTCTGGCATACTGCCAGTATCTTCCACAGCGAAGGCTAATACAAAATACTTTCTTTGTTTATCCATCGTTTCCTTGTGTCCTATTACTACCTCTCCAACATTATGTTCCAGTTGTCTAATGTCCACTCTCGCATCTCTTTTACTCTTTATATATCTGAAAAAATTTCTGGTATCATCTTTGATATTATTGGCTGTCCTACCTTCATATTTCATCTTTTTTCTCCTTATAGTTGTTTAGATGCCTTCTGTTGGTTTTTAAAAGCTTCCCATTCCTGTAAGTTCCCACCAATTTTTGTAATATTATATGCCCTTTCTTTTGCTTTTGTGCGGTCTTTGATTTCCCTTGTCAGCCACGGTTGCCTCATCCTCCCTTTAGAATACTTCTTCATCTTTGGGATGTATCTATCTTGCACCTTCTGAATTGCCCCTAGAAACTCCAGCCATTGCTGTTTTGCCATTATTCCTGCTAGTGTTCTCTTCCAATCAATTTTGCCCAGCTCCTCTTTCATGCCTCTGTAATTTACTTCACTCCACTGTAATACTGATACATCTGGCTTTATGTTCTCCCTCTCAAACTGCAGGGTGAATTATATTATATTATTATCATTGTCTCCTAATGGTTCCTTTACCTTAAGCTCCCTAATCAAATTTGGTTCATTACCCAACACCCAATTAAGAATTGCCTTTCCCCAAGTAGGCTCAAAGACAAGCTGCTCTAAAAAGTCATCTTGTAGACATTCTAGAAATTTCCTCTCTTGCGACCCAGCAGCAATCTGATTTTCCCAATCAGATATTGAATTCCTCCATGACTATTGTAACTTTATCCTAATTACATGCCTTTTCCATTCCCCATTGAAATTTATATCCCACATCCTGGCTACTGTTTGGAAGCTTGTATATAACTCCCATCAGATTCTTTTTACCCTTGCAAATTCTTAATTCTACCCACAAAGGTTCTGCATCTTCAAATCCTATTTATGTCATCTCCCTCTAAGGATTTGGTTTCATCTTTTACCAACAGAGCCACCACGCCCCCTCTGCCTACCCGCCTGTCCTTTCGATAAAAGGTTTACCCTTGGAGGTTGAACTCACAACTATGATCTTCTTTCAGCCACAACTCAGTGATGCCCACAACATCATACCTGCCGATATCAAACTTGGGACTCATTATCTATTCTCCAATCCATAGCACCTGCTCTAGAACTGAAAGGTTGTTGGAAGATGACCAGGTATACATCCACTATTTCCCAGGCCATTTCCTTAGTCCATTATGACGTCCATTGTAGGCCCTGGAGATTTATCAGCCTTTCAAATTCCCTCATACTGTTTCCCCCAGTAATAGCAAGTTCCTTCCTTTCCTTAAACCCTTGGTTTCCCAACATTTCTGGGAAGGCTATTTTGTGTCCTTTGTGAATACAAACCCAATTATGTTAGTTTGGCATCCCTGTGCTCCACAGGTAGCCAAGGCTGCAGAGTGGTTGCTAGAGAAGGGGATCTGTATGGCCCTAAGAGCAAAATCTCACTCTCTAGAATATTTTTAATAATTTAGCCTCAACTTCTTTTCCATGGTAGAGAATTCCACAGCTTCACTTTCTCCTCTGACCACTTATTCTCCGACTGTGATTGCTGGTCGGGACATGCCCACCACGGGAAAACTTCCCTGCATTCAGTCTGTCCAGTCTTGTCAGGATTTTAGAAGGCTCAAAATATTCCTTCTCATTCTCAACTCAAGCGAACTTAAGTCTTATCGTCCCCAATCTCCTATACCAGACATGACTTCTCAGGAATCAGCCTGGTAAATGTTTGACATATTCCTGAAGCATGAAGCTCCCTCAGACAGGGAGACTAAAACTCGAGGCACAAAGATCTCAAAGTGTAGTCATCCCAAAGCTCTGTGCAATTGCAGACAAGACGGATGCTTCATCTCACAATCTGCCTCATTTAGACTCGTCTGCTTGACTGCACTTTCTCAGTGACTGTTGCACATTATTCTGCGTTGTTATTGTTGAATTTTGTTCTACCTCAATGCACTGTGTTGTGATTTGATCTGTTGGCGAGACAAGGTTTTCACTATATCTCAGTCAGGCCCGTCAGGCCCTCTGTAGGTTGGGATTGAGTATGGATTTTGCATCCCAGCTGTCTACATGATGCACAAGCCAGGACAGTACGACATGAAGAGCAAACAGCTGCCTATGCAGCACGTTCCCCCTCTTCACAGAGCTGATGAATCCAAAGGAACGGCAGAGACCGATACAGTTTGGCACCAGCAGCATCGCAGGAGTTGCCAGGCAGCATAGAACTCCTTTAGGGACTCCAGATCTGGATTTTTTCCTCGGGGTTTACTCCGAAGCCTTCCCCATGAGTAGGGATAGGCACAAGGCAAGGGAGGTTTGAAAACATTTTTCCTTCTCCTATCACAAACAAGAGAAAATCTGCAGATGCTGGAAATCTGAGCAACACACGCAAAATGCTGGAGGAACTCAGCAGGCCAGGCAGCGTCTATGGAAAAGAGTAAACCGTCAATGTTTCGGGCTGGGACCCTTCGTCAGGGCTCAGGGGAGATTTAAGCTTCTTCAGGGTAGGCCTCCCTGGAAGCGACTTCACAGAGTGGTAATTGAATCACAAACGAGAGTAAATCTTCAGATGCTGGAAATCTGAGCAACACACGCAAAATGCTGGAGGAACTCAGCAGGCTAGGCAGCGTCTGTGGTAAAGAGTACAGTTGCCCTTTCGGCCCGAGACCCTTCAGCAGGACTGGGACCCTTAGTCAGGATCGCTGGTTCTGTTGAAGGGTCTCGGCCCGAAACATTGACTGTACTCCTTCCTGTAGATGCTGCCTGGCCTGCTGAGGAGATAGGTAAAGTCAGGTGGGTTGGAAAGATAAAAGGCTGGAGAGGAAGGAATCTGATGGGAGAGGAGAGTGGAGCATAGGGGAAAGGGAAGGAGGAAGGGACCCAGGGGAGGTGATAGCAGGTGAGAAGAGGTCAGAGGCCAGAGTGGGGAATAGAAGGAGGGAAAGGGGAGGGAAGAAGTTTTTTTACTGGAAGGAGAAATCGACACTCATGCCACCAGGTTGGAGGCTACCCTGACTGAATATGAGGTGTTGCTCCTCCACCCCGAGGGTGGCCTCATCGTGGCACGAGAGGAGGCCATGGACCGACATGTCAGGATGGGAATGGGAATCAGAATTAAAATGTTGGGCCATTAGGAAGTTCTGCTTGTGGCGGATGGAGTGGAGGTACTCGACGAAGCAGCCGCCCAGTTTACAATGGGTCCCACCAATGTAGAGGAGCCCTCATTGGGAGCACCAGATATAAGAGATGGCTCCTGCAGATTTCACGGGCCATGCATCTCTTGTCTGAAGCATGGAACCCAAGCTGCATTATGCCGTCAGCACCTTGGGGAACTGGTCATTTAACTCTCTGGTCACAATCATTACTACAGATTGTGAGTAGCTGAGGTCCCAGCGTTATTCCTGCTGTCCCACACTGGACACTGCCTGTCACTCGGAAGATAACCGGTTTATTCTTACTCCTTGTTTCCGGTTGGCCAACCAGTTCTCTGTTCATGTCACCGTTGGCTCAGGAGGGCAACATCCATCATCGAAGGTCCCCACCACCCAGGCCATGCCATCTTCTCACCATTAGACAGGAGGTACAGAAGCTGACGTCCCACACACCACCAGTTTCAACTTCCCTTCACCATTCAGTTCTTATGGTCATAGAGTAATAGGGCATGGAAACAGGCCCTTCAGCCCATCTGGTCTGTTCTGACCAAGACACCCTCCCTGCTAGTCCCCGTTCCCCACGTTTGTTCCAGAGCCCTCCAAGGCCCTACCCTTAATACTCCTATCCAAATGTTGTAGTTGCTTCTCTCTATGCTCAGATTTTCCAACACTTCAGGGAAGGCTATTTGTGTCCTTTGTGAAGACAGACCCACTGCTCCACATTACACATCTCCCTGTTTCTGATTTTAAAGTTTGCCTGGATCACTTTCCCCCCTTCATATGTATGTAGAAACTTTGACAGTCGGTTTTGCTGCTCCCTGCACGCTAACTCTCAATCTATTTTCCTCCTCTTAATCATCCTGTGCTGAGGTCTAACAATTGCTCCCATGACTTTTGTTGGAATGATTTAGTCTCCTTCTCGGATTGGAAACCATCCCTGATTTCCCCGGTGAGCCACTCCTGCCGTTTCCCTTCAGTGTCAGACCAACATGAATTGAATTGAATTGACTTTATTACTTCCATCTTTCACATTTTTCACATCTTTCACAAACGTGAGTAAAAATCTTTACATTATGTCTCTGTCTATATGCGCAATGTGCAATTTATAGTAATCTGTAATAAATAGTATGTACAACAGGACAGTCAATCTAGCATAGAAACACAATTGTATCAGTGTGAGTTAATCAGTCTGATGGCCTGGTGGAAGAAGCTGTCCCGGAGCCTGTTGGTCCTGGCTTTTACGCTGCGGTACCGTTTCTTAGGTGGTAGCAGATGGAACAGTTTGTGGTTGGGGTGACTCGGGTCCCCAGTGATCCTTCAGGCCCTTGTTACACACCTGTCTTTGTAAATGTCCTGAATCATGGGAAGTTCACATTTACAGATGTGCTGGGCTGTCCGCACCACTCTCTGCAGAGTCCTGCGATTGAGGGAGTACAGTTCCCATACCAGGCAGTGATGCAGCCAGTCAGGATGCTCTCAATTGTGTCCCTGTAGAAAGTCCTTAGGATTTTGGGGCCCATCCCAAACTTCTTCAACTATCTGAGGTGAAAGAGGTGCTGTTGTGCTTTTTTCACCGCACAGCCGGTACGTACAGACCACATGAGATCCTTGGTGATGTTTATGCCGAGGAACTTAAAGCTGTTCACCCTCTCATCCCCAGATCCATTGATGTCAATAGGGGTTAGCCTGTCTCCATTCCTCCTGTAGTCCACAAGCAGCTCCTTTGTTTTTGCGACATTGAGAGGGAGGTTGTTTTCTTGACATCACTGTGTCAAGGTGATGACTTCCTCTCTGTAGGCTGCCTCATTATTATTTGATATTAGGCCAATCAATGTAGTATTGTCAGTGAATTTAATCAGCAGATTGGAGCTGTGGGTGACAGAGGTGAGGGAGCCCACTCTTACCACCTGCTGGCGATCTGACAGGAAGTCCAGGATCCAGCTACATAAGGCAGGGTCAAGGCCGAGGTCTCTGAGCTTCTTGTCAAGTCTGGAAGGAATTATGGTGTTGATTGCTGAACTGTAGCCCAAGACCGACATTCTCACATAAGCATCCTTCTTCTCCAGATGTGTAAGGACGGTGTGTAGAGCAGTGGCTATTGCGTCATCTGTCAATCGGTTGTGTTGGTAGGTGAATTGTAGGGGGTCCAGTGTGGGTGGTAGCAAGCTGCAGATGTAATCCTTGACCAGCCTCTCAAAGCATTTGCTTAAACTGAGGTGAGTGCGACAGGACACCAGTCGTTCAGACATGTTACCGTGCTCTTTTTAGGTACAGGGACAAAAGCATGAAGGCACTCTACACTGGGAGAAGGAGAGATTAAAAATGTCTGTAAACACACCTGCCAGTTGTGCTGTGCACGTCCTGAGTACCCGCCCTGGGATGCCGTCCGGTCCCTCAGCCTTGTGACTGTCCGTGAGTGATTTTGTAGTTCACCTGTGCACTCCTGAAATGTTTGCCTCACCAATCCACGGTCAACCCCCAAATAACATTATTCAATCTATCTTAGCCAAAACTCATGACAAAATTCTCCGTTTTGATCAGGGGCTCCCATTTGTATGCCATGGACCCCAACCATTAACCGAGTGGCCCATGGACTCCAAGTTGAAAACCTCTGGTTTAAGTTAAGAATATCATCTCAGTTCCTTAAGGTTGTTATAGCTGGGGGTGGTAATGGGGACAAGCTCCCACTACCCATTAAATGCTCCCAATGGCGTGTGCCTCAAATAGCCTCTGACAACCAAGTCCAGCTCCCGGCCTTCACGTGTGGCTTAGCTACTAAGCCCAGCAGAACCGTTTCTACTGATGGGAGAAGGTGCAAAGGCGCCTTAAACCCAGCTGCTCTGGGCAGATGGGGTTTCGTCAGCCGTGATTGGCAGCTCATCTAGGAGAGGAAAAACTCTGATCTCAAACCTCCGCTGCCTTGCGGCTATCCCACTCATGGTGAAGGCTTTGGGAGTAAACCCCGAGGGAAAGATCCGGAGCTGGAATCCCTAAGGCAGTCCTACGTTGAGTTCAATGCTGACTGGCAACTCCTGCGATGCTGCTGGTACCAAACTGCATCGGTCTCTGCCATTCCTTTGGGTTCATCAGATGCGTAGAGAGGAGGAGCCTGCTACATGGGCAACAGCTTGCTCTCCATATCGTACTGCCCTGGCTTGTGTATCTAGACCGCTAGGATGCAATCTCTGTGGTCAACTCTGACCGACAGACACCTCATCTCAGGATCCACTACATCGCTCTCCGACATAATGAAGGGTTCCACAGATTTTCGATTTTTCTTCCCCATGAGGTCTTGTTCATCCTTTCTCATCACAGTATACCTATTCTGAAGAGTATACTGAACAATACTAAACTAGGCATAACAACCCGCCTCAGAGCACTGAAATGTTACGTTTATCCACTTATGTTATATGGCTCAGAATGTTGGACAATATCTAGTAACATGAGGAAATGAATTGAAGCAGCAGAGATGTGGTTTTTGAGGAGGAAGCAAAGAATATCATGGACGAAACGAATATCTAACGAGGATGTCAATAAAGAGCAAACACAAAAAGAGAAATAATGTATGAGATCATGAAAAGGCAACGTAACTTCATTGTGATTAGGAAAGAGGAGTTGGAATGCACGGTATTTATGGGAAAGATTGAAGGGAAGAAAGCAAGATGGGGGAGATGTCAACTCAGACCATGAGAGCCTACGTCGGGCATTTTCATGCCTTACAAGGCGCAGATTGGAAGTCTATGTGGGGCGCCACTCCTCGCACAGACGAGAGCAATGTGTGGTTAAGTGCCTTGCTCAAGGGCACAAACACGCTGCCACAGCTGAGGCTCGAACCAGCGACCTTGAGATAAAGCAAGAGGAAGACAAAGACAAATGATGATGGAGACAGCAGCCAGAGAACTGGAAATGAATACCAATGAATTGATCCAATTGACCCGAAACAGGAGTGTGTGGGCCATGGCAGTCAAAGCTCAAACTGGGCACGGCACCTGATGATGATGATTCTGGGACAGCCAGCTCTCCAGGTGCTTCCCTGAAGCATTGGTCCAGCAAAGCATCTCATTTGCACTGCTGCACAGTAACGCACAAAGTCACCAAAGCAAAACAACTAGCTTCAGGATGCCATAACCACAGGAGATTCTGCAGACGCAGGCGATCCAGAGCAACAGACACAGACACAGAATGCTGGAGGAACTCAACAAGCCAGGCAGAATAAACAGTCGGCGTTTCGGGTTGGGGCCCGATGAAGGGTCCTGGTCTGAAACGTCGACTGTTGATTCCCCTCCATTGATGCTGCCTGGCCTACTGAGTTCCTCCAGCATTTTATGAGCGTTGCTACAGGAAGTGGCTGGGAGGGCAATTGGCTTACTGGCCTTAATTTCAAGAGTTAACCAGTGGCGAGATGTCCCGCTTGGAAGTGTAGCAACAGCCCGTCTCGTTGTCCTCCCAAAGTATGAGGCTGTAACTAACACAGGGCGGTTCCCAGCCATGGCGTACAGACAGCAGTACGGGTGGGGACTCTGCTGATTAACGGTGCATCTCAGCTCAGTGAGCTGGGCCGAGAAGTCAGCTACAGTGTGGTGAGGGAGGAGGTAAGGAGCGTCAGGGGTCAGAGTACATCGCCTGCTGAGAGCAAGCACACACGATAGGACTGAGTGCATGATGGTGAGGCCTCTGACGATCAGGGTCAACCATGGATGTTGTGTCCTGGCTGTCTAGGTACACAAGCCAGGGCAGTACGATATGGAGAGCGAGCTGTTGCCCACGTAGCAGGCTCCCCCTCTCCACGCATCTGATGAACCCAAAAGAATGGCAGTTTGGTACCAGCAGCATCGCAGGGGTTGCCAGTCAGTGTTGAGCTCAACGTAGGACTGCCTTCGGGACTCCAGCTCCGGAATCTTCCCTCGGGATTTCCTTCCCCGTGAGCGGGTACAGGCGCAAGGCAGCGGGGGTCTGAGATCAGAGTTTTCCTCCTCCTGGATGAGCTGCTAATCACGGCCGGTGAGCCGCGTGCGACAGAAGGAATAACGAGGGCTTGCCAGACAGGCGGAGTGGGTAAACTGCGCACAGACTGGAAGGTGTCAGCTAGTGAGGGGAGAGTGATTTGGGGTCAGTTTCTTGGAACAGGGTGTCTGGGGAGGGGCAGCCAGGGAGCAGGAGTACAAGTGCATTGGAGTGGGGTGCGGTCGTGAGCTCAGAGTGGGGGGGTGTCCCAGACGGCTGAACGAAATTTACATCCTCCGAAGACTGTGATGGGTCGGTCTAACTACTGCACAGAGTCTTGTCATCTTCAGACGTTTTCTGATGACTCTGCCATAGTTGGATGCATCAGCAAGGGAGATGACGCTGAGTACAGGGCTACGGTAGGAAACTTTGTCACATGGTGTGAGCAGAATTATCTGCAGCTTAATGTGAAAAAGACTAAGGAGCTGGTGGTAGACCTGAGGAGAGCTAAGGTACCGGTGACCCCTGTTTCCATCCAAGGGGTCAGTGTGGACATGGTAGAGGATTACAAATACCTGGGGATACGAATTGACAATAAACTGGACTGGTCAAAGAACACTGAGGCTGTCTACAAGAAGGGTCAGAGCCGCCTCTATTTCCTGAAGAGACTGAGGTCCTTTAACAACTGCCGGATGATGCTGTGGATGTTCTACGAGTCTGTGGTGGCCAGTGCTATCATGTTTGCTGTTGTGTGCTGGGGCAGCAGGCTGAGGGTAGCAGACACCAACAGAATCAACAAACTCATTCGTAAGGCCAGTGATGTTGTAGGGATGGAACTGGACTCTCTGACGGTGGTGTCTGAAAAGAGGATGCTGTCCAAGTTGCATGCCATCTTGGTCAATGTCTCCCATCCACTACATAATGTACTGGTTGGACACAGGAGTATATTCAGCCAGAGACTCATTCCACCGAGATGCAACACTGAGCGTCATAGGAAGTGGAAAGTGGCCAGTGAGTGAGTGGGCCAGTGAAGGAGTGGAGCTTTGAGGCTTTGACTCAAGAGGCTTCGCCGAGAAGAGGCGGAGGACAAGCTAGCTCGCAGTTAGTTTTTACAATGTCTCCTGAGACGGTGATGTGCCTCTCATGTGAGAGGTGGCAGTCTTGGGGGAACGCCCCTCTCCCGCAGAGTCACATCTCCCAGAAGTGCATACGGCTGGGCGATCTGGAAGACCGTGTAAGGAATCTGGAGCAGCAGCTCGATGACCTTCAACTCATAAGGGAGAATGAGGCAGTCATAGATGCAAGCTACAGGGAGGTAGTCACACCTAGGCTATCGGAAGCAGGTCATTGGGTGACAGTCAGAGGGGGGAAAGCAAAGGTGAGCAGACAGGTAGTGCAGAGCACCCCAGTGGCCATTTCCCTGAATAATAAGTTTACCATCCTGGATACTGTTGGCGGGGACGACCGACCAGGGGTGATCCACGATGGCAGGGCCTCCGGCACTGAGTCTGACCCTGTGGTGCAGAAGGGTGGGACGGAGAAGAGGAGAGCTGTCGTCATTGGAGACTCTATAGTCAGGGGAGCAGACAGGAGATTTTGTGGACGTGAGAAGAGACCCGCATGGTTTGTTGCCTCCCGGGTGCCAGGGTCCGGGATCTCTCTGACCAGGTGCACGACATCCTGGTACAAGAGGGAAAGTAACCAGAAGTCATGAAACATCTTGGTACCAACGACATAGGCAGGAAGAGGGATGAGGTCCTGAAGAGTGAGTTTCAGGAACTAGGCAGAAGGCTGAAGAACAGGACCTCAAGGGTGGCGTTCTCAGGATCGCTGCCAGTGCTACGTGACAGTGATGGTAAGAATTGGAGGAGATGGCAGTTGAATGTGTGGCTGAGCAGTTGGTGCAGGGAGCAGGGTTTTAGATTTTTAGATCATTGGGATCTCTTCTGGGGAAAGTGGGACCTGTACAGATTGGATGGGTTGCACCTGAACTCGAGGGGAAGCAATATCCCTGGAGGTAGGTTTGCTAGCATGGTTCGGGAGGGTTTAAACTAATTTGCGAGGGGGATGGGACCCAGAGCGATAGAGCAGTGAAAGAAGTGCATGGGGTAAAGCCAGATCTAACATATAGAGAGGCTTTGAGGAAAGAGAAGCAGAATAAACGGTGTAAAGACAGTAAGGTAGAAGGGCTGAAGTGTGTGTACCTCAATGCAAGAAGCATCAGGAACAAAGGTGATGAACTGAGAGCTTGGATACATACGTGGAATTATGATGTAGTGGCCATTACAGAGACTTGGCTGGCACCAGGGCAGGAATGGATACTGGGGGTATTCTATAGGCCTCCTGGTAGCAGCAGAGATACAGAGGAGCAGATTGGGAGGCAGATTTTGGAAAGGTGCAAAAATAACAGGGTTGTTATCATGGGTGACTTTAACTTCCCTAGTATTGATTGACACCTGATTAGTTCCAAGGGTTTAGATGGGGCAGAGTTTAAGTGTGTCCAGGATGGATTCCTGTCACAGTATGTGGACAGGCCGACCAGAGGGAATGCCGTACTAGATCTAGTACTAGGTAATGAACCGGGTCAGGTCACAGATCTCTCAGTGGGTGAGCATCTGGGGGACAGTGACCACCGCTCCCTGGCCTTTAGCATTAACATGGAAAAGGATAGAATCAGAGAGGACAGGAAAATTTTTAATTGGGGAAGAGCAAATTATGAGGCTATAAGGCTAGAACTTGCGGGTGTGAATTGGGATGATGTTTTTGCAGGGAAATGTACTATGGACATGTGGTCGATGTTCAGAGATCTCTTGCAGGATGTTAGGGATAAATTTGTTCCGTTGAGGAAGATAAAGAATGGTAGGGTGAAGGAACCATGGGTGACAAGTGAGGTGGAAAATCTAGTCAGGTGGAAGAAGGCAGCATACATGAGGTTTAGGAAGCAAGGATCAGATGGATCTATTAAGGAATATAGGGAAGCAAGAAGGGAGCTTAAGAAGGGGCTGAGAAGAGCAAGAAGGGGGCATGAGAAGGCCTTGGCGAGTAGGGTAAAGGAAAACCCCAAGGCATTCTTCAATTATGTGAAGAAAAAAAGGATGACAGGAGTGAAGGTAGGACCGATTAGAGATAAAGGTGGGAAGATGTGCCTGGAGGCTGTGGAAGTGAGCGAGGTCCTCAATGAATACTTCTGTTCGGTATTCACCAATGAGAGGGAACTTGATGATGGTGAGGACAATATGAGTGAGGTTGATGTTCTGGAGCATGTTGATATTAAGGGAGAGGAGGTGTTGGAGTTGTTAAAATACATTAGGACGGATAAGTCCCCGGGGCATGACTGAATATTCCCCAGGCTGCTCCACGAGGCGAACAAAGAGATTGCTGAGCCTCTGGCTAGGATCTTTATGTCCTCGTTGTCCACGGGAATGGTACCGGAGGATTGGAGGGAGGCGAATGTTGTCCCCTTGTTCAAAAAAGGTAGTAGGGATAGTCCGGGTAATTATAGATCAGTGAGCCTTACGTCTGTGGTGGGAAAGCTGTTGGAGAAGATTCTTAGAGATAGGATCTCTGGGCATTTAGAGAATCATGGTCTGATCAGGGACAGTCAGCATGGCTTTGTAAAGGGCAGATCGTGTCTAACAAGCTTGATAGAGTTCTTTGAGGAGGTGACCAGGCATATAGATAAGGGTAGTGCAGTGGATGTGATCCATATGGATTTTAGTAAGGCATTTGACAAGGTTCCCCATGGTAGGCTTATTCAGAAAGTCAGAAGGCATGGGATCCAGGGAAGTTTGGCCAGTTGGATTCAGAATTGGCTTGCCTGCAGAAGGCAGAGGGTGGTGGTGGAGGGAGTACATTCAGACTGGAGGATTGTGACTAGTGGTGTCCCACAAGGATCTGTTCTGGGACCTCTACTTTTTGTGATTTTTATTAACGACCTGGATGTGGGGGTAGAAGGGTGGGTTGGCAAGTTTGCAGACGACACAAAGGTTGGTGGTGTTGTAGATAGTGTAGAGGATTGTCAAAGATTGCAGAGAGACATTGATAGGATGCAGAAGTGGGCTGAGAAGTGGCAGATGGAGTTCAGATGGTACACTTTGGAAGGACAAACTCCAAGGCAGAGTACAAAGTAAATGGCAGGATACTTGGTAGTGTGGAGGAGCAGAGGGATCTCGGGGTACATGTCCACAGATCCCAGAAAATTGCCTCACAGGTGGATAGGGTAGTTAAGAAAGCTTATTGGGAGTTAGCTTTCATAAGTCGAGGGATAGAGTTTAAGAGTCGCGATGTAATGATGCAGCTCTATAAAACTCTGGTTAGGCCACACTTGGAGTACTGTGTCCAGTTCTGGTCGCCTCACTATAGGGAGGATGTGGAAGCATTGGAAAGGGTACAGAGGAGATTTACCAGAATGCTGCCTGGTTTAGAGAGTATGCATTATGATCAGAGATTAAGGGAGCTAGGGCTTTACTCTTTGGAGAGAAGGAGGATGAGAGGAGACATGATAGAGGTGTACAAGATAATAAGAGGAATAGATAGGTGGATAGCCAGCGCCTCTTCCCCAGGGCACCACTGCTCAATACAAGAGGACATGGCTTTAAGGTAAGGGGTGGGAAGTTCAAGGGGGATATTAGAGGAAGGTTTTTTACTCAGAGAGTGGTTGGTGCGTGGAATGCACTGCCTGAGTCAGTGGTGGAGGCAGATACACTAGTGAAGTTTAAGAGACTACTAGACAGGTATATGGAGGAATTTAAGGTGGGGGCTTATATGGGAGGCGGGGTTTGAGGGTCGGCACAATATTGTGGGCTGAAGGGCCTGTACTGTGCTGTACTATTCTATGTTCTATGTTCTAAGTCATTCCTGCCTGTGGCCATCAAACTTTACAACTCCTCCCTTGGAGGGTCAGACACCCTGAGCCAATAGGCTGATCCTGGACTTATTTCCTGGCGTAAGTTACATATTACTATTTAATTATTTATGGTGCAACTGTAATGAAAACCAATTTCCCTCGGGATCAATAAAGTATGACCATGACTATGACTAAGGAACGGGGGTATGAACAAGGCCACAGAGAAAGTGGAAGGAAGACCAGGACAAGGGGGTTGAAGCATATCAGGTCCAGAGTGTGGATGAGGAGAGGATGTCTCCTCTGTGGGAGAATGAGAACTAGGGCTTACTGCTTAAGGAAAAAGGACACCATTTTTCTCAGAGGGTTGGTAGTCTACTTTCCTTCAGAGGGCAAGGAAGGGTGAGTCACCGTCTAGTTCTACAGCAGATGTTGGTGGATGTTTGATAAACAAGAGGATGGAAAGATTATCTGGCTGAGTGGAGCTGATGTTGCAGTCAGAGATGTCCAATATGGAGATGAGCCCTTTGGCCCACTGGGTCTGTGCAAGCCATCAAGAACCCACTTGCTCTCATCCTGCACTTACCCTGTTCAATCACCACCCCCCCTTCACCTACCTGTACTCAGAAGAATTAGTCCACCGACCAGTGTGTTCTTAGGGTGAGAGAGGGAACCAGAGTATTCAGAGGAAATCCGCGTGGTAACAGGGAGAACGGGAAAACTCCACACAGGCAGTACCAGAGTTCAGGATCGAACCGGGGTCTCTGGAGCTGTGGTGCAGCAGAGCTAACCACTGTTCTGCTGGACCACCCTGACCCAGGCTTTACTGAGGGGGGTGGGTGGGAGCAGTCTTCTGTCGGGAGCAAGTTCCTGGTGGGAAATTTGAGGACTGCAGGTCCCTGCTGGCTGAGAAGCTTCTCTCTCAGTGACATTCACAGCAAACCCAGCAGGCAGTGTGGCTGAGAATGAGTGACGTGCTGCCGCCTGTACTCAGAGCCGCTCCTGTATCCAGCACAGTGAGCAGGGCTGCTGGGACACAGAGTGGTTCCCAGCACAGTGAGCAGGGCTGCTGGGACACAGAGTGGTTCCCAGCCCAGTGAGAGGGGCTGCTGGGATACAGAGTGGTTCCCAGCACAGTGAGCAGGGCTGCTGGGATACAGAGCTGTTCCCAGCATAGTGAGCAGGGCTGCTGGGAAACAGAGCGGTTCCCAGCCCAGTGAGAGGGGCTGCTGGGATACAGAGCGGTTCCCAGCACAGAGCCATTTCCCAGCATAGTGAGCAGGGCTTCTGGGTTACAGAGCGGTTCCCAGCACAGTGAGGGGGGCTGCTGGGATACAGAGTGGTTCCCAGTCCAGTGAGAGGGGCTGCTGGGATACAGAGTGGTTCTCAGCACAGAGCTGTTCCCTACACAGTGAGCAGGGCTGCTGGGACACAGAGCAGTTCCCAGCTCAGCGAGAGAGTCTGCTGGGATACAGAATGGTTCCCAGCACAGTGAGCAGGGTTGCTGGGATATAGAGCAGTTCCCAGCTCAGTGAGAGAGGCTGCTGGGATACAGAGCTGTTCCCAGCTCAGTGAGGGGGGCTGCTGGGATACAGAGTTGTTCCCAGCACAGTGAGAGGGGCTGCTGGAATATAGAGTGATTCCCAGCACAGTGAGCAGGGCTGCTGGGATACAGAGCTGTTTCCAGTACAGTGAGCGGGGCTGCTGGGACACAGAGAAGTTCCCAACACGGTGAGCGGGGCTGCTGGGACACAGCGGTTCCCAGCACAGTGAGGGGGGCTGCTGGGATACAGAGCTGTTCCCAGCACAGTGAGGGGGGCTGCTGGGATACAGAGTTGTTCCCAGCACAGTGAGAGGGGCTGCTGGAATATAGAGTGATTCCCAGCACAGTGAGCAGGGCTGCTGGGATACAGAGCTGTTCCCAGCACAGTGAGGGGGGCTGCTGGGATACAGAGTTGTTCCCAGCACAGTGAGCAGGGCTGCTGGGATACAGAGCTGTTTCCAGTACAGTGAGCGGGGCTGCTGGAATATAGAGTGATTCCCAGTACAGTGAGCGGGGCTGCTGGGACACAGAGAAGTTCCCAACACGGTGAGCGGGGCTGCTGGGACACAGAGCGGTTCCCAGCGCAGTGAGCCGGGGAGGGGATGGGGGAGTTGTGGGGTGACAGGGAGTTCATGGCAGTGATGAGTCAGGGGTGAGGCCGCTGAGGAATGTTGTGTTTTCACGCTGCCTCTGCCTCTGCACCTGGACAGACAGCACTCAGACAAGATGACATCATGCAGCACTGATCTCACCAGCAGAGCTGAGACTGCCGGCCAATGATTAACTCGGGAGCACATTCCAATGCAGTAATCTCTCCTGTCCCCGCATCACCGACTGCAAACAACCTCAGGAACACACTGAAATGGAGAGAGACAGACAGAGGTGCAGAGAGAGAGAGACAGGGAGGGAGGGAGGGAGAAGCAAGTAACAGGGACAGACATGGGCAGAAAGAGATTGAAAGGTATTGAGAGGCACAGGGTGAATGGAGGAACAGGCAGGGGAGGGGAGAGAAGTTAAAAGAGGGGCAGAGGGAGAATAGAGAGGCCAGAAACGGGGAGAGGAAGGAGGGCAGAGAGAAGCACAGATGGAGAAGGGGGGACATAGGTCCGCAGAGCGGGGTGCTGAAGCACAGCGGAATCTGAGCACGCAGACTTTGGCGACGATACGCGGATGGGGATTGCGAGCTGATTGGTGGACGGGAACCAGTGCAGCTAAGGGGCCCTTTCTCAGAATCGACGTCTGAATCAGAATCAGGTTTTCTACTTCCAAAGCGGGTGACCTCAAATCTTTCCGCACCAGCTGCTGTGTCATTGACCACACTTCTGTCTCCCCGCAAAGCTTTCACAATTCACATTGCATCATCAGTAAACTCGGGTATTGCCTTTCTCAGTCAAGTCGCTGACGGAGATTGTGGGCACCGGGCACCCTGCAGACCGTGCTGGGAGAGATGCAGTGGAGATTCACCGGGACGTTACCTGGGATGAAGTTTTTCTGTTGTGGGACTGTTCACACCCTAGAGGAAGAGGCTACCTTTACTGAGGGGGTATAGAGTGGGTAGCTTGCAGGAAACATTTCCTTGTATCAGAGATAGATAAGACAAGAGAGCATAGATTTAAGACGGGGGGGAAGAGATTGTATTTATTTATTTATTTACTGAGATACAGAGCAGAATTGGCCTTTCCAGCCCCCGAGTCTCACTGTCCAGCAATCCCCGATATAACCCTGGTCTAATCATGAGACAATTTACAATGACCAATCAACCTACCAATCGGTACGTCTTTGGACTGTGGGGAGAACGTACAAACTCCTTACAGACGGCGACGGGAATTGAACCCGGGTCGCTGGCACGGTAAGGCGCCGTGCTAACCGCTACGCTGCCGTGCCGCCCCCCCCCCCAATCTGAGAACCGTCCGAGGGGGACCTTATTTCACCCAGGCAGTGGTGAGGAAAGGACCTGGAATAGACTACCTGAGGAGGTGCTGGAAGTGGCAGTGCTTAAGAGAAATTTATATCACTTGAAGCACTAAGGCAGAGACGGAGATGGTCAAGGGCCTGAACATGGAACAGATGGTGGTCTCGAGTCAGCACAGACATTGTTGGCCGAGTGGCCTGTTTCCATGCTCTGCGACTCTATGATGCTCTGGATTACATAATTTGTTTTTCAAAGATAATGGCTTTCATGGACAACTGAACAGAAAATAAGATAACGGTAAGGCCAGTCAGTGAAGGCACAAACTCACAGCCAACAACCGTGAAATGAGAGGAATACTGAACAATTATTCTGCTTTGTTATTTACCAAGGAGATGACATTAGAGGAGATAGAATCAAGAGAGATAATTGCTAATTAAGTCTAATTTAGAGAGGTTTTACTCTGTCATCTGAGTTAATCATCGCATATTAAAATGCAGAGGCTTTGATTAAAGAGATCACGAAGGAAGGAAACTGGGCAGAGGATGAAGATCAGTTGACAGTAAATGTTACCCCGATTTGTAAAAAAGCCAGGAAACTTTGGATCAGTTCCCTCAAGTCAGTGGTGGGAGCAACAATGGAGTTTTTACTCACAGATAAATATAGATCTTTTCTGGTGACAGGACAAGTTGATAACGTTGTTAAAATAGCACACTGAATTGTTGGCTTTATTAATAAGGACTGGAATAGAAAGCCGAGGAAGTTATTTTTAGCCTTTGTGAGTCGCTGTTTGGCCCCTTAGTGAAAGCATTGTGTCGGATTTATTGTGTTGAAGGAAAGATTACAAAGATTTGGTGAGAGTGTAGACAACTGTCCCAGTTTATCTTTTTATCTCATTCAACTTGTTTTCTGATATTGTGTCATCACAGCATCACCTTAACCAAAGCCAGATGCAACATACTCATTCAATAAACAGCCAAGATATTATTCCCCTTTACGGAAAAGGCCTACAAGGAATTTAACTTAAAGTAAGTAGGATAATGTTTCCATTTGGGTGGCGGGATGGAGGTGCGTCTCTCCTTCCATCCGCTAGCCTGCAGGTCATCCTTGGGCAAGGTGTAGCATCCATTTACATGAAAGGTAATGTGATGGGCAGCTGGTGCCCATCACAAGTCCTGGTTACCCGACCACCGATGCCAGGCAGGCAATCTCTGAAGAGTATTGATAATGGCTGGGGTCACCCATCCTGTGAAGACACTGCCCAGAAGAAGGCGATGGCAAACCACTTCTGTAGAAGAATTTGCCAAGAACAATCATGGTCATGGAAAGGCCATGATTGCCCACCGCGTACAACACTGCACATAACGAATGAATGAATGTTTCCATTGGTAAGTGTTGGTAACCCCAGGGTTCACAGGCCCAGAAGAATCAGGGGGAGAGAGACAGAAACCTGCTTGAGACACAGGAGATTCTGCAAATGCTGGAACACACACACAAAATGCTGAAGGAACTCAGGCCAGACAGTATCTTTGGAAGGAATTGGACAGTGGACATTTCGGGCCGAGATCCTTCATCAGGACGGGCAAGGAAGAGGGAAGAGGCCAGAATATGAAAGGGACAAGAGGGAAAGGAGTACAAGCTGGCAGGTGGTAGGTGAGGAGGGTGATGCGATAATAAATTTAACTTTGAACTTTGAAGCTGGGGGGTGATGGAGGGAAGAGGTAAAGGGCTGAAGAAGAAGGAGAGGAAAGTAGATCATGGAATAAAGGGAAGGAGGTGAGGAATCAAAGGGAGAGGATGGGCAGGTGGGGGAGAAGGGTGAGAGGGGAAGCAGAATGGGGAATGGAAAAAGAGAGAAGAAAGAGTGGGGTTTCAGGAAAAAGAGGTGAGTGGTTACTGGAAGTTGGAGAAATTCATGTTCACACCGTCAAGTTGGAGACTCTCCAGAGTGAATATTGTGCATGAGTTTGTCCTCCTCATGGCAGTAGAGGAGACCACGGACAGACAGGTTGGTGTACAAATGGGAAGCTGAATTGAAACTGGTGGCCACCGGAAGGTGCTGGCTGTTGCAGCGGACAGAGCGAAAGTGCTCGACAAAGCCACCCCATCAACTTGCGTCGAGTCTCACCGACTGCAAGGAGGCCGCACCAGGAGCACCAGATATAATAAATAACCCCGACGGACTCGCTGGGGAAGTGTTGAGGGTCCTGAATGGTGGTGAGGAAATGAAGTGTAGGGGTGTTATAGCATTTGTCACAGCTGTGGGGGTAAGTGACAGACGGGAGATCAGTCACGTAGAAAGTGATCCCTTCACTCAACTTCATTAACCCCAACCTGAACTATTCTCACGACCTATGGACTCACTTTCTCTTCATCTCAGGTTCTCAATATTTATTTATTACGATTATTTTCTTTTCTTTTCCTTCGGTATTTTCACAGTTTGTGGTCTTTTGCACATTGGTTGTTTGCCTATATCTTAGTGTGTGGTTTTTCATTGATTCTATTGCGCTTCTTTGCATTTACTGTGAATGCCCACAAGAAAATGAATCTCAGGGTTGTATACGGTGACAGATATGTACTTTGATATTACATTTATGTTGAACTTTAATCCTGAGGGAAATCACAGGTGGTCGGGTGGCGGGGGTGAGGGACAGGAAAGATTAGATTATGAGAACACTCAGTCCTCTTTTATTGTCATTTAGAAATGCATACATGCATTAAGAAATGACACAATGTTTCTCCAGAGTGATATCACAGAAAACAGGACAAACCAAAGACTAACACTGACAGAACCACATAATTGTAACATATAGTTACAGCAGTGCAAAGCAATACCATAATTTGATGAAGAGCAGACCATGGGCATGGTAATAAAAGTCTCAAAGTCCCGAGTCGATCGACTCCCGAGTCCCCGATAGCAGGCGGCAAAAGGGAGAAACTCCCTGCCATAAACCTCCAGGCACCATCAACTTGCCGATGCCTTGGAAGCAGCCGACCACAGCCGACACCCGAATCCATCCGTCCGAAAACTTCGAGCTTCTGACCAGCCTCTCCAATACAGCCTCCCGAGCGCCATCCTCTGCCGAGCGCCTTCGTCCTAGCCCCGGCTGCTGAAACAAGCAAAGCCAAGGATTCGGGGCCTTCTGCTCCGGAGATTCCGGTTACCACACAGTAGCAGCGGCAGCAAAGCGGGCATGTCGGAAGTTTTCCAGATGTTCCTCCGTGCTCTCACGCCCGTCTCCATCAAATCAGAGTTGTGCACGGTCCCCTACTTGACAGATTACAGATATCATTCACCGGAGAGGCCGCGCGTGCTGCCGTCGTCCCGCCATCTTCTTCTCCTCTCCTTACGAGATGTGCATGCTGGTAAGATCCCACTGGAGATGGTGGAAGTTATGGAGAAGGATGTGCTGGATACGGGAGCCTGGGGGAGGCAGGTAAACTTACCCCATTCTATCGGGGGAATAGAGGAGATGTGGGTGAGGGTGGCATTGATCCTGTTGGAAGGAAATCCAGTTCTCTAAAAAAAAGAGGACACCTCAAACATTCTGGAACAGGAAGCCTCATCCTGATAACAGATGTGGCAGAGATGTAGCAACTGAGAGAGGGAGTGGTAATTTTAACAACTGACAGGGTGACTAGAGGTACGGTCAAGATAACTGTGGGGGTCAGTGGGCTTGTAATCTGTCTCCGGAGATAGGGATAGAGGGATCAAGAAAGGGGAGAGAGGTATCGGAGATGGATCAAGTAAATTTGAGGAAAGGGTGGATGCTGGAGGCAATGTTGATGGAATTGGTGAGCTCAGCACGGGTGCAGGAAGCAGCACCAATGCAGCTGTCAACGCAGCGCAGAGTTGGGGAGCGTTGAAAGAGAAATTGTTGAGAGGTACTAGTCTCGCCAGATGAAGGAGGGTGGTGAATCTGTTTGGGATCACTGAGAGCTGCAGACAAGGTATCGTTAAATATATTGATGCACATTGAGGTGGACAAATCCCCAAGGTCTAATAAAATCTAGAGCAGAGTGTTATAGGGAGGAAGGAAGGCGATTTCTGGGGCTCTGAAGGAAATTTTTGCATCATCTTTGTCTATACTGGAGGAAGCTAATAGGATTTAGGAATTAGGAAACAGGAAATAGAAGCAGGAGTCGGCCATCTGGCCTGTCAAACCTGCTCTGCCATTCAATAAGATCATGGCTGATCTAGCCATGGACTCATCTCCACCCAACTGTCTTTTCCCGATTACCCTTATTTCCCCTACTATGCAAAAATCTATCCAACCTTGTCTTAAATATATTTACTGAGGTAGCCTCCACTGCTTCGTTGGGCAGAGAATTCCACAGGTTCACCATTCTCTGGGAAAAACAGTTCCTCCTCATCTCTGTCCTAAATCCACTCCCCCGAATCTTGAGGCTACGTCCCCTAGTTCTAGTCTCACCTACCAGTGGAAACTACTTTCCTGCCTCTGCCTTATCCATCCCTTTCATAATTTTATATGTCTCTAGATGATCTCCTCTCATTCTTCTGAGTTCCAGTGAGTACAATCCCAGGCAACTCAATCTCTCTAATTTGTTATCATATGGAACAGGAAGTAGGGATAACTCAGTAAACCGCAGGTTGCTGACCCTTGTGACTAGAGGGAGGAAACTACTGGAAAATATTCTTAAGGATGGGATTTACGTCCACTTGGAAAGACAGGGACTGATTAGGGAATTCATCTTGGTATTGTGACTCACGCTGATTTGAGTGTATTTCTATGTTACATTGACTGTTCTATTTATTATAAATTACTATGATTGCACATTGCACATTTGGACAGAGACGCAATGTAAAGAGTTTTACTCCTCATGTATGTGAAGGATGTAAGAAATAAAATCAATTCAATTCAATTCGTAGGAAACCGTGCCCCTTGATTCTGACTTTTTTTAAGAGGAGGTTACTCAGAAAATTTTGAAGGCAATGTGGTAGGCAGGGTGTACAGTATATTTGTACAGATAGAGTGTACAGTATATTTGTATAGGCAGGGTGTACAGTATATTTGTATAGATAGAGTGTACAGTATATTTGTATAGGCAGGGTGTACAGTATATTTGTACAGATAGAGTGTACAGTATATTTGTATAGGCAGGGTGTACAGTATATTTGTACAGATAGAGTGTACAGTACATTTGTATAGGTGGGTGTACAGTATATTTGTATAGTTGGGTGGACAGTACATTTGTACAGGCAGGGTGTACAGTATATTTGTACAGATAGAGTGTATAGTATATTTGTATAGGCAGGGTGTACAGTACATTTGTACAGGGAGGGAGTACAGTATATTTGTACAGGCAGGGTGTACAGTATATTTGTACAGATAGAGTGTACAGTATATTTGTATAGGCAGGGTGTACAGTATACTTGTATAGGTGGGTGGACAGTACAATTGTACAGGCAGGGTGTACAGTATATTTGTACAGGGAGGGTGTACCGTACATTTGTACAGGAGAGGGGGTACAGTACATTTGTATAGGGAGGGTGTACAGTATATTTGTATAGATGGGTGTACAGTACATTTGTATGTGTAGGGTGTACAGTATATTTGTATAGGCAGGGTGTACAGTATATTTGTACAGGCAGGGTGTACAGTATATTTGTACAGAGTGGGTGTACAGTATATTTGTATAGATAGGAAGCCTAGGTCTTCTGCACAGTACTGTAGTAATTTTATGTATTGCACTGTACTGCTGTCACAAAAAAAATTAAATTTTATGACACGTGAGTGATGGTAAACCTGATTCTGTTATGGGTCTCTGTCATGGACTGAGAGTGGGAAGGGGGCAGGGAGAGGGGAATTGTGATTGGAAAAAGGGGAGGAGAGAGGGGAGGGAGCAGGAAGCACCAGAGAGACATTCTGTAATGACCAATAAACCAGTTGCTTGGAATCAGATGACCTTGCCCGGGGTGTCTCAGGGCTGGGTTTGTCTTCACCCACACCACCCCCTACCACTGACACTCCTTCTCTGCCACCTGCCTCCTGTGGCATTCCACCCTCACCATTTCCAACATCCTTTGCTCTCGCCAGATTTACAAACTCACTCTCCGCTCCACGTTGACAAATACAGTTCTGTGCAAAAGTCTTAGGCGCCCTGGCTATATACGTGTGCCTAAGACTGTTGCATAGTGTATACGTTGATCTTAGCAAGGCCTTTGAGAAGGTCCCACAGTCGGCTGGTCCAGAAAGTCAAAGTCAAGTTTATGGTCACGTACACAGGCACATGTGTGCAGGTACAAGAAACTTACCTGCAACAGCACCACAGATAAATTGCATCAGACAAGCAGCTTTCACAAGGAAAACATGCATTAAACATAAATTATACATAATTTCTACAAGAAAACACAATTAAAACAAAATAGCAGAAGTCCATTTTAATGCAGAGTTGTCATAGTATTACTAAGCTTTAATGATTAGGGTTTTTCCATTTGGTTTGACGGGAAGTAGCTGTTCTTGAACCTGGTGGTGTGGGACTTCAGGCTTCTGTACCTCTGCCTCAACTGTAAGTATTGTGAGTAGTTTTCAGAATCAGAATCAGGTTTATTATCACTGGCATATGTTGTGAAATTTGCTAACTTAGCAGCAGCAGTTCAACGCAATACATAATATAGAAGAAAAATAAATAAATACAGTATATGCATATTGAATGGATTAAAAATCATGCAAAAACAGAAATAATATATATTAAAAAAGTGAGGTGCAATGTCCATTTAAGAATCGGATGGCAGAGGGGAAGAAGCTGTTCCTAAATCGTTGAGTGTGTTCTATGCTCCAGGGAATAAAGTCCTAACCTATTCAACCTTACTCTGTAACTCAATTTCTCAAGTCCCAGCAACATCCTTGCAAACCTTCTCTGCACTCTTTCAACCTTATTAATATCCTTCCTGTAATTTGGTGACCAAAACTGCACACAATACTCCAAATTTAGCCTCACCAATGCCTTATATAACCTCACCATAACATTCCAACTCTTATACTCAATACTTTGATTTATAAAGGCCAATGTACCAAAAGCTCTCTTTATGACCCTATCTACCTGTGACGCCACTTTTAGGGAATTTTGTATCTGTATTCCCAGATCCCTCTGTTCCACTGCACTCCTCAGTGCCCTACCATTTACCTTGTATGTTCTACCTTGGTTTGTCCTTCCAAAGTACAATACCTCACACTTGTCTGTATTAAACTCCATCTGCCATCTTTCAGCCCATTTTTCCAGCTGGTCCAAATTCCTCTGCAAGCTTTGAAAACCTTCCTCACTGTCCACTACACCTCCAATCTTTGTATAATCAGCAAATTTGCTGATCCAATTTACCACATTATCATCCAGATCATTGATACAGATGACAAATAGCAATGGACCCAGCACTGATCCCTGTGGCACATCAGTAGTCACAGGCCTTCCCTCTGAGAAGCAATCTTCTACTACCACTCTCTGGTTTCTTCCATTGAGCCAATGTCTAATCCAATTTATATAACCATATAACAATTACAGCATGGAAACAGGCCATCTCGGCCCTTCTAGACCGTGCCGAACTCCTACCCTATCCTATTCCCACTGACCTGCACTCAGCCCATAACCCTCCATTCCTTTCCTGTCCATATATCTATCCAATTTAACTTTAAACGATAACATAGAACCTGCCTCAACCACTTCTGCTGGAAGCTCGTTCCACACAGCCACCACTCTCTGAGTAAAGAAGTTCCCCCTTATGTTACCCCTAAACTTTTGTCCTCTAATTCTCAACCCATGCCCTCTTGGTTGAATCTTCCCCGCTGTCAATGGAAAAAGTCTATCCACGTCAACTCTATCAATCCCCCTCATAATTTTAAACACCTCTATCAAGTCTCCCCTCAACCTTCTATACTCCAAAGAATAAAGACCTAACTTGTTCAACCTTACTCTGTAACTTAGGAGACGAAACCCAGGCAACGTTTTAGTAAACCTTCTCTGTACTCTCTCAATTTTATTGACATCCTTCCTATAATTCGGTGACCAGAACTATACACAATACTCCAGATTTGGCCTTACGAATGCCTTATACAAATTCAACATTACATCCCAACTCCTATACTCAATGCTCAGATTAATAAAGGCCAGCAAACCAAAAGCTTTCTTCACCACCCTATCCACATGAGATTCCATCTTCAGGGAACTATGCACCATTATTCCTAGATCCCTCTGTTCTAAAGCATTTTTTAATGCCCTACCATTTAACATGTATGTCCTATTTTGATTAGTTCTACCAAAATGTAGCACCTCACATTTTTCAGCATTAAACTCCATCTGCCATCTTTCAGCCCACTCTTCTAACTGTCCTAAATCTCTCTGCAAGTTTTGAAAACCTACCTCATCATCCACAACACCACCTATCTTAGTATCATTTGGATACTTACTAATCCAATTTACCACCCCATCATCTAGATCATTAATATATATTACAAACAACATTGGACCCAGTACAGATCCCTGAGGCACACTGCTACACACCGTCCTCCAATCTGACACACAGTTATCCACCACTACTCTCTGGCGTCTCCCATCCAGTCACTGCTGAATCCATTTTACTACTTCCATATTAATGCCTAACGATTGAACCTTCCTAACTAACCTTCCGTGTGGAACCTTGTCAAAGGCCTTACTGAAGTCCATATAGGCAACATCCACTGTTTTACCCTCGTCAACTTTCTTAGTAACCTCATCAAAAAATTCAATAAGATTTGTCAAACATGACCTTCCACGCACAAATCCATGTTGACTGTTCCTAATCAGACCCTGTCTATCCAGAAAATTATATATACCATCTCTAAGAATACTTTCCATCAATTTACCCACCACTGATGTCAAACTCACAGGCCGATAATTGCCAGGCTTACTCTTAAAACCCTTTTTAAACAATGGAACCACATGAGCAATACGCCAATCCTCCGGCACCATTCCCATTTCTAATGACATTTGAAATATTTCTGTCAGAGCCCTTGTTATTTCCACACTAACTTCCCTCAAAGTCCTAGGGAATATCTTGTCCAGACCTGGAGACTTATCCACTTTTATATTCCTTAAAAGTGTCAGTACTTCCTCTCCTTATTACCTCTCCATGTATACCTAGCGACTGAATCTTCCTAACTAACCTCCCACGTGGGACCTTGTCAAAGGCCTTACTAAGGTCCATGTAGACAACATCCACTGCCTTCGCTTCATCCACTTTCCTGGTAACCTCCTCAAAAAACTCTAATAGATTGGTTAAATATGACCTACCACTCACAAAGCCATGTTGACTCTCCCTAATAAGTCCCTGTCTACCCAAATACTTGTAGATCCTATCTTTTAGTACTCCTTCCAATAAGTTACCTACTACCAACATCAAACTTACCGGCCTATAATTTCCCAGATTACTTTTAGAGCCTTTTTTAAATAACAGAACAACATGAGCTATCCTCCAATCCTTCGATTGCCCGTAGATACCAACATTTTAAATATATCTGCCAGGGCCCCTGCGATTTCAATATTAGTCTCCTTCAAGGTCCGAGGAAATACCCTGTCAAGTCCTGGGGAATTATCTACTCTGATTTGCCTCAAGATAACAAGAACCTCCTCCTCCTCAATCTGTATAGGTTCCATGACCTCACCACTTGTTTGCCTTATTTCCATTGACTTCATGCCAGTTTCCTTAGTAAATACAGACGCAAAAAAAAACATTTAAGATCTCCCCCATATCCTTTGGTTCCATACATAGCCGACCACTCTGACCTTCAAGAGGTTCAATTTTATCCCTTACTATCCTTTTGCTCTTAATATACCTGTAGAAGCTCTTTGGATTATCCTTCACCTTGACTGCCAAAGTAACCTCATGTCTTCTTTTAGCCCTCCTGATTCCTTTCTTAAGTTTTTTTTTTGCACTTTTTATACTCCTCAAGCACCTTATTTGCTTCCTATTTCCTATACATGTCATACATCTCTCTCTTCTTCTTTATCAGAGTTGCAATATCCCTTGAGAACCAAGGTTCCTTATTCCTATTCACTTTGCCTTTAATCCTGACAGGAACATACAAACTCCACACTCTCAAAATTTCTCCTTTGAAGGCCCCCCACATACCAATCACATCCTGGCCAGAGGACAACCTGTCCCAATCCACGCTTTTTAGATCCTTTCTCATTTCTTCAAATTTGGCCTTTTTCCAGTTTAGAACCTCAACCCGAGGACCAGATCGATCTTTATCCAAGATCTATCTTTATTTAAGATAACTAATTTTTTTCATTTTTATCATCCTCACAGGGCTATAAGTGGCGAGTCCTTAACCCCCACTTAGTAAGATAGATCTTCTTCCTCACATGGGTAAATTCTGTTCCTGTATCTTATGACCATAAGGTCTAATTAGCAGAGAGAAGATGGCATGGTCTGTGTGGTGGGGATCTTTGATTGGAATTGGAATTGGATTAGTACTATCATGTGAACCAAGGGACAAAGTAAAACTTGTCTGGCATACTGTTCATTCAGAATATTTCATTACAAGTGCATTGAGGTGGTACAAGTTAAAATAGTAACAGAATGCAGAATAAGAACATAAGAAAATAAGAAATAGGAGCAGGAGTCGGCCATCTGGCCTGTCGAGCCTGTTCCACCATTCAATAAGATCATGGCTGATCTGGCCATAGACTCCATCTCCACCTACCTGCCTTTTCGCCATAACCCTTAATCCCCCTACTATGCAAAAATCTATCCAACCTTGTCTTAAGTATATTTACTGAGGTAGCCTCCACTGCTTTATTGGGCAGAGAATTCCACAGATTCACCACTCTCTGGGAAAAGCAGTTCCTCCTCATCTCCATCCTAACTCTACTCACCCAAATCTTGAGGCTACGTCCCTTCGTCCTAGTCTCACCTTCCAGGGGAAATAACTTTCCCGCCTCTATCTTATCTATGCCTTTCATTATTTTATATGTTTCTATAAGATCTCCTCTCATTCTTCTGAATTCCAGTGAGTACAGTCCCAGGCGACTCAATTGCTCCTCATAGTCTAACCCCCTCATCTCTGGAATCAATCTGGTGAACCTCCTCTGCATCACCTCCAAAGCCAGTATTTCCTTCCTCAAGCAACACACATAAAAGTTGCTGGTGAACGCAGCAGGCCAGGCAGCATCTCTAGGAAGAGCTGCAGTGATGTTTCAGGCCGAGACCCTTCGTCAGGACTAACTGAAGGAAGAGTGAGTAAGGGATTTGAAATGTGGAGGGGGAGGGGGAGATCCAAAATGATAGGAGAAGACAGGAGGGGGAGGGATGGAGCCAAGAGCTGGACAAGTGATGGGCAAAAGGGATACGAGAGGATCATGGGACAGGAGGTCCGGGAAGAAAGACAAGGAGGTGGGGGGGGACCCAGAGGATGGGCAAGGGGTATATTCAGAGGGACAGAGGGAGAAGAAGGAGAGTGAGAGAAAGAATGTGTGTATAAAAATAAGTAACAGATGGGGTACGAGGGGGAGGTGGGGCATTAGCGGAAGTTAAAGAAGTCGATGTTCATGCCATCAGGTTGGAGACTACCCAGACGGAATATAAGGTGTTGTCCCTCCAACCTGAGTGTGGCTTCATCTTTACAGTAGAGGACATGTCAGAATGGGAATGGGATGTGGAATTAAAATGTGTGGCCACTGGGAGATCCTGCTTTCTCTGGCGGACAGAGCGTAGGTGTTCAGCAAAGCAGTCTCCCAGTCTGCGTCGGGTCTTGCCAATATATAAAAGAGTCCCTCCCCCCCTGTCTTTCTTCCCAGACCTCCTGTCCCATGATCCTCTCGTATCCCTTTTGCCTATCACCTGTCCAGCTCTTGGCTCCATCCCTTCCCCTCCTGTCTTCTCCTATCATTTCAGATCTCCCCCTCCCCCTCCAGCTTTCAAATCCCTTACTCACTCTTCCTTCAGTTAGTCCTGACGAAGGGTCTCGGCCTGAAACGTCGACTGCACCTCTTCCTATAGATGCTGCCTGGCCTGCTGCATTCACCAGCAACTTTTATGTGTGTTGCTTGAATTTCCAGCATCTGCAGAATTCCTGTCATTTCCTTCCTCAAGTAAGGAGACCAAAACTGCACGCAGCACTCCAGATACAGCCTCACCAGTACCCTGTACAGTTGGAGCATAACCTCCCTGCTCTTAAATTCAATCCCTCTAGCAATGAAGGCCAACATTCCATTTGCCTTCTTGATAGCCTGCTGCACCTGCAAACTAACTTAAGGTGTAACAGCTACAGAGGGTAATTTGTCTCCTTGAGGTAGCATGACTTGTAGATATCTCAAGTCAGCGTAGGACACATGGGATTCAAAGTGTTTTGGCAAAGTGGAGGCAAAAGGATAGTGGTGGAGAGGTTGCTTTTCTGTAACCAGTGGTGTAGCGCAGGGATCAATGCTGGGAATGTTGTTGTTTGTCATGTATATAAATGTCTACGGCCTGATAAGGAAATTTGCTGGCAACATGAGTTGGAGATAATGGGGACGGTCACTTGAAGAGACAGAGGGACGTAGATCAGCTGAAAAGTAGGGCAGTAGGGCTGATGGGTGGTCATCTAGACTAGAGAGAGGTGATGCATTTTGGGTTGTCTAATACTGGCTTGACATATACAGTAAACAGCAGGGACTTCAAAGATGTTGATGCATAAAGGGACATTGGAGTGCAAGTTCACAGCTCCCTGAAAATGTCAATACAGGTGGATCGGCCAGAGAATAAGGCGTTTGAGTACAAGAGTTTTGACATCAAATTGCAAGGCATAGGTTAGACTACACTTGGAATATCTCGTGTTGTTCTGGTCACCACACTTTGTGGTTGAGCTGGAAGGAATACAGAAGAGATTCATTAAGATTTTGATTGGAGTTACAAGGAGAGATTCAATAGGCTGGGGCTGTTCTCACCTTATCGAGGTTAATAAAATTATTAGGGGCATTGATAGAGTCGATAGTCACAGTCTTTGTCCAAGGGTGGGGAAGTCTAAAACGAGAGGACGTAGGTTTATGATGTGAGGAGAAAGGGTAAGGTTTTTACACAGACAGTGATGGGGATATGGAACAAGGTGTCATAGGAGATGCAGGGGCAGATACAATCACAGTGTTAAAAAGCATTTGGTAGGATCAGAATGTCGGAGTAATATGGCTTGAAAACAGGCCATTCGGCCCAACTAGTCCATGTCAACTAACGATCCCCATCTAAACTAGACTCATTGGCCCAGATTTGGCACATATCCTTCTGATATATTTTTTGTAAATCTGATATAGAGTCATAGAACACTACAGCACAAAACCTGGCCCTTTGGCCCATCTAGTCTGTGCCAAACTATTGATCTGCCTAGTCCCATTGACCAGTACTTGGACCATAGCCCTTCATACCCCTTCCATCATGTACACATCCACATTTTTCTTAAATGTTGAAATCAAATCCATATCCATCATTTAAGTTGGCAGTTCATTACACACTCCATGAGTGGAGTTCCCCTTAAAGAATTCACCCTTTACCCTTAACCTATGACCTCTAGTTCTAGTCTCACCCAACCTCAGTGGAAAAAGACTGCTTGCATTCACCCTATCTATACCCCTCATAATTTTATATACCTCCATCAATTTTATATACCTCCTCTCATTCTTCTACACTCCAGTGAATAAAGTCCTAACCTGGTCAATCTTTCCCTACAACTCAGGTCCTCAAGTCCCAACAACAGCCTTGTAAATTTTCTCTTCAATCTTATTGGTATCTTTTCTGTAGGCAGATGGCCAGAACTGCACACGATACTCCATATTAGGCCTCATCAACGTCTTATACAACTTCAACATAACATTTCAAAACCTGTACATGATACTTTGGTTTATGAAGACCAACGTGCCAAAAGCTCTCTTTATGACTCTTATCTACCTATGACACTACTTTCAAAGAATTATGTATTCCTCAGTGTCCTATTGCTCACTGTGTAAGTCCTACCCTGGTTTGCCCTCCCAAACTGCAACACCTCACTCATGTCTGCATTAAATTCCTTCTACCATTTTCAGCCCATTTTTCCAGCTGGTCCAGATCCATTGCAAGCTCTGTTAATCTTCCTTGCTGTCCACTACACCCCCTATCTTGGTATCAAGTACAAATTTGCTGAATCAGTTTACCAGATTGTAGATGACAACAACAAAGGACCCAGCACCGATCCCTGGAGCACACAACTCGTCACAGGCTTCTGGTCAGAGAGGCAACCATCTACTACCACTCTCTGGCTTCTACCACAAAGCCAATGTCTAATCCAATTTACTGCCTCATCTTGATGCCAAGTGATTTAACCTTCTCGAGCAAATTTCCATGCAGGACCTTGTCAAAGGCCTGTATCTTTCTCCATATCTTTCTTCTAAAAATTATACATAACTTTTGAATGTTGTGTAAGTTATGCCTTTGATGTTGGTGCAAGTTATGTTTTCATTACACCTGTGCATACATCACTTAGTTCATATGACAATGACTTTGAGTTTGATTTGAAACCTTTCCTATCCATGAGGGGAATAGAAAGATAGGGAACAAATGGAAGAAGATAGGATTAGGATTAGAATCGGAATCAGGTTTATTATCACTAACATATGTCGTGAAATCTGTTGATTTGTGGCAGCAGTTCAGTGCAATACATAAGACAATTACGATCATCTTTTTTCTGAGGCCTCCGTTGCTCAGAGTTGACCATGGATATTCATTCTAGCTGTCTAGATACACAAGCCTGAGCAGTACGATATTGGAGGCAAGCTGTTGCCCATGTAGCAAGCTCTCCCTCTCCACGCACCTAATGAACCCAAAGAAACGGCAGAGACCGATACAGTTTGGTACCAGCGGCATCGCAGGAGTTGCCAGTCAGCGTTGAACTCAATGTTGGACTGCCTTAGGGACTCCAGCTCCAGATTTTTCCCTCGGGGTTTACTCCCGAAGCCTTCCCCATGAGTGGGTTTGGCCGCAAGGCAACGGAGGTTTGAGATCGGAGTTTTCCTTTTCCTAGATGAGCTGTCAACCTCGGCTGACGAGCCCCATCTGCCCAAAGCGACTATTTTTAGGGCACCAGTAACCTGCCTTTGCCCCTTCTCCCATCAGTAGAAACAGTTCCGCTGGGCTTAGTAGCTAAGCCGCACGTGAAGGCCAGGAGCTGGACTTGGTTGTCAGAGGCTATTGGAGGTGCACACCACTGGGAACATTTAATAGTTAGTGGGAGCCTGTCCCCATTACCACCCCCCCCAGCTATAACAACCTTAAGGAACCACTGTAATTTACAATACAGTATAGTACCATAAGTTATCTGACTCAGCATAGATGTGTTGGGCTGAAGGGTCTGTTTCTGTACTCCATGACTAATACTAAGAAAAAACAGAGCACAAGTAGGCCACTTGGTCCCTCAAACTTGCCCTGACTTTCAACATGATCACAGCTGATCTGCCCTAGGCCCCAACTCCTCCTCTGCACCAGATCCCCTTCACCCTGAAACCTCCAAACTCCCAACACTGTACCCTCCTTCCATTTAAATATTTCAGATGAAATAGCCCCCACACTCTGCAGTCTGGAGAACCTCAGAGACTGTGTGAAGAAATTTCTCCATACCTCTCTTTTTAGATGACTTTATCAATTCAATAGTCACTTCCCAAATGTGAATTGGTACTTAAAAGAAGGAAGGTGAAGTGAAAGCATGGGTGGAAAGAGCAGGAGTTTGGAGCTAATTTTTTGAACCAAGACTTCAGAAGAGATGTTATGCCAATGGAACCAAAAAAGGCGGTGAACAGATGCTCTGCTTTTTACCGATGAAGTACAGTTTAGCGAATGCTTCCCGATCAGAGTATAGGCAGCAGGTTGAGTGGCAAGCTGGCTGAAACAGCAAAGGACAGATATAGAGGAAAGTGTGGTTCCTTAGGCGGACATGTTGGGAATTGAGACTCCCGGTTCTGAATCAGGTTCCTTAGGCAGACATGTTGTGAATTGAGACTGCCAGTTCTGAATCAGAACCAAGTTTGTTATCACTGACATAGAGCGTGTCGCGAAATTTGTTGTTTTGCGGCAGGACTACAGAGCAATGCATAAAAAAACGATAAATATATAACAAATCAGTAATTGATGCAAAAAAGAGCAAAATAATGTTCATAAACACCAGAAATTCTTCAGATGCCGGAAATCCAAAGCAAACACACACAAAATGCTGGAGGAACTCAGCAGTGGAACTGAATAAACAGTTGATGTTTCGGGCCGAGACCCTGCTTCAGGACCGGAAAGGAATGGAGAAGATGCCAGAATAAAAAGATAGTGCGGGGGTTGGGTGAAGGCGGAGAGCTAGAAGATGATCGGTGAAGCAACGTGGGTAGGAAAGGTAAAGAATTGTGTTCGTGGTTTCACGGTCCGTTCAGAGATCTGATGGCGGGGGAGAAAGCTTGTCCTAGAATGTTGAGTGTGTGTCTTCAGGCTCCTGTACCTCCTCCCTGATGATAGCGATGAGATGAGGACATGTCTGGATGGTGACGTTCCTTAATGAGGGACGCTGTCTTCTATTGAAGATGTTGGAGGGGTTCAGGAGGTTAGGCAGCATCTGTGGAAGGAAATAGACAGACAGCATTTTGGATCAAGGACTCTTGTGTGTGTTGGCCAAGACTTCCAGCATCTCCCTTAAGATCAATAAGATCTCCCCTCATTCTTACAAGCTCCAGAGAATACAGACCCAACCTGTCTAGCCTCTCTTGATGGGACAATCTGTTCATACCAGGTTACTTCTTTTGATATGTAAACACCTGTACCAGACTGGAATGCCAAAAGCCAACCTTTCCACTTTTCTGCAGCACAGCCTTGCCTTTAGCTCACGGCCAATGTGTAGTGAATGAGACAAGGTGGCTGGGAGAACGGCCACCTCACAGGTCCAATCCTGACCTCAGGTGTTGTCTGTGTGGAGTTTGCATGTTCCCTTTGTGACCACTTGGGTTTCCTCTGAGTGCTCCGGGCTTCCCTCCACTTCCCAAAGACGTAGGAATGTAGGGAAAGTAAAATGGGATGAGTGTAGGCTTGGTCGATGGTCAGTAGGGACCTATTGGGCTGAAGGGCCAGTTTCCCTGTTGTATCTCTGTGGTTTAAAGGTTAAAACAGCATGGCATTCACCCTGAGGTGCTGCAGCCTGATGGCTGAGCCATGTGACAGTGAGACAGAGACTGAAACACGGGGTGAGACAGTCCGGCTTAAGAAACAGCCCAACGCTGACACCTATATGGACTGTGATCAAGGCAACCGTCAGAGGCTGACAAACAGGAACTGAAAGAAGGTCAGAAACTTATCATGGAAACCGTTTAGAGTCACCCAGACAGAGGAAACAATTGTCACAAATATGAGAGGGTCTCCAAAATCTTGGGAAATTGTATGTTAAAGGCAAGACAACATACATATCCCCACTTCAATCACATGACAAGCAAATCTATAAGGGCGTAATTTTATTCAGAATGCAAATTTCATGCATCATAATCTGGGAACCAGAACAAACAGAAATCATCTCTGTGCTTCTCTCGGCCTTTCACAATATACCATTGTCTCCAACAACAAGAAACGGCCCCATTATTCAAAGGTCGGACGTTCATCTCTGACTTTTTCGGCAGAACCAGCTGCTTGGATCGGAGCAGGGGCTGTTCGTTTGCTTCCTCTGTGTGTTGACAAGTGCCTGCCCACGGTCTGGGCCTGTCATCAATGAGCTGCTATTCTCCGCAGTTCCTATAGAATGTGCAGCAGCTTTAACCCCGCAGGGGCACAGCGGCAGCTTCATTCCCATGCCAACGCCAAGGAGCAGGCCGACGTCGCCACAGGAATGTGAGAAAGAGCAAAGTTACAGTGGCCGGTATCGGCAGGGGCAGTTTCATGTTCTGAGTCAATGATCACTGGGTCAGTTACTGGTTTGACCATCACTTCACTCTTCATTCAGTTTGGGGAGACCCAACACCGGACACCTCTTGGAGTAATGATCGCGATGTAAAAGCTTTTATAGATATGTAAAAAGGAAAAGACTGGTAAAGACAAATGTGGGTCCCTACAGACAGAAACAGGTGAATTGATTATGGGGAGCAAGGACATGGCAGACCAATTGAATAATTACTTTGGTTCTGTCTTCACTAAGGAGGACGTAAATAATCTTCCAGAAATAGTAGGGGACAGAGGGTCCAGTGGGATGGAGGAACTGAGCGAAATACATGTTAGTAGGGAAGTGGTGTTAGGTAAATTGAAGGGATTGAAGGCAGATAAATCCCCAGGGCCAGATGGTCTGCATCCTAGAGTGCTTAAGGAAGTAGCCCAAGAAATAGTGGATGCATTAGTGATAATTTTTCAAAACTCGTTAGATTCTGGACTAGTTCCTGAGGATTGGAGGGTGGCTAATGTAACTCCACTTTTTAAAAAAGGAGGGAGAGAGAAACCGGGGAATTATAGACCGGTTAGCCTAACGTCGGTGGTGGGGAAACTGCTGGAGTCAGTTATCAAGGATGTGATAACAGCACATTTGGAAAGCGGTGAAATGATCGGACAAAGTCAGCATGGATTTGTGAAAGGAAAATCATGTCTGACGAATCTCATAGAATTTTTTGAGGATGTAACTAGTAGAGTGGATAGGGGAGAACCAGTGGATGTGGTATATTTGGATTTTCAAAAGGCTTTTGACAAGGTCCCACACAGGAGATTAGTGTGCAAACTTAAAGCACACGGTATTGGGGGTAAGGTATTGGTGTGGGTGGAGAATTGGTTAGCAGACAGGAAGCAAAGAGTGGGAATAAACGGGACCTTTTCAGAATGGCAGGCAGTGACTAGTGGGGTACCGCAAGGCTCAGTGCTGGGACCCCAGTTGTTTACAATATATATTAATGACTTGGATGGGGGAATTAAATGCAGCATCTCCAAGTCTGCGGATGACACGAAGCTGGGCGGCAGTGTTAGCTGTGAGGAGGATGCTAAGAGGATGCAGGGTGACTTGGATAGGTTGGGTGAGTGGGCAAATTCATGGCAGATGCAATTTAATGTGGATAAATGTGAAGTTATCCACTTTGGTGGCAAAAATAGGAAACAGATTATTATCCGAATGGTGGCCGATTAGGAGAAGGGAAGGTGCAACGAGACCTGGGTGTCATTATACACCAGTCATTGAAAGTGGGCATGCAGGTACAGCAGGCGGTGAAAAAGGCGAATGGTATGCTGGCATTTATAGCGAGAGGATTCGAGTACAGGAGCAGGGAGGTACAACTGCAGTTGTACAAGGCCTTGGTGAGACCACACCTGGAGTATTGTGTGCAGATTTGGTCCCCTAATCTGAGGAAAGACATCCTTGCCATAGAGGGAGTACAAAGAAGGTTCACCAGATTGATTCCTGGGATGGCAGGACTTTCATATGAAGAAAGACTGGATGAACTGAGCTTGTACTCGTTGGAATTTAGAAGATTGAGGGGGGGTCTGATTGAAACGTATAAAATCCTAAAGGGATTGGACAGGCTAGATGCAGGAAGATTGTTCCCGATGTTGGGGAGGTCCAGAACGAGGGGTCACAGTTTGAGGATAAAGGGGAAGCCTTTTAGGACCGAGATTAGGAAAAACTTCTTCACACAGAGAGTGGTGAATCTGTGGAATTCTCTGCCGTAGGAAACAGTTGAGGCCAGTTCATTGGCTATATTTAAGAGGGAGTTAGATATGGCCCTTGTGGCTAAAGGGATCAGGGGGTATGGAGGGAAGGCTGGTGCAGGGTTCTGAGTTGGATGATCAGCCATGATCGTAATAAATAGCGGTGCAGACTCGAAGGGCCGAATGGCCTACTCCTGCACCTATTTTCTATGTTTCTATTTACACAGACATTCACACTATGGACGGACACCACGGTTTAATTGTCACTGGTTAGATGCACAGTCAGTTGAATAGGTAGTCAGTATCACCAGTCAAGTGGATGATCAATTGCCATGTTAAATTAATGCCCCTTCACCTCCTCCCTCGCTACCATTCAGTCTCGTCCCTCCCCTCTGATCCCCCTCCTGGCACCTGTCCTAGACAGTGCCACACCTGCCCCTTCACCTCCTCCCTCAGTTGCCATTCGGGGCCACAGACAGTCCTTCCAGGTGCGGAGGCACCTCACCTGCGAGTCTGTTGAGGTCGTCTACTGTATCCGGCGCTCCCAGTGTGGCCTCCTGTGTATCGGTGAGGCCCAACGTCGACTGGGAGGCCGCTTCGCAAAGTTCCTACGCTCCGTCTGCCAGGAAACGTGGGATTTCCCAGTGGCCACCCATTTCAATTGTACCTCCCATTCCCATTCCGACGTGTCAGTCCACGGCCTCGTCTACTGCTGCGATGAGGCCACACTCAGGTTGGAGGAGCAACATCTTATATTCCGTATGGGTAGCCTCCAACCTGATGGCATGAACATCGATTTCTCAAACTTCTGGTAATGCCCCACCTCCCCCTTTACCATTCCCCATCCCCTTTTCCCTCTCTCACCTTATCTCCTTGCCTGCCCATCACCTCCCCCTGGTGCTCCTACCCCCTTTTCTTTCCTCCATGGCCTTCTGTCCTCTCCTATGAGATTCCCCCTTCTCCAGCCCTGTATCTCTCTCATCAATCAACTTCCCAGCTCTTTACCTCATCCCTCCCGGATGACTACATTTTTCCATAGATGCTGCCTGGCCTGCAGAATTCCTTCAGGGGTGTGTGTACGTGTGTGTCTTGGATATCCAGCATCTGCAGACTTCGTCTTGTTTATGTTCTGTTTCGTTGTGTTCCTTGTTGTTCTGCCAACAGTGGTGTGCATGCTATGTTGGCCGCTCCCAGCACACCCTTGGGTGTGTTGGTTGTTAATGCAAACAACGTATTTTTTTTTAGATTATGAGGACACTCAGTCCTCGTTTATTGTCATTTAGGAATGCATGCATTAAGAAATGATACAATGTTCCCCCAGTATGATATCACAGAAACACAGGACAGACCAAGACTAAAACTGACAAAACCACATAATTATAACATATAATTACAACAGTGCAAAGCAATACCGTAATTTGATAAAGAGCAGACCATGGGCATGGTAAAAAAAGTCTCAAAGTACCGATAGCCCCATCATCTCATGCAGACGGCAGAAGGGAGAAACTCTCCCTGCCACGAACCTCCAAGCGCCGCAAACTTGCCGATGCAGCATCATTGGAAGCACCTGACCGCAGCGGACTCTGAGTCCCTCCGAAAACTTCGAGCCTCCGACCAGCCCTCCGACACCGAGCACCGAGCACCATCCTCTGCCGAGCGCTTTGACCCCTGCCCCGGCTGCCGAGCAACAGGCAAAGCTGAGGATTCGAGGCCTTCCCCTCCGGAGATTCTGGATCACACAGTAGCAGCGGCAGCGAAACAGGCACTTCAGAAGTTTCACCAGATGTTCCTCCATGCTCTTGCGTCCGTCTCCATCAAATCAGGATTGTGCACGGCACCCCACTTGACAGATTACAGATATTCATCACCGGAGAGGCTGCTGCGTGCTGCATCGCGCCGCCATCTTCTCCTCTCCTCAATTTATTTCACTGTATGTTTCAATGTACACGTGATAAATGAATCTGAATCTGTTGCTGAGATGGTTAATGTCCATTAGTGGCATTGGGATTGATGGAAACTCACCGTTTGAGTGGGTAATTGGTTTACTGGTTGGATCGACACAACTTTGCTTATGGGGCAGTTTGAATAAAATCCCTCCTCTTGACCCTCCTCCTCTGGCACGGAATGCAGGCACTGGATTGTCTCAAACTTTGTGCTGACCCATGTTCCTAAATCATTACTCGACAGGAAAGGTATTGTGCCATGGCAGACTTTTCACTCGAGCTTTGCAGCCTGGTGGCGTCGTCCCCAGTGTAGGGCCTGTCAGGGACTTGTAGCCAAGCTCTGAGGAGGCCATACTGAGCGGGTACTAACCCTGCCGGGTTCGCCTGAGCGTGGCCAGTGGCACAGCCCTCCCGTCACATGGTAGTTCGCAACATTAGAACATAAAACATAGGAGCAGAATTTGGCCATTCAGCCCATCAAGTCTGCTCCACCATTTCATCATGGACAATCCCGGATCCCATTCAACCCCATTCACCTGCCCTCTCACCATATCCCTTGATGCCCCGACTGATCAGGAATATATCACCTTCTGCTTTAGATATACCCACAGACCTGGCCTTCGCCATAGCCTGTGATAGCCACAGATTCACCAGGCTTTGGCTAGAAAAAAATCCCTCCTTACTTCTGCCCTAAAACTTTCTCACTTTAAAGTCGATAACATGCTGTCTCCTTGCTCGGTACTGCAGAGTAGAACGTCACCGGGGGGGAGATGACACCGGCCAATGTGGGAACTGCAGGAGTTTGGTCAGTGTGTGTGGAGAGAGGAACAATACATTTTATTTAGACATAGAGCATAGTAAAAGGTTCTTCTCTCCCAACAAATCCATGCCGCCCAATTATACCCATGTAACCAATTAGCCTGGAATGTGGGAGTAACTACAGTACCTGGAGGAAACCCACACGGTCACGGAGTGAATGGACAAACTTCTTACAGACAGTGGCAGAATTAAACCTGGGCCATTGACGCTGCATAGCATTACAACACTAAGACAAAGAACACCAGATAAGGTCATTCTTACCATCGGCCATTAGGCTCTATAATGGATCAACCTGTAGTCGGGGAAGTGATGGCCCCCTCCTGTTAGACTCTTGACGTAACTTATTTTTTATTCTTTCTATTCGCTTCTAATATTTGTGTATTTGTAATGCTCCTGTGACACTGTAATTTCCTTTGGGATTAATATGGTATCTACCCATCTATGTTAACTTCTCACCACCCCATATCAATCATCCCGCATCATAACTGGCTAGAAATCAACTAGAAACTGCTTTCGGAGCCTAACCAGGGTTATATTCGCAATTAGCATCGTCTCCCCGTTTCTTAGGGTGCACTGGGGTTGGGGTATTGTTGGCAAAGACGGCATTTATTTCTCGCGTCCCTATTGACCCTTTAAGTAAAAAGCGTTGGAAATGCCCGCAGGCCGGGCACAGCTCCAGAGATCTTCCAGTGGCGGTATTGCGGTGAAGCTGAGCGTGAGAGTGGGAATGTGGTCTGAGGTTTCCTTTAGGCATGCTGGAGCCCATGGGATTTAACATGAAGTTCAACAGTTTCGCAGATCTCTCCTTACCTGATTTAAGGTCACGTGCTTGTCGTATTAACTCTGCTTCTCTCTCCACAGATGCTGGCTGACCTGCAGGTTTCTGTTTACGTGTAATGCTTCCAGCATCTGCAGCGTTTTTAATCTCATAGTTTCTCGATTTTTGTTTCTTTCTCCTCTCTCGTTCATCTTGATATAAGAAACCTCCATATGTTCCCTCAGCTGGAACCTCTAGTCAGTCAGTCTCTCCCTGACACACAGATTCACTTTGTCCTCTCCACAACCCCCCGCCCCACCCCATCTCTACTGTACAAATATGTTCAGTTAGCAACACACCCGAAATGCTGGAGGAATTTATCAGCTCGGGCAGCATCTATGGAGGGGAATAAACAGTCAACACTTCAGACCGAAACCCTTCATTAGCACTGGAAAAGGGTTTCGGCCCATAATGCCAACTGTTTATTCACCTCCATAGATGCCGCCCGACCTGCTGGGTCCCTCCAGCATTTTGTGTGTGCTGCTCAAGTTCTAAAGCATTTGCAGAACCTCTAGTGTGTGTAAATCTGTTCAGTTGTTAACTTCTCCTGGTTCAAATGGAATGTCTTTGACCTGAGGTGTTTCCTTTGCAGGGGCTGCCTGACTTGCTGAGAACTCCCGGCACCCTCTGTTTTTGTTGCAGGTTTTCAGCATCTGCGGCTTGGAAGCTGGAAACCGCCGTCCTGCGTCGCGAAAGGGCAATATGCTAACGAGCTGCTCTCCGGCCCAGACCTGACTGGATGTTCAGCCGATGATGTAATTGGCAGGGCAACAAGATGAGCAATACTGATGCAACACGTTGCTCTGTGCCATGGCCTCGGGGTTGGGAACACCGCTCCCTGCACAAGGGAAGAGTGTTGTCTGGGACGTGCTCACCGGGTCCACTCTGTGACTGTGAGAATTGTTCCACACAGGTCAGACAGTGACTCCTTCAGCCACTGTGTCACTGCAGACATTACACCACTCACTGTGACCGGGGCAAAGATATCACCACAGGTAACCCACTATGCAGGGTCAGAATCTGTGTCACCAGACCTCTTCCACCCACTCAGGTGTACCATGACATCCCAACTCTCATTCTAAGTGCCCCAACGCACGGACACAAACGTTCTTCACCGCCCTGTCAGGATACATCACCAGTTTCAGGGAACTGTATACACATCTCTGGGGCTGTCTGTCCTACAAACAGTCCCCCGGAGCCCTGCCAATTCCTGCCCTGATATAACTTTGCAAAATGCGTCTTTTCACACGAATCGAATTGACTTTATTCCTTACATCCCTCACATACACGAGGAGTAAAAATCTTTATGTCACGTCTCCATCCAAAAGTGCCGTGTGCAATCATAGTAATTTATAATAAACAGCCTGAGCTTTTATGATAAATTATAATAAATAGCCTCACTGGCCTGAGTGAAGCATCACCTGCCATTCATTTGCTCACTTTCGGATGATCTAGATCTTGTTGTGACCTTAGACAGCTTTCTTCACTGTCCACCACACCACCAGTTCTAATGTCATCCACAAACATACTAATCATGCCTTAGCACCAGTCCCTGTGGCATACCACTGATCACAGGCCTATATTCTGGAAAATAACCACCACCCCACTTTGACCCTTCACCCAGCCAATTTTGTATCTAATTGGCCAGCTCACCTTGTTAATGAGAGAGGTCGGAGGAGAACGGCCAGACTGGTTCAAGGTGACAGTCATGCAAATAACCACGCGATACAACAGTGGTGTGCAGAACAGCACCTCAGAGCACGTAACACATCCAAACCTGATGTGGATGGGCTACAGCAGAGGAAGCCCACGGACATGCAGAAATGCTCTCAGTAGCCACTTTATTAGGTACAGGAGGGGCCCTATAGAGCAGCCACCGAGTGAACAATACTCAGAGTAAACACAATGTGCTGGCAACATCCTCCCAGTGACTTGTCAACCTTCACTCCCCGTCGCTGCACCATGTCTTTGGATCCAATTCAACCTTGGACAATGTGAGCTTTCACTATACTGACTAGCCCACCATAATTTATCATATTTTCCTTTTTAAACAATGTCCCCACCAAGCCTGAAGCCGGACTGATTGAAAATTCATACAATTCCCTTCCTTGTTTAATTTAACATCCTGGGATATACAGTATTTCACCCAGGCCTGGTGATTTATTGATTGTCAAAGGTAACAAACCCCTAAATTTCCTCTTTTGCCTTGATTAACCCATCCTATATTTCACACACATTCACCTGGACAGCCATCATCCCCTCTGCTGTGGAGACGAGCATAAACGTTGTTACCTTACCTGCATCCTCTATCTTCACACATGGATTACCTTTAAGGTCACCAACACCTCGATTCTATCCTCAGAAATTATCTTCTTCTTTACATACAAAAAAAAACCTCAGACTCTGCTTTTATTTGCCAACACATCTCATTTCAGTTCGGTTTCTTTGATATCAGAGAATGTATACAGTATACAACGTGAAATTCGTACTCTTCACAGACATCCATGGAACAAGAGATCCCATGGAATGAATGATGGAATATTGAAGCCCCGAAGCCCCCACCCCCCCTCCACACAAGTAGCAGCTCCCATCCCTCCCACTACCACTCCCCCCCCCGACCACCCGCACAAGCAGTAGCCCCTTATCAATACCTTCCATATACTCTCTTTGCTTTCCTGGATTTTCCTATCCTCCAAGCACCTTATCATCTGGGTGGGGAGGGGCTTCCTGGTCTGTCAGCCCCCTCTGTCGCTCTGTGGGAACAGGTGTACCCTGAACCCTTTGAAACTTCAATATCCTCCACTGCTCTGAAACTGATTTACCGCCATCGATTCAGAATCAGAATCAGGTTTAACATCACCAGCACATGTTGTGAAATTTGTTAAATTTGCAGCAGCAGTATCATGCAATACTTAATAATATAAAAAACTGAATTGCAGTAGGTATGTATATGTATATTAAACAGTTAGTACAAATACAACTTCAACTACTGCACAGAGTCTTGTCATCTTCAGAAGTTTTTGGATGACTCTGCCATAGTTGGATGCATCAGCAAGGGAGATGAGGCTGAGTACAGGGCTACGGTAGGAAACTTTGTCACATGGTGTGAGCAGAATTATCTGCAGCTTAATGTGAAAAAGACTAAGGAGCTGGTGGTAGACCTGAGGAGAGCTAAGGTACCGGTGACCCCTGTTTCCATCCAGGGGGTCAGTGTGGACATGGTGGAGGATTACAAATACCTGGGGATACGAATTGACAATAAACTGGACTGGTCAAAGAAGACTGAGGCTGTCTACAGGAAGGGTCAGAGCTGTCTCTATTTCCTGAGGAGACTGAGGTCCTTTAACATCTGCCGGACGATGCTGAGGATGTTCTATGAGTCTGTGGTGGCCAGTGCGATCATGTTTGCTGTTGTGTCCTGGGGCAGCAGGCTGAGGGTAGCAGACACCAACAGAATCAACAAACTCATTTGTAAGGCCAGTGATGTTGTGGGGATGGAACTGGACTCTCTGACGGTGGTGTCTGAAAAGAGGATGCTGTCCAAGTTGCATGCCATCTTGGACAATGTCTCCCATCCACTACATAGTGTACTGGGTGGGCACAGGAGTACATTCAGCCAGAGACTCATTCCACCGAGATGCAACACTGAGCGTCATAGGAGGTCATTCCCGCCTGTGGCCATCAAACTTTACAACTCCTCCCTTGGAGGGTCAGACACCCTGAGCCAATAGGCTGGTCCTGGACTTATTTCCTGGCATAATTTACATATTATTATTTAACTATTTATGGTTTTAATACTATTTATTATTTATGGTGCAACTGTAACGAAAACCAATTTCCCCCAGGATCTATGACTATGACTATGACCATAAATAGTGCAAAAACACAAACTTAAAAAAAAAAGTTGTGATGTAGTCTTCATGGGTCCAATGTCCATTTGGAAATTGGATGGCAGAGGGGAAGAAGCTGTTCCTGAATCGCTGAGTGTGAGCCTTCAGACTTCTGTACCTCCTTCCTGATGGTAACAGTGAGAAGAGGGCATGTCCTTTCGAGTGGGGGTCATTAATGATGGACACCTCCTTCCTGAGACACCACTCCTTGAAGATGTCTTGGATACTACAGAGGTTAGTACTCATGATGGAGCTGCCTAAGTTAACAGCTCTTTGCAACTTACTTCGATCCTGTGCAGTAGCACACCATGCTCCCCCATACCAGACAGTGATGCAGCCTGTCAGAATGCTCTCCACGATACATCTATAGAAGTTGTCGAGTGTTTTAGGTGACAAACCAAATCCCTTCAAACTCCAAATGAAATATAGCCCGCTGTCTTGCCTTCTTTATAGCTGCGTCAACATGTTGGGACCAGGTTAGGTCCTCAGAGATCTTGACACCCAGGAGCTTGAAGCTGCTCACTCTCTCCACTTCTGATCCCTCTATGAGGATTGGTCTGTGTTCCCTTGTTCTACCCTTTCAGAAGTCCACAGTCAGCTCTTTGGCCTCACTAACATTGAGTGTCAGGTTGTTTCTGCGACACCACTCCACCAGTTGGTATATCTCACTCCTGTACACCCTCTCGTCACCATCTGAGATTCCGCCAGCAATGGTTGTATCGTCAACAAATTTATAGATGGCATCCGTTCCAATATTGACAAGTCACTCCCCAGTCTAATGCAATTGCAGTTTACAATATTTACTCCTATTTTGTCCTTCCCATTTCCCACATGAGGTTCATTACATAACAACAGTGATCACAGAGGTGCTCCTCACTGTTACTCCTCCCTCCTGATCCACCTCATTCACCGAAACTGAATCTAGAAGTGTCTCACCACCCAACTCCCCCCAGCGTTGGGGTGGTAGCCAGTCAGGGGCTCCCAACCCTTTTTATGCCACGGACCCCTACCACTAACTGAGGGGTCCGTGTTCCCCATGTTGGGAGCCCCTGCTGCCAGGGAATTTATGAAATTTAGGAATCCTGGGTCTTTGTACCACTTCTATTGACTGCATCCAGTTAATATTGGTGTTGGAGGAGGGGGAACTGAAATCTTCTGCTGTTGCTGCCCTTGTGGGCAACATCACTGGGATTAGTTTGCCTCTGCTGACTTTGTCCACGTTATATCCATGTATTCTTTGTCCACGTCGGGCACTTTCATGCCTTACAAGGCGCAGATTGGAAGTCTGTGTGGGGCGCCACTCCTCACACAGACACCAGAGCAATGTGTGATTAAGTGCCTTGCTCAAGGACACAAACATGCTGCCACAGCTGAGGCTTGAACTAGCGACCTTCAGATCACTAGACAAACGCCTTAACCACTTGGCCACGTGCCCAACGCAGGCCTCTCGTGGTCTGAGTCGACGTTCCTTCCCCCTCGTTTGTCCACGTATAGACAATAAACAATAGGTGCAGGAGTAGGCCATTCGGCCCTTCGAGCCAGCACCACCATTCACTGTGATCATGGCTGATCATCCACAATCAGTACCCTTTTCCTGTCTTCTCCTCATATCCCTTCACTCCGATATCTTTAAGAGCTCTTTTTTGAAAGAATCCAGAGAATTGGCCTCCACTGCCTTCTGAGGCAGAGCATTCCACAGAACCACAACCTTCTGTGTGAAAAAGTTTTTCCTCAACTCCGTTCTAAATTGTCTACCCCTTATTCTTAAACTGTGGCCTCCGGTTCTGGACTCCCCCAACATCGGGAACATGTTTCCTGCCTCTAGCGTGTCCAATCCCTTAATAATCTTATATGTTTCAATCACCTAGATCTCGTTATATAGTTTGCATAAGTTCGACATGTCACCAAAAACCTCTATAGATGCACAGTGGGGAGTATCTCACCTGGTTGCATTTTGTCCTGTGCTGAAAGCACCAATTCCCAGAAGTGGGAAAGACTGAAATGTGACGGGGTCCTGAATTACCCCTATGAACTGTGCTTTTGAAGAGAGAGAGAGAGATATTTAACACCAATATCTTGTTTTGAAAAGAGAGAGAGAAAGAGAGAGAGAGAGAGAGAGAAAGACTAACTTTTGGATTTCTGCTGAGTTGGAGAGAGAGAGAGAGCACCGAGCAGCTCGTAAGTTGCTATGGTGACCAAGGGCAGCGTTATTTGATGGACAATCGATGTTACAGTTTCTCTGGAGTATGTTTATACTTTCTCCAAGGACATTTGCCTGCTCGTACACTCTTACACAGACAGAGATGGGAGGAGTTATTTGAATGAGAGTTGGTACTCAGTACGGTGAGATAAATAGAAGGTCAGATGATAGACCTGCAGCACGTGTTTTGGGACACTGAACGAGCTCTGTTGTGCCCACAGAAAAAGTGGGTTTTTGGAGAATTGATCAGGCAGATCAATCAGTGGCTCTTGCAATGAGAAAAGTGGGTGACCGGTGGGGAGTTGTCCATGTGTCCAACCCTTGTCTGGGTTGATAGCTCCACCACAGAAAAACGGAACCCTTTGTTGAAGTCACAGATGGTGACTTTTAAAGGATTTCGGAGGACAACTGGAAGATCGACGGCGTCAGCTCATCTGAAGACTCAAATCTCTCCCTCTCTCTCTCTCCATCACTACTCAACTCAATACCACCAACTGGACTGAACTTTACTCATTATCGTAAGACTGTATCTATTTACCCCTAGACTTGAAGAAGCTTGATTTTCATATATTTCCACACTTACAGATATACTTACTTATATATAATCATTGCTAACCTGTTTCATTCATCTGCATTTATTTTACTGTATTGCGTAGTTACTAATAAATATTATTAGTTAATAGCAATACCAGACTCCAAAGTGTTTTCCATTTCTGCTGGTTCTTTAACCCGTCACAGGGTACGTGACAACAGAAAGTGGTGGACACAGCAAGGTCCATCACAGGCAAAGTCCTCCCCACCACTGAGTACATTTACAAAGAGCACTGCCACAAGAAAGCAGCGTCCATCATAAAAACCCCCACCAAGTAGGCCATGCAACTCCCATCGGGTAGGTGGCACAGGAGCCTTAGGTCCCACATCACTGGCTTCAAGAACAGTTATTACTCTACAACCATCCGGCCACTGAATTGGGGCAACTTCACTCCCCACTACTCTGAACTACGGACTCACTTACAAAGACTCTACAAAGCTCAAAGTAAATTAATTATCAAAGTACATACAGTATATGTCACCATATATAATGCTGAGGTTCATTTTCTTGGTGGCATTCCCAGCAGAACAAAGAAATACAATTGAATCGGTGAAAAACTCAAACAAAGACTGACAAACAACCAATGTGCAAATGAAGACAAATACAAACAAAAACAAAAGTAATAAGTAAATATGTAAGAAAGTAAATAAGGCTGAGAACATGAGTTGTAGAGTCCTTGAAAGTGTGTCCTTAGGTTGTAGAATCAGTTCAGAGTTGAGGTGAGTGAAGTTATCTATGCTGGTCAGCAGCCTGATGGTTTGGGGGTAATAACTATTCCTGAACCTAGTGGTGTTAGTCCTAAGACTCCTGTACCTCCTTCCCAATAGCAGCAGGGAGAAGACAGCATGTCCTAGATGGTGAGGTCCTTGATGGATTCTGCTTTCTTGTGGCAGCTCAGTGTAGATGTGCTCAATGGTGGGGAGGGCTTTTCCTGTCATAGTCTGGGCTGGATGCACCACCAGGCCATGATGTAACCAGCCACTGAGCATTGATAGAAGGTGGTCAAAATTCTAGATGATATGCGAAGCTGTGCAAACTTCTAAGAAAATAGAAGCACGGCCAAGTGTTTTTTTTTTGTAATGATACTTAGGTGCTGGTCCCAGGACAAATCCTCTGAAACGATAATGCCAAGGAATTCATCTCACATTCTCAATATTATTCATTTTTTTCCTTTGCACAATTTGTCTTCTTTTGCTCATTGTTTCTCTGTCAGCCTCTGTTTGTTTTCAGGTTTTCACAAATTCTATTTCTTTGTTTTCATGTAAATGCCTGCAGAAAATTGAATCTCAAGGTAGTGTGAACTTTGATATTCACTTTTACTTTGACTTTGTCACTCCTGGGCACCACACACTATCACTGGGGCACATGCTTACAGAGGCAAATTGCCACTGCGGATGCCTTATCACTGTCAGTAGCATCTCTCTCTCTCTGGGGTCTACATCATTCATCAGGTATTGACTAAGTGCCGATTACCATATCGCTGCGGCAACCATGTATACTAAATGGTGGCGAGCACCATATCACCCCTGACAAACTAACTTCCATGGCATCATGTCAGCGGGCATAGAGGGCACTATTGTACTGTACTTAACCCCCACACCAATATATAAAGGCATCCGTTAGTCTTGCAAGACCATGGATCTGTGCCTGGAAAGTCTTCACTCTCCAGGGCAGAGGCCTGGGCAAGTTTGTATGGAAGACCAGCAGTTGCCCATGCTGCAAGTCTCCCCTCTCCACGACACCCATGTTGTCCAAGGGAAGGGCAAGGGCCGATACAGCTTGGCACCAGTGTCGTCGCAGAGCACTGTGTGATTAAGTGCCTTGATCAAGGACGCAACATGCCGCCTCGGCTGGGGCCCGAACTCACAACCTTCAGATCGCTAGTCGAACGCCTTAACCACTTGGCCACGTGCCCACACCAATATACAACACTCAATATACTATGAAAGCTTCATCACTGAGGGAACCATATCATGGTAGGCACCAGATCATCTGCACCCCATATTCCTAGGGGAACAATATCACTGGAACAACATGTCTCCATAGCAACAATATCACCGTGGAAACTATGTACATGGCATCAGTGCCCCCAGCTCAATAACTCGAGCTCTCTGTCCATTGAGAGCAGAATCAGAGTGGGGCACGGATCCGTGTGGACACCAAAGATCAGGGCACGCAGCGGATTCCTGGGAAGCACAACTCTCTAGGTCACACGTCACCACTCACCACAAAGTCTCAGTGGAACCGCGTCCTGTTGAGCATTGTATGCTAATGACAGGTGTAGCATGGAGTTAGAAAAGGGAAATCATGTTTGTCTAGTCTATTGGAGGTTGTTGAGGATGTGATAAGTAGTGGATATATTAGAATATGGAGCAGTACAGTATCTGGCCCTTTGGCCCACGATGTTGTGCTGACCGATATCAATCTAACCCTTCCCTCCATAACCCGCCATTTTTCTTGCATCCATGTGCCCATCTAAGAGTGTTTTCAGTGTCCTGGTTGTATCAGCCTCCATCATCAATCCCGGCAATGTGTTCACCACACTCTCAGTTAAAAAAACACCCTACGTCTGACATCTCCCCTAAACTTTCCTGCAATGGATGTCCTCTGAGATTGACCACTGCCACCCTGGCTGTCCTCTGTGATACATTGACCCTTGTAGAAGGCATTCCACAAGGTCTCACACAGGGTTACAATGTTAGACATGATATGCTACCTACAGTGACAATATATGTATGTACTTGCTCACTCTATTCTCTACTTCAGAAGACCTTGACTTTGTGGAGGAGCTTGTACTGCACACCTGCCAGAGAAAACTCAGCACCTGTCTACCTTCAGTGGACAGGTTGGACTCAAGGTCAGCCAGAGAAAGACTGGGACCATGACCTTCAAATGTAGATCCTCCTCCTCCCCCCCCAAGGCATTTGGCGTTGACTTACCGAGCGCCGGCAGATTCACCTACCTTGGCAGCATCTTTCAGCAGGATGGTGGGATCAAGGACCACATCCGGTGCAGACTTGGAAAACTTAGAAATGTCTTCAGATCAATGAACAACATATGGGGATTAAGGAAGTACAACGTCCATTATTAAGGACCTCCAGCATCCAGGACATGCCCTTTTCTCACTTTTACCATCAGGAAGGAGGTACAGAAGCCTGAAGGCACACACTCAGTGATTCAGGAACAGCTTCTTCCCCTCTGCCATCCGATTCCTAAGTGGACATTGAACCCGTGAACACTACCTCACTTTTTAAATATATATTATTTCTGTTTTTGCACAATTTTTAATTTATTCAATATACATAAACTGTAATTGATTTACCTATTTATTTTTACTTCTTTACTTCTATATTATGTGCTGCATTGAACTGCTGCTGCTAACGACTCATGCTGGTGATAACAAACCTGATTCTGATTCTGACTCTGTACCGGAGCTGTGTTCAGCCCCCACTCTGGTATGGGTCAGAATACTTGCGCATGATGGAGAACGACCTTGCCAAGCTGTTGTCATTCCACACCGTGAGCCAATGTGTATGTGTAGAAGGCCACAAAGCTAGCCAACAGGGAATTGGGGTCAATGCACTGACATGGACTGAGAGTAGGTTATGGGACAGATGACAAGGAATGGGAGGTTGGCAGGCTGTAACTAGTGGGGTATTGCAGGGAACTCTGCTTGGGTCCCAGCTATTCACAATCCATGTCAATTGCTTGACTGAGGAGCCAAATATCGCAGTTGGAAGCTTACTGGTGGTGTGGGAGAGGGGCTAGTTTTGCTGCTGTTGTCTGGTGTTGTGTTTTTGCTGTTGTTAGTGTTGTTCTGCTGAACACTGTGGGCCCGCTATGTTGTCGTAAACACAAGAAGTTCTGTGGATACTGGAAAGCCAAAGCGACACGCACACAATGCTGGAGGAACTCAGTGGCTCAGCCATGAACAAACGGTCAACGTTTCAGGCTGAGACCTTTCTTCAGGACTGTAAAGGAAAGGGGAAGAGGCCAGAATAAAGAGGTGGTGGGGTGGGGGTTGGGAAGAAAGCTAGCTAGAAGGTGACAGGTGAGGCCGGGTGGGTAGGAAAAGTAAAGATCGTCGCGGGAATGCATGACGACACTTGCAGGCTGCGCCCAGCACATCCTCGGACGTGATGGTTGTTAATGCAAACAAAGCATTTCCCTCCATATCCCGCTGTATATGAGAATCTGAATCATAAGGTGGCTCCAAGCGCAGTGAGCAAACAAGGTGGTGGCAGATTGTTCGCAAACGTGGGCTTGCCCGGTTTGGGGGCCTAAAGCAGAGTGTGTTTTAAACGGTGAGTTACTGGGCAATGCCACTAAAAGATAACGTGCAGGAGCAGCTGGCAGTCAGGAGGGCTGGCCTCTGCAGCACAGGAGCAAGGGTGCTTTTCTGCAGTGGTACGGGGCCGGAGCGCCGGGCTTTGTGAGTTAAAACTACATAATTGCCACAGAGGTAGTGAAGCACAGAATTACCAGACAAAAGAAGTAGGTTATTAAAAGTAGGTTATCCATGAGAGGAGAGATTGAATAGACTGAGACTTCATTCTCTAGAGCTTATAAGAATGAAACCTGCAAAATTCTCACAGGCTCAATAAGGTGGATGCAGGGAAGGTGATTCCCCTGGCTGAGGTGTGCAGAACTATATTCACAACAGAGACATGTTTATTTCAAGATATTAAGGGAATTGCAGGATAAGGGGATAGCACAGGGAAATGGTGCTGAGGTTTGATGGACCGAATGGCCAACTCTTGCTCGCATTTCTCACGGTCTTCCCAAGTCATTGCCGCCCCCTGCAGCACTGGCAAAACACTGGAACAATTCACAGGACTTCTTTGGCAGCTCCTCCCAAACCTGTGACATCCAACGTCTGAAAGGACAAGGGCACGAGGATGCCAGCAATTCCAAGTTCTCCTCCAAGACCCTGCCTTTCCTGGCCTGAAGTCAGTTGCCATTCCCGCATTGTTTCACAGCCAACATCCTGCCTCGGAGTGGGTGGACCTTCCCCACACACAGAGCTATAGCACGCCTCAAGGTCAGATCAGGATGCTTCAATCTTTAAAAAAATCCTGCCTTACTACAAAGTTTCCTGATATTTTAGGTCATTTCCCCCGACCTGGTAGATTATTCCAAAAAAGGTTCCAAACAGAATCCCTTCAATGGAAGTGTTTGAAATGAACGTATCCCAAGAGCAGCTCTACATCCCCAGATCTCAATGCCTTGGCCAGGCTTGGGGGAATTGGACAAGTTCTCACTGTTGGCTCTGTGCTTGGAGCTGAGCAGATGAAGTCTACAGATGTTGCAAGTCAGCACCTGTGCATCGGGAGCTCAGGAAGCAACTTGCTCTGCTTTCTGCTGATAAGAGATTTCAGAACGTTCCAGAGGAAGCTCAGAGATCCCTGCACCTGTTTACGGATTTGTACCCCGTCCCTTCATCCTCTGTAAAATCGCAGCTGGCCGGGTGACGTCACAATGTAATCTGGCTTTCCTTGTTTGTTTATCAGGTGGGTGGTTTATAAAGGTCTGCAGGGCATCTGTAGGGACCCGTGCAGTAGTCCACAGCCTCGTTTGTCAGATCATGAAGGGCCCAGAGATGGCTTCCTTTGATGAGAGCTCTCACATAGATTCAGAGCGAGAGGCAGCCCGGAAGCAGGCCCACTGATTAATTCCCCCGCCTCCTAGATTCTACCAGTCACCCACAAACATGGTGGGGGTAATTTACAGCGGCCAATTAACCCACCAGCCCGCATGCCTTTGGGGACGCGGGAGCAAACGAGAGCACCCGGAGGAAATCCATGTGGTCACAGAGAGAACTGCAAACTCCGCGCGGACAGCAACCGAGGTCAGGATTGAACCCTGGTTTCCAGAGCGGCTCTATCATCCGCTCCAAAGGTTCAATTTAATGTCAGAGAATGTGTACAGTATACAACCTGAAATTCTTACTTGTCACGGACATCCATGAAACAGGGGGAAAAAGCCCCAAAGAATGAATGACAGGAAAATTTAGAACCCCAAAGCTCCTCCCCCCCATCCCACACACAAGTGGCAGCAAAAGCATCAACTCTCGCCCCCTCACTTACTTCAGCAAAAAGCATCAGCCCCCATCACCCACCAGAGTCCATGAGCTACAGTCAATCAAAAACTACTGCAATCCTACCTCTTCAACATCTCAACTTACGAGGGAGAGAGGGATATGGATCTTGGTGCAGTGAGACGGGAGACCAACAACTCGCTGTTTCGACGTTACAGTGCGGCTTATTCGAGCTCCCCCCGACTCCAGGATCAGCAAACTCACTCTCACCATTGAGGGAGAGAGAGAGAGTGCAGAGGCCTCCGACAGCCGCGCCCTCTGTCCCGCTGTTTCGATCTCCCGCGGCGCCTCAGTCGCCGACTGGTGGGGAACTGGGTCGTCCTCGGCTGCACCCGGAAGGCGCGTGCCGTCCAAGCCGTTCCTGGAGATCCCGAAACGCAGGCTACTCGGTGAGTTCCGAAGAGCAAGAACCCACCGTCCGTGAAGAATGTAGTTTGAGTGCAGCTGTAGATTACGGACTCTGACAGAACCCCAGCCACCGTGACTCCTCTGAAACACTATGGTGTTTCATCTCCGCACTTCCTCAACTTCTCCATCAAAGCTTCACCATCTTAGGTGTGGGACTTATTGATGAAAATGATCCGTTCACTTCCACCTCATTAAAACCCATCCATACAGTTCCTATTCTCTCCCACTTTGCCCAATACTCTCAACAGAGATGAGGGCCTCACTAAGGTGAGCTTTCAGAGGTTCAAGCAATAGAAACATAGAAAACCACAAGCACAATACGGGGCCTTCGGTCCACGATGCTATGCTGAACATGTACTTACTTTAGAAATTACTTAGGGTTACTCATAGCCCACTATTTTACTAAGCTCCACGTACCTATCCAGGACCCTATCATATCCGCCTCCGCCATCATCGCGGGTAGCCCATTTCACGCACTCACCACTCTCTGTGTAAAAATCTTACCCCGACATCTCCTCTGTACCTTCTTCCAAGCACCTTAAAACTGTGTCCTCTCGTGCTAGCCATTTTAGCCCTGGGAAAAAGCCTCTGACTATCCACACGATCAATGCCTCTCATCATCTTATACACCTCTATCAGGTCACCTTTCATCCTCCGTCACTCCAAGGAGAAAAGGCCGAGTTCACTCAACCTAATTCTCATAAGGCATGCTCCCCAATCTAGGCAACATCCTTGTAAGTCTCCTCTGCACTCTTTCTATGGTTTCTACATCCATCCTGTAGGGAGGTGACCAGAATTGAGCACAGTACTCCGAGTGGGATCTGACCAGGGTCCTATATAGCTGTAACATTACCTCTCGGCTCTTAAACTCAATCCCATGGTTGATGAAGGCCAATACACCGTATGCCCTCTTAACCACACAGTCAACCTGCGCAGCAGCTTTGAGTGTCCTATGGACTCGGACCCCAAGATCCCTCTGATCCTTCACACTACCAAGAGTCTTACCATTAATACTATATTCTGCCATCATATTTGACCTACCAAAATGAACCACTTCACACTTATCTGGGTTGAACTCCATCTGCCACTTCTCAGCCCAGTTTTGCATCCTATCAATGTCCCGCTGTAACCTCTGACAGCCCTCCACACTATCAATCTTTGTGTCATCAGCAAATTTACTAACCCATCCCTCCACTTCCTCATCCAGGCCATTTATAAAAATCACAAAGAGTAAGGATCCCAGAACAGATCTCTGAGGCACTCCACTGGTCACCAACCTCCATGTAGAATATGACCTGTCTACAACCACTCTTTGCCTTCTGTGGGCAAGCCAATTCTGGATCCACAAAGCAAGGTCCCCTTGGATCCCATGCCTCCTTACTTTCTCAATAAGCCTTGCATGGGGTATCTTATCAAATGCCTTGCTGAAATCCATATACACTACATCTACTGCTCTACCATCATCAATGTGTTTAGTCACATCCTCAAAAAATTCAACCAGGCTTGTAAGGCATGACCTGCCTTTGACATAGTCATAGTCATAGTCATACTTTATTGATCCTGGGGGAAATTGGTTTTCGTTACAGTTGCACCATAAATAATTAAATAGTAATAAAACCATAAATAGTTAAATAGTAATATGTAAATTATGCCAGGAAATAAGTCCAGGACCAGCCTATTGGCTCAGGGTGTCTGACCCTCCAAGGGAGGAGTTGTAAAGTTTGATGGCCACAGGCAGGAATGACTTCCTATGACGCTCTGTGTTGCATCTCAGTGGGATGAGTCTCTGGCTGAATGTACTCCTGTGTCCACCCAGTACATTGTGTAGTGGATGGGAGACATTGTCCAAGATGGCATGCAACTTGGACAGCATCCTCTTTTCAGACACCATCATCAGAGATGGTCATCAGGAAAAGTTATGCTGACTATTCCTGTTCATATTATGCCTCTCCAAGTGTTCATAAATCCTGCCTCTCAGGATCTTCTCCATCAACTTACCAACCACTGAAGTAAGACTCAATGGTCTATAATTTCCTGGGCTATCTCTACTCCCTTTCTTGAATAAGGGAACAACATCTGCAACCCTCCAATCCTCCGGAACCTCTCCCGTCCCCATTGATGATGCAAAGATCATCGCCAGAGGCTCAGCAATCTCCTCCTTCGCCTCCCATGGCAGCCTGGGGGACATCTCATCTGGTCCCTGTGACTTATTCAACTTGATGCTTTCCAAAAGCTCCAGCACATCCTCTTTCTTAATGTCTATCTGCTCAAGCTTTAGAGTCTGTTGTAAGTCATCCCTACAATTGCCAAGATCCTTTTTCATAGTGAATACTGAAGCAAAGTATTCATTAAGTACCTCAGCTCTCTCCTCTGGTTCCATACACACTTTTCCACTGTCACAATGGGGTGGATGATTGGAGAGTGAAAAGAAGTGAGTTGCGATCAGAGTCGTTAAACAAACCACTCACAGGGGCTATTTTTGGAGGCTGATGTATGCTCTCTGCTTCTTTTTTTAGGAGTTGGGGACATTCTAGTGACACAGATAAACAGGATGTTATATCAAATCTTCCAGAGTGGTATCTCTGGTCCCCAGGGCTGACTGTTGATCAAATTCATTTGTAAAGTGGAAAAATGAGGTGCCCTTCCTGAAAACAGGAATACAAAACTTGGTCTCTGGAATTTATAGCCTCATTGGGAGATACGCCCTGTTTCCCACCCAGCACCCACCCCCCCCAACTCCATTTAAAGGGACAGTCCAGCCATACCACCCTTCCGCATTGCAAGCCACCCTTGGATGTCGGGGAGACTCTAGTTGTTTCACTTCCCTCAGATACTTTTTTGCTCAACTCAGTTACTCCATTTCAGCCCAAGTTTCCTCACAGAGCCAAGGGAACACACGCCACAGAGCCCACACATCCACTGGGCACCCCCATTGACCTCTCCCCTTGCCCCTCGTCTCACTTCCTTCTTCCTGCCTCTTGCCCTCTGACTCCTGACCCCCATTCGGAGTTCCATCCTCTGTGCTGCACAGACAAGCTGCTTCTCAGGGTGCCTCTCCCAAGGGATAATCCCCCCCCATGAGATACTGTATAGCGGCTGGGAGGAGGGACAGACGAGAACTAGATGAGACCCAGTGAGAGAGGACCCAGGAACCAGAGGCAACCTCAGCCTTGAGGAACCTCATCAGGAATTAGGGTCCAAACAAACTGGGGGAGGGCCCACCAAGAATGGGACCACAAGCCTGTGGAAGCTATTCAGGGATTCAAAACCAGGGGAGGGAGGGCCCAAACCAGGTGGGAGATGAGACTGAAGAGGATGCTAAAGGCGAAGGAGCAGGAAAATGTGGAAGGACCGAACCTGGAGCAGTCACTCCGATGGTGTTTCCATTTGTGGTTTTTTGCTTGAGTTTTGATCTCTTCAGATAGTCCAAACATCTCCCTGTAGCCATTGCAGGCAACGGTTAGCAAGTTGGAACAAGTGGAGGCTTCAAAGAGCCACTGAAAACCACGGGAATACTTGAGAGCTCCCAAAAGGCTCAAGATCAGCCTGAAGGCAGATATGCAAATGAAGCAAACCACAACAGCTTTTCAAGTGTCGAATTGGCATCGTTTACTTTTACTGCAAGGAAAGCTCGGCATCAAAGCAGACCCAAACTGAGAGAGTCAGCACGGCGCTGGAGAGAATAAATGTGACAGAGATGCGTTTAAGAGCAGAGTTGATAGTGGAGGAAGGGAAGCCCCTTTCTTTAAAAAAGGAAGACATCTCCCTCGTCCTAGAGTGAAAAGCCTCATCCTGAGAGCAGATGCGGCCGAGACGGAGGAATTGGGAGAAGGGGATGGCGTTTTTGCAAGAGACAGGGTGAGAAGAGGAATAGTCCAGATAGCTGCTCTGCTCTTAAACGCATCTCCCCCATTTCATGTACATCTGCTCTCACTCCATCCTCCCGCCACCCCACTAGGAATAGGGTTCCCCTGGTCCTCACCTACCACCCCACCAGCCTCCGGGTCCAACGTATTATTCTCCGTAACTTCCGCCACCTCCAACGGGATCCTACCACTAAGCACATCTTTCCGTCCCCCCTCTCTCTGCATTCCGCAGGGATCGCTCCCTACGCAACTCCCTTGTCCATTTGTCCCTCCCATCCCTCCCCACTGATTTCCCTCCTGGCACTTATCCGTGTAAGTGGAACAAGTGCTACACATGCCCTTACACTTCCTCCCTTACCACCATTCAGGGCCCCAAACAGTCCTTCCAGGTGAGGCAACACTTCACCTGTGAGTCGACTGGGGTGATATACTGCGTCCGGTGCTCCCGATGTGGCCTTTTATATATTGGCGAGACCCGACGCAGACTAGGAGACCGCTTTGCTGAACATCTACACTCTGTCCGCCAGAGAAAGCAGGATCTCCCAGTGGCCACACATTTTAATTCCACATCCCATTCCCATTCTGACATGTCTATCCACGGCCTCCTCTACTGTAAAGATGAAGCCACACTCAGGCTGGAGGAACAACACCTTATATTCTGTCTGGGTAGCCTCCAACCTGATGGCATGAACATCGACTTCTCTAACTTCCGCTAAGGCCCCACCTCCCCCTCGTACCCCATCTGTTATTTATTTTTATGCACACATTCTCTCTCTCACTCTCCTTTTTCTCCCTCTGTCCCTCTGAATATACCTCTTGCCCATCCTCTGGGTCCCCCCCCCTTGTCTTTCTTCCCAGACCTCCTGTCCCATGATCCTCTCGTATCCCCTTTTGCCAATCACCTGTCCAGCTCTTGGCTCTATCCCTCCTCCTCCTGTCTTCTCCTATCATTTTGGATCTCCCCCTCCCCCTCCAACTTTCAAATCCCTTACTCACTCTTCCTTCAGTTAGTCCCGACGAAGGGTCTCGGCCTGAAACGTCGACTGCACCTCTTCCCACAGATGCTGCCTGGCCTGCTGCGTTCACCAGCAACTTTGATGTGTGTTGCTTGAATTTCCAGCATCTGCAGAATTCCTGTTGTTTGCGTTATAATTTGTAATCATGTTGACTTGGTTTGATTGAATTAAGTTTTTCCACATGATTAACTATTTCTCCTTTGATTATTGGCTCCAGCATCTTGTATCAGCAGATGTTAAACTTACTAGCCTGTAGCTTTTACCTTCCTCTTCTTGAACAAAGGAGTCATATTTGCCATTTTCCAATCCATTAGTACCAAAATTCACAGTAAATTTTATTATCAGGGTACATATTTGTCACCAACATTCACTGTCCTGCAGGCATACTCTGCAAATCTATAGAATAGCAACTACAACAGGATCAATGTAGAGCATAGAAGACAATAAAGTAAGCAAATGTAAATATGAATAAATAGCAATAAATAATGAGAGCATTAAATATCAAGATAAAGAGTGCTTGAAGTGTGATCATTAGCTGGGAGAAAATCTCAATGGATGAGTTGTATCCCAGAACTCACCACCCAGGGCATGGTCTCTTCTCACTGCTACAATCAGGTAGAAGGTACAGGAGCTTCAGGACTCGCACCACCAGGTTCAAGAACAGTCTCTACCCCTCAATCACCAGGCTCTTGGACAAAAGGGGATAGCTAAACTCATTTACACTAGATCTACACTAAATCTACACTAGATTTGCTGAGTGTGTCTGCAGAAAAAGGTCCTCAGGGCTGTAAGACCTTAACACATAGGAGCAGAATGAGGCCATTCAGCCCATCAAGTCTACTCCGCCATTCCATCATGGCTGATCCCACTCAACCCTGTACACCAGCCTTCTCGCCATATACAAACTCTGACTGATCAGGAAATTATTAAGTATACCCACGGACTTGGCCTCCACCACAGTCTGTGGCAGAGCATTCCATGGGCTCATTCAACACACACAATATGCTGGAAGAACTCAGCAGGGCAGGCAGCGTCTATGGAGAAAAGCACAGTCGCTGTTTCGAGCTGAGACCCGGCCAAAGGCCTGCTGAGTCCTTCCAGCATTTTGTGTGTGTTGCTTGGATTTCCAGCATCTGAAGATTTTCTCTTGTTTGCCACAGATTCACCACTCTCTGGCTAAAAAAAAATCCTCCTTATCTCTGTTCTAAAAGGTTGCCCCCTCAATTTTGGGGCTGTGCCCTCCAGTTCTGGATACCCCCACCGTAGGAAACACATCCACCTTGTCTAGTCCTTTCAACATGTAATCTAGAGCATTATAGAGTCAAAGAGCATGGAAACAGGCCATTCGGTCCACAATGTCCATGCTGACTAGAGACCACCATCTGTTCCAAACCCAAGTTCAGGCCCTTGACCATCTCCTTCCATGCTTTGGTGATTCAAGTGATATAAATACCCCTTTAAGCACTGTCACTGACCCTCCTTATGTGGCGGCATGCATGTACCTTGATAATAAATTTTACTTTGAACTTTGGAGTTCAGTGAGTTTTGAAAAACTTCAGCCAATGAACATAGAAGGAATGTCATAGAGTGAGGGAGGGGTTCTGACGGACAGAGGGAGAGATCAGTCACAGGTTTTCAGAAAGATAGGAGCAAGGACAAAGATAGACGGGAGAGTAATAATCAGATAGAGGGTTGTAGGGAAAGTCAGAGAGGAGCATGGAAACAAGAAAATAGGGATAAAAGGAGGCAGACGAAGACACAGAGACCAGGAAACAGAATGAGATGTCAGAGAAAAAGAGATGGATTGCAACAGTAGAAGAAAAGAAAAACAAACTGAAACAGAGATTTCAGAACCAAGACAGAAATGCATAGGGGGAGTGACGAGACAGAGAATACCAGACAGAGAAAAATCAATCAAGGTGGATACTGAGAGAATCTTGTTTTCTTTCTGTCGTTTTCTGTTAAATATGTGATCAGGTTTCACTTACTACTGCAAATAGACGTTGCACAGGCCTCGCTGTTTCCCTTCTCAAGATGCCTTTTGGCCCTCATCGTCCCAGTTCTCTCTAGCTTTGAGACCGAGGTAGACAGAAAGTAGGGAGAGATATCGAGAGAGAGAGAATATTCTGCACCATTGACATCCTGGGGCCTCGAATGCTAAGTACTCAACGGGACAGTCAATAGACACAGCAGCAGGTCCGAGGCTGCACCAAGGAGAGTGTCTCCTGACACAGCAAAGCCTTTCCATCTACCGATCAGGAGTGAGATGGGACAGCGCTTGCCTGGATGAGTGCGATTCCACCGTCACCTCTGCACAACCCAGGACTGGTCTGATTGACTGCCCGTCCTCCATCCCCAGTCCTTGCACAGGGTGACGGAGTTTGTTTGAGAGCTTTCAGTTGTCTACCCAGGCTACTCCAACAAGGGTCTTCCAAACCTGCGATGTCTACCATCGAGAACAAGGCTAGCGCGCACATGGGAAAGCCACCGTGACACGTTCCCTTCCAAGTCGTGCTCCGTGTTGATTTGGACACACTGGTGCCAGTCCTTCAGTGGAGTTGGGTCTATGTCCTGGGTGTCCTTCCACGTCATCACTTAGATCCATCACGAGAAGGAGTGCAGTGATTTGAGAGAGCACCCACACCTCAAGGGGAACATTACGGTATATTCTGGACTTAAGGTATAACGCAAAATATTAATTTCAGCGACTAACTACAGCAACCAATCTTTAAACCTGAACATGGACTGTAGGTTAAATTTAAAATGCAGCCCCGGACATTAGGTTCCTAGAGCTGCGAATGGCACTTAACTGAAAAACCAGGTCAACATTCATTTTGGGTGTCCGGAGTGTGGGTGCGAAGAAGGAGGTGTGAATGTTATATGTAAATCAAAGGAAGCATTGTAGATACGTCGTAACTACGTTTTAACCTTTGATCTCTAGCGTATAAGATGTCATGTAGTATTGGGTCGGACAGTCCTCTTCCTCCAAAAGGGTCTCAATAGGCCTGCGGCTCGTTTTTAATCAATAAACCACTAGCTTCAGTCCCTCTCCGATGACTTTGTTCACAATACAACAGGGAGCAAGAAAGATCCCGTCAGGCACGGACTTGTCATGGGTATCTCAACTAAGGCCTTAAGAGTGAAAGCTATGCTCCGTGTATGCATTAAAAAATATTCACAGGAAAAGCAATAAAGTAGTTAATTAGAGGGGTGTATGGGGTGTGCAGGGAGGGGTAGCACATCTGCTGAGGGGGCTTATCGTGTCCATTCCAGAGCAGCTCGTTCACCTTCGGTCCCCACCGGACACTCAACTCTCACCTGTGGCTCCAAGTACCTGTATGCATGGGACAGTGGCCACACCCCGGTACACCACTTCAACAGGCAGGCTAGACCAGGCGAGAGTTGATTTATACCCTGGTGAGCTAGAGACATGCCTGCTCTAACGTACAAAGTCAGTTCTGGCAGACAGGGCGGATGAGATCCAATGGCTAGGAAGGCATATTGCAACGTTCCGTGGAGAGCAAAGGGCTTGTCAAGGCACAGAAGACGTCATGGCCATCCACTGCAACCAAGGAAGACCCCAGTTTGTGACATTTGGAGCCAGACTTCTGAGGTCAAGAGAGTGGACCTGCCCCAGTGCAGCGGCTTTTCCACTTTAAAAACTCTCCCGCACAGACCTGCCGCCATCGTCAGACGCGGCGGAGATGCACCACGGTTATATTAGAGCATTGTCGAGCTGTAGGATGCAGGACAGTACCTTCTCTCCCAAAAGGCCTCCAGAATGGACTTCCATCCAGAGAAGTGTAAAGCGACAGCTTTGGACGGCCGAACCCGAGGGGAGAGTACATGGTTAACAGCGAGATTCTTAGCAGTGTGGTGGAACAGAGGGACACTGGGGTCCACGTTCACAGATCCCTCAAAGTTGCTGTGCAAGTTGATAGGGTGGTCCAGAAGTCAGCGATTGAGTTCAAGAGCCTCGAGGTACTATTGCAACTCTATCAAACTTTGATTAGATCACATGATTAGACTATACTTTGGACGGTCAAACCTGAAGGCAGAGTATACGGTTAATGGCAAGGTTCCTAGCAGTTGTGGTGGAACAGAGGGATTTTGGGGTCAGTTTTGGCTGCCTCATTATAGGAAGCTTTAGAGAGGGTGCAAAGGAGATTTATCAGGACGTTGTTGGATTAAGGAGCATGTCTAATGAAGATAGCTCGAGCGATCCAAGACTTTTCTACTTGGAGCGAAGGAGGATGAGATAGAAGTGTATATGATGGTAACAGGCACAGATAGAGTGGATTGCCAATTTTTTTTAACCCCATAATACAGGAAGACATACTTCTAAGGAGATTGGAGGAAAGTATAGGGGGATTTCAGAGGTAGGTAAGGGCATGGAGCGCATTACGGAGAGGCAGATACATGAGGAACATTTCAGCACCTCTTAGGCACATGAATGAAAGGAAACGGGAGGGCTGTGTGGGAGGGAAGGGTTGGATTGATCTTAGAGTAGGTTAAAGGGTCAGCACGACATTGTGGGCTGAATGGCCTGTAATGCACTCGACTGTTCCATGAGACAGAAAGAAAGGGATAGAGTCCAGGATGAATTATGGAGAAGGGGATAGAGAAGCAGAAAGAGGGATAAAGGGAATGTTACAGAGAGAAGAAAAGAGAGAGGATAGAGGGAAACTGACGAAGAGGAAGTGGGCACAGAAACAAGAGACAATGATAGTGAAATAGTGAGACAGAGACAGAAACTATTGTCTGTTAAGGAGCAAGACAGTGGCATGGAGAAGCAAAAAACTGTTAAAGTGAGCGGAAGTGGGAAATAAAGTTGCAGAAGAGGAAAGGGAAATAAGGAGTTGTACAAGGGACAGAAATAGCAAGGGAAACATAGTGAGAGTCAGAGACAGGAACAGGGAAACTTGCAAAACTGATGAACAGTAATACTGAATATAAATAATGACGGACAAAGACAGAAACTGTGAGATCACAGGGAGGAGAGCGAAAGGGGAAAGAAATGATAGAGGGCAGCAGAGAGAGAGGGAGAGAGACAGATGAAACAGAGAAACAGAGAGATAGAGAGAGAGAGATCAGTGACAGAGAGAGATACAGAGACAGAGAGAGAGACAGAGGGAGATGAAACAGAGAGAGAGACGAAGAGAGAGACAATGAGAGATACAGAGACAGGCAGACAGAGATTTAGAAACAGAGAGACAGACAGACAGACAGACAGAGAGAGGCAGTGACAGAGAGAGAGAGAGATGAGACAGAGAGTGTGATACAGATACAGATAGAGATAGAGATGCACAGAGAGAGAAACAATAAAATGATACTGGAAATGTGAAGAAGCAGCATGAGTTGTTAATAGATTGAGTGAATGGACAAAGAAGGAGGAACTGAAAGCAGGAAACGGAGAAGTAACTGAGGAAAATGCAGTGGGATTCATTTTCACCTAGGGCATAAAACAACCCTAACATGGACGGTCCCAACTCTAGCTGCAAAAGGAGGAGGGGTGGGCATATGGAGCACCTCAACCTGTACAGAAATGCCAGCAGAATCTCTGGAAACCTCATCTGTAGGAGAGGAAGGATCTCCGAAGTTGGGCTACACCTGGGGCAGCTTGAAAGATTGGCTTTGGGCAGATTACTCTGGCGAGCTGCTGTCCAGTAGGGGTGATGGGCTTGAGTAAATAAGTAAGGCATCACACGTGGGCGGCAGGAGATAAAGAATTAAAATAGTGCAGGAATAGAAAAAGAGGAAGGGCAGAGAGGTGTGGATATTTAGTCACTGGAACAGATCAGAATCACTGATTTTACAGTATGTTGTGAAATTTGTTATTTTGTGGCAGCAGTACAGAGCAAACTGTAAAAACTATAAATTACAATAATAAATACATATTTTAAACAATTAATTAAATAAATACAGCAAAAATAGTGAGGTAGTGTTCATGAGATGGCACGTTCGGAAATCTGATGGCAGAGGGGAAGAAGCTGTTCCTAAAACATTGAGTGTGTGTCTTCAGGCTCCTGTACCTCCTCCATGATGGCAGTAGTTAGAAGAGAGCATGTCCTGGGTGACGGGGGCCTTAATGACAGATGCCAGCTTTTTCAGGCATCACCTTTTGAAAACGTCCTCAATGTTGGGGTGTAAACCCTTTCGCCTTGTGGGTCCATTCTACCATCCCATATGCCTAACCCCCTCCCAACACCTGCTGTTGACAGGAAATCTGCTGATCCTGAGTTTAAAATTCATTAAGTGTCAAAGAAATACAAGGCAGATGGAATTTAACCCTGATGTGTGAGGTAATACATTTTGGGATAGGACATTCACAATGAATTGTATGTTCCAGTGTGTATAGGGAGACAGAGGGGCCATCGTGTACACCTACAGGTTCCTAGAGCTGGGGGCACAGGTAGGTAAGGTGGCGAAAGAGGCAAGAAAAGGGAGGATGCTTGCCTTCATTGGATATGAAATACAAGAAGTCACAATACAACTCTGTAAGCCCACGGCTGGAGCCAATTTGGTCACTACACTATAGGAGGGACATGAATACATTGAGAGGGTGCAGAGGAGATCTACCAGGATGTTACTTGGGATGAAAAGTGTCAGTTACGAGGAGAGACTGGATAGGCTGGCTTTGTTTTCCTTTAGGCTGAGAGGGGCATAGAGAAGATGGACAGTGAGAAACTTTCTCCCATAACATTGAAAACCAGAAGGCATAGGATTAAGGCAAGGAGTAAGAGGGGATCTGACAGGGGGAAAAATCGGTTAGGACGATGAGATCAGCTTCTGGCAAATGGGGTTAGTATGGATGGGCTGAAGGACCTGTTTTTGAATAAGATGGGAGAATTAGAATCAGAGAGTTACACCTCAGGACAAGTGAGAAGCTGGTTGAATCTGAGGGAGGGTGAGAGGGGCGACAGTCAGTGGAGAGGCACAGAAGGCCCAGGCGAATTCACTGGACCGGCGCCACGGGGTACCAAGTGTGAGGACAGAGGTGACCAGTTCAAGAATGCTGAGAGTAAAGAGCTCAGAGAGGAAGAGAATGTGCGCACGCCGCGGCGTCCCGGACTGTCAGACTCTATTCACCGCTCCTCCCAGACCTGTCGCGCCCGAGTCCCCTCCAGGCACGCTTTCTCTCGGCTTCACGGCCCCACCTTCCCCGTCAGATTAGCCGCGGCGTGGGGAATCCCCGTGGCACATGCGCATTCCTCTGGCACACCTTCAGCAAGCCCTAGATATAAGCGAGCCGGAGGAAGCGGGAGCTGAGGCTAACGCTGCTGGTAGAGAGAGATAGAGGAGCACACAGGCGCAGTCACTGTCAGAGAGACACAGACACAGAGAGAGGGGAAAACGGACAGAGAGGGACAGGCACAGAGGTACAGTCGCAGAAAGAGAAATACAGAGAAAAGAGAGTCACAGAGAGGTAAAAAAGGTGGGAGAGAGAGAAACACACACACAGAGTGTAGCAGAGATACATTGAGGTACAGTGTGCAGCGCACACATAGAAACACAGACGCATACACACACGGAGGCATACAGAGTACAGCACAGACGCAGCGGGTCTGGTACACGCAGTTACACGCAGTGACACCCAGGCACGGAACGGACAGTCGGGACCAGTGTCCGGAGCAAGAGCGCGCTCCGTGGATATAACGTGCAGAGGGAGCCGGCGGCAGCCCGGGGCGATGAGCCGGTCAGGCGCTGCGCTGTGAGCGGGACCGAGGGCTGACCATGAATTTGGGCATCGCACTGCTCACCTTGTGGCACCTGTGGCTGGAGACCGAGGTGAGAGCAGGAGGTGGAGAGGAGTGGGGCGATGGGGAGGGGAGCTGGGGTCGAGGTCAGGATGCAAGTGCGTGCGGGTGGGGTGAGTCAGGCGCCGGGTGGTCCATGTTTGACCCGGGCTGGACCGCGAGGAGTTCGGTCATCGGGGATATGTCATTTACCCCTAGTAGAAGGCCATTCGGCCCGGTGAGACTATACTAGGTCTCTGAACAAACCCATTCCCAGTAATTCTCCCTGTATTCGATTCAATTCATATTGCTACCGCCTCACCCCAACACCCTACAGCGGCCAAGTAATCGGGGGGGGGGGGTGCTGGAGCGTGGAAGGAAACGATATCATAACTTTGTGGGTCACCCGCAGCCCCAGGATGATCTCCACCACCACCTTGACGGTAGCTGTCTAGGGACAATTAAATATTTGCTCGGTCTGTGAAGCCCACGTCCTTTGAATGAATTATAAGGGAGAGCTTGCAAACTCCACACGGACGGTACCAGAAGCTGGGGTCGACCTGGCGTTGCCGGCTATTCCAGTGGCCCGTGGGGGGTGGGGGGGTTGATGATTGGACTCCTTTCACCGCTCGTGGTGGGGGGTGGTGAGAGCCGGGAGTGGGTACTTTGGGACCTTGCCTCACCACGCGTGTTTCCTCGCCTCCCGCAGGGTGACTGGATCCCTCCTGAACACGGACACCGGAGCTTCCTCTTCCATCCGACACTGGGTAAGTGATTCCAGCGGTGCCCTGCAGGGGCTGGGAGCGGGGCGCGGGCACTGAGGAACGGGAGGAAGGTGGTGCTGCGGTGGAGGAGACTCCACAGCTGCCTGGCAGAATATATCCACGGGGCTGTGACAGCGGAGTGGAGTCGCTGGGCAAACAGCCAAGTTCTAGACTATAGCTCCAGGGGCAAGAGTTCAAATCTCACTGGTGACGACAGTAGCTGGGGACCTTCAATTTAAGTAATTAATTAAAACTAGGAGTGGGGGGGGGGGAAGGCTAGCAGGAGTAAGTCCAAATCTATTGGAAGCACGAGACTGCAAATACTGCAATCTGGAGCATCTGAAGGGACTGGGTGGGTCGAGCAGCATCTGTGGGCAGAGGGGAATGGTCGCAATTTCATGTGGAAATCTTTCATCAGGCAGACTATAGTACAGTACTGGATTGTGTACACGAAAAAATCCACCTGATTCCTTTCGTCTTTCAACTTCCAGACCCGCAAACGTGGTTAAATGTAAAAAAAAACAAAGTGCTGGAGGAACTCAACAGGTCAATAGGTTTTTAGTGTTTGTTGCTCCAGACTTCCAGCATCTGCAGAACATCTTGTGTTTAATATTCCACAGGTCAGGCAGCAAAAAGCAGTCGATAGTTCAGGCGGGTGACCCTGAGCCCAAAACTCCTTCTACAGGTGCTGCTTGTCCTACCACGTGTCCGCAGCGTTCCCCTGATTTTGTTTCGGGTTTCTGACATCTGCGGGTTTTTAGCATTTTTTTTATATAAAGAAAGAAATCCAACTGAAGGGTCGTTTCTCCTCAGTTTGGCAGTAAGGGTCAGCGGTGCCAGAGGTCACCATGTCCTGTGAATTAATTAAAAGCAATATGGTGGGTCTGGATCACTTTAGAGCAGAGATGCAGTGCGTGAAGCATATTGGTGGACAATGGTAACCGAAGATTAGCATTGAAACCTACAGTACAGTGCATTGTTCCCATCAAATCTACTCAGCAAGGACTGTTCAGAGTCGCCGTGCCTGCGACAGCCCTAACCATATGTCTTCGGAATGTGGGATGAACCCGGAGCACCCGGCGGAAACCCATGCTGTCGCGGGCAGACCGAAGCGGGATTGAACCCAGGTTGTTGGCACTGGTAGTGTTATGTGAACCACTCCACTGCATTGCTGTGCGGTCCTGGGGCATCACTCATGTTGCCCGTTCCACCGCTGGCATTTAGGACGGCAATGAAGCTCCTCCGTCCCTGATGGTGGTCAGGGCTTCCTTCATCGTGTCAGTAGCTCGGTTTTCACTGTCAGTCATGCAAGTCCCGGGTGGAGACCCAGGAATACTGTCCCACGCAGATATAGAAGGATTCTTCGTTTTTGTTTCCATAACAGTTTTTGTTTCACCAGTCAGGGTTGTTAGCCCTGAGCTGACCCCTGAACCTGGAGGATTAGTGGACCACTCTTAGTCTGGCCTCTACCCTTCAACCGCTTTGGGATGGGTGACCATACTAAGAGCCAAAGCACGAGGCCCTGACTCCAGCCAACATAACTCCCCAGGTCATTGAGGTACATGAGCCTCCAAACCCTACTGCAAGGTTGTGGTCCTCTTGTGGATCCTGTGGAATTAGGGTGATAATTTTGCTGGCTTAAGGTGTTCTGTAGGTAGGGTCAGAGGTGCGATCCCTCCTCTCTGCAGCCAGGGCCCACTGTCCCCTTCATACCCAACGGTAACCATGGAAGGAATAGCTGACAAGATCTGCACTACTTGTTCAGGTCACGACTCTGCTGGGAAGGGGACACCATGCGCTCCCTGGGCTTTGTGAGTGGGAAGGTGGGGAAGGCAGGAGGTTTCAGAAGAGATTCCTGTCGTGTAGAGTTGCAGTGAGAGTGGATAAAGGTGAGAGGAGATGTGCACGTGAAAGGGGTGAGAATAAGCTTGCCATTGCAGCTCCTGGCATGGCAGCTGGAATTGCAGAGTTTTTTGTGGTCTGTGTTTTGAGATCAAGAGGCGGCGCTGAGGTGTGTACACGGGTCAGGACCTCCTCTACTCCCCATGCTACGAGCGCTCCTGAATGCATTTTTTTTTTTGAGTTCCATAATGACATTTCAATTCTTGCCTGTTATGTCTGCCAGCTATTGCAACCTCAGTTCAGTTGCTATCTAAGAAAGCCCAGTGTTTCCTGGAATTGTCTAGAAGTCCAAACGACTTTGGCGAGGTTCCACTGCCTCCTTACAGTCTAACAGCGCGGCATCACGTGAGGCAGCCGGGCTGCCCATGTTTCTGGGTTTTGTCCCACCATTGTTAAATGCCAGTCTCTCTCTTGTTTTTCAAATACAATGAATCTGCTTCTAAATATAGGCGCACTGTTTTAACATTCCAACTGTCCTGACCAGGATGGAATTTGTCGAATAGTTTCCTGAGAGTTTGTGTTTGCGATTGTCTGAAACATTTCAAATGAACAAAGTTTCTTTCTTTTGCCCGCGGGTCTGACCTTCACATTAACATTTCTACTTCGTAAATGTGACACGATTAACATTTCAGTCCGCTCGATCCTTTCTCCGTGCTCTTAACCCTTGTGAGGCCGGAGTGACACACCCATTCTATGTGGAGCTGGATCTATGATGCGTGTTTAATGGGAGGGGATCATGCTTTCACCTGGGGTTTCCCAACCCTTTTTATGCCATGGACCCCCTACCATTAACTGAGGGGTCTGAGGACCCCTTCACTTTAAACGAATCACAGTTCTGTCACTTTGTGCACCAGCAGTTTTAAATAGTTCTCCATCAGGGGCTCTGTCCCTGATCCCTGTCAGGCCCCCACCTCTACTTGGCGCTTATTTAATATTTTAGAAATGCAGTGACCTGTGCCTCCCACCCATTTAACACCAGCCTAATCACAGGCTAACTTGCACTGGCCAATCAACCTGGCACGTCTTCTAACTGTGTGTGCCTGCTGGAAGAAGGATCTCAGGGTTGTGTGTGGTGACATGTATGTACTCTGATAGTAAATTTTACTTTGAACTTTGAATTGTGGGAGGAAAGGGGAGTATCCGGAGGAAACCCTAGTACGTTCTCCCGGTGAACTGCGAGCTCCTTGCGGACAGCATCGGAATCAAACTCTGAACTCCAGGACGCCGTGAGCTGTAATTATGTCACGCTAACTGCCACTGTGGTGCCCAGTACTGTACCGTAGTACTGTCCTTAAACCTATCCGGACCAAAATTTTGTTCACCCGTCCTAATATTTCTCCCTCACCTCTTTGTTAAAAATACTCCTAAGACAGAACTTTGGACTCGGTTGTGTCAGAAGTTTTATAGGAACTGGGTCGATTATAGTGCCAGTGGATGACCGTTCCCCTCCCATTGTCTCCTGATCCCCATCCTGCGCCTGTGTCACACTGACATTTCCAGAGTGCAATTCGCTCTGGTGTGGAATATTTGCTGGCTGGATCCACCCCCCCCTCCCCCCCCCCACAACCAACCTGTAATCCCCTCATCTGAGGCAGGCATCCCCTGGGATTTGGCCCCTAGGTTCCTGGTAAGAATTTATTTTGACCAACTTTGCAACTTCCTTTGTGAGCTGATGAGAGAGAAAATTGATGTTTGTTGAAACATCCTGATTACAGGCCAAGGGGACAGGTGTTTAAATTCAGAAAGAGTAACAAGGTATTACCAGTGTCATACATTCCATGGACTGGGTGATCATTAGAGAGAATGTTTGTATAGGAGATATTGAAATTGAGCAGGAGGAGGAGGAGGAATCTTCCCACATTCAGAGCTGTGAGACTGTGGTGTCTATCACCAGGTTCGTGACTGAAGCAAAGTTGCTGCCAAAATCAATGATTGGATTTGATTGTTGGATCAGGGAAGGAGAATGGAATGGATAGAAAGGCAGAGCTTGTAAACGTTCCCTCAACTCGCTGTTTTTGAGGAACAGCAAAAAAAATCCTGCAGATGCCAGAATACTGAAATAAAAGCAAAAAGAGCTGGAAATAATCAGTGGATTAGGCAGGTTTAGAGTTTCAGGTGGATGAGCTTTCAAGTCAACACAGTACTGATGAGAACTCACATTTTAACCTGTTACTCTGTCCGCAGATGCTGCCTGATCCCCTGAGAGTTTCCATTGAGCTCTGTTGCCCAAGGAAACAATTCTGCTCTGTTTTTTCCTATAACCGGCTCTCAGGATCTCTCCACCTGAAAGCTCGAACCTTGTCTTTTGATTGAAGACTTGCACTGAGACAGGTAGATTTTTGTTTGGTGGATAGTACAGATCACGTCTGATGGGCTGAGTGGCCACAGCTGGGACAACACTACAACAGAGAGGCAACAGCAGCGTGAAGTTGGTGCATCCCTCTGCCTGACGTGCCGGTGCCTGCCGCTGTCAGTGGTTCCCAGGTTAAATGAGGTATTGGATGACTCCTGGCGGACAACATTTTGGGAACCGGGCCACGTTGACAACCCCAGTCAGGTCCCTAATCCCATTCGGTATTCAGCTGCTGACCCAAGATGTGTGATCTCTCCAAAGCCATGTCATTATGGAGGTAAAATGAGTTATCCCTGGCATTTCACACTTTTTATCCCTCTGGAGGAAGATGTGTATTAAATGATCTGGATTCAGTGGAAGGCTGTTACTGATAGTGACTTCAAGACACCAGCTGTGGTAACCAACTCCTGGGCCAGCACACTCTGGTAATTGGATCACGAAGAGGCTGGAATTAGCTCTGGAAGTCAGCTACGGAAACTTTTCTCACGGGCTTCGGACATTGCCTTCGTGAGCACCTCTCCACTTCTTAACCTGCAGCTGTTCCCTCAACCTTGTGGCATGAGCCCTGGAATTTTCAACTTTCAGATGCTCTTAAAGCTCTCACTTTCTTATCTCCATGCCAAAGCAAAGGGCAATGAGATATGAATGGGAGGTGGCCATTCAACCCCTCTGATCTATCACAGGAGGCGACCACTCAACTCCTCTGATCTATTACAGAGCCCTCAACCCTTTGGAAATGGCCTGTGTGGCCGACCTTCATTACTTTCGTCAGCTTTCCTGCATTAACTCCCACAGGCAGTTAAGAAAATTAGAACTAGCAGGCAAAAAATGAGGTGCAGGAGGAACTCGGTGAGTCAGGCAGCTCCAGGGGAGGGAAATGGAGAGTTAACATCCGGAATAAAATATAACACCATTCCGCTTTTCTAATTTGAAGGACGAGGTGAAAATAATTTGCGTTAGTCTACAACTGACCTGAAAAGTGAATAACTTTTTAATATATAATTTCTAGACTGGTGTGGATGGTAACCAGCTTGTGTTTGGTTTCAGACACGGACATCAATAATTCTGACGACCTTGATTTGGTGTCTGTAAACGAAGGTGATCGTGCGAAAGTGGTGCGTGTGACCCGTAGTACAGGTAAGGGGTGTTTCTGTAACAATTGCCTAGGGCCATATTTACTTATTTGGCAATTCAACACGGTGTAGGCCATTCCATGCATTCCACAGGGAATTCGTCATGGAACAGTGCCGGAATTCAACTCTTAAACTCCGGAACGCCCTGATCTGTGATGGGGTCACGCAAACCGCCAGGCCGCTGCGGTGCGTTTTGGCAAACGTTTCCAGTCTATCGTTACCTGGCCAGGGTGACCAGTGGCCCAAGCGGAGGCTGTGATGCTTGCCGCATGAGTAGTTCGTCAGGGTCCCAGGGGTGCTGGGGTACTAGTAGTCAGGGTCAGGCGGGAGTGCGGTCATCAGGAAGAAGGCATTTAAAGAGGAAATTCCCATGATTGGGGCTTTGATACCTGGAAACATGGCCACCAGTTGGCTAGCATGTAGCAGTTAGTATGATGCTAACCCAGCGTAGGGTAGTCCAGAATTCAGTCCAGAGTTCAATCCCGGGGCGGTCCCATAAGGATCTTGTGCGTCCTTCCCGCTGGTTTTCCCCAAGTGCCCTGGTTTCCTTCCACAGTCCAAAGATGTACGGGATAGATTAATTAGTCATTGCAAAAAAAGAAAAAGGGAACACCTCTTTTCCCCTTATTAGGGATTGAGAGAGCCTTTGTGGTATGTCAAATTACCGGGTGAACGAGTAATCTTTGGACTGCTGCGAGTCTGTGTCTTTATTGATGGTTGAGTGCTTGGTGGAGGGTGCTGATGCTTTTTTGCTGGTGGGGGAGAGGGGGTGTTGCTTTACTGCTGCTTATGTGTGGGGGGGAGCTGGGGGGGACTTGGGGGTTTAACATTTAACTGTCATTCATTCTTTGGGGCACTCCTCTGTTTTTGTGGATATTTGTGAAGAAAAAGAATTTCAGGATGTATATTGTATACGTTTCTCTGGCATTAAATGTACCTATTGAAACCTATTAAATTGTCCTGTGATTAGCTTAGGGGTGATCAGGGCTGTAAGGTTGCTGGGGCAGTGTGACTCAGAGGGGTGGAAGCACCTACTTCACGCTGCATCGCTAGATAGGTAGTAAGAGGTCGGGAGGAAAGCAACACGGAAATATTAGAGAGGGTCATAAGCAGGATGCGGTTAACACGCGAGGAGTGGGAGGAATCTGAGGGTTTGAAAGAATGGGAGTCTGCGGACAGAGGTGTAAGTAACTGGGGGTTGATTGATCCTAATCCATGCCAACTCATCTCCATCCACACCCACTTGGGTTTAGTGATTCACAGTGCTGACGTTTGTCGCATGTCCCTAATTTCCCCTGAATGAGGGGGAGGCGAAGTGTCAACCACATTATGGGCCTGGAGTTATCGACCAGCTCGCTATCTGACAGACGTTAGTCATGAGCCACACTGGTTTTTCCAGCATCGATCTCTTGGGTTTCTGGTCACTGGTACCAAGTTAGTTTGCAGTTAGTCGACTCCAACCATCCCAAATTTAGCTGCAAAGGTGGGACTTCAACTTGTGCTCCGGACTGTTTCCATTGTGAGTCCATTAACAGTCCCTATGTCGTGTCCCCAGTCTCCAGTTAAAATATTCCTTTTCATAGACCGCTCCCCTCCTGTCCTCGCCCCTCCCCTGCAACCCCTCCCATAGACACCCCAAGCTCTGGTGTATCAGTGCCATCCCGGTGGTACCTGAAGCCAGGGGCTGCCACAACACCTTCATCCTCTCACCTTAATGACTGTAAGCTAGGGCTTCTCATCCTGTGGTCCATGGACCCCTTGCTTAATGGCATTGGTCCATGGCATTAAAAATGTTGGGAGCTCCTGGTCTAAGCTGACAGGGTCAAATGTCCATGCCTGCCCTGACCTTCCCTCTTTTTGATTTCAGAATCAGGTTTATTATCATAAGGCATAGGAGCAGAATTAGACCACTCAGCCCATCGAGTCTGTTCCACCATTCAATCATGGTTGATTTATTTTCCATTTCGACCCCATTCTCCAGCTTTTAGCACCCTTGACAGTCAAGAACCTATCAACATCTGCTTTAAATATACCTAAAAAATTGGCCATAAATTCCACAGATTCACCACCCTTTGGCTAAAGAAATTCCTCCTCGCTGTTCTAAAGGGACATCTTTCTATCATGGTCCTAGACTCTCCCACAATTGGAAATATCCTCTCCACATACCCAGTCCTTTCAATATTCGACAGGCTTCAATGAGATCTCCCCTCATTCTTCTAAACTCCAGCGAGTACAGGCCCGGAGCCCTCGATCACTCCTATAGGTAGATATTAACGTATGTTAACCCTTTCATTCCCAAGGTCACAGTCATACATTGTGAAATTTGTTTTGTAGCGGCAGTACAATGCGAACCATAAAAATGACTATAAACTGCCAGATTATTAGCGCAAGATACTGAGGTGATGTTCATGGACGGTTCAGAAAAATGATGATGAAGGGGGAAGAAGCTGTCCTTAAAATGTTCTTAAACCTCCATGTCTCTTCCTGATGAAGAGGAGATGTCCCAGGTGAAGGTGGTGTTGTCATGGTGCTCAGTGAGGCAGTGTGGGGGTGGGGGGTCAGCCTGCCTTGTCCAATTGAGGGAGGGGGAGAGTGCCTCAGGCCCAGCTGACTGGTGACCCTGTCCACCCATTCCTGTCTCCGCCAGAGGTGGAAATGGCCAAGCCAGCCGAGTGCAAGGTCCGGCCGGAGGTGGTGGAGATAACGCGGGGCATGGTGGACCCCACCAGGGCCAACTTCTACCTGTGGCCGAGCTGCGTGGAGGTCCAGCGCTGCTCGGGCTGCTGTAACTCCAGGATCTACAAGTGCCAGCCCACCCAGGTACAGAAGCGACGAGTGAAGGTGAGGATTGGCTGTGGGGGTGAGGGCTGGGCTCCATTGGTGGCGGGATGCTGGGGGGGCTGGGCGGCCAAAGATCTGTGCACCTGGGGTGTTACATCATGTGCTGGGATTTGTTGGTGCGCTGGGGCTTTGTGGAGGATTCTGGACGTCGAGGGCTTGGCTGGGAGGAGGGTAGTGTGGTAGAGATTCAGTGGTGGCAATAATAATTATTATCACCGACCTACAAATGTCATTTATTGTTTTGTGCTAGTGGTACAACACAAGATATAAAATTATGTGAAGATGCAATACAAGTAAACAGTGAAGAAGAGGAATAGTGAGAAAGTATTCATGGTTACAGGGACCATTAAGAAATCTGATAGTGGAGGAGAGGCTTTTCCTAAATCACTTCGTGTGTGGCATTGGGCTCAAATGTGCTGATGACACAAAAATAGGTGAAAGAGCAAGCAACATTGGGGACGTTCACATTCTGCAACCGGATATTGATCAGTAGTTTGAGTGGGTGAGAAGTTTAAATTAGGAAACGGAGGTCATATGCTTCAGTACCAGGAACCTCGGCACAGACGTCAAAATGGAAAGAGATGTTAGATTAACAAAGTACAAAGATCCGTATCTTACTGCGAGAAGTTTGAAATTGGGGAGTATTGTTACAAGAGTACATTTGTTGATAGAATGGTCACAGCCAAAGTATTGTTCATGGTTCTGGTCATCTTATTTAAGAGGCAGACCAAAAGAGATTCACTTGGCTAATTCCTGATCTATCAGGAGTGATAAGAAGAAATTAGAAACCTATTCTTTAGCATTTACGAAAATAAGAGGTGTTCTTACTGAAAAATGAAATCTTAAGGGAGCACAACATTAGTGGGAGGATCACAAGTGAAAAAATCTGCTGATGATTGAAGTCCAAAGCAACATACACACAAAGACACACTCAAAATGCTGGAGGAACTCAGCAGGCCAGGCTATGGAAAAGAGTAAACAGTCCATGTTTTGGGCAAAGACCCTTCATCAGGACTGGAAAGGAAGGGGAGAAGTCAGAATAAGAAGGCGGGGGGAGGGGAGAAAGAAGTACAAGGTGACAGGTGAGACCGGAAGAGGGGAAAGTGAAGAGCTGGGAAGTTGATTGGTGAAAGAGATAAAGGGCTGGAGAAGGGGGAATCTGATGGGAGAGGACAGAAGGCCATGGCAGAAAGGGAAGGGGGAGGAGCAGCAGGAGGAGATTGGGCAGGTAAGGAGGTTAGTTGTGAGAAGGGACGGAGGCATTTGCTGGAAGTTTGAGAAGTCAATGTTCATGCCATCAGGTTGGAGGGTACCCAGATGGAATATAAGGTGTTGCTCCTCCAACCTGAGTGTGGCCTCATTGCGACAGTAGAGGAGGCCATGGACTGACATATCGGAATGGGAAGTAGAGTTAAATTGGGGTGGCCACCAGGAGATCCCGCTTTTTCTGGATCTCATGGGACAAGGTAAGGGGATAGGGACAGTCTTAAACTGTTGTGCAGGGATTTCTTCTCGGATTGGCGGTGAACCTCTGGAAGGTCCTATCTCTAAGATTTGCAGAAGTGAGATCGTCACCACCTCAAAAGGGAAGTGGATTGTTGTTTTATGGAAGATCAAATACTTAAGGGCTTTGAGGAAACGTCCCAGAAGTGGAGATGGAGTCTAGGACAGATTATTCAAAATCAGATTTAATATCACCGGCATATGTTGTGAAATTTGCAACTTTATGGCAGAAGAACAATGAACTACATGATAAATAAATATAGAGAAAAACCTGAATTACATTACGTGTGTGTATATGTATGTATACTTTTTTAATAGCTAAGTTAAAATAAGTAATGCAAAAAAAAAAATTTTTTTTTAAAATAGTGAGGTAATGTCTATGGGTCCATTCAGAAATCAGATGACAGAGGGGAAGAAGCTGTTCCTGAATCGCTGAGTGTGAGCCTTCAGGCCCCTGTACCTCCTTCCTGATGGTAACAATAAAAAGAGACCATGTCCTGGGTGGTGGTGGACCCTAATAATGGACACCACCTTTCTCAGGTACCATTTCTTGGCAGTGTCTAGGATACTACAGAGGCCAGTATCCATGATGGAGCTGAATAATTTTACAAGATTCTGCAACTTATTTCAATCTTGTGCTGTAGCCCCCCCCCCCACCCCCATACCAGATGGTGATGCAGCCTGTCACAATGCTCTCCATGGTACATATGATCCTATTGAATGGTGGGATAGGTTTGAAGGGCTGAATGGCCGACTGCTGCTCCAAGTCCTTGTGTGCGCTGACAGTTGGGGAGCTGTGACCCAGACAAGTGCCTCTGTGGCTCCCTCACCTCTTGGCCCTCCCCGATCAGCTATCTAAAAATAGCCCGAGCTAAATGTGCACGTGGGTCAGAGGTCAGTCCTACTGGCCCAGGAAATTCCCAGCATTTTTCCACAATTAATCAACGAGGGTTGGCGGGGAGGGCTGAGACTGGGGGCTGGCACTGTGAGTGAGTGAGTGTCGTTTATCGAGCTGTGCTGAATGGGTTGGGCTCAGTCTACATTCATGGCAAAGGTGTGCCTTGCTCCTAAAGTTTTTGGACAAAGGTCCTCAGGATGAAATTTCTTGTAGACTTTCAGCCATGGATGGGCAAGCTTGCTGTGTGCTCAGACTGGGCGACAACCCTGCTTGAATTGTCCTTGCATCCCTCAGGTCAGGAAGCAGGTGTACCGGCGGAAGAGCAGCGTGATCAAGATGGTGGAGGTGGTGTTACTCGATCACGTGGCGTGCAAGTGCATGACTGCAGCTCAGTCTGCAGACTCTCAGGGGAGAGAAGGTGAGCATCCAACAATCTCAACTTACACCCAGTCTCTGCAACCGAGGATCTGTAGTTAGAGGGTTCAGTAGGGGGATAGATGATGGGTCCTTGAGTTATGTTTGGTTCACCAACGGACATCTGCCAAGAGTCTGTGTTTTCCAGCTTAGACGACCGCATCCTGTTTTATCTCTGGGCAATAGGTGTCAGAGGTGGGTTGGAATTACTTGAGTGTTTGGGAGGATCACAAGTTGACCTGTGTTTGGCTGGTGGGTGCCTGGCGTTGGCCAGTGGTCATCTCGTGTTGAGCTTTGGTTTGGTCCATGGGTGGTTGGGGCTTGGTCTGTGGGCATCTAGGGTTTGGCTAGTCAGTATCTGGGTTGCAGTTGCTCTAGCCACGAAGCCAGGAGTCTTCCCTCTTCCTAGTAAATGTAGGTTCGGTGAGTTGGACCAGTTGCTCAGAGGGGGCTTTTGCAGATTTGGAGTCTGACGCACATCTCTTCCCGTCAGGGTCCTTGGTCTCTCAAGCGCCCACCGTAGTCCGGGCCCGCAAGTACCTCAGCAAAAAGCGGAAACATCGGACATCCAAACACATTGCTGGGGAGGAAGGATTCCACCAAACATAGCAAGCCTCGAGATTCAGGTGGGGAGCTCTGAGCACCACACTCTCCCTCTCTGGACAAGGGGGATGGTGAGTGAATGGGGCTTGGGGACGGAATGCCCAAAGGTCTGAATTGTGCCACGTGAAAGCAGCTTCCATCATCAAAGACCCCCAGCATCCAGACCTGCCCCTTTTCTCACTACTACCATCACTGGGTGGAGAAACGTCTCTACCAAAGGAGGTTTAAGGTGCTCCTTCCCTCTGCTAGCCTGCAGGTCACCCTTGGGCAAGGTGTAACAGCTGCCTAACCCCCCCCCCCGCCATCCTGATCGGGGTCACGTGGAGCAGGAGGTGGATGGTCGTATGAGCAGCTGGTGCATATTACAAGTCCTAGTTGTGCGACCACTGACAGCAAGCAGACCATTTCTGAAGAGTATTGATACTGGCTGGCATCACTGCTCAGAAGAAAGCAATGGCAAAAAAACTTCTATGGAAAAATTTGCTGAGAAAGACCATGATCACCCATGTCTTATGATATGGTACATAACAAACAAAAAACCACTACTACTGGCGGCCTAGGTCCTAAACCACCAGGTTCAGGAACAGTTATTACCCTTCAACTGTCAGGTTGCTGAACTAGTATGGTTAACCACTAAGAACTGCTTCAATGAACTACAGATTCACTTTTAAGAACTTTTTATGTCTCATGTTCTGTGTATGATTTTTGATTACATAGTTTTGTCTTTTCTATATTGTGTTTACTAGTCTTTGTATCTTGTTTTTATAAAATTCTATTGTATTTCCTTGTTCCCTGTAATTACTGCAATGAAACAAATCTCAGTAGCATTTTGTAATGGGTACTTGGATAGTAAACTTACTTTGAAGTTTTGAACAGTGGGAGGGAGGAAAGTCAGTCATACAGCATGAAAGCAAGCCCCTCGGCCCATCTTGTCTATGCTGACCAGGATTCCCTTCCAAGCGAATCCCATTTGCCCATATTTGGCCCATGTCCCTCTAAACCAAATGTCCCAATTTCGGTCTGTGGACCCCTTGGTAGGGGATCCTTGACATAAAGGTTGAGAACCCCAGCTCTGAGCCTTTCCTATCCATGTCAAGAGCCTTTTAAATGTTGTTAATGTACCTACCTTAACCCACTTCCACCGGCAGCTTCTTTCATACACTGTCCACACTTTACGTGACAACATTACCCAGGCTCTTGTTAACTTTCTCCCTCTCATCTTAAATCTATCCTCTCTAGTTCTAGATTCCCTAACCCTGGGGATAAAGACTGTGTTCATTAACTCTCTCTGTACCCTTTATGATTTTGTACATCTCATTCTCAAAGTTCAAAGTAAATTTATTATCAAAGTGCATGTATGACGTCATATACAACCCTGAGATTCAACTTTGTGCACGCACACTCCATAAAGAAAAAAATAATAAATAAGCAGTAAATATTGAGAATATGGGATGAAGAGTTCTTGAAAGTGAGCCTGTAAATTGTGGGAACAATTCAGAGATGGGGCAGGTGAAACTGAGTGAAGTTATGAAGTTATCAAGAGCCTGATGATTGAGGGGTAATCATCTGAACCTGGTGGTGTGGGTCCTGGGGCTCCCGTAACACCTTCTTGGTGGCACCAGCGAGAAGAGAGCACGTCCTGGGCGGCGGGGTCCCTTGTGATGGGTGGCGCTTTTTTCTGTGACAGCACCCCATGTAAGTGTGCTCGATGGCGGGGAGAGCTCTACCCGTGATGCCCTGAACAGCATCCACGGCCTTCTGTAGGATTTTCCGTTCAAACCGATGGAAGAAGCTCCAACCCGCGCAAGCTCTCTGTGTCTCACTCCGGGCTAGTGGATCTCCCGTACACTCTTTCCATCTCAGAGCGTGGACTGGGGCTGGGGCAGGCGGGAGAGAGTGTGGAGGGTTCGGCAAGCAGCTTGAGCGGAGTTTCAGTGGTAAGGCACTCATTCTTCCCGGTTTCTTTCTCTCTCTGTAGATATCTTCTCCGACGATGTGATGCTGCATTTCCAAGGCAGACCTGCTTTACGCAGCCAACGGGAAATAATACGACGCCCTCTGGGAACAACGTGCTTTTTGTGTAAAGGGACGAATCCAACACCACTGTGCACTAAAGACCAAAATATTGACTTTCAGCAAATGTTTTCTAAGTAACGACCACTGGATTTTATTGAGCAAAGACTGGAGCCAAACGGCATTGTGTTGTCCGTAGGGCTGAGGCAAGCTGGCTTCTGCTGGAGACCGTTTTCAGACTTAGCTCTTTGCACTGTATATTGTGCTTTTCTGTGTTAATGTTTGACATTTAATATTCGTTTCTGTGGGCTGACTGAAGAGAACAGGAGGCCCGTCCTCCTGCTACTGGCTGGCTTTGCCAGTTCGTGTGGTATTTCGAGAGGTGCTCTGGCAGATCCTTTCCGGCAGATTCCAGACCGGTCAGGAGCCCCTCTCCAAAGGCAACCGCACAGATCCCAGGTTCCCTCGGGATTGGAGCCTCCTCTCCCCCCGGACAGAGATGGAGCCCAGCTCCCTGCTCCCCCTATCCCTGACTGGGAATGTGTCGGCTCGGTTCTGTGACTCTCTGCCCCGACTCCTGGGCTTATGATGTGTCAGCGTTAAACGGGTCGGGGACGGAGCCAGAGAGAGTGAGCCCGAGGCGGGGGTGGGGGGGGGGTGGTTGCTGCCACGTTCTCCATCCGACTGCCGCCGCCTCCTCCTGCTTGTTTACGCACTTCAGGGACCGGAGACCCGCCGGTGCTACAGCCGGTGCAGGAGGCAACACTGGGGCAGACCGCGGAGATCGATCGCTGTTCAATTGAGATCGCAGGTGGTGCCTGGATCAAGGTCAATGATGCAGAGAGGATTGCTAGGTTACTGCTGTAAATATTGAATCTCAACTGTTTTTAAAGTTAAACATAGACTAATTATTTATATATTTAAAGTTGTAAAAGTTTCTATGAAGTATAATAAACGGCTGTTTGTGGTAATGGCTGATCCTGTGAAACCAGGTGTGGGTGAGTCACGCATTCCAGCCACAGGGACTCGCGAATGTGCATGGGGATATTTGGACGCTGATTCACGTTGCTAATTGTCTTAATTTGCTGCTGATAACCAGAGGCTTGTGTGCCGATAAGGAGGACTTTCCCCTCTCTGATGCAATGTCTGTTGTCCCCTTCCCTGCACAACACAATCGCCAGATGGTGCGGGTCTGACATTTGCCTCGCTGACTGCCAGGTGCGATTGTGCGCAGGTAGCAACAGGCTGCCGGGTGACCGCCCGCACTTCACTCAGGCAGTTTGGGTGGGACAAACAGCGAGCCGTGGCCGTGGCTCTGACACACACTGCGGAAGAATCTGGGTTCTGTACCGAACCGGGACTGACCACGCACCCCCCCCCCCCGGGTTTGTTCAGCGGGGCGAAACGACGGAATCTGCTCGCCGTTCTTCAGAGTCGAAGCCTGCTGATAGCAGGGAAAGAGGACGCTGAACGGGAAAGCTTGAGTAACATGCGCAATGAAGGGTCTCGGCCTGAAATGACTCTTTATTTTCCTCCATAGGTGCTGCCTGACTTGCTGAGTTCCTGGGGCACTCAGCAATATCAGCACTATATCAGTACTGTATGTGTAATCAAGCTATTCCCAGTTAACCTTATCTCTACCTGGGCTGAGTCTGTAATCTGATTAGAATTGGTTTGTTATTGTCATATACAGTGTTGTTTCTAGGGAGAAGATTTTACTCATGTGCATCCAGACAGGTTATTCCATACATAATCATGCTTGCGTTTCTTATCGTGGGGGAGCCTAGGACCAGAGGGCGCAACCTCAGAACAAAAAGATGTCCATCTCACCCTGTCTCTTGCAAAAACGCCATCCCCTTCTCGCAATTCCTCCGTCTCCGCCGCATCTGCTCTCAGGATCAGACTTTTCATTCCAGGACGAGGGAGATGTCCTCCTTTTTTTAAAGAAAGTGGCTTCCCTTCCTCCACCATCAACTCTGCTCTCAAACGCATCTCCCCCATTTCATACACATCTGCTCTCACTCCATCCTCCCGTCACCCCACTAGGAATAGGGTTCCCCTGGTTCTCACCTACCACCCGACCAGCCTTCGGGTCCAACATATTATTCTCCGAAACTTCCACCACCTCCAATGGGATCCCACCACTAAGCATATCTTTCCCTACCCCCCCCCCGCCCCCGCTTTCCGCAGGGATCGCTCCCTATGCGACTCCCTTGTCCATTCGTCCCTCCCCACTGATCTCCCTCCTGGCACTTATCCTTGTAAGCAGAACAAGTGCTACACATGCCCTTACACTTCCTCCCTTACCACCATTCAGGGCCTCAGACAGTCCTTCCAGGTGAGGCGACGCTTCACCTGTGAGTCAGCTGGGGTGATATACTGCGTCCGGTGCTCCCGATGCGGCCTTCTATATATTAGCGCGACCCGACGCAGACTGGGAGATCGTTTCGCTGAACATCTACGCTCTGTCCGCCAGAGAAAGCAGGATCTCCCAGTGGCCACACATTTTAATTCCACGTCCCATTCCCATTCTGATATGTCTATCCACGGCTTCCTCTACTGTCGAGATGAAGCCACACTCAGGTTGGAGGAACAACACCTTATGTTCCGTCTGGGTAGCCTCCAACCTGATGGCATGAACATTGACTTCTCTAACGTCTGCTAATGCACCACCTCCCCCACGTACCTCATCCGTTATTTATTTATATACACACATTCTTTCTCTCTCTCTCCTTTTTCTCCCTCTGTCCCTCTCACTATACCTCTTGCCCATCCTCTGGGCTTTCCCCCCTCCCCCTTTTTCTTTCTCCCTGAGCCTCCTGTCCCATGATCCTCTCATATCCCTTTTGCTAATCACCTGTCCAGCTCTTGGCTCCATCCCTCCCCCTCATGTCTTCTCCTATCATTTTGGATCTCCCCCTCCCCCTCCCACTTTCAAATCTCTTACTCACTCTTCCTTCAGTTAGTCCTGATGAAGGGTCTCGGCCTGAAACGTCGACTGTACCTCTCCCTAGAGATGCTGCCTGGCCTGCTGCGTTCACCAGCAACTTTGATGTGTGTTGCTTGAATTTCCAGCATCTGCAGAATTCCTCGTGTTTCCATTTTAGGACAGGTGGGGAGGAATTTCTTTAGCCAGAAGGCGGTGAATCTGTGGAATTCATCGCCACAGATGGCTGTGGTGGTCAAGTCATTGGGTGTATTTAAACCAGAGTTTGATGGGTTCTTGATTAGTAAGGGCGCCAACGGTTACGGGGAGAAGGCAGAAGAATGGGGTTGAGGGGGATATCAAATCAGCCATGATGGAATAGCAGGGCAGACTCGATGGGCTGAATGGCCTAATCTTGCTCCTACATTTTATTTAATTTTAATCTCATTTAGAGAATACGGAATAAGTGCGCTACCCAGCAACTCCTGGTTTAATCACAAACAAGAGGAGATCTGCAGATGCTGGAAATCTGAGCAATGAGCACAAAATGCTGGAGGAACTCAGCAGGCCAGGCAGCATCTATGGGGGTGGGGTGGAAAGTACAGTCGACGTTTCAGGACGAGACCCCTCGGCAGGACTGGAGAGGGGGAAAAAAAGCCCAGAATGCAGGGCAGAGTGTTAGAGTGAAAGGGAAGATGCGATGCAGGTAGACAAATGGTGTGAGAAACACAGCAAGGTAAGTCAGGAGACCTTTAGCATATAAGGTCCATGTCATGTGTCCTTGAAACTGGTGGTACACATTCTCAGGTTTTTTGTGAATGGTATGCTGGCATTTATAGCGAGAGGATTCGAGTACAGGAGCAGGGAGGTACTACTGCAGTTGTACAAGGCCTTGGTGAGACCACACCTGGAGTATTGTGTGCAGTTTTGGTCCCCTAATCTGAGGAAAGACATCCTTGCCATAGAGGGAGTACAAAGAAGGTTCACCAGATTGATTCCTGGGATGGCAGGACTTTCATATGAAGAAAGACTGGATGAACTGGGCTTGTACTCATTGGAATTTAGAAGATTGAGGGGGGATCTGATTGAAACGTATAAAATCCTAAAGGGATTGGACAGGCTGGATGCAGGAAGATTGTTCCCGATGTTGGGGAAGTCCAGAACAAGGGGTCACAGTTTGAGAATAAAGGGGAAGCCTTTTAGGACCAAGATTAGGAAAAACTTCTTCACACAGAGAGTGGTGAATCTGTGGAATTCTCTGCCACAGGAAACAGTTGAGGCCAGTTCATTGGCTATATTTAAGAGGGAATTAGATATGGCCCTTGTGGCTACGGGGATCAGGAGGTATGGAGGGAAGGCTGGTGCAGGGTTCTGAGTTGGATGATCAGCCATGATCATAATAAATGGCAGTGCAGGCTTGAAGGGCCGAATGGCCTACTCCTGCACCTATTTTCTATGTTTCTATGTATCACCTGTATGACCTGAGGTGGAGTGGCGTGAGATTGACCAGGGTGGGAAGGGTCTTTGATTATACTGGTGTTTTATTAAAGAGACTACTTCCAACCCATGCTGGTCAAGGTAGTCACTGGCACAGATAAAACTGTTGTAAAATTAACTAACAAGTCTGTTAAGGAAGTTTTAACAGACGATATTTATACCAGCGACTAGAAATAATTTAATATTCTACACAAGAGACTGCTGGCAAAATGTGAGTGTGTGGAATGGGAGGCCCACCTGAGCAGGGAGTTTGGTTAGGCAGCCAGGACAGGCTTGGGTACTATCTGAGACTGTGCTCTGCTTCGTGTGGAGCTTTACATTGCAATTCCATGGAAGTGACAAGAACTGCAGCAGAAAATTGCAGACAGATGCATGGGTTAGGTGAGTGGTCAGACTGTGGTCAGTGCTGTCCAATTTGGAACTAAGAAAGGGAGGTCAGTGTATCCTCTAAACAGTGAGCTATGAAGTATAGGTACATGAAGGACAAGAAACTAGATGCAGAAATTGACAGGGAGTCACTGGCCGGTGCAAAGTCTTGCCAAACATTATGTTGGAAGGACACTGGCCAGACCTGGTTTGTCTGCAGCTGGACCACTGCATATCTTCCAGGGAGCAGCATCTCAGGGGTGGGAGGGGATAGGATGTCATCGGAAGGGCTGCAGCACAGACTGGGGGTAAAAAGGGGTTAAATACAGAGACATGTCCTGTAATTCCCAAGGAAAGGGTGAATTAGTGGGAAGCGTGTGACAAACAGAAATTATTTCTCTGTAAAACTAGTGCTTGGAAGTTCTGGCTAATACAGGACACAGGAAGGACGTGGTAGCAATGAAGTGCTGAGGAGCAAAACACACACAAAATGCTGGAGGAACTCAACAGGTCAGGCAGCATCTATGGAAAAGAGTACAGTCGACGTTTCGGGCCAAGATCCTTCGGCAGGACTAGAGGAAGAAAAGATGAGGAGTAGATTTAAAAGGATGAGGAAGTCCTCCAGCATCTTCTGTGTGTGTGTCCAGAAATCAAAGGGCTTTTTCCTGTGCTCTTTGTGTCGGGTGAGGGTTAGGACCAATGGGAATGGACACATTTAACTCTCATCTTAGCCGTGAGCCAACTGGATGACACAACAGTATCCCACTGTCCTTGGAGTGTTGGTGGGCAGCGTGGACATTACTGGGCTACATTGTGCCCACACATTGCTGGCACACGCTGGGGAAAGATGAGATAACCTCGGGAGACATTGGAGAGGGTGTTCACCAGGGTGGAGGGGCTCTAGTTGTTTGGAGAAGCTGATGACGTTCCTCTTGCCACCGGTAGGGGTGGGTGATAGGACGAGAGAAAACAATTCCTTTGAAGTTGGGAGGAATGGCTGGATGTCCGGCACTTTTTTTCTCCTTGGGTGGAAAGGAGCAAAAGCAGAGGACATCCTTTCAATGTGAGTGGAGAGAAGTTTAGGGGAGATAGAATCTTAGAAAACTGCAGTGCAGAAACAGGCCCTTTGGCCCATTGAGTCCATGCTGACCCATTTAAACTGCCGACTCCCATCGACCTACACCCGGACTGTAGCCCTCCATACCCCTCCGGTCCAGCTAACTATCCAAACTTCTTTTAAGTATTGAATTTGAAATTGCACGCGGAACCCGCACTAGCAGCTTGTTCCACCTTCTCTCCAGCCTCTGAGTGAAGAAGTTTCTCCCTCATGCTCCCCTGAAACATTTTACCTTTAGTGGGATGTTAGAGGTAGTGGCAGCAGAGGCTGATACATTAGGGATGTTTATGAGACTGTTAAATGGGCACTGGGTGAAAGAACATTGGAGGATTATGGCATTTGTAGGAGGAAAGGATTATATTGATTGAGGAGTAGGTTAAAAGGCTGGCACAGCATCAGGTCTAAGGCCCATACTGTGCGAAACCATTCTGTTCTATGTTTGACAAGTGCATTGATAAAAGGAGCTCACAGATCCAAGAGTTGAACCACAGGATATCAAAGAATATCTTTGAGAAATCATGATAATCTATGGTGTCATAGTTGGAAGGCATTCGTTTCCCGAGGGAATTTTCAGACGTTATTTTACTTGGGCTTTTTGGCCTATTCTTAAGCCATTGTACAAGCTGGTTCTCCGAGTAGCTCCTATTTATTTCTTCATAATTGATTCCCTCACATAATAGATCGTGAGACCCTAAGATAGAGGAGCAGAATTAGGCCATTTGGCCCATCAAGTCTGCTCTACTGTTTCATCATGGCTGATCCATTTTCCCTCTCAGTCCCAATTGCCTGCCTTCTCTTATCCCTTCATGCCTTGACTAATTAAGAAGCTATCAACCTCTGCCTTAAATATACCTAATGATTTGACCTCCACAGCTTCCTGTGGCAACAAATTTCACAGATTCACTGCTCTCGGGCTAAAGAAATCTCTCCTCATCTCCATTCTAAAAGAACTCCCCTCTATTCTGTGTCATCTGGTCTTAAACTCCCCCACCATAGGAAACATCCTCACCACATCCACTCTATTGAGAACTTTCAACATTCGATATTTTTCAATGTGGTCACCTCTTATTCTTCTCAATTCCAGTGAGTAGAGGCCCAGAGCCATGAAATGCTCTTCATATGACAAGTCTTTCAATCGTGGAATCGTTTTTGTGAACCTCCTTTGAACCCTTCCCAATGTCAGTATTGTGAGCAGTTTTGGGCTCACAGTGTTGTGAGCCTAAAACTGCTCTCAATACTCATGTGAAGCCTCACCAGTGCTTTATAAAGCCTCAACATTACATCCTTGCTTGTATATTCTAGTCCTCTTGATATGAATGCTAATGTTGCATTTACCTTCCCCAGGCTGACTCAATCTGAAAATTAACCTTTAGGGAATCCTGCAGAAGGACTCCTAAGTCTCTTTGCACCTCAGAGCTAGAAAATAGGCTACCCTTTATTTCTTCCACCAAAGTGCATGACCATACACTTCCCAACACTGTTCTATCTGCCAATTCTTTACCCATTTTCCTAATCTAAGTCCTTCTGTAGCCTCTCTACTTTCTCAAAACAACCTGTCCCTTCACCTATCTTCATATCATCTGCAAACTTGGCCACAAAGCCATCAATTCCATCATCCAAATCATTGACATATAAGGTAAAAAGAATTGGCCCCAACACTGACCTCTGTGGAACACCACTAGTTACTGGCAACCAACCAGAAAATGTTCCTTTTATGCAACACACATCAAAGTTGCTGGTGAACGCAGCAGGCCAGGCAGCATCTCTAGGAAGAGGTGCAGTCGACGTTTCAGGCCGAGACCCTTCGTCAGGACTAACTGAAGGAAGAGTGAGTAAGGGATTTGAAAGTTGGTGGGGGAGGGGGAGATCCAAAATGATAGGAGAAGACAGGAAGGGGAGGGATAGAGCCGAGAGCTGCACAGGTGATAGGCAAAAGGGGATACGAGAGGATCATGGGACAGGAGGTCCGGGAAGAAAGACAAGGGGGGGGGACCCAGAGGATGGGCAAGAGGTATATTCAGAGGGACAGAGGGAGAAAAAGGAGAGTGAGAGAAAGAATGTGTGCATAAAAATAAGTAACAGATGGGGTACGAGGGGGAGGTGGGGCCTTAGCGGAAGTTAGAGAAGTCGATGTTCATGCCATCAGGTTGGAGGCTACCCAGACGGAATATAAGGTGTTGTTCCTCCAACCTGAGTGTGGCTTCATCTTTACAGTCATTCCAGGTGAGGCAACACTTCACCTGTGAGTCGACTGGGGTGATATACTGCGTCCGGTGCTCCCGATGTGGCCTTTTATATATTGGCGAGACCCGACGCAGACTGGGAGACCGCTTTGCTGAACATCTACGCTCTGTCCTCCAGAGAAAGCAGGATCTCCCAGTGGCCACACATTTTAATTCCACATCCCATTCCCATTCTGACATGTCTATCCACGGCCTCCTCTACTGTAAAGATGAAGCCACACTCAGGTTGGAGGAACAACACCTTATATTCCGTCTGGGTAGCCTCCAACCTGATGGCATGAACATCGACTTCTCTAACTTCCGCTAAGGCCCCACCTCCCCCTCGTACCCCATCTGTTACTTATTTTTATGCACACATTCTTTCTCTCACTCTCCTTTTTCTCCCTCTGTCCCTCTGAATATACCTCTTGCCCATCCTCTGTGTCCCCCCCTCCGCCTGTCTTTCTTCCCGGACCTCCTGTCCCATGATCCTCTCGTATCCCCTTTTGCCTATCACCTGTCCAGCTCTTGGCTCTATCCCTCCCCCTCCCGTCTTCTCCTATCATTTTGGATCTCCCCCTCCCCCTCCAACTTTCAAATCCCTTACTCACTCTTCCTTCAGTTAGTCCTGACGAAGGGTCTCGGCCCGAAACGTCGACTGCACCTCTTCCTACAGATGCTGCCTGGCCTGCTGCGTTCACCAGCAACTTTGATGTGTGTTGCTTGAATTTCCAGCATCTGCAGAATTCCTGTTGTTAATGTTCCTTTTATTCCCACTCTGTCTCTTGTCAATCAGCCACTTCTTTATCCGTGCTAGAATCTTTCCTGTAATACCATGGGCTCATAACTTGTTAAGCAGCCTCATGAATGGCATCTTGTCAAAGGCCGTCTGAAAATCCCAGTACACAAAATCCACCAATTCTCCTTTGTCTATCCTGCTTGTTAGTTCTTCAAAGAATTCCAGCAGGTTTGTCAGGCAAGATTTTTCCTTCAGGAAAGTATGGTCTATTTTATCATGTGCCTCCAAGTACCCTGAAAGCACATCCATAACAATCAATTCCAACGTCCTCCCAACCACTGAGGCCAGACGAACTGGTCTATGTTTTCTTTTCTTCTGTGTCTCTCCCTTCTTGAACAGTGGAGTGACATTTGCAATTTTCCATTCCTCCAGAACCATGCTAGGATTAATTGGTTCTTGAAAGATCATTACTCATGCATCCACAATCCTTTCAGCTGCCTCTTTCATCCCCATTAACTTTTCTCAATTCACCTCACTGGGGGACAATTGACAAAAGCAAGTTTACCTGCAAGTTTTTGGGATGTGGGAGGCGATTGGAGCACCCGACAGAACGTGCAAATTCCACACCGACAGCACCCGAGGTCAGGATGGAGCCTAGGTCACCGTGAGTCAAGGGCACTACCTGCCGCACGCCCCGCTCCTCTTGGCTGATAATGGTGATCAAAAAAATCTGTCAGGTTAAATCCGACTGGTTTATCAGGAGACATTGCAAGGCAACTGGACCTTCTGTGGATATAATAGGAAGTGTGGGTGTAAAATGGAAGAGAATTTGGGGAAAGTGAACGGCAGGTCTGAGGAAACACTGGGCAGTAAAATCAAAGAATATCTTGAAATCTTCAATTGTATGCAAGGAACAAAGAGGGAAAGAATAGGACTAAGAATACAATCTTGGTCTCAGGGGAGAATTGGTTAAAGCTCAGACTGAGGCCATTTGGCCCATTGTGCCTATATCAGCTCTCTATCAGAGTTTTTCTCCAGTTTCATTTCCCGGTCTGATCACCATCATCATTATGTGCTGTGTCGTATGACGAGGGGAATCACGGGCTTATGACCATGTTTGTTCTGGACAATATTTTCTGCAGAAGTGTTTTGCCATTCCCTTCCTCTGTGCAGCACCCTTACAAGACGGGCGACCTCCAACCGTTATCAATACTCTTCAGAGATGGTCCACCTGGCGTCGGTGGTCGCATAGCTGATCTCCATAACTTTACAATTTTCTTTGTACATTATCTAGTTCCATTTCTTAAAGGCGACAATAGGACTGACCCCACCACATCTGCAGGCAAGTGAGTTCAAGGCTCCGACCACACGCTGTGCAAAGAAAGTTTCTTTCCTTATGTCACTCTTGTGTCTCTTCCCCTTTATTTTACAGCTCTGACTTCTAACCCCCAACCCCTCTACCTGAGGGAACAGTCTCCTATTATCCACTCTGGCCAAGTCCCTTGTCACTTTATGCACTTGTGACAGAGCTCCTGTCTGCCTTCTCTAAAGTAAACAGTCTCAGGCTTTCCAATCTGCCTTTGTTACTGTCGTCCCTCATCCCAGAAACCATGCTCATAAATCTTTCTTGGACTCTCTCCAATGCCTTCACATCCTTCCCATAATGTGGTAACCAGAGTTGAACACAATGCTCCACTGGTGGCCAGAGCAGAGTTTCGCGAACTTTCAGCATGACTTCCTGCATGACACAATAACCAGGGTGAAGAGGCAGTGTGCAGGTTAGGTTCTTGTTGTTCTGTGACTGACTGTCTTCATGAAAGTCGGGGTGATACCAATTTACATTTAAGGCGGAGCAGGAATGGCACATTGGAGGAGATAAATAAACAAAAGGAGAAAGAATTTGTGTCTTTGTTAAAGGATTGAGGAAGGAAGCTTCAGAAGCCCTGGCCACCATTCTTCAAACCGCTCGAGGGATAGGAGTGATTCCAGAGAAAGGATCCCATAGCACCTTTGTTTAAAGAGGGTGGAAAGAATAAATGAAGAAGTTGCTGGAAGTTATTTCTTTTCTTTGGTGAACAAATTATTGCAAGCAGTTGATGGAGTAGATAAACCTTCTTGTAGAAAGGCACAGATAATCAGGGTGTAGTTAAGGGATCATAAACGTTAGAGATCCTGCAGGTGCTGGCAATCCAAAGCAACGCACACAAAATGCTGGCGGAACTCAGCAGGCCGGGCAGCATCTGTGGAAAAGAGTAAACAGTTGACACGAGGAATTCTGCAGATGCTGGAATTTCAAGCAACGCACACAAAAGTTGCTGGTGAATGCAACTCTAGGAAGAGGTACAGTCGACGTTTCGGGCCGAGACCCTTCGTCAGGAGTAACTGAAGGAAGAGCTAGAAAGAGATTTGAAAGTGGGAGGGGGAGGGGGAGATCTGAAATGACAGGAGAAGACAGGAGGGGGAGGGATGGAGCCAAGAGCTGGACAGGTGATTGGCAAAAGGGATATGAGAGGATCATGGGACAGGAGGCCTAGGGAGAAGGAAAAGGGAGAGAGGGGGAGAAAAACCAGAGGATGGGCAGGGGGTATAGTGAGAGGGACAGAGGGAGAAAAAGGAGAGAGAGATAAAGAATGTGTGCATATAAATAAGTAACAGATGGGGTACGAGGGGGAGGTGGGGCATTAGCGGAAGTTTGAGAAGTCGATGTTCATGCCATCAGGTTGGAGGCTACCCGGATGGAATATAAGATGTTTCCATGCCATCAGGATGGATTTCAGGCCGAGACCCTTCTCCAGGACTGAGAAGGAAGGGTGGGGGAAAGATGCCAGAATTAAAAAGGTTGTGGGGGGGGGGAGGAGAAAGAGGCTAGCTGGAAGGTGATAGGTGAAGCCAGGTGGGTGGGAAGAAAAAAGAACCTGATAGGAGAGGAGAGTGGACAATAGGAGAAAGGGACGCAGGGGGAGGTGCTAGGCAGGTGAAAAGAAGTAAATGGTCAGAGTTGGAATACAGGAAAGGTGGGGGGGGCGGGAGAGATTGTTGATTCCTTAACTACACCCTGGTTATCTGTCCCTTTCCACAAGAAGGTTCATTTAGTCCCTCAACTGATTCCAATAATTTATTCACCACAGAAAAGAAATAACTGCCCTCAGCTTCATTTATTTGTTCACCGGAGGAGAAAGGGATGGTTGTGTTTGATCAGTTTGACTGGAATTTTTTAAGGAGACCACAAGGAGAATTGATGAGGGTGGGGCAATTGACAGACTCTGTGTGGGGGGAGGCTTTTCTTGCGTGGTGAGAGCCGATGGGAGAGTGGCAATTGGACATGAAGCTAGTTCAGTGGCAGGAAGCAGAGGGTAATGGTTGACGAGAGCTTTAGTGGCAAGATGGGTGTTACCAGTGGGTTCACAGGTCTCTGTCCCTCGCTGTGTGTATTGTGTATTAACGATTTAGACTGAAATGTAGGGTGTGTGATCAAAGAAGTTTCCAGAAGGTACAAAAACAAACTTTATGTGATTGAAAGTCAAGGGGAATAATTTACACTGCAGAGAGGCAGAGATGGTTTGGTCAGTTGGGCAGAAAAGTGGGAAATTGGACCGTAATCTGACAGAGGGTGCGGCAGCATGTATTTTGGGGGAACGACAGCAAGGAGAAAAGTTGTGCAAAAGATGAATAGGGGAAATTCTGCAGGTGCTAGAAATCCAAAGGAACGCACTCAAGATGCTGGAGGAACTCAGCAGGCCAGGCAGCGTCTGTGGAAATGAGTAAACAGTCAACGTTTCAGGCCGAGACCCTTCTTCAGGATTATGTAATAGATTGAATGCTGAGAGGTGTGAAGGAACAGAAGCCTCGCAGTGTCCAGCCACAGATCCTTAAACTCGGCAGATGACGGTTAAGAAGAGGTACATGACTGGAGGGGAGACGAGGAAAGGTTCTTCACCAGCACATGGTGAGGGTCTTAAATGCACTGCCTGAGGGGGCAGGGGGGAGGTGGTGGCACAAACTCTCGTCGTGTTTAATCTGGTCTTGAAAAGCTGTGACCTGCAGGACTGCAGACACATTGTGGAGTGGCCGCAGAGCTCGTTATTGACACATGGCCTTTGTGCCAAAAAATTTTCAAATGATACTGAGATTTAAAAATTTGCATCTCACCCCAATTGCAGCTGTGGTGAGAGTGTGTGATGGGGCGGTTTGTCCTGTGCTGGGTCTGCCCTGGGAGCGTGTGATGGGATGGTATAGAGCAGGGGTTCCCAGTCTGGGATCTATGGGCCCCTCGCTTATTGGTAGGGGTCCATGGCATTAAAAAATGTTGGGAACCCCTGGTAGAGAGGGAGCTTTACCCTCTGTCCAAACCCTGCTGTCCCTGCCCTGTGAGTGAGTCATTAGACAAGGTAAGGAACGATTGCTTGAGAAGACGAGCACAATCTGCGCAGCTTTGGTTGAACCTTATGTAGGATTCTTCACAGAAAGTTGATAGTGTGTGAGGAATCCACAGCACCTGTAGGTCAAGACAATCACCGCCATCCCCCTCCTCTGCTCTCTCCCCAAAACACTGGAATAATCTTTCCTTTCAAGAACGCTCTTCCGTCTGAAGGACCAAGTTCAACGTTCAAGGGCTTCGAAAGAAAATTCAAAGAATAAATTTTGCTGAGATTGGAGCCTATCTGATGTTTGCAAACGTCTGCTCACACCCACCTGTTTGTGTCTACCTCGCTCTTGTGAACGAGCCCCTCTCATGTGGGACATTCCTGGAGCTGGTGTCATCTCAAGTTCTTAGACTGGGGCTGGAGTGTTTCAAAACCAGCTGCCTTTCTGCTCCACCGTGGAATGTCACCGCGGGGAAGTACTTCCAGGCGAGCGGCTTCCTGCTGCGCGTCCTAACCCCACCTGTAATGCTGGTGTAGGCTGTGCTCTGTTGCTCCCTACTCCCAGTGAAGGTAAGGGTTAACGCTGAGGAGCGGAACACTCAGCTATTCTGTCACCACAAGTGTTTCTTCGCCAGATTTAGCAGCTCCGTGCTACAATTCAGGGAAGAGAAAATAGCCTTTCTACGCTGAAGCAGGGGGAATCAAATCACATGAGACACTAACAGGAGACAGCGAGGGTGTAGTGCAGGTGGACCTACTTCCTCCCAGCACCAGGGAACCGAGTTCAACCCCAACCTCCCGCGCTGTCAGAGGGGAGTTTTCACATTCTCCCTCTGATCGTGAGGGTCTCCCCTGGGTGCCCTGCACAGATGTGGGGGTTGGGAGGTTAGCTGGCCACTGTAAATGGCCCTTCATGTGTCGATGGGTGATGGAAACCTGGGAGTGGATGTCAAAGTCCAAGTAACTTTATTATCAAAGTATATATAGGTCACCATATACTGCCCTGAGATTAATTTTCTTATGAGTATTTACAAGAAAATAAAGAAATACAATAGAATTTATTAAAAACTATACATAAACAGAGACTGACTAATGACCAATGTGTAAAAGAAGACAAGTAATGCAAATAAAAAATAATTAACAAGTAAGTAATATTGCAAAGATGAATTGTATAATTAGACTATAAGACATAGGAGCAGAATTAGACCATTTAGCCCATTAAATCTGCTCCTCCATTTCATCATGGCGGATCCATTTTTTCTCTCCTTTGTACTGAGGGAGAATTAAAATTGTGGTTGTTGTAGATTGATTGTCAGCACAGACTTGATGGCCCACATTGCCTCTTTCTGTGCTGGAAAGACCCTGTAACACTAGGGCTGCAGAGACTGATCCGAGGGGGCCCCCGGCATCTGTGGCTTATGCTTGTTGGGATTAGGATGGTGCCATGGTAGCTGCCGTGACGGGATTTGTTTTGTTAATGGACAGAGGTTGCGTTACTTTGGTGAGGCTGACACCTGATGTTCTTCTGTCTGTACTTCTCCTGCACCAGCCCCAGTGAGAGGGTCCGATAACCAACAAGCAATCTGGCTTCCAAGTGTAGAATCTAATTCCATGTTCCCAAGTGTGGAATTGTACCACCTTGCTCTTCCTCCAGTTGGAGCTGGTTTTCCACTGCATAGTCACTACTCGTCTTAGGAAGTCTACTGAATTATCACATCACCATCATCATTGTTGGCTGTGTCATATGACATAGGCGATCATGGTCCTTCCATGAACATGATTGTTCTTGGCAAATTTTTCTACAGAAGTGATTTGCCATTGCCTTCCTCTGGGCAGTGGCCTTAAAAGAAAGGCGATCCCAGCCATTATCAATACTCTTCAGAGATTGTCTACCCGGCGTCATCAGATGCATAACCAGGACTTGTGATGTGCACCAGCTGCTCATATGACCATCCACCACCTTCTCCCATGGTGTCACGTGACCTTGATCATGGGGCTAAGCAGGTGCCACACCTTGCCCAAGGTTGACCTGCAGGCTAGCAGAGGGAAGGAGCACCTTACACTTTCTTTGGTAGAGACATATCTCCACCCCACTCTTTTGATCAGGTCACTCGTCTGAGTGCTACTGGTACCATGTAACCCAGTACTACCTGTCACATGGCCGGGGGGTTGGCGACTAAACCGGCTCCCCCACCGGGCTTGCCTGGTGAGGAGGGTGGCTAGACACCCTGCAGGACGAAAAACAAGACCTGTCAAAGGGCGGATGAACCCTCTCGCAGGGTCAACGGCCATCTAGCAAACACGTGCTGTGAAGCGCGGAAAGGACGTCCCTTGCATCGAAACTTGGTCTGGCCATTCACTGCAACAGAACTTCCCCCAGCCGTCTCAGACCTCACCATGCTGCTGGATCTGGGAGGGGATGTCGAGAGGGTGGGTCTGGACCTGTGCAACCCCCTACTCACCTAAAATCCATTTACGCACAAGCTATTCCTTTCTGGGGAGTGGGGTCCCACTAACTGACTGAAAGGAAAAATCATCATCCTATGGGATGGATAGCCAGAGAGAGAGAGAGAGAGAGAGAGAGAGAGATCTCCACCCCACCACCCTAGAAGTCTAACAACACCTCCCAAACTTGAGGTCTTTATCACCAAGACGGACAAAGACAGTGAGTGCAGGGGAAGTTTGTAAGTTTATAAGTTCAAGTTTAATTGCCATTCACCCATACATGAATACCCATGAATACAGCCAAATGAAACAGCATTACCCTGGGGCCAAGGTGCAAAACACGGTGTCAACAGTCACACACAGCACAAAGCACATGTAAGATTGCAAACACATATAAGGTATCAGTAAAATACAGTCACACGGAAAAAAATGTAGTCCAAGTCCCTGATTCCATGAATGTTGCAGCAGTCTGCAGTTGAACATGATATGGCTTGTCTTCTGCTGAATGAACAGTGGGTGAGGGGGAGTGGGGGCAGCACTGACTCCAAGTGGGACACCATGCCACATTGCCCCTGGCACTCTGGTGGAGTACACCGACTCCAACGCCTCTCTGCTGGGTGACTGTAAATAGGTGACACCGTGGCTTGAGGCCTAGTCCTTGCTATGAGCGAGGCCATGCAGCTCCCCTGCTGTCCACCAATAAATCAGTGAATTGGACTTGCAGCATTCCATATTAACAATGTCCAGCAGGGCCTTGCGATCACGAGAAGCGACTAGGACGATCACTTGTTACTAGAGTGCAGAGCGCCTTCTCACGCTGACACCATGATGCCTCTCTGACGCAGGCAGTGGCACGATTCGCACCCAGTCTGGCTCCTTCAGTTTCTCTGCCTACAAGCAACTCGCTGATGGGGTAGACCTGCAGGAGTTTAAGTCCTTAATGTCCAGTGGAGCCTTGCAATTGTAAAAAAAGATACATTTACAAAAGGCAATGACACCTTTGGATGGCCCCGCAGAACCCTGAGCTTGACTGAGGAAACCGCCGTCATATCTGAACACCGCTACCTGCAGGTTCCTCTCCGAGACGCACACCAACCTGACTTCGAAATACACTCAGTAGCCACTTTATTAGGTACACTAGTACTCCTGCTCGTTAATGCAAATATCTAATCAGCCAATCGTAGAACTGTACCATTGAGTTGTGGTAGCAACTTGGTGAAGAAAAGCATGCCGACGTGGTCAAGAGGTTCAGTCGTTGTTCAGACTAAACATCAGAATGGGGAAGAAATGTGATCTAAGTGACTTTGACCATGGAATGATTGTTGGTGCCAGATGGGGTGGTTTGAGTGTCTCAGAAGCTGCTGACCTCCTGGGCTTTTCACGCATAGCAGAATGGTGTGGAAAACAAAAGAAAAACGGTCCAGTGAGCGGCAGTTCTGTGGGCGAAAATGCTTTGATAATGAGAGAGGTCAGAGGAGAATGGCCAGACTGGTTCAAGCTGACGGGAAGGTGACAGTAACTCAAAGAAGCATGTGTTACAACAGCGGTGTGCAGAGGAGCATTTCTGGACGCACAATACCTCGAATCCTGAGGCGGACGGGCTACAGCAGCAGAAGACCCCGGACATACACTCAGGGGCTACTTTATTAGGTACAGGATGTAGCTAATAAACTAGCCACTGAATATATATCTCCAGTCATTCATTTTGTTGAGTCAAAATCCTGGAACACCATCCCAACAGTGTCATAGGAGTATCTCTACCACACGGACTGTAGTGACACAAGAAGGCAGTTCACATCCATTTTCTTAGGGCAGATAAGAATGGACAATAACTGCTGGCCTTGCCAGACATGCCCAGGTTTTGCAAAACACCAGAAAGAATTTTCTTTCTTTAACTCTACACTATCTCTCTGTGCTCTGTGTCACGTTGCTCCTTCAGTCACCTCCTAACCCATATTCTCCCCGTTCTCTTGTGTTCCTGCAGAGTCTCTGTCGATGAGCCCTGCTAGCATCAACCCACCCCATCTGGCCCTCCTTGTCCTCCTCAATCTTCAACCACCATCCTGAGGAACTCAATCAGACTACGGAATAAGCACTCACTCTTACTGCTTGGGGGATTTGAGGCCTTTACAGTACTATGCAAAAGTCCTAGGTATGAGGCTGAGTCTTTATAAGGCACTGGTGAGGCCTCACCTTTGAGTATTTTGAACACTTTTGGGCTCCTCATCTAAGAAAAGATGTGCTGGCATTGAAGAGGGTTTAGATGAGGTTCACAAGGATGATTCCAGGAATGAAAGGATTATCATACTAGGAATGTTTGGCTCTGGGTCTGTACTTGCTGGAATTTAGAAGGATGAGGGGGGATCTCATTGAAATCTTTTTGAATGTTGAAAGGCCGAGACAGAGTAGATGTGGAAAGGATGTTTCCTAGGGTGGGAGAGTCTAGGATAAAAGGGCACAGCCTCAGGATAGAGGGGCATTCATTTAAAACAGTGATGCGGAGAAATTTCTTTAGTCAGAGGGTGGTGAATTTGTCGACTTTGTTACCACAGGCAGCTGTGGAGGCTAGGTCATTAGGTATATTTAAGGCAGAGATTGATAGGTTCTTGATTGGATACAGTAATGGGGAGAAGGCCAAGGAGTGGGGCTGAGGAAGGGAAACAAGGATCAGCCATGATTGAATGCCAGAGCAGACTCGATGGGCCAAATGGCGTAATTCTGCTCCTATGTTTTTATAGGCATCCGTTAGTCTCGTGAGACCATGGATTTGCGCCTTAGAAGGTTTCCAGGGCTCAGGCCTGGGCAAGGTTGTATAGAAGACCGGCAGTTGCCCATGCTGCAAGTCTCCCCTCTCTACACCACCGATGTTGTCCAAGGGAAGGGCATTAGGACCCTTCAGCTTGGCACCGGTGTTGTTGCAGAGCAATGTGTGGTTAAGTGCCTTGCTCAAGGACACAACACGCTGCCTCAGCTAAGGCTCAAACTAGTGACCTTCAAATCACTAGACGAATGCCTTAACCACTTAGCCTATGTCTTATGATCTTGTATAGAGCTACGGAGCCTAAGACTTTAGCACAGTACTGTAGTAATTTTATGTATTACACTGTACTGCTGCCACACAAAAAAACAAATTCCATGATGTGTGAGTGATGATAAATGTGATTCTGATATGGGTCTTTATTGTGGTCTGAGAGTGGGAAGGAGGCAGGGAGAGGGGAATCGTGGTTGGGAAAAGGGGAAGGAGGCAGGGAGAGGGGAATCGTGGTTGGGAAAAGGGGAAGGGAGAGGAGATGAAGTGGCAAGAGAGACATTCTGTAATGATCAATAAACCAATTGTTTGGAATCAAATTACTTTACCTGGTGTCTCTGCACCTGCACCATCCCCTCCCCTGGCACTCCTTCTCTGCCACCTGTCCCACACCCCTCCCGTGGTGCTCCACCTTCACCATTCTCAACATCCTTTGCTCCCACCAGATTTACAAACTCACTCTCCGCTCCACATTGACAAATACAGTATCGTGCAACATTCCTAGACGTTCCACCTGTACATATGTGCCTAAGACTTTTGCACAGTACTGTATGTCATTAAGTTTGTGGGAGCTTAGTGTGCACACATTGCCTGCAACACACATCAAAGTTGCTGGTGAATGCAGCAGGCTAGGCAGCATCTCTAGGAAGAGGTACAGTTGACGTTTCGGGCCGAGACCCTTCGTCAGGACTAACTGAAGGAAGAGCTAGTAAGAGTTTTGAAAGTGGGAGGGGGAGGGGGAGATCCAAAATGATAGGAGAAGACAGGAGGGGGAGTGATGGAGCCAAGAACTGGACAGGTGATTGGCAAAAGGGATATGAGAGGATCATGGGACAGGAGGCCCAGGGAGAAGGAAGAGGAGGGGGGGGAAAAAACCCAGAGGATGGGCAAGGGACAGAGGGAGAAAAAGGAGAGAGAGGGAAAGAATGTGTGTATATGAATAAATAACGGATGGGGTACGAGGGGGAGGTGGGGCATTAGCGGAAGTTAGAGAAGTCAATGTTCATGCCATCCGGTTGGAGGCTACCTAGATGGAATATAAGGTGTTGTTCCTCCAACCTGAGTGTGGCTTCATCTTTACAGTAGAGGAGGCTGTGGATAGACATATCAGAATGGGAATGGGATGTGGAATTAAAATGTGTGGCCACTGGGAGATCCTGCTTTCTCTGGCATTTACACATTGCCTGCTGCAGGTTCTACATGCAAGTGGTGCTAATATTTCACAAGAGATAACCCAATCAATGGGCCTTGAGGTTGTAGAAGAGTAGAAAGGGTTGATATTGTCAGGAGGGCTGTGTTTCCCTCACCATTTGTTCTAGGAGATGGTCATTCCACAGGCAGAGGGAATCCTGCATAATATAGGGTTGGAGTCATCCAGAAGAGCAGGAAGAGTTAGGAACCTTCAACATATCTTCCTCAGACCAGTGCTCTGCTCAGATAGCATGGAGTGATGTGACGGCCTGAGGCTGTGGACCACAGGGATCAGAAAGTGTTGAAAAGCAGTAGGCAGAGCTTTCGGAGGCTTTTCTATGACCTTCGGCAAGTGTCCCACATGATGTGTTCTTTCCCTAATACCAGGGTAAAGAACGTCACAGGGAAGGTGTGGAGCATTCTGCAAGGAAAGTGAGTGAGCCAGAGACAACACTACATGTTTGTGTCGAGGGCACACGCAGAGCAGGAACTGAAGTCTTTACAAAGTCAAAGCGGAGTTTATTGTCCTACGCACAAGTCCACGTCTGCACAGGTGCAATGAAAATCTTACTTGCAGCAGCATCTCAGGCACGTGGCACCAGATAAACAGCGTCCACAAGAAAATATGAATAAGACATTAATTATATACAGTTTTTACATGAAAAAGCACAAACAGAGCAAATTGGAAGTGAAGCCCATTTAATGCGCAGTGATCAAAGTAATCAATCTTTCAGTGCTGTAGTGCTCAGGGTTTTGCCAGCTGGAGGGAAGTAACTGTTCTTGAACCTGGTGGTTTGGGATTTAAGGTATTTTATTTATTTATTTGTCTATCTATCTATTGAGATACAGTGCAAAATAGGCTGTTCCAGCCCAGCAACCCCGCCAATTTCGTTCCTAGCCTAATCACTGGACAATTTACAATGACCAGTTTACCTACCGACTGGTATGTCTTTGAAACCCAAACTCCTCAGAGGAAGCAGCAGGAATTGAACCTGGGTTGCCGGTACTATAAAGCGTTGTGCTACTGTGCTGCCCTGATGCTACATGTGGTGGTGGGGATCCTTGATGATAGATATTGACTTGCTCCCTGTCAGGAGCTGGGGAGGAAGGTGTAAAATGGGACCTGAAAGCTGGTGATCTCTGAGTTACTCCCAGCGCCTGGCACGAGCAAGAGTAGAACAATGATCAGCAGATTAAGGCGAGGCTACAGACAGAGTGGAGGAGGGTGGGGAATTGGGACTAGACTTGAGGCGGGGGGGGGGTGGTCCTGGTTAAAAATACGGTTCACATTTCCACTGGACTGGTATCAATGTTGTCCTGGAGCATTAGCGTGTTGGGAAGGACAATGGACAGTGTGGAAAAGTAGCAAAAGGAGCATGAGATACGGGACAGAGCTGGAGGAGGAAGTAGCAGATTAGACTGGAACAGCTGAGGGGAGGGCGACAAGGAACACAGAGTCAGGTTCTGACAGTAAACATGGAAACGTACAAAGTGTGAGGAACTGCAAGCACCTTGTGTGCGGGATTTTAATGTAGTGGTGGTAACCTGGTTTAAAATGGCGAACAACAGGAATTCTGCAGATGCTGGAAATTCAAGCACACACAGCAAAGTTGCTGGTGAACGCAGCAGGCCAGGCAGCATCTCTAGGAAGAGGTACAGTCGACGTTTCAGGCCGAGACCACCCAGTCCTGACGAAGGGTCTCGGCCTGAAACATCGACTGTACCTCTTCCTAGAGATGCTGCCTGGCCTGCTGCGTTCACCAGCAACTTTGATGTGTGTTGCTTAAAATGACGAATACGACTACTTTAATATTGTGAAGTGCAAAGTGTTTAGGGTGGGTGGGGGAATGGGAAAGAGGGAGGTGGGACTGTACTGATCAGGAGAGATTTTGTTGTGCCTGGGGGAGGGGAGGTCGTTGCGGTGGGGGGTGGGGGTGGGGGTCGGTGGGAGAAGGGGAAATTCCATTTGGTTAACGTTAAGAAGCCAGAAGGGAAGGATTTGTTCCAGAATTCTCCAACTTCTACAGAGTGGAGCAGATCAAAGGGAGGGACGTTCCAAGTGTGTCAACTTTGTTAGCTCTGCGGCAGCAGCACATGAAAATATAGAAAAAAACTGTGAGTTACAGTAAATATATATAATAGGTCTGTCAATTAAATAAGTAGGGCAAAAACAGAAATGAAAAAAAAGTGAGATGGTGTTAATGGATTCATTGTCCATTCAGAAAATGGACGGCAGAGGGGAAGAAGCTGTTCCTGAATCGTTGAGTGTGAGCCTTCAGGCCCCTGTACCTCCTTCCTGATGGTAACAATGAGAAGAGGGCACGTCCTGGGTGGTGGGGGTCTTCATGGTAGATGCCACCTTCCTGAGGCATGGCTCCTCGAAGATGTGTTGGATACGATGGAGGCTATTATCCATGATGGAGTTGACTAATTTTACACCTCTCTGCAGCCTTACTTTTGATCCTGTGAAGTAGCCACCCACCACCCCCCCCCCATACCAGCCGGGGAACGAGGTGGATCATTTGGACCATGCCTGAGGCCAAATGTGAACACTGCATCGTAGTGTTGAGATTGTCAGTGGAGACAATTGTCTCACAGCTTCAGCGACCTGGCTTCAGTCCAGATCTCCAGTGCTATCTGTGTTGAGTGGACTTCTCCCAGGTGTCTTCCCGTATCCCAAAGGTGTGGGTGTGTGGGGGAACAATGGGAATATAGGGTGACTGAAGTTGAAGGTTCCTCCAAGAGGACCACAACCTTGACGTAGACTTTGGAGGCTTGCATGCCTCAATAACCCAGAGAGCTACGTTGGCTGAAGTCAGGGCTTTACGCTTTGGCTCTTGGTAGGGTCACCCATGCCAAACAGGTCAAAGGGTAGAGGTCAGACCGAGAATGGTCCACCAGTCTTCCAGGTTTTGGGTCCATCTCAGGGCTAATGACCCTGACAGGCAAAGCAAAACTGTTACAGAAACATCAATGAAGAATCCTTCTACATCTGAGTGGCCAAGGACAGTCAGAGATGGAGGACCTTCATTGCTGCCCTAAACACCAGTGGTGTAGCAGGCTGGAAGTAAGTATTAATGGCCAGCTTGGACTCGGTGGAGTCAGAATCTGCTTGAGTGCTGTGGGAAACTACAAAGTTGAACTTTATACGAGAAGACTTCAGATGAGAGGAGATTTAGCCACATGAAATGGAACAAAGGATTAACGGGAAAAACTATTGGGCCAATTGGTGATCTTTGAGGCCGAGTTTCAGGCTTTCTCTATAGAGAGAAACGGACACTCAATCGTTTGGGTTGAGATCCGTTAGACTGGATGAGAGTGTAAAGGGACTGGACATCCATGGTGAAAATGTAGCAGTCAGATATATGGAACTGGAAGTCGTTAAGGTGAGTATGTGAGGTGTCCCAGTTGTAAGTGGGAGGAGACCAGACCAGGATGACAAGAAGAGTCGACGTATGAGGAGCTGAGCTCAAGGCAAGAACAGTCAGATACCTTGGGCCTACCAGGCTGATTTTCTTGTGAACCTTGGGTGGAATTAGAAGCAGGCAGTGCAGTTGGGGAAATCTCAGGTTGCAGGCTGTGGCGGGGAGATCTCCAGCTGTGACGGTAAGGAAGACGATGCTCTGACATCAGTAAGACCGAAGAACTGACTGTGGATTTCAGAAAGGGTAAGATGAGGGAACACGCACCAGTCCTCATAGAGGGATCAGAAGACGAAAGAGTGGGCAATTCCAAGTTCCTGGGTGTTAACATCTCTGAGGATCCAACCTAGGCCCAACATATCGACGCAGCTACAAAGAAGGTGCAGAAGCAGCTATATTTCATTAGGAGCTTGAAGAGGTTTGGTATGTCACCAAAGGCACTCACATATTTCTACAGATGTACCATGGAGAACATTCTGACTGGCTGCATCATCGCCCTCTGGTATATTGGGGGGGGGGCTACTGCACAAGATTGAAAAAAGCTGTAAAAAGTGAATTTAGCCATCTCCATCATGGGCACCAGTCTCCATAGTATCCAGGACATCTTCAGGGAGCAATAACTCGAAAAGATGGCGTCCATCATTAAGGACCCCCATCTCCCAGGCCATGCCCTGTTCTCATTGTTACCATCAGGAAGGAGGTGCAGGAGCTTGAAGGCACACACTCAATGATTCAGGAACAACTTTTTTCCCGCTGCCATCCGATTTCTGAATGGACATTGAACCCATGAACACTCCCTCACTATTTCATGATTTTATTTTTGCACTACTTGTTTAGTTTTACAATTATATTTTTATATATATGTACTTACTGTAATTCACATTTTTCCTATTACTATGTATTGTACTGCTTCTGCAAAGGAAACAAATTTTATGACATATGCCAGTGATATTAAACCAGATTGATTCTGATTATTGACATTGGTGGAGTCATGGTCCCCATGGAGATAAGAGGAGGAATCAGAGAACTGCCATCTGCCCTCTGCAGGTTAAGTTCAGGTGAAGGGTCTCGACTGGAAACATCGAGTGGATTTCCCTCCACAGGTGCTGCCTGACCTGGCGCAGAGCTCCTTCAGCGTCTTGAGTGTTGCCCTCGATTCCAGCCTCTGCAGCTTCTTGTGCCGGGGACTGAGTTCTTCTAACGCAGATAAAATAAGCTGAGGAAGTAAATGAAGAAGAAAATAAGACTGGCAAAGTGAGACTCTCGGAGATGAAGGTACAAGGGAATTTAGAAACCACCTGCTAACCTGTAATTAGCAAGCAGGTAGGGTGAAACCTACTGGAGTTAGCCAAAGATGCAGTAGATTTTGGACAAGAGTGTTTTATGGAAGTTTTGTGTCAATACCCAAGGAAGAGCTTGCAGATGAAATATCAATACCTGGAAGTAAAGGTGGAAGAGATGGAGGAAGCTGAAAGCTGAGGAGCAGGAGCTGTTGGAAAGCCTTGTTGCCTGGCCCAGATGGTTTGCATCCCAAATATCTAAGGAAAGTGGAGATGGGGACAACAGAAGACTCATCATACTCTGTGAGAAAAAAAAATGTCATTTCATCTCTTCTGATCTTCCCAAATCACGAGGAAGATCCAGAGAGTAGCAAAAAGGCAAATCCATGTTCTAGAACACATCTATACACACTCAGAGGCCATTTTATTAGTTACCTCCTTTACAAGATAAACGGACCACCGGGTACATCTTTGTAGTCTTCTGCATCTGTAGCCCAGCTACTTCAATGTTAAATGTGTTGTGCGTTCAGAGATGCTCTTCTGCACAGCACTGTTGTAATGTGGTTATTTGAGTTACTGCTGCCTTCCTGTCAGCCTGAGCCAGTCTGGCCATTCTCCTCTGATCTCTCTCATTCACAAGATGTTTGCACCCATGGAAATGCTGCTCACTGGATTTTTTTTTTGTTTTTCACGCCTTTCTCTGTAAACTCTAGAGACTGTTGTGTGTGAAAATCCCAGGAGATCAGCAGCTTTCGAGATGATCAAACCACCCCATCTAGCACCAACGTCACTTCGCCATTCCACAGTCAACGTCACTTCGATCACATTTCTACCCATTCTGGTGCAGCAATTGAACCTCTTGACCATGTCTGCATGCTTTTATGCACTGAGTTGCTGCCACATGATTGGCTGACTTGATATTTGCATTAACAAGCAGGTGTCACTAATGAAGTGGCCACTGAGGGTACATGAGTAACAAAACCAAGGAACAAATTAGCAGGGAAATCAAGAACTTCATTAACTGAGGAGAGGCAGCACAGATTTGTAAAAAGCGCATCTGGACAAACCTAATTGAAATTTCCAGTGAAGTAACAGAGGTGACAAAGAAAAGGCAGCGTGTGTTGTCTAAATCAATTTTAAGAACATATCTGACAAAGCAGACAGAAGTCTGCTATCAAAATTAAGGTGTGTGGAACTGGAAGATCAGTGTCAGTGTTGGATTATTAAATTTTGCAAAATGGTTTCTTCAAGGCTGAAACCCAAACAAGCCTGGGCCCTGCACGCAAGTGCAGATAAGAAAGCACGGAAGTGCCTCTACTTCTTAGACGTTTACGAAGATTTGGTATGTCATCTAAAACTTTGGCAAGCGTCCTGTGTGTGGTGGAGAGTGTATTGACTGGTTGCATCTCGGCCTGGTATGGAAACACCAATGCCCTTGAACAGAAAATCCAACAAAAGATAATGGATATGGAGCAGACCATCATGGGTAAAGCCCTCCCCACCATTAAGGACATACAGTATATATGCAGTGCAGGAAAGCAGCATCCATCACCAGGGACCCCCACCACCCAGGTCATGCTCTCTTCTCACTGCTGCCATCAGGAAGAAGGTACAGGAGCCTCAGGACTCGCACCACCAGGTTCAGGAACAGTTATTACCCCTCAACCATCAGGCTCTTGAGCCAGAGAGGATAACTTCACTTTCCCCATCACTGAACTGTTCTCACTTGCAAGGACTCTTTGTCTCATGCTCTCAATATTTATTTATCATTATTATTATTATTTCTTTTTTTTATTTTTCTATTTGCGCAGTTTGCTGTCTTAGGCACCTTGAATGCTTGTCCGCTTTGTTGGATGCGGTCTTTCATTGATTCTATTATGGTTCTTAGATTTACTGAGTAGGTCTGGAAAAAATGAATCTCAGGGTTGTATATGGTGATGTAGATGTACTTTGATAATAAATTTACTTTGAACATTGAAGAGTGGTTGGTTATAGTATTGAGAGGGTTCTCAGATCAATGCTGGGATCTTTTTCTTCTACATATACAAATGACTTAGTGAGGTATTTGATACTTTGAATTTACATTTCTAATTCCCTAGAATTGGGAAGGTTGCATTAGATTAGAAATTAGCAAATGTAACCCCTTTACTTAAGCAGGGAGACAGAAAGCAGGAAACCACAGGCTTATCATCTATCAAAAAGAACACACTGAAAGTTATAATTAGAGATGTTGCAGCAGGATACTGAGAAAAATGCAAGGAAATCAGCAAAGTCAATGCAGTTTTATGATAGGGAAACAATTTTTTGACCAAATTAGTGGAGATCTTTGAAGAATTTATATAAATGACTTGGATGAAAGTACCACAGGTATAGTTGTTAAATTTTCTGTAGACACAAAGGTAAGTTGTAGGCAGGACGTAAAGAGGTCATGGATGGATATGGATAGGCTAGGTCAGAGGGCAAAGGTATGACAAATGGGGTGTAATGTGGGAAAATTTCATAATGTTCATTTTTGCAGGTAGAATAAAAAGAACAATTATCCAAAAGGTGAGCAGTTGTACAGCTTGGAGCTAAAAAGGGTAGGTCTCCTTTTTAAAGGATGCTTATGACAGAAGGTTTACTAGACTAATACTTGGAACAGGTGGGTTGTCTGACACAGAGAGATTTGACGGGTGTTTTATAACTGCAGGGCATGGGTAGGTTGGTGAAATGGGCAGATGGAATTTAATACAGAGAACTAGATGAAGCATCTTGGCAAAAGAGTTGGGAGAGACAGTATAGACAACAGCACCATGCTAACATAAGGTCATGGGGCATACAAGCAGAATTAGGCCATTCAGCCCATCGAGTCAGCTCCGCCATTCCATCATGGCTGATTCCGGATCTCACTCAACCCTACACCTGCCTTCTCGCCATATCCTTTAATGCCCTGACTGATCAGGAAATTATCAACTTCTGCCTTAAGTATACCCACGGACTTGGCCTCCACCGCAGTCTGTGGCAGAGCGTCCCACAGATTTACTGCTCTCTGGCTAAAATAATTCCTCCTTCGGTTCTAAAGGGTGGCCCCTCAATTTTGAGGTTGTGCCCTCTAGTTCTTGATACCCCCACCATGGGAAACATCCTCTCCACATCCACCCTATCTCATCCTTTTGGTAGGTTTCAATGAGAACCCCCCCCACCCCCCCTCATTCTTCTAAATTCCAGTGAGTTCCAACCCCTTCACTGCCAGAAGGTGGAGAAACAGAGGAGGATCTGTTGACCAAATGTGGCAGTAAGTATTGAGATAGAAAAGCATGTGGAATCATGCGGATGGTATAAAGGCATGGGCATTATTGAGAACTTGTAGAAAGCCCTGCCTCTGGTCACTGCACTTCAGGAAGAGGTCAAATGTCCTTGAGAAGGTGCAGAGGAACCAATTCTAGGGATGAGGGGTTTCAGCTGCAAGATCAGGTTGGAGAAGCTGAGGTTGTTCTCCTTGGCGGACAGATGTTGAAGAAAGAGAGAGTTGAAAGAGGAGACTAAGAGGTTGTGTCTAGTTTCGATATCACAAAGAAACATTGCTCCCGTTGGCTAATGGTACGGGGACACAGACCTCCAAACCTGGGCACAAGGAAGAGAAGACGTGAGGAGGAAGAGCTATCGTACAAAGCGGCTGGTAAGGACTCTGTAATTACATCCTCATGAAGGTGGTAAAAGTGAAAGAAATTAGTTACGTTAGATAAGATTAGACCATAAGATATAGGAGCAGAATGAGGCTATTCCCTCTCTCCCCAATCTCCTGCCTTCTCCTCGTATCCCTTCATGCCCTGACCAACCAAAGATCTATCAATCGCTGTCTTAAATGTACATAAAGACTTGGCCTCCACAGCCACCTGTGGCAATGAATTCCACAGATTCATTACTCTCTGGCTGAAGAAATTCCTCCTCATCTCCGTTCTAAAAGGACGCCCCTCTATTCTGAGGCTGTGTCCTCTGGTCTTAGAACTCTCCCATCATAGGAAACATCCTCGCCACATCCACTCCATTGAGGTCTTTCACCATTCGATAGGTTTCATTAAGGTCACCCCTCGTGCTTCCAAATTCCAGTGAGTAGAGGCCCAGAGTATAAAATCTGAAAGGGATTGGACAGGCTAGATGCAGGAAGATTGTTCCCCGATGTTGGGGAAGTCCAGAACGAGGGGTCACATTTTGAGGATAAAGGGGAAGCATTTTAGGACCGAGATGAGGAAAAACTTCTTCACACAGACAGTGGTGAATCTGTGGAATTCTCTGCCAAAGGAAACAATTGAGGCCAGTTTCATTGGCTATATTTAAGAGGGAGTTAGATATGGCCCTTGTGACTAAAGGGATCAGGGGGTATGGAGAGAAGGCAGGTACAGGGGTTCTGAGTTGGATGAACAGCCATGATCATACTGAATGGCGGTGCAGGCTCGAAGGGCCGAATGGCCTACTCCTGCACCTATTTTCCATGTTTCTATGTTTCAGAGTCATCAGATGTTCAGAAGAATGTTGGATCAGCATGGGGGATGGGAGGAGTTGTGAAACCAGGGGGTTAGAACAGGGAAAATGGGACTGACTAGGCTGGCCAGCATAGAGGCAACATGGCCTCCCTCTGAAGAGAATGTTCCAATGAAGTAAAGAGGAGATCCTAATAAACCCAGAGAGGGAACAGCGTGTGGACCTGGCTGGATGTGAGATTAATGCTGCGAGCATTGAGAAGCCCATGAGGGGGAACGGAAGGGAGCAAGGGGCAAGTGCAGTGTATAAACACTTATTGACCACTGGGGCAAACAGTCTGTACATGTGAACTTCTGTCTGAAATCTTACAGAGGCAGCGGTGGAGGACGTTAGAATACCCTAAAGATATATATATATATATATATATAGAAATAATTTTATTTATTTATTGAGAATCAGTGTGAAATAGGCCCTTCCGACCTTTCGAGGCACACCACTGAGCAATCCCTCATTTCATAGACAATAGACAATAGGTGCAGGAGTAGGTCATTCAACCCTTCGAGCCAGCACCACCATTCACTGTGATCATGGCTGATCATCCACAATCAGTACCCCCTTCCTGCCTTCTCCCCATATCCCTTCACTCCGCTATCTTTAAGAGCTCTATCTAACTCTTTCTTGAAACAATCCAGAGGATTGGCCTCCACTGCCTTCTGAGGCAAAGCATTCCACAGAACCACAACCCTCTGTGTGAAGAAGTTTTTCCTCAACTCCGTTCTAAATTGTCTACCCCTTATTCTTAAACTGTGGCCTCTGGTTCTGGACTCCCCCAACATCGGAAACATGTTCCCTGCCTCTAGCATGTCCAATCCCTTAATAATCTTATATGTTTCAATCAGATCCCCTCTCATTCTAAATTCCAGTGTATACAAGCCCAGTTGCTCCAATCTTTCAACATATGACAGCCCTGCCATCCTGGGAATTAACCTTGTGAACCTACGCTGCACTCTCTCAATAGCTAGAATGCCCTTCCTCAAATTTGGAGACCAAAACTGTACACAATACTCCAGGTGTAGTCTCACCAGGGCCCTGTACAACTGCAGAAGGACCTCTTTGCTCCTATACTCAATTCCCCTTATTATGAAGGCCAACATGCCATTAGCTTTCCTCACTGCCTGCTGTACCTGCATGCTTGCTTTCAGTGACTGATGAACAAGGGATAATCCTAGCCTAATCACGGGATAATTTACAATGACCAATTAACACACCAACCAGTAGGTGTTTGGACTGTGGGAGGAAACGGGAGCACTGGGAGGAATCCCATGCGGTCACGGGGAGAACGTAAAAACTACTTACAGGCAGTAGTTGGAATTGAACCCCGGTCGCTGGTATTGTAAAGCGTTGTGCTAACCACTACACTACCATGCCGCTTCCCCAAAATGGGGGATCAGTTTGTGCCGGGACACTTTTGGCAAGTCCAGGCGCCCATCCGTTAGTTAAGAAGGTCTGCTGACAAACCTTCAGCTGGTAAGCATGGGCAATGCCGGGGAAGGCACACGGCTCCGTTAGGCTGTGGTCACGCACGGTCTGGGGGAAAACCCCGAGCTACTCCCTCCGCCACTGCCTTCGACTCCCACCACTATGAGCCCAAGGTCTGTGTGCTTCAGCAAGCAGTCAGATACTAAATGGAAAATTTCAGGCACTGGGGCCGGCAGCATCACTTCATTGTAACTCGGTGTTATTGTGTTGAATTCGCGCTCCACCCTTGTCAAGGATAGGGAGGCCCTGACGCCATCGGCCTGATCACAGTTCTGTCCCTGTGACCCCTCAGGGACTTCACTAAATGCAATGTTTGCAAAGCTCTCTCAGCCTGCCTTGTCAGAGCTGTTCCTACTTCCGTGTGACGACTGGATGGTCAGCAATTACAAAACTTAACCTGTTCAGCATTTCACTTGTTCCAGTTTCACACGACTGATTGAAAATTACTTCTCAAATGAGTCTAAACTTCAAACATTGTACATGGGATTGGGCAGGGCTGAACCACCATGGGATGGCTGTCATGTGTCCTGAATACAGTTACAGGATTGGTGAAGTTGTATTTGAATTTGGGTATCTAGTCAGGCAAATGTTCTGAAAATGTGCAGAGCTGTCCCTGTTGTGGAACACACCCCACAGGTGTGCATATCATCTAGGACAGCACCAATGCCTTCCTGGTCAGGTACTGTACAGTATGTATCTTGCGCAGTGCTGCCCTGGTTGTGTGCAGGTTAAACACTGCACAGTGTTTCCCAACCTGCGTGTATAATCTAAAACTGCACTGTTTTTCGGGGCTGCAGTGTCTCTGGGATTCTGTCTCTCTGGGATTCAGTGTCTCTGGATCCAGTGTCTCTGGATTCAGTGTCTCTGGGGATTAGTGTCTCTGGGATCCAGTGTCTCTGGATTCAGTGTCTCTGGGGATTAGTGTCTCTGGGATCCAGTGTCTCTGAATTCAGTGTGTCTGGATTCAGTGTCACTGGGATTCTGTGTCACTGCGATTCAGTGTCTCTGGGATTCAGTGTGTCTGGATTCAGTGTCACTGGGACTCAGTGTCTCTGGGATTCTGTGTCTCTGGGATTCAGTGTCACTGGGATTCAGTGTCACTGGGATTGTGTGTCAATGGGATTCAGTGTCTCTGAGATTCAATGTCACTGGGATTGTGTGTCTCTGGGATTCAGTGTGTCTGGATTCAGTTTGCCTGGGATCCAGTGTGTCTGGGATTCAGTGTCTCTGAGATCCAGTGCCTCTGCGTCCAGAGTCTCTGGATTCAGTGTGTCTGGATTCTGTGCCTCTGGGATTCAGTGTCAGTGGGATTCAGTGTCCCGGCATCCAGTGTCTCTGGGATTCAGTGTGTCTGGATTCAGTGTCACTGGGATTGTGTGTCTCTGGGATTTAGTGTGTCTGGATTCAGTGTGTCTGGGATTCAGTGGTTCTGGGATTCAGTGTCACTGGGATTGTGTGTCTCTGGGATTCAGTGTGTCTGGATTCAGTGTGTCTGGATCCAGTGTGTCTGGGATTCAGTGTGTCTGGGAATCAGTGTCTCTGGGATTCAGTGTGTCTGGATTCAGTGTCACTGGGATTCAGTGTGTCTGGGATTCAGTCTATCTGGGATTCAGTGTCACTGGGATTGTGTGTCTCTGGGATTCAGTGTGTCTCGATTCAGTGTCTCTGGGATTCAGTGTCACTGGGATTGTGTGTCTCTGGGATTCAGTGTCACTGAGATTCAGTGTCTCTGGGATTCAGTGTGTCTGGATTCAGTGTCACTGGGATTGTGTGTCTCTGGGATTCAGTGTCTCTAGGATTCAGCGTCACTGCGATTGTGTGTCTCTGGGATTCAGTGTATCTGGGATTCAGTGTCACTGGGATTGTGTGTCTCTGGGATTCAGTGTGTCTCTGGGATTCAGTGTGTCTGGATTCAGTGTCTCTGGATTCAGTGTCTCTAGGATTCGGCGTCACTGGGATTGTGTGTCTCTAGGATTCAGCGTCACTGGGATTCTGTGTCACTGGGATTCAGTGTCACTGGGATTCAGTGTCTCTGGGATTCAGTGTCTCTGGGATTCAGTGTCACTGGGATTGTGTGTCTCTGGGATTCAGTGTGACTGGATTCAGTGTCTCTGGGATTCAGTGTCTCTGGGATTCAGTGTCTCTGGGATTCTGTGTCTCTGGGATTCTGTGTCTCTGGGATTCAGTGTCTCTGGAATTCAGTGTCACTGAGATTCAGTGTCTCTGGGATTCAGTGTGTCTGGATTCAGTGTCACTGGGATTGTGTGTCTCTGGGATTCAGTGTATCTGGGATTCAGTGTCACTGGGATTGTGTGTCTCTGGGATTCAGTGTGTCTAGATTCAGTGTCTCTGGATTCAGTGTCTCTAGGATTCGGCGTCACTGGGATTGTGTGTCTCTAGGATTCAGCGTCACTGGGATTCTGTGTCTCTGGGATTCAGTGTCACTGGGATTCAGTGTCACTGGGATTCAGTGTCTCTGGGATTCAGTGTCACTGGGATTGTGTGTCTCTGGGATTCAGTGTGACTGGATTCAGGGTCTCTGGGATTCAGAGTCACTGAGATTCTGTGTCTCTGGGATTCTGTGTCTCTGGAATTCAGTGTCACTGAGATTCAGTGTCTCTGGGATTCAGTGTGTCTGGATTCAGTGTCACTGGGATTCAGTGTCAGTGGGATTCAGTGTCCCAGCATCCAGTGTCTCTGGGATTCAGTGTGTCTGGATTCAGTGTCACTGGGATTGTGTGTCTCTGGGATTTAGTGTGTCTTGATTCAGTGTGTCTGGGATTCAGTGTCACTGGGATTGTGTGTCTCTGGGATTCAGTGTGTCTGGATTCAGTGTGTCTGGATCCAGTGTGTCTGGGAATCAGTGTGTCTGGGAATCAGTGTCTCTGGGATTCAGTGTGTCTGGATTCAGTGTGACTGGATTCAGTGTCTCTGGGATTCAGTGTCTCTGGGATTCTGTGTCTCTGGAATTCAGTGTCACTGAGATTCAGTGTCTCTGGGATTCAGTGTATCTGGATTCAGTGTGTCTGGATTCAGTGTCTCTGGGTCAGTGTCTCTAGGATTCGGCGTCACTGGGATTGTGTGTCTCTAGGATTCAGCGTCACTGGGATTCTGTGTCTCTGGGATTCAGTGTCACTGGGATTCAGTGTCACTGGGATTCAGTGTCTCTGGGATTCAGTGTCACTGGGATTGTGTGTCTCTGGGATTCAGTGTGACTGGATTCAGTGTCTCTGGGATTCAGTGTCACTGAGATTCTGTGTCTCTGGGATTCAGTGTGACTGGATTCAGTGTCTCTGGAATTCAGTGTCACTGAGATTCAGTGTCTCTGGGATTCAGTGTGTCTGGATTCAGTGTCACTGGGATTGTGTGTCTCTGGGATTTAGTGTGTCTTGATTCAGTGTGTCTGGGATTCAGTGGTTCTGGGATTCAGTGTCACTGGGATTGTGTGTCTCTGGGATTCAGTGTGTCTGGATTCAGTGTTGCTGGATCCAGTGTGTCTGGGAATCAGTGTGTCTGGGAATCAGTGTCTCTGGGATTCAGTGTGTCTGGATTCAGTGTCTCTGGGATTCAGTGTCACTGAGATTCTGTGTCTCTGGGATTCAGTGTGACTGGATTCAGTGTCTCTGGAATTCAGTGTCACTGAGATTCAGTGTCTCTGGGATTCAGTGTATCTGGATTCAGTGTCACTGGGATTGTGTGTCTCTGGGATTTAGTGTGTCTTGATTCAGTGTGTCTGGGATTCAGTGGTTCTGGGATTCAGTGTCACTGGGATTGTGTGTCTCTGGGATTCAGTGTGTCTGGATTCAGTGTGTCTGGGAATCAGTGTGTCTGGGAATCAGTGTCTCTGGGATTCAGTGTGTCTGGATTCAGTGTGACTGGATTCAGTGTCTCTGGGATTCAGTGTCTCTGGGATTCTGTGTCTCTGGAATTCAGTGTCACTGAGATTCAGTGTCTCTGGGATTCAGTGTATCTGGATTCAGTGTCACTGGGATTGTGTGTCTCTGGGATTCAGTGTGTCTAGATTCAGTGTGTCTGGATTCAGTGTCTCTGGATTCAGTGTCTCTAGGATTCGGCGTCACTGGGATTGTGTGTCTCTAGGATTCAGCGTCACTGGGATTCTGTGTCTCTGGGATTCAGTGTCACTGGGATTCAGTGTCACTGGGATTCAGTGTCTCTGGGATTCAATGTCACTGGGATTGTGTGTCTCTGGGATTGTGTGTCTCTGGGATTCAGTGTGACTGGATTCAGTGTCTCTGGGATTCAGTGTCACTGAGATTCTGTGTCTCTGGGATTCAGTGTGACTGGATTCAGTGTCTCTGGAATTCAGTGTCACTGAGATTCAGTGTCTCTGGGATTCAGTGTGTCTGGATTCAGTGTCACTGGGATTGTGTGTCTCTGGGATTCAGTGTCTCTAGGATTCAGCGTCACTGCGATTGTGTCTCTGGGATTCAGTGTGTCTGGATTCAGTGTCTCTGGATTCAGTGTCTCTAGGATTCGGCGTCACTGGGATTGTGTGTCTCTTGGATTCAGCGTCACTGGGATTCTGTGTCTCTGGGATTCAGTGTCACTGGGATTCAGTGTCACTGGGATTCAGTGTCTCTGGGATTCAGTGTCTCTGGGATTCAGTGTCACTGGGATTGTGTGTCTCTGGGATTCAGTGTGTCTGGATTCAGTGCCTCTGGATTCAGTGTCACTGGGATTCAGTGTCACTGGGATTGTGTGTCTCTGGGATTCAGTGCCCCTTTGACGAAGGTTGTGATGAACTCTCCTTGCTGTTGTGTTGGTTGTTGGTCAGTTGTGTGTTGTTAGCAACTTCACAGGAAAAGCACAGGAAATGATCCCACAGAACACGAGTTTTCTGAGTAATTGTAGCAAAAAATACAACTTGTGGTTATTCAGTTTCGAAAAGTAGAGCTGGGGAAACATCAGCGGAATGAAACCCCCAGAATGGGAATAACTCATGGTCAGACTGAGGAAACAATTGCAATAATGAACTGACATGAACATATCCTGTAGCGTCGGTAAACACCTCATCTATGTAAAACATCCAATTCCCAGTAAACACTTCGTCTCCACAAAACATCCAACTCCCAGAAAACACCTTGTCTCCATAAAACACCCAACTCCCAGTCAACAGCTCATCTCCTTAAAACATCCAACTCCGATCCACAAAACACAATACAATCATCAAAAGACCACATCCAACCATTGCACAAAAAGACAGCAAGCTGTGCTAATACAAAAAGGCAAAAATTCTAAAGTAATAATAATAAATAAATAAGCAATAAATATCAAGAACATGAGATGAACAGTCATTGAAAGTGAGTCCATAGGTTGTGGGAACAGTTCAGTGATGGGGTGATTGAAGTTGAGTGCATTTATTCTGTCTGGTTCAGAAGCCTGATGGTTGAGGGGCAATAACTGTTCCTGAATCTGGTGGTGTGAGTCTTGAAGCTCCCGTCCTTTCTTCCTGATGGCAGCAGTGAGAAAAGAGCATGACTCACAACACGCTGGAGGAACTCAGCAGCTGGGGCAGCATCCGTGGAAATGCTCAGTCAATGTTTCGGGCCGGAACCCTTCGTCAGGACTGAAGGGGGAAGGGGCAGAGGCCCTATAAAGAAGGTGGGGGGAGGGTGGGAAGGAGAAGGCTGGTAGGTTCCAGGTGAAAAACCAGTAAGGGGAAAGATAAAGGGGTGGGGAAGGAAAGCAGGGAGGTGATAGGCAGGAAAGGTGAAAAAGGAATAGGGGAAAACACACTGGGTAGTAAAAGGAGGCGGAACCATGAGGGAGGTGGTAGGCAGCTGGGGGAGGGGGCAGAGTGAAATAGGGATAGGGGAGGGAATTACCAGAAGTTGGAGAATTCTATGTTCATACCAAGGGGCTGGAGACTACCTAGATGGTATATGCAGACATCCCACCCTCCAAAAACTCATTTCAGGGAGGTAGCACCATCAATTTGCGGGAGACTCCCGGAACTTCCGGGAGAGGTGGGATGTCTGCAATAGAGTAGCTCCTTAGCAGCTAGACAGCTAGTTTAAATAACGTTAGCTATGCTAATGAACGAATGACACCTGTTAAACTCACCTCAACATGTCTTTTACAGTCTTAACCTACCATGGGCAATAGAAAAGTCACTGTTGCAAACAGTGCAGCGAGCAACATTGTCATTATTTTTGACCCCTATTAGGCAGGGGTACACTTTAGTGTAGTCTGGGGTGAGGTACGTTTTATATTTTCTTTGTTTGGAACACTCTGCCATGGTGTGCTCGCTCTCTCTCTCCTCTCGTGGTCGCTCTCTCTCTCTCTCAAAAAAAAATTGGTTTCCGGGTCATTGTATATAAATTGCGGGCATCATGGAGCCACTATTAATATGTGGGAGACTCCTGGAACTTCCAGGAGAGGTGGGATGTTTGTATATGAGGTGTTGCTCCTCCAACCTGAGTTTAGCCTCATTATGGCAGTAGAGGAGGCCATGTATGGACATATCCGAATGGGAATGTGAAGCAGAGTTGAAGTGGGTGGCAACCGGGAGATCCTGTCTGTTGTGGCGGACGGAGTGGAGGTGCTTGACGAAGCGGTCCCCCAGTCTGCGTCGGGTTGTGAGTGTTGCTTTGACCCCAGCATCTGCAGAGTATTTGGTGTTTGAGAAGAGAGCATGACCTGGGCAGTGGGGTCCCTGTTGTTGGATGCTGCTTTCCTGCGACAGCACGCGATGTAGATGTAGTCAGTGGTGGGGAGGGAATTGCCCATGATGGACTGGGCCATATCCGCTACTTTTTGTTGGATTTTCTATTCAAGGGCGTTGGTGTTTCCATACCAGGCTGCGATGCAGCCAACCATTACACTCTCCACCACACAGGATCAGGTTTAATATCACCAGCATATGTCGTGAAATTTGTTCAGTATGCAGCCGCAGTACAATGCAATACATGATAAATATAGAAAAAGAAACAGAAATTTAAAAATAGTACTGAGGTAGTATTCATGGGTTCAATGATCATTTAGAAAACGGATGGCAGAGAGGAAGAAGCTGTAGAAATTTGTCAAAGTTTTAGATGACATGCCAAAACTTTGCAAGATTCTGGGAAAGTAGGGGCACTGCTGTGCTCCGTTCGTAATTGCACTTATGTGCTGAGCCCAGAACAGACCTTCTGAAATGATAACACCGAGGAATTTAAAATTACTGACCCTCCCCACCTTTGATCCCCTGGATGAGGACTGGCTCTTGGACCTCTAAGTTCATCCTCCTGGAAGCCAATAATCAGTTCCCTAGTCTCGCTGACATTGAGTGAGAGGTTGTTGTTGTGGTACCACTCAGCCAGATCTTCAATCTCCCTCCTACATGCTGATTCATCACGATTTTTGATTCGGCCTAAGACAGTGGTGTCGTCAGCAAACTTGAATGTGGCATTGGAGCTGTGCTTAGCCTCACAGTCATAAGTGTAAGTGAGTAGAGCAGGGGGCTCAGCACACAGCCTTGTGGTGCACCTGTGCTGGTGGAGATCACGGAGGAGATGCTGTTCCCTATCCGATCTGACTGGGGTCTGCAAGTGAGGAAATCGAGGAGTATTGAGGTCAAGGTCTCGAAGCTTATTGATTTGTTTTGAGAGGATAGCAAGCGAAATCAATAAAAAGAGCATCTTTTCTGTCCAGCTGTTGTGACAGTAGGTAAACTGGAGCGGATCGAAGTCGCTTCTCACGCAGGAGTTGATATGTTTCATCACCAACCTCTCAAAGCACTTCATCACTGTGGATGTAGTGTTAATGGATGACAGTCACTGAGGTAGATTACCATGTTCTTCTTAGGCATGGGTACAACTGAGGCCTGCTTGAAGCAGGTGGGTGCCAAAGGGAGAGGATCTTTAAAGATCTCCGTGAACATTCCGGCCAGCTAATCACCACGGGTCTTCAGCACTCGGCCAAGAACCCCATCTGGGCCAGATGCTTTCTATGGGTTCACCTTCCTGAAGGATGCTCTCATAGCAGCCTCGCAGACTGAAATCACAGCTTCATCTGGGGCTGTTGGAGTTTGGGAAGGTTCCTTTGTGTTTTAACAAAGTCAGCACAGAAGGCATTGAGCTCATCTGGAAGCGAAGCCCTGTTGTTTCCTGTGCTGCGTGGTTTCACGGTTTAAGAGGTTATGGACAGAGCTTGTGGTCATGAAGCTGAAGAGGGCCAGTGACATAGGTTCATAAACTAATGAGTGTTCAGCACAGAAACGTGCCGCTCAGCTCAACATGTCCATGCTGACTGCGATGCCTTTCCGCACAGATCCCATTCGTCTGTTGTAGGCTTCTATCCCTCTTCTCTGTTCCTGTCCAAGTACCTGTCCAAATGATTTTCAGTCCTGTATGTTGTAAAACCTAGAACAGGGCCGGTGTCTGTCCGACTGTGTGTCAGTGACTGAACAGGGTCTGTTCTGTCCGACTGTGTGTCAGTGACTGAACAGGGCTGGCATCTGTTCAACTGGGTGTTGACTCACTTCAAGGAGTCATTTTCTCAGTGTTACTAGTTTTACTTGCATTGTTTGTCTCTATGTATAAATCTTCATAAATTCTATTGCATTTCCTTTATCCCCGTAGATGCCGACAAGGAAATGAATCTCAAGTAGTATGTGGTAACATGTACATTCTTGGATAATAAATTTGTTTGAAGGTGAACTCGTGATCTCTCAGTCTGCCTTTCCACGTTATTTATCTACTTGCACAGCTCTTTTTCTGTAGCTGCAACACTTCATTCTGCATTTTGAAGTTCAGTAATTGACCAATGGGCAGAGCTGCTGACACAATTATTGAATTATCAGTTAGCAGGTCCACATAGAGAGCAAAAAGTAGTGCACTAACGTCAAAGTTCTAATTAAATTTTATTATTAAAGTTCATATATGTGTATCCTGGGGAAAAGCACGCGTTCAGGACAACAAAGACTTTTTTCAGGTTTTAATTCCTTTATCTGTTTTAGATGTTTAAGTGCCAGAAGAGGGTCGCGAATCAAAACGAAAGAATTTACAGTCAGTTCTTTCCGTTTCAATCTCAGTTTAACTTTTGATCCACACCCTTGTGTATGGACAGAATTATGTATGCAGTATGAAAAATACCAGAACTAATGCGGTAGTGACAATTCTGAAGGAACACAATACAAACAACATTAGAATCCCACCCACCCTGCATCTTACACATAACAGTGAAAAATATAAGCGACTACATCTCATCTCAGACGTACACAGGTGCTGAACTTCCGAACAGAGACTAAACATTCATGTTACGCGGTTACATGCACAATCAGTCCCGATGCAATAAAGTTAGACAAAAGGTACACTTTGGCACAACTTTCACAAGGTATTGCCTGGTAGTTAAATTACAGGAAGACTGACCTAATTGGCTGGTGAGGAACTTTGCCCAAGCCACGCGATCCAGTGTTGAGTCACTTACTCGAGAAAGTCTAAAGCATCCACATGTAAAACGTGTCAAATTACCAATATTCTTGATCCTCCAACAAGCATAAACGCATTCACATGGATATTGTCAACTGATGCTCAACTTTCCTTACCATGCCCAGCACACTCTGGGAGGAACCCAATTCCAACGCCCTACCACGTCTTCAGTAGAAAGCAAAATGGTCTCCCCACTATCCCGCGCGTGCATAATGACATCACTGACTCCCTTAAATGGACAGACAACTATTCTAGCATTACCCATATGGATGCTTAAGTATACTTTTAACAATACTGAATAAGATCCGATGGTCACCCGGTTACATATGTCACCATATACAGCCCTGAGATTCATTTTCCAGTAGGCATAGTCAGCAATAGTAACTGTAACAGAATCAATGAACAACCATCCAACTAGGACGTTCAACCAGAAGACAACAGACTGTGCAAATACACAAAGAAGAAACAATAATATAAATAAATAAGCAATAAATATCGAGAACATGAGATGAAGATTCCTTGAATCCATAGGTTGTGGGAACATTTCAATGGTGGGGCAAGTGAAGTTGAGTGAATTTATCCCTTTTGGTTCAAGAGCCTGATGGTTGAGGGGTAGTAACTGTTCCTGAACCTGGTGGTGCGAGATCTGAAGCTCCTGCACCTTCTTCGTGATGGCAGCAGCGAGAAGAGAGCACAGCCTCTCAATGGTCAAACCGCCTTAGGGTGGGCGGGCAGGCAAGGGAGGCAATTTGGGTTTAGGAGGTGGGAAGGTTTGGGAAGGCGGATTGGAACAGCGTAGGTACAGTGAGGTTCAAAAGGAGCAGAGCGATAAAGAAGAGCTGGACGTGGGTGGCTGTGAAAGACAAGAAGCAAAGCTCCTGGATTTGAGCAGAGGGAAGGAGTGGAGGCAGTTAGACTGGTAGGCGAAGAGCAGATACTGGCAAATTGGTACATTGGTTTACCACAGCCTGGTGTAGTGAAAAACTTGGTTTTGCACGCTATCCCTACTGATCACCACATTACAACAATGCATCGAGGTGGTACAAGGGAAAAGAATAACAGGCTGCAGAATAAAGTGTAACAGTTACAGAGAAAGTGCTGTACAGGTAGACAATAAGGTGCAAGATGAATGCAGGGGTGAAGAGTCCACTTTATTAAACTAGGGGTTTCCTCCCAGGGAAGCAGTAGATGCTACAGTTCCTTGTTAAACATATTTAAGACACACAGTTAGAATTTTGTTTAGTAGGGGAATTAAAGGTTATGGGGGAACGGCAGGTAGGTGGAAATGAGCCCACAGCCACATCAGCCAGGATTTTTTTTTTAGCAGAATTACACCATTCATCCCTTCGAGTCTCCTCCACTATTTTATCATGGCTGATCCATTTTCCTCTCAACCCCAATCTCCTGCCTTCTCTCCATAAACCTTTCAAGCCCTGACTAATCAACCTCTGCCTTAAATATACTCAATGACTTGGCCTTCACAGCCGCCTTTGGCAGTGAACTCCACAGATTCACCAACCTCTGGCGAAATAAATTCTGCCTCATCTCCATTCTGAATGGAGGTCCCTCTATTCTGAGGCTGTGCTCGCTGGTCTTAGATCCCCCCGCCACAGGAAACATCCTCTCCACATCTCCTCTATCTAGTCCTTTCAACATACAATAGGCTCAACTGAGATCCCCCCCTCGTTCTTCTGAGTTCCAGTGAGTAGAGGCCCAGAGGCATCAATTGCTTTTCATAACCATAAGCCTTTCTTTCCCGGAATCATTCTCGTAAACCTCCCCAGAACTCTTACCACTGTCAGCACATCCTTTCTTAGATAAGGGGCCCAAAACTGCTCATAATACTCCAAGTGAGGCCTCACCCATGCCTTATAAAGCCTCAGCATCTTTGCTTTTATATTCTGGTCACTCGAAATAAATGCTGACATCGCATTTGTCTTCTTTAGTGACTCACCCTCTGAGTTAACCTTTCGGGAATTCTGCATGAGTCCCTTTGCACCTTAGATTTTGTAATGTTCGCCCCATTTAGAAAATAGTCTGTGCTTTTAGACCTGCTGCCATAGAGCCTGACCACACTTCCCAGCGCGGTGTTCCATCTGCCACTTCTTTGCCCATTTTCCCAGTCTGTCCAAGTCCTTCTGCAGACTCCCTGCTTCCTCAACACCACCTACCCCTCAACCTACTATTGAATGGCAGAACTGGCTCGACGGGCCAGGTGGCCGACTTGTGCTCTTGTTTCTTATGCTATGTCCGTCCAATAGTTTTATAACAGTCAGCTAGAAGCTGACCTTGAGCCTGATAGGAGACAATGCCCTGGGTGATTCTGTTGGCTGCTTTACCAAGGCAGAGGGAAGTGCGGACAAAGTCCATGCGGAGGAGTCTACTTTCTGTTTCTGGTTCCCATTCTGACACATCTGTCCACGGCCTCCTCTACAGTCATGATGAGGCCACACCCAGGTTGGAGGAGCGACACCTCATAGCCCATCTGGATAGCCTCCAACCTGATGGTACGAACATCAATTTCTCAAACTTCCGTTAATTGTCCCCCCACCCTCTCCTTCACCATTCCCCATTCCCATTTCCCTCTCTCACCTCATCACCTCCCCCTGGTGTTCCTCACCTTCTCTTTCTTCCATGGTCTTCTGTCCTCTAATCAGATCCCCCCTTTTCCAGCCCTGTATCTCCTTCACCAATCAACTTCCCAGCTCTTTACTTCACCCCCTCCCCATCTCCCGGTTTCTCCTACCACCTGCCACCTTGTACATATTCCTCCCCTCCCCTCACCTTCTTCCTCTGACTCCTTCTCCCTTCCTTTCCACTCCTGATGGTCGCGACCCAGAACGTTGACAGATTACTCTTTTCCACAGATGCTGCCTGGCCCACTGAATTCCTCCAGCGTTTTGTGTGTGTTGCCTCGGACTTCCAGCATCTGCAGATCTTCTTGAGTCTGGTTGTCTATGATGTGTTGAGCAGTGTTCACTCCTCTTTGCAGTTTCTGGATATATCTGGCAGGACAGTTGTCAAACCAAGCCATGGTGCATCTAAACAGAGCACTTTCTCTTGGTAAAGTGGTTTATTATGGTGGCTTATAGAGAGGGAAGAACTTTGTTTGGTATTCCAACACTTCATTACAACAGTGCATTGAGGTACCACCAGGAAAAACAATAACAGAACACAGAATCTAGTGTTAATTACAGAGGAAGTGCTCTGTGAGGTCATAACGAGGTAGATTCTGAGTTTAGCAAGTGACAAAGTGAGGGGTCAGGAAGGTGTGGAGAAGAGAACACTTACACTCTGTGGCCACTTCGTGAGGTACACCTGCTCGTTAATGCAAATATCTAATCAGCCAATCAGGTGGCTGCAACTCAATTCATAAAAGCATGCAGACGTGGTCAAGAGGTTCAGTTGTTCAGACCTAACATCAGATCCAGGAAGAGACATGATCTAGGTGGCTTTGACCCATGGACTGATTGCTGGTGCCAGACGGGGTGGTTTGAGTATCTCAGCAACTGCTGATCTCCTGGGATTGTCGCGCACAACATTCCCTACAGAAAATGGCACGAGAAACAAAATAAAAGCATCCAGTGAGCGGCAGTTCTGCGAGTGAAAAGGTCTTGTTAATGAGAGAGATCGGAGGAGAACGGCCAGACTGGCTCAGGCTGACAGGAAGGCGACAGTAACTCAAATAACCACACGTTACAACAGTGGTGTGCAGAAGAGCATCTCTGAACTCACAACACATCGAACGTTGAGGTGGACGGGCTACGGCAGCAGAAGACCATGAACATACACTCAGTGGCCACTTTATTAGGTACGAGGTACCTAATAAGGAGGCCACAGAGGGCAGTTTGAGAAGATGGAGGACGATGAAAAGAGAGGCCAAAAGCGGAGAGGAAAGGTGAACATCTGGATTTCGGCATTGCAGGAGAGGGAAATCACTCACCCAGATGTGGGGGTGTGAGTAGAGTTTTTTGATTTGCATGGGTAAGAAGCAGAGGGCGGGAGACCATCCGGATTCGGGTGGGCGGTGAGAAGCAGACCGGGACGAAGCCGGCCTGGTTTAACCTGACGATGTGGACAGTCTCAGCCTCGTGCTCCCGTGTTCGCTGGATGTTGTGTAGACCAGAGCATCAGACAGGATCTGGCCACTCCAAACAACATGAGCTGTGGAAACAACATGTTTGTGTTAATTCAATCTGCTGAAATCCTGCTGTCAGATGTCCAATGATCAGGGTGTTTGTCAGAGTTTATTCTCTCTCTTTTTTTTAAATTTTCCTTTGGTATGTTGAGAGTCAAGGCCAAGGAACAAATTCTTCCTTAAAAACAGAATGACGTAAGTCAGCGGCAGGCGCTCTCTTCAGCTCTGTTACACAAGCTATTGTTGCCCGAGCTCAGGACAGGAAATGCGGCCTAGCAACTAGGCTTTGACTTGAAGCAAACACAGGAAGTCAGTGGAGAAGGCTATTGTCTGATTACAAAAGATCTATATTGACTATCAAAGTCTGGCCGTGAGCCAGAGGTCCTCCACATTCCAGACATACAATAATCCTTCTGCAATATTTCCTCCCCGTGCATGTGTTTGTTGATTCCTTTTGGTCCACGCAGTCTGAAGACTTGTCCTGTCCCAGTGCCAGATCAGGACAACTATTCTTTCAAAACATAAAAGCCCAGCTATCAGAAGACAATAGCTACACATTCCACCATCACAGAAAGTCTACTGGAACGGCATTTCGAAAGTGATTCATCTCAGAGGACTAATGTTGACAGGATGAAGGCAGATGTGTTTTGGAGAGTGGGGAGTGCGTCAACAGAAAGTACATGGAACGTAGAGCTCCTGGCGTCGAATAGGTTCCATTTAAAATTCTACGCTCATTACTAATGCCTATGGTCACTGTTGATCGCTTCCTCCCGGATTCAGCGAGGACACCATCTTCTTAATCTTCACCCTCCTCCTCAGGAGCAACGGTGTCCATGGGGAGAGGCCTGGATTTGACTGCACGCAGATCCAGGGAGTTTCAGCAAGTGCGGGTGACTGCGCAGGATCTCCCCGATTCATTGCGTGTGAATGGCAGTGGCCGAAGCCCTGTGCAACAGAGCAGTTGTGGGGAATCCCGGGGCTGGCGTGTACTCCAGTCAGAGTGTGCAGGTTGTGGTGGGAGCGCAATGGAAGGTGAATGGTGCCGTAATCACACCTGTCCAGGTGAGTGGTGAGAGGCCCTCCTTCACACCTGAGCCATGTAGGTGGACCAGAAGATAAATAGACACACTCCAATCCAGCTGTTGTAGACAAGTCAATATGCCTAAATCTTTAATCAGAAGGGACCTCCAGGATTTTAATGGAGGGGAAATTTAATGACAAGGAGACTACTGAGCTTTATCGTGTTTCAAAGGCAAACAGCCGCAGATTCTGGAAATATGAAACAAAACTGGAAAATGCCAAAACTACTCAGCCGGCCAGACTTCACCTGAAAGAGACACAGAATCAATATCCCAGGTCATCAAATCCTGTCCACGAACGAGCTTTGCCCCCAACTCACCGAGTGTCCCTAGTATTCCCTAACACCAGCACTGGCCAGTCCTAACACAAACTGGAAAGGCTGGTTATCTGAAATTGCCGAATCAATATTGAGACCTGCAGGCTGAAAAGGAAGATGAGGTGCCATTGCTTGAGATTAGGATTGGATAAAGGAGATGAAAGCAAGAAAGGTCATGGTGTGAGATAGATAGAGAATTCCATCCGCCACTGCATTTCGTGTTTCAATATAAACATTTCCTTCTTTAGAGGCATTGCAGATCAACAACTTTAATGTCACATCACCAGCTTCCCTCCTCTGTCATGACTCTTCGCACCACCCCCTCACTCTTCCAATTCACCATGACTCCCTCCTCCCACCAACTCTTGATTTGAATGAATGAACCTCGTGTGAAGGCCTCTGCTTCAGTCCCCAACCCATTTTAAAGGATCCTGAGCCCTACATGATGTCATTCTCTTCTTCTGCCACCCCGGCCTCTGTGCCAGGAGACTTCATTCCAGATCATGGTGGACCCCACCTTTGGTCTTCAGTATTCCAATCCTCCTGGACCACTCTCTCTGGGTTCCACACACCGTGACTGCTGATGCGTTTTGATCATCACAGAAACAACACACTAGCTCTGGAGGAGCTCAGCAGGTTAGGCAGCATCTGTGGAGGGAAATGGACCAGGCCTATCAACACCACCCCTCCCCAGCTTCTGAGCCATTCTCCCTCTCCTCCCTGCCCCATCTGCCTATTACCCTCTCCGCCTGGATCCACCGTTTGCCTGCCAACTCTTGCTCCACCCCTACCCTCCTCCCCTTAATACTAGTTACCTGCTCCCTACCTTTGTCCCGATGAAGGGTCTTGGCCCAAAAGGTCGACTGTCCATTCCACTCCACAGATACCGTCTGACCTGCTGAGTTCCTGCGGCATTTTGTTTGTTGTTCCAGGTTCCAGGGTCTGCAGTCTCTTGTGTCTTCACTTTTCTCTCAGAACCCGCAGAAGCCTGCTCAGCAAGGCCCAACCTCTGACATCATCATCGAGCCTACCAATCAGGGCTGTGCTCTCATGATCAGGTGACCTGACCACCCCACCCCGCCCCACACCAGCTCTCAGCCTCATCTTCATTCCTCTCTCCGTCCCTCCATGGATTGGTTTTCCATCTCAGTCTGTGCCTCCTCAAGGCATTGCCCCACGTATCCACCTTTCCTATTAAATCTTCATTTCTCAATACACACGGATCCAAACACCCCTTCCGGGTAAAGCAGTGTGTTCACTTTTAATTTGAGTTTTACTTTTGGTCATTTCTTCTACATCGGAGAAGATTAGTTGACCATTCAGTCTGTAGGGGAAACCCTGATCTACCAAATGCCTATCAGTTGGAGTCTCCAGCATCAGCTCACTCTGACCCCACTGTGTGTAGGCCCGTACGGTTTCATAGCAACCCCAACATGAGTTTAAGGGAGGACATTTCAGATTCAGATTTATATACCACATATACATCTAAAACGTACAATGACTTGCCTCTGCGACACACACAAAATGCTGGAGGAACTCAGCAGGCCAGGCAGCATCCATGGAAAAAAGTAAACAGTCGACGTTTCGGGCCAAAGTGCCGACTGTGCTCTTTTCCATGGATGCTGCCTGGCCTGCTGAGTTCCTCCAGCATTTTGTGTGTGATGCTCGGATTTCCAGCGTCTGCAGATTTTCTCCCGCTGGTGAAATGCCTCATTTGTGTTCACAACCAACGCACGCAAGGAGGTGCAAGGGGCACCCCGAAAGAGTCGCCAAACATTCTGGCGTCAGCGTCGTGTGCCCACAATGGTCGGCACAGCAACACGGAGCATACTAAATGACAAAGCAACAAGGGCAAGACAAGACCTGTTCCTCCCTCCCTCTGATGATCCCACCCTCCCACTCACACACACACATACACACACACACACACACACACACACACTCACACTCACACTCACTCACACTCACACTCACACTCACACTCACACTCAATCCTCTAACCCCAGGACAGGCTGTCATCTTTGGCCTTCAGCCTCCAATGGACTCTCCTTCCACCTAGGTTCTCAACAACCTTCCAGAGTCGGTATTGATTTGATCCAGTTGAGTAACCAGCCTTTATCTGCTTGTGTCAAATCTGGCTGGTTCTGATGTAAGAGCTGGGGGCGTCCAGTGGAGTATCCATGGAGAGGGGTGTGCGGGGTGAGGGGAAGGTGCGCTCAAACTGATGGCCTCTCTCTACAAGTGTCATTGTGTAAGGGGGTTGCCTGTGTGGGTGTCTCGCTCTCTCTCTTTACCCAGCACTAGCTGGTTTAGTTTCAGGTTTTCTGCATCTGCAGTGTCCCCACCTTTCAATCCTGGTCTGTGTCTTTCCACAGGAGCTGCCTGACCGGAGGGATTTTCCCCAACATTCTCCTTCATTCCACAGTCGCAGTAGTTTAAGTTCCTCTTCTCCATCCTCCCTCCGCCCTTCCTGACTGACCAGCTGAGTATTTTTCATCCCCTTCTAGTCCACACCCTCCTTCACCACGGGCAGGAGTCATCCAACTTCTCCTGGTCTCTGCCCAATCACAGCCATCCCTTTGGTTTCTGCCATCTGTTCTACAAGTTTAAACACGCTTGTTTCTCATCTCTTCCCAATTTGTCATCATCTTCAAATTTTAACCTAGTTTCTCTTTCCACCAACCATCAGGCTCCTGAAGTGTGGACAACTTCACTCACCCCAACCCTGAACTGAATCGTCAACCTATGGACTCATGTTCAAGGTCTCTGTATGATCTATCTGTCTATCCGTCTGTCTGTCTATCTATCTTGTGATTGCACTGCTCCTGGGAAACACTGTCTCATTCTGCCTGCAGAGCTGATGTACGGTTAGAATGACAATAAAGTTTTTTGAATCTTGAATCTTGACTCTATCTATCTATCATCTAATTATCTATCTATCTTGTTGTTATTCCTTTTCGGGCCTTGTGGCACATCGGGTGCCACTTTTTTGCCATTTCCTTAGCATTTGTCTGGTTTTTTATGAGGAAAAGTTTCTAACTTGACACTCAACCCATCATGGATGGAAAGTATGCAAGGAGCTTGCCAGATTTGAACCCAGGACAATTCACCTCGAAATCCAGTGGTGATGCCACCACACCACCAGCTGGCTATCTATCTATCTTTTTTATTTATTTGTCCTCTCTTGCACATTGGTCCATCTTTCTTTGATCCAAGAGCAGGGTCTCGGCATGAAAAGTCGACTCTTTATTCCTGTCCGTAGGTGCTGCCTGCGCTGCTGAGGTGCTGACCGTACGCAGATTCAGGGAGGTTCACCAAGTGCTGATGATTGCGCAGAAATTCCCCACTTTGCTGGCCCGCGAGTGACCCTGGGCATGACCTGGGTACAAAGGTGCCCTTCTAAGAGGCGCCTAGGGGTGGCATGTAGGGTAGCCAGAGCTTGCAGAGATCCATTTGCAGGAAAGGTCATGGAAGGTGACTGGTGTTGTGAGTATACCTGTCCAGGTGTGTGGTGAGTGCCCTCCCCTCACACCTGAGCCATGTAGGATGAATCAGACGATAAACAGAGTACACTGCCAACGCAGCTCTTGAAGACACGTCGAGATGTCTGAAACTTTAATCAGAAGGGACCTCCAGGATATTGACGGAGAGGCAACTTGGTGAGGAGGTGCATCCTGGTCCCAGAGGAATGCTCTTTCATTTGGGTAAGCAGATCAGGTTTAGTACCACCGGCATATGTCATGAAATTTCTTAACTTTGCGACAGCAGTACAATATAATACATGATAAATACATTAAAAAACTGAAATACAGTAAATATATATATATATATATATATATAAAATAGTTAAAGTGAGTAGTGCAGAAACAGAAATTAAAATAAATAGACAATAGCCAATAGGTGCAGGAGTAGGCCATTCGGCCCTTCGAGCCAGCACCGCCATTCACTGTGATCATGGCTGATCATCCACAATCAGTATCCCGTTCCTGCCCTATCCCCATAACCTTTGATTCCGCTATCTAAGAGCTCTATCCATCTCTTTCTTGAAAGCATCTGGAGACTTGGCCTCCACTGCCTTCTGGGGCAGAGCATTCCATATATCCACCACTCTCTGGGTGAAAAAGGTTTTCCTCAACTCCGTTCTAAATGGCCTACCCCTAATTCTTAAACTGTGGCCTCTGGTTCTGGACTCACCCATCGGCGGGAACATGCTTCCTGCCTCCAGCGTGTCCAATCCCTTAATAACCTGTAATGAGGTATTGTTCATTGGTTCAATGTCCATTCGGAAATCAGATGGCAGAGGGGAAGAAGCTGGTCCTGAATTATTGTGTGTGTGCCTTCAGGCTCCTGTACCTCCTTCCTGACGGTATCAATGAGAAGAGGGCATGTCCTGGGTGGTGGGGGTCCTTAATGATGGACGCTGCCTTCCTGAGGTACGGCTCCTTGAAGATATCCTGGATACTACGGAGGCTAGTGCCCATAATGGAGGTGAATAATTTTACAACTTTCTGCAGTTTACTTCGATCCTGTGCAGTAGCCCCCCACCCCAGACAGTGATACAGACAATCGGGATACTCTCCATGGTACATCTGTAGGAGTTTTCGAGTGTTTTTGGTGACATACTAAATCTCCTCAGTCTCCTAATGAAATACAGCCACTGTTGTGCCTTCTTTGTAGCTGCATTGATACGTTGGGACCAGGTTAGATCCTCAGAGATATTGATACCTGGGAACTTGAAATTACTTACTCTTTCCACTTCTATGAGGGCTGGTGTGTGTTTCCTCATCTTACCCTTTCTGAAGTCCACAATCAGCTCGTTGGTCTTACCGACGTTACCATTCATGAATGTCTGAGAGACAACGTACACTTGAACTTGAGACTGCTGAGCTTTATCCTGTTCAAACGGGAAACAGCTGCAGGTTCTGGAAATATGAAACAAAACTGGAAAATGCCAGAAGTAAAAACACAGTTATGAGGGATATAGATAGAGCAAATGAAAGCAGGCTTTTTCCACTGAGGTTGAGTGAGATTAGAACTAGAGGTTATGGATTAAGGGTGAAAGGTGAAATGTTCAAGGGGGAATATGAGGGGAATCTTCTTCACTCAAAGGGTGGTGAGAGTGTGGAATGAGTTGCTGGTGGAAATGATGGGTGTGGGTTCGATTTCAATATTTAAGAGACGTTTGGATAAGTACATGGATGGGAGGGGTATGGGAGGGCTATGGTCCAGGTGCTGGTTGATGGGACCAGGCAAAGTAATAGTTCAGCATGGACTAGATGGGCTGAAGAGCCTGTTTCTGTGCTGTGGAGTCTGTGACCCCAAGTAGTCAGCCGGCTGGTCAGCATCTCTCGAAGGAGAAAGAGCATCAATATCCCCACCATGGAAGAGCATTGCCCCCAGCTCACTGAGCACCAAAGTCAGGGCGAGCCAGTCCTGACACAAACTGGAAAGGCTGGTTATCTGAGACTGCTGAGTCCAATATTGTGTCCTGCAAGCTGAGACGGAAGGTGGGGTGCTGTTGCCTGAGCTCGGGATGGGCTCCATTGGAAGGGTAAGGGAGATTAAAGCGAGACAGGTCAGAGTGGGAGACGGATGGAGAATTCCATCTGTCGCTGCATTCTGAGCTTCCCCCCCTCCATTCCCCTCCACAGATACTGCCTGACCTGCTGAGTTCCTGCCATATTTGTTCGTTGCTCCAGATTCCAGGATCTGCAGACTCTTGTGTCTTCACTTTTCCACTAGCCTTTCTCATTCTGACCCGTCTCCCTAAATCTGCAGAAACCTGCTTAACAAGGCCCAACCTCTGACATCACAATCTAACCAACCAGGGCAGTGCTCTTGTGATCAGGTGACCTGACCCCTCACCCCCACCCCCCCACATCAGCTCTCAGACTCATCTTCATTCCTCTCTCTATGTCTCCATGGTTTGGTTATTATCTCTACCTTCACCTCATGGTACTGTCCCACGTAACCAGAGGAGATGGACCACCTTTCCGATTAACTCTTTATTTCTCAACACTGAAGGGCCCAAATAATCCTTCCAGGTAAAGCAATGGTTCACCTGCACTTCTGATTTAATGTTTTATTTTTGGTAATCTCCTCTACGTCAGAGAAGATTAGTTGACCATTCAGTCTGTAGGGGTAACACTGAGATACCATGTGCCAACATACTCCCACCCCTGTTGTGTGTGGGATTGTATTGCTTCACAGAAACCCAACATAAATTTCTCAGATTTAGGTTCAGATTTATGTATCACATATACATTGAAACATATGGTGAAACATGTCGTTTGTGTGAACAGCCAGCACACCCAAGGATGGTGCGAGGGGCAGGCCAAAAGAGTCGCCACTCGTTCCAGTGACAGCATAGTGCACCCGCAGTGGTTGTCAGAACCACACATAACATAAACACAAAATAATCTGCAGATGCTGTGATCAAAGCAACACTTTCAGTGCGCTGGATGAACTCAGCAGGTCGGGCAGCATCAGTAAGAAACAACGAGTCGTTGTTTTGAGCTGGAACCCTTCGTCAGGACTGAAGAATGAAAGATGGGGAAGGATTTGAAGAATGCTTGTAGCTTCAGTTGAAAGACCAGTAATTTGAAAGACAAAGGGGTGGGGGAGGGGAAGCATTGACGTCATAGCCCTGAAAACAATGGGTAGTAGAAGAAGGAGGCGGAACCATAAGGGAGGTGAGAGGCAGTGGGGGGAGGGGGTAGAGTGAAATAGGGACAGAGGAAGGGAGGGGGAGGGAATTACCGGAAGTTGGAGAATTCTATGTTCATACCAAGGGGCTGAAGACTACCTAGACAGTATATGAGGTGTTGCTCCTCCAACCTGAGTTTAGCCTCATCATGGCAGTAGAGGAGGCCATGTATGGACATACATACATACATACCACACAGAACATGCCAAGCGATAAAGCAACAACAGCAAAACTAGCCCCATTCCTCGCTCCAATGAACCCAGCCACGTACAGTCTTCTAAGCCCAGGACAGGCTGGTGGCTCCCTGCCTCCAGTCTCCGACAGAACACTGGGGGTGTCCAGTGAGTTTTGAGCTGTGTCCATGGAGAGGAGTGCAGGGCTGGCTCTCAAATTGATGACCTCTCTCAGCAAGTGTCATTGTGTAAGGGTGTTGACTATGTCTCTCCCTCTTTACCCAGTTTGCTACTTCATGCATTTCCCCCTTCATTCCCCTCCACAGATGATCCATGAGCTGCTGAGCTCCTGCCGTGTTTTGTTTGTTGATCCCGATTCCAGGGTCTGTAGACTCTTGTGTCTTCACTGTTCCACTGGCCTTTCTCACTCTAAACTATCTCCCCGGAATCGGTTTTGTCTCAGGTTTTCTGCACCTGCACCATTTAGTCCTGGCCTACGTCTGGCATAAGATATCCTCTTTCCACAGAAGCTGCCTGACCTGAGGGATTTTCCCCAACATTCTCCTTCATTCCACAGTTGCAATGGGTTAAGTTCCTCTTCTCTGTCCTCCCTCCACCTCCACGCCTCCTGACTGACCAGCTGAGTATTTTTCATCCTCTTCTAGTCCACACCCTTCTTCACCACGGGCAGAAGTCATGCAACCTCTCCTGGTCCCTGCCCAATCACAGCTGTCCCTTTGGTTCCTGCCAACCATTCTATGTGTTAAAACATGCTTTCTTTTCAAATCTTCCCAGTTGTGGTAAAAAACATCATCAAAAAATTTAACTCTGTTCAAAGTTCATCTTTTTGTCATCTGATTGTACATTTATAGAACCAAATGAAACTATGTTCCTCCGGACCATGGTACACCCACAAAGCATACATCACACACAGCCCATGAAAGAAAATATTACCATAAATAAAGGGTGGCAGGGTGGAGATACATTGCTGCCAAAGCAGGTATAAAGTGCAGCTTCCTTCTGATAGCCTGCAGGTCATCCTTGGGCAAGGTGTAGCACCTGCTAAGCTCCCCACTCCTTGCCCCGTCCCCCGATCAGGGTCACGTGAAACCATGGGAGCTGGTGGTGGATGGTTGTATGAGTAGCTGGTGCATATCACAAGTCCTGGTTGACGCCAGGCAGACAATTTCTGAAGAGTATTGATAACCTCTGGCAGAAGAAATTCCTCCTCACCTCAGTGTTAATGGAACGCCCCTTGCCCCTTTATTCTGAGCCTGGGCCCTGAGATCTTTGACACTCATACTAATGGAAATATCATAGAAACATAGAAACATAGAAAATAGGTGCAGGAGTAGGCCATTCGGCCCTTTGAGCCTGCACCACCATTTATTATGATCATGGCTGATCATCCAACTCAGAACCCTGCCCCAGCCTTCCCTCCATACCCCCTGACCCCCGTAGCCACAAGGGCCATATCTAACTCCCTCTTAAATATAGCCAATGAACTGGCCTCAACTGTTTCCTGTGGCAGAGAATTCCACAGATTCACCACTCTCTGTGTGAAGAAGTTTTTCCTAATCTCGGTCCTAAAAGGCTTCCCCTCTATCCTCAAACTGTGGCCCCTCGTTTTGGACTTCCCCAACATCGGGAACAATCTTCCTGCATCTAGCCTGTCCAATCCCTTTAGGATTTTATACATTTCAATCAGATCCCCCCTCAATCTTCTAAATTCCAACGAGTACAAGCCCAGTTCATCCAGTCTTTCTTCATATGAAAGTCCCGCCATCCCAGGAATCAATCTGGTGAACCTTCTTTGTACTCCCTCTATGGCAAGGATGTCTTTCCTCAGATTAGGGGACCAAAACTGCACTCAATACTCCAGGTGTGGTCTCACCAAGGCCTTGTACAACTGCAGTAGTACCTCCCTGCTCCTGTACTCGAATCCTCTCGCTATAAATGCCAGCATACCATTCGCCTTTTTCACCGCCTGCTGTACCTGCATGCCCACTTCATGTCCACCCTAACCAGCCCTTCCAGTATCCAGTAGATTTCAATGGGATTCCCCCTCATCTTTCTGGTCCTAATGCAGGTAAATAGGATTAGGGAAGATGGACAAAGAGATAGCATGAGAGAAGATGGGCTGAAGTGCCTGCTTCTGTGCTGTGTGATTATATTGCAAAAGTAAGTGAATTGTAAAGACAGATCCAGCGATAGGGAGCACATGTACTGACAATTGGTGAGGCACTTAGAAAAAAAAGCAAGTAGGGAAAGCAATAGATTATAACCATAGATTAGATTAGATTATGAGGACACGCAGTCCTCTTTTATTGTCATTTAGTAATGCATGCATTAAGAAATGATACAATGTTTTTCCAGAATGATATCACAGAAACACATGACAAACCAAGACTGAAAAACTGACAAAAACTACATAATTATAACATATAGTTACAACAGTGCAAAGCAATACCGTAATTTGATAAGAACAGACCATGGGCACAGTAAAATCTCAAAGTCTCTTGAAAGTCCCATCATCTCACGCAGACAGTGAACCTCCAGCACTGCAAACTTGCCGATGCAGCATGCTGGAAGCATCCAACCACAGTCCAACTCCGAGTCCATCCGAAAACTCCGAGCCTCCGACCAGCCCTCCGACACTGAGGACCAAGCACCATCCCTGCCGAGTGCTTCGACCCTGGCCCTAGCCACAGGCAATAGGCAAGGCCGAGGATTTGGGGCCTTCCCTCCGGAGATTCTCGATCGCACAGTAGCAGCGGCAGCGAAGCGGGCATTTCAGAAGTTTCTCCAGATGTTCCTCCGTGCTTCTCACATCTGTCTCCATCAAATCAGAATTGTGCACGGCATCCTACTTCACAGATACGATATAATTCGGAACAGCCGCGTGCGCTGCATCACGCCACCATCTTCTCCTCCCTCCCAATATAAGCAAGAAAATGGGAAATGATAAGAGAGATATTTACCTCAAGTTAGAAAATGCAAACTTCATTGCAGAAGGCTGCAAAGTGCTAGAGCAGGGTCTCCCAATCTTCTGTATGCCATGGACCAATACCATTAAGCAAGGAGTCCATGGTCACCAGGTTGGGAGCCTTCAGCCCCGAAAAAAGATGAGGTGATGTTGCTTACTTTGTGCCTGACTATGGAAGGGGAGGAAACTGCATAAGTTCGAGCAGATGTTGATCGTTCGTTATGTATGACATGGACAATCATGGTCCTTCCATGGCCTTGCATGTTCTTGGAAAAAATTTCCTCAGAAGTGGTTTGCCTTCTTCTGGGCAAGATGGGTGACACTCCTCAGAGAGTGTCTGCCTGGTGTCAGCGGTCGCATAACCAGGACATGTGATGTGCACCAGCCAATGTGGGATTGGGAATCGAGGTGGGGGTAATACGAAACTCAGGTCAGCACCCACCCCCCAGGGACTGGGCATGGGTGCTCTGCGAAGCGATCTCCTCGTGCAGCTCTGGTTTTCCCAGTGTGGAGGAGGTCACTCTGTGAGGATGTTCAGGTGAGCTGCAGCAACACCTGGATGGTGGGAAGGGAAAAGGTGGATCAGCAGGCACAGCGGCTCCCCCAGTTGCCTGGAAAAGTGCCCTGAGTGTTGGAGAGATGGGTGGGGTCGGAATAGTCACCAAGCAAACGGCCCCTGCACAACGGGAGGATGAGGGGAGGATGTGACCGGTGGATCACTTTGGAGCTGGCAGAAACAGCAAAGGACAATGTACTGAACACAAAAGTCTGTGGGGGGTGGGGGAAGGGGTGGAAGGTGATCACCAGGAGAAACTCTATCTTTGCTCGTCCTGGGGGAGAGGAGCTGAAAGCAGGCTCAAGAGAAATAAAGTACTGTTGTGTATTTAATATTTCAGTGATATTTGAGTCATTTTGTAACTATGTTGTTGATTAAGCATTCTTTGTTTAAATAATTCATTACGGGTTCTCTGTAAAAATAGGTACATTTTATACGTCATGATGCTACCACGCGATACGTGCCCGCCGTGCTTAAGCTAAAGACTCGCATCAGTTTGGACTCCAGTCTTTTTATTGCAATTAGTTTTTTTTATGTTTTGAAGTTACAAACATAACACCAAATTTCATTTCGCAGAGTCTGTGGTTCCACCAGTTCCGAGAACTCAGTGAGCGGTGGGAACTGGGTTCTTTGGAAGTGGGCCCAGCTGGCAGTTGGCTCTCATGGGCCCTTCGACTGTGTGCTTCTTGGACATAGGAATGGCTTCCTGGGCCAGGCCCAAGACTCCCTGACTGACTCACTTCCCTCGGCACGGGTCCTCAAAGATCAAGTGCATCGAGAACTTGAGGAGCAGTCCCCTTTCAGAGAGTCGGACGAAGGCTCCGCTGTCTCGTGCACTTCTAATGGACGTGGTCGCACTGCAGAGATGGGAAGCGGGTGTCAGAGTCTGTGAACAAGGGTCTGTGTGGAAGCTGCCCAGTGCAACAGCATCCACCCCAGGTCTCCGGTGTAAAAAGGGTGGAACACTGGACACCCCACCCGAAGCCCTACTTGCTGCGAGATGGCAGAATAGACCAGCATGGTGTGCCCGACTGAGGGGAAGGAAGTGGAGGTCATACAGGAGCTGCTGATGAAGAAAATTGCTTAGTGTTGTGTTGGATGGCAAGAAGAATGTTTTTGAGACAAGGTTCAGATCATGTGGCTCTCTATTACAGTACATGTGTAGATAAGAACATAAGAAATAGGAAACAACAGGAAATCTGCAGATGCTGGAGATTCAAGCAACACACATCAAAGTTGCTGGTGAACGCAGCAGGCCAGGCAGCATCTCTAGGAAGAGGTACAGTTGACATTTCAGGCCGAGACCTGTACATCTTCCTAGAGATGCTGCCTGGCCTGCTGCGTTCACCAGCAACTTTGGTGTGTGTTGCTGATAAGAAATAGGAGCAGGAGTCGGCCATCTGCCCTGTCGAGCCTGCTCCGCCATTCAATAAGATCGTGGCTGACCTGGCCATGGACTCGTCTCCACCTATCTGCCTTGTCCCCCTTAACCCTAAATTTCCCCTGCTGTGCAAAAATCCATCCAACAGCTTTCACCTTTCAATCCCCGCCCCCTGCTGTACTCACTGTACCCCCATGATTGTGTAGCCAAGTTTCCATCGAACTCAATATATAAGTTTGCTGATGACGCCACAATTGCAGGCCGTATCTCAGGTAATGATGAGATTGAGTACAGAGAGGAAGTTAAGAACCCGGTGGCATGGTGCGAAGACAATAACCTATCCCTCAACATCAGCAAGACGAAGGAATTGGTTGTTGACTTCAGAAGGAGTAGCGGACCTCATGACCCCATCTACATCGGTGGTGCACAGATGGAACAGGTCAAAAGCTTTAAGTTCCTCGGGGTCAATATCACAAATGACCTGACTTGGTCCAACCAAGCAGAGTCCACTGCCAAGAAGGCCCACCAGCGCCTTTACTTCCTGAGAAACGTAAAGAAATTTGGCCTGTCCCCTAAAACCCTCACTAATTTTTATAGATGCACCGTAGAAAGCATTCTTCTAGGGTGTATCACAACCTGGTATGGAAGTTGTCCTGTCCAAGACTGGAAGAAGCTGCAGAAGATAATTTTTCAAAACTCGTTAGATTCTGGACTAGTTCCTGAGGATTGGAGGGTGGCTAATGTAACCCCACTTTTTAAAAAAGGAGGGAGAGAGAAACCGGGGAATTATAGACCGGTTAGCCTAACGTCGGTGGTGGGGAAACTGCTGGAGTCAGTTATCAAAGATGTGATAACAGCACATTTGGAAAGCGGTGAAATGATCGGACAAAGTCAGCATGGATTTGTGAAAGGAAAACCATGTCTGACGAATCTCATAGAATTTTTTGAGGGTGTAACTAGTAGAGTGGATGGGGAGAACCAGTGGATGTGGTGTATTTGGATTTTCAAAAGGCTTTTGACAAGGTCCCACACAGGAGATTAGTGTGCAAACTTAAAGCACATGGTATTGGGGGTAAGGTATTGGTGTGGGTGGAGAATTGGTTAGCAGACAGGAAGCAAAGAGTGGGAATAAACGGGACCTTTTCAGAATGGCAGGCAGTGACTAGTGGGGTACCGCAAGGCTCAGTGCTGGGACCCCAGTTGTTTACAATATATATTAATGACTTGGATGAGGGAATTAAATGCAGCATCTCCAAGTTTGCGGATGACACAAAGCTGGGTGGCAGTGTTAGCTGTGAGGAGGATGCTAAGAGGATGCAGGGTGACTTGGATAGGTTGGGTGAGTGGGCAAATTCATGGCAGATGCAATTTAATGTGGATAAATGTGAAGTTATCCACTTTGGTGGCAAAAATAGGAAAACAGATTATTATCTGAATGGTGGCCGATTAGGAAAAGGGGAGGTGCAACGAGACCTGGGTGTCATTATACACCAGTCATTGAAAGTGGGCATGCAGGTACAGCAGGCGGTGAAAAAGGCGAATGGTATGCTGGCATTTATAGCGAGAGGATTCGAGTACAGGAGCAGGGAGGTACTACTGCAGTTGTACAAGGCCTTAGTGAGACCACATCTGGAGTATTGTGTGCAGTTTTGGTCCCCTAATCTGAGGAAAGACATCTTTGCCATAGAGGGAGTACAAAGAAGGTTCACCAGATTGATTCCTGGGATGGCAGGACTTTCATATGAAGAAAGACTGGATGAACTGGGCTTGTACTCGTTGGAATTTAGAAGATTGAGGGGGGATCTGATTGAAACGTATAAAATCCTAAAGGGATTGGACAGGCTAGATGCAGGAAGATTGTTCCCGATGTTGGGGAAGTCCAGAACGAGGGGCCACAGTTTGAGGATAGAGGGGAAGCCTTTTAGGACCGAGATTAGGAAAAACTTCTTCACACAGAGAGTGGTGAATCTGTGGAATTCTCTGCCACAGGAAACAGTTGAGGCCAGTTCATTGGCTATGTTTAAGAGGGAGTTAGATATGGCCCTTGTGGCTACGGGGGTCAGGGGGTATGGAGGGAAGGCTGGGGCGGGGTTCTGAGTTGGATGATCAGCCATGATCATAATAAATGGCGGTGCAGGCTCGAAGGGACGAATGGCCTACTCCTGCACCTATTTTCTATGTTTCTATGTTTCTAAGATCATGAACACAGTCCAGCACATCACACAAACCAATCTTCCGTCCTTGGACTCACTTTACACCGCACGCTGTCGGAGCAGTGCTGCCGGGATAATCAAGGACACGACCCACCCAGCCAACACACTTTTCATCCCTCTTCCCTCCGGGAGAAGGCTCAGGAGCTTGAAGACTCGTACGGCCAGATTTGGGAACAGCTTCTTTCCATCTGTGATAAGACTGCTGAACGGATCCTGACCCAGATCTGGGCCATACCCTCCAAATATCTGGACTTGCCTCTCGGTTTTTTTGCACTACCTTACTTTCCCTTTTCTATTTATGATTTATAATTAAAATTTTTATTATATTTACTATGATTTGTACTCCAGGGAGCGTGAAGCTCAGAATCAAATATCACTGTGATGATTGTACGCTCTAGTATCAATTGTTTGGCGACGATAAAGTAAAGTAAAGTAAACCTGTACTTGAATTTTCTCCAGGCTTTGTTGCATTCTTTGTTTCAGATTAAATTAACTCGCCTCCCAGTTTAATGAAACCGATGACGTGAAGATTGGTGGAGTTGTGGACAGGGTAGAAGGTTGTCGTCGGTTACAACGGGACATTGACTGGATGCAGAGCCGGGAGGAGGAGAGGCAGATGGAGTCCAACTTGGAAAAATGTGAAGTGATTCACTTTGGAAGGTCGAAACTGAAGGCAGAGTACAGAGCTAATGTCAGGATTCTTAACAGTGTGGAGAAATAGAGGTCCGCGTCTATAGATCGCTCAAAGTTGCAGCGCAGATCACCAGGTGGCTAAGAAGGTGTATGGTGTCTTGGCTTTCAATAGTTGGGTGAATGAGTTCAAGAAGCTGCAAGGAAATTTTGCCGCTGCATAAAACTCTGGTTAGACCACTTGGAGTATTGTATTCAGTTCTGATCATCTCATTGTAGGAAGGATGTGGAGGCTTTAGAGAGGGTGCAGAGGACGATGCTGCCTGGATTGGAGAACAGGTCATATGAGGAAAGTTCGAGCAAGCTAGGGGTTTATCTTTCGAGAGAGGGAGGATGAGAGATGATTTGATAAAGGTATATGAGATGATAAGAGGCATTAAATAGCGTGGACAACCAAAGACTTTTTCCCCAGGGAGCATAACTTTAAGGAATTGGGAGGAAAGTATAAGGGGAATGTCAGAGTTGAGTTTTTTTCACACAGGGAGGGTTGGTTGCATGGAACACACTGCCGGGGTGATGGCAGAGGCAGATAGATCAGGGACATTTAGGAAACTCGTAGATAGGCACATGGATGAAAGAAAAATGGGGGGCTATGTGGGAGGGAAGGGGCAGATTGATCTTGGAGTAGGTTAAGGGGTTGGCACAACATCGTGGGCTGGACACCAGTACTGTGCTGTACGGATCTGTGTTCGATGTCATAATCGCTCTTCTCAATTCTTCCAGGAATAGGTTCTGCTAGGAAAACCAATATTGCTAGGTTAACAAGTGCGAAGGGTATGGTTTGAGAAGCTTTACTGTTGGTGGAGGGGTCTAGAATTAGGGATATGAAATGAAGTTGGTAGGTAAGAGGATGCAAGCTGAAATGGGGAATTTGTATTTACACGGTGAGTGTTTAGAACTCAAGCTGCTCGGTCACAGAGATAAACTTCCAGGAGATGAACTTTCTTTCCTTCTGTCCATCTGGTAGACTCTTTCCATAACAGACCTCAGAATTTTGATTCTATTACCCTGAACCATGTCTTTCTGATCACTGGTGATTTCACTCGCTGTGACCACCATCTCCTGTGGGACACGACCAGCTGATCGGAGCTCAGGGTCGGTGCCTTCCAGTAAGGAGGAAGGACAAGGATGGGCAAGGTAAGGGAGCGTTGGATGACAAGGGGGCGATGAGTTAAGTTGAAAAGAGACAGGAAGCAAATATAAGGTTTAGGAAGCACAAAAACAGACAAGTTCCTCGAGTAATATAAAGATAGCAGCAGGGAACTTGGGCAAGGGCTTAGGAAGGCCAAAAGGGCCAAAAGGGTTCACAACAGAGGGATGGGAACCAGTGCAGAGAGACAGAGGGGTGTAAAGTGAGCGTAGAAGCAAAAAGTACAAAGGGGAAAAGTAAAAGTGGCAGGTCGACAAATCCAGGGCAAGCATTAAAAAGGGCTAAGAGAGTTGTAAAAGAGTGCCTGAAGGCTTTATGTGTCAATGCAAGGAGCATTCGTAATAAGGTGGATGAATTGAAAGTGCAGATTGTTATTAATGATTATGATATAGTTGGGATCACAGAGACATGGCTCCAGGGTGACCAGGGATGGGAGCTCAACGTTCAGGGATATTCAATATTCAGGAGGGATAGACACGAAGGAAGGGGAGGTGGGGTGGCGTTGCTGGTTAAAAAAGAGATTAACGCAATAGAAAGGAAGGACATAAGCCGGGAAGATGTGGAATCGATATGGGTAGAGCTGCGTAACACTAAGGGGCAGAAGACGCTGGTGGGAGTTGTGTACAGGCCACCTAACAGTAGTAGTGAGGTCGGAGATGGTATTAAACAGGAAATTAGAAATGTGTGCAATAAAGGAACAGCAGTTATAATGGGTGACTTCAATCTACATGTAGACTGGGTGAACCAAATTGGTAAAGGTGCTGAGGAAGAGGATTTCTTGGAATGTATGCGGGATGGTTTTTTGAACCAACATGTCGAGGAACCGACTAGAGAGCAGGCTATTCTGGACTGGGTTTTGAGCAATGAGGAAGGGTTAATTAGCGATCTTGTCGTGAGAGGCCCCTTGGGTAAGAGTGACCATAATATGGTGGAATTCTTCATTAACATGGAGAGTGACGTAGTTAATTCAGAAACAAAGGTTCTGAACTTAAAGAGGGGTAACTTTGAAGGTATGAGACATGAATTAGCTAAGATAGACTGGCAAATGACACTTCAAGGATTGACGGTGGATATGCAATGGCAGGCATTTAAAGGTTGCATGGATGAACTACAACAATTGTTCATCCCAGTTTGGCAAAAGAATAAATCAAGGAAGGTAGTGCACCCGTGGCTGACAAGAGAAATTAGGGATAGTATCAATTCCAAAGAAGTAGCATACAAATTAGCCAGAGAAAGTGGCTCACCTGAGGACTGGGAGAAATTCAGAGTTCAGCAGAGGAGGACAAAGGGCTTAATTAGGAAGGGGAAAAAAGATTATGAGAGAAAACTGGCAGAGAACATAAAAACGGACTGTAAAAGCTTTTATAGATATGTAAAAAGGAAAAGACTGATAAAGACAAATGTAGGTCCCCTGCAAACAGAAACAGGTGAATTGATTATGGGGAGCAAGGACATGGCAGACCAATTGAATAATTACTTTGGTTCTGTCTTCACTAAGGAGGACATAAATAATCTTCCAGAAATAGTAAGGGACAGAGGGTCCAGTGAGATGGAGGAACTGAGCGAAATACATGTTAGTAGGGAAGTGGTGTTAGGTAAATTGAAGGGATTGAAGGCAGATAAATCCCCAGGGCCAGATGGTCTGCATCCCAGAGTGCTTAAGGAAGTGGCCCAAGAAATAGTGGATGCATTAGTGATAATTTTTCAAAACTCGTTAGATTCTGGACTAGTTCCTGAGGATTGGAGGGTGGCTAATGTAACCCCACTTTTTAAAAAAGGAGGGAGAGAGAAACCGGGGAATTATAGGCCGGTTAGCCTAACGTCGGTGGTGGGGAAACTGCTGGAGTCAGTTATCAAGGATGTGATAACAGCACATTTGGAAAGCGGTGAAATGATCGGACAAAGTCAGCATGGATTTGTGAAAGGAAAATCATGTCTGACGAATCTCATAGAATTTTTTGAGGATGTAACTAGTAGAGTGGATAGGGGAGAACCAGTGGATGTGGTATATTTGGATTTTCAAAAGGCTTTTGACAAGGTCCCACATAGGAGATTAGTGTGCAAACTTAAAGCACACGGTATTGGGGGTAAGGTATTGGTGTGGGTGGAGAATTGGTTAGCAGACAGGAAGCAAAGAGTGGGAATAAACGGGACCTTTTCAGAATGGCAGGCGGTGACTAGTGGGGTACCGCAAGGCTCAGTGCTGGGCCCCCAGTTGTTTACAATATATATTAATGACTTGGATGAGGGAATTAAATGCAGCATCTCCAAGTTTGCGGATGACACGAAGCTGGGTGGCAGTGTTAGCAGTGAGGAGGATGCTAAGAGGATGCAGGGTGACTTGGATAGGTTGGGTGAGTGGGCAAACTCATGGCAGATGCAATTTAATGTGGATAAATGTGAAGTTATCCACTTTGGTGGCAAAAATAGGAAAACAGATTATTATCTGAATGGTGGCCGATTAGGAAAAGGGGAGGTGCAACGAGACCTGGGTGTCATTATACACCAGTCATTGAAAGTGGGCATGCAGGTACAGCAGGCGGTGAAAAAGGCGAACGGTATGCTGGCATTTATAGCGAGAGGATTCGAGTACAGGAGCAGGGAGGTACTACTGCAGTTGTACAAGGCCTTGGTGAGACCACACCTGGAGTATTGTGTGCAGTTTTGGTCCCCTAATCTGAGGAAAGACATCTTTGCCATAGAGGGAGTACAAAGAAGGTTCACCAGATTGATTCCTGGGATGGCAGGTCTTTCATATGAAGAAAGACTGGATGAACTGGGCTTGTACTCGTTGGAATTTAGAAGATTGAGGGGGGATCTGATTGAAACGTATAAGATCCTAAAGGGATTGGACAGGCTAGATGCAGGAAGATTGTTCCCGATGTTGGGGAGGTCTAGAACGAGGGGTCACAGTTTGAGGATAGAGGGGAAGCCTTTTAGGACCGAGGTTAGGAAAAACTTCTTCACACAGAGAGTGGTGAATCTGTGGAATTCTCTGCCACAGCAAACTGTTGAGGCCAGTTCATTAGCTATGTTTAAAAGGAAGTTAGATATGGCCCTTGTGGCTACAGGGGTCAGGGGGTATGGAGGGAAGGCTGGGTTCTGAGTTGGATGATCAGCCATGATCATAATAAATGGCGGTGCAGGCTCGAAGGGCCGAATGGCCTACTCCTGCACCTATTTTCTATGTTTCTATGTTTCTATGAAATGCCCTTGACAAGTAGGATTAAAGAGAATCCAAGGATTCTCATACTTACATTACAAACAAGAGGATAATTAGAGAGGGGGTAGGGCCACTCAGAGGATGTGGGAGAGGTACCAAACGAGTGCTTTGCATTGATTTCACCAAGGAGAAGTACACGAAGGATACTGGGTTTATTGCGGGCCAGGCTCATGTACTTGGGCATTTTGAGGTTAAGGAGGAGGAGGTGTTTCTGGGTCCTTTGAAGAGCATCAACGTGGATAAGCCTCCAGGGCCCGACAGGATATGTCTCAGGTCATTGAAGCAGACAAGAAGGGAAATTATTCAGGCCTTGATGAAGATCTTTGTATCCTCACTAGCAACAGAACTCCCAGAGGTTTGGAGAGCAGCCAGTGTTATTCCTTTGTTCAGGAAGGAAAATAGAGATAATCCAGGAAACTACAGGCCAGCCAGCTTCACATCAATGGTAGGGAAGCTGTTGGAGACATTTTTTAGGGATAGGATTTACTCACATTGAATAAACTGTAGCATTATGTGGAACAAGTCACGTCTTACAACTTGATTGAGTAGGTGGCAAAGGTGATTGCTGAGAGTAGGGCAGTGGATGCGGTCTACATGGATTTTGGTAAGGCATTTATCCCACATGATAGGCCAATCCAGAAGATTAAGATGTATGGGATCTGTGATGACTTGGTAGTGTGGACCCAGGAGAGGCTGCCATTGAAGACAGAGGGTAGTGGTCAACAGGATTTACTCTGACCTGGGGGTCCGTGACCAGTCATGCTCAGCCAGGATCGGGTGCTGGATCTCTGTGTTTGTGATACATATAAATGATTCGGATAGCTGGGTTAGTGGGTTTGAAGATGATACAAAAGTAGGTGGAGTTGTGTACGGTGTAGAGGGCTGTAGATACAATGGAATATAGATCTGTTGCAGATATGGATAGGACCATTAATAGATAAATAAATAGATAGATACTTTATTGATCCCAAAGGAAATTACAGTGTCACAGTAGCATTACAAGTGTACAGATAAACAAATATTAGAAGAGAAGTAAGAAAGAATAAAAAATAAGTTACCTCAAACAGTCTAACAGGAGGGGTGGTCATCACTTCCCCAGCTATAGCTTGATTCATTATAGAGCCTAATGGCTGAGGGTAAGAATGACCTCATATAGCGCTCCTTGGAGCAGCACAGTTGTCTTAGTCTATTAGTAAAAGTGCTTCTCTGTTCAGCCAAAGTGCCATGTAGAGGGTGAGGAATTGTCAGGATTTCCCTTTGTTCTACCACAGCCTCTAGTGTGTCCAGTTTGACTCCTATAACAGAGCCAGCCTTTCTAATCAGTTTATTGAGCCTGTTGGCATCACCCATGTTGATGCCATTGCCCCAGCACACCACCGCAGAGAAGATTGTACTGGCGACAACGGGCTGGTAGAACATGTGAAGGCGAAGCCTGCGTACTCCAAAGGTCCTCAGTCTTCTCCGGAAGTAGAGGCGACTCTGGCCCTTCTTGTACACAGCCTCTGTGATGGTGCTCCACTCAAGTCTGTCGTGCAGGTGCACCCAGGTACTTGAGCATTGATGTACAGAAGATCCAAGTCCATAGCCTTCCTGAAAGTATCCATGCAAGAAGATAGGGTGGGAAAGAAGGTAAATGGCAAACTTGCCTTCATTGGTTGGGGCATTGAGTTAGAGGGCTCAGGAAGTCATGTTGTAGCTACATAAAACTTTGGTTAGGGTGCACTTGGAGTATTGCGTGTAATTCTGGTTGCCCAGGAGGGGTATGGAAAGAGTGCAGAAGAGGTTCACCAAGAGGCTGCCTGGATAAGGAGAAGTTGGACAAACTTGGGCTGTTTTCTCTGCAGCACTGGAGGCTGAGAGATGTTTATTAAATAATGAGAGGCACACTTAGGTAGACATTCAGAATCTTTATCCCAGGGTAGAAAGGTCAAGTACAAGAGGACATGGATTTAAGCTTTATTGGGCTCGACATTCAGATTTCTTCAGCATTCATAGACTCGGGGCCTCAAGCCACGGCGTCGCCTGTTTACAGCTGCCAGGAGAGAGGCGTTGGAGTCAGTGTGCTCCACCAGGGGGCGCCGTGGTGTAGCATCTGGACTGGAGTTGGTACTAACCATTCCCCCAGTATTCACTCGGCAGAAGATAAGCTTTATTGATTGAAGGTTTCTGCAGCATTGATGGATTCAGGTTCTGGACTATATATATATATATATATATACATTTTTTTGTGAGGTTGTATTTTACTGGTAGCCTATATGAGTTTGCTATCTTATATGTGCAAGGACTGGGCCTCAAGCTACGGTGCCATCTGTTTACAGCCGCTAGGAGAGAGGTGTTGGAGCCGGTGCGCTCCGCCGGAGACCGTGTGCTGTGGTGTCTGGGCTGGAGACGGTGCTGCTCAGCAAAAGACAAGCTCTATTGTGTTCGACCGAAGATTCCTGCGGCAACTCATGGCCCAGGTCTGGGCTTTGTTGCGTGAGTCTATCTTACTGATATTTTTATGTGCTTGCTATCTTGTACATGCAATGTGGACTTCGTGCTGTGTGTGACTTTGGTACTGTGTTTTGTACCTTGGCCCCAGAGCTGTATTCATGGGTACTCATGTATGATTGAATGACAACTGAACTTGAATTAAGGTAAGGAGGGGAATGTTTAGAGCAGGTGTACAGAGCAAGTTTCTTTTATACAGAGAGTGATAGGTCCCTGAAAGATTTCTAGGGGTAGTGCTGGAATAGTTATGACAGTGGCATTTAAGAGGCTGTTAGGTACATGGTTTTACAGGGAATGGGACAATATGGATCATGTACAAGCAGAAGAGGTTTAGTGTAATTCAATATTGCGTTTTGTGCAAACATCATGAGCTGAGGTGCTGTACTGTTTGTTCTGTGTTCTATGTACTAACTCCCCTGTTTGCCTACCCATGCACTGTAGCTTTCCGGTCATTGACGTTTTCATTATGTATATCTCTCACCAACACCTTTCCCCATCTAACAATTCAGAGGTGAGTGGGCTGCTACCTTAATCAACAGACGATGGCGCTAGGCCTTAGCGGTACGATGGCCATTCCGATGATTGTGGCAAGTTTTCGCAACAATTTTCCTTTTGTGTCACTGGATACACAGAAGGAAGTTCTGCGTGTGGAGCCCCAGCACACAACAAAATCTACTTCTGGCAAGTGCCTTTTCTCATAATGTCTGTGTCAAAACACCAGGGGCAATCAAACCAGCTTTCAGCATTGCTCTTAACTTTCTGACGTCAAAACGGTGCCCTGTTCAACATCATTCTGCTCCTAGCCTTCGATATCTTCATAATTTCTCTATAAAAGTTCTATGTGTAACTTTGATAGATGTCTTGCATGTTCACTCAGTGGCCACTTTATTAAGTACACCTGCTCATTAATCCAAATATCTAATCAGCCAATCAGGTGGCGGCAACTCAATTCATAAAAGCATGCAGACATGGTCAAGAGGTTCAGTTGTTGGTCAGACCAAACAACAGTGTGGGGAACATGGGGAAGTGACTCTGACTGTGGAATGATTATTGGTGCCAGATAGGGAGGTTTGAGTATCTCAGAAACTGCTGATCTCCTGGGATTTTTGCCCACGGCGGTCCCTAGAGTTTACAGAGAATGATGCAAGAAACAAAGGAAGCACCCAGTAGGTGGCAGTTCTGTGGATGAAAATGTCATGTTAATGAGAGAGATCAGAGAAAAATGGCCAGAGTGGTTCACACTGACAGGAAGATGACAGTAACTCAAATAACCACAAGTTACAAGAGTGGTGTGCAGAAGAGCATCTCGAGATAGGCTCCAGTATCCGAAGAACATGAATATACACTCAATGGTGACTTTATTAGGTACAGGATGTATCTAAGAAAGTGGCCACTGTAGACCCAAGTGGCAACAGCAATGTCTTCCTACTCACTTCCATTAAATGTTCATGAAGGCGGTTAGTACCTTTAACAAACATTTTGAACGTCCTTTATGAACTAATGGTTGATTGCAATATGCCTGCTGTTGAGCCCAACGATGTGCTTTAATCCAGCCAACATCAACACAGTACTGACATGAGTATTTTTACTCAGCCCATCCCTTCCTTCTATTTTCAATGCTCTTTATTATAGGAATGGTATTTTGTTCCTGAAACAATGCTTGCACTCAAAAACTGGAAAATCACGTTTTTGGCACCAAGCTCTCGTGAGCGGGAAAGCCTGTCATAGATGACTGTCTCTTCTTGTACCACAGTGAATGTTAAATTATTATCCAGATTTTATATCTAATTGAACAGTGCTCGTAGCCAAGGTGAGCCTCTTTGTTATAGAGTCGGAACGCCACAGAACACTGCGGCTCATTAACTGCACCTTTGTCCCATCCAGTCTGTGCCAAAGCATTAATCTGCCTACTCCCATCACCCAGCTCCCGGACCATAGCCCTCCATACCCCTCACATCCATGTACCTGTCCAGATTTCCCTTAAATGTTAGAATCGACCCCGCATCCACCACCTGTGCTGGCAGCTCGTTCCTCACTCCCACCACCCTCTGAGCGAAGAGGTTCCCCCTCATGATCCCCTTAAACAGTTCACCTTTCAACTTTAACCCGTGACCTCTAGTTGTAGTTTCACCCAACCCCAGTGAAAAAGGCCTGCTTGCATTTACCCTTTCTACAGCCCTCATAATATTGTATACCTCTACCAAATCTCCTCTCATCCTTCTACATTCTAGAAAATAAAGTCCGAACCTGTTCAACCTTTCCCTATAGCTCAGGTCCTCAAATCCTGGCAACATCCTTCTAAATTTTCTCTGCACTCTTTCAATCTTATTGACATCCTTCCTGTAGGTAGGTGACCAAAACTGCACACAGTACTCCAAATTAGGCCTCACCAACTTCATATACAACATAACATCCCATTCTCCTGTACTCAGTATTTTGATTTATGAAGGCTGATGTGTCAAAAGTTTTCTTTATAGCACTATCTACCTATGTCGCCACTTTTTAGGAATTATGGATCTGTATTCCCAGATCCCCTTGTTCTACCACTCTCCTCAGTGCCCGACCATTCACTGAGTAAGATCTGCCCTGGTTGGTCCTACTGAAGTGCAAAAGCTCGTACTTGTCTGCATTTAACCACAGTTAACTACATTAACCCCAGTTAACCACGTTATCATCTGGATCATTGATATAGATGACAAACAACAATGGACTCAGCACCGATCCCTGTAGCACTCCACTAGTCACAGGCCTCCAGTCAGAGAAGCAACCATCTACTACCACTCTCTGCAAACCCAGTGTCTAATCCAATTTACTACCTCTTCTTGAATGCCGAGCGACTGAACTGTCTTCACCAAACTCCCATGTGGGACCTTGTCAAAGGCCTTGCTAAAGTCCATGTAGACAGCATCAACTGCCTTGTTTTCATCCACTTTCCCGGTAACTTCCTCGTAAAACTCTATAAAATTGGCTAGACGTGACCTACCACACACAAAGCCATTTTGACGGTCCCCAATCAGTCCCTGCCTGTCCTATCACTTATCTATGCAGTCCCTTGGAATACCTTCCAATGACTTTCCCATTACTGATGTCAGGCCTATAACTTCTGGCTTATTCTTAGAGCCTTCCTTAAACAACTAAGGTGCCCTGAACCTGTTGGCCTTGCCTTTTATTCTGACAGGAGCATACGAACTCCGTACTCTCAAAATTCCACTTTTGAAGGCCTCCCACCTACCGAGTACACCTTTGCCAGAAAACAACCTGTCCCAATCCACACTTGCCAGATCCTTTCTGACACCATCAATATTGGGCCTTTCTCCAATTTAGAATCTCAACCTGAGGACCAGACCTATCCTTTTTTCATAATTACCTTGAAACTAATGACATTACGATCACTTGATGGAAATTGTTCCCCTACATAAACTTCTGTCACCTGCCCTGTCTCATTTCTATTAGCACACTCTCTCTCATTGGGACTTCTATGTACTGATTAAGGAAACTTTTCTGAACACATTTGACACTCTTTTCCATCCAGCCCTTCTACAGATTGGGAGTCCCAGTCATTATGTGGAAGATTAAAATCACCTACTATAACAACCTCATGTTTCTTGCAACAGTCTGCAATCCCTCTACCAATTTGCTCCTCTAAATCCTGCAGACAGTTGGGTGGTCTGTAATATAATCCCATCAATGTGGTCATATCTTTCTTATTCCTCATTTCTACCCATAAAGCCTCACTAGATGAGCTCTCTAGCCTGCGTTCTACCTGAGCATTGCCATGATATTTTCCCTGACTAGTATTGCCAACCCTCTCCCTTTAATCCCTCCCACACTGTTGGGTCTAAAACAATGGAATTCTGGAATACTGAGCTGCCAGTCCTGCCCCTCCTGCAACCAAGTCTCACTAATGGCTACAATGTCATAACTCCAGGTGCTGATCCATGCCCTAAGCTCATCCATCTTTCCTACAATACTCCTTCCATTGAAATATACACAATTCAGAACATTATTCCCAGTATGCTCAACGCTTTGATTACTGAGTTGCATGTAGGCTTAAACCCAGCTGGTGGCGTAGTGGCACCAGGCCGGACTTCGGGACGAAAGGTCCCGAGTTCGAATCCAGCCGGCTCCCCTGCACGCTTTCCATCTGTGCTGGGTTACGAGCTGGTGATCTCTTTGGAAACTCACCCGGCAGAAGGCAATGGCAAACCACCGCTGTAACTTGCCTTGTATGCGGTTCCCCACTACGTCAGAGAGGTGTACCAGAGGGAAATCGTCCGCTAACTGGAGAAACTCCAGACGCGACGTACCTTTCCTTTCTGTGTAGGCTTATCAACATCTTTCAACACAACCACAACCACTCCACCGTCTATTCTGGCGTTCTGGTTCCCAACCCCCTGCAACTCTAGTTTAGCCCTCTTCCCACACCTGGAAATTGTTATCTGGGAGCAGATAGTTTTTGTCTCTGTTGGGCACGGGTGATCCTAAACCTCCACAGGTCCACCCTGACTTCTCCCACTATTTTGCAAAAATCAGAATATACAGAGGGACATTAATAGTATATTGGAAAAAATTCAAGTGACATCCTGATAAAATGTTCATTTCCATCACTGTGAACTTTGTACAGTTCTGCCTGATCCTTTACATGTCTGTGCCAAATACAACAGCAACGTGTTCTCGGCATTCTCTGCGTTGGGCATACTTTCCATGAGTTCTACAACATGATGTGCTCCTGATTCATCTCGGAACTTCCCATTTGTTGGCTCCCTCTGTCTCAGTTTGGGAAGTATTTTTGATTTCATTTCCATCAACAAGGGCTTTGGTCACCCTTTCCTGTAAGTGGATGTGGTTGTAATAATCAACATAAAACATAGAACATGACAGCACAATATGGGCCCTTCGGCCCACAGTGTTGTGCTGACCTTTTAACCTACTCTGATCAATCTAACCCTTTCCTCCAACGTAGTCCTCCATTTTCTTATCATCCATCTGTCACCCATTAAAGAGTTTCTTAAATGTCCCTAATGTATCAGCCTCTACCAAAATGCCAAAGTCAAACTTCAACATAATTCTGTTATCAAAGTGCATACGTGTCACCATATACAACGCTGAGATTCATTTTCTTGCGGGCATTCACAGCAGATACAAAGAAACGCCATAGTATCAATGAAAGACCACACACAACAAGATGGACAAACAACCAATGTGCAAATACATGTGAAAACCCATGTGTAAAACACAATCATAATAATAATAATAATAATAATTAATAAGCAATAAATACTAAGAACATGAGATGAAGAGTCCTCGAAAGTGAGTCCATAAGTTGTGGGCACAGTTCAGCGTTGGGCTGAGTTAAGTTATCCCCTCTGGTTCAATAGCCCAATAGTTGAAGAATAATAACTATTCCTCAACCTGGTGGTGTGGGTCCTGAGGTTCCTGTACCTCCTTCCTGATGGCAGCAACGAGAAGGGAGAATGGCCTCGATGGTGGGGGTTTTTGATGATGATTTCCTGTGATAGGTCTCCTTGTAGATGTGCTCAGTGATGGGGAGGGACTTACCCGTGATGGATTGGGCCGTATCCACAACTTTTTCTGGGCGTTTTGATGGATTTGATGCCTCTGGGCCTCTGCTCTCTGGAATTCAGAAGAACGAGGGGTGAACTTATTGAAATCTATCAAATGTTGAAGGGCCTCGATAGAGTGGGTGTGGAAAGGATGCTTTCTATGGCGGGAGAGTCTGAGACCAGAGGACACAGCCTCTGAATAGAGGGGTGTCCTTTTAGAACGGAGATGAGGAGGAATTTCTTTAGCCAGAGAGTGGTGAATTTGTGGAATTCATTGCTGCAGGTAGTTGTGGAGGCCAAGTCATTGGGTATATTTAAGGCAGAGGCTGCTAGATTCTTGACAGGCATGAAAGGATACAGGGAAAAGACAGGAGATTGGGGTTGAGAGGGAAAATGGATCAGCCATGATGACATGGCGGGGCAGACTCAATGGGCCAGATGGCCTAATTCTACTCCTACGTCTTTTATGTCATTTAGTAATACATGCATTAAGAAATGATAAAAATGTTTTTCCAGAATGATATCACGAAAACACATGACAAACTGACTTAAAAACTAACAAAAATCACGTAATTACAACATATAGTTACAACAGTGCAAAGCAATACTGTAATTTGATAAGAACAGACCATGGCACAGTAAAAGTCTCAGAGCCTCTCGAAAATCCCATCATCTCACGCAGACGGTAAACCTCCAGCGCCGCCAACTTGCCAATCCAGCATCCCGGAAGCGTCCAACCACAGTCCGACTCCAAGTCCGTCCGAAAAACATCCGAGCCTCCAACCACCTCTTCGACACTGATGCAACGAGCACCATCTCTGCCGAGCGTTTCGACCCCGGCCCCAGCAACAGGCAATAGGCAAAGCCGAGGATTTGGGGCCTTCGTCTCCGGAGATTCTCGATCGCACAGTAGCAGTGGCAGCAAAGCGGGCATTTCAGAAGTTTCTCCAGATGTTCCTCCGTGCTTCATGGCTGTCCCCATCAAACCCGGATTGTGCACAGCACCCCTAGTTACACATATCGACATTCATTCGGAACGGGCGCGCGCGCTGCATCGCGCCATCTTCTCCTCCCTCCCTCTTATGGTTATATGGAGTTTCCGTACCAGAATGTGATGCAACCTGTCAGTGTACACTTCACCGCACATCTATACAAGTTTGTCAAAGTTTTAGATGATGTGCCAAATCTTCACAAACTTTGAAGAAAGTAGAGGCACTGCCATGTTTTCTTTGCAATGACGGTTACAGGCTGGACTCAGGCCAGGTCCTCTGAAACGATAATGCCAAGGAATTTAAAGTTGCTGACCCCTGGCAGGACATTCCACACGCCCACCAATCTCCGTGTAAAAAAACCCTAACAACGACATCCCCTCTATACTTTCCTCCAATCACCTGAAAATTATGTTAGCCACTTCCACCCTTGGAAAAAGTCTGTGGCTATCTACTGAATCTAAGCCTCTTATGACCTAGTACTCCTCAGTCAGGTCACCTCTCATTTTCAGTCGCTCCAAAGGGAATAGCCCCAGTTTGTTCAATCTTTCCTTATAAAACATGGTCTCTAATCTAGGCAGCATCCTGGTAAATCTCCTCTGCACCATATCCTTCCTATAATGAGGCGATCAGAAGTGAACACAATACTCCAAATAGTAAGTAAGTCACCTGGACCAGGTGGGCTACACGCTAGGATGTTGAAAGAGGCGGCTGAAGAGATTGTGGAGGCTTCAGTAGTGATCTTTCAAGAGTCACTAGATCTGGAATGGTTCCAATGACATGCAAATGTCACTCCACTCTTTAAGAAGGGAGGGAGGCAAAAGACAGGAAGTTATAGACCAATTAGCCTGATTTACATGTTGGGACGATGTTGGAGTCTACTATCAAGGATGAGGTTTTGAGGTATTTAGTGGCACATGATAAATATGCTGGACTTAGCATGGTTTCCTTAAGGAGAAATCTTGCCTGTCAAATCTGTTGGACAAATAACGTCGTGGCTATCCCTCGAGGTTGAGGATGATGGTCTTCGTTCTGTAGATCTACTTATGGTCTCTCAAGTGGCTTATAAGTCCAACCTTGGCTTTGAAAGTTCTTCCGCATTCAGGACAGGTATTTCCAGATGGCAGATCGGGCTTTGGTTGTTGCTGCTTCTCTTTCCATTTTCTTCTAATTCTGCACATCTGTTGGCTTCGAAAGTTGCTGTTCCTTCTTAGATGATGGCTTGCCACAGTTTCCTGTCCTTGGCATTGGTTTCCCAATTGTTGATGTTGATGTTACATTTCTTCATGTTGGCTTTTATGACGTCTTTGAATCTCTTCTGTTGTCCGCCTCTTTTACGTTTGCCTTCTTTAAGCTGGGAGTAGAAGATTTGTTTCGGCAGACGTTCGTCTTTCATCCGATCAACATGACCGCTCCACCTTAGTTGGTTCTTGATGAAGCAGGATGGACAAACGATGACCTGTGGATGTTGTGTACTTAGGTTTCCATAAGGCCTTTGACAACATGCCACACATGAGGCTGCTTAACAAGCTATGAGCTGTTACAGGAAACATTCTAGCATGGGTAAACCAGTGGCTGATTGGCAGAAGGCAAAGGATGGGAATAAAGGGAACCTTTTCTGGCTAGTTGCCAGTGTCTAGTGGTGTTCCACAGGGGTAGGTATTGGGGCTGCTTTTTTTTATGTTATATGTCAATGACTTGGATAGCAGAATTGATGGCTTTGTGGCTAAGTGTGCAGATGATATGAAGATATGTTGAGGAAGCAGTGAGTCTGTAGAAGGACTTAGACAGATTGGGAGAACAGGCAAAGAAGTGGCAGATGAAATATAGTGTAGGGAAGTGCATGGTTATGTGCTTTGAAGCAATAAAAGTGTAGACTATTTTCTAAACAGGAAGCATATTCAGAAATAGGATATGCAAAGGGACTTGTGAGACTTTGAGCAGAATTCCCTAAATTGAACAGAACTCATTGCCTGCTGAGTCAGTGGTGAGGAATGCAAATGCAATGTTAGTATTCATTTCGATAGGACTAGAACATAAAAGCAAGGGTGTAATGCTGAGGCTTTATAAGGCATTGGTCAGACCACAGTTGGAGTATTGTGAGCAGTTCGTGGTGCCTTATCTGAAAAAGAATGTGCTTACATTGGAGAGGGTTCAGTGGAGGTTCAAGACAAAGATCCTGGGAGTGAAAGGGTTAACACATGAGGAACATGTGATGGGTCTGTCTGGGTCTGTACTCAATGGGCTTTAGGAAATGGTGGGGGGAGGGTGGAGGGAATATTGACAAGCCTAGATAGAGTGGACGTGGAAAGTTTGTTTCCTGTAGTGGGGGAGTCTAGGACCAGAGGGCACAGCCTCAGAATGAGGGACAAACCTTTGGAACAGAGATGAGGTAAAATTTCTTTAGCCGGAAGGTGATGTATGGAATTCATTGCCACAGACAGTTGTGGAAGCCAAGTCATTGAGTATATTTTAAACAGATGTTGATAGGTTCTTGATTCATGAGAGTGTCAAAGGTTAAGGGGAGAAAAGAGGAAATAAATTGAATTGAATTGATTTTGTTACTTACATCCTTCATAAACATGAGGAGTAAAAATCTTTACGTTATGTATAAATGTGCAATGTTCAATTTATAGTAATTTATAATAAATAGTATGTACAACGGGACAGTCAATATAACATAGAAATACAATTGTGCCACCATGAATTAATCAGTCTGATGGCCTGGTGGAAGAAGCTGTCCCGGAGCCTGTTGGTCCTGGCTTTTATGCTGCGGTACCGTTTCCCGGATGGCAGCAGCTGGAACAGTTTGTGGTTGGGGTGACTCGGGTCCCCAATGATCCTTCGGGCCCTTTTCACACACCTGTCTCTGTAAATGTCCTGAATAGTGGGAAGTTCACATCTACAGATGCGCTGGGCTGTCCGCACCACTCTCTGCAGAGTCCTGTGATTGAGGGAGGTACAGTTCCCGTACCAGGCAGTGATGCAGCCAGTCAGGATGCTCTCAATTGTGCCCCTGTAGAAAGTTCTTAGAATATGGGGGCCCATACCAAACTTCCTCAAGGAGATCGAGGATGAGAAGGATAATAAATTAGCCATGAGGGAATAGCGGAGCAAATTTGATGGAGCAAATAGCCTAAACCTGCTCCCATGTCTTATAGTCTCATGGATTATATTTAAAAAAGATCGAGATGTCCAGGCACAGAAAGCATCAAGGGATGTACGGGGAGAGATATTTTGGGAACTGGTACTGGTTTATTATTGTCCCAAGTACCAAGTTACAGTGAAAAACTTATCTTGCAGACTGTTCATATAGATCAAATCAATACATTGAGGTAGAACAAGGTAAGACAATTATGATGCAGAATAAAGTGTAACAGCTACAAAGAAAATCCTGTGCGGGTAAACAATAAGGTGCAAGATCAAAGCGAGATAGGTTATGGTAGATGTGGAAATATGGTATTGAGTAGGGGGACATGTTGAATGACAGAACATGCTTGAAGGCCAAGATGGCTCCTATTTAGAACATAGAACGTAGAAGACTACGACGTTTTGCCGGCCTCTTAACCTACTCTAAGATCAATTCAACCCTTCCCTCCTACATTGCCCTCCATCATCCACGTACCATTTCTTAAAAGTCCCCAATGTACCTGCCTCTACCACCACCCTTGGCAGGGAATTTCCAAACACCCACAACTCTCTCTTTAAAGAACTTACCTCTGACAACCCCCACTATACTTTCCTTCAGTCACCTTAAAGTTAGTCATTTCCCCCCTGGGAAAAGTCTCTGGCTATCCAATCGATCCACGCCCCTTATCATTTCTTGTACACCTCCCATTCTCAATTCCTCCAAAGAGAAAAGCCTTCTCACTCACTCTTTCCTCATAATACATGCTCTCTAATCCAGGTGACCAATCCTCTAGTTCAGGCAGCATCCTGGCAAATCTCCTCTGCAACCTCGCTAAAGCTTCCACATCTTTCCTTCAATGAGGCGACCAGAACTGAACACAATATTCTAACCAAGGTTTTATAGCCCTGCAACACTTCTCATGGTCTTAATCCTTCAGGACACAGTAACAATAAACTTCCTACAGGTTCCAGGAATTCCACTCCTAAAATGGGAGAGGTTTAAATGTTAAATCTGTCAGCCGGCTCCCAGCTTCCCAGATCAGCGTTGCTCCAATGGCCTCTTTGTGTCATTTGCTTTGATTTGAACAATCCTATTGTTCTGTATTTAGATGTTGTTTTCCCCTCTGGATCACAGGGTGCTGATTGTTGCAGGCGTGACTTTAATCTCCTGCAGTATTTGACAAGACAACCAAATGCATATACACAGCCAGTTCAGAAGCTGCTGCCTGCCCCTCATGAGCCTGGATTTGAAACAAAAATGACAACCAGACTTTCTGCAGATCATCAGACCTTAACAGATCTGCCTAACTACATTCCAGCAGCCTCATCTAGTCACCTATCCATAAAGCACAAGATTTGCAGATGCTGGAAATCCAAAGCAACACAGGTCAAATGTGGCGGGGGGGGGGTGGGGGGTGGGGGAGCTCAGTGGGTCAGAAAGCATCTATCGAGAGGGATAAATGGTCGTGCTTCGAGCTGAGACGTCGACTGCTTATTCCTCTCCGTAGATGCTGCCTGACCTGCTGAGCTCCTCCTGCATCCTGTGTGTGTTGCAAAGGGAATATCCGTTCAGAAATCCCGCAGCAACTGCAGCCCACCCAGCAGCTCGTCTACTGGCCAATATGCTGTATCTTGTCCTCAGCCCGGCCAGAAGACTATCAGCCAGTCTAGAAACAATTAAATGCTAATTGCATCTATCTTTACATCTCAGTCACAGTCCAGTTGTACAAACAATGCGACGAGACAAAAAATGCATGTGGTACTAGTCACGGTCCCGGCCAAACTAAGGGACGATTGTTGGTCTGGATCCCAGAATTCCCCACCCAATGCACAACTGGCATTAGGAACCCTTACTCCTTCATTTCCAAACTCTCCTCTCTTTGAATTTGCAGTTGACTGCCTTTCCGTTCTCAGAGCAGGTGTTCGTTCTGGTATCCCACATCCTTGGAGAACATTGCAGGTCTTAAAGATGGCCATTTACCTCAGGAAAATGGGATTATGCTATCTCCAATATATTCCTAGAGGCTCTGAGAGATAGGAAACACAGCAACCCCAGACAGGAAGAAAGTTAAGAGTGAGATTCTTCAATTAAAATGCCATGATTGATGGAATCTTGTCTCTTTAACTGAGCTCCTGGATGAAACGCGGATGGCTCACACATTGTCTCTTTAGATTTACTCTCCCTTTCACACTTGTACTAAAACACACAGGCACTGCCATTTGCAGCAATATTGCCAGGCAGCCTCATAATTACATAGCCAACACAGCCACCTTGACAGCCACACACAAATTAGCAGAATCCCTGACACTCTGATTCACCCTGTCAAAAATGCCACAGTTAAGTAACAAACAACAATGAGATGGCTGAGTTCCAACCAAACACCACTATTACATTCCTTCCCACTGAGCTATTTATAGCCTGACTCTCTAGCCTCGTGCATTGGATAGCATTTAAGATCAACATCTTCGGACTGGGCTCCAACGCGCTAATAACTTAGTCTGTGTCAGTTCAGAACCTACATGTTCAGAATCAAGTTTAATAACACTGGCATATCGTGAAATTTGTTAACTTTGCGACAGCAGTACAATGCAATACATGGTAATAAAGGAAAATGTTAATTACACTAATTATATATATACAATGCCTATAAAAAGTATTCACCCCCTCTCCTTGGAAGTTTTCATGTTTTATTGTTTTACAACATTGGATTTAATTTGGCTTTTTTGACACTGATCAACAGAAAAAGACTTTCGTGTCAAAGTGAAAACAGATCTCTACAAAGTGATCTAAATTTATTACAGATATAAAACACAAAATAATTGATTGTATTAAGTATTCGCCCCCTTTAATATGACACACCAAATCATCACTGGTGCAGCCAGTTTGGTTTAGAAGTCACATAATTAGTTAGATGGAGGTCACCATGTGCAATGAGGTTGTTTCAATTGATTGTAGTAAAAATACATCTGTATCTGAAAAGTTCAATTGCTGGAGAGTCAGTATCCTGGCAAAAACTACACCATGAAGACAAGCCAACACTCCAAGCAACTCCGTGGAAAGGTTATTGAAAAGCACAAGTCAGGAGATGGATACAAGAAAATTTCAAAGTCACTGAATATCCCTTGGAGTACAGTTAAATCAATCATCAAGAAATGGAAAGAATATGGCACAGCTGTAAATCTGCCTAGAGCAGGCTGTCCTCAAAAACTGAGTGAGGGAGGCCGCCAAGAAACCTGTGACAATTCTGGAGGAGTTACAAGCTTCAATGCCTGAGACGGGAGAGACTGTACATACAACAAAGGTTGCCCGGTTTCTTCACCAGTTGCAGCTTTATGGGAGAGTGGCGAAGAGAAAGCCACTGTTGAAAAAAATCACATGAAATGTGATTTCGTTATTTTTTTTTCTCCAACGGCTTTCTGAGAGGCAGGACTGCGCAGGCGTGTGACGTCGGGCAGTGCAGCGCGGCAGATTTAAAAGGGCAGACATCCTGCTTCGGATTTGATTCGAAGAAGGAGTCTGAGAGTCTGAGTGGGAGTGCCGAGAAAGAGATTTTTGAAATTTTCGTTATTTTTTTTTCTCCAACGGCTTTCTGAGAGGCGGGACTGCGCAGGCGTGTGACGTCGGGCAGTGCAGCGCGGCAGATTTAAAAGGGCAGACATCCTGCTTCGGATTTGATTCGAAGAAGGAGTCTGAGAGTCTGAGTGGGAGTGCCGAGAAAGAGATTTTTGAAATTTTCGTTATTTTTTTTCTCCAACGGCTTTCTGAGAGGCGGGACTGCGCAGGCGTGTGACGTCGGGCAGTGCAGCGCGGCAGATTTAAAAGGAACAAAGCCTCATAGAGCGGGCAGCGTAGTTTGCGGGCGGCGGAGTGAGCCGGGAGCAGAGTGAAGACTTAAGGGCTTCGGCTCAACGGGCTTAGGCGGAAGCGGGCGAGGCGAGGAAGGTTTGACATTCATTTTCTGTTGCTATTTGAGGAGAGGGGCATTATGACTGTGAGGGCAGTTTGCTGTTCTCGGTGTCGGATGTGGGAGGCCCTGGAGTCTCCAAGCCTCCCGGACGTCTACATCTGCGCCAAGTGCATCGAGATGCAGCTCCTAAGGGACCGCGTTACGGAACTGGAGCTGCAGCTCGATGACCTTCGTCTGGTCAGGGAGAGCGAGGAGGTGATAGAGAGGAGTGGAAGGCAGGTGGTCACGCCGGGGCCACGGGAGGCAGACAAGTGGGTCACGGTTAGGAGAGGGAAGGGGAAAAGGCAGGTGATGAGGAGTACCCCGGCGGCTGTGCCCCTTAACAACAGGTACTCCTGTTTGAGTACTGTTGGGGGGGACAGCTTACCCGGGGGAAGCGACAGTGGCCCTGCCTCCGGCACAGAGTCTGGCCCTGTAGCTCAGAAGGGTAGGGCAAGGAAGAGGAGGGCAGTTGTGATAGGGGACTCGATAGTAAGGGGGTCAGATAGGCGATTCTGTGGACGCAGTCCAGAGACTCGGATGGTAGTTTGCCTCCCTGGTGCCAGGGTCCGGGATATTTCTGATCGTGTCCAAGATATCCTGAAGTGGGAGGGTGAAGAGCCAGAGGTCCTGGTACATATAGGTACCAATGACATAGGTAGGAAAAGGGATGAGGTCCTGAAAGAAGAATATAGGGAGCTAGGAAGGGAGTTGAGAAAAAGGACCGCAAAGGTAGTAATCTCGGGATTACTGCCTGTGCCACGCGACAGTGAGAGTAGGAATGCGATGAGGTGGAGGATAAATGCGTGGCTGAGGGATTGGAGCAGGGGGCAGGGATTCAAGTTTTTGGATCATTGGGACCTCTTTTGGCGTAGGTGTGACCTGTACAAAAAGGACGGGTTACACTTAAATCCTAGGGGGACCAATATCCTGGCAGGGAGATTAGCGGGGGCTACTGAGGTGACTTTAAACTAGAATGGTTGGGGGGTGGGAATCAAATTAAAGCGGCTAGGTGTGAGGAGGTTAGTTCACAACAGAGGGATGGGAACCAGTGCAGAGAGACAGAGGAGTGTAAAGTGAGCGTAGAAGCAAAAAGTACAAAGGGGAAAAGTAAAAGTGGCAGGCCGACAAATCCAGGGCAAGCATTAAAAAGGGCTAAGAGAGTTGTAAAAGAGCGCCTGAAGGCTTTATGTGTCAATGCAAGGAGCATTCGTAATAAGGTGGATGAATTGAAAGTGCAGATTGTTATTAATGATTATGATATAGTTGGGATCACAGAGACATGGCTCCAGGGTGACCAGGGATGGGAGCTCAACGTTCAGGGATATTCAATATTCAGGAGGGATAGACACGAAGGAAGGGGAGGTGGGGTGGCGTTGCTGGTTAAAAAAGAGATTAACGCAATAGAAAGGAAGGACATAAGCCGGGAAGATGTGGAATCGATATGGGTAGAGCTGCGTAACACTAAGGGGCAGAAGACGCTGCTGGGAGTTGTGTACAGGCCACCTAACAGTAGTAGTGAGGTCGGAGATGGTATTAAACAGGAAATTAGAAATGTGTGCAATAAAGGAACAGCAGTTATAATGGGTGACTTCAATCTACATGTAGACTGGGTGAACCAAATTGGTAAAGGTGCTGAGGAAGAGGATTTCTTGGAATGTATGCGGGATGGTTTTTTGAACCAACATGTCGAGGAACCGACTAGAGAGCAGGCTATTCTGGACTGGGTTTTGAGCAATGAGGAAGGGTTAATTAGCGATCTTGTCGTGAGAGGCCCCTTGGGTAAGAGTGACCATAATATGGTGGAATTCTTCATTAACATGGAGAGTGACGTAGTTAATTCAGAAACAAAGGTTCTGAACTTAAAGAGGGGTAACTTTGAAGGTATGAGACATGAATTAGCTAAGATAGACTGGCAAATGACACTTCAAGGATTGACGGTGGATATGCAATGGCAGGCATTTAAAGGTTGCATGGATGAACTACAACAATTGTTCATCCCAGTTTGGCAAAAGAATAAATCAAGGAAGGTAGTGCACCCGTGGCTGACAAGAGAAATTAGGGATAGTATCAATTCCAAAGAAGTAGCATACAAATTAGCCAGAGAAAGTGGCTCACCTGAGGACTGGGAGAAATTCAGAGTTCAGCAGAGGAGGACAAAGGGCTTAATTAGGAAGGGGAAAAAAGATTATGAGAGAAAACTGGCAGAGAACATAAAAACGGACTGTAAAAGCTTTTATAGATATGTAAAAAGGAAAAGACTGATAAAGACAAATGTAGGTCCCCTGCAAACAGAAACAGGTGAATTGATTATGGGGAGCAAGGACATGGCAGACCAATTGAATAATTACTTTGGTTCTGTCTTCACTAAGGAGGACATAAATAATCTTCCAGAAATAGTAAGGGACAGAGGGTCCAGTGAGATGGAGGAACTGAGCGAAATACATGTTAGTAGGGAAGTGGTGTTAGGTAAATTGAAGGGATTGAAGGCAGATAAATCCCCAGGGCCAGATGGTCTGCATCCCAGAGTGCTTAAGGAAGTGGCCCAAGAAATAGTGGATGCATTAGTGATAATTTTTCAAAACTCGTTAGATTCTGGACTAGTTCCTGAGGATTGGAGGGTGGCTAATGTAACCCCACTTTTTAAAAAAGGAGGGAGAGAGAAACCGGGGAATTATAGGCCGGTTAGCCTAACGTCGGTGGTGGGGAAACTGCTGGAGTCAGTTATCAAGGATGTGATAACAGCACATTTGGAAAGCGGTGAAATGATCGGACAAAGTCAGCATGGATTTGTGAAAGGAAAATCATGTCTGACGAATCTCATAGAATTTTTTGAGGATGTAACTAGTAGAGTGGATAGGGGAGAACCAGTGGATGTGGTATATTTGGATTTTCAAAAGGCTTTTGACAAGGTCCCACACAGGAGATTAGTGTGCAAACTTAAAGCACATGGTATTGGGGGTAAGGTATTGGTGTGGGTGGAGAATTGGTTAGCAGACAGGAAGCAAAGAGTGGGAATAAACGGGACCTTTTCAGAATGGCAGGCGGTGACTAGTGGGGTACCGCAAGGCTCAGTGCTGGGACCCCAGTTGTTTACAATATATATTAATGACTTGGATGAGGGAATTAAATGCAGCATCTCCAAGTTTGCGGATGACACGAAGCTGGGTGGCAGTGTTAGCAGTGAGGAGGATGCTAAGAGGATGCAGGGTGACTTGGATAGGTTGGGTGAGTGGGCAAACTCATGGCAGATGCAATTTAATGTGGATAAATGTGAAGTTATCCACTTTGGTGGCAAAAATAGGAAAACAGATTATTATCTGAATGGTGGCCGATTAGGAAAAGGGGAGGTGCAACGAGACCTGGGTGTCATTATACACCAGTCATTGAAAGTGGGCATGCAGGTACAGCAGGCGGTGAAAAAGGCGAACGGTATGCTGGCATTTATAGCGAGAGGATTCGAGTACAGGAGCAGGGAGGTACTACTGCAGTTGTACAAGGCCTTGGTGAGACCACACCTGGAGTATTGTGTGCAGTTTTGGTCCCCTAATCTGAGGAAAGACATCCTTGCCATAGAGGGAGTACAAAGAAGGTTCACCAGATTGATTCCTGGGATGGCAGGTCTTTCATATGAAGAAAGACTGGATGAACTGGGCTTGTACTCGTTGGAATTTAGAAGATTGAGGGGGGATCTGATTGAAACGTATAAGATCCTAAAGGGATTGGACAGGCTAGATGCGGGAAGATTGTTCCCGATGTTGGGGAGGTCTAGAACGAGGGGTCACAGTTTGAGGATAGAGGGGAAGCCTTTTAGGACCGACGTTAGGAAAAACTTCTTCACACAGAGAGTGGTGAATCTGTGGAATTCTCTGCCACAGCAAACTGTTGAGGCCAGTTCATTAGCTATGTTTAAAAGGAAGTTAGATATGGCCCTTGTGGCTACAGGGGTCACGGGGTATGGAGGGAAGGCTGGGTTCTGAGTTGGATGATCAGCCATGATCATAATAAATGGCGGTGCAGGCTCGAAGGGCCGAATGGCCTACTCCTGCACCTATTTTCTATGTTTCTATGTTTCTATGAAATCTCAGATAGAGTTTGCCAGAAGGCATGTGGGAGACTCTGATGTCAGTTGAAAGAAGGTTATACGGTCTGATGAAACCACCATCAGACTTAACGCTATGTTTGGCCTAAGACAAACACCGCACATCATCAAAAACACAACATCCCTACCGTGAAGCATGGTGGTGGCTGCATCGTGCTGTGGGGACGCTTCACTGCAGCAGGCCCTGGAAGGCTTGTGAAGGTGGAGGGTAAAATGAATCCAGCAAATACAGGGAAATCCTGGAGGAAAACCTGATGCAGTCTGCAAGAGAACTGCGACTTGGGAGAAGATTTGTTTTCCAGCAAGGCAATCACCCCAAGCGTAAAGCCAAAGCTACGCAAGAATGGCTTAAAAACAACAAAGGTAATGTCCAGGAGTGACAAAATGGAGACCTCAATCCGACTGAGAATTTGTGGCTGGACTTGAAAAGGGCTGTTCATTCACGATCCCCATGCAATCTGACAGAGCTTGAACAACTTCATAACAAAGAATGGGGAAAAAAATTGCATGTCCTGATGTGCAAAGCTGATACAGACCTATCCACACAGACTCAAGGCTGTAATTGCTGCCAAAGGTACATCTACTAAATACTGACTTGAGGGGGGCAAATACTTGTGCAATCAATTATTTTGTGTTTTAGATTCAAAAATAATTTAGATCACTTTGTAGAGATCTGTTTTCACTTTGACATGAAAAAGTCTTTTACTGTTGATCAGTGTCAAAAAAGCCAAATTAAATCCACTGTGATTCAAAGTTGTAAAACAATAAAACATGAAAACTTCCAAGGGAGGTGAATACTTTTTGTAGGCTCTGTAGGTATTAAATAGTTAAACTAAATAAGTACTGCAAAAATAGAAATAAGAAGTGGTGAGGTAGTGTTCATGGGTTCAATGTCCATTCAGAAATCAGATGGCAGAGGGGAAGACGTTGTTCCTGAATCGTTGAGTGTGAGCCTTCAGACTTCTGTACCTCGTACGTGATGGTAACAGTGAGAACAGGGCATGACCTGGGTGATGGGGGGGGTGTCCTTATTGATGGGTGCTGCCTTTTTGAGGCATTGCTCCTTGAAGATGTCCTGGATACTGCAGAGGCAGGTGCCCATGATGGAGCTGGATAAGTTTACAGCTCTCTGTGCTTACTTCACTCCCGTGCAGTAGCAGCCCCCCCCCCCCATACCGGACAGTGGCGCAGCCAGTTAGAAAGACCCGTTTTATTTTGAGATTCTTTTATTTTTAATCACATGAACAGTGAAAACGCGTGTTTGCATTAACAACTAACACAACCTAAGAAGAACATTGCCACAGATGGCCATCGAGGCCAGGTCAATGGATGTACTTAAAGTGGAGGTTGATAGGTACTTGATTAGTCAGGGCATCAGTGTTTACGGGGAGAAGACAGGAGAATGGGGTTGAAAGGGGTGATGAATCAGCCATGATGGACTGGTGGAGCAGATTCAATGGGCCTGTTAGAGTGAGTTTTTTTGGGTAGATGATTTGTTTACACTTAAATGACTTTGGCCACCAGACTTCTATTTGACAAAGTACTGTGGATTGAGTCCACAACAATGCGCTTCCTAAAAAGGTGTGAATACCAGATGCTTCTGGCACCATACTTTCACCTGATGCTGTAGTTTCGAAGACAGTATTATCTATACATTATAAATATTAATTGTCTTCTATGTTAGCACGTCAAATGCCGTGTAAATCCTAAAGGCTGTGGATACCAACCCAGACATGTTGGCGTCGGAAGGAAAGGATGGTGTGATGTTTTGTATGTAGCTTCAATAGGAAGCATTGTCTATGCAGTGTCTGTAACTTTTTAAGTAGCGATTGCCTTTGTGTTTAGCATGTAAATATTGAGCCCACATTGGGCTAGCAGACCTTTCTTCGGAAAGCGTCTCCATCCGTATGATGCCTGCTGTACGTTGTGTCGAATAAAGAAGCTGCTTTGTATCTACCAGTGACTCTGTCTCTCCAGTGATTTCATCCACGCTACAACAGGGCCGAATGACCAAAGGACATGCCCTCTTCTCATTGCTGCCATCAGGGAGGAGGTACAGAGACCTGAAAGACACACTCAGGGATATCAGGAACAGCTTCTTCCCCTCCGCCATTCTAAATGGACTACCTCACTACTTCTTTAATCTCCATTTTTGCACTACTGATTTTAACTTGACTATTTAATATACATATGTAAACTCACTGTGATTCAGTTTTTTTTCTATATTTACTGTATCACGCATTGCATTGTATTGCTGCCACGTTAACAAATTTCATGATGTAGGCCAGTGATATTAAACCTGTCTCTGATTCTGCTCTCTGCCTTACGGTCTATTGTCTCGCATGGTGGGGCAGCCTGTACGTGTGGCCACACATTCCAGCAGCAACACAACGTCCCCACCACGTTCACAGAACAACTCAGAACACCGCCAGCCACAAATTCAAGTTGGAGACTGTTTCCTCAGAACGGAATGTTGCATTTAACAGAGGAGAAGGAGGAGGATGGAATGCTAGACCTGTGAGCCCTAACACTGCTGTCAGTCAATGTCTATAAACAGTGATCGAATGACAGAGGAATACACCAGGTCAGGCAGTATTTTACTTTTGTGTAATGAGGTCAGGTCCTGATGGGATGTACCCCAGGTTATCGAAAGAGGCAAGAGATGAGGATCCCAGGTTATTGAAAGAGGTAAGAGGCATTAGCGGCAGACCAATCGATTTGAAGAGAGAGCAAGAGAGCTTCACATAGGTCAGGGAGAAAAGCTTAAAAAAAGGAGCATTTCCCGGGGCTTGGTGCATTAGCGGTGGACTAATCGATTTGGAGAGGGAGAGGGAGAGGGAGAGGGAGAGAGGGAGAGAGAGAGCTTTGCACAGGTTGGGGAGCAGAGTCTAAAAAAAGAGTGTCTTGCGGGACTCAGCACGTTAGAATAGTGGGTATGACTGCGAGGCCAGTTTTCTGTTCTGCGAGTCAGATGTGGGGTGTCCAGGAGAGTTCCAGCCTCCCTGATGGCCACATCTGCACCAAGTGCCTCGAGCTGCAGCTCCTTAGAGACCGAGTTAGGGAACTGGAGCTGCAGCTCGATGACCTTCGGCTTGTTAGGGAGAGTGAGGAGGTGATAGACAGGAACTACAGGCAGGTAGTCACCCTGGGGCTGTCCCCTTAACAATAAGTACTCTATTTTGAGGGCTGATGGGGGAGTGGATGACCCACCTGTGGGAAGCAACAGAGGCACTGAGTCTGGCCCGGTGGCTCAGAAGGGTAGGGAACGGAAGAGGAGAGCAGCAGTAATAGGGGACTCTATAGTTAGGGGGACAGACAGGCGATTCTGTGGGCGCGAGAAAGAAAAAAAGATGGTAGTTTGCTTCCCAGGTGCCAGGGTCTGGGATGTTTCTGTGTGCGTCCACAATACCCTGAAATGGGAGGGTGAGCAGCCAGAGGTCATGGTACATATTGGTACCAATGACATAGGTAGAAAAAGGGTGGAGCTCCTGAAAGCAGAATACAGGAGTTAGGAGGGAAGCTGAGAAGCAGGTAGTAATCTCGGGATTGCATTGCTGCCTGTGCCACGCAACAGTGAGGATAGGAATGGAGTGAGGTGGAGGATAAATGCGTGGCTGAGGGATTGGAGCAGGGGGCAGGGATTCAGATTTTTGGATCATTGGGACCTCTTCCGGGGCAGGTGTGACCTGTACAAAAAGGATGGGTTGCACTTGAATCCAAGGGGGACCAATATCCTGGCAGGGAGGTTTGCTAATGCCATTGGGCGGTGGGGTGGGAGGTTAAACTAGGTTTGCAGGCGGGTGGGAACCGAAGTAAAGAGGCAGACTGGGGAGGTTGGAGCACACGTAGAGACAGTTTGTAGGGAGCTTGTGAGGGAGGAAAGGCAGATAGAAACATAGAAACATAGAAAACCTACAGCACAATACAGGCCCTTTAGCCCACAAAGCTGTGCCGAACATGTCCTTACCTTAGAAATTACCTAGGGTTACCCATAGCCCTCTATTTTTCCTAAGCTCCATGTACCTAACCAGGAGTCTCTTAAAAGACCCTAATGTATCCGCCTCCACCACCGTCGCCGGCAGCCCATTCCACACACTCACCACTCTTTGCGCAAAAAACTTACCCTTGACATCTCCTCTGTACCTACTTTTAAAAAATATTTTATTTAATTTTTTTAAAGAAGAAATATAAGGACTCAATTAATACAACAATTAATACATTGAAAAAAATTAATTCAAATACATTAATAAGTCCGAGAGAAAGAAAAAGAACATCTATCCCCACACCATCTCCCCGCATTTAGAAAAAAGGAGGGAGAAAAAAAAGCATAAAAGCTAGAGGAAAGAAAGGAGAGAAGAAAAAAGAAAAAGAGGAGTAGGCATCCAGCTCTCAGTCAGTTTAAAATACAAATGAAAGAAACTAGCTTATAATAAGGGATATATTAATTTTTAAAAAATTAAAATAAATAGATTAAACAATCTGGGCATTTAAGTAATCCAAATATGGTTGCCAAATCTCAGTGAACATAGTGTATCCATTCCTAAGGGTATAAGTAATCTTCTCAAGGGGTATACAACTTTGCATTTTTTTATTCCAGCGATCAATATGTACAAGGGAATTAGATTTCCATGTTACGGCTATGCATTTCCTGGCCACTGACAACGCAGTTTTAATAAATTTGGATTTATTCCTGGGGAGGTTAACTTTCGAAACTGCTAAGTTCCCCAGAATCCTCTGTACCTACTTCCAAGCACCTTAAAACTGTGCCCTCTTGTGCTAGCCATTTCAGCCATGGGGAAAAGCCTTTGACTATCCACACGATCAATGCCTTTCATCATCTTGTACACCTCTGTCAGGTCACCTCTCATCTTCGATCACTCCAAGGAGAAAAGGCCAAGTTCACTTAACCTATTCTCATAAGACATGCTCCCCCAATCCAGGCAACATCCTTGTAAATCTCCTCTGCACCCTTTCTATGGTTTCCACATCCTTCCTGTAGTGAGGTGACCAGAACTGAGCACAGTACTCCAAGTGGGGTCTGACCAGGGTCCTATAGAATTGCAACATTACCTCTCGGCTCTTAAACTCAATCCCACAGTTGATGAAGGCCAAGGCACTTTATATGCCTTCTTAACCACCGAGTCAACCTGCATAGCAGATTTGAGTGTCCTATGGACTTGGACCCCAAGATCCCTCTGATCCTCCACACTGCCAAGAGTCTTACCATTAATACTATATTCTGCCATCATATTAGTCACATCCTTAAAAAATTCAATCATGCTCGTAAGGCACGACCTACCTTTCACAAAGCCATGTTGACTATTCCTAATCATATTATGCCTCTCCAAATGTTCATAAATCCTGTCTCTCAGGATCTTCTCCATCAATGTACCAACTACTGAAATAAGACTCACTGGTTTATAATTTCCTGGGCTATCTCTATGCCCTTCCTTGAATAAGGGAACAACATCTGCAACCCTCCAATCCTCCGGAACCTCTCCCGTTCCCATTGATGATGCAAAGATCATCGCCAGAGGCTCAGCAATCTCCTCCCTCACCTCCCACAGTAGCCTGGGGTACATCTCATCCGGTCCCAGTGACTTATCCAACTTGATGCTTTCCAGAAGCTCCAGCACATCCTCTTTCTTAATATCTACATGCTCAAACTTTTCAGTCATTGTAAGTCATCCCTACAATTGCCAAGATCCTTTTCCATAGTGAATACTGAAGCAAAGTATTCATTAAGTACCTCTGCTATCTCTTCCGGTTCCATACACACTTTTCCACTGTCACACTTGATTGGTCCTATTCTCTCACGTCTTATCCTCTTGCTCTTCACATACTTGTAGAATGCCTTGGGGTTTTCCTTAATCCTGTCTGCCAAGGCCTTCTCATGGCCCCTTCTGGCTCTCCTAATTTCATTCTAAAGCTCCTTCCTGCTAGCCTTATAATCTTCTAGATCTCTATCATTAGCTAGTTTTTTGAACCTTTTGTAAGCTCTACTCTTCTTCTTGACTAGATTTACAACAGCCTTTGTACACCATGGTTCCTGTACCCTATCACCTTTTCCCTGACTCATTGGAACGTACCTATGTAGAACCTCACGTAAATATCCCCTGAACATTTGCCACATTTCTTCCGTACGTTTCCATGAGAACACCAGTTTCCAGTTTATGCTTCAAAGTCCCTTCCTGATAGCCTCATATTTCCCCTTACTCCAATTAAACACTTTCCTAACTTGTCTGTTCCTATCCCTCTCCAATGCTATGGTAAAGGAGATAGAATTGTGATCACTATCTCCAAAATGATCTCCCACTGAGAAATCTGACACCTGACCAGGTTCATTTCCTAATACCAGATCAAGTACAGCCTCTCCTCTTGCAGGCTTATCTACATATTGTGTCAAGAAACCTTCCTGAACACATCTAACAAACTCCACCCCATCTAAACCCCTCACTCCAGGAGATGCCAATCGATATTTGGGAAATTAAAATCTCCTACCACAACAACCCTGTTATTATAACTCCTTTCCAGAATCTGTCTCTCTATCTGCTCCTCCATGTCCCTGTTACTATTGGGTGGTCTATAAAAAACACCCAGTAGAGCTATTGTTCCTAACTTCAACCCACAGAGACTCTATAGACAATCCCTCCATGTCTTCCTCCTTTTCTACGGCTGTGACACTATCTCTGATCAACAGTGCCACACTCCACCTCTTTTGCCTCTCTCCCTGTCCTTTCTGAAACATCTAAAACATGGCACTCGAAGTAACCAACCAGTCCTCTCCCTGAGCCATCCAAGTCTCTGTAATGGCCGCAACATCATAGCTGCAAGTATTGATCCATGCTCTAAGCTCATCCACTTTGTTCATAATACTCCTTGCATTAAAATAGACACACCTCAAACCATCGGTCTGAGCACGTCCCTTCTCTATCACCTGCCTACCTTCCTCCTCGCACTGTCTCCAAGCTTTCTCTATTTGTGAGTCAACCGCCTCTTCCTCCGTCACTTCAGTTTGGTTCCCACCCCACAGCAATCCTAGTTTAAACTGTCCCCAAAAGCCAGGATATTGGTCCCCTTGGGATTCAAGTGCAACCCGTCCTCTCTGTACAGGTCACACCTGCCCCAAAAGAGGTCCCAATGATCCAGAAATCTGAATCCCTGCCCTCTACTCCAATCTCTCAGCCACGCATTTATCCTCCACCTCATTCTATTCCTGTACTCACTGTTACGTGGCACAGGCAGTATATCCTGAGATTACTACCTTTGTGGTCCTGCTTCTCAGCTTCCTTCCTAACTCCCTGTAGTCTGCTTTCAGGACCTCCTCCTTTTTCCTACCTATGTCATTGGTACCAATGTGTACCACGACCTCTGGCTGTTCTTCTTCCCACTTCAGGATATTGTGGACATGATCAGAAACATCCCGGACCTTGGCACCTGGGAGGCAAACTACCATCCGTGTTTCTTTCCTGCATCCACAGAATTGCCTGTCTGACCCCCTAACTATAGACTATCCTATCACTGCTGCCATCCTCTTCCTGTCCCTACCCTTCTGGGTGAGTGACAGGGCCAGATGTTTTATGTTTCAGAAAAGCTGTAGCAACTCACTCATTGAGCACCAAAAAATTGAACTCAAAGGCATGCTAAAAACTCCTTATGTAAATACTTCATCACGTCAGACCAGTCTCTTAAAATGGATCCCCAACTCAATGTTGATGGTTGTGAATTATGTAATTCCACCAGTTACGTTACCCTACACACCCCCAGAATTCACTGAAACTGGCATTGTGAGCCTGTTTGGAGTTTGAATGATCCGCCCGGCTCAGGTCCTGTGTTTCTTGGGTAGAGGTACAGCAAGGTGCCTCTGGCTCGTCCAGAGGTATGTTGACACATTCATGGTCAAGTCGTGATGTCAGGGGCATGGTAGTGGAATCCTCCAAATCTTGGTGGGCCAGTTTAAGGCAATCTACTGAAATACCTTCAGGTTTACCCCTCTCACCTATGATAAAAGTCTTTCCTCTCTGTTCCAAAACACGGAACAGGCCATTGTAAGGGGGCCTATGGAGATGTTGTTGTGCATAATGGCGGACAAAAACAAACGAGGCGGAATGTAGATTAGCAGGAACCCAAGAGTGCTGTACGCCATGATGAGAGGTAGCAATAGGTGCAAAGGAATTGAATGCAAAGCAAAGGAGGAGGAGAAGGTGGCGGCGCAACGCAGCGCGTGCGGCCACTTCGGTGGTGATGTCTGTTATTTGTCAAGTAGGGGACCGTGCACAATTCTGATTTGATGGAGACAGACTTGAGAGTACGGAGGAACATCTGGAGAAACTTCTGAAATGCCCGCTTCGCTGCCACTGTTACTGTCTGGTCTGGAATCTCCGGAGGAGAAGGCTCCAAATCCTCGGCTTTGCGTGTTTCAGCGGCCAGGGTGGGGTCGAAGCGCTCGGCAGAGGATGGCGCTCAGGAGGCTGTATCGGAAGGGCTGGTTGGAAGCTTGAAGTTTTCGGATGGACGGACTCAGTGTTGGCTGTGCTCAGGAGCTTCCAAGGCATCGGCAGTTGACGGTGCCTGGAGGTTTATGGCAGGGAGTTTCTCCCTTTTGCCGCCTGCTATCGGGGACTCGGGAGTCGATCGACTCGGGACTTTGAGACTTTTTTTTTACCGTGCCCATGGTCTGTTCTCCATCAAATTATGGTATTGTTTTGCACTGCTGTAACTATATGTTATAATTATATGGTTCTGTCAGTGTTAGTCTTTGGTTTGTCCTGTTTTTCTGTGATATCGCTCTGGAGAAACATTGCATCATTTCTTAATGCATGTATGCATTTCTAAATGACAATAAACGAGGACTGAGTGTTCTCATAATCTAATCTAATTCACTGCACACTGTTGAAAGGCCGACCGGGTAGTCGTAGCATTAGGAATGAGATCACCTGACACTCGTAACACCTGTCCATACACCAGCTCAGCCACGGGCGAGTACAGGTCTTCTTCTGGAACTGTTTCGAGCCCCAGCAGGACCCACGGGAGACGATCATGCTGACACCCATCGGTCAGGGGGGACCCTCAAAGTAGACCTTAAGGAGCAGTGAAGCTGCTCGCACAAGCCATTGGACTGCAGGTGACTCGCCGTGGTGTGACGTAGCCTAACGCTGAGGATCGGCCTTCGCAGCCCGGAGGTCTGATATGAATTAGAAATACCAGATGGGGTGCCTAACCGAGCAACCCAGGAGATGGTGCTGATAAACGCCAAAGCCATGTTGGCGGCCTTCATCGATGCTAGAGGGATGACCGCTGGCCACCCGGTGCTACAGTCCACTGTGGTAAAGAAGTACGTGAAGCCACAGGTGGTGAGGGAGGGGGAACGAGGTCCACATTGACATCGTCAAACTGCCTCTCAGGGACCTCAAAAGGTGCCAATGGTGCCTGGGCCTGATGGCTAATATCTTCCCACTGGCACTCAACGCAGGCTGCAGTCCAATCACGCATGTCCTTTCTAAGGCCGTGCCACCCAAACTTTAGAGCAGTCAGTTTCTGTAAAGCCTTCTGGCCCAGATGCAAAAGGCCATGTATGGAGTGGGAAACAGCCCACCTCCAGTTTGTGGGCATGATGTGGTGAGAGCGACCAGTTGCGACATCGCACAGGAGAGAAACCCCAGCTTCCCCAAGCTTAATGTCAGCCAACAGCAGGCCTGTACTGCTGTTTTATAAGCCTAGACCTCTGGGTCAGTAGTTTGGTCAGCTGCCATGCTGGCATAGCCAACCCTTATGCGTACAGCCTCCACATTATTATTCCCCATGATATGCTCTATATCCATTGTGAACTCGGATATGTAGGCCAGGTGGTGATGCTGCTGTGCAGACCAAGGGTCTGATATTTTGGCATTTGAGTGCGACGAGGGGTTTGTGTTCAATGAGTGCTGTGAAACGGCAACACTCTGAAAGAAAACGAAAATGGCGGACAGCCAGATAAAGACCAAGATGCTCGCGGTCAAACGTGCTGTACTTCCTTTAGCAGGGTCAATAATCAATCTGTGTTGGCTTAAGTTCTCTAAAAGTTTGCGGAGATGGGATACGTGCTTGGATTTGGATGCACTGGTGACAAGTATGTCACCCAGGTAAACCAAAAGAAAATCTAAGTCGGTTAATACGGAGTCTACCAGCCATACAGTGGGTGTGTTTATGTCTGGGCCTTGCTGACCAGGCTTATTGTGTTACAGAAAGGATGGGGAATGATGCACCACTGCCTGGCCTAGTGTAGACTATCAGCCATTTTAACAAGCTCGCTATAGTTCTTTATGGGCTATGTGAGCTTGATCAGGCATTTGCCGCATGAAGAGTTCTTCAAAAATAAAAAAAAAGAATGGTGATTTCCTAGGAGAGACAGCATGTGGTCCATTAGATCCGAAGGCCCAGCATCACTGAGGCCAGGCAAGGAGAGCGACTGTTTGGTATGCTCAGACTCTGACAGTCCAGAAGTTTGTAAAGGTGAGATTTCAGTGATTGGTATTTATCGTATTCACAGTTGTCTTAGTCTATTACTGCAAGTGCTCCTCTGTTCAGCCAAGGTGGCATTCAGAGGGTGAGAAGCATTGTCCAGAATTGCCAGGATTCTCCATAGTGTCCTTTGTTCTACCACAGCCTCCAGTGTGTCCAGTTTGACCCCTATAACAGAGCCAGCCTTTCTAGCCAGTTTATTGAGCCTGTTGGCATCACCCGTGTTGATGGCATTGCCCCAGAACACAAATAGAAGATTGTACTGGCAACAACAGACTGGTAGTTCATGTAAAGGAGAGGCCTACATACTTCAAATGACCTCAGTGTCCTTGGGAAGTAGAGGTGACTCTGGCCCTCCTTGTACACAGTCTCTGTGTTGGTGCTCCGCTCAAGTCTGTCATCCAGGTGCACCCCCAGGTACTTCTGGGTCCTCACCATCCATAGTAACTGGGAGCGGTGCACGCTTAGTCTTCCTAAAGTCCATCACCATCTCCTTTGTCTTACTAATGTTGAGCTGCAGGTGATTCAGCTTATAGCATTTAACAGTGCAAAATAGGCCCTTCCAGCCCTTCGAACTGCACCACCCAGCAATCCCCTGATTTAATCCTAGCCCAATCACAGGACACTTTACCATGACCAATCAACCGACGTCTTTGGACTGTGGGAGGAAACCAGAGCACCCGGAGGAAACCCATGCGGTCACGGGGAGAACGTACAAACTCCTTACAGCAGCGGCGGGAAATGAACCCGGGTCTCCTGTACTGTAAAGCCTTGTGCTAACCACTATGCTACTGCGCCTCCCCAACTGTGTGATGTTTTACAAAACCCCGGACAGGCTTTTGCTCAGTTAGTGACTCCCAGAATGAGACGAGGAGGAATTTCTTCAGCCAGAGGGCGGTAAATGTGTGGAATTCCTTACTACAGATAGTCGTGGAGGTGAAGTCATTGGGCATATGTAAAGCAGAGGTTGACAGGCACTTAATTAGCTAGGCATCAAAAGTTATGGTGAGAAGGCAGGAGAATGGAGTTGACTGCGATAATAAATCAGCCATGATCAAATGGCAGAACAGACTCAATGGGCTGAATGGCCTCACTCTGTTCCTATATCTTATAATTCTATGGTTTTATGGCAGATGATTTATTGATAACTTTACTTAGGAAGTGTTTTTACTGTAATAAAGTTCCCCAAGATGCTTCATAGGGGCACCATCAAACATCATTTCCCACCTAGGAAATTGCTATGAAAATGTGTTACAACAGCTGGATTTAAAGGAATATCTTACAGAAGACAAAGGTGAAGTAAAGGGACAAGAGGTTTAGAGAGAAAATGCCACAGCTTTGGACCTGGCAACTGAAAGTAAGTCTCCCAATTTGGAGTAATTTAGTCCAAAATTTACAGTTCAAAGTAAGTTTATCAAAGTACATTACCATCACCATATAAAACCCTAAGGTTCGTTGTCTTGAGGGCGTTCAAAGTAATTACGAAGAAGCCGATAGAATCAATTAAAAGACCACACCCAACAAGACAACCAGTGTGCAAAACGCAACAAACTGCAAATACAAAAAGAAAAAAGAACAAAATAGTAATAAATAAATAAGCAATAAATATTGAGAACAGGAAGTGAAGATTCCCTGAAGGTGAGTCTATAGATTGTGGGGACAGTTCAGTGATGGGGTGAGCGAAGTTACCTCCTTTGGTTCAAGAGCCTGATGATTGAGGGGTGATAATTGCCCCTGATCCTGTTAGTGTGGGTCCTGAGGCTCCTGTACCTCCTCCCTAATGGCAGCAGTGAGAAGAGAGCATGGCCTGGATGGTGGGGGTGATGATGGGTGCTGCTTTCCTGTGACAACACGCCATGTAGATGTGCTTAATGGTGGGGAGGGCTTTACCCGTGATGGACTGGGCCTTATCGACTACCTTTCCTGGGCTTTTCCATTCTCGGCCATTGGTGTTACCAAAAAAGCAACTCCTCCGGGAGTGCATGAAGTACAACTCTCGCTTGTGTGCTAGGGGGTGCTTTCCCTTTAACTACTTCAGTCTTGCTTGGGCTTCTGGTACACATTCAGTCACAGACCGCCCTGGCGTTTCCTTTCCCATTTGCCGAGGATGTCAGGAAGGGAATTTTAGGGTTTCAATCCAGTGAAGGTGAGGACAAAGCAATGTACTTCCAAGCCAGGCTGGTGTGTGATTTGGACGTGCACCAGTAGATGGTTGCGTTCTCATGGACTTGAACTTGTTCATGCAGTAGGGTGACTAATTGCACCGCGTTCTCCAGCCGCTCTGTGCTGAAGATGAAGTGAGTGCCAGTCGAGCACACTGCGTTGGCCAGCATCATGTCGAACTTCTTGTGTTGTCGGATGGCACTCATCCTCGCTTTAGACCTGTAGACATTGTGGAGCCCTTCGGGGGTATCAGGTGAATCTGGGGTAAGGAAACAAAGTCATTTCTTAGGGTCAAGGATGCTTCCTCGGATCTGGAAGGTGAGAAAACCAGCCTATTTTCAGCTGCAGAGAGTGGTAGAGAGAACAGAGGGAATGTCTCTGTTGTCAGGTCCTTTGAAAACCAGCAGATGGAGGCAGAGGAGAAAAATGAAACAGAAAGGCCTGACCACATCGTGTTCATCCCTTTCCTTTCTCCCCTTTGACAATAAGCCCCTAGGACTGTCACTCATACCTGTAAGCCATCCTGAAGTTTTCTTGGGAATATGGGATTAGTGTGGGAAGTGGTGCCGATGTCACTGAATGGCTGAACAAGCACTAGGGTCTGAACGGCTGTCTTCTCTTTTGCTTCCTTCAGCACGTTCACTCTTCTCTCTCTCTCTCTCTGTATCAATTTGGTAGCCCCAGTGGGATGACAATACCCGTCAGTTTAATTTTAACCAGAAGGATATTGCTCCATGTCCTGCTTTTATTTCATTTTAATCTTTAAGGAGTGAAGTCGAACTTCCCGCCGCCTGTCGCTTACAACAATCTCCATATCCATTCTCCGCAATCCTTGCACTGATGGGAACGAGATGCAGTCTAAGCTCCAGCGACCAGCATCGCAACTTCCATCCCGGAACGTTGCCCAATATTGGGTTCTGCAATTTCAGATAACCAGCCTTTCCTGTCTGTGTCAGAGCTGGCCAGCCCTAATGCAAAGTTAACCACCTTAACCCTCTGCACAGATGCTGCCTCATCTGCTGAGTAATCCCAGTGTTCTATTTTGTTTCAATTTTATAACTGTTGCATTCTGCCTCTCAGTTCCAGAGCATTTCAATGTTCTCTATGACTCTATATTCTGTACTTTCTCCCTCCCTCTATCGCCCTGGGTCATTTACTAACTACACGTTATCAATGTAGCATTTCACTTGGACAGCCTTCGCCTGCAGCCTATCAGAGACATTCCCCCCGCCCTTCTCACTGTCTGTCCCCCTTCTCTGCAAGCGAGAACACACTTGATTTCACATTTCTCCAGATTCACTGAAGGGACGCTAGCTGTCTCCCACCTTGCAGAATGCCGCAGGACCCCCGAGAGAGAGAAACATAGAAAATCTACAGCACATTACAGGCCCTTCAGCCCACAATGTTGTGCTGACCATGTAACCTACTCTAGAAGCTGCCTAGAATTTCCCTATCACGTAGTCCTCTATTTTTCTAAGCTCCAGGTACCTATCTAAGAGTCTCTTAAAAGATCCTATTGCACAAAAAATTATGTGCTTTCATTTTCCATTTCCAATGAAATGTCTTACTGACAGGGTGAAGACCGGTGAATAGGGTCTGGGTCCCGCACTGACTGACCCTCCAAGTGGCCCTGGCAGTCTTTAATGAATATCCCAATTCCTGCCCTTAATGATGTAGTAGCTTGTAGTTAGGTGTGTCCTAAGGAGATCCTGCAACGATGTCCTGGGGTCAAGATACCACCCCCCCCCGCATATCAATTGTTTTGACCACTGATCACTTTTACCAACCATCACCAGCCTCGCCTTGTTGCGGTAAGTGTCAATCTGACCTGCTCCTCGAAAGCCACTCTCCCCCTGTGCTGGCGAGGGATGGGCCCGCTTATGGAGCCATGCAGTCCTTCCACAGGCTGCCGTTTGGCTCCACAGCACCGGGTGACAACGTCACGATACCAGTAGAGCATGAATCTAGTGCACTGAAAGCACCCGGTCTCTTTGCCCACGGCCACTCTCCGTTTGGAGGAACAACACCTCAGATTCCGTCCAGGTAGACTCCAACCTGATGGCATGAGCAATGATTTCTCCAACTTCCAGTAATTTTATCTTCCTTCCCCCCCCCCCCACAACGCCCTTCCCTCTTCTTCAGTCCTCAACTCTGACCTCCTACCTCTTCACCCTACCCAGGTGCCCCTCCTCCTTCCCTTACTCCCATGGTGCTCTTTCCTCTCCTATCAGATTCCTTCTTCTCCAGCTCTTCATGTTTTCCACCAATCAGGTCATAGCTTCTTACATCACCTGCCTGGCTTCACCTAACACCTTCTAGGTGTCCTCCACCTTTCCTTTCCAGAATCCTCCCCCGTCCTTTTCAGTCCCGATGAAGGGTCTTGACCCAGAACGTCGACTGCTTATTCATTTCCGTAGCTGCTGCCTGACCTGCCATGTTCCTCCAGCATTTTGTGTGTGTTGCTCTGGATTTCCAGAAACTCTTCTGCTTATCAATGTTAATCCTGCTTATCCCTCAGGTCTCTTTAAAGTCTCCTAAAGTCCCTGTCACTGAGTCTCTTTTTATTTCATTTTATTTAGTGATCCAGTGTGGAGTAGGCCATTCTGGCACTTTGAGCCGCACCCCCCCCCCCGACAACCTCCGACAAACCCAGTTAACCCTAACCTAACCACAGGACAATTTACAGGACCAGTTAACCTACCCAGAATGTCTTTGGGTTGTGGGAGGAGACCTGAGAAACCCCACGCATCCCACCAGGAGGGCGTACCTTACGGGGGTGGGGGGGGGCACAAGAATTGAACTCTGAACTCCAGAATGCCCCAAGCTGTAATAGCATCTCGTTAACCCCTGTGGTTTACTGTGGTGTCCAAAAATCTATCACCCCAGATGGGACTCGAACCCACAATCCCTGGCTTAGGAGGCCAGTGCCTTATCCATTAGGCCACTGGGGCCATGTATTCAAGCCAGAATTTGAATCCCAAAGTGCATCACCTCACATTTCTGTGGTGTAAATTCCATCTGCCACCAATTCTGGACAACTTTAACAGACTGTACTGTCAGACAACCTCCTTTTTCATCGAAAACTCTACCAATTTTCATGACATCTGTAAACTTACCTCATTCTGATTAAATATGTACAACAAAGGTCTGAGCATCAACCCCTTTAGTGCATTACTTATTTCCAGTCAAACACCCATCCACCATTACCTCTCCCTCCTATCATCCAGGTTGTATCATCCGCAAACCCGTTCAGCTCTTTGGTCCATGTTCTTGGGCTGCGATATCTTAGTCAAATGGTACCAAACTATGCCTGGGTGGACTGGTTATAGGTGAGTAAGTGCCTTTTGATTGCACTGTTATCAACACTTTCCATTGCATTCCAGATGATTGAGGGTTTACTGATAGGCCAATAACTAGATGGAAAGCAGTTGTCCTACTTTGGCCAAACAGCCTGGCAGCTTTCCGTGATGTCAGGTAGACAGCAGTGTTATAACTACCTGGCCTCCACTTACCTTGCGTATTGTGAATAGATCAGAGCTGGGCAATTTTCGGGTTGTAATGGTGGAACTGTACTAGAACGGCTTGACTGGAGAGTGGTCACTCCTGAAGCAGAAGTCCTCAGCGCTGGCGCCTTTGCCATATCCAGGGCTGGGACGTTTCTTAGTACCACATGTGAATGGAGTTGACTGAAGGCTGCACTTTGTGGTCGTCCCAAGGAGAAAACCAAGGCAGATGATCAACTGGAGACTTCCGGTTGAATGTGATTGCAAATGCTTCACCTCAGCCTCTTTCCCTTTCTCCTGTGGTCCTCTCTCCTCTCCTATCAGAGTCCTTCTTCTCTACCCGCCTGGCTTCACCTATCACCTTCGACCGATCCTCCATCCTCTCTCCCCACCTTTTTATTCTGGTGTCTTCCTCTTTTCCTTTTCCAGTCCTAAAGAAGGGTCTCGCCTGAAACGTCAACTGTTTATTCATTTCCACAGATGCTGCCTGTCCTGCTGAGTTCCTCCAGCATTTTGTGTATGTGTTGCTTGGGATATTCCTGGTGGTTGCCCCCACCAATTATCTGCTTAATTCTCCATGACCATTAATGAGCTGGTGTGGCAGGACTGCAGAGCTTTCATCTAAGCTGTTGCTTGTGACATTAATTAGCCCTCTCCGCCTGTTGTGTGCTGCAGACGATATAGTCACTGGAAGATTATTGGACCTGAAGGCAGGCAAATTGCCAGGGCCCAATAACCGGGACATGGAGTTTTCATAGGAAGTGGGTGAGTGTGTGGAATGGGCTGCCGGCAGCAGCGGTGGAGGCGGAAACAACAGGGTCTTTTAAGAGACTCCTGGATGGCTACATGGAGCTTAGAAAAATAGAGGGCTATGGGTAAAGCCTAGGTAGTTCTAAGGTAGGGGCATGTTCGGCACAGCTTTGTGGGCCGAAGGGTCTGTATTGTGCTGTAGATTTTCTATGTTTCTATGACAACAGACAGGGGACCTATTGGCTGAAGTTTTTCAAAACTCATAGGGTTTGTGGAGGCACCAGTGGATTGTAAAAACAGCAATATGAACCCCATCTTCAATATTTATTTAGAGATACAGCATGGGAAAGGCCCTTCCGCCCCAGTGCCCCGCAGCGCCCAGAAACCCACCCATTTAACCCTAGCCTAATCACAGGACAACTTACAATGACCAATTAACCTACTAACCAGTACGTCTTTGAACCATGGGTGAAAATCGGAGCACCCGGGGGATACCCACGGACCCACGGGGAGAATGTAGAAACTCCTCACAACGCAAGTGGAATGTAAGGCGTTGCTTCTCTGCTCTGAAGGCGGCCTCATCTTGGCAAGAGGACCGACATGTCGCAACAGGATTGGGACTGAAAGTTAACACGCCTGGCCACCATGGAGGCCTTTAGCGGATGGAGCGGAGGTGCCCCCCCCCCGATTTACGACGGATCTCACCAATGTAGAGGAGGCCGCGTCGGGAAGCACCAGACACAATAGATGTCAGGTTCTCAGGTGAAGTGTGGCCTCACCTGGAAAGACTGTTTGGGGCCCTGAATGGAGGTCAATCAGGTGAGACACTTAGGTCACTTGCAGAGATTAGCGGAGAGGGATGAGTGGGCAAGAGAATCCCGGAGGGAGTGATTCTTATGGAAAGTGGAGACCGGGTGAGGTAAAGATACGTTTGGTGGTGCATTCCCTTTGGAGATGAGGGAAGTTGAGGAGAATGATCTGTTGGATGTGGAGGCTCATGAGGTGATAGGTAAGGACAGGAGGAACTCTATCACTACTGAGGTGGTGACCGCAGATGTTCAGGAAGTGGAGGAGATGCGGGTGAGGGCAGCAGCAATGGTTGTAACTGGAGACTTGTTGGTTTAACACTTTTGTGGCAAGATGCTGGTGTCTATTCTCAAGGGAGACATGGCTAGTCATTTAGAGAATCCTAATGGAATCAAACAAGGCCAAACTGGTTTAATGAAAACGGTTGACAAATCTTTGAGCATGTAATAAGCAGAGTTGATAGAAGGGGAATTTGTAGATGTAACACATTTGGATTTTCAGAAAACTTTTGACAAAGTGCTACACCAAAGGCTGATGTACATGGTGTTCGGAGAAGGGTGTTGTAATGGATTGGGGTCATTTAGACACAATGACTCAGAACAGTTCTTTTTCAGATTGGAAACATCCAGCATCAGATTTTAGCTTCAGCTATTTACTATCTATGTTAACGGTGAATTGTAACGTCACGAAGCAGCGAAAAACCACCCCTCCCCCTCACCATGTCTACGCTGACCGTCAAATATCCATCTGTTTCCATCCAATTGACCAGCACTTAGCCCTCTATTCACGTGAGTGCCTAGATGCTTCCTAAACGTGACGATACCAGCCTTCACCATCATCTCATGCAGACTGCAGCCACTCTCTGGGTGAAAAAAGATTCTTCCTCAAGTCCCCTCTGAGCCTCTTGCTCCTCCCCTTAAAATTATGCCCTCTGGTCTCAGCCATGGGGAAAGAATTCTTACTATCTACTGTATTTTGTGTGTGGAGTGCCTCCTTATAATGGAAGCATTATATCTCAGGCATTGCCTCTGTCCGTCCCCAATGCAGTGTCACCATGCTCTTCCGACAGTGTGGTGATCTGAAGTGCAAGTGGTATTCCAACTGTGGCCTATCCGTTATCTTAATACGTTGCGCCAAGACCTGCGCGCTCCTGTACCTTACGTTCCTGCTGATGAAGACAAGCATTCCGTGTGCTTTCTTTCACCACTCCAACTGTGCTGCTCTCTGCAGGATCTTTAAACGTGTAAACCCAAGTCGCCCTGGGTCCGACCGATCGCTGGTAGTGGACAGACTCCCAAAATGCATCACCTCCCACTTATCAGGAATAAATTCCATTTGCCATTGTGTTTCCCAGCTTACCAGCTGATCAGTAAAATATCCAAGTTTGCTGATAACACCAGAAAAGTGGAGGGAGAGCACATTATCATGATGATATTTACATTCCTCAATGGGATATTAACTGGTTGATTAATGGTAGATGGAATTCAATGTGGCCAAACCTGATGTGGGCACGTGGCCAAGTGGTTAAGGTGTTCGACTAGCAATCTGAAGGTCGTGAGTTCGAGCCCCAGCCGAGGGAACGTGGTGTGTCCTTGAGCAAGGCACTTAACCACACATTGCTCTGCGATGACACTGGTGCCAAGCTGTATGGGTCTTAATGCCCTTCCCTTGGACAACATCAGTGTCGTGGAGAGGGGAGACTTGCAGCATGGGCAACTGCCGGTCTTCCATACAATCTTGCCCAAGCCTGCGCCCTGGAGAGTGAAGACTTTCCAGGCGCAGATCCATGGTCTCGCAAGACTAACGGATGCCTTAAACCTGAAGTGATATAGTTTGGGAAGAACTTGGGGAAATATTTGGGATTTTGCTGCTGAACTGTCTGATTTTCCAAACTATTGGATGTAATTCTTAATCTCTGATTCTATGAATACCACAGCCTTTATAAAGCACAGGAGGTACATAATAAAGTGACCACTGAAGTGGCCACTTTTAAAGTGGTCTCAGCCCAAAACATTGACTGTTTACTCATTTCCACAGACACTGCCTGACCTGCTGAGTTCCTCCAGCATTTTGTGTGTGTTGAAGTCACCACTGAGTTTAAATTGCCCCTGGTGAGGGTTGGCGGGCGCTGAGTGTTAAATTACCCGTGGAAAGGGTTGAAGTGGCCGCTGAGTTTAAATTGCCCCTGGTGAGGGTTGGCGGGCGCTGAGTGTTAAATTACCCGTGGAAAGGGTTGAAGTGGCCGCTGAGTTTAAATTGCCCCTGGTGTGGGGTGGTGGGCGCTGAGTGGTAAATTACCCCTGGTGGGGGTTGAAGTGGCCGCTGAGTTTAAATTGCCCCTGGTGAGGGTCGAAGTGGGGCCAGAGTTTAAATTGCCCCTGGTGAGTCTTAGAATTTTGGGGAGTTGATGAGGATGTGGGGGGAAATTAGAAATGGGACTGATGTAGACAGTGTCAATAGGTGTTTGATGGCCACTGGGAGATAGATAGATAGATAGATATACTTTATTGATCCCGAGGGAAATTGGGTTTCGTTACAGCCGCACCAACCAAGAGTAGAGCATAAAACTCTATTCTTGGTTCTGGGTCTGAGATCCCACTTCCTCTGGCAGTCTGCGTTGGGTCTTACTGATATACAGGAGGCCTCGCCGGGATCACTGGACATTGTAGACAGTTTCACCGAGTACCTACGCTCCATGCGCCAGAAGAAGGGGGATCTCCCAGTGGCCACGCGTTTTAATTGCACTTCTCAGTCCCATTCCGATATGTCAATCCATGGCCTCCTCTAGTGTCCCAATGAGGCCACACTCAGGTTAGAGGAACAACACCTTATATTCTGTCTGGGTACTAACATAACATTACCCTTTTGACACAGCTTTTCTATTTCCTGTTGTAATTTGTAGTCCACAATCCAGCTACTATTTGGAGCCAGTATATATCTGCCATCCGGGTCCTTTTACCCTTGCAGTTTCTTAACTCAACCCGCAAGGATTCAACATCTTCTGATCCTCTGTCACATCTTTCAAATGATTTGATGCCATTCTTTACCAGTAGAGCCATACTACCCTCTCTAACCACCTTCCTATCCTTCTGATACAATGTGTAACCTTGGACGTTCAGCTCCCTACTGCAACCATCCTTCAGCCATGGTTCAGTGATGGCCACAACATCATTCCTGACAATCTGTAAGAGTGCAACAGGATCATTCACCATATTTCTTATACTCCATGCATTGAGATGTAACACCTCCCCCAGGACAGATCCCAATGATCCAAGAACCTGAAGCCCTGCCCCCTGCACCAGCTTCTCAGCCACACATTTATCTGCCAGACCATCCAAAGTCGTACGGGTTAGTAAGTTGTGAGCGTGCTATACTGTAACCATGGCCACACTTTGGGGCTGCCCCGGTACATCCTTCGACTGTGTTGGTCGCTGGCACAAATGATGCGTTTCACTGTGTAAAATCATAAGACATAGGAGCAGAATTAGGCCATCGAGTCTGCTCCATCATTCAATCATGGCTGATCCTTTTTTCTATCTCCTCCTCAACCCCAGTTCCTGGCCTTCTCCCTGTAACCTTTGATGCCATGTCCAATCAAGAACCTATCAATCCCTGCCTTAAACACACCCAATGACCTGGCCTCCTCAGCTGAATATGGCAAAAAATTCCACAAATTCACCACCCTTTGGCTAAAGAAATTCCTCTGCACCTCTGTTTTCCTATCCGAGACTATGCCCTCTTATCCTAGACTCTCCCACCATAGGAAACATTTTTTCCACATCTACTCTGTTTAGGCCTTTCAACATTCGAAAGGTTTCAATGAGATCCCACTCATCCTTCTTAATTCCAGCGAGTACAGACCCAGAGCCATCAAACGTTTCTCGTATGATAACCCTTTCATTCCTGGAATCATCCTTGGGAACCTCCTCTGGACCTTCTCCAATGACAGCACATCTTTTCTAAGATGAGGGGCCCAAATCTGTTCACAATACTCAAGGTGAGGCCTCACCGGTGCCTTATAAAGCCTCAGCATCACATCTCTGCCCTTATCTAGACCTCTTGAAATGAATGCTAACATTGCATTTGCCTTCCTCACCACTGACTCAACTTGCAAGTTAACCTTCAGGGTATTCTGCGCAAGGGCTCCCAAGTCCCCCTGCATCTCAGATTCCTGGATTTTTTCACCATTTAGAAAAGAGTCCGCACATTTATCTCTACCACCAAAGTGCAGAACCATGAATTTTTCAACATTGTACTTCATTTGCCACTTTCTTGCCCATTCTCCTAATCTGTCTAAGTCCTTCTGCATCCTACCTGTTTCCTCAACACTACTTGCCCCTCAACCAATCTTTGTATCATCTGCAAACCTGGCAACAAAGCCACCTATTCCATCATCTAAATCATTTAAATCCAGGATAAAAAGAAGTGGTCCCAATACTGACCGCTGCGGAACACCACTAGTCACTGGCAGCCAAGCAGAAGAGGATCCTTTTATTCCCACTCACTACCTCCTACCAATCAGCCAATGCTCTAACCATGTTAGTAACTTTCCTGTAATACCTTTCTTTTTAAATCTTTTTATTGAATAAGTATACCAAAAGGTAAGCCATATAAACATTAATACAATGTTAAAATATAATAAAATTACAGAAGGTATCAATACCGAAAAAAAAAATACTACAAACAATGTAATTTAAACATAAGAAACCAAGATAACATAATAGTATACTAAATTTTATATATATATCGATAGAAAAAAAAGAAAAAAAAACCCAAAAAAACAACCCACCGTGCAACTAACTAAAAGCAAAGCAAAGCAATGGGCTAACTTGAAACCAAACAGAGTTAAACTTAAAATCACGTCCTCAATCCCGACCTCCATTAAAAACAGTGAAAAAAAAACAAGAAGGGTATATATTACATTAAATGAAAATATCGAATAAAAGATCCCCAAATCTGTTCAAATTTAAATGAAGAATCATAAAGGTTACTTCTAATTTTCTCCAGATTCAAACATAATATCGTCTGGGAGAACCAAAAAAAAGGTAGTTGGAGCATTAAGCTCTTTCCAATGTTGTAAAATACATCTTTTCGCCATTAAAGTAAGAAATGCAATCATTCTACGGGCTGAAGGGGAAAGATTACTAGAAATTTTAGATAGTCCAAAGATAGCAGTAATAGGGTGAGGAGAGATATCTATATTTAACACCTTAGAAATAATATTAAAAATGTCTCTCCAAAAAGTTTCCAAAGTAGGGCAAGACCAAAACATATGAGTTAAAGAGGCTATCTGCCCCGAACATCTATCACAAAAAGGATTAATATGCAAATAAAAACGCGCTAACTTATCTTTGGACATATGTGCTCTATGAACAACTTTAAATTGAATTAGGGAATGTTTAGCGCAAATAGAGGAAGTATTAACTAATTGTAAAATCTGCCCCCAATCATCCACAGAAATGGTAAGCCCCAATTCCTGTTCCCAATCTACCCTAATCTTATCAAATGGAGCTTTCCTAAGTTTCATAATAATATTATAAATCATAGCCGATGCACCTTTCTGACATGGATTAAGGTTAATTATCGAATCTAAAATATATGTAGGAGGAAGCATTGGAAAGGAAGAAAGTATAGTACTTAGGAAATTTCTAACTTGCAAATATCTAAAAAAAATGTATTCTTGATAAATTATATTTGTTAGATAGTTGTTCAAAAGACATAAGGGAACCATCTAAAAATAAATCCAAAAACCATAAAATACCCTTAGTCTTCCAAGTTTGAAAAGCGCGATCCGTAAAAGAGGGAGGAAAAAATATGTTACCTAAAATAGGAATCGCTAACCCGAATTGATTAAGATCAAAAAATTTTCTGAATTGAAACCAAATACGCAAAGCATATTTAACTATCGGGTTAGAGACCTGCTTAAGGCGTTTTGAATCAAAAGGGAGAGAGGAACCTAAAATAGAGCCAAGTGTATAGCCCTGAACAGATTGTAGTTCCAATGCTACCCATTTAGGAATAGATAGTATATCCTGATCAAGTAACCAAAATTTCATATGTCGAATATTAATTGCCCAATAATAGAATCTAAAGTTAGGTAATGCTAAACCTCCCTCTCTCTTAGCTTTCTGTAAGTGTATTTCACCCAGTCTCGGATTTTTATTCTGCCAAATAAATGAAGAAATTTTAGAGTCTACTTTATCAAAGAAAGATTTTGGAACAAAAATTGGTAATGCCTGAAACACATATAAAAATTTTGGCAAAAAAAACATCTTAACTGCATTAATACGGCCAATCAAAGTTAAACATAAAGGAAACCATTTAGATGAAAGTTGAGTAATATGGTCTATTAATGGTAAAAAGTTAATCTTAAATAAATCTTTATATTTACAAGTAATTTTAATCCCAAGATAAGAAAAATAGTTATCAATCAATTTAAATGGAAATTTATAATATAAGGGAACTTTCCTGTAATACCATGGGCTCTTAACTTGGTAAGCAGCCTCGTGTGCGACACTTTGTCAAAGGCCTTCTGGAAGTCCAAATATACAACATCCACTACATCCCCTTTATCTATCCTACTTGTAATCTCCTCAAAGAATTCCAACAGATTTATCAGGCAGGATTTTCCTTGAAGGAAACCATGCTGACTTTGTCCTGTCTTGTCCTGTGTCACCAAGTACTCCATCACCTCATTCTTAACAATTGACTCCAACATCTTCCCAACCACTGAGGTCAGGCTAGCTGGTCTATAATTTCCTTTCCGCTGCCTTCCTCCTTTCTTAAAGAGTGGAGTAACATTTGCAATTTTCCAGTACTCTGGCACCATGCCAGAGTCCAATAATTTATGAAAGATCATTTCTAATGCCGCCACAATCTCCAACACTACCTCTTTCAGAACCCTAGGGTGCAGTTCACCTGGTCCGGGTATGTTTCGATGTTTCGATGCACATGTGACAAATCAAGCCAATCTTTAAAAACAGGAGCCTGGGGGACTTCACTGTGTTCTTAGCAAGCACCTAGTCACACTCAGCACCTTCACGTGCCTTTCTACCTACTCCTGACTGAGTCCGTAAAACAAGTCTTCCTGAGTCATGAGATTACAGATTGTGATGGAATACTTTTCTTCTGCTGCTGACGTCTCTCTCCTATTTTTAAATATGCACATCTGTTCCTAAAACATTCTATAAGCATAAAAATAGCACAGAACTTGAAGCAATATGCCGAGAAACCAATGCAGTACTCCTTTAACATTACAATGCCAACAGCACAACACACCCTCTGTACTGTGAATCAAACACACTATTGTCTCCGTAATTCTGATTCTGACAGTCCAAGAGTAAGAGATCATGTCAGCACAGAAACTGACCATTCAGGTCACCTAGTCATGCCGAACTATTGTATTGCCCAGTCTCATTGACCGGCAAAAGGATAATAGACTCACCATAGCCTCTCCTCCCCATCCAAGCACCTACCCAGTGTAGAAATAAACCCTGCTTTCACCACTTCTGCTGACAGCTTGTTCCACTACCCCGTTCCCACTCAGGTTCCACTTAAATATTTCACCTTTCACCCTTGACCTCTAGTTCTCGTCTTGTCCAATCTCAACAGCAAAAGCCTGCTTGAATGCACTCTCTTTATACCCCTCATAATTTTATATACCTGCGACTTCAAAAGTAAAGCACTGTCTGCAAAGTCACAGCATGCCAAAGTCATCTAGCCGGAGCAAGCCTAGTCTCTGCCGAAACGAGTGCCGGTAATTCGCCTTTCCTCACCGGAGCAACCCTGTCCGGTTACTTCGCTGAAGCGAGCCTGCAAAGTTTCCTCATCAAGGTGGGTCCGTCAGTTAACCCACCGGAGAGAATCAAGAGCCGCTGTCTACTGTTCCCGGGCCGAGTCGAGAGCTCGGCACTACCCGGAGGTTCCAAGTGCCATGTCCTGGCTCCAGCGGCATCCAAGTACCACATTCATGTCCTGGCCCTGGCAGCATCCAAGTACCATGTCAAGTCCTGATCCTGGCGGCTTCCCAGTTCTGAGTCTAGTCCTGGCCCTGGCGGTCTGTGATTCCTGTCCTACCCCCTTGTCGGATCCCTTCTCTGCCCCTCTCGCCTCTAGCCCTCATCTGCAGCCCCCGCCTGCACTTCAGTCTAGTTCCATCACCGGAGCTAGATAGGTACTGTCTGGCTTTCATTCGTGTTGGTCTTGTCCTGTCCTGTCCTCGCCTCCGTGGGGTAAGTCAGGCCGTCTTGCCGTTGCCCCACGGGGGTCATGTCTTGTCGTGTCTTGTCCTCGCCTCCATGGGGTAAGTCTGGCTGTCTTACCGTTGCCCCGCGGGGAGTCCTGTCTTGTCTTGTCCTGTCCTCGCCTCCTTGGGGTAAGTCAGGCCATTTTGCCGTTGCCCCGCGGGGAGTTGTGTCTTGTCTTGTCTTGTCCTTGCCTCCGTGGGGTAAGTCAGGCCGTCTTACTGTTGCCCCGCGGGGAGTCGTGTCTTGTCGTGTCTTGACCTCGCCTCCGTGGGGTAAGTCAGGCCATCTTGCCATTGCCCCGCGGAGGGTCATGAGTCCCGGCCCTATGTCCCGTACCCAAGGAGGGGTCCTGGCTCTCTGTTCTGTGTGTGAATCCCGGCCCTATGTCCTGTGCCCAAGGGGGGGTCCCGACTCTGTGTTCTGTGTATGTGTCTGTGGTTCCATGTGCCTGCTCTCCCTTGCCCCACCCTTGCTCCTAAAGCCCCCGCCACTGTGGCAGATGCCTACGGCATGTTCGTAACACCATTGAAGACTCGTCCCATCCCGGACACTGCCTGTTCAATCTCCTGCCATCTGGCAGGAGATACAGAAACACCTTAGCCAAGAAGGTAAAAACAGCTTCCTCCTGAGGGCTGTTGTGCAGCTGAATAATGCCACACCCCGGCTTGCCAACGGCCTTTGAGTGTACGGACCATCAAGATCACATGTTGCATACAAATATGGAAATTCTTTTTTAATTAAGCCATATGGCATGCACTGTAAATGTCTGTTTTGTACAGACTGGAGTAGCACTACAATCTCGTTGACTTGAGCAATGACATTAAAGTTCTGTTTTATTCCTACCTGTTCATGAGTCTATCTAGATACTTCTTAAGCATTGCCATTGTAACTACTTCCACCACATCCACTAGTTCTATGTACTTACGGCTCTGTTTAAAAAACATATTTTCATCATAAATCTCCTTTAAACTTCCCCCCGTCTCTGCCCTCTATGATTTGACATTTCCACTCTGGGAAAAGGCTCTGACGATATAGTTTACCGATACCTCTGATTGTGTTATTTACTTCCATCAGATGGCCCCTCCGCTGCCGACAGTCTCGAGCAAATTTGTCTGACCCCTCCTCAAAGTTAATACTCATGGATGCAGTGTTCCCAGCACTACAATTCTGACAAGGCAATACTCCATCAGAACTACAGCTCTGTTGATGTGTCTCATTGGTCATTGTTGCAATTCCAACTGTGTATTGCCTCTTCCGTAACCAAATTCCGAAGGTGCAATATTCCCTCTGGGTATTGTTATTTGCACCGGGGCCCAGCGGAGACTAGCAGCCGGCGCGACAGCCAATGTTCCCTCTAATTTGTAATGACCAGTGTGTGCAAAAGTCTTGCGCTGTGCAGTTTTCTGCCCAGTGACAACAACATGCGCGCCCTGAATAATTACTTCAATAAACACAGTATAAATAAGCCTGTTCTAAAATCTGCAGACAAATCATCGCAAACTCCTCGTTGTCAACACTGTCCGTATCAGAAACCAAAAAGGAAATGTGATTGTGTACGATCGTGAAATATACTTGACATGCCAACGAGGTGGAGGGTGACAACCTTTTGTGCGCGGTTTAAATTGCTCTGTGCGCTAGTAGCAGAAGATGGGTGCGCGCATATGCGTACGCCTTAGAGGGAACATTGGTGACAGCCAACCAATCAGAACAATGAGTCAGGCCAATATAAATGAGCACTTGGCAGAAACAACACTCAATTGCACGCTGATGATGTCACTTCAACTAGTGACGAGACGTTTGCAACCCAACCTCCAGGCTCGGTAAACAATAGCCAAACCGAGCTACCAACCTTCCATTCTCTTCCATTTCACACATGAAATGCTGTCTCAGTATCGCAATTTATGAAATGTCTCGGTATCGCGATTTATGAAATGTCTCGGCATCGCGATTTATGAAATGTCTCAGTATCGCGATTTATGAAATGTCTCGGTATTGAGATTTATGAAATGTCTCAGTATTGAGATTTATGAAATGTCTCGGCATCGCGATTTATGAAATGTCTCGGTATTGCGATTTATGAAATGCTGTCTCAGTATCGCGATTTATGAAATGTCTCAGTATTGAGATTTATGAAATGTCTCGGCATCGCGATTTATGAAATGTCTCGGTATCGCGATTTATGAAATGTCTCAGTATTGCGATTTATGAAATGTCTCGGTATTGCGATTTATGAAATGCTGTCTCAGTATCGCGATTTATGAAATGTCTCGGTATTGCGATTTATGAAATGTCTCGGTATTGCGATTTATGAAATGTCTCGGCATTGCGATTTATGAAATGTCTCGGTATTGCGATTTATGAAATGCTGTCTCAGTATCGCGATTTATGAAATGTCTCAGTATTGCGATTTATGAAGTGTCTTGGTATTGCGATTTATGAAATATCTCGGTATTGTGATTTATGAAATGCTGTCTCAGTATTGCGATTTTGACCAGGCAACCAATACTTCATTGCAATTCTGACAGTAGAGCCACTACTATTCAAAGGCCACTCTGTATTGTCATTCTGATAATACTACCTTACAACAGTGATATTTATGGAGGTGAATGGAAACAAAATTGACAGATTCTCACAAAAATACACACACAATGCTGGAGGAACTCAGCAGGCCAGGCAGCATCTATGGAAAAGAGTACAGTCGGCGTTTCGGGCCGAGACCCTTCAGCGGGACTGGAATAAGAGAGTGGAAGAAGGTGGAGGGAGGAGAGGGAGAAGTACCAAGTGGTAGGTGATAGGTGGAACCAGGAGAGGGGAGGCGGTGAAGTAAAGAGCTGGGAAGTCGACAGGTGAAAGAGATAAAGGTCTGGAGTAGAGGGAATCTGATAGGAGAGGGTAGAAGGTCATGGAAGAAAAGGGAAGGGGAGTAGCACCAGAGGGAGGTGATGGGCAGGTAAGGAGATGAGGTGAGAGAGGGAATGGGAATGGGGAATGGGGAAGGAGAAGGGGGCGGCATTACAGGAAATTTGAGAAATTGATGGTCTCACAATGGTGGGATGTGATGGAGTACAGTAGATTAGTTAATTAATTATAGGGTAACTAATTACTGGTAGTGTATGGTTATGTATAGGAACTGAGGTTACATTTTTGCACAAATCTAACAGCAGAAGGGGTAACGGGAAAAAAAATGCTTTATTAAACTGTTAAAACCGGAGCCCAGCCTCAGATTATCGACAAAGTTCCAGCGTACACAGCACTGTGGGCCCCTGCTTTCAACCCGCCATCGTGTCACACCTTTCACTCCCCCCCAGCCACGCACCCTCCCTCACCGCTGGGACGCTGACCAGACTCCCATGTCGTTCACCACCACGCTGAGCTCACCCTGTTGCCTGATGCAGCTTCGGGCAGTTTCCAGGACGGTGAGCAGCCTGCGGTTGAGGGCGGAGAGGTGAGGCTCGGTGAGGATGGGGGACAGCCGGTCACTCCGCAGTGACTCCCGCATGACGTCGCTCAGCCTGTAGGGCCCTGTGGCCAGAAGTTGGAGGCGAAGGAACGTGCTTCTCCGTATCCTGCACACAATGACAATTTTTTAAAAAGCCATCGGACAGCAACTCAGCACAGTGTAAAACCATTTCTGACCCAGCTGTGGCTGTGCAGCCTGAGTTTCAAGACAGAAGTCAGAGGAAAGGGTGATTCGCAGGGCAACGGGTGGGAGAGGGAGCTGGGGTGAGTAGCAAGGCAAGGTTTAAGGGGCAAATACTGCAGGGCGAGGGTCACAGGTCATGGGGGTCGTCACAGAGGGAATAAACCGGGTTCAGTCACAGGGGCTGTGCCTTAGAGTGGGACTTACCGGCAGCATTGCTGAAGGGGGGCCAGGATTGAGAGCTCATCATGAGAGTGCCTTCCGAACCTTGGAAAGAAAACAAGTAAACAAATGCATTGGCTTCCATCCAGGCTCAAAACGGAGTTTATTGTCGTGCACAAATACATATTATATATCATCATCGTCATTATGTGCCGTGTTGTATGACATCATCATTATGTGCCATGCCATTGCCATATGACATCATTATTATGTGCTGTGACATGTGACCTGGGTGAACATGGTCCTATGACCATGATTGTTCTTGGAAAATTTTTCTACAGAAGTGTTTTGTCATTGTCTTCTTCTGGGCAGTGTCTTCACAAGACTGATGACCCCAGCCATTATCAATACCCTTCAGAGATTGTCTGCCTGGTGTCAGTGGTCACATAACCAGGACTTGTGATATGCACCAGCTGCTCATACGACCATCCACCACCTGCTCCCATGGCTTCACGTGACCCTGATCGAGGGCTAAGTAGGTGCTACATCTTGCCCAGGGTGACCTGCAGGCTAGCAGAGGGAAGGAGTGCCTTACACCTCCTTTCGTAGAGACATATCTCCACCCTGCCATGTGCATTCTGCATATGCACAGGTGCAACAACAAACTTAACTTGCAGCAGCATCGCAGATAAACAGCATTCACAAGAAAAAGGTAAACATAAATTACACACTTTTTTAAACAAAATGAACAATTAGGATTTTAAAAGAATCAAGTGATCAAAACGGCCTTGGTGTTGCTGAACTCCAGTGATTAGGGACGTGCGGGCTGGTTCAAGAACCAAATGGTTGAAGGGAAGCAGCTGTTCCTGAACTTTCATCTCCTAAAGCCAAATATATACACACAACCCTGAGATTTATTTTCTTGTGTCCACATTCAGCAAATCTATAGAAATAGCTATAATAGGTTTGATGAAATATCACCCAGAGAGCTGAAGATAACAAACTGTGCAAATACAAATATACATAAATAGCGATAAATAATGAGAACGTGAGATAATGAGACAAAGAGTCCTTGAGAGTGAGATCAGTGGTTGCAGGAATATTTCAATGATGAGGTAAGTGAAGTCTCTGTGGCTAAAGGCACTGGGTATCGCAGAGGCGGTGGGACATGACAACATTCTGGCAATTACATTACTGAACAGTCACACTCCAGGTCTGTCTGTGCCCTTTGACTAGCTGTTCCAGTACAGCTACGACACCGGCACCTCCCCAGCTGTGTGGAAAACTGCTCCATATTCACCACCATCCATGACTCCTCAGCTATTGAGGCAGTCCAAAACAAAATGCAAGGGCCAGACAATATCCAGGCCTGGCCTATAGCTGGCAAGAAACATTAATGTCACACATACCAAGCAAGAATGATATCCAATGAGGGAAATTTCAGCTAACATCCCCTGGCATTACATCATTGAATCCCAAACTATCATTATCTATCTGTGTCTGTCTATCTATCTATCTATCTATCTATCTATCTGTCTATCTATCTATCTATCTATCGGTCTTTCTATCTATCCATCTGTCTGTCTGTCCATCTATCTATCTGTCTTTCTATCTATCTGTCTGCCTATCTATCTGTCTGTCTATCTAACCATCTATCTATCTATCTGTCTTTCTATCTATCTGTCTGTCTGTCGGTCTATGTGTCTCTATCTATCCATCTGTCTGTCTATCTATCTATCTGTCTACCTATCTGTCTATGTGTCTATCTATCTATCCATCTGTCTGTCTGTCTGTCTATCTATCTATCTATCTATCTGTCTGTCTGCCTATCTATCTGTCTGCATATCTATCTATATATTTATTAGGTATTCATTGGGATACAGCGTGAGTTGGATACTTCCAGACCTTCAAGCTCGGCAACCACCGATCTAATCCCAGCCTAATAACGGGAGAACTTATAATGTTGACCAAAGCTGGTAGGTCTTTGGACTGTGGGAGGAAACCGGAGCACCTGGAGGAAACCCACGCGGTCACGGGGAGAACGTACAAACTCCTTTCAGGTGGTGGGAGGAAGTGAGCCCCTGTGGCCTGTACTGTAAAGCGTTGTGCTGACCACTGCACTATGTATCTTGGGGAGTTACCATCGATGGAGCAGCCATGTCAACAACGTGGTTACAAGAGCAGCTCAGAGACTGGGAATCCTGTGGTGAGTAACTTTCCTCCTAACTCCCCAAAACCTGTCCATCATCTACAAGCTCAAGTCAGGAGTGTGATGGAAGATCCTCACTTGTCTGGGTGAGCACAGGACGGAGCCCACAGAGCTAATATATTGTGCAGGAGTGAAGTAGGAGGAGCTGTGTGCAAGGACAAAGCGATTGATCGACAGAGAACGTAGGCTTGATTTGATTGGCAGGAGCAGTGGAGGAGAGATGAGGAAAACTTTGTCTAGCTAAAGAGTAGTGGGGGTCTTTAACTTACTGACTGAAGGAGTGATGAGGTGTGAGGGCAGAAATTGTAAGCACCGAACACCCGGATGGGTATGTGAAGAACGAAGAAAAATGGCAGATGCAGTTTAGTGCTGATGGGTGTGAGGTGTTGCCTTCAGTAGGACCAGCCAGGGTAGGTCTTACACAGGGAACGGTAGGGCACTGAGGAGTGTGGTAGAACAAAGGGATCTGGGAATACAGGTCCATAGTTCATTGAAGCGGACGTCACAGGTACACAGAATCATAAAGAAAGCTTTTGGCACATTGGTGTTCACAGATCCAGGTATTGAGTACAGGAGGTGGGATGTTATGTTGAATTTGGAGTGTTGTGTGAAATTTTGGTCACCTACCTACAGGAAAGTTGTAAATAAAGTTGAAAGAGTACAGAGAAAATTTACAAGGATGTTGGCGGGACTGGAGGACCTGAGTTATATGGAAAGATTGAATAGGTTTGGACTTTATTTCTCGGAACATAGAAGATTGATAGGAGATTTGATAGAGGTATACAAAATTTTGTGTGGTACAGATAGAGTGAGTGGAAGCAGGCTTTTTCCACTGAGGTTGGGTCGGACTACAACTAGAAGTCATGGGTTAAGAATGAAAGGAGAAAAGTTTAAGAAGAGGACGTGAGGAGAAACTTTTTCACTAAGAGGGTCATGAGAGTGTGGAACAAGCTGCCAACTCAAGTGGTGCATGCGAGCTCGACTTCAACATTTAAGAGAAGTTTGGATAGGTTATATGAGTGATAGGGGTAGGGAGGGCAATGGCCCGGGCGCAGATCGATGGGAGCAGGCAATTTAAATGGCTCAGCATGGACTAGAGGGGCCAAGTGGCCTGTTTCTGTGCTGTAGTTTTCTACGTCTCTATGACTCTGTGTCCAAGAGCTGGCTACAGAGGTATCTGAGGCAGCTGCATGTTTTGCTGCCATGGATATGGTGCATTTAAACTTTTTTATGATAACTGGATTCTGCCCCTTTTCCAGGAAATTCTTTCTGTTAATTATCATACTCTCTCAACATTCCACCTCGTCCCTTTGTTGAATGTGTTCAACACCTATCTCCCTGCGATCTGTTCCCTCTCTTGTCATTTTCAACTTCCCTTTGAGGCCACTTCAAAGTTCAAAGTAAATTTATTGTCAAAGTACATGTATGTCACCATATACAACCCCGAGATTCATTGTCTTGTGGGCATACTCATTAAATCCATAATTGAATAATAACCATAATAGCATCAATGAAAGACTAAACCGACTTGAGTGTTCAACCAGTGCACAAAAGACAACAAACTGTGCAAATACAAAAATAAAGAAATAACAATATAAATAAATAAGAAATAAATATCGAGGATATGAGATGAAGAGTCCCTGAAAGTAAGTTCATTGGTTGTGGGAACATTTCAAGGGCAAGTGAAGTTGAGTTACCCTCTTTGGTTCAAGAGCCTGATGGTTGAGGGGTAATAACTGTTCCCGAACCTGGTGGTGTGAGTCCTGAGGCTCCTGTACCTTCTTCCGGATGGCAGCAGCGAGAAGAGAGCATGACCTGGGTGGTGGGGGTCCCTAATGATGGATGCTGCTTTCCTGCGACAGCATTTCATGTAGATTTGCTCAATGGTGGGGAGGGCTTTACCCATGATGGACTGGGCCATACCCACTACTTTTTGTAGGGTTTGCCGTTCTTTGCAAACTCTAAACACTAAATCTGCAAGAGCTCCTACAGGGGTGGCATTAAGAGCATCCTAACTGGCTGCATCGCTGCCTGGTACAGGAACTGCATCAACCTTGGTCGCGGGGCACTACGGAGAGTGGTACGGACAGCCCAGCACATCTGTGGATGTGAACTTCCCTCCATCGAGGACATTTACAGCAGCAGGCGCAGAAAGAAGGCCTGGAAGATCATTGGGGACACCAGCCACCCCAACCATAAACTGTTCCAGCTGCTTCCATCTGGCAAACACTAGCACAGCATTAATGCCAGGACCAACAGCTTCTTTCTACAAGCCGTTAGACTTTTAAATTCACATGTTTGTACATTGTGACGGAGTCATAACGCAAAGATTTTTACTCCCTCACATTGTGGGGTGGATGTAAGATTTAAATAAATTCAGATTCAAACATACAAGTTACAAATCAAACCCTCCTTTATCTGTAAGTACACCAGTTCAGATCAAACAATAGACCATAGAATTACAATCAAGTGTTAATACAAATTTGCCAGCCTTATCTCTGAGATAACATTGGTCTTTAAGAAGGCTTAGAATCCTTGAACGGTTTATAAATTGCTTTTTGCCATGCGAAAGGATGTAATATATCTTTTTATTATCAAATCCTGTGTTTGTCATTTTGGAAGACATTGTCTGTTGAGGAATCACTGTCCCTATAATGACCTAATCTTATCTTGATGACTGAGTTGTGTACTTTTACAGCTGTGTAATATATCCTTCTGACTGAGCCATATCTGTTTATTACAAAACCTGTTTTTAAAGAGCAATGAATCTTTAGTAATGGATCTAGACACCTAATTGACTAATCCTACCCCGTGGGGTACTGATACTGACCACCTCGGGGAAGAGTGATCATAATATGATTGAAGGTGATTTAGTTCATTCTCAGAGTCTAAATTCTAAACAAAACAACGAGAAGTTGATGGCAGATCTTGAGAAAATATATTAAACATAAGACAATAGAGCAGTAATGCCTGATATTTAAAGAACAATATGTTTATAATAGATATAACATATCAAGGCACAAAACCCCATCTGGAAAAGCAGTGCAGATGTGGCCAGCAGGAAAAGTTAAAGACAGAAATGGGTGAAAAGAAAAGATTGCCAGAAAGCACAGTGGACCTGGAGATTGGGAGCATATCAGAATTCAGCAAACAATAAGTTGATAAGGAACAGGAAATATGGAAATATTGCAACAGGAGTGATTAAAAAGCAGATGGTAAAAGCCTCTATAGATACGCGAAGGAGTAGATTAATGCAGACTCCTTACAGATGCAGACTGAGAAATTACACTTGTGGATAAAGAAGTGGCAGAGAAACTGGGCAAATATTTGGTGTTTGCGATAAGAGTAAAACTCCACCCAGAAATAAAGGAGGACAACGGGTCAAGACAGAATTAGAATTAGAATTTTTATATCTTACATCCATCTCACAACGAGGGATTAAAAATCTTTATGTTGCATTTCCATCGCTGTGTAGAAGCAACAAGGAAGGGAAATGTGGGAAGATGTTGCCCAAACACTAAGATTGTATACATAATTGTTTTGTGTGCATGTATGTAGTCAGATACAATGTACAGTCAGATATTCAATCAGAGCAATGTGTATTGATAAATCTGATGGTCTGGTGAAAGAAGCTGTCCCATAGCCTGCTGGCCCTGGCTTTAATGCTGTGGTACCGTTTGCCAGACGGATGCAGCTGAAACAGTTTCGGGTTGGGGTGGTTGGAGTCCCTGATGATATTTCAGGCCCTTTTTACGCACCTGCTGCTATAAATGTCCTGAATAGAGGACAGTTCACATCCACAGATGCGCTGGGCTGTCCACACCACTCTCTGCAGTGCCCTGCGATTGAGGGAGGTACAGTTCCCGTACCAGCTGGTGACACAGCCAGTCAGGATGCTCTCAGTGGTGCCCCTGTAGAAAGTCCTGAGGATCTGGGGACTCGTGCCAAACTTGTTCAGCCGTCTGAGGTAAAAGAGTGTTGTTGTGCTCTTTTCACCACACAGCCAGTAGGTGAGATGTACGCCGAGGAACTTGAAACTACTCACTCTCTCAACTACTGCCCCGCTGATGTCAACAGGGACTAGACTAGAGTAAATTCTCCATTCCTCCCGTAATCCACAATCAACTCCTTTGTTTTCTCGACGTTGAGGGAGAGATTGTTTTCTTGGCGCTACTGTGTCAGGGCATTGACTTCTCTGAAGGCTGTCTCATCATTTGTTGGAAATAAGGCTGATCAATGTTGTGTCATCTGCAAATTTGATCAGCAGTTTGGAGCTGTGTGTGGCAATATAGTCGTGTGTGTATAGGGAGTAGAGAAAGGGCTCAAGACAGAGCACTGGCGAGCTCAAGAGAAATTAGCATTTGACCTAAAGGCAGAATATACTGTATGGTTAATGGCAGGATTCTTAACAGTGTGGAGAAACAGGGGGATCTTGGGGTCCAAGTCCATCATTCCCTCAAAGTTGCCCTGCGAGTTGGTATGGTGGTTAAGAAGTCCTATGGTAGCTTGGGCTTCATTAATCAGCAATGCTGAGACATATCCTAGGACACGCTGGGACACATCAACTGTGATGTACCCTGAGGTCACCTTTCGGGTCTTTCAATGCCAGACACTCTCGCCCGGGCGATCCAGCCGGGATTGATCAGGCCCTGGCTTGTATCCCAGCAGGTTTGATCCACAGGTCACACCTTTTGACCCATAGCCATCTGGATGGTTTCTTTGCAGTCCCCGTAATGCCCAAGAGAGAGTAGGTTCAGCACAGCGAGTGGCCAGCAAAACCTTTACATCCCACCTCTGTAGGCTTGCATCGTGCCCTCCACCCCTGTCTCTGGCACCGCTTTACAAGCTCCTGGTACTTGGTTTTCTTACGCTCAAACGCCTTCTCAACCCGGGCTTCCTAGGGAACTGTCAGTTCTACCTTGACCACCTGCTTCGAGGTTTCGGACAGAATGACCGTGTCAGGCCTCAGGGATGATGACGCAATGAAGTCAGGGAAGTTTAGTTGCTTGCCAAGTTCGACTTTCAGTTGCCAGTCAGACGCTGTGGCAAGCAAACCTGCTGGGATTGAGTTCAAGAGCTGCGTGTTGCAGCTCTACAAGGCTCTGGTTAGACTATTGTGTTCACTCTGGTCACCTCATTATAGGAAGAGGACGTGAAAGCTTCAGAGAGGGTGAAGAGAAGATTTAACAGTCTACTGCCTGAATTCAAGGACATGAGGAAAGGTTGAGTGAGCTAGGGCTTTTCTCTTTGGAGCGAAGAAGGCTGAGATTGGACTTGAAAGAAGCGTATAAGATTATAAAAGGCATAGATAGCATGGACAACCAGCACCTTTTTCCTAGGGCGGCAACAGTAACTATCAGAGGACAATAATTTAAGAGAATGGAGGAACGTTTGGGAGATAGGTTTTATAGACAGAGAGCAGTGGATGCTTGGAACACACTGCCACTGTGGTGACTGGGGCTGATACAACAGGGATATTTAAAAGACTCTTAGATAGGCACAAGGATTTAATGGAGGGTAATGGACTGTGTAGGAGGGAAGGGATCAATTGATCGTGGACTAGGTTTATACAGGTCAGCACAACATCGTGGGCTGAAGGGCCTGTATTGTGCTGTACTGCTCCATGTCCCTCAGGAGAGCTGATCAGTCTACACCGCTTGCTGTGAAATACAAGGTGGCAGATGAAGTGCTCGTAAATAGGATCAGTATAGATGGGTTGGAGACGATTGTCACGGACATGATGGGCTGACTCTGATCTGAAAACTCGAGCCCGTTTATTATCACTCACCCACGACCATTGTCTAAGTGAAGGAGGAAGCTGTCATTTCCAAACTTCTGGAACGTTTCATAGTGGTGCCGATCCATGTTACCTGTAGAAAGAACACAGAGACTGGTGTGAATTCAACCTGTATAGGCTCAGGCTTTCTCTCCCATTGACCACAGCCTGATCTGATGGGCTTGGCCTGCAGTTCAACATCTGGATCGGGCAATACTTTTGTCCTTCTTGACTGTACCTTCCCCCTCCAACTGCATCCGTTAACTGGAGGACTTCTACAACTTATCTCCATGGTAACCTAGGCCTCAGCCTGTCGTAGATGTCACCGCTATGTGTACACACTCACCGCAGGCCCCATACAAATACAACTCCCCTGGCACAAAGCAAACCCCCCAGGCATTCATTCCCCGATCCCCACTCTCATACATGCCTATCCTACAGCCCAACAAAGGCGTGGTCGACTCCCATAACCGTCCACTCACACCCTCTTTCCCTGTGACTGCCGACAGTCACCCCGCACTCCTCCAAGCAAACTGCACCAATCTCCTTCCCTACCTACATCACAATCTCCCAACTCTTCCGCTCCTCATACAAGCGGCCCTCAGACGACACAAGTCCCTGCCTCAAACATCTCTAATTCCCACTCCATTCCCAGCATCTGCCCTGTGCTGCCAATTTTCGCAGAGAAAGTTTACAAGGACATTGCTAATACTTGAGGATGTGAATTATATCAGCTTATCCCTCTGCAATTGAACTTTGGACTTTCTGACTAACAGACCCCAATCAGTTAAGTTAGACAACCTCTCCTCCTCCACTCTCACCCTGAACACCGGTGTGCCTCAAGGCTGTGTGCTGAGCCCTCTTCTGTACTCCCTTTTCACCTAAGACTGCGTTCCTGTACATGGTTCTAACTCCATAATCAAGTTCGCAGATGACACCACGGTGGTTGGCCTGATCAGAGGGGATGACGAGACGGCCTACAGGGACGAGGTCCAGCACCTGGCTGCGTGGTGTGGCGACAACAACCTGGCCCTTAACACCCAGAAAACCAAGAAGATCATTGTGGACTTCAGGCATGCTAGGACCCACACTCACAACCCCATCTACATCAGCGGAGCTGTAGTGGAGTGTATATCAAGCTTCAAATTCCTTGGTGTCCACATTTCCAAGGATCTCACCTGGTCCCTGAACTCCTCCATCCTGATCAAAAAGACATAACAGCGCCTTTATTTCCTGTGGAGCATGAAGAAAGCTCACCTCTGTCCCAGGATACTGACAGACTTTTACTGCTGTACCATTGAGAGCATACTCACCAAATGCATCTCAGTGTGGTATGGCAATTGTCCCGTATCGGACCGCAAAGCACTCCAGCGTGTGGTGAAAACTGCCCAGTGGATTATCAGCACCCAATTGCCCACCATTGAGAATATCTACCATAAATGCTGCCTGGGCAGGGTGAAAAGTATTATCAGGGATGCATCTCACCCTAACCATGGACTTTTTACTCTCCTCCCATCCGGTAGGTGCTACAGGAACCTCCGCTCCCGCACCAGCAGGCACAGGAAGAGCTTCTTCCCTGAGGCTGTGACCCTGCTGAACCTCACATCACAGCGCTAAGCAGTATTGCATCCGTATTGTACTGTCTCAGTACTTCTATATTTGTGTGCTGTAGCACTTTTTTTATTCGCAGTTATTTTGTAAATAACACTATTCTTTGCATTTCTGGTTAGATGCTAACTGCATTTCATTGGCTTTATATCTGTACTTGGCACAATGACAATAAAGTTGAATCTAATCTAATCTAATCTAATCTAATATAGAAAGGTTGAATAGCTTAAGACTTCATTCCCTGGGAAGCAGGAGAAGTGAGGGGAGATTTTATTGAGGTATGCAAAATTACGCAAGGTATGGCGGGGGTGAATGCATGCAAGCCTTATTCCCTCAGGCTGGGTGAGACTTGAACTTGAGGTCATGGGTTAAGGGTGAAAGGTGAAATACCTAAGGGAAATCTGTGGGGAAAATTCTTCACTCTAGGTGTTGGAAGTATGGAATGGTCTGCCAGTGGAAGTGGTAGATGCAAGATCAATTTTAACAGTTAAGAGAATAGGTCTGTGGAAGAAAAGGATGTGGGGGACAGTGGTCTGGATGCAGGTAGATTGGACTAGGCAGAAGAGTGGGCTAGCATGGACTAGATGGGCTGAAAGGCCTACTTCTATGCCTTAGTGATCTATAACTGTGTGACCTCACGTCTATCCTGCCCAGCGCTCTGCAATCACACCCCTTGCAATGGACACATCTGCCAGGACACACACTGGTGTGCACTTACCCATCAGGAAGTCCAGGATGATCATGTCCATGAGATCGATCAGCCGGGTGCCAGCGTTGTAGGGCGCGGTTTTTTTAACCTTATCACAATATCTAGGGTTCACTTCCCACCTGCAACAGCAAGAGAAGGAGACCTGGGAAGGTCAGCAGGTTGGGCTGATGGTGGCATGGTGTGACGAGGCAGGGGAGGGAGGGGCAGGCTCCAGAGGGGAGGACCAGTGACTGGAGGGGAGGAGAGGGTTCCGGAGGGGAGGAATGGGTACTGGAGGGATGGAACGGGGACTGGAGGGGTGCTGGTTCCACTGAAAGGACAGGGAATGGCAGAAAATCTCAGACTTCTGGCATCCTGCTAGTCCCCCTCCACAGTGAAAACTGATACAAAACACTTATTAAAGTTTCCAGTGGTCTGATACCCACTGTCGCCTCTTTTTTTCTTTATATATCTGGAAAAATCTTCTTGTATCCTCTTTCATATTACTAGATAGTTTACCTTCATATGTCATGCTTTGCCTTATGGTTTTTTAGTTTTTAAAACTCTTCTCAATCCTCTATTTTCCCACTAATATTTGATATATTATATGCCCTCTCTTCAGCTTTTATGCTGTCTTCGACTTCCTTTTGTCAGTCATGGTTACATCATCCTCCCTAATTCTTTGGGATGTATCTATCCTGCACCTTCTGAATTGCTCCCAGAAACTCCAGTCATTGCCGTTCTGCCGTCATCCCTGCTAGTGTCCCCTTCCAATCAACTTTGACCTGCTCCACTCTTAAGCTTCTGTAATTCCCTTTAAGCATGTTAAAGTTCTCACCTGTATGAAACTATATGCCACACTGACTGTAAGTTACATTTAAAAGGGGTCATAGAAGTTATCCAATTTCTTTACAGTTTATTTGAATAACAAATAGTAAAAATACACAGTCATCTACTGACTGGCATTGTTGACCCATTGTCCCACCAAAGCCACAAGAGCTCGTCCACAAAGTCTCCTCGTTCACCACAGCCCACATTCTGACCCTGCTGCACTGCAAGAACCAGTGTGAGAAGCCACATTGTGGTGTCTCTGCCTTGGTGTTTATACACTCACACAGCTGAAGGCCAAATAGCACCAACCGCAGTTGAAAACCTCACAGCAGATTTCCACCTCCTGCTGTCCAACACCTTCCACTGCCTCTTCCAGCTGGTTATCTCCTCCCCTCTGTTTCTCATCAAACCGGCACCCACCTGTTCCTTGGAGTCAGAGAAAAAGACAGAACAGAAACAGGCCATTCAGCCCATCTAGTCCATGCCGAACCATTTAAGCTGCCTACTCCCATCGATCTGCGCCCAGTCCATAGTGCTCCATACCTCTACCATCCGTGTACCTACCCAAATTTCTCTTAAACATTTAAATTGAGCTCACATCCACCACTTGCGCTGGCAGCTCATTCTGCACTCTTAATACTCTGAATGAAGAAGTTTCTCTTCATGTTCCCCTTAAACTTTTCACCTTTCGCCCTTAACCTATAACCTCTGGTTGTAGTCCCACCCAACCCCAGTGGAAAATGACCGCTAGCATTTACCCTATCTATACCCCTCATAATTTTCTATACCTCTATCAAATCTTCCCTCTATTTTCTACATTCCAAGGAATAAACTCCTAACCTATTCAATCTTTCCTTATAACTCTGGTGCTCCAGTCCTTGTAAATTTTCTCTGTACTCTTTCAACCTTATTTACATTTTTCCTATAGATAGGTGACCAAAACTGCACACAGTACTCCAAATTAGGCCTCACCGACATCCTTGTTCATTTAGTGCTTTCAGCACCCCTCCAGTCCCACTTCACGCCCCCTCCCATCTTCCGTCTTGCCACATCATGACCGCCACCCCTACCACCCAGTGACTAGCAGTGTTCCACAGGAGTCGGTATTGGGATCGCCACTTTTCACGTTATACAAGAGGTGATTGATAAGTTCGTGGCCTAGTGTAGAAGGAGTCAATTTTAGAAAACCTAGCACATTTATTTTTCAACATAGTCCCCTCCTACATGTACAAACTTAGTCCAGCGGTCGTGGAGCATACGGATCCCTTCTTTGTAGAAGTGCTCCACAGCAGGGGTGATTGATAAGTTCGTCGCCTAAGGTAGAGGGAAATGAGTGATACAGTTCTCATTACATGCATGTGGAATTCAACTCTTCGAGGTTGAAGTTTCTCCTCATCTCCTTCTACCTTAGGCCACAAACTTATCATTCACCCCTGCTGCGGACCACTTCTGGAGGTCCAAGACACCGACTCCTACAAAGAAGGGATCCGTATGCTCCACGACCACTGGACCAAGTGTGCAAATGTAGGAAAAATAAATGTGCCTAGGTTTTCTAAAATTGACTCCTTCTACTTCAGGCCACGAACTTATCAATCACCCCTCGCATGTCAATGACTTGGATGACGGAGTTGACGGCTTTATGGCGAAGTCTGTGAACAATATGAAGATAGGTGGAAGGGCAGGTAGTGTTGAGGAAGCAGAGAGTCTGCAGAAAGACTTAAATAGATTAGGAGAATAGGAAAAGAAGTGGCAGATGGAATACAGTGTCGGGAAGTATATGGTCATGCGCATTGGTAGAAGAAATGAAAGGGTTGACTATTTTTGAAATGGAAAAAACCAGGCACAAAGGGACGTGGCAATCCTTATGCATCATTCTCTAAAGGTTAATTTGCAGGTTGAGCCGATGGTGAGGAAGGCAAATGCAATGCTAGCATTCATTTCGAGGGGACTAGAATATAAAAGCAAGGATGTAATGCTGAGGCTTTATAAGGCAATGGTCACACTGCACCTGGAGTATTGTGAGCAGTTTTCGGCCCCATAGTTAAGAAAAGATGTGCTGACATTGGAGAGGGTCCAGAGGAGGTTCACAAGAATGATCCCAGGAAGGAAACGGTTAATGTATGAATGGCGTTTGGTGGCCCTGGGCCTGCATTCACTGGAGTTTAGAAGAACGAGGGGGGGTTCTCATTCAAACCTATCGAATATTGAAAGGCAGCAATAGAGTGGATATGGAGAGGATGTTTCTGATAGTGGGGGAATTAGAGGGCACAACCTCAAAATAGAGGGATATCTATTTAGAACAGAGCTGAGGGGGAATTTCTTCAGCCAGGGAGTAGTAAATCTATAGAATTCACTGCCACAGATGGCTGTGGAGGCTGTCGTTGTGTATATTTGACTTGAAAGTTGCTTGGTTCTTGATTAGTCGGGGTGAAAAAGGATACCAGGAGAATGGGGTTGAGAGGGATGATAAGTCAGCTGTGATAGAATGGCAGAGAAGCCTCAAATAGCCGAATGGCCTAATCCTGCTCCAATGCCTTATGGTCTTGTGTCTTATGCTTCCTGGAGTCACTAGAGATTCTGCAGATGCAGGAAATCTGGAGCAACACACTCAAAATGGTGGGGGAGCCCTGCAGGTCAGGCAGCTCCTATGGCTGGTCCGATGCTGGGCTGGGGCCAGTGGCATCTTGAACTGGGATGTACTGTAGCGATATACTTCAGGGTGGTGCTTTACTGTGGACAGCTGTGGGCTCCTGTGTTGTAGTGGGTGGATGCACTCACTTGGCTTTCTTGGTCTTGTGGTACGACCGTTTCCAAGGATTCCTCCAGGACAGGCGCTTGGCCAGTGTGACATCAGGCAAATAGGCAGCCATGGAGCCCTCCATCAGCTCTGGCCTCCCGCACAGAGGGTGCTCCATGTTGCAGTAATAAGAGCAGCTGCCGTAGAAACACACATTGTTGGCTGAGAGGGAGAGACAACAGTCACTGTCCAAATCCACAAGCCGCCTTCATCTCCTCATCACCTTACCTGAAACCCCTGCCTAGTCCCGGCCTCCCTCTGCCACTCAGACCACCCCAGCCCTCCTCCCTTTCCTGCTACACGTATCATATCTGATACTCTTCCTGCTTGACCATAAACTCTTCATTGTTCTGTTCATTGTGAGAAGGTGCAAAGTATTGATTCAGAAACACTTTCCACCTGCCATCACCAATCACCTTCTTGCACACTGCATTGCTCTTCATTTCTCCCCTCCATCCCCCTCTCTTACAGTCTCTTCCCACTCATTCCCTCTGTACTTCTCTTTTTTTTCCTGTCTTTCATTCCCCACACCTCGCTCACAAGCTCACTCTTTCTTCACACGTACTCTCTCTCCCTCCTCGCTCACCCCTTTCGCGTCCTCATTTGCTGCCTCTCTCACAAAACCTTCTCTGTCTTTTTGCCCATCCCACCCCAACAACGAATACTGGCCTCTATCGCCACTGGAAGGTGTGGTCACAAAGTGAATTAAATGAATTCCTATTAAATCATGCAATTAATTGTCATGAATTTTCCCTCTCACTTGACAAATGTTCTATGTACATAAAAGATTACTTTTCCCTGTCATGCCTTGTCCACACATCCATAATTCCCTCGCGCTCTCGGTTCACCGAAGCACCCGTCCACTTGCTGATCATGAAGCATGCAGCGAGCTTCCTAGTTTTATTTTTCCCATCCAGTAGGTTTCCTGCTACTTTTGGGGGTCCCCTCTTTCTCCTCCACCCCCCTCCCACCACCCCCACTCTCTGATCCCAACACTGCCATCTCTCAACTGCTTGGCCATTTGCTTGAGCAGAGTTGCAACTACAGTTAAGAGTATTATGTAGAGCTCCGGTTAGCACACCGTAGAAAAGATGTGTTCACATGGAGAGTGTGCAGAAGAGACTTTCAAGGACGTTGCCTGGAATGGAGGGATGTAGCTGTAAGGAGAGATTGGATAGCCGCTTTTATTCTTTCTGAAACGTTGGAGGCCGGGGTGTGACTTTGTAGAGGTTTACACAATTATGAAGGGCACCAATAGGATATATAGTCAGAAGCTTTTCCCTTGGACAGGAGAGCCTAAAATGAGTGCACACCGGGTTAAGTTGAGAGGGGAGAAAGTTAAGGGAGATTTGAGGGTTAAGTTTTTCCCACACAGAGTGCAGTGAGTATTTGGAACAAGTTACCAGAGGATGGCGAGACAGCAGATACATTAGAACATTAGCAAGTTTTTGACAAGAACAGGCCGGCCAACCCACAAAGCTTGCCAAATTCCTATTCACATTGTGTGTTGAAGTAACTATCGAGTTCAGATTGGAAAGGTATTACTCTCAACTACACAACTAGGTAGTTTGTTCCATGTGTAAAGAAATGCTTCCTGAAATCTCCCCTTAACCAGTCTCCACCTATGCTGTACAATACAACGATTGAATCACGTCTCAACTCATTCAATACCTCAGACTAAGAAAGACTCACAAAAGAAGGAGTCAGTGTTGGCAGAGCAACAAGTGAAATTACAACATTTAAAAGATGTTTAGGCAAGTGTTGTGTATTTAATATTGAAGTAATATTTGAGTAATCTTAAATATATACATATATATATTTAAGCATTCTTGTTTGTTTAATTAATTAATTATACGTAAAAATATGTTAATTGTATATGTCATTATGCTATCCTGTGATAGTGCGTGTCTCCCTTAAAGAAGTCAAACCCCTATTTTCAGACTCGCAATGTTTTTCTTTGAATTAGTTTAATGTTTTGAAATTATAAAACATTACAACAGGTACATAGAACATAGAATAGTACAGCACAGTACAGGCCCTTCGGCCCACAATGTTGTGCTGACCCATAAACCCTGCCTCCCATATAACCCCCCACCTTAAATTCCTCCATATACCTATCCAGTAGTCCCTTAAATTTCACTAGTGTACCTGCCTCCACCACTGACTCAGGCAGTGCATTCCACGCACCAACCACTCTCTGAGTAAAAAACCTTCCTCTAATATCCCCCTTGAACTTCCCACCCCTTACCTTAAAGCCATGTCCTCTTGTATTGAGCAGTGGTGCCCTGGGGAAGAGGCGTTGGCTATCCACTCTATTCCTCTTATTATCTTGTACACCTCTATCATGTCTCCTCTCATCCTCCTCCTCTCCAAAGAGTAAAGCCCTAGCTCCCTTAATCCCTGATCATAATGCATACTCTCTAAACCAGGCAGCATCCTGGTAAATGTCCTCTGTACCCTTTCCAATGCTTCCACATCCTTCCTATAGTGAGGCGACCAGAACTGGACACAGTACTCCAAGTGTGGCCTAACCAGAGTTTTATAGAGCTGCATCATTACATCGCGACTCTTAAACTCTATCCCTCGACTTATGAAAGCTAACACTCCATAAGCTTTCTTAACTACCCTATCTTCTTGTGAGGCAACTGTCAGGGATCTGTGGACATGTACCCCAGATCCCTCTGCTCCTCCACACTTCCAAGTATCCTGCCATTTACTTTGTACTCTGCCTTGGAGTTTGTCCTTCCAAAGTGTACCACCTCACACTTCTCCAGGTTGAACTCCATCTGCTACTTCTCAGTCCACTTCTGCATCTTATCAATGTCTCTCTGCAATCTTCGACAATCCTCTACACTATCCACAACACACCAACCTTTGTGTCGTCTGCAAACTTGCCAACCCACCCTTCTACCCCCACATTCAGGTCGTTAATAAAAATCAGGAAAAGTAGAGGTCCCAGAACCGATCCTTGTGGGACACCACTAGTCACAACCCTCCAATCTGAATATACTCCCTCCACCACAACCCTCTGCTTTCTTCAGGCAAGCCAATTCTGAATCCACCTGGCCAAACTTCCCTGGATCCCATGCCTTCTGACTTTCTGAATAATCCTACCATGTGGAACCTTGTCAAATGCCTTACTAAAATCCATGTAGATCACATCCACTGCACTACCCTCATCTATATGCCTGGTCACCTCCTCAAAGAACAGTATCAGGCTTGTTAGACATGATCTGCCCTTCACAAAGCCATGCTGACTGTCCCTGATCAGACCATGATTCTCTAAATGCCCATAGATCCTATCTCTAAGAATCTTTTCCAACAGCTTTCCCACCACAGACATAAGGCTCACTGGTCTATAATTACCTGGACTATCCTTACTACCTTTTCTGAACAAAGGGACAACATTCACCTCCCTCCAATCCTCCGGTACCATTCCCGTGGACAACGAGGACATAAAGATCCTAGCCAGAGGCTCAGCAATCTCTTCCCTCGCCTCGTGCAGCAGCCTGGGGAATATTCAGTCATGCCCTGGGGACTTATCCGTCCTAAGGTATTTTAACAACTCCAACACCTCCTCTCCCTTAATATCAACATGCTCCAGAACATCAACCTCACTCATATTGTCCTCACCATCATCAAGTTCCCTCTCATTGGTGAATACCAAAGAGAAGTATTCATTGAGGACCTCGCTCACTTCCACAGCCTCCAGGCACATCTTCCCATCTTTATCTCTAATCGGTCCTACCTTCACTCCTGTCATCCTTTTGTTCTTCACATAATTGAAGAATGCTTTGGGGTTTTCCTTTACCCTACTCGCCAAGGCCTTCTCATGCCCCCTTCTTGCTCTTCTCAGCCCCTTCTTAAGCTCCTTTCTTGCTACCCTATATTCCTCAATAGACCCATCTGATCCTTGCTTCCTAAACCTCATGTATGCTGCCTTCTTCCACCTGACTAGATTCTCCACCTCATTTGTCACCCATGGTTCCTTCACCCTACCAATCTTTATCTTCCTCACCAGGACAAATTTATCCCTAACATCCTGCAAGAGGTCTCTAAACATCGACCACATGTCCATAGTACACTTCCCTGCAAAAACATCATCCCAATTCACACCTGCAAGTTCTAGCCTTATAGCCTCATAATTTGCTCTTCCCCAATTAAAAATTTTCCTTTCCTCTCTGATTCTATCCTTTTCCATGATAATGCTAAAGTCCAGGGAGCGGTGGTCACTGTCCCCCAGATGCTCACCCACTGAGAGATCAGTGACCTGACCCGGTTCGTTACCTAATACTAGATCTAGTATGGCATTCCCCCTAGTCAGCCTGTCCACATACTGTGACAGGAATCCTGGGAGAGGTATTTGGGAGAGGTTTAGAGGAGAGATTCCCAACCTGGGTCCATAGACCCCTTGCTTAATGGAATTGGTCCATGGCATAAAAATGGTTGGAACCCCTGGTACAGAGGGATACAGGGAATTGTCGTAGATAGGCATCACATTCAGCATGGAAGAGGTGGGCTGAAAGGCCTGTTCCTGAACTGTATGATACAATGATTCAGTCCACATCCAGTCAATCACATCTCAGACCAGTCAGTGCCTCACAAGAGAGGAAGTTGCTATAGGTTGTGCAGCAAGTGAAATGGTTCTCCACTACTTCCCTGGCCTGGCTCCATCTCACTCACTCGCCCGACATGGCACCCTCTCACCATCACCAGCTGGACACCTCCCCTATTAAAAGCTGCCTTCTCATCCAGTCCTCAAAGAGAACAATCCAAACCCTACTCTAATCACATTTCTGCCCCCACATTGGCCCAGCTCACTCTCATTCACTGATTTCATCTCCCCGTACATTGTCCCAGACTCAGCTCAGTTGGTTTAGCATGCCTTACAGTCACTGCCTGGGCCCGGTTCCCCTAAAGCAGGGTTGGCAAACCTTTTGTGAGTGTGTGCCCAGATTGGCGATAATCTTCTAAAAATTTCTCTCACGTGCAAACTGTCATTTTGAGCAGAGATTAATGAATTAGTAACAACAATTATGGACTTTTTTTTCATGAAAAGAGATAAATCCTGTAAAAGACATTTGAAAAATGACATCATTTCTAAATTGCTTTGTTATTGTAACTGTTCACTCTCTAAATAACGATGCGCACACCAGGTCTGCAAGAATTCCAAACGTATCATTCAATGGCATGTGTTCTCGCAATCGTTTAGCTGGCACCAAGTTAACATGAGTCATTACCACTTCCCAAAACCAGCTCTCAGGTTGGAAAAAAAACGCTGTTTCATTTAGCAGTAAAAATAATCAAAGGCCCACACTGCTTGCCATGTGCCAACTAACTTTTTGCGCTTTCTCGGGCATGTGTGCCAAAGGTTCGCCACCCTTGCCTGAAAACATTTTGCTAGAGCCCAGCCTACATCTCTTCCATTGCCGAGACAGATCTCCCCCACGCCAGCCTCACGCTGTCCAAGCCCAACACTCATTCTATTACCGAGGACAGGGTCCTCTCTCATCTAAAGATCTCCCTCCCTCCAGCACCCAGACTGACCCCACCCTTCCACCATCAGTCCTTCCACTTCCACGGTTACCTGGCGAGATAAAGAAGGTCTGCTCAAGGTGACCATCGGTCGTCAGCTCTTTAATGTCCTCCACCACGTTGACGTGACGACCCGAGATCGGTGGAATGCGGCGGAAACCTAAAATCCTTCCAAAGAGAGACAATGAGGTTAACCCACCCGCTGCCAGTGAGAACACCCTCCATCTTGTGTGTGACACCACACCGTTGGCGAATAGGACGGTCTCGGAGGAGATCCGGCAGCTCGGAATTGGGCATCCACGAGGTGCTGTGGGCCCATGAGCAAGAGCGGCAACAATACTCGTCCTTTAAGATTTGGGTCATAGCTTTTCCCTTGTTGCTCGTCCCATGAGACCTGAGACTCCCCCCTGGTTCGGTGAGAAGTACAGATCGGCGTGCAATTATAGCACCAGGAAGTCATAAATTCCCAGCCCACACCAGACCACAAAAGCTTAGCGCATCAGCCCCATATTCATCAAACCAGACCTAAGTCCTGCCCCATTCAATTGTCAAAGGGGGTGGACAATGGTGGGACGTTGCTCCGAGAACTTACCCTCTTTATGCCCAGCTTGGTTAAGAGATAAGAGATGAGCTTTATTTGTCACGTGTACACCAAAACGTACCATGAAAGACATTGCCTTGCATCAAGGTTGTGCTGGGGCTGGCCCACAAGTGTCGCCATGCTTCCAGCACCAACATAGCATGCCCACAACTTTCCAACCCTAACCTGCATGTGTTTGGAATGTGGGAGGAAACCCAGACAGAGAACTTACCAGCTCCTCGCGGACAGTGGCTGGAGTTGGACCCAAGTCTTACAGCTGGCACTGTAAAGTGTGATGCCACCATTAAACCACCAGGCTGAGACACTTGCAACCTTTTTCAGTCGGAGGTGCTGGCTGGGGTCGGGGCGGGTTTATTTGGTTTCTTCCTCGGAACCAGACCATCAGGAAGCTGTTCACACTGTCGATTCCATTCACTCTACCGGATAGCATGAAAGAACCGAAAGCCCTGGCTGCAGCAAGGACTATAGCACAAGACAATATCCTGCTGTGGTACTGAATATTGCACACCAGAACTAGCTACACTTTGACAATGTGAAATGTAGTCTAGTTATGTCCTGGTCCTGAAAAGAGGCAGCACAAGTCCCTCCTGGCTAACCTATTGTCCTCTCAATCTACCTACTCTCAAACATCAGAAACCTGGTGGAAACTCAGAGGAATACACTGTCACATTGAACATTGTCCCTTTTCTAATGCATTTCAGTGTCTGAAGCTTGGACTCCAGCTCGTTAATTCAGAACCGAAGTTCCTCGGGCCACCGACACTGCAGATGCGGTCACTGTCAACTGCATTGGGGCCCATCTGCCTCCGTGTTGCATCTACACATCGCTCGCCTGTTCATCCCTGTTCTATTCAGCAAGAGTTTGGGGAGATTTGGGAGGTTGCCAAAGACTCAGGCGAATGTACAGCGGAGAGCACTCTGGCTGGTATGGAGACGGTAGAATCAGCCAGACTTATCACCGGCACAGCCCTCCCCATCATCGAGGACATCTACAAAGAACTGTGCCTCAAGGAGGTGGCACCCATCTTTACGGACCCTCGCCACTCAGCACATGCCCTCTTTCCATTACTACCATTCAGGAGGAGGTACAGAAGCTTGAAGACCTACATTCAACATTTTAAGAACAGCTTCTTTCTCTTTGCCATCAGACGTCTGCACGTTCCAAGAACCTATAAACACTGCCTCACTATTCCTATATTGCATTATCTATTTACTTATTTTGTGGCTTGTGGTAGTTTTAATGTCTTGCACAGCACCACACCACAAAACAACTCATCCTCAATGCCTCCTAGTGCAACTAGATCCTCGATTTCCTCACCTGCTCCCAGTTCAGATCGGCAACAGCATCTCCTCCGTGATCTCCATCAGCACAGGTGCACCACAAGTCTGTGTGCTTAGTCCCCTTTGCTCTACTTGCTTTACACTTATGACTGTGTGGCTAAGCACAGCTCCAATGCCATATTCAAGTTTGCCAGCGACACCACTGTCATAGACCGAACCAAAGATGGTGACAAATCGGCATATAGGATTGAAAATCTGGCTGAATGGTGCCACAACATCATCCCCTCACTCAACGCCAGCAAGACCAAGGAACTGGTTGTAGACTTCAAGAGGAGGAAACCGGAGGTCCATGAGCAAGTACCTCATTAGGGAATCAGAGGTAGAGAGGGTCGTTGTGGCTATCCCTCGATGTCGAGGGTGATGGTCTTCGTTCTGTTGATCTACTTATGGGGCTCTCAAGTGGCTTATGAGTCCAATCTTGGCTTTGAAAGTTCTTCCGCATTCAGGACAGGTCGTTCCAGATGGCAGATCAGGCTTTGGTTGTTGCTGCCTCTCTTTCCATTTTCTTCTCCTTTCTTCTAATTCTGCACATCTGTTGGCTTCGAAAGTTGCTGTTCCTTCTCAAATCCGAGAAGCAGAGAGGGTAAGCAATTTTATGTTAACATACAAGGACATAATGACATCACAAAGAAGGCACAAAAGCACCTGTACTTTAATAGAAAATTTTCATAGATTCAGCATGTTACCAAAAATGTTGACAAACTTCAATAGGTGCAGAGTATCCTAACTGGGTTGCATCACAGCCTGGTGTGGAAATGCCAATGCACTTGAGAGATCCTGTAGATGCTAGAAGTCCAGATTTACCCGCACAAAATGCTGGAGAAACTCAGCAGGTCAGGCAGCATCCATGGAGAGGAATAAATATTCAACGTTTCAGATCAGGTCTGGAAATAGTCCTGATTTCCTACTATGGAAACACCAATGCCCAGGAACAGAAAAGGCTAAAGAAAATGATGGATAAAGTCCAGTCTATCAGAGGAAAGCCCTCCTCACCTCTGAGTACCTTTACGTGGAAAGCTTTTGCAAGACAGCAGCACCCATCATCAAAGACTCCCACTGGTGCAGCCCGTACTCCCTTCTTGTCAATACCACCGGGAATGAGGGATAGAAGCCTTGGTCCCACACCACCAGGATCAGGAAGAGTTACTAGCATACAAAAACCAGGCTCCTGGACTGGTGTGGATAACGTCACTCATCACAACTCCACACTGACTCTGCAACCTACAGACTCACTTCCAAGGTCTCTTTAGAACCATACTCTCAGCATCATGTTTTATTTTCACAGTTTGTCCTCTTTTGCACATTGGCTATTTGTCAGACTTTTTTACATTTTTTTTGAAGATCCTATTGCATGTCTTTATTTTTCCTGGAAATGCCTACAAGAAAATTAATTTCAAGGTATTATTGTGCAGAAATCTTAGGCACATATATATAGCTAGTGTGCCTAAGACTTTTGCACAGTACTGTAATAATTTTATGTATTGCACTGTACTGCTGCCACAAAAAAAACAGATTTCATGACATATGTGAGTGATAATTCTGATATGGATCTCTACCGTGGACTGAGAGTGTGAGGGCAGGGAGAGGGGAATTATGGTTGGGAAAAGGGGAAGGGAGAGAGGAGGGAGCGGGAAGCACCAGAGAGACATTCTGTAATGATCAATAAACCAGTTGTTTGGAATCAAATGACCTTGCCTGGTGTCTCAGGGCTGGGTGTGTCTACACCCACACCACCCCCATCCCACCCTGGCATTCCTTCTCTGCCACCTGTCCCACACCCCTCCTGTGGCACTCCACCCTCGCCAGTCCCAACATCCTTTACTCCCACCAGATTTACAAACTCTCTCTCTGCTCCACGTTGACAACTACAGTACCGTGCAAAGATCTTAGACACCTACAGTTATATGTATATGCCTAAGACTTTTGCACAGTACTGTATATGGTAACATATATATCTCCTTTGATATATATTTACTTTGAGGAGTAAATTAATGTACTTTGGTAATAAGTTTATAAATTAGTATACTTCCTTTGATAGGGATTGGAGTGAATAAGGAAGTGACAGAAATCAGTACAAGTAAAAAAGACTGGAGAACTATTCAGACTCAAATGATGAATCCCCAGGACCTTATCCTGCCTAAAGTGAGAAGCCCAGTAGAGGAAACGCTCTTGTGAGAACCTGCTCAGCGTCTTCTGGAGGTTTAGCTTAACTTCCTCATTTTGTAATTCTGTTTCTTTTAATAAAGCAAATGATGATTTTACAACAGCTCTGCTAATTTATTCTGTTATCTTCAATGACGAGCTTATTCACTCTTCCTGGCAGTTTATGTAAATAAATCCTTGAAGGTGCACAATAAGTTGGAGAAGTTGGTTGGGGCAACTGTAACGAAAGTCAATTTCCCTTGGGATCAATAAAATATGACTACTATGAAGTTACAGAAAAAAGTTCATAATTTCTTTCTTTATTGGTCCAGTCATAGTGTATCACTTCCCGTTTCTGCTAAATCTCAGCTCTCTTATTTTTTTTAACCTATCTGACTCCAGCCATGAAGCCTATTACAACCTGCCTTGATTACTGCACTTGAGTGTTGTTTCAAAGTCTTGCTTTGAAAGTAGCCTCTAATCAGTGGAACTTCCAGAGAATTGTGGCCACAACGTAGTTGGTGCCTTAGGAGGAAAGGGATAAACAGACAGGCATATCTGAGTGGGGTAGAATTATGGTGAGAGATTATAGGCACTCTATGCAAGTTAGACTGGAAAAAGATCAAAAAAATCAAAAATCACAAAATCAAAATTCAAAGAATATAGGTACTCTATGCAGATTAGTGGGAAAAAAATCAAAATTCAAAGTGAATCTATTATCAACGTACATACACTGTATGTCACCATGTACTACACTGAGATTCTTTTTCTTGCAGGCATTCACGGTAGAACAAAGAAATACAAAAGAATGCATGAAAAACTACACACAAAGACGGACAAACATCCCGTGTGCAAAGAAAGACAAACTGTGAAAACACAGAGAAGAGGAGCTGCAGAGCCCGTGAAAGTGAGCCTGTAGATCATGAGACCAGCTCAGTGTCAGGGTGACTGAAGCTATCCATGCTGGTTCAAGGAGCCTGGTCACTTCATGATCACCTGTAATAAACAGAATCACAGAACTTTAGAAAAGTAATGCAATGAGCAAAGACGAGCTGATGCTGGAAATCCAAGCCACACACACACACACATACACAATGCTGGAGGAACTGAGCAGGCCAGGCAGCATCTATAGAAAAGAGTAAACAGTCGACGTTTTGGATTGAGACCCTTCATCTGAGACTCTTTGTAAACAGCAGAGCTGTCCAGAGTAGAATGCACCGTAACTGGTGATGGGAGGTAGAGGCACAGCAACGATAAATGAATCCTTCTATCGCAGTTGTTTCCGAAAACGGAGACGGTTAGAAGCTTAAAGAGTGAACATGGCAGTAATGAAGGACCCACCGGAGTTACATGGAGGACACTCCATTACCAATCTCATTCCAAGCCTGTGCTCGATAAATCGCTTAGACCTGACCATGAGAGTCTTGTCATTGGGGAAAAAGAACAAGCACTCTGCAATCAACATGCCAAATGGCACAGCTCTTCCAAACAGAGGTAGGGATGTGCCAGTTTAATATTGGGACATTAAATTACTGTTGTCTGTAATCTAGGCTGAAAAGACTAAGCACCAGAAGAGAATACATTACCGTATTGACTTACAACCAGCAGGTCAAACTTGCTTAATGTCCATCATTAAGGACCCCCACCACCCAGGACATGCCCTCTTCTCATTGCTACCATCAGGAAGGAGGTACAGAAGCTTGAAGGCACACACTCAGCGATTCAGGAACAGTTTCTTCCCCTCTGCCATCCGATTTCTGAATGGACATTGAAACCATGAACACTACCTCGCTACTTTTTGTTATCTTTTTGCACTATTTATTAAACTTTTTTATAATATATTTACTTCTTAATTACAGATTTTATTAGTATGTATTGCAAGGTACTACTGCCACATAACAACAAATTTCACAACATATGCCAGTCATATTAAACATGATTCTGATTCCAATTCTGATCAATAGTGGAAGTTCAGTGGATGTGACGCCTTGGAATTTTCTGAAGTGGTTTATTTCCCAGCTCGTGATAAACCTCCTCCTCACTCACCGATCCAAATGAAAGGCAGCGATCTCTGCATTGTGTCTCTCAAAATCAGAGAAGTAGAAAAGATCTGGGGATGTTTCCTCCTCCCGGGTCTGTCTGTAAGGAAGAAGGCTCATTAATTGATGAAGACCCTGTAAATGATACATAGACAAGGATGGGAGTGGCTGTTGGCCTTCTAGACCCCAAGCCTGCTCTACCATACGTCAAGAGTTTGGCTGATCTACAGTACTGTGCCAAAGTTTTAGGCACATATATATAGCTAGACTTTTGCACAGTACTGTAGTAATTTTATCTATTGCACTGCACTGCTAACACAAAAAAATCACAAACTTCATGACATATGTGAGTGATGATAAACCTGATTCTGATATGGGTCTCTTACCTTGGACTGAAAATGGGAAGGGGGAAGGGAGAGGGGAATCACGGCTGGGAAAAGGGAAAGGGAGCGGGTAGCACCAGAGAGACATTCTGTAATGATCAATAAACCAATTGTTTGGAATCAAATGACTTTGCCTGGTGTCTCAGGGCTCTGATCTATCTGCCCCCACCCTCAGCCCGGCACTCCTTCTCTACCACCTGTCCCACACTCCTCCCATGGCACTCCACTCTCGCCATTCCCAACGTCCTTTGTTCCCGTCAGATTTACAAACTTGCTCTCCGCTCCACATTGACAAATACAGTACTGTACTAGGCACCCTAGCTAAGACTTTTACACAGTACTGTACTTAAGCTCTGTTTTCTTGTAATATCTCTGTATCCTTTGATTCCAGAAATCCATTAAACTGAGTTTCAAATTAACTTGACGACTGAGCTCCTACTGTCCCCTTCGGTAGAGTATTACAAATATTCCCCTATTGCCCCTGTGATGGAATTTCTCCTTATCTCAGTGCTAAATGCCCTATCACTTACTCCAGACTCATTAGACAAGAGAAACATCTTCCCTGCATCCCCCCTGCTGAACCCTGTAAGAATAATGGAAGTTACCCCTTGTTCTTCTAAAAGCTAAAAGTCCCAATTTACTGAATCTCCCCTGTGAAAATACTCACTACCTCTGGAACTAGTCTTGCAAATCCTTACTGCGCTCTCCCTAGGGAAACAGATTTTCTTCATATAAAAGGCAAAATATACACATTACTTAAGGTACAGACTTAACATTTCCCTATATAATTGCAGAGCTGTAGAGTCATAGAACACTACAGCACAGAAACAGGCTCTTCGGCCCATCTAGTCCACCCTAACTATGTTCTTTCCTAGTCCAATCGAGCTACACCTGGAACATAGCCCTCCACACCCCTCCTACATTTTGGTACTTATCCAAGTTTTTCTTAAATGTTGAAATCAAACTTGCATTTGCCAGCTCGTTCCCCACTCTCACCACCCTCTGAGTTAAGAAGTTCTCCTCATGTTCCCCTTGGACATTTCACCTTTCACCCTGAACCCAACCTCAGTGGAAACAGGCTGCTTGCATTCACTCTCCTTACACCCCTCATTATAGACAATAGACAATAGGTGCAGGAGTAGGCCATTCGGCCCTTCGAGCCAGCACCGCCATTCACCGTGATCATGGCTGATCATCCACAATCAGTATCCAGTTCCTGCCTTATCCCCATAACCTTTGATTCCGCTATCTTTAAGAGCTCTGTCCATCTCTTTCTTGAAAGCATCCAGAGACTTGGCCTCCACAGCCTTCTGAGGCAGAGCATTCCATATATCCACCACTCTCTGGGTGAAAAAGTTTTTCCTCAACTCTGTTCTAGATGGCCTGCCCCTTATTCTTAAACTGTGGCCTCTGGTTCTGGACTCACCCATCAGCGGGAACATGCTTCCTGCCTGCAGCGTGTCCAATCCCTTAATAATCTTATATGTTTCAGTAAGATCCCCTCTCAGCCTTCTAAATTCCAGAGTATACAAGCCCAGTCGCTCCAATCTTTCGACATATGACAGTCCCGCCATCCCGGGAATTAACCCAGTGAACCTACGCTGTACTCCCTCAATAGCAAGAATGTCCTTCCTCAAATTTGGAGACCAAAACTGCACACAGTACTCCAGGTGTGGTCTCACCAGGGCCCTGTACAGCTGCAGAAGGACCTCTTTGCTCTTATACTCAATTCCCCTTGTTATTTTGTATACCTCTGTCAAACCTCCACTAAATTCTCCTACACTCCAGGGAATGAAGTCTGAACCTGTTCAATCTTTCCCAGTAACTCAGGTCCCCAAGTCCCAGCAACATCCTTCTAAATCTTTTCTGCACTCTTTCAATCCTATTGACACCTTTCCTGTTGATAGGTGACCAGAACTGCACACAATACTCCAAACTAGGCTTCACCAACATCTTATACAACCTCAACATACATCCCTATTGGAGTGAGACCTGAACAAAATCTTCCTGCAACCTGCCAACCTGGCATTTGCCCTCCTCATGGCTTTTGTGACATCTTTCGTTGACCTTTGTCACAATGGCGGGGCATTGGGAGCAAGGGCGGACCCAAATGCAAGACACATCTTGTGAGGTTACTTAGATTTAGTTTATTGTTTGATACCAGGAGAGCAAGGCAGGAGCAGGAATAGTGAACTGGACAAGGACTGAGGACTACTACTAGGCTGGGACCAAGGGTCTGGGCTTGGACTCGGAATCGGCTTCCAGAACTAGAGGAGACATGAAGAGGCTAGGGTATGGACTCCGAGCCAGAGACTGGGCAAGGACCCAGTCCCTGGGTCTTGCCTCGGGCTCAGACCCCAGAACCAGGCAAGGACATGACATGGGCTAGGGAGAGGAGGAACGTGGGAACACAGAGCCTCAATGGAACCATGGACACATACACAGAACACAGAGTCGGGACCCCTCCTTGGGTACAGGACATAGGGCCGGGACTCACACACAGAACAGAGAGCCGGGACCCCTCCTTGGGTACAGGACATAGGGCCGGGACTCATGACCCTCCGTGGGGCAACAGCAAGACAGCCTGACTTACCCCACGGAGACGAGGACAAGACAAGGCAGAACATGACCCCCCGTGGGTAACGGCAAGACGGCCTGACCTACCCCACGGAGGCGAGGACAGGACGAGACATGACTCCCTGCAGGGCAACGGCAAGACTGCCTGACTTACCCCACGGAGGCGAGGACAAGACACGACAAGACATGAGCCCCCACGGGGCAACGGCAAGACGGCCCGACTTACCCCACGGAGGCGAGGACAAGGCAAGACAAGACCAACACGAATGAACACCAGACAGTACCTATCTAGCTCCGGTGATGGAACTAGACCAAAGTGCAGGTGGGGGCTGCAGACGAGGGCTAGAGGCGAGAGGGGCAGAGAAGGGATTCAGACAAGGGGGTAGGACAGGAATCACAGACCGCCAGGGCCAGGATTCGACTCAGAACTTGGAAGCTGCCAGGGCCAGGACTCGACTCAGAACTGGGAAGCCGCAACGGCCAGGACTTGACTTGGTGCTTGAATGCCGCCAGGACCAGGACTTGACTTGGTGCTTGAATGCTGCCAGAGCCAGGACTTGACTTAGAGCCTTCGGGTAGTGGTGAGCTCTCGACTCGGCCCGGGAACAGTAGACAGCAGTTCTTGATTCCCTCCGGCGGGTTAACTGACGGACCCACCTTGGTGAGGAAACTTTGCAGGTTCGCTTTGGCGAGGTAACTGGACAGGGTTTCTCCGGTGAGGAGAGGCGAATTACCAGCGCTCGCTTCGGCAGAGACTAGGCTTGCTCTGGCCAGATGACATCGGCACACCGTACCTTGGATGACTTTGCAGATGCTCCCGCACCGAACGGCTGAAAGCCGGAGACTATAAACTACCGGTTCAGCCGAGTGTTAATTGCCTCTAATCACCAAAGTCGAGGGACACGGGAAAACAGGGAATCAACGGTCCGGATCGTAACACAAACAAGGTAAATTTAAAGGGACCCCGATCCGGACCATGACAACCTTAGTGACTTTGTACAAGAACACGCATGCCCTTTGAACATCTGCATTACCCAATCACTCACAACGTAAACAATCCTCTACTTCTTGGTTCACTGCCCACATTGCACTCCATCTGACAAGTTCTGACCCTTTGTTCAGCTTGTTAATAAAGCCACTGAAACTGTTGTACATCCTCCTTCCTTCAAACAATTGGCCTCGCTTTGCCTCATCAACAAACTTGGAAATATGACATTTGGTTCTCTCATTGATACAGGCTGTGAATAACCCGGGTCCTCAGCACCAACCCCAGCAGTTACAGACTGCCAGTTTGGGAAAAATATTTGATTTCAACTCTTTGCTGCTGCTAGTTAACCAAAAGCCAATGTCTATCTCTCAGTAGGCAGCAGGTATTATTGGGGCTGAATATGCTGATATTGGTGGTGTAGTGTTAATAATTCTCAAACCATGCCAGTATATTTACCCTTAATAAAAGCCCTCTGAAAATCTAAATATATCACATCTACTCTTCCCCCCTTATCTATTGCACTGATCACATCCTCAGGGAACTCTTGTAAATTAGTCAAACGTAATACATCTACAGTGAATGTTCATTCCTTTTATTCTTTTCTAGGTGTCCTGCTATTCCATTCTTTGTTGTAAATTCTAGTATTTCTCACTTGCTAATCTCACAGGTTGGCAATCCCCCATTCTCTCTCTCCTTTCTTATGCAGTGGGATCACGTTTGCTCCACTCCAAACTGCAGGACCATTCCAGAATCCGTACAGATTTGAAACGAAATAGCCAGAGCGCCCAGCCCTCCTGTAGCCAATCCTTTCCAAAACTCTGGGATGTAGATGAAGAGGTTCCTTGGGATTTAGTGGCTTACACGCTCAACCCAAGAGCCTGGTGGATTCTTTGAGAGAAGGCAACGAGATTTGGTAGTGAGAACTGGCATGATCTGGGAGGCCAGCGGCATGAGATCCGTGGCTAGCTAACTGAGCATCATCCAGACCGACAGCTCCACCTGAGAGGACAGAACTAATTGACATCTGTTTACAGTGGAGAAGTTTGGAGACCCCAAGCAAGCAGATGCTTATCTTCCTGAATGAGTCGGTAGAGAGTGAGGCTGCTTTGGACTGTACTCAGCCCCCTCTCCAATCAGGCAGCATTCTTACTCATTTCCGCTTTGAAGAGAATGAGCTGAGCGCCAGAATCTCAAACTTACTTTAAAGGTTTAAACAAGGCCTTGCCATAGTTCTGCAATGTCATCGTCAACTTCAGCTGAGTCCCACCAAGTTTCTGAACTGGGAAAAGAAATTTCAACAGTTACTTTCCTGTCAAGACTGATTATTTTAAATGCAACCAATAGATGCTAGTCCAGGTGGTACTACCCATCCCTACATACCTGGAGATGTCTCTTAGCACCAGTGTCGTCTGTCTGGAGGAAGTAGTCCTCTGGAAGGGTTCAATATTAAGTTATTACTGATATTAAGTTCCAACTAGTAGACACGCTGATGGGGAAAAGCAATTCACTTCTAAGCAGTGAGTCAGGGGAAAGCTGCAAGTCTTGGTGATATCTGGGTAGTAGATGTCATGGGCTTCAGAGATGCTACAATGCATTGTAGCTAACACGTAACATGCGGTGGAAGGAACCATTCAAATTGCCACATCCTTATCCTTACAGGAAATGGCCAGTGTTCGCCACTGGTGTGGTTTGAAGGTTGTGAGTCACTTAGCAGCAGAAGCTCCAAACTTCACCACTGCTCAGTCTACGTGCAGACCAAAGTGACAAATTCCAGAGGTGACTGCTGGTGACGCTGGAGCAAACGAGTGATTGTGGCATCAAGGATCCCGGATAAGACTGAAGTTAAGGCCTCAATGCCTCCAAGTAACTGATTCCTCAGTTCCCTCACTTACAGATCCAAGTTTGCAACAACATCTCCTCCACAGTCTCCACCAGCACAGGTGCACCACAAGGCTGCGTGTAAGCCCCCTCCTCTACTCACTTTACACCTATGACTGCGAGGCTAAGCATAGCTCCAAAGAAATATTTAAGTTTGCCCACAGCACCGAGGCCATTGGCCAAAACTTTGGTTGTAATGAATAAGCAGAGAGGAGGGAGATCGAAAACCCGACCGAGTGGAGCCACAAGACCAAGGAGCTGATGACTGACTTCAGGAGGAGGAAATTGGAGGTCCCTGAGCCAGTCCTCATCGGAGGATCAAAGGTGAAGAGGGTCAGCAAATTTAAATTCCTCAGTGTTATCACTTCAGAGGATCTGTCCTGGGTCCAGCATGTAAGAGCCATTACAAAAGCATGGCAGTGCCTCTACTTTCCCAGAAGTTTGCGAAGACTCAGCATGTCATCAAAAACTTTGACAAACTTCTACAGGTGTGTAGTGGAGAGTATTCTGACTGGTCGCATCACAGCCTGGCATGGAAACACCAATGCCCTTGTACGGAAAAGCAGTCGAAACAGTACAGCTGACCACGGGTAAAGTGCTCACCAACACTGATCACATCTACACACAGAGTGCTGTCACAAAGAGCAACACCCTTCATCAGGGTTCTCCGCCATCTAGGTCATGCTCTCTTCTCACTGCTGCCATCAGGAAGAAGGTACAGGAGCCTCAGGACCCACACCACCAGGTTCAGGGACAGTTATTACCCCTCAACCATCAGGCTCTCGAACCTAAGAACATTCAACTTCACTCGCCCTATCACTGAACTCTTCCCACAAACTAGTAAAAGCATCCGCTGTCTTCACTCTCCAGGGCGCAGGCCTGGGCAAGGTTGTATGGAAGAGCAGCAGTTGCCCATGCTGCAAGTCTCCCCTCTCCACGACACCAATGTTGTCCGAGGGAAGGGCATTAGGACCCATACAGCTTGGCACCAGTGTCGTCGCAGAGCGACGTGTGATTAAGTGCCTTGCTCAAGGACACAACCCCCTGCCTCGGCTGGGGCTTGAACTCACAACCTTCAGGTCGCTAGTCCAGTGCCTTAACCACTTGGCCACGTGCCCCACACTGCCTATTGACTCACTTTCAAGGATTCATCATCTCATGTTCTCGATATTTATTGCTTATTTATTATTATCACTATTGTTTCTTTTTTCTCTTTTTTTTAAATACCTGCGCAGTTTGTTTTTTTTTCTTTACACATTGGTTTGTTTGTCTGTCCTGCAGGGGGCGGTCTTTCATTGATTCTATTGTGTTTCTTGTATTTACTGTGATTGCCCGGAAGAAAATGAATGTCAGGGTTGTATATAGAGACCCATACATGCTTTGATGATAAATGTACTTTGAACTTTGAAATCAAAGTGAAGACAGATCACTGTCTGGCATCATGCTTCAGTCAGAATGTACACTGGCTCTGCCTCCTACAATGGTTCAGGAGCCCCAGCACAGACTGGGCTGTCTGAGACATGGCTGTCGGTCTGGGTCTGCTCAGGTAAAAGCAAACAAGCCTGAGCGATGAACCTTCCTGACCTCATCCCTGACAAGTTACCCACGGGGGGGGGCGGGTGTCGTTGTGGCACGCTGGGCCTCACAGCTCTGGGGTCCCAGATTTGATCCCCGTCTCCAGCACTGTCTGTGGAATTTCCATGTCCTCCTTGGGCTTTCCATCTTCTTCCACAATACAAAGATGCACAGGTTGGTAAATTAATCAGCCACGATGAATGGATCCAATTATTGCAGGTGAACGGTAGGAGTTAGGGAGGGCTGTTGGAAATGTTGGGGAAATTAAAGTATAGGGTTAGCATATGAATACTTGACGGCTATCATGGTCCTGATGGGCTGAAGGGCCTATTTTTGCGCTGCACTACTCCATGACTCATGGAGTAATACCCATCCATGGCAGGATTGGTAGAAATGACCTCTGCATGGTCACTGTGGAGACAAGATCTCACCTTCAAACTGAGGGCACCCTCCACCGTGCTGGTTCGGGTGGGTTCAAAACAATTGGCAGCCGAAGAAAACTGGGCTTCCATGAGAGGCTGTGGGCCATCAGCAGCAGCAGAAATGTCCAGCACCACAATCTACAATCTCAGGGCCTGGCACTTCCCTCACCCTGCCATTACCGTCTGGTGCAGCACCTAGCTTACCTAAAATTGACGAGCTCCAGCCTCGTTACACAGGACTCACTGCGTGCTAGTTCAAAGTAAAATTTATTAGCAAAGTCTGTATTTGTTATCATGTACCACCCTGAGATTCATTTTCTGCAGGCATTTACAGAAAAAAAGAAATACAGTACAATTTATGACAAACGATACATCAGTGAACAAAGACCAGCAAACAACCAATGTACAACAGAAGAAAAACAGCAAATAAAGAAATAAACAGGAGGCATTTTCCTCTCCATGGATGCCGCCTGACTTGGTGAGTGTTGCCCCAGATTTCCAGCATCTGTGGGATCTGTGGTGAAAATAATATTGAGAGCATGAGTGGTAAAGAGTCCTTCAAAGTGATCCGGTGGCTTGTGGAATCAGTTCAGTGATGAGGTGAGTGAACTTTTCCATGTTGCTTCAGGGGCCTGATGGTTGTACCCACGCCAGTTCCTGAACCAGGTGGGGTGGGACCCAAGGTTTCTGTATCTCCCGCCCAATTATAGCAACAAAAAGAAGGCGTGGCTTGAATGGCTGGAGGGGTCTTTGACAATGGATGCTGCTTTCTTCCATGTAAATGGACTCAATGATGGGGAGGATTGTGTTGAACTGGGTTGTAACCATCACTTCCTGTAGCCTCTTCCCTTCCTGGGTTTTGCAGCTTCCAGTCCCAGGTTGGTGCCAAGCAACCAAGACAGCAGGTTGGACAGAGCTAGGCAATCTGAAAACCTTTGGATCGGGTTAAAGCCCTGCAGTCCCCCTGAATCTGTGGGATGCATCTCACTTTCGTGAACTTCCGTGCTGGATGTTATTTGCTTAAAACACACATAAAAGTTGCTGGTGAACGCAGCAGGCCAGGCAGCATCTCTAGGAAGAGGTACAGTCGACGTTTCAGGCCGAGACCCTTCATCAGGACTAACTGAAGGAACAGTTAGTAAGAAATTTGAAAGTGGGAGGGGGAGGGGGAGATCGAAAATGACAGGAGAAGACAGGAGGAAGAGGGATGGAGCCAAGAGCTGGACAGGTGATTGGCAAAAGGGATATGAGAGGATCATGGCACAGGAGGCCCAGGGAGAAGGAAAAGCGGGGGGGGGGGAACCCAGAGGATGGGCAAGGGGTATAGTGAGAGGGAAAGACGGAGAAAAAGGAGAGAGAGAAAAAGAATGTGTGTATATAAATAAATAACGGATGGGGTACGAGGGGGAGGTGGGGCATTAGTGGAAATTTGAGAAGTCGATGTTCATGCCATCAGGTTGGAGGCTACCCAGACGGAATATAAGGTGTTGTTCCTCCAACCTGAGTGTGGCTTCATCTTGACAGTAGAGGAGGCCGTGGATAGACATATCAGAATGGGAATGGGACGTGGAATTAAAATATTATTTGCTTTTTTTTATTGTTTGCACAATCAGTCTTTCTTTCGCACATTGGGTGTTTGGCATCCTCCTTTTTGAATGGGTTCTATTGGGTTTGCTTGTTTTGTGGCTGCCTATAAGGAGAGAAATCTCAAGGTTGTATATAGTATACGTACTTTGACAATAAACATTCTTTGAACTTTGAGGTGTTGGCGAGGAGCACCTGCGAGGTTGTCAGCAGTAGCAGCATCGTACTGCGTCCTAGTCCAGTGATCAGGCTGGTGCCAGGAGGTGTGTCTGGTTTTTATTATTAAACTAGACTGTTGCTGCCTCACTTTACACCGCACGCTGTCGGAGCATTGCTGCCAGGATAATCAAGGACACGACCCACCCAGTCAACACACTTTTCGTCCCTCTTCCCTCTGGGAGAAGGTCCAGGAGCTTGAAGACTTGTATAGCCAGATTTGGGAACAGCTTCTTTCCAACTGTGATAAGACTGCTGAACGGATCCTGACCCGGATCTGGGCCGTACCCTCCAAATATCCGGACCTGCCTCTCGGTTTTTTTGCACTACCTTACTTTCCATTTTTCTATTTTCTATTTATGATTTATAATTTAAAATTTTTAATATTTACTATCGATTTGTAATCCAGGGAGCAGGAAGCGCAGAATCAAATATCACTGTGATGATTGTACGTTCTAGTATCAATTGTTTGGCAACAATAAAGTATATAGTATAAAGTATATCAGAGAATCCTATTTCAGAGGACTGTTGAGAGTCAAGTTCATTGCTGTGGGTCTCGGTCCAAATTGCCTGAGGACAGCCATTTACACCCAGGGGATCAGATAAGGTATCTGGTAGTTGGATTATTGTTGCCACACATACTGAATGCAGTGAAAAGATTGCAATTCCGTCATATCATTCCAACTATTACGTTGATGTAGTTGTGACGGATATTCACTTTTCAGAGCCTGACAAGCTTATTGCTGACCTCAGCTTTCTAACACAGCAGCATGACCTTTCCCAAGGGTCAGAGTTCTTGGCAATAAAGTTAAACTTTCAACAAATATTCTTTGCTCAGCTTTTTGTTGTAACAAGAACCAGTCCCCAGTTCTTGAAGCAAATTGCAAGCAGCAATCAGTTTGAAGTGGAAGAAAGGCTTTGCAAAGTAAGGTGACCAAGAAGCTTGTCTTCATTAGCCAAATGCAAGGCAATGTGGAAAATATGACTTAGCCCATCAAAGATGGTTACAAGTGGCTTAGTGCTCACTGCATTAATTGTGGATGTTTCCAATCTCTGTCGTTAGAAGCTTTAAGACCATTTGTGCAAATTACTTCGTCCCAGCAAAGGTATCTGGAAAGACCACATGCAGATGATGTAAACTAGCAGAAATTAGTATAAGTGCCATCACAGTTTGGAGATTGTTAGAAATGACAGAAAGAAGAACTAGAATTCATTCCTTCAGGTTCTGTGACAGACGGTTCGTTCAACTGCAACTCTTCGGTATGTTTTTCTAGTTTGTAGGAATTGTATCCGTGTTTGGAAATCCTTTGTAGCTTGTAAATCTTATTTAAATTTGGAAACCTTTTAGAAATTATAAATCCTCTGTGACTGTGTTAAGAATTATTTATCTGATATTAAATGTATATCATTAAATTTGGGTGGTACGGTGGAGATACTCTCTACCAAAGGAGGTGCGGTGCTCCTTTCCTCCTCTAGTCTGCAGGTCACCCTTGGGTAAGGTGGGGCACCTGCTTAGTCCTCCGATCAGGGTCACGTGAAGCCATGGGAGAGGGTCGTGTGTGGTCGTATGAGCAGCATGTGCATATCCCAAGTCCGGGTTATGCGACCACTGACACCAGGCGGGCAATCTCTGAAGAGTACTGATAATGGCTGGGGTCACCCATCTTGTAAAGACACTGCCCAGAAGAAGGAAGTGGCAAACCATTTCTGTAGAAAAATTTCTTAAGAGCAATCCTGATGAAGGGTCTTGGCCAGAAACGTCGACAGATTATTCCCCTCCATTGGTGCTGGGCTCTTCCAGTATCTTTTGTGTGTGTGTGTGTGCTCACTTTGCAACAGTGCCAAGCTCCAAGTCCCTCTCCATCTCCGTGAAACCCTCTCTTCCCCTGGACTCAGGTCACATTCTGTCAAAGTGATGGTTCACACCTTGGGCTGGTTCCATATACTACCACTGTCCTCTGAAGACCATTTCTGCTCCTGTTGGTGATTCTTTAAAGCCCCATTCTATTACATGGACCAGGGCAACACACCTGTGCGTACCTCACCTGGAGGTTCCTCTCTATGCACAGAACCTCAGGTATAAGGAAATGGGACCGTAAGATGCCATTTGACCCATCAAGGGCATAGCTGATCTTCTCCCATTAATGCCCAGTCTTGGTTTCAGGTGAACGTTGAGCTTCCACGGCCTTTGGTAGTGGGGATTTCCAGAGGTTCACTACCCTCTGAGTGAAGACATATTTCCTCATTTCAGTCCTGAACAGCCTAGCCCGTATTCTCAGCTGTCCCCTGTTCCTCAGCTCCTCAGTGCAGGGAAACATAGCTCCACAGAACGCTTACAAGGCTATTCGGCCCACTGTGTCTGTGCTGGCCCTCAACCACTCTTCACCCTTCTGTTACTTAACTTACTTTGCATCTGTGCTACCCAGGAACTGTTTTATAAAACAGGCTTCAACTTTGCACATGAGACTGTTGTGTGTCTCTTATCCAAAGGCTTCTGCAGGTCAGTTTGTACTGTATATATATGCCCCGGGCCAGCCAGTGGTGTACTGGCATCAGCACTGGACTTCGAGATGGATGATTCTGAGTTCAAATCTGGCTAGCTCCCAAGTTCCCAACATGGGCAGCAGCAGTAGAAAGGCCTGTATCTTGTCATGAAAACTACCGTTCCTAGGGTCACCATGACATGTCGACAGCACAACCCTGACCTCGCTGACAAAACTCCTGTGCAGAACCTTGCAGAAACCCTTCCAAATATCCAACTCTTTCAGTCCTGCCTGCGGATCCCATCCTACCAATCACACTCAAAGAACTCTCAGCAAATTAGCTAAAGATTAATTTTCATTCTCAAATCCATGCTGACTCTCTTCAGTTTCATTATTCTTTTCTAGATGTTTGATTCTTAATCCTTTAATATAGATTCCAGAATCTTCCATACCACTAACGTCAGGCTAAATCCCCTGTTTCCTCCTCATTCCTTTCCGGACAGTCAGTGATCATCTTTTCTTGTGATCGCAAGACCCTGTTGGACATTGTTAATGTGGAACGCTGCAAGTCCAACTCACTGATTTGTTGGCGAGTGGCGGGGGAGCTGTGTGGCCTCGATCGTAGTGAGGCTAGGACTCGAGCCGCGGTGTCGCCTGTTTACCGCTGTCAGGGAGAGAGGTGTTGGAGTCGGTGCGCTGGGAGCAGCATGTGCAGCAGTCAGTGCTGCCCCCCAGTGTTCACTTGGCAGAAGACAAGCCATAATATGTTCGACTGCAGACTGCTGCAACGTTCATGGATTTGGGGTCTTGAACTGGTTTTTTTTTGTAAAAATGAATTTCACTGATATCTTATATGAGCTTGCTGTCTTATATGTGCTTTGTGCTGTGTATGACTGTTGGTACTTTGTTTTGCACCTTGACCCTGCAGTATCACTGTCTCGTTTGGCTGTATTCATGTGTGGTTGAATGACAATAAAGTTTGAACTGGAACTTGAATTTTCTTACATAATGGGGTCAGCACATCACAGAAGCTAGCCTCCACTTGTGAATTTCTTGCTGACTTAGTTAGTAGCCAGCATAATTGAAGACTCCAGATATTCTCACTTCTCCTCCTTCCCATGAAGAGGAGCTCCCACCCAGTTCCTTGGTATGACAAGACAGGCTCTTGACCTCACAATCTACCTCATTCTGATCTTGTACATCGTTGCTTAGACACACACACAAAATGCAGGAGCAACGCAGCAGCATCTATGGAACCGTCGATGTTTCGGGCCGCGTCCCTTCATCAGGACTGGAAAGGAAGGGGCAAGATGGCAGAATAAAAAGATGAGGGGAGGGGAAGCAGGAAGGTGGTGGGTGAAGCCAAGTGGGTTGGAGAGGTACAGGGCTGGAGAAGAAGGAATCTGATAGGAGAGGAGAGCGGACCATGGGAGAAAAGGGACCACAGGGGAAAAGGAAGGATGGGGGGGAGGCAGGGGAGGTGATAGGCAGGTGAGGAGATGTAAGAGGCCAGAGTGGGGAGTGGAGGAAGAGGGAAGGGGAGGGAAAAAGGGAAAAAAGAGAAAAACAAATGATCAGAAGGAGAAATTGATGTTCACGCCATCAGGTTGGAGGCTACCCAGACAGAACATGAAGTGTTGCTCCTTACTGCCTACCAGCACTGCATTTTCCCTGTAGCTGTTACACTTTACTCCATGTTGTTATTGTTTCATCCTGTTCGACCACAGTGCACTGTGTAATGATCTGATCTGTATGGACAGTCTGCAAGACCAACTTTTCTCTGTGTCTCAATACCTGTGACAATAATGAACCAATTCCAAATCCAGTTCCATATTTGCAACTCTCTGTCCACAGGCACAATTCCAGAGCCTGCAGAATCTTGGAAGAGGATAATCCAAGCATCCGGTATCTCAGCGTCACCTCTTTCTAAATTCTGGGATATGCGTCACAATCCACACGCCCAAGTTCAGGTCCCACCATGCCAGCTGTGGAATTTAAGTTGCTTTTTTTCAAGCTAAGCTTTATTTGTCACATGTACATCGAAACATGCAGTGGAATGCATCGTTTGCATCAAATCAAATCTGTGAGGATTGTGCTGGGAAGCCCACAAGAGGCGCCAACATAGTGTGTCTGCAACTTACTGACCCTAACCCTAACCGTACATCTTTGAGATGTTTGGGGGGGGGTGCGGGACTGGAACGTACTTTGTCACAGGGAGAACATAAAAACACCCTACAGGCCGCAGCGGGAATTGAGCCCCGAACTTCTGGCTGGCGCCGTAAAGCACGGTGCCAGCTACCAAGCCATGCCATGAATTCAGTTCATTGCAATGTTCTGTTAAGCTCAGCTTGCCATTGGTATGGACTGCTGTAGCAACACAGCTACACGACCCACCCAGCCAACACACTTTTCGTCCCTCTTCCCTCCGGGAGAAGGCTCAGGAGCTTGAAGACTCGTACTGCCAGATTTGGGAACAGCTTCTTTCCAACTGTGATAAGACTGCTGAACGGATCCTGACCCGGATCTGGGCCGTACCCTCCAAATATCCGGACCTGCCTCTCGGTTTTTCTGCAGTACCTTACTTACCATTTTTCTATTTATGATTTATAATTTAAATTTTTAATATTTACTATCGATTTGTACTCCAGGGAGCGCGAAGCGAAGAATCAAATATCACTGTGATGATTGTACGCTCTCGTATCAATTGTTTGGCGACAATAAAGTATAACGTATAAAGTAGTGATTCACCAACTTTACTCAGGGGCTTTCAGGGGCTTTCAGGGGCTTGCAGTAAGTGCTGCTTCGCTGGTGGTGCTCAGCTCCTGAAAAGTAATTAAAGATAGACACACCCCAACACACAGGGCTCATCGTCGTTTGATCTCACACAAGCCCCGCTGGTGTACGAGCTGCGTCAAGCAAGATGTCCATGAACCTCTCGGTCAATGGTAGGGGTCCATGCCATAAGAACAAAGTCTGGGAACTCCTGATCTATACGTATCCACACAGCATGCCCCTGTAAAAGCATCTCAGCACAACCAGTCCTGCGGACACTCGTATACTGCGTGTGTATTACTGAGCATGAACAGGGACCAGGCGGCACACACAGCCTCGCCGATGCACATCTGAACACATCCATCCAGCTGGCTTCCCCCTGCCCATCCTTGCCCATACAGTGCACCCCAGCGTTCCCTCACACGTTCGGTCCGTCCAATGCACACTAGTCTATACTGTTCAAATGGTGCACTAATGCCTGCTGGTTCTATCTCATGCCATAGGTCTGAGATTTGGGAGGAGGAGGGTGGGGATGGCATGGTGGTGTAGTGGTCAGCACAACCGTTACAGTGCAGGTAACCTGGGTTCAATTCCCATTGCTGCCTGTAAGGAGTTTGTACGTTCTCCCCGTGACCGCGTGGGTTTCCTCCGGGTACCCCAGTTTCCTCCCACAGTCCAAAGATATACTGGCTGGTAGGTTGGTTGGTCATTGTAAGTTGTCCCGTGATTAGGCTTGGGTTAAATTGGTGGGATTCTGAGTGGCACGACTCGAAGGACCAGAAAGGTCCACTCCGCACTGTAACTCCATAAATAAGATTGGCGTGTGGACAGTCATATCGCTTTCTCATGCGGGAGGAGGGATTTGGGGGTCGATGTGCCTGATCCGTTTTGTTCGTTTTTTGTGCAGGGCGGGAGGATTTACGGGTTGATGATGATGCTGTTTTGCTCTTCTTTCCTCATTTCACGGCTACCCGAAAAAGAGGAATTTCAGAGTTGTATAGTTCAATAATAAATGAACCTTTGAACCTTTTGAGTAATGCTGTTTCGTTTGGCTGTATTCCGATGTGGTTGAATAACAATTAAACTTCAACATGATCTTGTGCGCGCGCACACACCCACACAGGCATGCACACACACACACACACACACACACACACACACACACACATACGTGCACGCACACACTCACACACACACACACACACACTCACTCTCTCTCTCTCACACACACACTCACTCTCTCTCTCACACACACACACACACATACGCACACACACAGACACACACATACGCGCACGCACACACTCACACACATAGACACACACACTCACACTCTCTCTCTCACACACACACACACACACACCTATACAGCCTGCACCTGCATACCTGTATGGACATTCTCTGAGTGCACACCTATGCACTGATGCCTTCACCTGCACCCTCACATATCACGTCCAGACGAGATGCACCAAACCAGATGCCCTTGCACTCACTTAGCAAAAATGACCAAAAAACAAAAAATTCTCCTTACTGACACGGACAATCCTCAAGGTTGCGAGCTCCTGCAGTAAGGAGGTAATGATGCTGCTGTTCTGTGCGTACAGCTCATACCGGTTAATTCCGATGAAGAACTTCAGCCAGTTGGGGTACGTATCAGAAGGAGATTTGCCATCGGGCAGAACATACTCCTGCTCGTGGCTAACCCTGTGAGAACAAAACACATTGATAAAAATTAGACGCATAGACGTTCACAATCATATAAACACAAGGGCTTCTGCAGACGCTGGAAATCCAAAGCAACACACACAAAATGCTGGAGGAACTCAGCAGGTCAGGCAGCATCCATGGAAAACAGTACAGTCGATGTTTCGGGCCGAGACCCTTCAAAGTACTGAAAGGATGTGTACAGTATTTGTGTAGTTTGAGTATCACACATTTATTTATATTGTGCAGTGTGTGTGTGTGTGTGTGTGTGTGTGTGTGTGTGTGTCTGTCTGTCTGTCTTTGTGTGTGTGTTTGTGTGTGTCTGTGTTTGCGTGTATGTTTGTGTGTTTGTGTGTGTCTGTGTGGGGGGCTAAGTGTGTGTGTGTGTCTGTGTGTGTATGCATCTATGTGCGTATGTCTGGGTGTCTGTGTGTCTATCTGTGTGTGTGTGTGTCTGCATGCCTGTGTGTGCGTGTGTTAGTGTGTGTCTGTGTTTGTGTGTACATTTGTGTGTGTGTGTGTCTGCATGTCTGTGTGTGTGTGTGTTTATGCGTGTCTGTGTGTCTCTGTGTGTGGGGCTATGTGTGTGTCTGTGTCTGTGTGTGTATGCATCTATGTGTGTATGTGTGGGGTGTGTGTGTGTGTCTACATGTCTGTGTGTCTGTGTGTTGTATAATCTAGTCTATATATTTTAGATATTATACTGGAAATGCATTCTGTGTGTAACATTGATAAAATATATATTGTTATTGGTAGGTTATATATCATATTGATAGGTTAATAGGTCATTGTAAATTGTGTCATGATTAGGCTGGAATTAAACTGAGGGTTGCTGGGAGGCGTGGCTCGAAGGGCTGTATGTCAATAAATAAGGGAATAATCTCCAGATTGGAATATTGCATTATGTGTTATTTGTTAACAGTACAGTTTGTGTACAATATTTTATACCATTCACCGAATGTGTTAGTTTCTGCGTTTCTGTATGAGGAGTTAAGAAATACACGGCTATACGGGATGTCGGAACTCTGGATAGAGGTGGTACCTTGGATGTCTGGCAGCTGCACTCTACCTAGTAGGGAGGACGAACATCTCTGGTCCTCATCCATCTCCCAAATCTCTCACGTCTGCCTCCTAGTGGCACACCCCGGTACACCCCCTCGGCTGGCGGGCTAAACGACGTGAGCGGGGTGGCGTTAACACGGCACCACTGGGTGACGGACCGTGTCGATGAAGTCACTGGCCAGGGCAGATAAGTTCCCTGAAGAACTACAACAGCCAACTGTTCAAGACCGGGGTGAGCCACCAAGCTGAAGGACATCGGCTGTGGTCTGGCCTGGAGAGGGGTAGGCACCGCCAAGCCCAAGACACACTAGAGAACCCCTACAACCCATGAAATATGTTGCAGGATCCAAACCGAACCATACGTATGTATAGTCTAAGGGTGGCAGCATGGAGATTTGCCTCTGCCAAAGGAGGTGTAGGGCGCTCCTTCCCTCTGCTACCCTGCAGGTCACTCTTGAGCAAGATGAGCACCTGCTTAGCCCCCGATCAGGGTCACGTGAAGCCACGGGATCAGGTCGTATGAGCAGCTGGTGCATGTCACAAGTCCTGGTTATGCGACCACTGACGCCAGGCAGACAATCGCTAAAGAGTATTGATAATGGCTGGAGTCACCTGCCTTGTAAAGGCACTGCCCAGAAGGTGACAATGGCAAACCCCTTCTGTAGAAAAAAATTTGCCAAGAAAAATCATGGTCAAAACTATGATCGCCCACGTTATACAATATGGCTCATATTGAAGCAACAGATATGCTTCAAGACTGTAAATACAATCTCCCTCATCGTCTGAAGCCTCATTACTTAATACTTGAACCAACCAGAAAAATCCCAATCACTATAGATCAGCGACACCGTGGCCTCTTTGACCTCTTTGCACTAAAATGGACTTAATGATGATGCCACAGGACAGGGCACTGAGATATAGTCTGTGTGTTGCATTTCACTTTGGTACGATCTTCACTGGAATTTCTACAGTTCATATAGTGTGTACATCAACTGTACTCTGCTGGGAGACTGCACCGTCAATTGTGGGACATGTCATTCAGGGATGATATATATGCTTGTTCTTTGGTGTGAATATGCTTCTTTCCTCGCCGTTTTGAACACGCTGGGTACCATTTGTGTCTTGGCCCAGAGGAACGCTGTTTCGTTCAACTGTGTCCATGCATGGTTGAGTGACAATTAAACTTGATTTGATTTGGTTTATTTTGTGGCATGCAGATCAGACTATTCTGCGGCACGCATATTGCTTTACGATTATTGACCGCTGACTGATCTCTTGAGATTTGCACAGCCAGTACATTAAAGCACTCGCTCATTTAGGGTATTGTCCGGAATATTAAACTGGCTCCTGGCTCCTTTTTTTGTATATCGTGTTCTATGGGAGAGTATTACAACTGAGCTTATGTTCTACATTAGACTGCAGCGTCTGCCGTAAGGTGTTTTGTTTTACTGGCTGTGTTAACTTATTTAATGTGTTGGCGCCTGGCCAAGTGGTTAAGGCGTTCGTCTAGTGATCTGAAGGTCTCTAGTTCAAGCCTCGGCTGAGGTGGGGTGTTGTGTCCTTGAGCAAGGCACTTAACCACACATTGCGCTGCGACAACACCGGTGCCAAGCTGTATGGGTCCTAATACCCTTCCCTTGGACAACATCGGTGGCATGGAGAGGGGAGACTTGCAGCATGGGCAACTGCTGGTCTTCCATACAAACTAGTCAAACTAGTCTTCTCACGAGACTAACGGATGCCTATAAATATTATATATTACTTTTATTTAACTTATGTCGAAGTTGGATATTGCATGCAGTAACTATACAATTACACATCCGACTGTCCCATCCTCTCTGGTGATTAATTCCTGGCTCACTTGAACAGTGCTCCACTCACCAGCCATCACTGTTGCTGCTCTTTGCCGTGAACCTTTCCGCAGAATTCACTGAGAAGAGCTGGTCATCTGGGGACAGCGGTGCTTTCGGAATGTTGTAGAGCGGGTGCTGAAACAGTGCCGCCAGTTTCGATGCGTCCTGCCTGTTGGGATCCCGCTGCAAATTGCCGTCAAGTTCAGGGGCCGACCTCGGAGATGGCTTGCCCGGGAGAGGCTGGCTTCCGCCACCTGAATCCCTAGCCTTTCCCGGGGACTGAGATGTGCGGCTCAGCGTCCCAATGCTGGCAAATTTCTGCAGCTCGCTGTTCGCCTTTGACGACAGCCGGTTTGAGAGCGAGTGGCCCCCCTGTATGCCAGGGCTACAGATTTGTACATTTACCTCCTGGACAGGCAGCAGGCCGATCAGGATGTGCAGCACCAGGCTGATCAGAATTAAAAACAGATACACCGTTTTGGATTTCCAGAACGCCAAAGCCGGGATTCTTCGATACATTGCAGCCAACTCCATGAAACCCCGAGTCAGAGCTCTCAGCGCACGATCGACCTGCTTTCCTCACACACCAGTGGCTGTCTCATGCCCAGCGGCAAAAGGCGGTCAAGCTGGCTACATCCGAGGTGCATGGCTGAAGTTTGTTTACTACAACCCTGGTCAGTTTGACCGTCCCGACTTATCACTCTGCAAACAAAGAGGAGCTCCCTGGTCAAAGGTAGGCGCAGTTCACCATGTCAAGTCTCAGCTGAAACAACAACCATTATCAGAACAGAGAATCGACCCAGGCTCGGTGAGGAGCATTGAAGGGGATGCTGTGTTGTTACAGCTCAGAGATCTAAAGATAGCACACCAGCATGGTGAAGGGCTACGTGCAGGTTAAACGCAAACAGGGCGAGCGGGGGATAGAGCTGAACGACCTCTCAGCCAATAGATCACAAGGCAGAGCAGGCGTACCTTGTCTTTTCATGAATGGCAACGGATAGTTAAATACGGTAGTTAAAAGGTGATGGTGTATCCAACATTATCCCCATCTCCAGTGCAACACTCACAACACGCTGGAGGAACTCAGCAGGTCGGGCAGCATCCGTGGAAAGGATCGGTCGACTTTTCGGGCCGGAACCCTTCATCAGGACTGTTGTGAGTGTTGCTTTGATCCCAGCATCTGCAGATTATTTTGTGTCCCCATCTCCAGTGGTAGGAGGACCCGGTCTAAGAGTGTTAAAGACCAGGCTGAAGAACTCACAGTTATGTTCACCTCAAGGTGCTGAGGAGATTAGATTAGATTAGATTATAAAGACACGCAGTCCTCCTTTATTGTCATTTAGTAATGCACGCATTAAGAAATGATACAATGTTCCTCCGGTGTGATATCACAGAAACACAAGACAAACCAAGACTGAAAAACTGACAAAACCCACATAATTATAGCATATAGTTACAACAGTGCAAAGCAATACCATAATTTGATAAAGAACAGACCATGGGCACAGTAAAAAAAAAGTCTCAAAGTCTCTTAAAAGTCCCATCATCTCACGCAGATGGTAGAAGGAAGAGAAACTCTCCCTGCCATGAGCTTCCAGCGCCGCAAACTTGCCGATGCAGCATCCTGGAAGCACCGACCACAGCCCACTCTTGAATCCATCCGAAAACTTCGAGCCTCCGACCAGCCCTCCGACACCGAGCACCATCTCTGCCGAGTGCTTCGACCCTGGCCCCAGCAACAGGCAATAGGCAAAGCCGAGGATTTGGGGCCTTCCCCTCCGGAGATTCTCGATCGCACAGTAGCAGCAGCAGCGAAGCGGGCGTTTCAGAAGTTTCTCCAGATGTTCCTCCGTGCTTGTCACGTCTGTCTCCATCAAATCAGGATTGTGCACGGCCTCTACTTAACAAATACGATAACACTGAACAACAAAGATTTTGTTTCCCGAATACTTTTAGGTGTATCTTACGGATTTTGGGCTGATGATCATGACAATCACCATGAAACATCCCTATCATGCACCATTTTTGGAAATCCCTATATTTGTTATTACAATTCATAATTCAAGTCAGAATAACTGATGCCAAGATTAAGACCATAAGATATTGGAGCAGAATTGGGCCATTTGGCCTATTGAGTCTGATCCAATTTTCCTCTCAGCTCCAATCTCCCAACCTCCCCGTATCCCTTCATTTTCTGACCAATCAAGAATCTGTCAACCTCTGCCTTAAATATACATAAAGATTTGGCCTCCACAGCTGCCTGTGGCAACGAATTCCACAGATTCACCACTCTCTGACTAAAGAAATTCCTCTTCACTTCCATTCTAAACGAATGTCCCTCTATTTTGAGGCAGTATCCTCTGGTCTTAGACTCTTCCACTATTGGAAACATCCTCTCCACATCCACTTTACCAAGGCCTTTCGCCATTCGATAGGTTTCAATTAGGTCAGCCCTTATTCTTCTGAATTCTAGTGACTACAGGCCCTTCACGTTTAAGGAAGGTATTTTTGTCAGTCCACAAATCAAACTGATCATCAATGACAGGTAATTCAAAGAACTTCTAGTGGGACCGGAGAAAATCACATGGAAGGTATTCAAGGATGTAGTTCAAAGTTTTCTTGGCAACTACAGAGGACCAAACTACGTGCAGCTGGTTGACAACGTGCTTCAAGCATACAAAACCATGAAGTGCAACATGTCACTAAAGGTTCATTTTCTGCATTCCCATTTTGACTTCATCCCTGCAAATCTTCACGCTGTAAGTGACGAGCATGGTGACAGATTTCATCAGGATATTGTTGTCATGAAGAAACAGTATCAGGGCAACTGGAATCCATCAATACTTGTTGATTATTGTTGGACACAAAGTGAGAAGCCTTAGACACTGAGTACAAATGAAAATCATCAACAAAATGATTTTGGCTTAAGTAAACTATTGCAAAGTGTCAGCACTATTATGCAATTAAATACATTATATTCGATAAAAGTTAATTTCTTTGTTTCTCTGAAGTTCTACGTGATACTAATACAAGTAGTTTGAAATTACACTTGTGTTCAGCTTCAAGCGGTCGATCATAAACGAAAAAAATTCTGAAGAAGCAACACTGTACAAAGATGTATTGTCCTTTGTAATATGTCTCAGCTTTCTCTTGAGAACCTCATTACCACAGAAATGGTGGTTGTCCATCGTGTCTGACAATGGCAGGAGACCTGTGCAGGAAAGTTCTTAAAGTGGAAAAGCTGTTGCACTGGGCAGGTCCACTCTCTCGACCTCAGAAGTCCGGGTCCAGCGGTATGAACAAATGCCACAGACTGGGGTCTTCCTTGGCTGTAGTGGATGACCATGATGTCTTCTGCGCCTTGTCGTGCCCTTTGCTCTCCACAGAGCATTGTAGTACTGCCTTCCTAGCCGTTGGATGCCACTGTAGATCTCATCCGCCCAGGTCGCTGGAGATCACTCAACGTGCTGGTTCAGGCACATCCCTACCTCACTGAGGCAAATGGTTCCCTCAGCTGGTTTAGCTGACCCGTTGAAGTGGTATATCGAAGTGTGGCTGCTGTCACGTGTACACAGCTACTGGGGGTCACAGGAGAGAGGTGAGTGTGCGGGGTGACCAAAGGTAAGTGAGCAGCCCTGGACACAACAAGCTCCTTCACCAGTGATGCTACTCCTCTCTGGACAACCCGTACACCCCACCACAGAGATGGTCTCAGCTAATTATCTTCACTCCTAGAGCATCCGGACATAGTGAGGGCACGGGTTTCAGCAAAGACAGCAGGACTGAATGGCACCCGGCTTTTGTACCAGGGAACTTCACTCCAGATCTAGCTGTGCCTCCAGCCAGCCTGTTCCAGTGAAGTTACAACATTGACACCCACCCTAACCCTGGATACAGTTGCTGTTCATAAACCTCAGGATGCCCAATCGCGTCTCCTCCACTACAACCTGATCAGCCTACCCTCAGTCAGCAGCACGGTGACGGTCGGAGATGCTGACGATGCTTTCAATGGCACAAACTCACCAAGGACCATTCGTCACCACCCACAGCGTGGCAGTTAGCGCGACCCTATTACAGCTCAGAGTGTCGGAGTTCAGAGTTCAATTCCAGCTCTCTCTGTAAGGATCTGAACGTCCTCCCTATGGAATGTGTGGGTTTCCTCTGGGTGCTCCGGTTTCCTCCAACAGTCCAAAGATGTACCATTTAGTAATAGTAATAATAATAATAATAAAAAATACTTTATTGATCCCGAGTGGGGAATTCTTTCGTTACAGCAGCAACATTAAAAAACGCACTGAGCAGTGTGCAGACTTAACTAATAATAAAGTACAGAATAATAATATACACAATAATAATGTACCAATGTACAATAATATAAGAACATAAGAAATAGGAACAGGAGTAGGACATCAGGCCTGTCGAGCCTACTCCACCATTCAATAAGGTCATGGCTGATCTGACCAAAGACTCATCTCCATCTACCTGCCTTTTCCCCATAAACCTTAATTCCCCTACTATACAAAAATCTATCCTTGCCTTAAATATATTTACTGAGGTAGCCTCCACTGCTTCATTGGGCAAAGAATTTCACAGATTCACCACTCTCTGGGAAAAGCAGTTGCTCCTCATCTCCGTCCTAAATCTACTCCCCCGAATCTGAGGCAACGTCTCCTAGTTCTAGTCTCACCTACCAGTGGAAACAACTTTCCTGCCTCTATCACGTCTATCCCTTTCATATCTCTATAAGTTTCTATAAGTTCTGTTAATGTGCAATAATTATGAAAAATGAAACAGACTATTGTACTATGATGTGTGTTCTCCTGTTGCACAGAGATGAATTGTTGTATATGCTTATTGCATTTAGTAGGAAAGATTTTCTGTAACGATCCTTATGACAGCGGAACTGAATGAGTCTGTTTGAAAGGGTGCTCCGCTACTTACACAGTAGCTCATGGAGAGGATGTGCCTGATTGTCCATAATGGATAACAGTTTGTATAGTGACCTCCTCTCCACCACTAATTCAAAAGAGTCGGGGTTGAAGCCAAGGACGGATCCAATAGGTTAATTCGTCACTGTAAATTAGCTCGTGATTAGGCTCAGGCTAAAGGCTGATTTATACTTGTGTGTACTAGTTTACGCCGTAGCCTATGCAAGTGGGCTACGCCGTTGTGAGCATTTATACTTGTGCGTTGGTGTGTCTGCGTCGCTCTGCAATTCACTGCCAAAACGCTAGTTGGCGGTGGGGTTTCTATGCCACTGTGTTGGGTTTCTTCATGTTCAAACTCAACACGAAGAAACTCAAACTTCAAACAATGGTGACTGGAACTGAAGGAGGGTAAACTTTCTGTTCTTGTCTGGCCTCTGAGACATAGACGAGGAAATGCATTTCAAATATTTTCGGATGTCGGCAGGTAGATTTGACAATTTGGTTCATCGTCTCCAACCATTTATTTCGCATCGGTGTACGCACAGTATACTCAGAGACCGGCAATCACCATTCGAGTTTTCACTTCAGGTGGAAGTCAACAGGCTGTAGCAGCTAGCTACAAACTGGCGTCAAGCACAGGGTCCTCCATAATTTTGGAGGTCTGTAAAGCTTTATGGAAAGCATTGCAGCCAGAGTTCCTTCCCTGCCCTTCAGTCGCCCAGTGGGAAGCTGTTGCAGCGTAGGAGGAAATGCGATGCTACCAAGTGGACCAATCACAGTTGTTGTGGTCTGTGTCGCCGCGACGCGTAGTTACGTTATGGGAGAGGTGTGCGTTAGGCTACGGCGTAGGGTTCAGCATAGATACAGCGTAGGGTTCGCGGCTACACTGTACCTACGGCGTACATTTGACGCACAAGTATAAATCGGCCTTTAATTGGGGAATTGCTGGGTGGCGTGGCTCAAAGGGCCGGTAGGGACTATTCCGCACTGTGTCTCCATAAATAAATTAATGAGGTTTCATCAGCATTCTTCACTCCAGACCTCACCATGGCCTTGGTTCGAATATGTAAAAATTTTCTCAACTCCTCCACAGATGAAGCAACCCACACCTACAGAAAACAAAACATGGACATGGACTGTCATGTAGCTGGTAACATCTCCAACAGATGGCATTATCTTGGCTGTCCCTGACCATTAACATCCTGGGAGTCGTCACTGACCAGAAATTCAACTGGACCAGTCTCATAAATGTCAGCAAGATGCAACCAGAGGTAAAGTAGCCTGTGGCGAATGACTTTCTGTCATCTACAAGGTGCTGGTCAGGAGAGTGATGGAATCTTGTTCATCGACCTGACTAAAGCAATTCCAACAACAGTAATGAACCTGACTTCATCCATTTGATTGGCATTCCAACCACTCCCTCAAATGTTCATTCCCCGCATCACTGCAGCTGTCATCTGTTGTACCCAGCAATACCCCCCAAACTTGCAACCTCTGTGGCCAAGGTCAAGAACTCTAGTTGCATGAAAACACCACCACCTGCAGGATCCTCTCCAAGTTGCATACTGTCCTGACTTGGAAACGTATTAAACACGAGGAAGTCTGCAGACGCTGGACGTCCAAAGAAACACACACAAAATGCTGGAGGAACTCAGCAGGTCAGGCAGCGTCTAAGGAAATGAATATGGAAAAGTTAATGTTTCAAGCCAAGACCCTTATGGTCCGTCTGAGTAGTCTCCAACCTGATGGCAGGAATATCTATTTCTCCTTCCGGTAAACAACCCCCCCCCCCCCCACCCCGGCTTCTATTCCTTACTTTGACCTTTTACCTTTTCTCACTTGGCTATTACTCCCTGAGTCGATCCCCTCCTCCTTTCCTTTCTCCCATGGTCTGCTCTCCTCTTCTATCAGATTCTTTCTTCTCCAGACCGTAACTTTTCCCATCCACCTGGCTTCACCTGTCACCTCCCAGCTAGCCTCTTTCCCCTTCCTCCTTCCTTCTCAGTCCTGAAGAAAGGTCTCAGCCCAAAATGTCAATGATCGATTCATTTCCATAGACACTGCCTGACCTGCTGAATTCCTCCAGCATTTTGTGTGTGCTGCTTTGGAAATATATTATTGTTGGGTCCAAATCCTGGAAGACCCTCTTAAATAGCATTGCGAAAGCAACTTAGCTAGAATCTGATCCTATTAAATGGATTTTTTTTTAAATTGTGCAGTAGGCAATACTTCTGTTCCTTCATACTATCCAAGATGGTGCCGGGTAGGGTGTCCATGTTGCGAGCTCTGTCTCAACTTTACAGTATACTGTTAATTTCTGCGATTTCCTTCGCATTTCTTGTTCAAGTAGCTGATAGTCACATCAGATACGATAGATGTTATATTGACCATCCTGTTGTACACACTTGCAACATGCTGTAGGGTTTCACTGATAATGTAATGGTTTCTCTATAGCAGCAATGTTTGGGTTATGACTAGAGATAACGGGGTTTTGGAATGCTGTTGTTCTTTCTCGTGAGTCAGGAAGAGAGATCTTCGCGGTCTTTTGCCGGGGAGAGAAGAGGAGAGGAGATGCGAATGGAGAGAGTGGGTAGACTGCCGGACGGGGTGGATTTGGAGCGAGGGTCCGAAGGGCAGCGACGATCGGAGGAGGTCGATGGTGGACAACCGGCTTATCAGTGAGCTCCAATATTGTGCAACAGACTGTTTAATAAGATTGGGCCCTTTTTTTCCATTTCTTTACTAACCATTTAGTCAAAGTAAGAATTATAAAGCATAATCATTTAATCGCATATTTTATACTGTTTGTTATTTCGGGGTACTGATTTGTAACAGGGGACACCTCGCGCAGCATCCACCCAAACAAAATTTCTTAAGTTTGGCCAGGCCGGGGGCTATCAACCCCTAAATTAAGCCACTAGCAGAAGTGAGAGTTACACACTACTTATTATAAATTACTATAAATTGCACATTGCACACTTGGACGGAGACATAACATAAAGATTTTTACTCCTCGTGTATATGAAGGATGTAAGTAATAAAGTCAATTCAGTTCAAACACTCCAGTGCAGGACGGTTGAAGATCGACGCCAAGAGCAGTTGATTTTGTGGTGTTCTACCTGACACTTTAGGATTGATACAGCACAGACATGGTGAAGAACAAATGCCACCCCAACATCTATAGGATGGTACAGCACATACTAGATACAAAGCAAGTTCTGTTCACCCTGTCTCATAAAAAAGCCAACAATTAGAAATCATGTGTTGGTTATCTAGACATAAATTGCTTGATGCTAAAAGAACTAGCCCTGAATTGAAACAATAAAAATAGGAAACTGTTCTGTTTATGAATAGGTGAAATCTTGCTGGATTGGGAAAGATTTTAAAGCAAGTTTTCCTCACCTTTTGGCACCAAAGAATAACTATCTTTCTACCAATGTAAGTGTGAATGGTGTGTTGGAAAGAGCCCGAGAACAGAGAAAGTTCAATTAAGCTCTGGACTTAAGTTATTGAAAAGTCCAGGGTTTTTTAAAAATCATTTTCCCTCGACGTAAAGTAAACAAAATAACTGCTGCTGATTAGAGTGAGAACCAGTTACTGTACTAGTGCTGCAGAGGACAGCCAGGCAATCACCACTGAAAGCTTCAAACCATTTAATCAGAAGCAGAATAGGTGGCGCTTTTGGTGATAATTACTGGCATTCCCAAAGCAAGAAATACAGCAAAATACTTTATTAATAACACTTTTTCTGTAGAAAATTGTGGTAAGTGATTGCCACAAACAGTGACGAGGCAAGCGAAGGCGAGGCAGACTCGAGGCTCGAGGCGTGCACGTGCGATGCAAAACCAGAATGAGGTTAGGTCATGTTTAGGAGAAAAGGTTGGGGTGAGGTCGAGATGGAGTCGGGGCGTGCAAAGCGGAGAAAAGCTGGAGCGGAGGAGTTTCGGAGCCCGGCCGCCCTAAACCGAGAGCAAGGTTTGATTGGTCTAAGCTCCGGGCCGAAACGTGGTAGCAGGGTCTGGGCCCAGAGTGCCTCGAGTCTTGGAGCAAAGACCGACCTGATGCTGGACAACTTATACACCGGGCCAGATGGATTGAAAAGGCAGGGTGTCGGGACCGGAGGTGAGGGTCTGGCTGATTCTGCACACTGATCCACAATGTCGCCTCCACCGAGGCCAATGCTGTGGGCCTGCTCCGGGTTTCATCTCTGTGGACTCACTTTCATTCTGAATGTTGCTGCTTGCTTTTATTGTGTGTACGGTTTTGTGTTTTTTTTTTTAAATCTCTCTCTCTCTATGCACATTACCTGGTTGTTGGTCTTTTTTAATGGGTTCTATTGGGTTTCTTGTTTTGTGGCTGCCTGTAAGGAGACAAATCTCAAGGTTTTATAATGTACACATACTTTGATAATAAACGAACTTTGAACTTTAGAATCAGGTTTATTATCACCGACGTAAGTTGTGAAAATTGTTGTTTTGCAGCAAGTCATAAAGTATAACCAGAAACTTATAAACAGGTTGACGGGACTAAATAACACTGCAGGAATATCCTCCTCATTTTCAGTGAAGTTTGCTGATGACACAAAGCAGGGTTATCAGAGTCAGCTGTGAGGAGGATGCTGGGAACCTTCTGGGGAAATAGGTTAGGGAACGGGCAAGGGCGCAGTGTACAGAAGGTAACGTGAAAACGCGAGATCATGCGCTTTGCATCTTTTACACGATAAGAGATTGAGAAGAGTTGGCATTCAGATAGCCCCGTCTGACCTTGTACATAGATCACGTACATGTACAGCAATTTGTATGGCCTTCTTGGCAATGGAACTGTGTGTTATCAGGACATTGTGAACCAATCTGCTCTCCTAAACTAATAAAGATGCACTTACAGTCGATAAAGTGGAGTGAAGTTTCATCAGGAGCACAAGAAAATCTGCAGAGGCTGGAAATCCAAAGCAACTCACACTCTCACACACACACACAATGCCGGAGGAACTCAGCAGGCCGGTCAGCATCTATGGAAAACGTAGATGCTGACTGGGCTGCAGAGTTCCTCCAGCATTTTGTGTGCGTTGCTTTGGATCCTGAAGGGTCTCGGTCCGAAACGTCGACAGTTTTCTCTCTTCCATAGGTGCTGACTGGCCTGCTGAGTTCTTCCAGCATTCTGTGCGAAGTTCCATCAGTCTGATTTCTGAAATGGCTTCTCACGTGAGCGTAGAAGAATGAGAGATCATTTTATTGAAACATACAGGACAGAACTGATGATGTTCCCAGTGGTTGAGGTGCCTATAAACTGGGGGGGGGGGGGGGGGGAGGGGTCACAGAATCAAACTAAGGGATTAGCCACACAGGACATACATAAAAAAAGAGACTTCTTTACTCATAATGTAACATATCATTGAAACCACAAGAGTTGTGGATGTTCAGCTGCTGAACGTGGTTAATCAGGTTTGTGGATATTAGAGGGAATCGGGATATATTGAGTGAGTACAGGAGATGAGTGGTGAGATCAAAGGCAACATATGGCACGAGTGGAGCAGGCATGAAAGGCCAAATGATTATATCTGAATTCCACATTTTTACGTGCGACAGCTTAGGCCTTTGAGAGTCAGTATGCACTCCCCTGATAGTCAGTTATATATTAATCGATTCGAAAAGCAGAGTTCAAAAGTATGACTATTGAGCTGGATCTTGGCTGAAATCCAGCTGAGTCGGGAATGCTGGTTCTGATCAGAACTATTATGGGGAATATTCATGGGGGATAGGTGAAAGTGGGGGAGAGGAGGAGGCAGGGATGGGGGTGGTGAGGCAGATCATTATGGCAGGAAGCGATGAGTCAGTCACAGACCAAAAAACCTGCCAACAGTCTGCTACCTACAGATACGGCTTCTGGAAAGGAGACTGATTGCAGAAGAGGTGGTGTCCTGTGTTCACTGGGTCAGCATAACAGCTCTTGCAGTTTGTTTGCAGGGCAGCTGGTCAAGTTTGAAAAATTCTTGTACCTCTCACAGCATTTTGGAGTTCACGAAGGGAAGTTGAGGGATCATACACTCGTACCAATGAACCACTGCACTGGTTTGGAATAAGCTACAGAAAGTTCAGAACAGAGCCAGCTCCATTATAGGCACTAGTCTCCCCAGCATAGAGGACACCTTCATAAGGCAATGCCTCAAAATGGCAGCATCCACCATCAAAGACCTGCATCACCCAGGACCTGCCCTCTTCTCATTGTTACTACCAAGGAGGTGGTACAGGAGCCTGAGGACTCACATTCAGCGTTTTAGGGACAACTTCTCCCCCTCCGCCATCAGATTTCTGAATGGACAATGAACCCAGGAACCCTACCTTAGAATTTTTTCTTCTTTTTCTCCCTTTTTGATGAGAAAACAAATGTAGAGGTGTAAAGGAGCCATGGATGCTCACCTGGTCCAATAGTGATACCTTCCTAATTAGTTTGATGTAGATTCACAAATGGCAAAAGGGCATTCCTCACCAATAATCCAAATGTGAGCAGGAAGTTTAATCAAAGTAAATTTTATTATCAAAGTATATGTAGGTCATCATTTACAACCCTGAAATTCATCTTTCTGTGGGAATACTCAATAAATCTATAGAATAATAACTATAACAGAATCAATGAATAACCACCCAGCTTGGCCGTTCAACCAGAGTGCAGAAGACAACAAACTGTGCAAATACAAAAAGAAAAAAATAATAATAAGTAAGCAATAAATATCAAGATGAAAAGTCCTTGAAAATGAGTCCATTGGTTGTGGGAACATTTCAGTGATGGGGCAAGTGAAGTTATCCCCTTTGGTTCAAGAGCCTGATGGTTGAGGGGTAATAAGTGCTCCTGACAACACACACAAAATGCTGGAGGAACTCAGCAGGCCAGGCAGCATCTATGAAACAGAGAAAACAGTCCATGTTTTGAGCTGAGACCGTTCGTCAGGACTATTGAGGAAAGCAACATCTATTACTGGCGGGGGGGGGGGGGGATGTCCCATATTCTGGCTATGCCATCTTGTCACCCTCTGACCATCTGCACCTCAATGTTAAACAAGTGTTTCTTCCCCACTGCCATCAGGTTGTTTGGACCAAACTGAAAAACCCTAACACTACTTTATTTTCCCTCAACTTGCATTAATGTCATTATCTTTCTTTTGGTCACATAGCTTATGCATAATTCATGTTAATTTATTTTTGTTTGTGTGAGTCATCGCTGTGCTGCTGCTACAAATAGCTAATTTTCACAGCATTTCTTTCCTGGGTATGTACACCCATGACAATAAATTTGAACCTCCTTATCTGACACAAGCATTATTCCCATATGAATACTCCAGCTGGCCATGGTGCCCTTAGGTTGGATTGAATTGGCCTCCTTGGCCCTTCCACAAGCAGGCTTAGAGAGGCCTCAAGGCCTCACAGAGCGGAACATGAGCCCCCCAAGCCCAGCACTGAGCCAAAAGCACTGCAGTCAAAAGCCTGCATCAAAACTTCTCTGTTATTCAAAGACTTTGAAAAGTTAAAATGTATTAAAATCATTCAAAACATATTAAAATGTGTAGTTAAAGTACTATGTTGTTGATTAACAATGAGGAAATAAGGCCCTCGGTTGGTCGGGGTTAACCATGGATGTTGTGTCCCAGCTGTCTACGTGATTCACAAGCCAGGGCTGTACGATACGGAGAGCAAGCTGTGTCGAGGACGCCACGCAAACGTGAGCGGATGGAAGCTGACTCCGCCCTCACGGAAGCTTTCCTGCATCACCGAGCAAATGGGATGAAACTTGCGCTGAGTTGAAAAAGAACCAAATCTGCAGCAAGCCCATGCGATACTGTGAGCATGGATGGCCAGCTGTTCCAAAAGGAGATCACAAACTCAGAACGTGCTGGCTTGAAAGAGACACACTCACCATTCTTGATGATTTGCTGCTAAAGGGCTTCAGACTCATCATTCCGGCTTCTGTGGATGCAAAATTACCAATCAAATCCACCAAGGACATCAAGGCATTGAAAATTGTCACCTAGGAGCAAGGCAATCTGTGTGGTGGCCTGGTCTGAGCACACAGCTGGGAGACTATGTAAAGCAATGTGAAGCATGCGGAAAACTGCACAAAAATCATGCTGAACCTCTCTGTCCCACAGAATTCCCAGACTTTCCACAGCAATTTGCGGGCACAGACATTTTTGAGCGGAACAGAGGCAAATATCTCCACTATGGATTAATACTCATGGAATATTGAGGTGTCCAGGCTGTCCTCTACACCCTTAGCAGCAGTTGTACAGCACCTGAAGACTGTATTCGCTTGCAGTGGAATACCAGAGACACTTGTGTCAGACAACGGTCCACAATTCAGCTGCTCCGAATTCAAAGCTTTTGCAAGGAACTATGAGTTCAAACACCAGACAAGTAGTTCACAGTATCCACGGACAAATGGGGAAGCAGAAAGAGCAGTGCAAACTGTTAAGAGTCTCCCATTGAAGGCTAAAGACCCCTACAATGCATTGCTAGCTTATCACTCCACACCTCTGGTGAATGGCTACAGTCCATCAGAGCTGTCAATTGGCTGGAGATTGAGAACAAGCAGCCTGTTCTTCCTTTCCTTCTCCAACCTTACCTACTGGATTTAGACAAAATGAGAAATTTTGAGATGACACAGAGTGAGAAAACAAAGAGCATGCATGATCTCAGAGCAAAATCTTTGTTGCCACTCAGGAGTGGTGAAGGTGCTTGGGTTTCAGACCAATTCACCAAGGGAACAATAGTCCGGCAGCGTGCACCATGATTGTTTGTGATCAGAACATCACAAGGTGAAATCAGGTTGATGCACATACTGCAGGCTCCATTTTCCTGTTTGTTTGTTTGTTTATTTATTATTTTATTTATTTGGACTACGTCCTTTTTTTCTCTCTGAGAGTTTGACTGACTTCTCTGCTGTGTCTGTGTCTCTGTGCACTTCCCTAGGCTAGTCACTCACAGATTATTACTTTTAGGTACAGCCTGAAGGTGTTGCCTAGCAACACTGGCTAGTTTTCAGCTCGTGCAGTGCATACAATCAGTAACTAGCAAAGGCAATTTAAGTTGCTTAGTCTCTGGCTATTTTCATAGATATATACAAACAAGAACAGTCTTAATGTAAACTCTTTTTTGTTGGGGATCTCACTTGGTCTGTAGCACCAGTTCATTGATGGATCAACCACTTCTGACACCATGTTTGTTCGATATTGACGGATAGTGCAGAGCACACCAGACCAGCCTTGCAGGATATTCAACTGAACTTTCATAACTCTGCTTGTACAGTATGTGAACTCTTCCCACGTGGGAGAGGCTGAATGGCATAATAACCCATTAACTACCACAACACTCACCTTTGTCCCCTCTCCTGTCAGTAGAAATGTTTCTGTTGGGCTCAGCAGCTAAGCCACATGAGAAGGCATGAGTTGTCAGAGGCTATTTGAGACACACTCATTGGGAAAATTTAATAGGTAATGGGAGCTTATTCCCACTACCATCCCCGACTATGACAATTTTAAGGATTAACAAATATATAATTAAAACAAGAAATATCATAAGTTAGTCAAACTTACCTTTCATGAAGGTCCATGACCACATTCTGGTCAAAGGAATCATTCCAGATGAGCCAGCTGTTTGCTGGCATACAGCTGAGGGGCAGAATGTGAAGTGCCTCTGGACCCTTGGCTCACTGCTCCTAGGGTTACTCCTCACTGCACACGGAGGAACCCAGTAACTTTATATCATTAAATGGTAACGTCTTAATGAAATCTCGGTAACATAGACAGCAGGGCTGCCCTACAATTGCCTGGGCTAGTTTGGGCTCCTTTTTTATAAATAGATACTCTTGCATGGACAGCACAATGGTAGAGCCAGCAGTGCTGTTGCCTCAGTGTTAGTCCTGACATCGGATGCAGTCTGTGTGGAGTTTGCTTTGTCTCCTTATGACCACATGGGATCCCTTCAGCTGTTCTAGGTTCACAGGACCATAGAGCCTTCAGCCCATTCTATGCAGAACTGGTATTGTGCTTAGCCTTACTGATCCACACCTGAACCATCGCCCTCCCACTCATGCCCTTATCCAAACTTCTCCGAAGTGCCGCATCCACTTCCACTGGCAGCTCATTCCACACTCTCAGCTCCCTCCAAGTGAAGAAGCTCCCCCCTCGGGTTCCCTTCGCACGTTCCAAAAACACGCAAGCTGGAAGGCTCATCGGTGACTGCAATTTATCTTAGAACGCAAGCGAGTGGTAGAATCTGGGGAGAAGTCAAGAAGGGTGAGGGGGAGAATAAAAATATGGGATTATATAGGATCAGCGTAAAACGACGGTTAATAGTTGGCACAGACTCAGTGGGCCACGGCCTTATTGTGCTCTCTTGCTCTCTCTCTCTCTGATTCGGTAAACCCTGAACTAAAATCTTTAGCCGTCAGTTATTTCTTCCTTCCAGAAGTTATCTTCTTTGGAATGTTGCACCTTCCCTCAATTTACCCAGAAAATCCAAAAGAATATCACTTACCTTACTCACCCCTCCAAGAGTCAGTCATATAATCACACAGAGCAGAATGAGGCTTTGCACACATGCTCACACAGATCAATTTGCCCATTAACATTAACCCCACTTGTCCTGTTACAGTTCCTGTCCAAAGTCTATTAAAGAGGCATTCTTTCTGACTCCACCACCTCGACTGCAGAGATCAAGTATAAAGTACATCCTTAAATCCCCTTCCTCTCACTTTAAACCTATGTCCTGTTTCTAATACCCTCACCATGGAGAAGATTCATTACTATCTACTATTTAGTGCCTCTTAGAATGTTATATACCTCCATCAGATCACTCATCAGCCTCCTCCACTCAAGGACAAACCAACACCTACCCAATATCTCCCAATCCAGGCAAGATCCTGGTGATAAATATGAAGTAGTCTGCAGATGCTGGAAATCCATAGCAACACACCCAAAATGCTGCAGGAATTCAGCAGGTCAGGCAGCTGAATAAACAGTGGACATTTTGGGACATCTTCAGGACTCTTCAGGTCATAATAAATCACCTCTGCATTCACTGCTGCACTATCACATCCCTCCCTCACCCCAGAGCTGCACACAGCATTCCAAGGACAGCCTAACCAGTGTCTTGAAAGGTTGCAACATTACATCCCAACTTTTATTCTATGGCCTGACCTAGCCAGCTTCACCAGCCTATATTAGTTAGAAACTCTACCCTGAATATCTTTCATAAGTGTACATTCTCCTCCCCTCAGGTTTCCTATCTGAACTTACACTGACCATCTGTACATTCACTGATTTCTGAATTATTTTACCCAGAACTGCCTGGCTTCCCTTATCCTACTCCTGACTCATTTTTGACATCCTACATACTATCTTGATTAATTTATTGTTCTCACAGACCTATAAACTTTTTTTTGGATTCTAACTATTTATTCCTGGCTTTCCAAATTTGCCAAGTTTCCTTCCTGAGGAAACAACCTTATTCTGTATAACTGCAATCTGTGCATTATAAACCTTGCTAATTTTGGACCTTGCTATGCAAAACTGTGTTTCAGACATAACTACACTTCAAGAAGCACTATGATTCTGCCAGCTGCTTTGGGACATACCAAGGTATCTCCTCCAAACCTTTGGATCATTTCCTCCTTGCACATCACCCCACCTAGCACACTCATTGTCCACCGTCATCAATTCACTGATCTCAGTCTAGATCAAGGGATACCAACCTTTTTCGTGCCACGGACCAACACCATTAAGCAAGTGGTCCGTGGACACCAGGTTGGGAAGCCCTGGTCTAGTTGAAAATTCTTTTTCTATTTTGATCTGTAATCTTAAATTGGCTCAGTCCTCTCAGAGTCATATTTAGTTACCTGATGGAGTTCACCACAAGCAGAACCTTTGCCCTGTATTGATTCAAAATTCCATTTTCTTTTCTTTTCATGTCCTAATCCACATGTAGACAATTAAAATCCACCAGAACAATAATTCTGTTACTTTTTCTCTCTAATCACACTACTCCATTTTCTTCCTGAAATCTGGAAATTTCTGATAAACACACTTAAGCATTGGAACACACGAATTTTATCTTAAAACTCCAACTATATTGACTTCTCCTCCCTTGCTATATCACCCCTTCTACAACCATCATTGTTCTCTGACTCCTTTCTTATCTTTCTATTCCTCCTACATATATCTTTAAAAGTTCAGTCTTCATTCCTGCCCGGTTAGTCGGGTTTCTATTAATGCTGACTAAATCTAGACCTTCCTGTGCAATTATGCAATACATAGATTTTAACTATTTAATGTTTTAAACAGTTCCAAATTGGCAGAGGTACTATGGACCAAAGCAACAATCTGTTGGGGAAGCTTAGCGGGTTAAGTAGTATCTCTGGGGGTAGTGGAAAAAGGGGAAGAAATTACCAACATTTTAGTTTGAAATCCTGTATCACAACTGCAGGTTGTTTGTTGCTCCAGATTCCAGCATCTGCAGTCTTGTGTCTCTGCACTACGGACTGAAATGACTTTTGTACTGTTTCACAATTCCAGGATGGTTCCTTTGGATACCATCCTGACATTCAGCTGTTATTTACTGAACTGGGAATACTCTAGCCCAAGGGTTCCCAATCTTTTTTATGCCACGGACCCCTGCCATTAACTGAGGAGTCTGTGAACCCCAGGTTGGGAGCCCCTGCTCTAGCTGAGTTAACCCTCAACCCAGGACTTGTGCAAGATGCAAAGCTGCAGTCCTCTGTGACTGTTAGAGGTCCCCGGACACGGCTTTTGAGTGAGAAGTTCTCCATGTTCTGGCCTGAACCTGAACTTTCAACCTGAGCCACTTCCACCAAAATCTGCTCAATTGCCCCATGGCTTTTGCTGGATGGTTCACAACCTGTTGCAGAATCTCAGCTTCATCACCTGTCCATAGCAGTGTCGTCGACTCCAGAGTAACAAAACTGTGGTGGAAGTGGCAACTCTGGGACTTTAAGCACTTGGGAATATTTTAATTCAAATCTGAAATAAATACAATCACATGGAAATAAGGCTTTGGTTTAAAAACACATGTATTGCTTCAACCTTAACTCAAAAATTAAAAAAAAAAACAATAGTTAATGCCTTCTGCACCAATAAAGGAGTAAAACAGAGAAATCACAAAAGAAAGTAAACAGGAAAAAAGACAATGCTGCTCTTTTCAGCAGCAAGTTTGTTCGTTGTTACAGAAATTCAACTGGGAAAGCGAAGAGGTGAATGTAGTGACTGGGAGATGCTTCACCCCAGCGGGGCAAAGGAACATAAATGTACAGTACACTCCAACATTTAGCACAGAGCAGCAGCAAGGCATAAGGCACCATTTGTACTCGGGGCGGCTATTTGCCATCACCGCTGTATAAACCCCACAAGTGGATGGGAAGGACTGGCTGGCCCAAAATAAGGCTCACAAAGTCTGATGCAGAAAATTATGAAATCAATAGATAAAAAAAATAGAAAGTATATCATTAAGGGGAAAATTGAGAGGGGCTGCTTTGAGGGTGAAGATTAACTGATATAAACAGGACTGGATCAGCAATCTCTTTTACAAGAAGAGATTCAGGAATGGATGCATTGTAACTTCAGGCAAATAGCAATGGACAACCTCCCTAGACAGACACTGGAGTGTAAAGTGAGTGTATGTGTGCAAAGGTGAGTCTGTGTGTGTCTCTACACATGGATTCACCGTTAATTACAGCAGAGATGTCGTTAATGAAATCGGCTTGAAGGCCAATAATGGTTGAACGACGATTGTGTGGGGTACCCTGTGCCTGAAGCACACACCACTGGAGGTTTCTGACGATGAAGGACGCCTGTGAAACTGAATGTTGCTGATGTTCTCAAAGTCTCACTCTGCCCCATTGGGTGAAGGATCTGGCTATTGGACAATGGTGCCACTTTGAGAGACTGACTGGAGATACAATGTGATGGGCCTTGTGTGGGGACACTCAGATGCAGTGGCATACACGGAAACCCATTCCTAGTGCTGACGAGCAGTCCTTCCTCGACTCTCTCCCCAGGCAAAGTGCTTTTGTCATTCGGTCTGCAGTCTCATTGCAGCTCCCCTCATTTCCTCTTGCGGTTGTGAGTTTTCAGTTCCTCCAGCTCCTTCTCCATCAGGTGTGATTCTGCCGTGGTTTCAGAGAGCTGTAAGAAAAATATTATCACCCAGAGCTCTCCAAGCATTCTACCATCTTGAAAACTAACTACCTCATCAATCCCCAATTCTAGTGAGCCTTGCTTCAGCTGCAGTTCCCTCATTCTATGTAGTGTTAATGGATTCGGGGTCTCTGTTCCCACATAAGGCCGTTCTGGACCACATCCCCCTCCCTGACCCCATCCTCACTCCATAATACCCCACCCAAGCCACAGCACCTGAATGAAGAGAGATTGCTGATAAGCCAAAATACTGAGGGATCTTAATGTTCTTGTGCAAAAATCCAGCAGGCAGATGCAATGAGACCATAAGACTTGGGAGCAGAGTTACTGCCTTCAGCCCACAGAGTCTGCTCTGCCGTTCCATCATGACCGATTTACTACCACTTCTCAAACTCATTCTCCTGCCTTCTCCCATTAACCTTTGATGTCTTGACTAATCAAAAGCCTATCAACCCCCGATTTAAATATACCCAATGATTTGGCCTCCACGGCAATGAGTTCCAGAGATTCACTACCTTCTGGCTAAAGAAATTCCTCCTCATCTCGGCTCTAAATGGACATCCCTCTATTCTGAGGCTGTGCCCTCTAATCCTAGACTCACCTATTAGTGGAAACGTCCCCTAATCCATTCTACCTAGGCCTTTCAATATTTGATAGGTTTCAATGAAATTCTCCCCCTCGTTCTTCTAAACCTGCAGGCCCAGAGCCATTAAATGCTCCTCATAAGTTAACCCTTTCGTTTCCAGGATCATTCTCGTGAACCTCCCCTGGAGCTTCTCCAGTGCCAGCACATCCTTTCTTAGATCAGGGGCCCAAAACTGATCACAATACTCCAAATGCAGTCTGACCAACACCTTATAAAGCCTCAGCATTACATAACCGGTTAATAAAATTGCTTTTGCTGTAAGAGAGCTGGGTTTAGATACAGGGTGATCTTGCACAATTGTACTAGATACTGGTGACATTGCACCTGCAGTACTATGCAGTTTTAATCTCCTTATTTAAAAGGTATACTTGCATTGGAGATGGTCCAAAAGAGACTGAATGGGCTGATTCCTGGGATAAGAGGATTGTCCTGTCACAAGCAGCTAAAGAAATGAGACCTGAATGCTTTGGAGTTTGTAAGAATGAGGGCATTCTTGTTGCGATACAAGAGATCAGAAGTGGGTTTTCGAGGGTAGATCTCAAGACGTTTCCACCAATGGGAGGATCTTGAACAAGTGGACATGGTTACAAAATCATTTAAAACTGGGGTTTGCAGGAACTTTTTGCAGATGGTGACAAATCTCTTAATTCTCTATCCTGGAGGGTTATGAAGTCTTGATCATTGGGGGTGTTAAAGAGAAGGCTGATGTCCATGAAAGATTCTGGGGTTGAGGGCTACAGGAACCAGTCAAGAAAAGGCACACTGAATGATGGAGCAGGCTTGCGGGGCTTACTCCTCAAGTCCAACCCCACCCTCACAAATCCCCTTCCCACTCCCCACCTCCCCCTCCCATACCCTTGCCCTTCCCTGTTCTCTCACCTTGCCCCACCACAACCCACACTCTACCACTGGCTAGTCCCACACGCTTAGCCTTCCCCCCCCCCAGCCCCACACTCTCAGCTCGCCCCATGCCAATGCCACACGCTTCCCCTTCTCCCAACAGACCCAGACCATCGGTCCTGTGCGCCAACCCCACTCGCCATGTCTCGCAGGTACTCGCCATGTCCAGCAGGATGTCAATCTTCAGCCGCAGAAGATTGTTCTCCTCCTCCAGCTGCTGGTTACGCTTCCGCAGGCGCTGAACCTCCTTGTGTGGCCCACCATCACGCACAGACTCTGAAGCACAGCAAGACCACGGGATAGAGAAAGGTTCGCGTTGGATACGATAATGATGAGGATGGGAACAAAGAGGAACGTGGAAGTTTACAGAGGGCATTAAAGTCGCTGATGTGAGAAGACAGTCTGAGATTACAATGACACGGGGAATTTAATCTTGAAAAATGTGAGGTGATGTAGTTTGATGGATTCAAAAGGCCAAGATTTACACAATGAAGGGAAAGACCCCCTCAGATTAAGAAGAACACAAGGACTTTGGTATACACATCCAAGGATCCTTGAATTCAACAACACAGGAAAGCAAGGTGGTTAAGACGAAATATAGCGTACTTGTCTCTATTTTCCACGGATATTGGAGCAGGGAGTTCCAAGATAGATTAGGCCAGAACCAGAGTAAGGTGCACTGTTCTGGTCGCCACACAATAGGAAAGTTGTGATTGCAGTGGAGAGGGTGCAGAGGAGATGCTGCCTGAAGAAGCGTAGGAGGCAAGTATTCTCACAACATTTAGAAACCATTTAGCAGCAAAACCCTATGCCATTGAAAGCTAAATGCAGACAAATAGAATTAGTATGGATTGGTTGCTGTAGACTGGCAGAAGCACAAAGGGGCAAAGGGCTCGTTCTATGCTGCAAGGCTCTATACACTCTTTTGAGAAATTCAATGTCAAAGCCCTGATTAATGGAACTGAAAAGACAGAGAGATCGGGGACATCTAGAAGCAGTGGGAAAAAAGCAGAAATAAGAGAGTCAGAAACAAGAGAAAATCTGCAGATGCTGGAAATGCAAGCAACACAAACAAAATGTTGGAGGAACTCAGCAGGCCAGGCGGCAAAGTACAGTCGCCGTTTCAGGCCAAGACCTTCGGCAGGACTGGAGAAAGAAAAGATGAGGGTAACGTTAAAAGGTGGGGGAAGGGGAGGGAGAAACACAAGGTGATAGATGAAACCGGGAGAGAGAGGGATGTCATAAAGAGCTGGGAAGTTGAGTAGTGAAAGAGATACAGAGCTGGAGAAGGTGGGGGGGGGGGGGTTCTGATAGGTGAGGATAGAAGGCCATGGAAGAAAGAAGAGGGGGGAGGAGCCCCAAAGAGGGGCAATGGGCAGGCAAGAGAGTCAGAATGGGAGACAAGAGGGGAGAGGTTTGCACTCTGACTCAACCCCTTTCAAATTGACACTGCTCCCTCCCAACGTTCCAACCCAACCTTTGCAGTCTTCTCACTCCTTCAAAGGAGAGAGGCTGAGATAGAGGGGCAGGTAGGCTGAGGGAGAAGGACAATGTGAAATCATTGGTAAACTTCATGCAAAGTGTGATTGAGAATCATGGTGAAGACAGATAAGTGAATCATAGCATTCCAAAGAAAACACCCCTATACCAGGGACACCATTAATGAAGGGATACACGTATGAAGGAATCGGTAGAAACAGGTCAGCAGAATATTATGGGCCAAAGGGCTAATACTGTGCTCTGCTATTCTATGTTCTATGAATAGGCGAGAAGATGAGGAAAAGAGTTTTCTGAAGGGTGATGGAAATCTGTACCTTAAGAGGAACAGACTTTCATAAAATTGAAACCCCCATAACATTTTAAGAGAATTTGGAGGTAATCTCTTAAGAACCACGAAGCTGGTGCAGGAGGGTGGCAATGCGTTTAGTATGTCTCTTCTTCAGCCAACACACACATTGACACTGAATGAATGGCTTCCTTGCATGATGTAATTTGCTATAATTCTATTAACGCTGAAAGAGGAGGGGGGTGAAACTTGGACGTGGCATCACTCCAAGTTATTGGTGTTTTGAGAGGGAGGTGAGGGGAAGGGGAATCCTGACTTATTTGTGTCTGGGGAGGGTGAAAAGAAGGGCCAAGGGGTGGGATAGCTACAAGAACTGTCGTCTCACAGTTCCCGACCTCGAGTGCTGTCTGGTGTAGTGTGGTGTTTTCGCACTTTCCCACAGATGCTACCACTTCTTCCCACATACCGAAAATGTGCAGATTGGTAGGTTATTGTGAAGTTCCTCTAATGCAGGTGAGCGGTGGAATCTGGGGAAGGCTGATTGGAACGCCAGGACAATAAAAAGGGATTTTGTGGGGATGAGGGCAATTAGTTAGGGGAAGGGTTGAGGGATGTAGATGAGAGGCTGGAGGAGAGAGGGATGAGGAGCTCAGGCTTAAGGGTAGGTATGGGAGATGGAGAAGTGAGGGGCGTGGAGCTTAAGGTTAGAAAGAGAGGGTGACTTGGCAGGGTGGGACACAAGGCTGTATCTAAGTTTAAATAAGTCATAGCTTCCCTACTTTGTATCGTTTTCAGTGATCTCTTTTGTATCTGGGTATGTGGGTCTCCCCAATCTGGATCAAATTTTATTTATTTATTGAGATACAACATGGAGTAAACATTTCCTGCCCTTCAAGTCATGTGGCCAAGCAACCCCTGATTTAACCTTGGCCTAATCACGGAACAATTTACAATGCCCAATTAACCTACTGACCAGTATGTCTTTGGAGGAAACCAGAGCACCCGGAGCAAACCCACACGGTCACAGGGAGAACGTACAAACTCCTTACAGGCAGCAGCGGGAATTGAACCCGGGTCGCTGGGACTGTAAATCACTAACCACTGTGCGACCGTGTTCAACTAATGGTGAACAATCCTATTCTCAGTGGTAATTAAAAAGGACCAGTTAGTATTTTTCGACCCTCGTTATTAGGCTTAATTTTGACCATTTGGTTGTGTAAAATGGGTGCTCTCGGTGGGCTAAGGTGCCAGTTTCCATGCTTTGTAACTATAATGGATACAGTGAGCACACAACTGAGGAAGGTTCATGATCGAGGGAAAACAAAGTAATAAAAAAATTAAAACTGAATGAAGATTCTCATGTTCATTGGCAAGAGTATTGCTGCAATTGTATTCTGCTAATGTTTAAGAACTAGCTGAACTAACCTGATATCCACTGCCCATTGTCAAACTTCAGGCTCTGTCCTCCAATATTCATCACAGGAGCACCGTGATCCAGTCCCAGTTCAACCTCCCGGGTCACACGATCCAGCTGTAGAAGACAACAGTCACCAGACGCTCAGAAGGGCAACACAAGTGACAATTCCTCATGCAGGAAAACTATCAGCCAGCTCCCTCACTCCACATCGTCCCCAAAGGGGCATCGCTTCAGCCTATGGCTCAGATAAACAGATTGCAAGTGCAATCGTCAGGTCTTCCTATTATCGATCATTACATCTGGCAATAGAAATGACTCTCCCTAAACAAAGATATAGATCTACAAATGTTAAATCTTTCTCTGAATGACAGTTCTTTAATAGGATTTCTCAGGAGATGAACAGGCAGAACCCCCCCCCAAATCGCAGCGTACCGTATGTAAACTGGAAAGGGAAGCTGACTTTCTGGGCGGTGTTTTCTTCGGACTAAAGACATTGCCGAACAGAGGCATGGCTCCGCTTCAGACCCTGTTATCTGTCAGTGGGTAAATAAGATAATCAGCCAAGACAAATCAAAACACAGCCACACCCACCGGATAGACGGCAACAGGAAGAAGCCAGATCTTCTGCCTCCCCCATCCCAGGAGGCAAAAGTCTAACAGAGAGGATCAAAATCGACATAAGAGCAAGGTGTACATTTTGGAAAGAATGAGACTAAAGAAAGGAGAGGCAAAATACAACATATCATTTACAGCAGAGTCAGTCAGCTCCACGCACATGTTCATGCCCCATCTAATCGAGTGATCAAATAGTCATAGTCATACTTTATTGATAAAGGGGGAAATTGGTTTTCGTTACAGTTGCACCATAAATAATTAAATATTAATAGAACCATAAATAGTTAAATAGTAATATGTAAATTATGCCAGGAAATAAGTCCAGGGCCAGCCTATTGGCTCAGGGTGTCTGACCCTCCAAGGGAGAAGTTGTAAAATTTGATGGCCACAGGCAGGAATGACTTCCTATGACGCTCTGTGTTGCACCTCGGTGGAATGAGTCTCTGGCTGAATGTACTCCTGTGTCCACCCAGTACATTATGTAGTGGATGGGAGACATTGTCCAAGATGGCATGCAACTTGGACAGCATCCTCTTTTCAGACACCACCGTGAGAGAGTCCAGTTTCATCCCCACAACATCACTGGAAATGAACTTCCTATTCCCCAAACTTTCACGAACTTCAGAATTGTTCCTATGTATTGGAAAGCATCAAATATAACTCCACAACTTTAAAGAGAAGAATGTAGGGAACTACACGTCAGTAATAGAGAAGATGCTGAAGTTTATTATTAAGGAAATGATTAATGGACACTTAAAAATAGCAAGACTGAGCATGGTCAATGTGCATTTAGAAAAGTGCAATCATGTGCTACAGCTCTGTAAAAGTTCTTGAGGTTGTATCCAAGCAGAATTAGTGGGTATGGTGATCTGTAATTTCAGAAGGACTTCAATAAAGTTTAACAGGCGGCAATTTAAAGAAAATGGGACCATGTGGAAACTGGAAGTAACATGGTGATGTGAATTGAAGGTTGTTAAGCTGAGAGAATCCAGAGAGCAGGAATAGACAGGTCATTTTTGGGTTTGGAATCTTTGAAACCAGCGTAGTTCCGATATCGACATTAATGATGTGGATGAGGGGAGCGATCAATTTGCGCTTGTAAATGATATAAAGCAGGGTGTTAGTGTGGACTGACAGGAGGATGCAGAGAAGCTTCCAGAGAATATGGGCAAGCTAAATGAATGGACAGGGGTATGGCTGATGGATTAGAATGAGATAATTACTTTGGTAGAAATAGAATGGTAGAGTTTTTATTAAATGGTGAAAATTGAAAGGTGTTGGTGTTCAGAGGGCCCTTCTAAAATTATTGGATAAGTACAGCAAACAAGTCTGAAGACTTGAAGACAAAGAGACTGCAGACCCTGGATTCTGGAACAACAAACAAGATGCTGGGAGAACTCAGTCGGTCAGGCAGAATCTGTGGAAGGGAATGGGCAGTCAATGTTTTGGGTTGAGTCCCTTCATTTGGACTGAAAGAAAGAAGGGAGACATTATAAAAAGATCAGCAGAAGAAGTAGAGCAAAAGCTAGCAAGCTATAGTAAGCAATCGATGTTTCGGGCCGAGACCCTTCATCAGGACTGGGAAAAAAAGATAGGTCAGACTCTAAACGCAAACAACAGGAATTCTGCAGATGCTGGAAATTCAAGCAACATACATCAAAGTTGCTGGTGAACGCAGCAGGCCAAGCAGCATCTATAGGAAGAGGCGCAGTCGACGTTTCAGGCCGAGACCCTTCGTCAGGACCTGTCATGTCAGGTCAGACTCTGACATGTCAATCCATGGCCTCCTCTTCTGCCGCAATAAGGCCACACACAGGTTGGAGGAACAACATCTTATATTCTGCCTGGGTAGCCTCCAACCTGATGGCATGAACATCGATCTCTCAAACTTTCAGTAATTGCCCCCCCCACTTCACCATTCCCCATTTCTATCTCCGTCTCTCACCTTATCTCCTTCCCTTCCCATCACTTCCCTCTGGTGCTCCTCCCTCTTCCCTTTCTTCCATGGTCTTCTGCCCTCTCCTATCAGATTCCTCCTTCTCCAGCCCCTCATCTCTTTCACCAACTTTCCAGCTCTTTACTTCACCCCCTCTCCCAGTTTCACCTATCACCTACCACCTTGTACCTCTTCCTACCCTCTCCCCACCTTCTTAGTCTGGCTTCTCATCTCTTTTTTTCCAGTCCTGCTGAAGGGTCTCGGCCCGGAACGTCGACTGCTTACTCTTTTCCTCCAGCATTTTGTGTGTGTGTGCTGCTTGGATTTCCAGCATCTACAGATTTTCTCGTGTTTGAAGCTACGGGTGGATCCAGGTAAGGGGCCGTGATAGAGGAGGGGGAGAGTGAAAATAGTGATGGGTAGAAACAACAGAGGGCTGCAGATGATGAAATCTCATAGGAGTGAAGGTGAAGCGTAGGAAATGTGAGGGTGGGCGGTGGGGAGAGATTCTTGGCAACAGCTGGGGGTGGGAGGAGAAACAGTGGAAAGAGTATGGGGAGCATATGGAGTAACTCTAGGAAGAATTAAGATCAGGACAATAGACAATAGGTGCAGGAGTAGGCCATTCAGCCCTTCGAGCCAGCACCGCCATTCACTGTGATCATGGCTGATCATCCACAATCAGTATTAAGTTCCTGTCTTATCCCCATAACCTTTGATTCTGCCATCTTTAAGAGCTCTATTCATCTCTTTCTTGAAAACATCCAGAGACTTGGCCTCCACTGCCTTCTGGGGCAGAGCATTCCACATATCCACCACTCTCTGGGTGAAAAAGTTTTTCCTCAACTCCGTTCTAAATGGCCCACCCCTTATTCTTAAACTGTGGCCTCTGGTTCTGGACTCACCCATCAGTGGGAACATGCTTCCTGCCTCCAGCGTGTCCAATCCCTTAATAATCTTATATGTTTCAATCAGGAGAGGAGAGGAGAGGAAAGGGACAGAGGGAGAGCCACTTACCTGAAATTGGAGACTTCAATGTTGCACATTACCCAGGCAGAATCTAAGGTGTTGTCCCTCTAGTCTGCTTCAGAAGCCTGACTGTACATTAGCCTTAACTGCAAGATGATCTGAGCGGGGGGAAAAAAAAACATCTCACTGAAATTTTATGGTGCACCTGGACAAATGGGAATCCCTGGCCCACAATCACTACAGGCAAAGCAGCAGCATTGGAGATGGTATTGAGAACCTCAAGTCCATGCACCAGAAACATACAGCACAGACAGCCGAAGGAGCAGATCACCTCCCACATGACCCACCCAATCCATAAGCACTTCCTGCCGCGTCGGTCCGCGGAGTCTGCAGATCCCACACTGCCCACCTACAGTAACGGATTACCCCACATACGTTATATTTTACTTAGGTTCCTGTAAGTCTTCCCACGTCTTGTGTCATTCTCAGTGATAACTGCATAATCCACCAAACTCGACTTAGGTGCCATCCTCAGATTTTGGATTGTAGTTTCAATTCCTAACCCCATACTATTGATGTAAATAGAGCACAGTGGTTCCAGAACAATACCCATTTAACACCTCCTCTGATGTTGTCCTCTGCCCCCTTTAAAACCCATTGGTTTCAGGTTTGGACCAGTTTGCTATCCATTCTATTTGTTTCCAACTCCTATGAATTTCGGCTGAAAATCCCAATATATTAACGTGATTCTATCCCACCCTTTCTACTGCCCTCTCGATTGAGGTTGACCTTTCTGCCAGGAATTTCTGTTTACTAATACCCCCTGCCACCTCACTCCCCTGTCCACCCTCTCCCCAACTCACACTCTCCCTCAGCCTCTCTCCCCACAACTTGTGTCACCCTCCGCATCCCTCCCCACCTCATGCCCCTCCGCCCCAATTCACTCCGCCTCACCCCACAACTCACATCACCCTCCGATCCCTCCCCTCAACTCACATCACCCTCCGACCCCTCCCTACAACTCACTCTCCCCTCAACTCACATCCCCCTACATATCTACCCCCACCTCACTCCCCGTCCACCCTCTCCCCAATTCATACTCCCCCTCTCTCCCCACAACTTGTGTCACCCTCCGCATCCCTCCCCCACCTCATGCCCCTCCGCCCCAATTCACTCCGCCTCACCCAACTCACATCACACTCCGATCCCTCCCCTCAACTCACATCACCCTCTGACCCCTCCCTACAACCCACTCTCCCCTCAACTCACATCCCCCTACATATCTACCCCCACCTCACTCCCCTGTCCACCGTCTCCCCCAATTCATACTCCCCCTCTCTCCCCACAGCTTGTGTCACCATCCGCATCCCTCCCCCACCTCATGCCCCTCCGCCCCAATTCACTCCGCCTCACCCAACTCACATCACACTCCGAGCCCTCCCCTCAACTCACATCACATCACCCTCCGACCCCTCCCTACAACTCACATCACTCTCCAATCCCTCCCCTCAACTCACATCACATCACCCTCCAACCCCTCCCTACAACTTACATCACTCTCCCCTCAACTCACATCCCCCTACATATCTACCCCCACCTCACTGCCTCTCAATCCCCTACACCCCACCCCACCCCTTTTCCCTTTCCTTCCCCCTTCACCTCCCACACTCCTGCGGCTCCGAGTGTACCACCAGCCGTACTCCGCACGGGCTCGAAGATGGGTTAGGCCGCAGGCGCCCCCTTCCGCTGCCGCGTCACACGGACGCGCCGGGTCACCATAGCAACCGTCAACAGCGGGCCACGTGACTGGCAGGGCGCAGGCGAGAGGGTGAGAGAGACGGGAGCGGCTAGGGAGAGAGCTGAGGGACAGGGGGTAGTGAGTGATGGAGGGGGGACACTGAGTTGGAAAGTAGATATGGATGAGGAAGAGTATTTGGGGAGCGAGAAGTGAGGAGAAGGAGAAATGGGGACTGGGAGAAGAGATGGCAGGGTGGTGTGGGAATGTAGGGGAGTGGAGAGAGGGATGGGCAGGGAGGAGAGGGGAATGGAGATGTGGGAATGTAGGTGGGACGGAAAGGGAGGGAGAGAGGGTTGCTTGGAAGGAGGAGAGAAAGAATGGGGGAATGAGGCAAGATAGTGATGTGGTGGATGACACAGGTAGAATGTGGATCTAAGTGTGTTAGTGATGGACGTGGAATGAGGAGGATAAGGGAGGGGGTGGAGTGGCAAATACATTCCCATCTTGCCCCTCAGATTCCAGTCCCTAAAACCTTACCCCACTCCCTCAGGCTTCACGTAGTCCAACACACGCACACACTCCACTGAAAGTGATTTGCTGGGTCTCAACAAGCCTCTGTTCCCCTCTTAAGAATGTTAGGGAGCAGAGGCACGATGGTGGAGATTAACTGTCGCCTCACTCATCTGGAAATCTTCGAGGAAGATTTGAATGTACCTTTGGAAGTGGCCGCCAAGCAGAAGCAGACTCTGCGGAGGAATCTGGAGAGGGCGTCTGCACGTATCCTTCGATTGGTTACGGATAGGGGAGGGCTTTTGGAGGGGAAAGGGGCTGTGCAGAACAAGGGGCAAGTTGCTCACTGCCTGTTCAGGGTGTGTTTGTAGCTTGTCACAGTTTGGCAGGGCACTGAGGGAGCAGTTCTGTGCTGAACATCCTCCTTTGACTATGAGGAGCCTGTGTTACATAAATTAACACAGAAAATGCTGGAAACAGTCAGAAGGTCAAGTAGTGCCTATGGAGAGAGAAACTTCTAATACACTGCATGGCAACTTTATTGATACCTCTTGTATCTAACAAAGTGGCCACTGCGTGTACGTACGTGGTCTCCTGATGCTGTAAGGTTTGATGGGTGTTTAGAGATGCTCTCTGCACACCACTGCTGTAACGCTTGGTTATTTGAGTTTCTGTCGCCGCCTTCCTGTCAGCTTGAAACAGTCTGGCTTTTCTCCTCTCACCTCGCTCAATAACAAAGTTTTCACCTGCAGCTCGCTGGATTGTTTTTATTTTGGTTTCCACACCATTCTCTGTAAACTCTAGAGACTGTTGTACATGAAAATCCTAGGTGATCAGCAGTTTCTGAGATTTTACTCATTTATTTGTTGAGATACAATGCAGGAGACACCATTCCAGCCCCTTGAGCCGCACCACTTAGCAATCCCCCGATTTAATCCTGGCCTAATTATGGGTCAATTTACAGTGACCAATCAACCTAACAACCTGTACCTCGTTTGGAATGTGGGAGGAAACCGGGGCACCCAGAGGAAACCCACACGGTCACAGGAAGATCATACAAACTCCTTACAGGCAGCAGTGGGAATTGAACCTGGGTCGCCTGTACCATAAAGCATTGTGCTAACCCATCCTGGGACTCACTTTACACCACACGCTGCTGGAGTCGTGCTGCCAAGATAATCAAGGACACCACCCACCCAGCCAACACACTTTTCGTCCCTCTTCCCTCAGGGAGGAGGCTCAAGAGCTTGAAGACTCGTACTGCCAGATTTGGGAACAGCTTCTTTCCAACTGTGATAAGTGCTGAATGGATCCTGACCTGGATCTGGGCCGTACCCTCCAAATATCTGGACCTGCCTCTCGGTTTTTTTGCACTACCTTACTTTCCCTTTTCTATTTTCTATTTATGATTTATAATTTAAATTTTTAATACTTACTATTGATTTGTACTCCAGGGAGCGTGAAGCGCAGAATCAAATATTGCTGTGATGATTGTACATTCTAGTATCAATTGTTTGGCGACAATAAAGTAGAAAGTATAACCCTTCACTCAAACCACGCCATCTGGCGCCAACAACCGTTCCACGGTCAGTCACTTAGACCTCATTTCTTCCCCATGCTCATGTTTGGTCTGAACAAGAACTGAACCGCTCGACCATGTCTGCGTGCTCTTATGGATTGAGTTGTTGTGTGATTGATTGATTAGATATTTGCATTTATCGGCAGGTGTGCCTAATAAAGTGCCCATTGACTGTATTTCAGGTTTCAGACTATTTGTCCAGACATGGTGATCAGTAAGCTCCCTGGCCACTGTAAGTTGCTCCCAGTGGGAGTACTATGTAGGATAATCCATGGGAGGCTGATGGGCATGAGGAAGGTGACAGTGAAATTACTACAGTAAAGAGACTCACAAACAGGAGAAAATCTGCAGATACTGGAAATCCAAGCAACACACACAAAATGCTGGAAGAGCTCAGCAGGCCAGGCGACATCTATGGAAAAGAGTAAACAGTCGACGTTTTGAGCCAAAACCCTTCGGTAGGACTGGAGAAGAAAAAGCTGAGAAGTAGATTTAAAAGGTGGGGGGAGGGAGAGAGAGAAACACAAGGTGATAGGTGAAACCTGAAGGGGGAGGGGATGAAGAGCTGGGAAATAAATTGGTAAAGGGTAACGGGACTGATGGTATTTCTGTCAGAATTGGTATAGACTTGATGGGCCAAACAGCTTCCAATGCATTAAGAAAATATATGGTGGCGTCGTCGTCATCATCGTCATCATTATGTGCCATTCAGATGACATCATCATCATGTGAGGTGTCATATGGCGTCACCATTTTGTGTGGTGTCATATGACATCATCATTATGTGTGGTGTCGTATGACGTGGGCGATCATGGTCTCATGAACATGATTGTTCTTGGCAAATTTTTCTACAGAAGCAGGTTTGCCATTTGTTGTCTTCTGGGCAATATCTTCACAAGACAAGACAGAAGACCCCAGCCATTATCTTCAGGGATCGTCCGCCTCGGCGTCAGTATCACATAACCAGGGCTTGTGATATGCACCAGCGGCTCATAGGACCATCCACCAACCGCTCCCACAGCTTCATGTGACCCTGATCGGGGGGCTAAGCAGGTGCTACACCTTGCCCAAGGGTGGCCTGCAGGATAGCAGAGGGAAGGAGCACCTTACACCGAAATTGGTAAAGACGTATCGCCATCCTGCCACCCAACATGGGGTATAAACATGATAGAATAAGAGATAGCAAAATAAAATCTGTTTTTGACAGTGAGGATAATCAGGAGCTACAGGCCAATACCAACAGTGATCAGTTGTAAAACGGGCAGAGCAATGGTAGATGGAGTTAAACCTTGACAAATGCAAGCAGAAGCACTTTGGTTGGACTGAATAAGACGAGAAAGTTAGGAGTCCTCAGGAGTATTGAGGAACAGATGGACCTTGGTGTACATCTACAGATCATTAGACCATTAGATATAGGAGCAGAATTAGGCCATTTGGCCCATTAAGTCTGCTCTGCTGATTTAATCATGGCTCATTCAATTTCCTTTCAGGCCCAATGTCCTGCCTTCTCCCCATAATACTTCGTGTCCCCCCCCCCCCGACCAATCAAGAATCTATCAAGCTCTGCTTTAAATATACCTAACGACTTGACCGCCACAGCCCCCCATGGCAATTCCACAGATTCACCATTCTCTGGCTAAAGAAATTTCCCCTCATGCCTGTTCAAAATGGATGTCCCTCTATTCTGAGGCTGCGTCCTCTGGTCTTAGACTCCCCCACCAAAGGAAAAAGACCCCTGAGATGGCAGAATGAGTAGACAAGGTGTGAAAAAGAAACATGGGATTCTTGCCTACAGAAGCTGGGGCACAAAGTGCGAGAATAAGGAGTTATCATAGTGATACAAAACGTAAGTTAGGCGACAGCTAGGTACTCTGTGCAGTTCTGATTGCCACGTTATCAAGAGGATGTGATTGCACTGGAACAGTGTAAGATAAGATAAAACATTATTTATCCTGAAGGAAGTTATTGTTGCAAGGTTGCTCAGTCAGAAACATATACTTTAAAATACAAAATGTAAACATTGAGGTATGAAAAAAATACAAAATGTGCATTAAAAAGTTATAGTTTAAGATACCAATGTGCAATGAAACCATATACTTGTATACTTGAGGAAGAGGAGGAGGAGGAGGAGGAGTTGTAGAGTCTTATAGCCACAGGGAGAAACTGCTGTGTACGTACATCTATTGATGCCTCTGGACACATCTTCAGTGATGCTCCTGGAATCATCGGGTGTTTCGGGTCTTTCAACATCATACAACCTCCTCCAGGTGACCCAGCCGGGGCTGATCAGACCCCAGCTTGTGTCCAGATGGCTAGCTACTTATGACTCCATGGCTCCCCTCTTTTGAGCCACAGCCATCTTGAGGCCCTCTCTGCCGCATCGGTGGTACTGCAGATGGCTCTCCTCTTCCCCTCTCCCTCGATGCCCAAAATGCTGAAGGCTCTAACTAAAGAACAGACTATGAATCCCCTACAACCAACCTCCACTGGGAGACAACTCGCTCTCCATCCAGCCTGCTGACAATTGCTGACCAGTCCTGCGTACTTGGAGAGCTTCCTTTCAAAGACCTCTTCCAAGCTACCTTCCCATGGGACTGTCAGCTCCAGCAGCACCACTTGCTTAGTTGACTCAGACACTAGGACAATGTCTGGTCGCAGGGTGGTGGCTGCGATATGGTTGGGGAACTTCAGCTGCCCTTTGAGGTCCACCAACAGCTTCCAGTCCCTTCCAGAGGTCAGAATGCCTGCAGATGTTCAGAGAAAGAATCTCCTGTGGCGTTCAGTGGTGTACCTCTGGAATCAGCCTGTTACTAAAGATGCTTGTCTTTTGTCCAGTGTGTCATGGAGGGGGTGAGAAGGATTGTCCATAATGCTTTACTATAAAGATCTGCCTGAGGAGAGGCTTTCAGAAATGAGTGGAGACTGGAAAGGCTGGGTTTGTTTCCATGTGCAGAGGTAGTTGGGTTTTTGGGTACATGATAAATGTATACAAAATTTTGAAAAGTGTAGCTAAGTCTGTAATTAAGAAACTTCCAAGTAGTCTAAAACTCGAGGGCATAGTTTTTGATGTATGGGTTAGAAATATTAGAAGAGAATAGTTTGAAGGGAGAATGTTGTAATGTGGATGTGTTTTGCCTGAAAGAGGTGTGGAGGGAGAGACTCCTACAACATTTAAATAGCTAAGCAAGCATTTGATTTGTCAAAGCCTGGAAGGCAAATTATGATCACTATGGACGTGGTATGCCAAAGGGCCTTTTCCTGTGCTGTATGACTATGTGCTGGTTCAGCTCTCAACAGGTATAGGCACAGCAACCCAGCCACTTAGAGCTGCTATCTTCCAGCTCCATTGTCTCCTGTTCAGTCCTGACCTCCGATGCTCTCTGTACGCAGTTTGTATCTCTCTGCATGTTCCGGTCTCCACCCGCACCCCAGAGAACCGTATCCTAGTGGCTTGGAGACACAAGAGACTGCAGTTGCTAGAATGTGGAGCAATATGAAAAAAAACAGAGGAACTCGGCGAATCAGGCAACATCTGCGGAGGGAAATGGGCAGTCAATATTTCGGGTCTAGACCCTTCACCTGGACTGGCAGAGTAGAGGGCGGACGGCCAGTATAACGTGATGATGTGTTGGTTGGGCCAGACTGACACTGAAAACTTTGCGTCAAACCTTGCCAAATTCTTTGACTTGACTGATTCAGCTTTTGTGGTTGGCTCAATTAACCAGGTGAACGAGAAGCTGCAGCATTTGAGTGGAACGTTCCTGGCACACCCTGCCGCTCTGGTGAGTCGAACACTCCTGACCCGGTGACCTTCTCGGGTGGGGAGGGGTGCCCGTCCCGTGGCAGTTCGGAGGGGATCGGATTAGGTGGAGGTGGTGTTGGGGGGGAAGGTGGGGGTACGGAGGAAGTAGGGATGGGGTGTAGGAGGTGTGGGGGTGTAGGAAGAGTCAAGATGGGGAAGAGTGAGTGGAGGAGTGAGGACAGGGTGGTGTGGTATGGGTTTGGGGGCTGTGGGTGGCACTTTTGCTCTGTTGTAGACAAGAGCAGAGATAGTTGACGGGATGACTTTAGTCAATCACAACGACACACACAAAATGCTGGAGGAGCTCAGCAGGCCAGGCAGCATCTATAGAAAAGAGTAAGCAGTCGACATTTCAGGCCAAGACCCTTCATGGGGACTGTAAAGAAAGAGGAGGTCAGAGTAAGAAGGTGAGGGGAGGGGAAGGGAGGGAGAAGTACAAGGTGGTAGGTGATAGGTGAAACTGGGAGAGGGGGAGGGGATGAAGTAGAGAGTTGGGAAGTTGATTGTTGAAAGAGATAAAAGGCTGGAGAAGGGGGAATCTGATAGGAGAAGACAGCAGACTTTGGAAGAAAAGGAAGGAGGAGGAGCTCCAGAGGGAGATGATGGGCAGATGAGGAGATAAGGTGAGAGAGGGAGACAGGAGTGGCGAATGGTGAGGGGGGGGGAGTGCAATTTCCTGCAGTTAGATAAATTGATGTTCATGCCATCCGGTTGGAGCCTATCCAGACGGAATGCAAGGTGTTCCTCCTCAAACCTGAGTGTGGCCTCATCGCGACAGTAGAGGAATATAGGAATGGAAATGGGAAGTAAAATTAAATGGGTGGCTACCAGGAGATCCCGCTTTTTCTGGCTCGTCAAAGTGGTCTCCCAATCTACGTTTGATCTTGATTTAAGTCAACCATAAGTGACTATGTGATAAGATACTAACTATAGAATCACTGTCTTGTTACTATCTGAGTCTGACAGTTGGGAGCATTGGTGTCCCCTTTGATCCAGAGCTGAGCTTTCAGCGTTGTATTCTCTCCATTACCAATACTCTCTAGTTAGACTGAAGTTGCATCAACCACCTTCTGCTATTTCTTTTTACTTCCAGTGACTTTTGCTTGTTTCCCAATGGACACTGTCTCAAAGTCAAAAGATTCAAAGTTTCAAAGTACATTTATGATCAAAGTATGATCAAACTCTTAAGATTCGTCTTCCCACAGTTGACCTCGCTGGAAATTCGTTCATTCCAAACTAGCTAGCTGTAAGCAAACTCACACAAAGTTCTACTGACTTCTCTCGTAAGAGCATCAGAAATAGAAACAGGAGATGGCCCTGCTGTTGTGATTGGTGGATGCTCCTCATTGGCCCCTTCCAGCACTCACCCCATAATGCCGCACCCTTCTAATATCTAAAGATCTACTGATCATCTTCTTAAATAGTTCTGGTGGGGAGCCACTGTGTCCCACTTGGGATGTAATTCTCAAAGACACACTCGTAAATTATGTGCTGTGTTGTATGATGTAGGCCATCGTGGTCTTTCCATGACCGTCATTGTTCATGACAATTTTTTCTGCAGAAGTAGTCTGCCATTGCCTTCTTCTGGGCTGCATCTTTAGAAGACGGGTGACCCCAGCCATTATTAATACTCTTCAGAGGTTGTCTACCAGGTGTCAGTGGTTGCATAATCAGGACTTGTGATCTGCACCGGCCGCTCACACGGCCATCACCCCCTGCTCGTGTGACCCTGATCAGAGGGCTACACGGGTGTTCCACTTTGTCCAAGGGTGACCTGCAGGCTAGTGGAGGGAAGGAGTGCCCTACACCTCCTTAGGTAGAGACGTATCTCCACCCTGCCACACTGTCCTTGGGATAAAAAGTTTCTTCTAATGTTTGTTGTGCATAGTCAGCTTCTTATTTTGACAATGGGGTCCCTAGATCAACACTCTCAAGCCCCTAAAAAATGTTGTATGTTTCAGTAAGATTGTCTCTATTTCTTCTATATTCAAGAGACTATACAGTATGCCCAGTCTATTTATTCTCTTCTCAAGGGACAAACCCCCATTCCAGAAATCAATCTGATAAACCTTCATTGCTTTTGCTCTCTAGCACATATACCCTTCTTGTGTAGAGAAACTAATTTGGTGCACAATATTCCAGGTGCATTTTCTCCGGAGACCTCTACAATGCAGTGAGATGGTTCTATTCAAAGCCTTTTGCAGTAAAGGTTAACATACAGTTTGATTTGCTAAATATAGTATCACAGAATGATTATAGGACAGAAGACCACTTGGCTGATGATGCTTGCACTAGATCACAAACAGCACATCTCTCTATTTCCACCCCAGTTCTTTCTTGATAGCCTTTTAATATTTTTCCCCGATATTTGTCCAATTCCCTCTTGGATGCCACAACAGAATCTGTCTCCACTGCATCTAAAGGCAGTAAATTCCATATTGTAACCTTATACTGTGGGGAAAAAAATGTCTTTGTGTCGTATTATTTCTGATCTTCGCTTTATACCTATGACCCAAAATGTGGCATCTTATCAAAAACATTTTGGGAAGTCCACATACATGCATTGACTATATTACTCTAACCAACTTTAATTGTAAAAATAAATTCTAACGAAGTGGTTAAAGACAATTATTCCTTAAATTTGAATTTGTGTTGGCTTTCTCTGAAGAATCAGTTTTCTTCCTAGTGACTATTAACCCTGTCCATTAATTTCTTGCTCTAACTACATATTAATCTTTAGTACTTTGTATACAAGGATACCCAGGTCCAACTGAATATCAACACATTTCAAATTCTCACTATTTCTAAAACACTCCACATTTCTGGTTCTTTTTCAACCAAAATCAATGATCTTACACGATACTCCATCTGTCCTAGCCCATTCACTTAACATGCATTTCCATCCTTTGCCCAATCCACCCTGCCACCGGCTTCATATCGTCAGTAAGTTTGGATATATCCGACGTGTTCTCCACATGTAAATGACTGGTATAGATTGTCAGCAGTGCTGCCCCAACTGCATTGACTCTGAGTCTAACAACACCTCAGTTTTTAAACCTTCCAATTTTATCTCCATAAGCAGTCATTCACCTCTGAGAAATCCTCACTGCTTCTACTGTGAATTCAAAGACATTAGAACATAAGAACATAAGAAATAGGAGCAGGAGTCGGCCATCTGGCCCATCGAGCCTGCTCCACCATTCAATAAGATCATGGTTGATCCGGTCAGCAATGATTGCCTTTAGCCCACTAGTACTGCATGTGACATAGAGCAACCAAAGTTGAAACTCTGGAATTCTGGTTCTCAACCTCCCCTTTCCCCATTAAGGTGTTCCTCAAAGCACGCTTCTTTGACTCAGCATTTGTTCACATGTCGTTAGATCTCCCTGAATGGTATCAAATTTTACTTGATGACTATCCTGTGAAATACCACGAGACATTTTATAACATGAAAACTGTGATACAAAAGCAAATTTTAGTTGCTATTTTGTGACTAAATATGTGCCCTCAGTCAGAAGCAAGTGACTAGCTCAGATACAGAATCATGTTTAATATTACTGGCATATTCATGAAATTTGTAGTTTTGCACCAGCAGTACATTGCAATTCATAATAATAAAATAAACCATAAATTACAGTAAGAAATACATATTAAAATCAAATTAAGTAAGTAGTGCAAAAGAAAAAAGTAGTGAGGTAATGCAACACACACAAAAGTTGCTGGTGAACGCAGCAGGCCAGGCAGCATCTCTAGGAAGAGGTACAGTCGACGTTTCGGGCCGAGATCCTTCGTCAGGACTAACTGAAGGAAGAGTGAGTAAGAGGTAATGTACATGGGTTCATTGTCCATTCAGAAATCGGATGGTGGAGGAGAAGAAGCGGTTCTTGAAACATTGAGTGTGTGTCTTCAGGCTTCTGTACCTCCTCCCTGATGTAGCAATGGGAAGAGGCCATATCCTGGGTGATGTGCGGGTCCTTAATTATGGATGCCGCTGTTTTGAGGCAGCGACCTTTGAAGATCTCGTCGATGCTCGGGAGGCTCGTGTCCGTGATGGAGTTGGCTGAGTTTACAGTCGAGTCTCCATCTGGGTTAGTCAGATGAAGTGACAATGTTCATGAGCACAGTCAACACACACAGCCGATGAGCAACTGCCCAGGTTGTACTTCTCTGTAACAGTGTGTATCTTTGATCTCTACAGTTGGTTGAGACTCGAGGCAGAGATGGTGCACTTCCACCCAGGATACAGGCAGAAAGTAAGTATCACCAGGAAATGGCAAAGTAATACCTGAGCAAAGGTAAGAGGAAGGAGCCTTCAATAGATCCTGTGTGCTGGACATGACCATAAACGTTAAATTCAGCCATAACTATTTTAATAGTTCTGGAACTGACAAGTTACCGTGTGTCTAATGTTTGATCTGGAGATGATATTGTCTTGAAGGTTCTTTGGAAGTCGAGACAAGGTGCAATTGATGTGGTTACAGCTGTTTTGAAAACAAATAAATAATAAAGTACAGCAGCAGGTAATTAACTCAAACTGTGACCAACTCACTCTAACAACAGTAAATCACAACAGCAGGTAACTAACTCAATTGTGACCAACTCACTCTAACAACAGTAAATCACGACAGCAGGTAACTAACTCAATTGTGACCAACTCACTCTAACAACAGTAAATCACGACAGCAGGTAACTAACTCTAACTGTGATCAACTCACTCTAACAACAGTAAATCACAACAGCAGGTAACTAACTCTAAGTAACCAACTCACTCTAACAACAGTAAATCACAACAGCAGGTAACTAACTCTAAGTAACCAACTCACTCTAACAACGGTAAATCACAACCAACATATCGATGCAACTATAAAGAAGGCATGACAACAGCTCTATTTCATTAGGGGTTTAAGAACATTTGGTATTTCGCCAAAGTCACTTGCGGATTTCTACATTCTAATTGGCTGCATCACTGTCTGGTGTGGGAGGTGGGGGCTACTGCACAGGATTGAAAGAAGCTGAAGAAAGTTGTAAACTCGGTCAACTCCATCAAAAGCACTAGCCTCCATAGCATCCAGAACATTTTCAAGGACCAATGCCTGAGAAAGGTGGCATCCATTATTAAGGACTCTCATCACCCAAGACGTGCCTCCTTTCTCATTACTACCAGGCGATACAGAAGCCTGAAGGCATCCACTCAATGATTCAGGAATAGCTTCTTCCCCTCTGCCATCAATGAACACTACCTCACTACTTTTTTGTACTACTTACTCAATTCAACTATTTTATAGATATATATATTTGCTGTACTTCACAGTTTTATTATAATGTATTGTATTGTCCTGCTGCCGCAAAACAACAAATCTCACAACGTATACCAGTGATATTAAACCTGCTTCTGATTCTGATTCCGAGACAAGGACAGTTTTCATTTACACTACCTTGACATCTTTGGCTCACAAACAAAGAAACATCTGACATACAGAGTGACTGTACTGAAAATCCACTGAATATTTACAGAGAAACAGGTGATTATGCAAGCATATAAACAAGCACAAAGAAAGTTAAACAGAAGAAAAATAACAATTTAGACACTAATTCAACACTAACCGTCAATTGTGTTGATATGGACCATGACTGCAATGTCTGAAGTGCAGATACTAATTATGGCTGCTTTGTAATTAGTGCTAGGTATTATACCACTGGCACTACTAGGTTACATGCCAGTGTGGGTTATGGTGACTAGATCACTCACATTGGTCCAGGTATCTTTGTCTCCATAAAGTTGGTGTTGCTTTTAAACAAATCCAAAATAGAAATAAGGCGGCAAGCCTGCCTTACTATTCAATATGTGGATTGTATTCCTGCACCTCTTGCTTTTTCTCTTGTACTTTGATTCCCTACCTTTGGGTTAAAAACTTAAGGGTAGATCATCCGTACCCTTAATTTGCAATTCACTGTAAAGGAGTTTCCCTTCAATCCTGAATGGCTCACCACTTCTGCTGAGACCATGCCTCCTCGTTCCTGACCAATCAGCCAAAAGAAACCGTGTCTCACCTCGTCAAGTCCTTTTAGAGTCGTTATCCAGGTCCACTTGCCTCCGCACCTCCTTGCATTTTTGATGCAAACGTGGACCAGAGGTGAGGTGAGAGTATCTGCTCTTTACACCAAAGATGCACTTGACTGAATGTGGCATCAAGGTGCTCTGATGAAACTAAAGTCAATGGGCATCAAGGGGAAAATGTTCCAATGGTGGGAAATGCCCCTTGCACAAAGAAAGATGGTTGTACTTTTGGGAGTCTGGTCATCCCAGCCTGAGGACATCACTACAGGAGTTCCTCAGAACAGTGTCCTTGGCCCCAGTGGTTTTCAGCTGCTTTATAAATAACCCTTTTTTCATTATAAAGTCAGAAATGGAATTGCACAATATTCAACTCTATTCAATGCTTTTCAGTTTGGCTGCCACACACAGAAACTTGTTTGCATTTTCTGACAGTATGCATGCTATGATACTAACCACCACAGGACCCATGAGCAACAACTGGCTGTGAAGCCTCATGACCAACTCTCCCGAGTCTCTACCCATGAAGGTCAAGAGGGGCACAATTTGACTGGGCATCAGTGAAAGTCATGGCACAAGCAAACACATGGCACACAAGAGAATTCCTAGAAGGATGGTTTTCCACAAACAATTATGTTAAGCAACATGTAGACCTTGATCCTATTTGTGAGCCAATGCGGGCAAAATTCCAGACCACAGCACATAGAGTCCGCTGTGCAACCAATCAGCGATGAGACCCCCTTCCTATGTCACAACTGAGTTTCCATAATGATAACCAGTCAACTGATTGATAAGTATATAAAGGGCAAACATTCAGAGGACAAACCACAAATAAACAGCGCACTGATAATGTGTGCTCGTATGGTGATGAAATGTTTGCAAATGGATTGCCAAGATTGGAGACAACTCAACCCAAACATAATGCTAACCAACATGTCAAATAACAGAATCAATCTAAGGCTGGTGCTCAACAAGGCTGGTCAGTACCCCAATCTACACCCTTCCCCAGTCTACCAATCATTTCATACTCCTTTCTCACCACTCCCCTCCTCTATACTGGCCATCTTGCCTTTCCACTCTCAGTCCTGATGCAGGGTTTCAACCCGGAACATCGACAGTTCCTCTCCTCCTCCAGGTGTTGCTTGACCTGCTGAGATCCCTCAGCAGATTGTTTGCTGCTTCACATTCCAGCATCTGCAGTCCCTCTGTCTCCAGGATATTGGAGCAGTTCCATTTCAGGTACAACCCATCATCTTTAACCGTCTTGCTATGGATAGGGGTCTGTGCTCCTTCATTTTCTCTACATTTTACCCAACCATTTATTGTATTTTTCTTGCCCTCAAATGCATTTTAAAAAGCTTATTATAGACGAAGTGTGGACATTGCTGGCAATACTAACATTTATTGCCCATCCCTAACTTCCCCTGAACTGAGGAGGTATTAAATCTTTCCTCTTCCCCTTTAGTCCTGAAATGTCAACGTACAAGTTTTGCCTCCACAGATGCTGCTTGGCCTGCCGGGATCCTCCAAGGTTCTGTTTTTGTCCTAGATTTCAGCATCTGCAGGCTCTTCATAACACTGAGGTAACTTTTACTCTGAGGATTGTGAATCCTTGGAATTCTCTATCTCGGTAGTGCAGAGATGGAGTCCGTAAATATGTGCAAGGCCGGTAGTCATTCATTGTAGGAAATCAAAGTTTAGAGGGATTGAGCATGAGGTTAGTGATCAGATCAGCCGTAGTGAATCAGCGATTATATTCTGATTCATTGCGTTGGAGTGGAATGTGAGGCTTTTTCACAGCAGGAACCGATGTTGCCCTTTCTATACCTTTTCCCCCAGAAACTGTGCAGGATTTTCTTGGGATTCAAGAAGAGAAAAAGACAAAGAGCAAGGTTGGTATATTTTCACCATATTTGCCTACGTTTCAAAACATTAGAACAAATCTAACCAAAAATTAAAGTTTATTTTAAGAAGCGTGGCTACCAGTAATTCCCCTCTAATTAAACACTTCAGCAAGATATTCCACTTCCTTACTTATGCTGTTGGCGTTTAGGGCAGCAATGAAAGTCCTCCATCTGTGGTGGTGTTCAGGGCTTCCTTCATCGTGCCAGTAGCTTCCTCTCGGTTTTCACTCCTGTCAGTCATCCAAGTCCCAGGTGGAGACTCAGGAATATGGCCACACTCAGATGTAGAAGGATTCTTCATTGCTGTTTCAGTAACAATTTTGTTTTACCAGTCAAGGGTGCTAGCCCTGAGCTGAACCCTCAAACCTGGAGGGCCATTGGGTCAACTTAGTCTGTCTTCTACCCTTTGACCTGTTTGGCATGTGTAACCCTACCAAGAGCCAAAGCATAAAGCCCTGACTCCAGACAACATAGCTCTCTGGGTCATTGAGACACGCAAGCCTCTAAATCATGTCAATGGTCAGGCAGAGTGAGAACATTTGTCAGTAACAGGCAGAATTCAGTCATGGAAACAATACTGAGGTAAAACAAGAAAGGTAGAAACAAGATGCAGTCAGGCTGACTACAGAAAGAGGTGACAGTAGAGCTCAACTCAAAACAGACAAGCAAAACAACGAGCAGGTAAAATGTCCAACTGCAGGAGATGTGGCTAGTCTCCATTCCATATCAAAGAGCTCTGCCCAGCAAAACTAGCGAAGAAAACAGGTATTACGCTAAACCCAACAAAGACAGTGCTCATGGGGCCAGGGAAACATAAACTCAGTGTGAAGGGAATGTTCACGACTTCCATCCGTCGAAATGAGAAACAGGTAAAAGAGGATATCTACAGTATATTGTTCAGAATCTCTTCTCACCACTGCTGGGTTGACATGCCACCGAGAAGTTGAACCTCATTGCAAGATTGGACTTGCTAAACAATGTTTAGTGAATTTATATGTTTAGGAGAAATACCCAGAGTTATTCACAGGCCTGGGGGTGCTGAAAGAAGAGTACCTTCTCCAACTGAGTCCAGGAGTGACATCCTACTCTTTGACCACAGCGAAGTGTAGAGCAGTCCCATTGATGAACAAAGTCAAAGCTGGACTTGATTCCTGGGATGGCAGGACTTTCATATGATGAAAGACTGGATCTACTAGGCTTATACTCATTGGAATTTAGAAGATTGAGGGGGGATCTTATTGAAACGTATAAAATCCTAAAGGGATTGGACAGGCTAGATGCAGGAAGATTGTTCCCGATTTTGGGGAAGTCCAGAACGAGGGGTCACAGTTTGAGGATAAAGAGAAGCCTTTTAGGACCGAGATGAGGAAAAACTTCTTCACACAGAGAGTGGTGAATCTGTTGAATTCTCTGCCACAGGAAACAGTTGAGACCAGTTCATTGGCTATATTTAACAGGGAGTTAGATATGGTCCTTGTGGCTAAAGGGATCAGGGGGTATGGAGAGAAGGCAGGTACAGGGTTCTGAGTTGGAGGATCAGCCATGATCATACTGAATGGCGGTGCAGGCTCAAAGGGCCAAATGGCCTACTCCTGCACCTATTTTCTATGTTTCTATGAGAAAATGGAGGCGCTTGGCATCATAACCGGAGTGAATGGACCTTATGACTGGTGTGTGGGCGTTGTTCCTGTTCCCAAACCAGATGGCACAGGGAGGACTTGTGTTGATCTAACAAAATTAAATAATACAGGGAAAAGTTTACTCTGCCCTCTGAGCACACATTGGATATGCTGGGTGGAGCAAAGTTCTTCATCAAACTAGATGCAAACTCAGGGTTCTGGCAGATCCATTTAGCTCCTGAGTCACAGAAGCTCACAACCTTTCTCACACTATATTGTTGACTCTATGCCTTCAAAAGACTCCCTTTAGACATCTCATCAGCCCCTGTACTCTTTCAGATGGGGAGGAACGAAGTTTTGGAGAGGCTGGAAGGAGCAGTTTGCCACGTGGATGATCTACTCATCTTCAGAGGCTCAAGTGAGGAACATGATCAAAGAGCGGTTGCTGCCTTAGAGAAACTGAAACAGGCCGGAATCACCCTGAACAAAACAAAAATGTAAATTTGCAAAGTTGGAGGTGAACTTTTCAGCCACCAACTGTCCTCAGAGGGAGTGCAACCAGAATCAGACAAAGTTGCAGGAGTTCAGAACATGGAACGACTTCCTTGGTGTGGTAAACCAGCTGGGAAAGTTCGTTCCAGATTTGGCAGAGAAAACAAAGCCACTAGGAGACCTCCTCGCTCAGAGAAATGTTTGCACCGGGGATACACCATGGGAGAAGTTATCCTCATCACTTAAAGCAGAGCTTATCTCTCCACCAACATTGGCCATCTTTGATCCGAACAAAGCGACCAAGGTCTCAGCTGCTGCCTCTTCCTTTGGCCTAGAGGAAGTGTCATACAAAACTGCAATGGTGGATGGAAACTGGTGGCATATGCATCAAGAGCACTGGCTCCTACGTTATGCCCAAGTCAAAAAGGAGATGCTGGCTCTTGTGTGGACTTGTGAATGCTTCAGCTGTTACTTGATAGGCACTAAATTCCTACTTGAAACAGACCACAAGCCACGTGTCAGCATCCTCAGCTCGAAACACTTGAATGACTTACCTTCATGTCTGCAAAGATTCAGAATAAGGCTTATGTGATACTGTCATGACCTTGAACACGTCCCCAGCAATTCTTTGACAACACCAGACACTCTATCGAGGATGCCATGCAAAAGTGAGTGGACAGAAGCTGACTCCGCCCTCATGGAAGATACCAACACCTATGTAGCTCAGGTACATGAAAGCTTTCCTGCATCACAGAGTAAACTGGACAAAATTCACACTGAGTTGAAAAAGGACCAAATCTGCAGCAATACTGTGAGCATGGATGGCCAGCTGTTCCAAAAGGAGCTCACAAACTCGTGATGGTTTGCTGGTAAAGGGCTCCAGACTCATCATTCCTGCTTCTATGCGCACCAAAATCATCAGTCAAATCCACCAAGGACATCAAGGCATCGAAAAGTCATCTAAGAACAAGGCAATCCATGTGGTTGGTGGCCTGGTCTGAGCACACAGCTGGGAGATCATATAAAGCAATGTGAAGCATGCAGAAAACTGCATAAAAATCAAGCTGAACCTCTCTGTTCCACAGAATTCCCAGACTTCCCGTGGCAAATTGCAGAAACGGACATTTTCCAGCTGAAAAGAGACAAATACCTTCTCACTGTGGATTACTACTTACAGAATGTTGAGATGTCCAAGCTATCCTCTGCATCCTCAGCAGCAGTTATACAGCATCTGAAAGCTGTATTTGCTTGCAGTGGAATACCAGAGACACTTGTGTCAGACAACGATCCACAATTCACAAACGAGAAAGTCTGCAGATGCTGGAAATCTGAACAACACACACAAAATGCTGGAGGAACCCAGCAGGCCAGGCAGCATCCATGGAAAAGAGTACAGTCGACTGAAACCCTTCGGCAGGTCCACAATTCAGCTGCGCAAAATTCGAACACCAGACAAGCAGTCCACAGTACCCACAAGCAAATGGAGAAATGGAAAGAGCACTGCAACTGTTGAGAGTCGCCTACTGAAGTCAAAAGATGCCTACAAAGCACTGCTAGCTTATTGCTCCACATCTCTTGTGAATGAGCAGAGCAGTCAATAGGCCGGAGCCTGAGAACAAGCCTGCCCATTCCTCCTTCCCTTCTCCAACCTCACGTACCAGACTTCGACAAAGTGAGAAACTTTGAGACAACACAGCGTGAGAAAACAAACAGCATTCATGATCTCAGACACAAAGCAAAATCTTTGTCACAGCTCAGGAGTGGTGAAGATATTTGGGTTTCAGACCAACACACCAAAGGAACAATAGTCCGGCAGTGTGCACCACGATCGTTTGTGATTATCACAAGATGAAATCAGGCAGAACAGGCCTGTGCTAGTGTGCCTTCAACCTCCATGAAAGGTAGAGAAAGAAATAGAGTGGCCTGGTCCTTATGATGAGGATCACCTACCTGGATGGACGTACCTGTACGAGGATATCAAGTCAAGTCACTTTTTATTGTCATTTCGACCATAAACTGCTGGTACAGTACACAGTAAAAACGAAACAACATTCCTCCAGGACCATGGTGTGACATGAAACAACACAAAACTACACTAGATTGAGACAACACAAGGCTACACTAGACTACGTAAGACAACACAAAAACTACACTAGACTACAGACCTACACAGGACTACATAAAGTGCACAAAACAGTGCAGGGCAGTACAATAAATAATAATAGAGTGGATATCCATCCACTCTAACATTTTCAGAACCTATACCAGATCGGGTTGCTTATCTGTCCCAGCACAGTGATATACCCCACAGCCTAGTAGCTTAGGGCAAGTGATGAAAGGGGCAGAATAATCTTCTCACTTTGCCGGGGTATTCAGGTAGTCGACCCTGACCTCCATTAGATCTAGTGCTTTTTAAGAAGGGCTGTAATGCAGAAAACATTTCACAAAACGAGACTGTTCTTTTTTTTAAAAAAAGAACTGATTGGATATAGGAGGAAAACAAAGGAAGAGACTATTAAAAACAAAGAGAAAACCAGTTATACTGTTGGCAGTTCTTTTCTATGTTCATGTAAGAAGCATAAGCTGCATGCTCTGAGTAAAGTGAACTGAATCGCTCCATTTCAGTGACTACAATTTCAAAGCAGCTCTATAGACAAGAGGTACACGCCTAGTTTTTCTTTTTTTCAAGAAGGGGGGATGTAGTGGTAATTAATGGTGTCATTCCTATGCCACTCAGTTAGCCGCTTCCCGACGAGAGGAGCTGACAAGCAGGGTTATCAAGAAAGTTCATTTGAGCACCCTGCATGCTGGTGTCCCTCGATAACGAATACAACATCCTTATGTTCTAAAAACATGATCACTCTGCATTCTATCAGTGTTCCCATAATTTCCTCCACATTCACTGACCTTTTCTTCAATGTAATAATCCCTCATGTTCTCTGACCTTTCCCTCAATGTGTATTGAAGAATGTCACCAGTGATACCACCAATTACACTGTTATGTCCATGACCAAGTCTCTGGAAAAACTAGTGGATATGAAAGTCTATTCATCACTCGAAGCAGACATTCTAACCCTTTTAGCAGAGACTCCAAAACTCAAAATTCGTCAGGTTTTTATCTATTAAAATAAATGTTAATAGTCGGTGACTCAATACAATTTCAGTAATTACAATGACATCATTTACTTTAATATTTTGTGACATTGAATTACACATTTACAGTGGGAGCACATTATAACTGACAAGGTACCTAAGGAGGTTCAAACAATTTTGCTGGAACAAGCTAATTCACACAGAGGATCTAAAAGCTTGAGGACAGAGAACCCAGTTGTCAAGATTACGTTCCAATTATTGATAGATCAAATATACCTATGACCATGTTTGGTATGCAGAGGGACAAAATGTATTCTGGTCTGGCATCCCTCCTCGATCGCTGAAAGATGAGTGCAAAATAATTTAGCTGTAGGTGCCTTGCTGAATGCAGGCCAATTAACATAGCCCCATTGCCTTATGTTTGGCTGCTGCAGACAAAGATGGCTAGTGTTCACATCACTTTACAAACCATATCTTGAGCAGCTAGAGCATTGCAAAGGGCGAACAGCCTGTGCTCTGTAGGTAGCTTTTCAGTTCAAAATCCATTATTGTTTTTACTTAACATTTCAGCAGCTTATTTTTGAAAACTGCTTGGTTCTTATTTGCGGTGGCCCATATCTGACAATTCCCTAACAGGCACAAGAGGCATCTATTGTCTGTATCTGCTTTAACTGTTGTTTCTCTCTCATTTCAGCATTCAGATGAGGAGCCCAAATTGCTGGAACTTCAACATTACCCGGGGTTCAGCGCATTGCAGCCCACCCCTCTGCCCAATGAGACTTCACTGGACCAGATCCTGGATAATGTGCTAAAAGCTCGTGGTCATTTGAAGAAACAGGTCGGTGTTATCTCGCTCAACAATTCCTCCTCAAGCAGGTCACATGCATTCTGGTCTGCATGGGCCGGAACCAGGTTCTAGTTATAGTTGGGTTGATTAAAGTGTGGAAGTTGAGGCAAGGCAACAAAGTTTAGTGAAAGAGCGGGGATTTGAAGGCTCTACCCTCCTGCAGTGGAGGAGGAGGAATGTGGGGCAACGCCGTGCCCACAACTAGTAGAGCTTTTGCCTCACAGGGCCAGAGACTCAGGTTCAATACTGACCTCAGGTTCAAAGGTTCAAAGTACATTTATTATCAAAGTATGGATGCAGTATACAGCCCTGAGATTTGTCTTCCCACAGAAAGCCACAGGACCCATTCAAAGAAAAATATCAAAAGCCCCCACACGCAAATGGCAAAAAAAAGAGTGAAAAACACAGAATACAAAACACTAGTTCACAAAGTCATCAAAGGAGTCCCGGCATATTCAGTTCAGTTCAATCTAGCGCTGTGTCATTCATTAACTTCAAGCCACAGATCCAGCCGCCCCAATCAATATCACGCAAAAAAGCACCAAAAGAGGAGTGACCAGAAACCAGAAACACATCATAACATGAACTACTGAGTCCAGTCCACAAATGCATCTATTAAAACTTGTCCAGGACCCAGACTCCCGCACTTTCTCCCTGCCAAGAGGGAGAGAGAAACCATTTGAACACGGGGAGCTTCCTCCGAGAGCAGCATACGAGAGGGTCAGAGAGACCGGACAAACGCAGACAACTTTCTCCAGGAACCGCGAGCGAGAGAGAGAGAAGCCATTCGAACGCAGGTAGACGGCACTGAACACACACCCGCCTTCCGCTCTCGCCCTCGACGCTGAGATCGGCGAGAAATGGTGTCAATCACGGGCTCACGCACCCCCATCTCCAAGCTTCTTAGCCTCGGGGCCAGTCACTGTGCTCGAAACCTTCCCGAGTCCTCTCAGAGACAGAAAGCAATTGGCCTGATAACACACCATCAAAGTGTAGGTCACAGGCTCCAACAGCAGCGGAACCACATTTGAAGATAAAAGAAGACATTAAAAAAAAATGAAAGAAGTTGTTTTTGTGAACTGTGCTGCATGAATGGAGTTTGCATCTTTTTCCTGTGACCTCATGAGTTTATCCTGAGTGATCCAGGTTCCTCCCACAACCCAAAGCCGTGGCTTGGTGGGTTAATTGGTCACTGTCTGTAAGTAAATGGTAGAATCTGGAGAAGTTTGGGGGAATATAGGGTGGAAAAAATGGTTTCAATGTAGGATTAATGAAAATGTGTGGTTGATGGTAACCTTGGACTCAATGGGTCGAAGGACCTATTTCCAGAAATCTCTCTATTATACTGACTAAATGGAAGAATGAAGTCAAAAGTATAATTGGAGAGCTGGCACAGAACAAAGGAGGGTAAAGGGAGGGGTACCAGGAACAATAGTGAGTCAGATTTAATCAGGGACTGTTCAATTGAACATGAACACCAACTTTGGGAAGGATGCTAGGCTTTAGAAAGAGAGAGCATGGGATTAGACTGAAACTTCAGTATGGAAACTAGAGGTCAGGGTTGTGGAGAGCTTAAAAGGTTGGGGTGATCTCCAAAGCATCAAGGGGAGATGTGCTAGAGTCTAGTCAATTGAACTGGTTAGCATTGGAAAGGTCATGTTGAAGAACTTGAGACTGAAAGGTGGAGGATTTAAGCAGCAGTGGGATGTGGAGACATTGGTATCCAGCATCAGATGGACATGCCTAAGAGTGTGAATGAGAAAATCATGTGAAGATGTGTGTCTTCTAGTTATCAAAGTAATGGATACGGCCCTGTCCATCATATGTAAAGCCATCCCCAGCATTGAGCATATCTACATGAAACACTGTCGCAGGAAAGCAGCATCCATCATCAGGGACCCCCACCACATGGACATGCTCTCTTCTTGCTGCTGTCATCAGGAAGAAGGTACAGGAGCCTCAGGACTCACACCACCAGGTTCAAAAACAGTTATTACCCCTCAGCCATCAGGGTCTTGAAGCAGAGGGGATAACTTCACTCAACTTCACTTAACCAGTCATTAAAATGTTCCCACAACCAATGGACTCACTTTCAAGGACACTTCATCTCATTTTCTCGATATTTATTACTTATTTATCAATTATTATTTTTCATTCTTTCTTGTATTTGCACAGTTTGGTGTCTTTTGCACACAATTTGAACGCCCAAGTTGGCGTGGTCTTTCATTGATTCCCTTATGGTTGTTATTCTATGGATTTATTGAGTATGCCTGCAAGAAAATGAATCTCAGGTTTGTATATGGTGACTGTGTACTTTGATAATAAATATACTTTGAAGTTTGAATAGCCTGCCTGTATAGAATCTATCAATACATTAATGTTTTTGAAAGTCTCCAGTATATCTCCCCTTTAATGTTTTATTCTCTAAGGAGATCAAGCCCAAACTCTCCAGCCCCTCCACATGACTAACTTCTAATATCCATAATATCCCGTTCTCTTTCTGAAGTCTAACATCTTTCTAAAGTTAGTATTCCAGATTATTCAGATTGGTTAAAGCTACTGTATGTTTGAAAGATATAGTAAAGGAGGGAACAAAGATGGAGGGATTGAAAGAACAAACAAGAGAAAATTTGCAGACGCTGGAAATCTGAGCAACACACACAAAATGCTGGAGGAACTCAGCAGGCCAGGCAGCATCTATGGAAAAGAGTACAATCAACATTTCGGGCCGAGACCCTTCATCAGGACTGGAGAAAAACGATGAGAAGGCGGGGGGAGGGGTGGAAAAACCACAAGGCTCTGTCCGCCAGAGAAAGCAGGATCTCCCAGTGGCCACACATTTTAACTCCACGTCCTATTCCCATTCTGATATGTCTATCCACGGCCTCCTCTACTGTCAAGATGAAGCCACACTCAGGTTGGAGGAACAACACCTTATATTCCGTCTGGGTAGCCTCCAACCTGATGGCATGAACATTGACTTCTCTAACTTCTGTTAATGCCCCACCTCCTCTCTGTACCCCATCCGTTGTTTATTTATTATATATATATATACTCTTTTTCTCTCTCTCCTTTTTCTCCCTCTGTCCCTCTCACTATACTCCTTGCCCATCCTCTGGGCTTCCCCCCTCCCCCGTTCTTTCTCCCTAGGCCTCCCATCCCATGATCCTCTCATATCCCTTTTGCCAATCACCTGTCCAGCTCTTGGCTCCATCCCTCCCCCTCCTGTCTTCTCCTATCATTTTGGATCTCCCCCTCCCACTCCCACTTTCTAATCTCTTACTAGCTCTTCTTTCAGTTAGTCCTGATGAAGGGTCTCGGCCTGAAACGTCGACTGTACCTCTTCCTAGAGATGCTGCCTGGCCTGCTGTGTTCACCAGCAACTTTCATGTGCGTCGCTTGAAATTCCAGCATTTGCGGATTTCCTCGTGTTTGCGAGGTGAAAGGCGAAACTGGGAGGGGGGAGGGGTGACGCTGGGAAGTTAATTGGTGAGAGAGATACAAGGCTGGATACAAGGGGAACCCCCCCCTTTCTTCCGTGGCCTTCTGTCCTCTTCTGTCAGTTTCCCCCGATGGGTGTATCCTGTCTTTATTTCAGGTTTCCGGCAACTATAGTTTTTGTTTGTTTCTTTGGGAGAGTCTTGGGCCTAGAGGAGAGGGAATGACATGAATCTGGATGCACTTCCCCACAACCTTCCTCCGTGAGTTCCTGTACTCACCACGTTAATCCTTCTTTTCTGTATTCCTACATGCCTCAAAGGTCCTATTAATACTGCCTTCTGCGGCTACCCACAATGACTTCCCACACCCCAGGGTTCCAACTACTCCAGCTATGCCTCCATTTGCCCTCCCGTGGGTGCTTCTGGATGCTTATAATCCCCACCTCTTGTGGATTCCGGTTTCAGCCCCACTGTCTCCCCCTGCCCCCAGCAATCTGCCTGAGTTACTCACAGGCAAATGTGAAATATGGCAGGAGAGAGGGCCAATAACACCTCCAGCTAACAAAGACACTGATGTTCATGAAGCTCTGACCATGTCTGGGATTCACTATGGGCTCCGACACTGGTCAGACCCAGGCTAGGGTTCCAGGTCAGAGTCAGAATTGGGTTGTAGGACCAGGGTCTGGGCTCCAGATTGAACCCACTGTGAAAGCCAGACTTAAATTGCAGTTCTGATGTAACTGAGCTCAGTTTGCCTCCTTGAAGCAGGACAAGTGAAGAGGACATCGGGCCAGGAATCACGAGGGTTCAGAAAGTAAATGATATCCTGCATTAGCACACTTGAATTTTATAGTAATCTTTCCTATTCATCTGTCAGATGTGGATGGTTAAAACTGCATTCTGTTTTCCATTAATATTAGCCCTTGCCTGCACTTTTCTTGCTGCCTGCCCCAGTTCCCTGACTGGTTTCCCCCGATGCTTAATTCTTAAACTCACTCTGGCTAACACCAACTGTTGTCTCCAATGCAGACCGGCTATATTGCTGACTTTCAGCAGATGCTCAGCTCCCCAGTGGTGCAGGACATCCTTCTAGACAGCTTCTGGTGGTTTTTCCTGCATGAGCAGAAGGTGAGATTGTGCTGTAGCGAACGTTGGGTTATTTTTTTTACACTGCGTGCTGCTCACACCATTCATCCATACAGTACGGTGCACAAGGTACATATATAGCTGGGGTGCCTAAGACTTTTGCACAGTACTGTATTTGTCAACGTGGAACAGAGAGTAAGTTTGTAAATCTGGTGGGAGCAAAGGATGTTGGGAGTGGCAAGGGTAGAGTGCCGTGGGAGGGGTGTTTGAGCAGGTGGCAGAGAAGGAGTGCCAGGGGGCGGGGTGTGGCGCTGGTGTAGTCACACCCAGTCCTGAGACACCAGGCAAGGTCATTTAATTCCAAACAATCGGTTTATTGATCATTACAGAATGTCTCTATATTGCTTCCCTCTCCCTTCCCCTTTTCCCAACCATGATTCCCCTCTCCCTGCCCCCTTCCCACTCTCAGTCCACAATCGAGACCCATATCAGAATCTGATTTATCATCACTCACAGATGTCATGAAATTGTTTTTTTGCGGAGCAGTACAGTGCAAAACAAAACATAAAGTTACAACAGTACTATGGAAAAGTCTTAGGCACCCTAGCTATCTCTATCTATCTATATATCTATAGTTACTACATATCTGTAGTTACTGTGAAGGTTTTACACAATGCTGCAGGGAATCTGACTATGCTGTTTCTCTGATGCAATGCAACAGATTCAGGATTGTTTTTAATGTCATTCTCAGTACACAAGTGTAAAAGAGAATAACATAATTGTACTCCAGATCTGATGAAGCACAATATGATAAAGAACTCAATAATTACAAAAACACTATAGCTACAAATACATAAGATAGCTTATGTACATTGATTGCATGTACAAAAAGTGACACGCATTTCATCAGGACTGAAAGGGTCTCGGCCTGAAACGTCTACTGTTTACTCTTTTCCATAGATGCAGCCTGACCTGCTGAGTTCCTCCAGCATTTTGTGTGTTACTCTGGATTTCCAGCATCTGCAGAATCTCTTGTGTCATTGAATGATCCATTATCTTTTGCCACTGCACCAAATTTTATTCCATAATTCCCCTTTCCTCTGAGCCCCACATCCTTTTAACTTTTCGACCAGCCTGCTGCTATGTGTCATCAAGTTGTACCCTCACAGAGTCTCCTGGTTTTGTCTTTAAAATTCACTTACTCATAAGATTCGGCCTTCTCTGTGCTGAGTGCCCTTGAGTAACCTCTGCCTCTAAATGTGGATTTCTGATCCCTTCAGGATGACTCCAACAATTGTCCTCCCACCACCCACCACCACCACTCTCAGATTGGTCTGTACCCTGACAATCTCTTTCACTGATTTCTTACCAGCAAACTCTTAGTCGTCCAGTGCCAACAAACATTGGAATGGTAGTGAGAGCCTGTGAATTTTCCTCAGAGTCTGGGGTGCATTTCATCTGAACCCACTTTCAGAAGTATCAGACCCTGCAAGTATACACACAGTGGCCACTTTATTAGGCACAGGAGCGGGAGTGGTCTCATAAAGTGGCCTTCTGCTTTATGTGGTCTTCTGCTGCTGTAGCCCATCTCCTTCAAAGTTCAACGTGTTCTGCATTCACCAAAGCTCTTCTAGACACCACGGTTGTAATGCACGGTTATTTGAGTTACTGTTGTTTTCCTGTCAGCTTGAACCAGTCATGCCATTCTCTTCTGGCCTTTCTCGTTAACAAAGCATTTTCACCCACAGAAAGCCGCTCACTGGATTTTTTTTTTTTGTTTCTCACACCATTCTCTGTAAACTCCAGATACTGTTGTGTGTGAAAATCCCAGCAGTTTCTGAGATACTCAAACCACCCCATCTGGCACCAGCAATCATTCCCCTGTCAAAGTAACTTGGATCATATTTCTTCCCAATTCTGATTTTTGGTCTGGACAATACTTAACTAAATCTACAATAACAAAACCTCTTGCTTTTATGCTTTGAGTTGCTGCCACATGATTGGCTGATTAGATATTTGTATTAACAGGCAGGTGTACAGGTGTTTCTACTAAAATGGCCACTGAGTGTTGTTGGAGAATTAAGGGCCAGTGAAATTATAGAACAAGTTACAAATAAAAAGGAAGAAAGATTAGTGGGCTTAAAGATGGATAAATCCTGAAGGTCTGATGTGATGTATAGTACAGTGCAAAAGTCCTGGGCACATTTATATAGCTACAGTGCCAAAGGTTTTTGCACAGTACTGTAGTAGTTTCATGTATTGCACTGTACTGCTGCAAAAAAAAACAAATTACATGACATGTGAGTGATGATGAACCTGATTCTGATATGGGTGTCTATTGTGGACTGAGAGTGGGAAGGGGGCAGGGAGAGGGGAATCATGGTTGGGAAAAAGGGGAAGGGAGACAGGAAGGAGTGGGAAGCACCAGAGAGGCATTCTGTGATGTGCAGAAAACCAATCGTTTGGAATCAAATGACCTTTCCCCGGTGTCTCAGGACTGGGTGTGTCTGCACCAGCACTGTCCCCACCCCCGGCATTCCTTCTCTGCCACCTAGTCCGCACCCCTCCCACAGCGCTCCACCCTCACCATTCCTAATGTCCTTTGCTCCTGCCAGATTTACAAAGGTCAGTGCTGGGGTAGTTTTTTTTGGGGAAATTTCTGATAGACAGGACTAGTTTACGTTCAGAAAAGCAGGATTAATCACAGATAGGCCATCACTCTCCTCCAAAAGGACCACAAACTTGTCATTTAATTTGGAGGCTTGCGTGCGTCAATGACCCGGACAGCTGTGCTGGCTGGAGTCAGGACCTTGTGCTTTGGCTCTTAGTAAGGTCACCTGTGCCAAACAGGTCAAAGGACAGAGGCCAGACTAAGAGTGGTCCACCAGTCCTCCAGGTTTGGGGGTTCAGCTCAGGTAAAACAAAATTGTTACGAAAACAACAATGAAGAATCCTTCTACATCTGAGTGCGACGGTATTCCTGAGATTCCTCCCGGGGCTTGCATGACTGACAGGAATGAAAACCGAGAGGAAGCTATTGACATGAAGGAAACCCTGAACCCCACCAGAGATGGAGGACCTTCATTGCTGCCGTAAACGCCAGCGGCGTAGTGGGCAGTAGGTAGTAAGTAAGGCCATCGCTCTCTGAGAGTGAAGTATATGAGTGGGGTCTGTCACACAGCATGAACAATGAAAACCACCATCCATTTGCCATGAAATGCAACCCCATGGAAGTCCATGAAGTTGTATTTCAGATTACAGACAAAAAATATCGTCTAATCCGCCAATATCCACCTTACTGTTGCTTAAAGCCTTGCATCTTGATTCTGTTTAGTAAGCTGGCTCTGAATTCAAGATTATTTCTGATCAAACATCACAGGATACTATGAAACCAGGAGGCAATTGATCTTCTTCAGTGCTTAAAGGCATTTCTGCTTAACAGTGTGACCTGTGTACATTGGATACATAAGTGGAAAATGAAATCACGGTGAGTGGTCCCCCCATCCTGGGAATAGTGATTGCAAATTGAGATCTGTCACTCACTATGAGGAGTGATGGTTTGCAGGTCTTGATGAATAGTGAGCAGGAGTGATAGTGTGTCACTCGTGAGTACAAGTCATGATCTGCCAATTATTGTGAATAGTGAACAGGTTTTTCACACACGTTGAGCACAGATCATGGTCTCATTCATTGAATGGTGAGTGTAATTCAAGGGCTGCCACTCACTGAAAATTGTGACCACAAGTGATTGTGAGGTGATAACTCTCTGAGGCTAGTGCGATGAGTGACGCTCTGTCACCAGTGTGTTGGATTCCTGCAACATTGGACCTCATGAATCTTATTCCCTTTCAGACGCACAGTTCTGTGCAGTGCCGACTGTTTGATCGGATATCCAAGAATTACGTGCAGCTGATCATGGAAGGCTGGAGCTGGTCCTTCGGTGACCGTTTCCTTCAGGTTAGTTCGGACAGCCCTCCGCCATGAGCTGTGTCCATTATCAGTTTCCTGTTCATACACTAACCTAGCTGCCGCTCTGCACAATTTCCCCTAGTGTGTGATGGATGGGATAAAGTTAGAATCACCCTTCACTGCCGAAGAGGCTGCAGACTGTGTGCCCCCACACCCGCATGCCCTCCACAAACCCTTTCTTTCACTCTTCCACAGTTCCACACCTGATTCCATGTGCGTCCCTAACTCCTCTCTAATCTGCATTGAGTCCTGGGGTCATAGAACATAAAACATAGAAATCTACAGCACATTACAGGCCCTTCGGCCCACAATGTTGTCCAGACGACGTAACCTACTCTACAGACTGCCTAGAATTTCCCGACCGCATAGCCCTCTATTTTTTTAAGCTCCATGTACCTATCTAAGGGTCTTATAAAAGATCCTATTGTACCTGCTTCCACTACCGCCACCGGCAGTGCATTCCACACACCCACCACTCTCTGTGTGAAAAGCTTACCTCTGTCATCCCCATTGTACCTACTTCCAAGCACCTTAAATCTATGCCCCTTCATGTTAGCCATTTCAGCCCTGGGAAAAAGCCTCTGGCTATCCACAGGATCAATGACCCTCATCATCTTATACACCTCTATCAGGTCACCTCTCATCCTCCGTCGCTCCAAAGAGAAAAGGCCAAGTTCACGCAACCTATTTTCATAAGGCATGCTCCCCAATCCAGGCAACATCCTTGTAAATCTCCTCTGCACTCTCTATATAGTATCCACATCCTTCCTGTAGTGAGGTGACCAGAACTGAACACAGTTCTCCAAGTAGGGTCTAACTAAGGTCTTAGATAGCTGTAACAGGCAATAATTCCCACAGAGTTTAGCTGTGAGACTGGCACTTGTAGTGACTAGACTAGATAATGTTGACCTCTTCCACTGTCAGTCTAGTCTGTGTGCACCATATGCTTCAACCATCACTCTGCCCGTTCACCCCAAAGCACCAACTGCTCCGTCCCACCTTCATCGTCCATCCCACAGTCTGCCACCATCCATCCTGCTCTCTGAAACCCACTATCCCAACCCAGAGAGCACAGTCTGCCACCATCCATCCTGCTCTCTGAAACCCACTATCCCAACCCAGAGAGCACAGTCTGCCACCATCCATCCTGCTCTCTGAAACCCACTATCCCAACCCAGAGAGCACAGTCTGCCACCATCCATCCTGCTCTCTGAAACCCACTATCCCAACCCAGAGAGCACAGTCTGCCACCATCCATCCTGCTCTCTGAAACCCACTATCCCAACCCAGAGAGCACAGTCTGCCACCATCTATCTGCTCCCTGGTGCTGTCCTTCCAGACCTGGAGAATCATCAATTCTGTTGCAGGCACAGTTGCCAACGGTGATGTTGTCATTTGGAGAGTCTGAAGTAGATTGATCTGAGGCTCTAAACATCCTCCCTTGAGGATGCTCAAAGGAACAATGGTGAGGCTCAACTAATTGATTTTATAACTGACAGGTTGCTGGAATCTGGATTTGACCCTTCGGATAGAGGGAAGCTTAAGCAAGCTAACATAAAAACAGAACCAGAATATTACAGGCCCACAATCATAACCAATTCTAGTGAAGTTGCTAAAAGGAGCCATTGGATGCACTCTGTGTGTTACTAAAAATACTCAGATGGTCTAGTGGTCAGAGGCAGTTCACCAGTTACTTATCCAGGAACTTCCATTGAGTCATAGAGTCATAAGGTTATCGATCATGGGAAAAGGCCTTTTGGCCCAACTCATTCATGGCACCTACCTGAGCTAATGCCATCGTCTCACTACCTCACTATTTTTTATTGCTCCCTTTTTTGCACTAATTATTTAATTTTACTCTCCTCCCATCCGATAGGCGCTACAGGAGCCTCCGCTCCCGTACCAGCAGGCTCGAGAAGAGCTTCTTCCCTGAGGCTGTGACCCTCACATCACAGTGCTAAGCAGTATTGCACCCATATTGGACTGTCTCAGTACTTTTATATTTGTATGCTATAGCACTTACTTTTTATATGCAGTTATTTTGTAAATAATACTATTCTTTTGCACTTCTGGTCAGATGCTAACTGCATTTCTTTGGCTTTGTATCTGTACTCGGCACAATGACAATAAAGTTGAATCTAATCTAATCTATATTTTATATGTGTGTGTGTATATACCCGTACTATTGTAATTTATAGTTTTCTTTATTCTGTACAACACTGTACTGCTGCCGCAAATTAACGATTTTCACAACATATGCCTGTCATATTGAACCTGGCTTGCCTGTACAAGGCCTATATCCCTCTAATTCTTCCTGTCCAAGAACATGTCCAAATGTCTTGTATGCATTGTAATTGTACCTGCCTTTACCACTTCCTCTGGCAACTCATTCCACATACCTGTCACCATCTGTGTGAAAAACTTGACCCTCAGGTTGCCTTTGATGCCCTGTAATTTTAGATTTCCCTGCCTTGGGAAAAAAAGCCTGTATCCTGGTTCTGGTGATCTTATAAACCTCTTCAACATTACCTGTCAGCATCCTTCGCTCCAAGGAAAGCAGTCACAGACTTATCCGCCTGAGTCTGGAATAGTCAGCATGCCTTTGTGCTTGTCTCACCGATGTCCTAGAGCTCTCCTGAGATCATAATGAAGGCTGGTGAGGGAAAGGTAGTGGATGTTGTTTACATGGACTTCAGCAAGGCCTTTGACAAAGTTGTGCAAGTGGGGCAGGGTCCAGAAGGTTCAGTCACTTGGCGTTCGGGATAAAGTAGGAAACTGGCTTCGGCATTGGCCGAGTGGGAGAAGACAGAGCAGTTGATCTTGTCTCTGACTGGAGGTCTGTGACGAGTGGTGTGTCGCAGGGATCGGTGCTGGCTCCATTGTTGATCATCTAAGTTAATGATTTAAATGAGGACGTGGTAAACTGGATCAGAAAATTTACGGATGACACCCGGGAGGGGGGAGAAGATGGCGGCGCGACGGCAGCGCGCGCGACCACTTCGGTGATGATATCTGTTATCTGTCAAGTAGGGGACCGTGCACAATTCTGATTTGATGGAGATAAACGCAAGGGCATGAAGGAACATCTGGAAAATTTCTGAAATGCCTGCTTCGCTGTCGCTGCTACTGTGTGGTAACCGGAATCTCCGGAGCAGAAGGCTCCGAAATCCTCGGCTTTGCGTGTTTCAGCGGCCGGGGAGAGGTCGAAGGCGCTCGGCAGAGGATGGCGCTCGGGAGGCTGTATCGGAAAGGCTGGTCAGAAGATTGAAGTTTTCGGACGGATGGATTCAGTGTCGGCTGTGGTTGGCTGCTTCCAAGGCATCGGCAAGTTGACGGTGCCTGGAGGTTTATGGCAGGGAGTTTCTCCCTTTTGCCGCCTGCTATCGGGGACTCGGGAGTCGATCGACTCGGGACTTTGAGACTTTTTTTTTACTGTGCCCATGGTCTGTTCTTCATCAAATTATGGTATTGTTTTGCACTGCTGTAACTATATGTTATAATTATGTGGTTCTGTCAGTGTTAGTCTTTGGTCTAACCTGTTTTCTGTGATATCACTCTGGAGAAACATTGTATCATTTCTTAATGCATGTATGCATTTCTAAATGACAATAAAAGAGGACTGAGTGTTCTCATAACCTAATCTAATCTAAGATTGGGGTGTAGTGGACAACGAGGAAGGCTATGAAAGCCTGTAGCAATATCTGGCCCATTTGAAAAAAAAATGGCTAAAAAATGGCAGATGGAATTTAATGCAGACAAATGTAAGGTGTTGCATTTTGGGAGGACAAACCAGGGTAGGACTTACACAGTGAATGGAAGGGCATTGAGGTGTGTGTTAGAACAAAGGGATTTTGGAATTAATTCATTCATTACGTGCCATGTCATATGACGTGGGCAGTCATGGTCTTGACCATGACTGTTCTTGGCAAATTTTTCCGCAGAAGTGGTTTGCATTGCCTTCTTCCGGACAGTGTCTTTACACGATGGGTGACCCCAGTCATTATCAATACTCTTCAGAGATTGTCCGCCTTGCATCAGCGGTCGCATAACCAGGACTTGTGATATGCACCGGCTGCTCATACGACCATCCACCATCTGTTCCGATGGCTTCATATGACCCCGATCGGGGGCTAAGCAAGTGCTACACCTTGCCCAAGAGTGACCTGCAGGCTAGCGGAGGGAAGGAGCGCTTTACACTTCCTTTGGTAGAGACATATCTCCACTCCGCCACCCAGATTTGGAAATACAGATCCATAATTTCTTCAAAGTACCAGCTCTCATAAAGAGAGCTTTTGGCACATAGGCCTTCATAAATCAGAGCACTGACTACAAGGGCTAGCATGTTATGTGGAAGACATTGGTGAGGCCAAATTTGGAGTATTTGCTACAGTTTTAGTCACCTACCTACAGGAAAGATATCAATAAGATTGAAAGAGTACAACAGGACATTGCCGGGACTTGAGGATCTGAATTATAGCGAAGGGTTGAATGGTTTAGGAATTTATTCCCTAGAGAAAAAGGGTGAATGGCAGGGGTATGGTCCAGGTGTGGAGAGGTGGGGTGAGGCAGGAAAACAGGTTGGCACAAACTAGATGGGCAGAAGGGCCTGTTCCTGTGCTACAGTACCCTATGACTACCTAGTCTCTCTTTATAATTCAAGCCCTCCAATCCCTCCAATCCCATCAATATTCGTGTGAAACATTTCCACACCCTCTCCAGCTTAATCATATCTTCCCTATGGTAGGATGGCAATCACTCAAGTCATGTATGATGTTCTCCAAAAGGGTTGTCTATTGATGGGTCCTCCGGTGGCTGCAGAGGCCGAGCTGGGATCTGCGTAACTCGGTGCTAGGGTGCATTCCCTTAATGCCCGAACGTGACTTTGTTTAACATTGGGAGGCTGATGCGCGGTCAGCCACCACACCATCCTTGACAAGTTGAGGTCAGAGTCCAAGACGTGGGGACCCTTCACTGCTGCAGCCGCCTTCTGCTTTTATTTCCGAAGTGATGTGGCATCACCTTTTGCCAGCTCTACCATTGATGATGAAGAAGAAGAAGAAGAAGAAGAAAGCCCTTAACTCCGAGTGGAGTCATCGGGACGTCATCATGACGGCGTTTTTTTAGCAGGCTTTCTTATTTTTACGAGGCCGAGTTGCTAGCTCAACGCTCAACCCAGCATGGATGGAAAGCGTGCAAGGGAGCCGGCTGGATTCGAACTTGGCAGCCTTCACTCCGAAGTCGGGCTCTGATGCCGCTACGCCACCAGCCGTCAAGCTCTACCATTGAGGTCTTGGTTAAATCACTCTTAGTCTCGAGCCTCCCTTTGAACTTACAGGATCTCAGGAACTCACAACCCTCTCTACCATGATTAGGTGAAAATCCTCGGAGAAGAACAAGGATCGATCTACAGTATGACAACCAGAATTGAGTACAATGTTCTAGTATGATTTCACCAACTTTTTGTAAAGTTGTAACATGAAGCCTCAATTTTTATACTCAGTGTTCATCACAACAAAGACAAGTCTGTCATATACCTTCACCATCTAGTCTACTTTTGCCACCACTTTCAGGAACTATGTACTTGCACATCAAGGTACCTGCGTTCTATAACATTCCCCAGGGGCACGGTGTACATCCTGCCCTGGTTTAACATCCCAAAATACATCACTTTGCACATGTCTGAGTTAAATTCCACCTGTCATTTGTTTGCCCAGATTCCCAGTTGATCCAGATCCTGTTATAACTTGAGACACTGTTCTTCACTGTTCCCACACGAACAATGTTGGTGTCATCTGCAAACCTGTTAACCATGCCTTGTACATTCTCATCAAAGTTGTTGATATGGATGACAAGCAACAATGGGCCCAGCACCAGCCCCTGAGGCACACCACTAGTCATGCCATCTGTGTTCTCAATCAAATCCATAATATACACGACAAACAACAGTGGGCCAGCCTCAATCCCTGCGGCACACCTCTGGCTGTGGATCACCAATCTGGAAAAATAACTTCTTGTTACCACCTCTGACTACTTCCACCAAGCTAATTTTTTACTCAGTTGGCTAGCTCACCCTGAGTTCCATGTGATCTTGCCTTCCGGACCAGCCTACTATATTTCACCTTGTCAAAAGCTTTGCTAAAGTCTATGTAGACAATGCTTTTCATCCTGCCTTCATCAATCTTCTTGATCTCCTCTTCAAAGTTCTCAATGAGGTTCATGAGACACAACTTCCCTCACAGAATATCATTTTGACTATGCTTAATCTAGCTGTCTTGATTAATTAATTAATCTGTCTCTCAGTACCCTCTTCAGTGACTTTCCCACCACTAATGTTAGGCTCATTGGTCTGGAGTTCCCTGGCTTGTTCTTGCTCCTTCTTAAATAAAGGCACATGAACCACCTTACAATATTCCAGTACCCCACCCTTGGCCAATAATGATGTAAGTACTTCTGCCAAGGCCCCAGCAATTTCTTCTCTTAGTTCCCACAATGTAGTGGAATACACTTGGTCAGGCCCAGGGGATTTATCCACCTTTTCGCATCTCAAGACCATCTACACTTCCCCTTTCATAATATAGATTCCAGTAGCCTTAGCTGACATATTCTGTCTCCATTTTCCCAATTAGGGCTTCAGTATCGCTCATCAACCAGGGTTCCTTAAGCCTCAACCTTGCCCTTCACTTTAAAAGGAATACGAGATGATTTCACTGTTGTCTGAGCCTTCTGCTTCAAGGGTATAGTTGCTCACCTTTGTGAGGATTTACATCCATTGCATATCTGCTTTCCCTGCAGCCTCTTCTATATTTAATCTGAAAGCACAGGTATCATTTATCATACATACACAGGTAACGTGCATCTCTACATCCCCACTAACCAGTCACCCCCTTCATGGTCTCTAAATTGATGGTATTGGATGAACAGAGTTTTTCTCTAAGCATCAGGAAGACACAAAGCCATTGTCTCTGCCCTCAGTTACTGAATCCATCCTGCTTCAGACGCCCATCCAAAATGGAACGAGACTGATTACAGCCTCCATGTAATTATTTTGCCTGAGGTCATCACATCTGTACCACCTCCAAGACTCCCAAATGTGTAACGTTGTCCAGCTCCACCAGCTCTTCTCCCCTGACACTGAAGCCCTTGCCCTTATTCTGTCTGGTTTAATTATGTCTTTGCACCTTTGACCAAACAGCTTCATTTGCCCTCCATAAACATGCAGTCAAAGTCCTATTCAAAAATTGTTTGCCAATCTACATCTGCCTGCCAGTTAATCATGCCTCCATTTTAAGATGTGCAGGCTTGTTTTCATTTCCCCTCCTATCCCTGCTAATTCCAGTAGCCTGTCTGCCCATCTCCAAATTTCATTCCTCTACCATTGGCAGCTGCGCCAACAACCTCCACAGCCCTAAGCTTTAGCATTTATTTTCTTAAGCGTCACATCCTTCTTCAAAGTGCTCATGAGAAACTACATCTTTGACCAAGCTTTTGGTCATCTGCCATGATACAACTGCATGTCTAAATTTGTTTGATAGCAGTTCTGTGAAAGGCTTTAGGGTGTTTTAGCACACAAAAGTCATTGAATGCATAAATAATTGATGTCCTGTCATCAGCCATTCCTGCACATAAATGCTTTCAGGGTATATTTTTCTCCTAAGCCTGTCTGTAGACTGCCCAAGCCTGCCACAAGTATGGCATCTGATAATGCGTTAGGTATGTAATTCTGAAAGTACTTGAAGCATTTAGCAGATTGGAGACACGAAACTTTAACTGTTTCCTTTTCTCAGATGCTGCCTGACCTGCTGAGTGTTCCTAGCATTTTGTTTTTATTTCGGGTTTTCTGCATCTGCATTTTTTCCCACAGGTGTACAGTATATCAACCTGCCCCACAATCCCTTCAGGCTGGTGGAGATAGGATAGGAAAGTGGTGATGTGCTGCATCAGAAAGGATAAATAATAGCTGGATGATCCATCCCCTTGCTTGTGGCTGGTGGATTCAAAGGAACCTTTTGCTGATTCTAAACACAAGGGATTCTGCAGATCTTGAGCAACACACACAAAATGCTGGAGGAACTCAGCAAGTCGGGCAGCATCTATGGAGGGGAGTAAACAGTTGATGTTTTGAACCAGGACCCTTCATCGGGACTGCTTGGGCTGGTTCGTTGCTTGTGGGAGGAATGTGCTGCCAGATCTCAGTATTACTGTTGTGCTTCTCACTGTTGCCCTCATTTCCCCCAGGAGTTTTCCAGCACTCTCAGTCAAGCTGTGTACACCAGTTTCTGCTGCAGTTTCCCCCAGTCCTGGATTCAGTTCCACAACAATGATTTCAAAGCTAAAGTGTGCGACATTGTCTACCGTTGGTTTGGAGGTAAAGGACTCTGAGTAATACAATACGAATGGATCTGCACAAGGTTTGATACAGACAGAGAGTAAGATGGGGTCCAGGATGGGTGGGGAGGGGAGTTGGATTTGGTGCTGATGGTATGGACTTGTGGGAAGGTGGGATTGTGGTAAACAGGGGGTTCCGGCTGTGTATGGACAGCACAGTGTAGAGAGAAGGGTGGTAGAAATCTTCAGGTAGTTGGTGGAGTATGGATTTCAGTCAAGAGTAGACAAGAGATTGTAGCACTGTGAACCATTAGCCATTATATGATAGCTGGAGTGACTGTTTTATGATACAGTACGTGTGCACAGATAATAGTCAACGGGGTAGTTCACTGATTTGCAGAAGAATAGGTGGCCTGTGTACAGTCGAACTACTGATGAATTGGAAGTGGAGAAGAGCGAAAGATCAGTGATAGATGGTCGCAAGAAGGAGGTGTGACCATTATAATTTTGTAAATAAAGTTTTGTAACTAAAATTTTGTAAATAACTGACCCCAGTCAGTTTGGATTGGCAACAACATCTCCTCTACAATCTCCATCAGCACAGGTACACCACAAGGTTGCATGCATAGTCTCCCTGCTCCGCTTGCTTTACATTTACGATTGTGTGGCTAAACACTGTTCCAATGCCGTATTTAAGTTTGCTGACAACACCTCTATCGTTGGCCAAATCAAAGGTGGTCACAAATCAGCATATAGGAGGGAGACTGAAAATCTAGTTGAGTGGTGCCACAACAACAACCTGTCCCTCAATGTCAGTGAGATGAAGGAGCTGATTATTGACTTCAGGAGGAGGAAACTGGGGGTCTGTGAGTCAGTCCTCATCGGGGGATCAGAGGTGGAGAGGGTCAGCAATGTTAAATTTCTCTGTGTTGAAAGAGGACCTGTCCTGGCACATAAATGCAAATACAAAGAAAACACGGCAGCACCTCTACTTCCATAGAAGTTTGCGAAGATTTAGCATGATATCTAATACTTTAACAAACTTCTATAGCTGTGTGGTGAAAAGTGTATTGACTGTTTGATTCACAGCCTGATATGGAAACGAGATATTAAAAACAGGAGTGAATACAGCCCAGGCCATCACGGGTATAACACTCCCCCACCATTGAGCACATCTACATGAAACGCTGTCACAGGAAAGTAGCATCCATCACTAGGACCTCCCACCACCCAGGACATGCTGTCTCTTCACTGCTGCCGGCAGGAACAAAGTACCGGGGGGGCGGGGGGGCGGGGGGGGGGAGGGCTCAGCACACATACTACCAGGCACAGGAACAATTATCACCCCACAACCATCAGGCTGTTGAACCAGTGGGGCTAACTTCACTTGCCCTATCACTGAACCGTTCCCACGTCCTATGGACTCACTTTCATCTCGTGCTGAATATTTATTGCTTTTTTTCCTTCTTTCATATATGCAGTTTGTTGTCTTTCCTTGATTCTGTTATGGTTCTTAGATTTACTGAGTATGCCCACAAGAAATTGAATATCAAGGTTGTACGTGGTGACATATATGTACCTCGGTAATCAATTCATTTTGAACTTTAAAACAAGTGTATGAGACTTGAGCTTACAGGAATGTTGTTCCTGTAGTGTGTAATATCTTTCATGCTGTGATAGACAAGCCAGCAACAGAGAATTCTTTTTTCAAACTGCACTTTTTGTTCTCAGTTCATTTCTCTCTAAGCACTCCTTCCCAACTCAGATATCTCCCTCCTCATCTAAGAGAGTGAGGCAAAAAGCAATAGAAGCAATAGCAGAACATTTAAGCTTTTAAGCCAGCTCTGCCATTTATTGAAACCACAGCTAAACTTATATCTCAGTGTCACCTTCCTGCACAATCACTATACAGCATTCCTTAATATCTAGAAATCTACTAATCCCTGTTCTGGATGAACTCCATGAATGAGCATCCAGAGCCTTTGGGTTAGAGAATGCTAAAGATTCGCCAGTGAAGATATTTCTCCACGTCTCAGACTTACTAAACTTGCTCCCTTACTCAGAGACTGTGTCCTCTGGTCCAAGACTCCTAAACCAGTGGAAATCTCCTCCTGAACCTAGCCTTTCAAGATATGTAAAATAATTTGTGGGTTTGAATGAGATCACTTCTCAGTTTTTCTAAACTTTAAAAAGTTAAGGATAAGTCAGTCTCATCTCTCTTCCTGTCGTAATAGGAACCTGTGTTGTGCTTCCTCTGGTCAGTAGGTTCATTTTTACTTAAATAAATGAAAACTGCGCAAGATGCCAATACCCCACATATTTACACTAAGATATCTTTGCTCCTGTTTTTAAGTCCTAGCCTAACAAAGACCAATGTATGATTTACTGCATTAATTGCTTGCTGTGTCGGCAGAGTAGAGTTTATAAGGACACCCAACACTCTTTAACATCAATACTCCCTGATCTCTCACAATTTAACACAAACGCTGCTTTTCTGTGTTTTTTTCCACATTATATTCCATTTGCCATGAATTCATTCACTCAGCCTCTCTGTATTTCAGTGAAGGCTCTTTATATCTGTCTTCTTCCTCACAACATCACCAGCAAACTCAGAAAAGTAGAATCTTGTCCTCTTGGCAAAAAGGTTCGGTTGCAAATACCAAATACCAATTCCTATGGTACCCCGCAGGTCACAGTTCATCTCCTGACTCCCCTTTCTGTCAGATAACCAATCCTCAGTCCAGTATATTACCTCCTAATGCACTCTGATGTGCTGTAATCTTGCCGACTAACCTCCTGCGTAGGAAATCATCAAAAGGCTTCAGGGATAAGATGGATAAACATGGTCACTTTCCCAGGATAGCAGAATCTAAAACTAGAGAGTGCAAGGTTAAGTTGATTGAGGAAAGGTTTAAAGGGAAAAGTTTTCGTACAGCGAGTGGTGATTACGTGGAAGGAGCTGTCAAGGGAACTGGTAGAGGTGGGTACAATTACAATATTTAAAAGACGTTTTAACAAATTCATGGATTGGAAAGTTTTAGAGGTCTACAGGCCAAATGCAGGCAAATGGAACCAGCTCAGGAAGGCACGTTGGTCATCATGGACAAGGTGAGCTGAAGATCCTTTTTTACATGATGAATAACCCTTTGATAGCTCCAGTACAGACCTAATGGGCTGAATGGCCTCCTTCAATTCTATGAATTTCACAGATAGCATCAGAATGACTGACAATGCTGCTTCAACAGTAACTCCTCGGCCTGGGTTTCCCATCCTCAACTGCACTCCTCCAATCTGTTAGAGGCTCGTGAACTCCTTACCAGAAAACTAAATAATTCTTTGTTTTGTTGCTATACCCTATGCCCAATGTCCAGGATTGGGGATGACACAAAATTAGGAGGTGTCGTTGATAGTGAAACTGGTTATTGTAGATTACAAGGAGATCTTGATCAGATAGGGAAGTGGGGATAATGAGGAATGGCAAATCAATTTCAAAACAGATAAGTATGAAGTGATGCATTTTGGAAAGTCAAACCAGCATAAGACTTACTATGAATAGCAGGACACTACAAACTGTAATGGAACTGAGGGACCTCAGAGCAGAAGGGCTCCCACCCCTGCATGCAGACTATCAACACACAAACATATATATCTGACCCAGTGTGGGGATTAGAATTACAGTAAAATGATTGGCCACCTGGAAATCTTGCTTGTTGTAGATGGAGCGAAGGTACTTGACAAAGTTGTCCCTAATTTATGTTGCCTCTCACCAGTGTAGAAGAGGCCACATCAGGAGTACCCCCAAAACACTCGCAGGTAAAGTGTTATCTCACCTGGAAGGACTGTTTGAGTCCCTGGATGGAGGTGAGGGAAGAGGTGAATGGCAGGTGTTGTACTTCTTCCACTTACAGGGGTAAGTGCCAGGAGAGAGATTAGTGGGGGACGACAGATGGACAAGGGAATCACAGAGAGTGCAGTCCCTGTGGAAAGCAGAGGGTGGGAGTGGAGGTAAAGATGTGTTTGGTGGTAGGGGTCCCATTGAAGGTTGTATGTGTTACACTGGATTTCCAGCATCTGCATACTCTCTTGTGTTCGTACCATGCTAGATCTCGTTCCTTCTTTCCAGGCATTCGTCCAGCTCCAAAAATATTTAAGAACTGGAACTGTGATGCTTTACTGTCGCAGGAAGTTAAAGACGCAATGTCACGCACAGCGCACGATGGAGAGCAAAATAAGAAAGGTAATTGGCAGGGGAAGAGACCTTACTGTGGGGAGAGAGAGGGGGTTCTGGTTGGGAGGGGGAGAGGATGTTGGGAAGATAGTGGGGTGGAGTTAAAAGGGGAGGTGGAAAGAAATGTAGGGCTGTTGAGAAAAGTTGGTGCAGGGGATGGGCAGGATTAATACAGGGGAGAGAATTAATGGAAGAGGGTTGGAGATTGATGGGGTGAAGGAAAGAGGATTGATAGGAGAAGGAACAAGAGGGAGGGGGTCCATAGTGAATGGAATGGTGACATGGTGCATAGTAGGTGTAAACTGGACAGGAAGGTTTGAATGATTGAAACGAGGAAGGAAAGGACAGGAAGAGAAGGGTAAGAGGGGTGAGTTAGGTGGAGGGAGGGAGAGTGTTAAGGAAAGGGAAGAAGTTGAAGAGGGAGTGAATGATGGGGACGGAAATTGGCAGAGGGACGTTGGGGAGTAGGTAATAGTGATGGGTGGAGAGGGGGTAAATGGAACAGGAGGGGTGGAGAAATGGGAAAGGTTAGCAGCGATCGGAGGGATAGATGGGAGGAGAAAATATGGGATATGTAAATTACATTGTCTTCATCAATATATGTAACAGCGCCTTAAATAAGGCCGGCGAGGTTATTCAGAGGATCTCTCACCAACAGATTCCTTGTTGATATCCCCGATGAATCCCTACCTTTCCAAATGCAGACTAATCCTACCCTTCACAACTTTATCAACAAATTTCCATGCCACTAATATTCTACTGTATCATAATATTACTCAGCTTATCACTTTTGTCCTTGAATAAAGGTAGCACATTTGTTGTCTTCCAGTCATCTAGCACCTCATCTGTGACCAACAAAGATTTAACTATCTCTGTCAAGGCCCCAGTAACCTCCTCTCTTCCTGCTTTTGCAGTTGGGGATGCATCTTTTCAGACCCCAAGGATTCAGCTACCTTGATGCCTATAAAGACTTTAAATGCCTCCTTTTTAATTTCAACATGATTAATTGCATGCTTAATGTATTGTACAGAAGGAATAGGGAATTACCTCCACTGTTAAATAAAACTTGCAATACTCAAAAACTGGAAATACTCAGCAGGTTTGGCTGCATAGAAAGAGAACCAGACTCATGCAGATCATAAGGTGCGAGCAGAATTTGAGCATATAGGTCTGGCATGGCTAACACGAGCAGCATAGTTTTAAAATACTTGGAAGCAGGTACAGGGGAATGTCAGAGGTACGTTTTTCACACAGAGTGGTGGGTGCATGGAATGCACTGTCAGTGATAGTGGTAGAGGGTCTTTTATGAGACTCTTAGATAGGTACATAAAGGCATCTGTTAATCTTGTGAGACCATGGATCTGCACCTGGAAAGTCTTCACTCTCCAGGGCACAGGCCTGGGCAAGGTTGTATGGAAGACCGGCAGTTGCCCATGCTGCAAGTCTCCCCTCTCCACGACACCGATGTTGTCCAAGGGAAGAGCAAGGGCCGATACAGTGTCGTCGCAGAGCAATGTGTGGTTAAGTGCCTTGCTCAAGGACACAACACACTGCCTCAGCTGGGGATTGAACTCACAACCTTCAGATCACTAGTCCAATGCCTTCACCACTTGGCCATGTGCCCACACAGATAGGTACATGGAGCTTCGAAAAATAGAGGGCAATGCGGTAGGAAAATTCTAGGCAGTTTCTGGAGTAGGTTACATGGTCAGCACAACATTGTGGGCCAAAGGGCCTGTATTGTGCTGTATATTTGAATGTTGTATGTTCATACAGCACATCAAGTCAGCTCTGGTTTTTTTCGACTGGATTCTCCCTCCTTCTCTCCATTACCCTTAACTCCCTTACCAATGAAGAATCTGCTCATCTCTGCCTTAAATACACCCAGTTGGCCTCCATAGTCCCCTTGGCAACACATTCCACAGTTTCACTACTCTCTTAGCTTTTGGAATCCCTCATTTCAGTTTTAAAGGGTCGTCCCTTTATTCTGAGACTGTGCCCTTAGATCCAAGACGCTCCTGGTAATGGAGACATCTTCTCCACATCCATTCTATCCAGGCCTTTCAGTGTCCAGCAGGTTTCAGTGAGAGTCAGCCCCGTCCTTCTGAACTCCATCAACTATAGGCTTGGAAGTATCAAACTCTCCTCTTATCAAGCCTTTCATTCCTGTGAACTTCCCCTCGTTCCTCTCCAGAACCAGCATATTCTTCCTTAGTTGCTCACAATATCCCAAATGAGCTCATTCCAACGTCTTTTAAAGCCTCAGCGGTGCATCATGGTTTTTACCTTCTTATTCCTCTTGAAATGAATGCTAATGTTGCATTTACGTTCTTTACTACCGACTCAACATGTAAGCTAATCTTGAGGAAATCCCAGACTAGGACTCTCAAGTCCCTTTGCACCACTGATTTCTGAATTCGCTCCCCATTTAGAAAATAGTCTACTTTTGTATACTTCCTACAAAAGTGCATCACGCCATACTTCCCCGGACTGTATTCCATCTTCCACTTCATTGCCCACTCGCCTAACCTGTCCAAGTCCTCCTGCAGACGTCCTACCAGTATCTTGTATGGTTTGCAGACACAGCCACATTACCATCAGTTCCATGATCCAGATCATTAATGTATAAAGTTAAATGTTGTGGTCCCAAAACTGACCCATACAGAATCCCACTAGTCACTGCACAAAATACTGTGCAGATGCTGGGGTCAAAGCAACACTCACAACACGCTGGAGGAACTCAGCAGGTCGGACTTTATCCGTGGAAACGATCAGTCAACGTTTCAGGCCAGAACCCTTCGTCAGGACTGAAGAGGGAAGGGGCAGAGGCCCTATAAAGAAGGTGGGGGAGGGTGGGAAGGAGAAGGCTGGTAGGTTCCAGGTGAAAAACCAGTAAGGGGAAAGATAAAGGGGTGGGGGAGGGGAACCTTACTGGTTTTTCACCTGGAACCTACCAGCCTTCTTCCCACCCTCCCCCAACCTTCTTTATAGGGCCTCTGCCCCTTCCCTCTACAGTCCTGACGAAGGGTTCCGGCCCGAAACGTTGACTGATCATTTCCACAGATGCTGCCCGACCTGCTGGGTTCCTCCAGCGTGTTGTGAGTCCCACTAGTCACTGTACTCGCAAAAGGACCCCCTTATCCCCACTCTCTGCCTTCTGCTGGTCAGCTAATCTTCTGTCCATTTTCATTACTTACCTCAAACACCATGGTATCTTTCATGTTTAACATGATAAGAGGTTTGTGTAGAGGGCATGATCATTAATTTGCAATGTTAACCTGGTTCCTCTGTTATGAGGCGCTCCCAACCATGCCTGCTTCTGGGATTCAGACGGTCTAACTCTCCAGAGTATGGATATCTGGCACAGCCCCTTTAAGGGCTCAGGATGGTCCCACAAATTGGCAGTCGTGTTTTGGGCACCAGGAACTGAGTATTTAAAGAGCACCTGAACTGAGGTTTGGTGCTCAATTGTAAGCCTGCTAGTGATATTGTCTAGCATTTGTTTTGTGCTCAGTTCTCGATCCAATTTGATACCGTGTCTCAATCCTTGCTTTGGATACTCCAGCATCTGGGTCCTAACCATCCCTGCCATCTGCTGAGTATATACAGCATTTTTCTATTTTTTGTTTCTGGCTTCATTGAAGACTTCTCCTTGACAAAGTTCTTATCATAACCAAGACCCTGTTTGCCAGTGAGTACTTGTACTGGAACATTTTGACCAGAGACATGGTAAGCTCTAGGGTGCAGATCTTCAGTACTGCACCTGCAGTATCACATGCAGAATTCGGTCTCAAATTCACCAACTTCAGATAACTCTTTCTTTCTGGATCAGAACTAGTTATTTCTGCATGTCATCATTTTATTTTTTATTCGTATCATCTGGTCTGCTGGGAAAATCCCACTATTTATCCTTACACAATCCATAAACAAAGGACCATAAGCTGCCACATTTTGTCATTTGGTCTGATCTGAGGAGTTCCCTTTGCTCTACACAACTCTCTCCCACCCACACTGTTGCAGAAATTTTATCTCTTCCGAATTCTGAAGAAGGGTGCAGGACTTGAAACGTCCACTGTCTCTTTTCGCTAGATACTGCCTGACCTGCTGAGTGATTCCAATGTTTTCTGTTTTTATTTCAGATATCCAGCATCTGCAGGTTTTTTTTTTGTTTGATTTTCGTTGTTGAGAACATGATTTGCCCCAACAGGAATGAGGATGGAGACGTTTGGAGCTTATTTGTCTCATGAGCATTTTAATTGTCCACCACCTTTCACCTCTGGTTGTGGTAGGACTGCAGAGCTTTTGGTTGTGGAATCCTCTAGCTTGTGCTACCTCACATTGTGATCTCTGTTCAGCATTTGCATGTTACAGCATCACTGGGCTCGCAGCTCATCATTTTTAGGTATTGCTGGTGTTGTTGCCAGTGTGATCTCCGTCACCATACATTAAACCATCACCTTCTGCTTCTGACCATAAAGCCCACTTGTATCCACTTAGCCACGTAGCTCCTCCTGGATCCCGTACTGTTTCACCTTCCAGACTTGCCTTCCATCTGGGACCTTGTCAAAGACCTTGCTCAGTCCAAATAGAAACCAAGCAAGGGCTTTTCTCTTTGGAGTGAAAAAGGATGTGAGGAGACTTGATATAGATGTACAAGATCAATAGAGTGGATAGCAGACACCTTAATCCGAAGGGAGAAATGGCTAATGCAAGAGGGCATATTTTTAAGATGATGTTGGAAGCCATTTTTTTTTAGTAATCCTTTTTATAAGATTGGTACTTTTTAACAAACTCATGTGTTTTTCACTGTATGTAGTGGTTCATCCCCACTCACTGGCAGAAAATGGTATAGCAGCTAAACTAACGGGTTTTTCACCTTTCTCATTTTTCATTGGCTAATTACCAGCACATTGCCCATGTGGTGTAACTGTTTTAATTATATAGCCTATTAACTAGTTTATTCTCTATCTAAGGAATCTCCCTTATTTTATCTATAAAAGTGAAGGATTTTTCAGAGGCACCATTTTAGCTTCGTTGTTCCTTTGTCTTCACGTCCATATACCTCTTAGCGTCGTTTCTTGGCTCTTTAGTTAAGTTGCTTAGTGTTTGCATATTGTTTGTACTCTAAACTGAAATCGTGGAATTAAGACTCATCATTCCTGACTCCGAGAAGAACCCTAAGGATCAGAAAATAAATGGAGATCCAACAGTGATGAGGAGAAAGTATGGGGGTGTATCGGAGGTAGGTTATTTTACACAGAGAGTGGTAAGTGTGTGGAATACACTGCCTGGGCTGGTGGTAGAGGCTGATACATTAGGGGGATTTAGGAGACTTTTAGATAGGCACATGGATGAAAGGAAAAATGGAGGCCCATGTGGGAGGGGAGTGTTAGATTGATCTTGGAATCAGTTAACATGTCGACACAATATTGTGGGCCAAAGGGCCTGTAGTGTGTTTGCTGTTCTGTGTTCTCAGATGCCCATCATCCTGCCCTTGTCAATTGTGTTCAAAACAAAATATCCATATGGACCAGACTGGCTAAGGTTGGCAGACTTCCTTGCCCGATAGGCTTTTAATTAACCAGAAAGGTTTTTAAATGACTATGAGTCATAGCATGGTCATCGCTGCTGTGAGTACAGGCAGTCCTCGTCTTAACCTTGTTTATTCATTATTGTTTCACTCACCACTATTTCCTCATCATTGCCTAAACTGAATCCATCAGCACTCACCTTGCCGAGTATTGAAGAGCAGTGGTGTCATCTATTCAGTCATTGCCCTGCGTGTAGAGCAACCCCAATCCTGAGCACCGCAAAGGTAAGTGCTTTATTCACCCTCTATACCTCATCCAAACCACAGCTCTCTGAGTCACTCATCTATCCCCTCCTCCCCACCCCACACCGCCGCCCTTCACTGCCACTTCCTAGCACTTGCCTGTCTCTTGGCTTGACCTTCAGCCTAGGAAAGGGATTCACTTGATGTTGTTCCAATTCATGTCACCCTTTCTGAGAATGAAATTCAGTGTTAAGATTAATTCTTAGGTAATGGATTATTAACTTGACAGGGAGAAGCAGCGGGTAATGGCAAGCGGCAGCGAGGAGATGGAGAAGGCTGTAGTAAGGAGAGAGGGTGGGGTGGAAGGGAGGGGCAGACTGGGGAGAAAGTGATGAGAAGGAGTATGATGAGGTGGTGTGTGCAGGCAGTTTTCAGGGTGGGGGGGTTCAACAGAGCATTGGTGTGGGAACGGACTGTGACGAGAAACTTGGGCGAGGATGGTAAGGACCTAAGTACTGGAGTACCCGAGACACAAACTCAAGACTAAGATGAGAACAAGGTACTCGACCAGATGCTAGACGAGAATCCAAACGAGACAGAAATCCTAAACGCAATCGCAGCCCGAACCAACGCTGAGCTGATGATTCAGCACCAAACCTGAGTTCAGGTGCTCTTAAAATATCCAAATCTTGGCACCAAAACATGGCCGCCATTTAGCAGAGTGGGCCAGAATCTTTGAAGGGACTACGCCAGCTATCCTTACTCCAGGGGATCGGAGTGTCTGAACCCCAGAGGCTGGCGTGGTTGGGTGTGTACCATACAGTCAACAGGAAGTTATAACAGAGCGAATGGAAGACTGGGTGAAATCCCAGTATGAAGTGTCTTGTACGAATTTTGGGTTGCTTTTCGACCCCCTACTTCTTTAATACCAGGTTGTATGGTTGGGCTGTTTGAACTGGTGTGGGTGTACGGTATGTGGGTCATCCGGAGAGAGGCACAGTAGCTTCAGTGAATGGATTTATCTATTTCGTAGGGATAAAAAAATTCCTTTTCAACTTAAATCAATCCTCCGGACCAAGCCCACTCACAGCAACCTCAAAATCTAAGAGGGCCGCATCCATGTCAAGAAGCAACAAGGTGAGTAAAGAGCAGAGAACGACGGCTTGACATTGTAATACATTCTAAAGGGTTTCGCCAAGTTGTTAGCAATAATGTGGAAAATGCAAAGTCCTTCATTCTGGTAACAGAACTAAGAAGGCAAAGTGTTCTTTAAATAGTGAGAAGCTGAGAGACTTGGATGTTCAGAGAGACCTGGGTGACCTTGTACATTGAAAGCAAATGCAAAGCTAGAGCAAATAGTTAGTAATGCAAATGGTATATTTGGTCTTTATTGCAAGAGGATTTGAGTACTAGAGTAAAGGGGCCTTGCTGAAAGTGCACAGGGCCTTGGTGTGACTGCTTCTGCAATAGTGTAGGCACCACACACAAAACACTGGAGGAACTCAGCAGGCCGGGCAGCATCAATGGAAGCGAATAAACAGTCGACATATCAGGGCGGATATTGTGTGCGGCTCTGGCCACCCTACCCCAGGGAGGATTTGTGTCTGATAACAAGACAGCAGGGGGAATTTACCATGTCAGTTCGAAAGATGGTGGGTTTGTCACACAAGGAGAAATCAGAATCAGGTTTAATATCACTGGCATATGTCGTGAAATTTGTTAACTTTGTGGCATCACTGCAATGCTATGCATGATAACAGAGAAAAAGAAGACTGTGAGTTACAGTATATGTTTATATATTTCAATAATTAAATTAACTAAGTAATGCAAAAATAGGAAATAAAAAAGCAGTGAGGTAGCGTTCATGGGTTCAATATCCATTCAAAAATCGGATGTCAGACGGGAAGAAGCTGTTCCTGAATAGCTGAGTGTGTGCCTTCAGGCTCCTGTATTTCCTTCCTGATGGTAGCAATGTGAAGAGAGCAGGTGCTGGGTGCACACTGAGCCTAGATGTTTCAGAATTTAGAAGAATGGCAGATGATCTCATTGAAACATACACTATAGGACATGCACTCAGTGGCCACTTTATTAGGTACACCTGTACACCTCGTTAATGCAAATATCTAATCAGCCAATCATGTGGCAGCAACTCAATACATACAACCATGCAGCCATGGTCAAGAGGTTCAGTTGTTGTTCAGATCAAATATCAGAACGGGTAAAAATTGTGAGCTAAGTGACTTTGACTGTGGAATAATTGTTGGTTCCAGATCAGCAGTTTCTAAGATACATAAACCACGGTGGCTTGTGGATCTCAGAAACTGCTGATCTCCTGAGGTTTCCATGCACAACGGTCTCTAGAGTTTACAGAGACTGGTGCAGAAAACAACAAAAAAAAACATCTGTGGGTGAAAATGTCTTGTTAGTGGGAGATCAAAGGAGAATGGCCAGCTGACAGGAAGGCGACAATAACTCAAATATCCACACGTTACAACAGTGGTGTGCAGAATAGCATCTCTGGATGCACGTATCCAGTCTTGAAGTGGGTGAGCTGCAGCAGCAGAACACCACGAACATACATTCAGTGTCCACTTTATCAGGTACCTACTATACCCAATAAAATGACCATTGAGTGTATATTGGATGATGCCTCTCCTGGCTTGGGAAAATAAGAGCCACTGTCTCAACACAAGAGGTCGAACGTTTCGGGAAAAGGTAGAAGTAATTTCATCTCCCAGAAAATGATGACTCTTTGGAATTCTCTACACTACAGAGCTGTGGAGGACCAGTTGTCGGAGTATATTTGGGTCGCAGATCGATAAATATTTGGGTATTCAGGGAATCTAAGGACACAGGAAAATTACATTAAATGCTGAAGGGGTCAAGTGGTTTATTCCTATCCCTGTTTATGATTTATGTTCTAAGTTGAAACCTAGCTATGTGTAAAAACGTAAGTAATGAGGAGCTTGGTACAGTGAAGTTTTAATATCATCCTTTTTGCTGTCTCCACTCCCACCTTCTCCTCTCCCCACCTGTCTCCCAGCAATATCCTCCCCCCTTCCTGATTCAATCCTTCACCCTTCCTTGGTCCCTCTCCTCTTTAAACTGGCTATCTTCCCTCTCTACACCCAATCCTCTCACGGGGTTTCGACCCAAAATATTAAGCATTCCTCCTCCCCCAACAGATGCTGCTCAACACACTGGGTTCCTCCAGTGGGTTGTTTGCTGCATCTTCTCAGATAGAGTGTCGCAGATTCTAAACACGGTCTGCATGAAAAATATTTTCCGCAGATTCTGCACCCCCCCCCCACCCCAAATGCTCTAACTTGTCATCTTGGACCTGTGCCCTCTGGTTTTAGACAGTGCATGAGGGAAATTTTCTCATTATCTACCCTATCTATGCCTTTTTTGTGTGCATTGCTTGAATTTCCAGCATCTTGCACATTTCCTCGTGTCTGCCATCAGGTTCACAAATAGTTATTACTCCTCAACTATCAGGCTCTTCAACCAGAGGCGATATCTTCACTTGCCCCATTGCTGAACTGTTCCCATAACCTATTAACTCACTTTAAAAGACTCTGCATCTCATGTTCTCAATGTTTTTTTTCTCAGTTCAAGCTGGTAATACCTGAAGTACGGGCATAGCCAAGCAGACACGCATTTCTCAACTGCTAGGAACTTCTGGACGATTCTAATGGTGTTTAGTATTGCAGCTTCTGAAGATTTACATAGATATTGCCGTGTAGCCCTAATTGTTTAATACTATTGTGTAGTGTCTTTGAGATGATAACAGCTGTAGATATTACGATTGGGACAATGTAAACCCTATTCATGTTCTATAGTCTTTCAATTTATTATTATTATTATTTCTTTTTTCCCTCTTTCTTTATGTATTTGCACAGTTTGATCTTTTGTTCTTGCATATTGGCCGTACTCCATCCTACTGAGTACAGTCTTTCCTCGATTCTATTATATTTCTTGTATTTACTGTGATTGCTCACAAGAAAATGAATCTCAGGGTTGTACATGGTGACATACACAGTATGTACTTTGGTAATAAATTTACTTTGAACAAGGTCCCTGAAAGGTGGGGATGTAAAAGGGCAGTTATTGTATCTTCTGCAATTGCATGGAAAGTGCCATGAGAAGGGTTGTGTTTGCTGGAAGTGGAAGAGCTTTGGAGGTTGACGGCTTTGCAAAGGGAATGGTCTCTCTCTACTGACACCCTTGTGGTTCTCTGCAACTACAAGTTTTTCTGGTATCTCACCTCCACATTAAGTTTGAATATATTACAAGAGACAGAAGAGTGGGGTGCTTTGGGATCCTTTGGACTGGATGCTCAAGGTAGAAACATTTCATTTAAAGAGGATGTTTGAGGGTGAAGGGACCAGGGCAAAACTAGTTACGTTTTGAATATTGCTTTCAATTCCACTTAACAATTAATGCTGATTTTCTGCTTTCAGCCTTCTACAGAAAGGAAAGAAAACACCTTATCAAGACTGCCACCAGATTCACCATCCAAACTGAAGAGTTCAGAAAGCCAACAGGAATCCATTACAGATCTGCTGGAAACCGAGACCTGCCAAAAGGACGAAGAGCCAGCCAGGTCCCCTGGTGAGAATGGAGCCATGTGTATGAATGATGAGCAAAACATTATCAAATGCTGTGAATGAAATTCAGTGGATTCCTGTTAATTAGAACACCAATGGGACCAGTACGTTTTGGGCCAATTAAGCAGTTGCCCTAAATAGCTGAATATTCATGGAAATAGTCAAAAAGGTATAAAAAAGATGAACAACACACATAAAAGTTGCTGGTGAACGCAGCAGGCCAGGCAGCATCTCTAGGAAGAGGTATAGTCGACATTTTGGGCCGAGACCCTTCGTCAGGACTAACTGAAAGAAGAGCTAGTAAGAGATTTGAAAGTGGGGGGGGGGGGAGACCCAAAATGATAGGAGAAGACAGGAGGGGGAGGGATGGAGCCAAGAGCTGGACAGTTGATTGGCAAAAGGGATATGAGAGGATCATGGGATAGGAGGCCCAGGGAGAAAGAAAGGGGGAGGAGGGAAGCCCAGAGGATAGGCAAGGAGTATAGTGAGAGAGACAGAGGGAGAAAAAGGAGAGAGAGAAAAAGAGATATATAATAAATAACGGATGGGGTACGAGGGGGAGGTGGGGCATCAATGGAAGTTAGAGAAGTCAATGTTCATGCCATCAGGTTGGAGGCTACCCTTTTTTTATCGAAAAAGACGAATTATCATTTAACTGAGTAACATGTTGTGTCTTTAAATGAAATACGGGACAAGTTAGAACACTACCTTTGCTACTACAGTACTATAAAACTGTGTATTAGTTCCTAATAGTTATTGATGGAGGAATTCATCTGGTATATGGTGCTGTGTTATTTTGATTGTCTGCAAATGAACACAATCAGCACAAACACCTAGTGCAGATAATGGACTGCCTTCATACAATGTTTTAGACGACTGCATCCTCCAAATCTTCATTTTCATTGTAACATTCAGGATGATTGTTGATACCTTCAAATTCTTCATAGTTCCACTTGTTGAAGTAGTGAAGTTGATTCATTTTCACCCCCGGCTGTCTCTGGCACCTCCAAGCATGAATGCTTGAAACTGCAGTGAACAAAACGGTTTGGAATTTCCTTTTGCAAACAAGAGAAAATCTGCAGATGCTGGAAATCTAAGAAACACACACTAAGTGCTGGAGGAACTCGGCAGGCCAGGCAGCATCTATGGAAAAAAGTACAGTTGACGTTTCAGGCCAAAAGCCTGGCCCAAAACATCGACAATTTACTCTTTTCGCTAGATGCTGCCTGGCCTGTTGAGTTCCTCCAGCATTTTGTGTGTGTTTTCTGAATTTCCTTACTGCTTATTTCTCACCAACTATCAGTGATGGTAGGGGTATGGAGGGCTATGATCTGGGTGCAAGTCAATGGGAGTAGGCAGTTTAAATAGTTTGGCACGGACTAGACGTGCCAAAGTGTTTCTGCACTGTGCTTTTCTATGATTCCATGATGACTCTATAACAAAAATTACTGCTTTTAAAACACAAACACATGCAGCTGATGATATTTAAAGACATTTCTGTCCATGCATGATGTAGTGTCTAATGGTCACACAAGTGCACATGATTGACACTAGTTAGAAACTGTTCGGCAAGTCTCCTGCCCCAATTAAGTGGCATTGTGTCCCAAATAAATGAAGGGAATCCCCCCCCCCCCGGCTATTTTTTCGATTTGTTTTTGTCTTTTAAGAGTTGTCCCAAATAAGCAGCTTCCCCGACTAACCAATGGTCCAATTAACCGGAATCCACTGTATTTGCATTTCGTTCTGAGGGTGGTTCATGTTGCAAAAAGGAATGCATCGAGTGTGCTTTCCATCGGGGTGAGATTGGGTTGCATTGGTGCTCTGTGAAAAAACCCCATGCACAAAAGTACAAACGTCCTCTGTGTATGAAAGAGAGTAAATGCAGTCTCATGGTATCAGGTATAAAAGAGCAGTGTGATAATTGTAGAAGACTAATCTTCATTGACTGGCCGCTGGTGGAGTGACATCAGCACTGGACTTTGAGGTGGCTGGTCCTGAGTTCAAATCCAGCCAGGTCAGAAGAAAATCCTGGCAATTTACTCTGTGTCATGAAAAACCCCACAGACAACTTCAGTAACCATAGGATCGCAATGAGTCAACGGCACTCAACAACAATCTTCACTTGATTGATCTGTAGCCTGCAATTTTCCTCACCATTAACAACACCACCACCTTCTGTGTCATCAGCAAGAATATTAATCTTACTTTCGACATTCATATCCAAATTGTTATTATATATGCGTATAGTAAGCAGAGAGGATTCCAGCACAGATGCCAGGTTATACAGTCCTTGAAACTTACAGAGTTATGGTCACTATTTCAAAATGCTCTCGCTCTCACACTTCAATCACTTGCCTGGTTACTTTCCCTCTACTATTGCCCCTTCTCCATTGGACTATCTCCAAAAGGCTCCAGTGAATATTCCCTTTAAACCTTTTATAGTTTGGCCATGTCAGTTAATATTGAGGCAGTTAGAAGTCCTTGATATTTTAATTCAAATACTCATATACCTCCCTGTAATTTGTTTGTGCATCTACTCATCACCGACTTGTATTGTGATACCAGCTCCTCACTCACAATTCCCTGGTCCTCGTTTACTTGGACATCCTAAATCTTAGAATATTGGGTTACCAGTCCTGCCTTTCTTTCAATCATACCTCTGTGGCAGGAAAAGTATCATATTCATGTGCTGATCAGGGCTCTCAGTTTAACATTTTTACCAGTCAGACCCTTGCATTAAAATAGATGCAATTTCACCTTCCGTTGCTCCTGTGTGATTTATTACACCTCCATCTGCTTTGTACATTGAGCTGCCTCCTTTCTTTATTTCAATGTATCCATCCCACAAAGGGACACATATTTTGTGCCCCATCCCCTGTTGTTAGACTAGACCACTAGATATTGGAGCAGAATGAGGCCACTCGGCCCATTGAATCTGCTCTTCTATTCCATCTTGGCTGATTTACTATCCCTCTCAACCCCCATTCTCATGCCTTCTCCCTCTAACCTTTGATGCCCTTACTAATCAAGAACTTATCAACCCCCGCTTTAAATATATCCAGAGATTTGTCCTCCACAGCCATCTATGGCAATGAATTCCACAGATTCACCATCTGGCTAAAGAAATTTGTCCTCACTCCATGAACATCCTCTCCACGAACACTCTGTCTAGGCCTTTCAATATTTGATAGGTTTCAATAAGTTTCCCCTCCGCCCCACCCCCATTCTTTGAAACTCCAGTGAGTACATGCCCAGAGCCATCAAACGCTTCTCATACATTAACCCTTCCACTTCCAGGATCATTCTCATGAACTTCCCCTGGACCTTCTCCACTGCTAGCACATGCAGTGTGTTCTTAGATAAGGAGCCCAAAACTGCTCACAATACTCCAAGTTTAAACCCTCCCCAACAGTGAAAGTGAACCTCTGTGCAAGGAAATTGGATCATTCCAGGTCTGATGCAACCTTTCCAACTTGTACAGGTTCCACCTTCCCCAAAGACAACCCCAGGGATCTAGATATCTAAACCCTTCCCTCTAGCTATATATCTGACCTATAATTCTTTCAGAAGCATTGACATTGGAACTAATCCAGAGATTACGACTTTAATATCCCATTCTTCAATCTACTACTTATCTCCCAAGTGGCCAAGTGGTTAAGGTGTTCGTCTAGTGATCTGAAAGTCGCTAGTTTGAGCCTTGGCTGAGGCAGTGTGTTGTGTCCTTAGGCAAGGCACATAACCACACATTGCTCTGCGACAACACCGGTGCCAAGCTGTTTGGGTCCTAATGCCCTTCCCTTGGACAACATCGGTGGCGTGGAGAGGGGAGACTTGCAGCATGGGCAACTGCCGGTCTTCCATACAACCTTGCCCAGGCCTGCGCCCTGGAAACCTTCCAAGGCGCAAATCCATGGTATCACGAGACTAATGGATGCCTATATAATCTCCCTAAATTTGTGTTGCAGGGACCTCAACCACTTTTTAGCTTTGCCACTGTACCATTGTAGACCATAACATCTTCCCCTTCAGAGTGAACTGTATCTATTTTGTGCTATCATTGACCTTAATACAAGGGAAGTAACTCATCATTCTAGATTTGTGCCATAGCACCAAAGTACCCGTCTATTACCCTCACTATCAAATCCTCAGCGATACAACTCACTCAACCTTTTTCCAGCTTGGTGTAACAGTTTTAGAGTGAGATGCAGTCCCTGCCTGCCTCCCATCCTCTACCTGGATGTCACCTACTTCTTCTCTGAATGCCTTTCCTTAAAATGCCAGATGACCACATCCAAAAATATGCTATCCTTGTAATTTAACCCTTGCAAACTCCACAAAACCAGTGCTTAAAAGTGGCTCAGCTGGAGACATTTTCCACTGATATGTTGAATGGGATTGATCACCAACATAAAAGACAGCTCAGAACTAGGTGCTCATTAGAATCTGTGCACCATCCGCAGCAGCAGAAATGTACACCACAACATTTTATAACCTCGTGCCTGGCATATCCTTGTTCAACCATCATATCAAACCAGAACCTATGGGAAGCACAGAAGACCAGGAGCAGTATTGAGTCTGTGAAAATGAGCTCTGAAAGTGAAGCTGAAATCAGGACAATAACTGACAGAGATAGGTGATCTCATAACAATTAGATCAGCTTGAACCTCGCAAATGACTGTACTGCTAGATCCATCTCTAACCACATCATTAAGTTCACCGATGACACAACAGTGGATGGCCTCATAAGCAACAATGGTGAGTCGACATCCAGAGAGGAGGTAGAACAACTTGTGGACTGATGCGAACACAACAACTTGAGTCTCAACATGGACAAGACCAAACAGATCATTGTGGACCTCAGGAAGTTGCAGGCGAATCACTCCCTATCGCACATCAACTGCTCCTCTATGGAGAGAGCCAGGAACACCAAGTTTCTTGGCATGCTCATCACGGTTGATCTCACTTGGTCCTTCAACACCACCTCTTTAGTCAAGAAAGCACAGCAGCGCCTCCATTTCTTGAGGAGATTGAGGCAAACAAGGCTTCCTGCCTCCATTCTACCAGAGTACCATTGAGAATGTCCTGACCAGCTATGTCACCATCTGCTAATGAAATTGCAAGGCATCTGACTGCAAGGGCCTGAAACAGATTGTGACATCCCACTGACTGGGGTCTCTCTTCCCCACTCCACCTCACCCCACCCCAATATACCAGTGTTTGCAGAGCCCTCAGCATTGTCAAGGACCCCTTCCATCAGCCCCACAGTCTCTTCGATCCCCAACCATCTGGCAGAAGGTATCACAGTAGAAGAACAAGGACTACTACACTGGGTAACAGCGATTTTCCCCAGACTGTGAAACTTCTGAGCACCCTTCTAACACCTAGTATGCATTATTAATGGAAATGCCATTAGCATTATACTGTTGTATATCTAACTTTGGCCACTTTATTAGGTACCTCCTGAGTGTGTGTACGTACGTATCTGCTGTTGTGGCCCATCTGCTTCCAGGGTCAATGTGCTATGTGTTCAGAGACGCTCTATTGCACACACTGTTGTAACGCGTGCTTATTTGAGTTATTATCACCTCCCTATCAACTTGAATCAGTCTGGCCACTCTCCTCTGACCTCTCTCATTATCAAGGTGTTTTCATCCACAGATCTGCCATGCTTTTTTTTGTTGTTCATACTATTCTTTAAACTCTAGAGACAGTTGAGCATAAAATATGCCAGGAGATCAGCTATTTGTGCAATACACAAACCATCTCATCTAGCACCAACAATCATTCCACAGTCAAAATCACTTAGATCACATTTCTTCCCCATTCTCTTGTTTGGTCTGAACAACTGAACCTCTTGACCATGTCTGCATGCTTTTTTTGCATTGAGTTGCTGCCACATGATTGGACGATTAGATATTTGCATTAACGAGCAGGTGCACAGGTGTACCTAATAAAGTGGCTACTGAGCGTATATGGTGCAGAAATGTTTACAATGCTGTGGAAGAGGGGCTTGTGATAGTAGAAAGTTAGCATGGGCTGAATGGCTTCCTGCTGTGCTGTGACCGCTCTACAATTCTGTGATTCAATCCTCGTAGACTCTGAGCCATCGGTAAGCAGAGTGATTGTGAGAAACTCCGGAATCAGCCACATCCCCCTTCAGAAAGAGGTGAGCCACGTGCATACGTTCCCACTACCAGCCCACCACACCACACCAGAAGCATTTTCATGTTCCTGTCCCAGCCAGACTGGAAGTGCAAAACTGAGAAGATGTTATGAACATCTGAACATCCAACATGCCATTCCTTCACCATTTACTTATCCTCTTACCACATCCCAGAGTTTTTCAACCATCTACTCTTCCAACCTTCTGGTCTTCCAGTCCCACTCTTCATGCTCTCTTGCTATGACTCAAATCCAGCTCTCAATCCCAGTCTCCCATCGTCTCTCCATATCCCTCAAACCTACCATCTCACCAATCAAGCTTACCTACACATTTCCATTCCTCCCATAGATCTCAAACACACAACCCCACTATTCACCATATCACTCAATGTCACCAGTCCACCTTCTCAGATCATTCCTTAAATCAAGCTAATCACCTGTCGCCTGATGAAGGGTCTCGGCCCAAGACGTCGACTGTTTACTCTTTTCCATAGATGCTGCCCGGCCCGCTGACAGACTCCAGCATCTGTGTGTATTGCTTCAGATTTCCAGCATCTTCAGATTTTCTCGTGTCTCCGTCACCCTTCACCATGTTGCCCAAACCAACCCACCACAATAACTAATCTGTTAAATTCACCCCAACAATGAAACCTGCTAATCCTGCAGCTAAGGACATGCCTCGTTTATCTATCTACCTGCTCCCCAAATCGCTCAGTTCTGTATCCTGTCATTGTGTGAGTTAACCCTGAACAGTGACCATCAAAGCCCTCAGCCACACAAGTTCATCTCATTATATCTAGTAACACTACCAAACCAGCTACTAAATAACATTCCACCAAACCTAGCCCTTTATCTCTCAATTCTTTTCATACCTTCAATCTGTTTTTCCATCTCTCCACAGTATCCTTTTATCATGATCTTTATCCTACTCCTTACCTATCCATCAGGCTAATCTCCCACCCATCCCTGCCTCACCATAGCTCTGACTTCTCCCTCTCCCAGTCCTCTCAATCTTCCCTCAACCCCCAAATATCTCCACTATCGGGTCTGGGGATTTTTCAATCCACGGGCTCTTTTAGGAGTCCAAGGACGAGTCAAAAACCCGTTGCTTTACGATTGTTTATTTGAAGTTTGAAACTAAAGGAAAGAACATAATGAAAAGACAAAGACAAGACGATATTTGCAGTATCTGACATTTTCATACTGGGATAAAGCCACATTCCTGAGATAAGTGAAGAGCCAATGAGGAGAATGAAATATGATAAATCATTATGAAACTAAAGGAAAGAACCTGATAAAAAGACAAAAACAAGATACTAAAACAAGAACAAAGACAAGATGGCAAATTTTGCAGAAACTGGTACTTTTATACTGAGCTGAAGCCACATTTTTAAAACAGTGAAGGGCTAATTAAAACACTTTAGCCAATGAAAAATAAAAGATGATAAACCGTTATGTAACTGTTATATTGCGTTGCCACCAGTAGGTGGAGTCTAACACCAGTTATTGTGAAAAATACAAGTTAAAACTACACACACAAAATACTGATGGAACACAGCAGGCCAGACAGCATCCATAGGAAGAAGCACACCTTACAACAACCCCCCCCCTTCTTTCCGCAGGGATCGCTCCCTACGCGACTCCCTTGTCCATTCGTTCCCCCCCCCCATCTCTCCCCACTGATCTCCCTCCAGGCACTTATCCTTGTAAGCAGAACAAGTGCTACACATGCCCTTACACTTCCTCCCTCACCGCCATTCAGGGCCCCAGACAGTCCTTCCAGGTGAGGCGACACTTCACCTGTGAGTTGACTGGGGTGACATACTGCGTCCGGTGCTCCCGATGTGGCCTTCTATATATTGGCGAGACCCGACACAGACTGGGAGACCGTTTTGCTGAACACCTACACTCTGTCCACCAGAGAAAGCAGGATCTCCCAGTGGCCACACATTTTAATTCCACGTCCCATTCCCATTCTGATATGTCTATCCATGGCCTCCTGTACTGTAAAGATGAAGCCACACTCAGGTTGGAGGAACAACACCTTATATTCTGTCTGGGTAGCCTCAAACCTGATGGCATGAACATTGACTTCTCTAACTTCCGTTAATGCCCCTCCTCCTGTTCTTACCCCATCCCTTTTTTTTATTATTTTTTATTTTTTCCTTTTTTTCTCTCTCTCTTTTTTCTCTCTGTGTCCCTCTCACAATTACTCCTTGCCTGCCCTCCATCTTCCTCTGGCACTCCCATCCCCCTTTCTTTCTCCCTAGGCCTCCCATCGCATGATCCTCTCCCTTCTTCAGCCTCGTATCCCTTTTGCCAAACAACTTTCCAGCTCTTGGCTCCATCCCTCCCCCTCCTGTCTTCTCCTATCATTTCGGATCTCCCCCTCCCACTTTCAAATCTCTTACTATCTCTTCTATCAGTTAGGCCTGACGAAGGGTCTCGGCCCGAAACGTCGACTGTGCTTCTTCCTATGGATGCTGTCTGGCCTGCTGCGTTCCACCAGTATTTTGTGTGTGTTGCTTGGATTTCCAGCATCTGCAGATTTCCTCGTGTGTCCAAGTTAAAAGCTCCATAATTGATTATGGTTTGATCAAAATCTGGAGACATCTACATCCTAATGACAAAGATTATTCCTTTTATTCTCATGTTCACAAAAGATATTCGAGAACCGATTATCTTATACCTGATTTCCGATTTTCATCCAAAGTCCAGAAATGTGAATATGACGCTATCGTTGTTTCGGATCATGCGCCTTTAAGCTTAGCTTTTGAATTGCCTTGGCGTTTTCCAGAAAATTTATTACAAAGTTCGGACTTTGTCAAATTTATTGAGACTCAGATAAAAGATTTTTTTTCTTTTTAACAATACGGGAGATGCGTTGAAATTGATTATATGAGATACATTTACAGACATCCCACCTCTCCCAGAAGTTCCGGGAGTCTCCTGCATATTGATAGTGGCTCCCGATGCCCGGAAATTATATACAATATCTCACAAATCGATTTTTTTTGAGAGAGAGAGAGAGAGAGAGAGAGAGAGAGAGAGAGAGAGGGAGAGCGAGCATCCTGATTGGTCTCTCTTCGTGCTAAGTAGACCTATCAGTTTTCTCTGTGGGCGGGCTTTACAGTCGACCTCAAATATAATGACAGAGTTGCTCGCTGCACTGTTTGCAACAGTGACTTTTCTATTGCCCGTGGTGGGTTAAAATGTAAAAGACATGTTGAGGTGAGTTTAACAGGTGTCATTCGTTCATTAGCATAGCAAACGTTATTTAAACTAGCTGTCTAGCTGCTAAGGAGCTACTCTATTGATGTCCTATGTGATGACGCCAAACTCCCTGTAGACTTGCTTAAAGTTGTAATAGAATAAACATAATAATATATGTACATATTTTAATGTCACATTTTCTGCATATACCGAACTTGGTTTACAGATTAGACAAAATCACTAAACAAAGTATTACATACGCCCTTGGAGGTCGACGGGGTGGGGGGGGGATATGGGGTTGCGGGAGGCGGGGCTGCTACCTCCCTGAAATGAGTTTTTGTAGGGTGGGATGTCTGCATTTAAAGCATATTTGTGAGATCAGATAATCTCCTATTTAGCTAAGCTTAAGAAACAGACAGAAAATAGAGTTAGATAAGATTTCAAAACAAATTAAAGACTTCGATAATATTTATGCAATCTCTCCTAACATTGATTTATTTAAACAAAGGGTTGAACTTCAATCACAATATAATTTACTATTAACTTATCCTATTGAAAGAAATTTGCTTAAATTGAAAAGTCAATTTTATGTGTTTGGAGATAAAAGCAATAAGCTATTATTATCCCAATTAAAGGCAGCTAGAGCTAAAAGACAAATTTTAAAAATTCGTAAGGCAGACGGTAGTTTAGCTTGTAATTATGAAGACATTAATAAAATTTTTCAAGACTTTTACAGTGAACTTTATAAATCTCAGTTTCCAGCTGATCCTTCTAAAATGAATGCCTTTTTACAAAAGATTGATTTTCCTAGATCAACAAACTCTTGATACTCCTATTACTGAAAAAGAAATTCAGAAAGCTATTCTTCCAATGCAATCTGGTAAAGCTCCTGGATTGGATGGTTTTTCCATAGGATTTTATAAAAAATTTGAAAAATTGCTTTCTCCATGTATGTTAGAAACACTTAAAGATTTTTTTTTTGTTAGGAGAGTTACCTCCCACATTTTATGAAGCTTCTATTTCTTTAATTCTTAAGAAAGATAAAGACCCTACAGATTGTGTTTCATATAGATCTATTTCATTATTAAATGTGGATGCTAAAATTCATTCAAAAATAATGGCTAATTGACTGGAGAATATTCTAGCTAAAATTATTTCTCAAGACCCAACAGGTTTTATAAAAGGCCGTTATTCCTTCCCTAATACTTGGAGACTGTTAAATGTTATATACTCATCCCTTTCTAAGACTCCCCAATGTGTTGTTTGTCTTGATGCTGAAAAGGCGTTTGATAGAGTTGAATGGAAATACTTATTTAACGTTTTAGAGAAATTCAACTTTGGTACTAATTTTAATAAGTGGAATGATATATAAAAGCCCTGTTGCTACAGTTATTACTAATAATTGCAGATCTTCTTTTCGACTTTCGTGGGGTACGAGACAAAGATGTCCATTAAGTCCCCTGTTATTTAATTTGGTGTTGGAACCCTTGGCCATTGCACTTCGTGAAGCAAAAGATATCCGTGGAATTTTCATAAATGGGACTATTCATAAGATCTCCCTTTATGCTGATGATCTCTTAGTTTATGTTTCAAATCCTGAAGAATCCATTCCTAGTTTATTGAAATTATTAAATGAATTTGGAAAGTTTTCGGGATATAAACTAAACCTTTATAAAAGTGAATTATTTCCTCTAAATGATTCTGCTTCTATATATGATGACATTCCTTTTAAAGTTACGGACTCTTTTAAATATTTAGGTATTATCATCACTAAAAATTACAGAGACCTTTATAGAGCTAATTTGGTTCCTTTAGTGGATTTTATGAAGCAATTATTTTATAGATGGAATCCACTTACACTTTCGTTAGCTGGCCGAATTCATGCAGTTAAAATGATGATTTTACCAAAAATTTTATATGTATTTCAAAATATTCCTATTTTTTAAACTAAGAAGTTTTTGATCAGGTTGATTCTATTATTTCACCTTTTGTTTGGTATAGTGAAAGACCAAGAAATGGAAAATATCATTTACAAAAATTAAAAAAGGATGGAGGTCTTGCTCTGCCTAATTTAAGAATGTATTATTGGGCTGTTAATATACGTTATGTATGTTCTTGGTTATATTGGACTGATAAAAATGAACGACCACCTTGGGTTGATTGGAATTGAAAGCTGTGAAACAATTTTACTTAACTTCGTTATTAGGAGCTTCTTTACCTGTACAACTGGCCAAAATTTCTAATCTAAATTTATATCCTGATTAAGCAGTCATTATGAATTTGGTACCAGTTTCATAATTTTTTTAATCTCAAAAAATTTAACCTTCTTAATTTAATTTATCAAAATTATTTATTTAAACCTTCACCAAGTGATCCTACCTTTTTCTTTGGAGGAATAAAGGAGTCTCTTCCTTCATGGATCTGTTTCAAGAAGGCTGATTGATGTCCTTTGAGAAATTAGTAACTAAATACTCTCTCTCGTACTCACATTTCTTGCAATATCTTCAGGTCAGATGTTTCTTACAAGAATATTTAAGTAATTTTCCATATATACAAGATTCTGACCTGTTAGACATTATTTTAAAAATGAATCCTTAAGTGAAGGTTTTATTGGGAAAATTTATAATTTACTATTACAACAGTACAATTATCCTTTACTTAAGATTAAGCTAAATTGGGAAGAGAGCTTAACATGACCTTGATAACAGAGGATTGGTTGCGAATTTTGAAATTGGTTAACTCTTCTTCGATTTGTGCCAGTCACTCTTTAATTCAATTTAAAATTGTACATCGTTACTATTTGACAAAGGAGAGACTGTCTAAAATATTTCCTAATGTTGATAGTCAGTGTGATAGATGTAAAACTGAGACAGCTACATTGACACATATGTTTTGGTTGTGTTCTGTATTGAAATAGTTTTGGAAACCTATTTTCTCTACAATTTCTAAAGCTTTAAAAACTAATTTACAACCTAGTAACTTGACAGTTTTGTTCAGTGTAATTCCTCAATATATTCATGGTATTTCTATATCACACCAACATGTAATTGCATTTGTTACATTATTGGCCAGAAGGGCTATTTTATTGAAATGGAAAGATGCCTCTGCTCCCACTTTGATACAATGGTTCTCTCAGGTGATGTTATGTCTTAGTTTGGAGAAAATCAGAAGTCGAATTTTTGATCCTCGATTTGATTTTGAGAAAAGGTGGGGTCATTTTGCCCGCAGTATCATTTGATCTGAGTTAATTAAGATGGTTCCCTCTGATTCTTGTTTAAATGGATTTGAGTTGGTGGATTGATGTTTTTCTTTTATGGAAGTTTGTATGGCGTATAGCTCCAGGGTTGTGCTCCCAATGGGGTTTTTTTCTTTTTTTTTTGTTAATAGGGTTTTTTTTTTGTTTTAGTTAGTAGGGGTTCTTTTTTCCTTCTTTCTTTTTTTCAAAAAAATAGTTTTAACATTTTATTTTTTCTTATCATTATTGATATCTTGTTTAGCTTTGTTAATCAGTTATTTGATAATTTAATTTCTCATTGTACATATTGACATGTTGACATGATTACTTTTATGTATTTTTGTTGGTCTTCAATAATAATTGATAAAAAAGATTTTAAAATGAAAATGAAAACTGCATGTTATATGTTAGTAAAACAACAATTTTACTCTTGCTAAAAACTTACTAAAGGCATAAAAAACAGCCGATTCCAACACCACATAACATACTTTCTTACCGTTTCCCTCCATCCTATCTTCTCCCATCTGTGATACCATTTTTCGATCTTCCTATCATGTACCACAATCGTGCTTTTTCAGCTCATCCCTCAATTCTATTAGAGTCAAAGAGCCATACAGCACAAAAACAAGTTCTTCAGCCCACCATGACATGTTGAACACCAAGTACCAATCTGATCTAAATCCATTTGACAGCACTTGATCCGTAGCCGTCTCTGCCATGGCAAATCACGTACTCATCTTCTACTTCTTAGCTGTTGTGAGAATCTCTGCCTTCCACTACACATTAGGCATTCCGTTCCAGAATTCAGCTACCTGGGTGAAAAGATTGTTCTATGGATCCTGTCAAAACCTTTTACACCTCAGCTTAACCCCTGCCCTCTTGTTTCAGATAGCTCTGTTAAGGGGAAATCTATGTCGTTCAAGTTTGCGAACCTCTTTCGGTTCTTCTCTCTCCTTCTCTCCTTCTTTGCTCCAAGGAAAACAATCCAATCTCTCCTCATAACTAAACCCTCTATTCTATGAAACATCCCATGAACCTCCACTGTACCGTCTCCAGCATAATCCTATCCTTCCTCTCGTGTGGTGACCAGAATTGTGCACAGTACTCCATCTGTGGCCAAAACAAAACTTTATAGAGTTATATGATGCCCTCCCTGCATTTGTATTCTGTGCTCTGGCTATTGAAGGCAAGTATCTCGTATGACTTATTCACCACCTTATCTACCTGCTTAGCCATCTTCAGGGATCCTTAGAATTGTACACTGAGGTCCCTCTGTTCCTCACTACTCTCTATAGACCGAACATTCATCCTGTATATTCTATTCTGATTAACTCTCTCAAAGTGCACCACCTTGCACTTATCAGGATTAATTTCCATTCTCCACTTCTCAGCTCACCCCGCCAACTAATCAATATAATCTTGTAAATTATGACTAACAACGTCAACACCATTTTTGTATTGACTGTAAACTACCTCCTACATTCATATTCAAATTGCTCATATACATGACAAACCGTGGGGTTCCAGTAATGATCCATGTGGTACACCTCTTACCGCAGTCTTCCAATTGCCAAAGCAACTCTCTATCTCCACCTTCTGACTCCTGCTTTGAGTCCCATGTCCTCGAACCTTTGGATCAGTTACCTATGTTCGATCGTTCAAGTTAATACGAGAGAATGTACACAGTATGCAACCTGAAATTTTTATTCTTCACAGACATCCACGAAACAGAAAAAAACCCCAAAGAATGAATGATAGAAACATCAGAACCCAAAACCCACCCCGCTTCCAGCAGCAAAAGCATCAGCCTACGTGGGCCCGTACTGAGGTTCATGTAAACTACATCGATTCTGCTGCCCTCTTTGATACATGTAGTTATCTTTACAAAAAAATTCAATTCAAATCAATAATTTTTTTTAATATTTATCCAAATTCTCAAACTTTGGACTCTATCTACCAACTGCCAACACTTCATGGTGTCTGTAATCTTATCAATCCTACATTCTCATTCAACTCATCAACTTTACAGCCTCCTCTCAAGTCATTTATGTGTACTGTTCCAGCGATGGGACCGGGAACACTGAATAAGCCAGAAAATGGGATTGAGAACATTGCCAGACCCATGGTGTTTTCTTCTCTTCTGTCCCTCAGCCTCCGGTAGCCAGACAAGGGCCAAACTTCGTTAGGAATTTATTCAATTTGTATGGCCTCAGTCCTCTCGTTCTGAACTTCCTTCAATGTCTGAATCTGGAACCAAGAGCTGGAGAAAACATCTTTGTGACAAGAACCGAGATCCAGCGTCTTCTGCCATATCCTTTTACTGTTTTCTTTCCTCAACAATCGCGTTGGTACCTGATCATTTTGCTCTTACTCTGGCTGTGGTTGACGTGTGTAGCTGTGGCTTCCCTCCCCTGTGTTCTGAGACAGGCTCAGAGTCACCATGTGTAGATGAGATCAAGCCTTCACACAGCAGTCCATACACAGGGGAATCCAAGCTGTACATTGAGCTGAAAGGAGAGAAACAAACTGGGTTCACTTCAATACATAATTCCAGAAGACGTAGGGAGAGCACTGTGAAGTGCTGCTGTAAGATTAATTCATCATAATATCCTGGCTTGGGGTACTTATCTATATATTTAGAAAGCAGCTCAAGTACTCTCTTTTGGATTAAATTGTGAAGTAGGATGGAATGAGCTATACTGTTGAGGACATACCATCAGGTATCCATCTCATTGAAACACAGAACAGTGGCACTGCTGCCTGATGGTGTCCTTTCCCAGAAAAGGCCGATTCCCTTACAATGAAGCGAAGAGGGGAGGACCGCTGCCATGTCTGATGATGGTTGAGGGTGGTGGGTGTTCCCGCACTGCCTGTGCTGCTATCTTAACCACTGACGTGAATGTGCTCTGGCAACCTCTGGGGCTGTTGCTGAACAGGGTGGGTATTTGGGGTTCTACAATCCCAAGGTTTGCGCCAAGTGACACACACAAAATGCTGGAGGAACTCAGCAGGTCAGGCAGCATCCATGGAAATGAACAAACAGACGGCAGTTCGGGCCGAGACTCTTCTTCAGGACTGGAAAGGAAAGGGGAAGGTGCCTGAATAAGAAGGTGGGAGGTGGGGAAGGAGGCTAGCTGGAAGGTGAGAGGTGAAGTCAGGTGGGTGGGAAAGGTCAAGGGCAGGAGAAGGAATATGATGGGGAAGAAAGCGGACAACAGGAGAAAGGGAAGGAGGAGGGGACCAGGGGTAGTAATAGTGTAATAGGCAAGTGAGAAAAAGGGAAAAGGGGAATAGAGGAGCGGGGGAGGATCTGTTCACCAGAAGCAGAAATCAATACTCATGCTACCATGTTGAAGGGTGCCCAGATGGAATACAAGGTGGTGCTCCTCCACCCTGAGGGTGGCCTCATCCTTTCTTACATTGAGAGAGAGAGAGAGAGAACAACCCACACTGCCATTAATGCTCCATCCAGTCTTGAGTTTTTGACCATTGATAATGGGACTTATGATCATAAGCATGTAACAAAGAGAAATCGCGCTTCGGACCTCACACACCAGAGCAGGCATCCAGTGAGACACTGGCAGGTCCTGTGCCTTTTCTTTGCTGTGTGATCCCCATTCCTTCAGCTTCCTTCAGTGCCCGCTGACCTGTCAGTCTCAGCCTAGGATACACTCAACAACTGTGACAATAGAAAATTATTTATTTAGAGATACAGTGCTGAAGGGGCCCTTTCATCCCAACGATCCATGCCATCCAGCAGCCCGTCTATTTAACCCAAGCCTAATCACGGGACAACTTACAATGACTAATTCACCTACTAACTGGTACGTCTTTGGACTGTGGGGGGTGGGACTGGAGCACCCGGAGGAAACCCACATATCATGCAGAGAACAAACTCCTTACAGACGGCGTCGGAATTGAACTCAAGAACGCCCCGAGCTGTAATCGCTTCACGCCAACCGCTATGTTGCTGTGGCGCCCCACCGTAATTCTTCTCATCTCAGTTCTCCTTGGCTGGCCCCTTAGTCAGAGACTATGTCCTTTGTTCTATATTCTCACTCTGAATAAATATTGTACTATCCTTTCATACCCTTGCAGAAGCTGATATATTTGGAGGTAACTTCAGGCTAAAACCAATTTACCACCCCCCCCCCACCATCATCTGTTATTGAGCCCTGCTGTTGAGAGAGGATTTGTGCTAGAACAAGATGTACCCTCCAATAACTGATATTACGACTTCTCCACATACTGTGCTGATAATAAATGTGGTTTGCCCATGAGCTGACCTCTTTTCTGGAGCTACTCTGATCAGTGACCCTACACAGTGTCTCTCTCCCTTCCACAATCCTTTTCCCATGGGCTGGTTTGAGCCACTCTTGACCTATTGACTTGACAATTGATTTTGAAATCCAGCCCATTAGGGACAGTAAAGAATCAGGCCATTTACTAAAAACAAGCTTATTATCTCTGCACTATTCTCCTGGCTGGAGAGACAGCCTTGCTATGTCAAGAATCAATCATTTGAAATGTCATCCTCCCTGCTTTTTCTCTTAACGCTGGATTTACAGATGATGCTCCCACGTATCGTGATGCGATTGAAGCGGGATATCAGAACTTGCTGAAGCTGAAGGAGAAGAAGAAGAAACTGCTGCGGCAACACAGAAAGTTAGTGAAGTAACACACTCACCCCAGGGGCTAATCCCAGGACAGCCTTGGCACTTCCAGCTATGCTTGTTGCTAACAGAGTAATTGTGAACAGTTTCGGGCTCCTCGTCTAAGAAAAGATGTGCTGGCATCGGAGAGGGTTCAGAGGAGGTTCACAAGGATGATTCTGGGCGATCGTAGGAGGAACATGTGATGGCTCTGGGCCTGCACTTGCTGGCATTTAGAATGATGGGGGAGATCTTATTGAAACCTTTTGAATGTTGAAAGGACCTAGACAGAGGAGATGTGGAAAGGATGTTTCCCATGGTGGGGGAGTCTAGGACAAGAGGGCACAGCCTCAGGATAGAGGGGTGTCCATTTAAAACAGAGATGGAGAGAGATTTATTTAGCCAGGTGAGAGGGCGTAAGTTCAAAGGAGATGCAAGGGGCAGTTTTTTGTTTACACAGCGTGGTAGGTTCCTGGACTGTGCTGCCTGGTGTGGTGGCAGAGGCAGATGTAGTAGAGACTTTTAAGGGGTGTTTAGATAGGCAGATGAATGTGAGGGAAGCATATGGACATTTCTAGGCAGAAAAGATTAGTTAGACAATTGATGACTGATTTAACCAGTGCACCGAGACCACTCTGAGAAATCACTAATCCCAGTTTGTTATTGGTCTCCCCCACATTCCTGTCAACTCTCGTGATTCCAGCACTCATGTACGCAACCAGGGCAATGTATAGCGGCTAACCCACTTGGGTTTGGGAGGAGAATGGGGCACCACCTGGTCACAAGGAAGACATGCAAACTCCACAAGGCATTGGAGGGCAAGACTGAATCTGGTTCACCGGAGATTTGAGGCAATAACTGATCCAACTAATTTTGAGACTGAGTCCTATGGGCAACAGCGAGCAGACTGAGTGTGAAATTACTCCTCTCTTCCCTTTCCTCCCCCTGCAGCCCTTTACCTCTTCCACCTATCACCTCCCAGCTTCTTACTTACCCCCCTCCCCCACCCACACAATTTTCCCCTCACCCAGCCTTACCTATCAGAAAAAACGGGATCTCCCAGTGCACATCCATCTTAATTCCACTTCCCGTTTCCATTCAACATGTCCATCCATGGCCTCCTCTACTGTCATGATGAGGCCACACTCAGGTTGGAGAAGCAACGCCTTATATTCCTTCTGGGTAGCCTCCAACCTGATGGCATGAATATTGACTTCTCGAACATCCGGTAATGGCCCCACCCTCCTTCTCTATTTCCCATCCCCTTTCCCTCTTTCACCTATCTTACCCATCACCTCCCTCTGGTGCTCCTCCCTCTTTTTCTTTCCTCCATGGCCTTCAGTCCTCTCCTATTAGATTTCCTCCTTCTCCAGCCCTGTATCTCTCTCACCAATCAACTTCCCAGCTCTTTACTTCACCCCTCCCCTTCCAGGTTTCACCTGTCTCCTTGTGTTTCTTCCTCCCCTCCCCCCACCTTCTCACTCTGACTCCTCATCTTTTTTTCTCCCGTCCTGCCGAAGGGTCTTGGCCCGAAACGACAACTGTACTCTCTTCTATAGGTGCTACCTGGCCTGCTGAGTTCCTCCAGCAATTTGTGTGTGTGTGTGTGTGTGTGTGTGTGTGTGTGTGTGTTACCTATAACCTGCCAGCTTGCCCACCTTCCTTTCCCCTCCACCTTCTCATTCTGCCTTCTGCCACCATTTTTTCCAGTCCAATTGAAGTGTTTTGGCCCACCATGTGAACTGCTTATTTCCTTGCATCGATGGTGCCTGACTTGCTGAGTTCCTCCAGCGTGTGTTTGTTGCATCTGCAGAACCTCCTGTGTCTCTGAGTGTGAACTGTGCAGCCACGTGGGGGATCTAATTTAAAGTGTTAAAGTGCCCATGTGATGTACTTCAAGCCGAGCAACGTGACAGAGAGTTCCACCTTCACAATTCTAATCTGAGAGATACAGAAGCAAACTTGAGAAAACGTACACAAATACTTGAAGGTCACTGAAAGTACAAAGTTTCGCGCATTCTGCTGGGTCTGGGCTGGAGCGTTGTCTCCGTTTCTGGATGCCACAAACTGGACATCCATTCGTGCAGGGAGAAGCGCACACCCGGATACGGGCCTGGGTGAGCAGAGTCATTTTGCTGGACAACACTCCAAGGAGGGGAGCACGGACAGGGCATTGCCCCTCGTGACCTGACACAGGAATCTCTTTTCATTATCGCAGTTGCATTTCACAACAAGCCCTGTGGTATCAAAGGCAGAATTCATTCCAGAAATGGTTACAATCACGCTCCACTCCGGTTATAACTGTTTTCACAAACGGTGCTGCGCCCAACCATTCCTCAGCCCACGCTGACGATGGATGTCGAGGATGTGGAGTGGGTGGACAGAAGGAGATTCTCAATCACGGCCAGTGATGAGATATTGGTGGCACCAAAGTTCAAAGTACATTTATTATTGAAGTATGTATACATTATACAACCTTGTGATTCATCTCCTTACAGGCAGCCTGTTGTGATGGAAATGAAACAGATTCTTTGGGTCTCAAAGGCAAGGATTCTGGACACACAGTTTTAACAATAAGGAGTTTATTTTTAAGGGGAGAAGAGCTTGGGGACAACACAAGCGGCTACGATATTCGCACAAATGTGCTTAGAATAGATGAGCATGGGAAAAGTCGGGTTGGCGGTACAGTACACGGAAAACGGTGTGGGGACAGAGTACAGGGACATATACAAGTAAGGGAAGAGTAACTACGATACCTGCCTCCCTTGACTGTGGGCAGGCATGGCTCTCTGCTACAGGGACAACAATAAACGCTCCCAAAACCCTATTCAACGCACAACTCACTAACAGCAGGGTGGTCCCTCGGAGACAGAAAAAAAGAGAGCGAGCCAAGCGCATGTAGCACCCTTTATAGGTCAGGGGGCTGGAGGGTCCAGCCCACGTGATTTACCGTGGGGCAAACGGCTTGGTGTTAGGTGGGTTAATTCAGTTAAGGTGGCCAATGGTTACGTGTGCATTGATTAGTTGGGAGGGGTGAAATGTTGACTGGGATGTAGTGTGCCTTCCAACCAGGTAGAGGGCAGTGCTGAGCTATGACAGGCATGGCTCTCTGGATACACGGCCACAAAACAAAGAATCCAAATAGAACCTATTAAAAAGGAGGCCGTCAAACACCAAATGTGCAAAAAAAAAGTCGTGCAAACAATAAAAAGTAAGCAAATAACGTTAAGAACTAAATTTCACAGAAGTAAATTCACAACCATGAAGCCAGTTACAGCCGATCCAGGAGCCTGTTAGTTGCAGGCCACAGCCTCAGTTCAGAGCCAAAATGAGTAAACCTCGCCAAGCAGTGAGCTGAACTCCAACCCATCCCTCTCCACCGGCCCCAAAACCATGACCTCTTCAATCTTGCCCTGCGCCTAAATCAGCCAAACCTCAGCTTGTTCCTCAATCTCACACACAGGCCCTGCCACTTCAATATGCTCTCGGGCCTGGGCCCTGCCGCCTGGATTCAGTCCATACCCGACCTTCCCAATACGGCCCGGTGCTTAAATCGGTCAGAAACCGGCTCGTTCCTCGCTCTCAGGCACGGGCCCCAGCACCTCGACTCTGATTCACAGAGCCTGGGTGGCTAAAGGGAGAAGCATCATGCAAGAGAGGTTGCAACAAGTAGGGCAAAAATGGTGTCACCCGAAGTAGTTTGGCCACCAAATCTAAAATCAGTAGCAATAAGTCAGGTGGGAAATTTATTTATTTATTGAGATACACTCAGAATAGACTCTTCCAATCCTTCAAGCTGCACTGCACAGCAACCCCTGATTTAATCCTAGCCTAATCACAGGACAATTTACAACGACCAATTAACCTACCAACCAGCACGTCCTTCGACTGTGGGAGTAAACTGGAGCGCCCTGACGAAACCCACGCAGTGATGGGGAGATTCTTACAACAGCGTGAACTGAGCCCAGGTCGCTGGGACTAACGCCCCAGACTCAATAGATTAATTCACACAGATGCGTGGTCATGGTCGGGAAGCATGTGGGATATATTCCATAGGAGGTCTCAGAAAGCATTTGGACGTATTTGAACACTCAAATTTTCCAGGTGATAGGGGGAGAGCTGTGCAGAGGGACGATATTGATCTCTTTTTTTGGAGAGCTAGGATTGGCATGGCTGGCCAAATGGCCTCAAAGTGATGTGAGCTGTGTTGTAACTCAGTTCCGGCCACAGAACCCCCACGTTGCTCATTCATTTTCAGTTGCTTTCTGATCTCCTGTTGACTTTTCTCCTTTTTAAGGCTTTCCCCTGAATGGAGGAGTAGCAGTGTCTTCTGCCTGATGGGAGAAGGGAGAATATCTGGGGCGGGTGGGGGTGTACGATTATGCCAGCTGCATTACTGAGGCAGTGAAAAGTGTAGACAGAGTCCTTGAGTTCCATGATTACCGAGCTGTGTCTACAACTCTTGCAGTGTGTGTCCCCAATCCCGAAATGTCTCACCTCCCTTGAAAGTAATTTCTACTTTTTCTTCCAGGAAACAACATCTGGGACAGACAAAATAAACACCAGGGCAGGCTCCTGTTCCACCAGGGTGAGTAAGGCTTTGCTCTGGAATAACCAGCATTCTGGGAAAATGTTATGGACAGAGTGCAGGGCATTGGATAAGTATTACAATGAGCATTGAGGACTGAAGGTAAATGTTATCCTAAAGGCCTCCTTGCCCACCCAGTGCTTGGGTTAAGGACTACTCAGAGCCAAAGAGGGCTTTGGGGTGGGGCTCAATGTAAATAGGACAAAGAGGGATGTTTTACTGAAGGAGTCCAAGTTTAAAAGAAAACCACAAAGATAATAGTCGTTAAACCAAGTAGTTTAGGGCTGGGATGGGGTTCAAGGTTTCTGGTGAGGGCTGAAGAAAAGGAAAAAGTGAGGTAGTAAAATGGTGTCAGGAAGGAACAGAGCATACAGACGTAATAGTAAAACTACAGTGAGAAATAAAGTTCCATTATAACTTATCTGTGATTAACTTAAACAGATGATCTTAAATAAAAAAGCATATTTTGAACAAATGTGGCAGTGGATCAGAAGACTAGATGGAATTTTTAAAGAGCGAAGAACGGCTAAATGATTATTATGCAAGGAGAAATGAGGGTCTGAGAGAAATGCCTGAAAGTATGAGTACATTTGGGAAACATTTCTATAAATATTTTTAAAAAGAGAAATTAACAGAGTGAGCCTTTAGAAAATGAGCCGAGGGAATTCATCATGGAAGACTAGGAGATAGCAGATGAATTCAAAGTATTTTGCACCAGGCTTCACTGCAGGGAATAGAAACTGCAGAGTTGTGAACACAGCACAGCAAATCACGGAAACCAGCCTCCCCTCCAGGGACCTCTCACTGCCTCAGTAAAGCAACCAGCATAAACATAGACCCCACCCATCCCGGACATTCTCCCTCCTCCTCCCTCCCATCAGGCAGAAGACACAAATCACATACTACTAGGCTCAAGGACAGCTTCTATTCCACTGTTTTAAGACCATTGAATGGTTCCATACTACGATAAGATTGACTATTGACATCACAGTCTACCTTGTTATGGCCTTACACCTTATGTCTGGTTCCACTGCACTTTCCTGGGAGTCCTGAGAATGAAAGGGTTAATGCTGGGGAGCATTTGATGGCTCTGGGCCTGCTCTCACTGGAGTTTAGAGAAAATGGAGGAGGGGATCTCATTGAAACTACGAATATTGAAAGGCCTAGATAGAATGGATGTAGAGGGCATGTTTCCAACAGTGGGAGCATTTAGGACAAGAAGCAATAGCCTCAGAATAAGAGGATGTTCCTTTTACAGTGTTGGGGAGGAATTTCTGTAGCCAGAGGCTGGTGAATCTGTGGAAATTTTGCCACAGACAGCTGCTGAGGTCAACTCATTGTGCATATTTAAAGCAAAGCGTGATAGGTTCTTGATTAGGAAGGGCATAAAAGTTTATGGGGAGAAGGAGGAAAATGAAGATGAGAGGGAAAATAAATCATCCATGATCAAATGGCAGAGGGGATTCAATGGTCCGAATGGCCTAATTCTGCTCTTCTCTGAACCTGTAACACACTATTCTGCATTCTGCTATTGCTTTAACCCGGACCGCTTCAGTACAGTTGTAATGAAACGATCCATATGAATGGCATGCAATAGAATGATTTTTTATTCTACCTCAGGACATGTGACAGTAATAAACCAACTTACCAACATCTCAGAAATGGCTGCAAATCTAAATTTGGGAGAGAGGTTACAAATCTAGGCAGCTCGATCTTGGGCACTCGCCTACAAAGTACCCAGGACATCTTTAGGGAGCGGTGTCTCAGAAAGGCAGCATCCATTATTAAGGACCTCCAGCACCCAGGGCATGCCCTTTTCTCACTGTTACCATCAGGAAGGAGATACAGAAGCCTGAAGGCACACGCTCAGCGATTCAGGAACAGCCTCTTCCCCTCTGCCATCCGATTCCTAAAAGGACTTTGAAGCTTTGGACACTACCTCACTTTTTTTAATACACTGTGCAGTATTTCTGTTTTTGCACATTTTTAAATAATCTATTCAATATATGTAATTGATTTACTTGTTTATTTATAATTATGTTTTATTTTATTTATTTTTTTCTCTCTCTGATAGATTATGTATTGCATTGAACTGCTGCTGCTAAGTTAACAAATTTCATGTCACATGCTGGTGATAATAAACCTGATTCTGATTTCAGGAACATTACAATCAATAGGACAAGTTCAGGCTGAAGTATCTCAGGGTCCTATTCAGCATCTTCTGAGGGTCTTAAAAGTAGCCAATGAGATGGTTGATGTGTTGGTTTTAATCCATTTCATTAGATTGGTTGCATCCTGACATTGGTTACACGTTTGTTCGGGTTATTAGAGTTCCTTGAAAAAGAAACGCGTTCTGTGGGTAAAAGGTTCATTGAATGAAGTTCATTGTGGAAAATGAAGTTCATGATGTGATGGAAGATTGTCTGGCTTTCTGGAAACAGTAGACAAAACAGATTTTTAAAATCTACCTAGAGATACAGTGCTGAGCAGACCGTTCCGAGTCACAGCACCCAGCAACCCCCGACAACCGTGATTCAACCCTAAACTAACCACAGGGCAGGTAACCCACCTGATTAATTGCACCTGGAGAAGAGCCACGCATTCCGCAGGAAGGAAGTACAGATCCTTTAGAGAGGACACTAGGATTGACCTCCCGAATTCCGGCACCCCGAGCCAACCGCTACGCTACCGTGGCATCCTATTTTATTGCTTGGCAAAATGTAATGAGTGTTGTGTAATGGGATTAGTGCTTTAAATTTTATAACTAGATATGTAATTTATTTATAATTCAATTATGGTCGCTAAATGTGTTCATGATGCAAAGATAGAGACATACAGCATGAAAACAGACCCTTCAGTCCAACTCGTCCATTCTGGCCAAGATGCCCACTTAAGCTAGTGGCATTTCCCCATATGCCTCTGAACCCTTCATATCCATTTACCTGTCCAAACATTTTTAAATACTGCTATTGTATCTGCCTCAACCACTTTCTCTGACAGCTTGTTGCATTTACGCACTCCCCTCTGAGTGAAGAAGTTGGACAGCAGGTCCTTTTTAAATCTTTCCTCTCTCACGCTAAATTGATGTCAGAAAACAAGTTGTGAAGAGGACATGAGGTTACAGGGAGATATAGTTAAGTTAATACTTTATATTTTATTGTCGCCAAACAATTGATGTTAGAACATACAATCATCACAGCGATATTTGATTCTGCGCTTCGCGCTCCCAGGAGTACAAATCAATAGCAAATATTAAAAATTTAAATTATAAATCATAAATAGAAAATAGAAAAGGGAAAGTAAGGTAGTGCAAAAACCTTACTACCTCAGTACATGTGACAATAATAAACCAATTTACCAACATCTCAGAAACGGCTGAGGCAGGTCTGGCCCAGATCTGGGTCAGGATCCGTTCAGCAGTCTTATCACAGTTGGAAAGAAGCTGTTCCCAAATCTGGCCGTACGAGTCTTTAAGCTCCTGAGCCTTCTCCCGGAGGGAAGAGGGACGAAAAGTGTGTTGGCTGAGTGGGAGAGTGGTTAAGGAAGAGTAGGCAAAGATATAGCGAGAAGGCAAGTGTATGGGGTTGAGTGGGATCTGGGATCAGACTCGATGGGCTGAATGGCCTAATTCTGCTCCTATGTCTTATGGTCTTATATAGCAAATGGAGTATGGTATGGGCAGGGAACAAGGAAACATACTGTATTATCTAAACATTGAGAGGCTGCAGAGCTGTGAGTTACAGAGGTGTAAAAACTGTCAGAGGAAGTCAGCAGGTCAGACATTCTCTGCAGAGATACCAATCCCAACGCAGGGTTTTGATGTGAACCCGTGAAGGCTACCTCTACTCCTTTACAGTGCACTATCTATTTTGTAGTTTATAGCTTTTTTAGGTCTGTGCACTGTACTCCTGCTACAAGACAAGAAATTTCACTTCGTACACTATGTCAGTGATAATAAATTTGATTCTGATTTTGATTCTGGCCATCCTAGAGCCTCATGAATGTTTTAACTGTATTCCCCTCCTCTACTCTTCCTGCTGGTACATTCCAGTTACCCGTCACTCCCCCCTGCTGGCACATTCCAGGTACCTGTCACTCTCCCTGCTGGCACATTCCAGGTACCTGTCACTCTCCCTGCTGGCACATTCCAGGTACCTGTCACTCTCCCTGCTGGCACATTCCAGGTACCTGTCACTCCCCCCTGCTGGCACATTCCAGGTACCCACCACCCGCCTGCTGGCACATTCTGGGTACTCATCACTCCCCCTGCTGGCACATTCCAGTCACCCGTCACTCCCCTGCTGGCACATTCTGGGTACCCATCACTCCCCTGCTGGCACATTCCGGGTACCCATCACTCCCCCTGCTGGCACATTCTGGGTACCCATCACTCCCCTGCTGGCACATTCCGGGTACCCATCACTCCCCTGCTGGCACATTCTGGGTACCCATCACTCCCCTGCTGGCACATTCCAGGTACCCATCACTCCCCTGCTGGCACATTCTGGGTACCCATCACTCCCCTGCTGGCACATTCTGGGTACCCATCACTTTCTGGGTGAAAAAAAACTTGTCTCTTACATCTCCTTTAAATTTATCCCCTCTCACCTTAAATGCATACCCTCTGGTATTGAACATTTCGACCCTGGGGAAAGATTCTGACTGTCTATCTATTCCTCTCATAATCTTATAAACCTCATCAGATCTCCCTTCAGACTCTGCCACTCCAGAGAAAACAACCCAATTTTGTCCAACCTCTCCTTGTAGCACAAGCACCGTATTCCTGGGTAGATCTCTTCTGCACTCTCTCTAAAGACTGCACATCTTTCCTGTAATGGTGGCTATCAGAATTAAATGCGACAAGATGTGGCCTTACTAAACTCTTACTGAGGCAACATTTTTGTACTGAGGATCATGAGTCTTTGGAACTCTCTACCTCACAAGACGGCGGAAAGAGTCTTTGAGTATTTTTATGGCAGAAGTAGATAAGTTCCTGATGAATGAAGGAGAGAGAATTACCGCAGTAAAACTGGAATGCAGATGCTACCACCCATGACCTTATTAAATGTCAGACCAGGCCTGAGGTGCCAAACCCTGCTCATAATTCATATGTTTGAATGTTTGTACTTCTTAAAAGGGAGGCTGGGCGACAGGGCAAGTAATTACTGGTTGCCTCACCACTGCTAATGAGAAAATTGTTGGAAAAATATAGACTGGAGTTACAAATCAACATTGAGAAAGGCACGCGTCTATCAAGGTCACACAGCCTGCACTGGATTACAGAAAGTTACGCCTGATGAAATGAAGCAGAGAGCGGGTTTGTCAACCTGCCAGTAGCAAAGGATGTTGGGACTGCCGAGGGAGGAGCGTCCTGGGAGGGGTGTGGGACAGGTGGCAGAGAAGGTGTGCTGGGATGGGGTGGTGGGGGATTGGGTTGGTGCGGGTGCAGACACACCCAGCCCTGTCCCACATGCAGACTCATCTGTAAGGTTAATAACCAAGGTTAACGTAAGGGAAAATGGTAAGGCAGGTCCACAGCTGTTTTAATGGAAAGAAGCATAAGATAATTGTCAAACAGTGTCAGTCATTGAATGGCTGATGTACAGGGTTTCCCAGGGCTTGGATAACAGATGGAAGAATTATGGCTGGGTTGAGAAATGGCTTTACTACACAAATTCTGGTGACATTGAACACACTGTCTGAAAGGATGGCATTATGGCCTTCAACACATTTCAAATTCACAGAGAAATAACTGAAGTGCAGGAACTTACAAGTCTGCAGGCCAAATGGGATTAGTCCAGGTTGTTGTTCTGAGGCCTGCGTAGATGCAGAAGCAGCTAATGGTGTCTATAGATGCATTCTTCCAAATCTCTGCTCTCGTTCTCGCTCCCCATGGAGCCTGTGTTTGTCTGCCGTCCCCAGAATCACCCATGGCAGTTCAGCTGATTCTCAGCTGAAACCATCGGGAGAAGGACCAGCATTCAAATTATCACGGGTTATCAGCCGAAACCCTGGCAGCACAAGCTCACCACGATGGCCTGAGAGTGGCACAGTGCCGCAGGCGGGTCAAGCCGCCACATCACAGCGGCAGAGGCCTGGGTTCAATCCTGACTTCTGACGCTGTCTGTGTGGAGTTGGATGGCACGGGCCTCCTCCCACATGTCAAAGAGCTGCGGGTTAGCTGCGGCCATTGTGAGTTGCCCCCAAGTGTGTGGCTGAGTGGTAGAATTGGGGAGGAGTTTATGACTATGTTGAGAGAAGAGGAAAACGAGATTAATATAGGATTCATGTAAATAGGTGGCTGGTAATCAGAATGGACTTTACAGGCTGAAGGTATTCCTATTCATTTATCATTGTCACCCGTACCAAGATACAGCGAGAAGCTTGTCTTGCATACTTTTATACCACCTCCACTCCATCTGCCAAAAGTGGAAAATCGCAGTGGCCCATTCTTATTTATTCTTATTACCATTCCAACATGTCAGTCCATGGCCTCTTCTTCTGCCATAATGAGGCCACCCTCAGGGTGGAGGAGCAACACCTTATATTCCATCCGGGTAGCCTCCAACCTGATTGCATCAATATTGATTTCTCCTTCCAGTAAAAGAAATTTTCCCTCCCCTGCTTCCTTCTTTTTCTATTCCCCACTGTGGCTTCTTACCTGCTCTCTACCTGTCCATCACCTCTCCCTGGTATCCCTCCTCCTTCCCTTTCTCCTAAGTCTACTCTCCTCTCCTATTAGATTCCTTCCTCTCCAGCACTTTCCCTCCCACCTGGCTTCACCTATCACCTTACCCTCATTCCACCCCCCGCCCCGCCTTTTTATTCTGGCATCTTCCCCTTTCCTTTCCAGTCCTGAAGAAGGGTCTTGGCCCAAAACTTCGACTGTTCATTTCCATGGATGCTGCCTGACCTGCAGAGTTCCAGCAGCATTTTGTGTCTGATTCTTGCACACAGATCTATTCATTACTCAGTCACTCAGGAAGAACAAAGTGAAACAAAAACAATGCAGAATAATGTGTAACAGCTACAGAGGAAGTGTGGTGGAGGTAAACAATAAGCTGCAAGCTCATGAGGTAGATTGTGTGGTCAAGAGGCTATCTTATTGCACGAGGGAACCATTCAATTGTTCTATAATAGTCGGGTAGAAGCTGTCCTTGAGCCTGGTGGTATGTGTTTTCAGGGTTTTGTATCTTCTGCCTGATGGTCTTTGATTATGCTGACTGTTTTGCTGAGGCAGTGAGAAGTCCAGACAGATACTTCTCTTCATTCTGGATACTTACCTTAATTAGCCGGATCGTGGAACCTACCAGCATGGCGTTGTGAGTTCAGTGTCACAACTTATAACCGTATATAACCATGTAACAATTATAGCATGGAAACAGGCCATCTCGGCCCTTCTAGTCCATGCCAAACTCTTACTCTCATCTAGACCCACCAAACTGCACTCAGCCCATAACCTTCCATTCCTTTCCTGTCCGTATAGCTGTCCAGTTTAACTTTAAACGACAACATCGAACCTGCCTCAACCACTTCTGCTACAACTGGAGTTTTGTGAAGAGTTCTGGTTTCTGCGTCGTAGAGAAAATGTGATGTCAATGGTAAATGGATTTATATCGTTACACACTGTATACTGAGGTACAGTGAAACACTGCCTTTGCATGCCATCCATACAGATCAGTTCATTGCATCAGCGTATTGAGGTGGTACAAGAGGAAAACAGTAGCAGGGTGCAGAATAAAGAGTTGCAGAGGAAGTGGGGGCAGACAGTAGGTTGCAAGGCCACAGTGAGGTAGATTGTCAGGTTAAGAGTCCATCTCATCCAACTAGGTGCAAAGGCGATTCACCAGAACAGTGCCAGGACTGGGCGCTGACCAGATAGGTTGGATTTGTTTTCCTTCCTTCAAATGGTGGAGGCTGATAGAGGTATACAAAATCATGACAGGCACAGAGAGCGTAGAAAGCAAGAAACGTTGAAGTTGAAGTATAGGAGGTTTAGAGGGCACCCAAAGAATATTTGGATTTGATCAGCAGGGCTTGGTGAGTATGGGGGCTACGTAACATTTGTTTTGTGGGAGGTGAGATGAAGACTTCATCCTATTGTCTTTATTTTTCAAAGTTGTTGAAATCTGAGTGATACCTTTCCTTCACACTGTTCCCTCTGAACCTCGTTGGAACCAGGAGCCACACAGGTGCAGAAATGGCACCAGGCATGGATGATGACGGACATGAAAGTTGAAGAAGCTTCCTGCGGCCCGCTGTTGCCCACTGTGTACTTTTGGTGATTCATAATTAAACAATTTAGTGATGACCTGCTGTTTCCAGCCCCGTCTTGGCAATAACTGACTGTGTGAGTATTTCTGTGATGGTATTGGGTTCCCAGTCTGCAAAGTCCTAAACTCAAAAGCCCTGTCAGATTTATGGCATCTATGGATACCCTCACCATAGGGAGGTTATACTGTATCCACATACACTTAAAGAACTAGCTTACATCCCTGTCTCGTCTCTATGCAGAGATCTAGCTGCCAATACTCACTGCTTGTGTGGTTGGACTCCGTCCTTACCAAGAAGGAGATACTTCAGCTAATAAAGTAGTTTAAACACAGTTTATTTTATTTTTAATGATACATGTTTAAATTTTGACAACCAGCTCTTAACACATATGTAACACTCACAGAGGATTAGATTTTTGAATTACATAAGATTTATAAACTACATGGGATTTCCAAACACAGGTACAAAGCTTACTAACGAAGAATATACAGTACCAACAAGTAGCAGACAAATGAGTCATCCATCTCAGAAACTGAAGGTTGAGAAATGAATTCTAGTTTTTTTTTCTGTTACCCCATCTGTCATTTTCTTTGGCTTTTCTAACAACCCCCAATGTTTCTGATACTTTTGCTATTTTCTAATAGATAACATCATTGCATGTGATATTTTCTGGATACTTTTGCTAGGACAAAGTTACTCACACAGATGGTCTTAAAAGCATCTGGTGACAGAGATCCCAAGCACCCACAATTAATGCTGTGAGGGCTGACCCTCAGAGTACACAAACATCCCAACCTGCAACCATGTTCGATGTGCAAGGTGACATAACCCCCATTGTCTTGCATTTGAAGTCACTTCACATTGCAAACCAGACCCTTCTACAGGACTGGAGTAAAAAGTTAGGAATCAAAAGGTTGAGCATGATGTGTCAAGTGGTCTGAGTTGCATATATCTCAATGCAAGAAGTATCGTAGGGAAGGTGGAAATATCCCGGACCCTGGCACCTGGGTGACAACACACTCTCCGGGAATCTCATTCTTGCCTGTGAATCCCCTATCAACACTTCTGCCCCCTTTCCTTCTCAGAGATCCAACCACCGTGATTTTCCTCTGTTAGGTCATTCCCCCCCAACAGTATCCAAAATGATATACCTGTTGTCGAGGGGGATGGCCACAGGGGTACTCTGCACTGGCTCTTTAACCCCTTTCCCCTTCACGACTGTCACCCAGTTTCCTGTGTCCTGCACCTTGTGTGTAACCACCTCTCCCTATGTCCTATCACCCCCTCAGCCTCCCGAATGATCCAGAGTTCATCCAGTTCCAGCTCCAAATACTTAACGTGGTTTGTGAGAAGCTGCAGCTGGATGCACTTCTCACAGTTGTAGTTGTCGGGGTCACTGGAGGTCTCCCTGCCTTCCCACATTCTGCAAGAGGAGCATTCCACTATCCTGCCCGGTATCTCTGTTACCCTAGCTGAGCAGAAATAAAGAAGTGAAGGAAACAACAAAAACTTAATCTAGAGCTTTTTTTTTGCTTTCTCTGACTGAAGCCTCTTTTTGATGAAGCCTGGAAAAGCTAAAGCCTCAAGATCACCACTCTGAGTCTGTCCACTCAGACGACGGCCGCTTGCCCCTGCCTTCCTTTACTTTGCTCTTGCCGATCAATCCCAACTGCCGAATGATCAGTGATCAAAGCTCTTTTTCTGCTGTAGCAACCCGCTGCTGCCTTTCGTACTCAGGCAATGGAGCTGATTGAAGTCCCCTCCTCGCAAATCTTCTGATGTCTGGACTGGCCGCTGGTCAAAGCTCGTTTTCTTGGAGCAGCCCAGACAAGTAACTGGATACAATTTCTAAGCCGTGCACATTGCAGTCATTTTGTCCAGTGGTGGTGGAATGAATATTTTTTTATGGTTAATGAGTAAACACAATAGATTCTCCAGATGCTAGAAATCCAAAGCAACAAACACAAAGTGCTGGAGGAACTCAGCAGGTCAGGCAGCATCTATGGACAGGAATAAACAATCGGTGTTATGATGGTTGATGAGTCACCATTTAAGTGGAAGGCTTTGTCTTAGATGGTGCCAAGCTCCCAATGAGTTGTTGTGGCACAGGTGAAGCTGCAGGAGTACACTCTGAGGGGCACACTGACAAATGCAAAGTCCTCCCCCTAAACCCTCCAGCAGCATTCATCTTTTATTTCCCCATCTTCCTCTCCGCCTGCCTCCATCTATCACTCACCTCACAGTCTCCCAACACCACCACCGCCCACCTCTTCTACCTGCCGTTACCTTCCTTCCATCTTGAAACCTTTCTCAGCCCACCAATCGTCTCATATTCCTGTCTCTCCACTCCCCTTCTCCTCTCTATACTGGCTACCTTTGCTTTTCCACTCTCAGTCCCAAAGCAGGGTCTCAACCTGAAATATCGACAGTTCCTTTCCCTCCTACATTTGCTGCTTGATTGGCCGAGTTCTTCCTGCAGATTGTTTGTAATTCTCCTCCTTAAGCTCACACTGTCCTTGCGCCTCTATGCTTTCCACAATCCAGGGACCCAAACCATCCTTCCAAGTGACGTAGTAATTCACCTACACTTCTTTCACACTTAGTACATTGCCATCCATCCTCATGATCTCCGCTTCAATGGAGGAACTAAGCATAGATTGGCGACTGCTTTACAAAGCTCCAAAGCTTAATTCTCCATCTCACTCCCATTCTCACCTCTCTGCCTTCAGCCTATCTTGTTCCCACAATGCTCATAAACAAACTTGAGGATCAGCACCTCACCTGATTTAATACCTCGGATAACCTCTTCTGGGCCCAGTGCACGGATGCAGTCATGAAGAAGGAGTGCCAGAGCTTATACTGTGATAAGCGGTCGGTGATGAAACATGTCAACACTTGCCTGATAAGCTACGGTATTTAGATCTGCTCAATTTGCCAACTGGAGCGACAGCTCCTCTCATTGGCTCTTCACTCAACCCTGGAACACTGAAACAGTGAAGCTGCATTCATCAGGATGCTCTTTATTGACTACATCTCCACGTTCACTACCATCCACCCCTCAAAACTAGTCAATAAGCTCCAAGACCTTGGCCTCAATACCCCCTTGTACAACTGGATCTTTGATTTCCTCACTTGCAGATCCCAGTGAGTTTGGATTGGCAATGACATCTCCGCAATCTCCATCAGCACAGGTGCACCACGAGGCTGGTTGAGTGGGGCCACGACAACCTCTCACTCAATGTCAGTAAGACCGAAGAGCAGACTGTTAACTTCAGGAGGAGAAAACCGGAGGACCATGAGCCAGTCCTCATCCAGGGGATCAGAGGTGGTGAGGATCGGCAACACTTAATTTCCTTGGTGTCATCATATCAGAGGATCTGTCCCAAACCCAGTATATAAGTGCAATTATGAAGAAAGCAGAACAGCACTTCTACTTCCTTAGAAGTTCATAAAGATTTGGCATGGCATCTAAAACTTTGACAAGTTTCTGTAGATGTGTGGTGGAGAGTATACTGACTGTTTGCATCACAGCCTGGTATGGAAACACCAATGCCCTTGAATGGAAAAGCAAGTGGATATGGCTCAGTCCATCACAGGCAAATCTCTCCCCATCATCATCTTATTTCCTCTCCGGGTACAAAATAGTTTTCCACAGTTAATCAAATCAGAAAGAACGTTAAGAGGCATGATGGTGGCTGTTATTGTTGAAGTACAAGTCTGTATGAGTTAGTAAGAAGATGATTACGCACGACATTCCTACAGAATGGCTACAAAAGGTGAAAGAAATCAATCGGGCCCCTAAAAGGGTCGATGAAAAAACCAGGAAACCTAACGAGGAGGAGGAACCTGTCGCTACCATCTGTCTTCCCTGTATTTCCACGGTTTCTGGAAGGGTCACCAGGATCCTGAAGAAATATTGGATTAATACCAACCACAAATCTGTAAGTCAGCTCAAATCACAGCTTATGTGAGTGAAAGATGACCTGGGACTCATGTCAGCTGGTGTTTACACGATCCCTGTGAATGTAGAGCAGCATTTATCGGCCAGGTAGGATGTACTGTGGAAACCCTCATCAAGCAGCACAGGAGGTGTATCTGTTTGGGTTACCCTGCGAAATCGGCGGTAGCAGAACACTGCATTCGCAATGGCCATAAGATTGATTTCGACGGCACAAAACTATTGTGCTGCGCCAATGGCTTATTGAAATAAAACTAGAGGAAAAGTATTTTAACAAAGACGAAGGTCTTGCTCAAAGCAGGAACTGGAATTCAATTGTAAACATTGAGTGAGAGGTTGGTGTTCTGATAGCGCTCAGCCAAATTTTCAATCTCTCCCCCCCACCCATATGATAATTTATTATCACCTTTGACTCAGCCCACAACAGTGGTGTTATCAGCAGACTTAAATATGATGTTGGAGGTGTGGTATGCCATGCAGTCATGGGTGTGAAATGAGTAGAGCGGGGCTACGCACACAGCCCTCTGCTGTTAAGAGATCGTGGAAGAGACTTGGTCGCCGATCCGAACTGACTGGTGTCTGTAGGTGAAGAAATTCAGTAGATACTGAGGCCAAAGTCTTGAAGGTTGTTGATTAGTTTTGACAGGATGATGGTATTGAATGCTGAGCTGTGATCGATAACGAGCATCCTGATGTATGAGACGTTCCAGGATTGAGTGAAGAGCCAGTGAGATGGCATGGCAGCTGCTCTGGTAGGCAAACTGGAGCGGATCCAAGTTGCCTCTGAGGCAGGAAATGATATGTCTCATTATTAATCTCTCAAAATACTTCATCACTCCGAATGTCAGTGCAGCTGGGCGATAGATGCTGCCTGGCCTGCTGCGTTCACCAGCAATTTTAATGTGTGTTGCCTGATAGTTATATGGAATGGGTGTGGAGGGCTGTGGTCTAGGGGCAGGACAGTGGGACGAGGAAGAATAACAGGACTGGATGGGCAAGAGAGTCTGTTTTTGACCTGTAGTCCATACCACTCGCCCTTCACCATCGTCCTAACTGCTGAACTCCACACCATCCTATGCCCAACCAGCACTGTGACATGTTCATCAGCAGGACGGCAGAAAGTCGAGGTTGTCCCACTCCCACCCTGAGGGACAGTGGTTGCTGAGCAGTAAATGGCGAGCTTAGTAAGATTAACTTCTCATCCTCTCCAGCGAGGACAGCTCGGCCCGCCTCCCTGACCCCGAATCCCGCCCGCAAACCCCGTGGTCCCCGAGCTCCGCACCCAGACACGCCGCTCGGAGCCCTGCCCCACTCCAGACCCCTCGGCCCAAACAACCGCCATCGCTCTTCTCGGATCCGTGGTCCCAGGCCACGCCCACTGGCCGGAAATTGTTTCCGTCGACGTATGACGGAGGACATACGTAATTCCGCTCAAATGGCGTCGCAGAGGAGACGGGGTCTTCAGAATGTGAGGAATTCGAGTGGATGGGAAACAGGGCAAGAGGCGTCGGCATGGCAGGGCATGCCAGGGGAGAGGGGAGGATGGAGGTGGGTGGGGAGAATCTGAGGGACAACGAGAGTAGCTGTTGACATATCCCCCACCCTTCATCCTCCCCGAAACGTCAGCCCCTCCACCCACTTCCAACTCTCCCTTTCCTCCCTCACCCGTTACTCTTCTGCCTTTCATCGTCCCGTTCCCCTCTCCCCTCCCTCCCCCTCCCCCTACCCCTCCCCCTCCCCACCTCCCCCTCCCCCCTCCTCCCCCTCCTCCTCCCCTCCCCCTCCTCCTCCCCTCCCCCTCCTCCTCCTCCTCCCCCTCCTCCTCCTCCTCCCCTCACCCTCCCCCTCCTCCTCCTCCTCCCCTCCCCCTCCCCCTCCTCCCCCTCCCCCTCCTCCCCCTCCCCTCCTCCCCCTCCCCTCCTCCCCCTCCCCCCTCCCCTCCTCCCCCTCCCCCTCCCCCCTCCTCCCCCTCCCCCTCCCCCTCCTCCCCTCCCCCCTCCTCCTCCCCTCCCCTTCCTCCTCCCTCCCTTCCTCCCCTCCCCCCTCCCTCCCTTCCTCCCCTCCCCCCTCCCTCCCTTCCTCCCCTCCCCCCTCCCTCCCTTCCTCCCCCCTCCCTTCCTCCCCTCCCCCTCCCCCTTCCTCCCCTCCCCCATCCCCCTTCCTCCCCTCCCCCTCCCCCTCCCCTCCTCCCCCTCCCCCCTCCTCCCCCTCCCCCCTCCTCCCCCTCCCCCCTCCTCCCCCTCCTCCTCCTCCTCCCCCTCCTCCTCCTCCTCCCCCTCCTCCTCCTCCTCCCCCCCCTCCCCTCCTCCCCCTCCCCTCCTCCCCCTCCCCTCCTCCCCCTCCCTCCCTCCACTCCTCCCCCCCTCCCTCCCCTCCTCCCCCCTCCCCCCCTCCCCCCCTCCTCCCCCTCCCCCCCTCCTCCCCTCCCCCTCCCTCCCCTCCTCCTCCCCCTCCCTCCCCTCCTCCTCCCCCTCCCTCCCCTCCTCCTCCCCCCTCACTCCCCTCCTCCTCCCCCCTCACTCCCCTCCTCCTCCCCCCTCACTCCCCTCCTCCTCCCCCCTCCCCCTCCCCTCCTCCCCCCTCTCCCTCCCCTCCTCCCCCCTCTCCCTCCCCTCCTCCCCCCTTCCCCTCTCCTCCTCCCCCCTCCCCTCCTCCCCCTCCCCTTCCCCTCCTCCCCCTCCCCTTCCCCTCCTCCCCCTCCCCTTCCCCTCCTCCCCCTCCCCTTCCCCTCCTCCCCCTCCCCTTCTCCCCTCCTCCCCCCTTCTCCCCTCCCCTCCCCTTCCCCTCCCCTCCCCTCCTCCTACCCCCTCCCTCCCTCCCCTCCTCCTCCCCCCTCCCTCCCCTCCTCCTCCCCCCTCCCTCCCCTCCTCCTCCCCCCTCCCTCCCCTCCTCCTCCCCCCTCCCTCCCCTCCTCCTCCCCCTCCCTCCCCTCCTCCTCCCCCCTCCCTCCCCTCCTCCTCCCCCCTCCCTCCCCTCCTCCTCCCCCCTCCTCCCCCCTCCCTCCCCCCTCCTCCCCCCTCCCTCCCCTCCTCCTCCCCCTCCTCCCCCCTCCTCCCCCCTCCTCCCCCCTCCTCCCCCCTCCTCCCCCTCCCTCCCCTCCTCCTCCCCCCTCCCTCCCCTCCTCCTCCCCCCTCCCCCTTCCTCTCCTCCTCCCCTTCCTCTCCTCCTCCCCCTCCCCCTCCCCCTCCCCCTTCCCCTCCCCTCCCCCTCCCTCCCCCTTCCCCTCCCCTCCCCCTCCCTTCCCCTCCCCCTCCTCCTCCTCCCCCTCCCCCTCCTCCCCCCTCCCTCCCTCCCCTCCTCCCCCCTCCCTCCCTCCCTCCCCTCCTCCCCCTCTCCCTCCCTCCCCCCTCCCTCCCCTCCTCCTCCCCTCCCCCCTCCTCCCCCCCTCCTCAACCCCTCCTCCTCTCCTCCCCCTCCCCCTCCTCCCCCTCCCCCTCCTCCCCCTCCCCCCTCCTCCCCCTCCCCCCTCCTCCCCCCCTCCCCCTCCCCCTCCTCCCCCCTCCCCCTCCCCCTCCTCCCCCCTCCCTCCCCTCCTCCTCCCCCCTCCTCCCCCCTCCCTCCCCCCTCCCTCCCCTCCTCCTCCCTCCCTCCTCCCCCCTCCCTCCCCTCCCCCTTCCCCTCCCCTCCCCCTTCCCCTCCCCCTCCTCCTCCTCCCCCCTCCCCCTCCTCCCCCCTCCCTCCCTCCCTCCCTCCCCTCCTCCCCCTCTCCCTCCCTCCTCCCCTCCCCCCTCCTCCCCCCTCCTCAACCCCTCCTCCTCCCCCCTCCCTCCCCTCCTCCTCCCCCTCCCTCCCCTCCTCCTCCCCCCTCCTCTCCCCTCCTCCTCCCCCCTCCTCTCCCCTCCTCCTCCCCCCTCCTCTCCCCTCCTCCTCCCCCTCCCCCCTCCCCTCCTCCCCCCTCCCCTTCCCCTCCCCTCCTCCCCCCTCCCCTTCCCCTCCTCCCCCCTCCCCCTCCCCTCCTCCCCCCTCCCCCTCCCCTCCTCCCCCCTCCCCCTCCCCTCCTCCCCCCTCCCCTCCTCCCCCCTCCCCTTCCCCTCCTCCCCCCTCCCCTTCCCCTCCTCCCCCCTCCCCTTCCCCTCCTCCCCCCTCCCCTTCCCCTCCTCCTCCCTCCCCTCCCCTCCCCTCCCCTCCCCTCCCTCCTTCCTCCTTCCTCCTCCCTCCCCTCCCTCTCCCCGTCCCCGTTCCCCCTCTCCCCTTCCTCCTCTTCCTCCTCTTCCTGCTCTTCCTCCTCTTCCTCCCCTCTCCCCTTCCTCCCCTCTGCCCCCCATCTCCCCTTTCCCCCCCATCTTTCTGTCACTCTCGTCAATTCCTCCCCCCCCCCTTTGGTCGTGCGTGTGTTAGATTGCTGATCACATTATGTTCAGACACTGAGGGTTAATTTCCCAAACTGCCCAGGAGCAGCTGAGTTGGACAGATGACCTCACAGTGTGCCACCTCTCGGGGATCGGTTATGGCACAAATCGCATTTACCAGGCAGATGGAACCAGTATTGAGGCTCACAGCTTGGAGGATGGTTGGCTGAGGTTTCGGTGAGTTTTAACCCCGGGTCTAGTTCTAGCTTGTGAGAGATTTGTTTGGGATCGGATGTTGTGATGTGGATTAAAGATTTTGGCCTTTCAAATATTGAATTGTCGGAAATCATTGCTGACCCAGTCATGTGCACTCGATTAAAGGTGTGACTTGACCAGAGCCTGTAGTTTGGCTAAGGGAGATCATGGTGAAGTTATGTCAAGTTATGTCAAATGCAAGTTGCATTTGAATAAAACCGTGTTGGGACGGTGCTAATAAGTCATTACTCTTTGGATGAAAGAGTTCTTCCTTCTTTCCCTTGTTATTTCTGTGAAAATTGGCAGTGGCAGATGGATTCCAACCCTCAAAAGGGTTTGCAGCATTTCTCAATAATTGGAAAGAACAGTTTGGCATCTGTTCCTTTTGAGCATGGTGAGTGAGTGAACTGGGGTACTGTTGATGATGAGAACTGGTGGGTATTGGCCGCCAATGAGTCCAGGTTACAATCTTCCTTCCTATTTCTGTTGAAAATAAGAGGTCACCAGTGGAGACTATAAGCTTATTGGGGAATGCTTTTTTTGCATTTTTCCTCACCTACCTGTACATAGCATTACAACAAATTTTCAAAGTAAAATTTGACTGAAGCCAAACCAGCTGGACCGGATTGTTCACAAACTAAATGTCGTGTGAGATGAACTTCCAGTGCCGTACCCACAAAAGCAAATTACATTCGTGTTGCAATTTAACATCAGATAACACTTCCGAAGCGGTTACTGGAGTTAAACAAACATCGTTACCAAGCCACATTGTTTTGTTAAATGGTTAAAGACTTGGTCAGAGTGTAGGCTTTAAGGAATATCATAAATGAAAGCAAGAAGATGAAAAAATGAGAAAGAAGGGTTTGGAGACCAGAGATAGGGTAACCCAGAGTTGTCAAGTAAAAATGTCATGAAATAGAGGATCCTCTGTATAATGCTGATGAGTTCATGTTGAATAAAATACTGGCTTGATCAGGAGGTACAGAAGTCTTATTTTATAAAGATCTGGTGTAACCTATAATCCAGAACATCAATGGCAGACAGGATTAAGGTAAATCTGAGGGGAATAATCAAAATTACAGTAGGCCCATTTGGACAAAAGATCTTTTCATGGACACCGATATAGGTCCGGTCCTAAATAAATATTATTTTTCTCAGTATTTGCAAAAGAAGTAGATTTTGTAGTTGGAGAACTCAGCAAAGAGAAAGAACAAATAGCAAGTTTCCATAAATAAAGAGGCGGTACTCAGTGCCTCAGTAGGATTAAAGATGGATCAGTCCCCAGCGTGAATGGGATTTATCCCAGGCTATGATGGAATGCAAGGGAAGGGGTTGCTATGGTGCTGGCTGAGATGAGTAAATCTTAACATGCTACAAGTGAGGTACCAGGTGGCAGGAGGACGGCAAGTGTCCCATTTTTCAAGCAAGGCAGCAGTGGATACCATAGAGAGAGTGCAGAGGAGAGTTATAAGGATGTTGCCTGGATTGGAGGGCGTACCGTATGAGAATATGTGGAGTGAACTTGGCCTTTTCTCCTTGGAGCGACGGTGGATGAGAGGTGACCTGACAGAGGTGTACAAGATGATGAGAGGCATTGATCGTATGGATAGCCAGAGGCTTTTCCCCAGGGCTGAAATGGCTAACACAAGGGGGCATAGTTTTAAGGTGCTTGGAAATAGGTACAGAGGGGATGTCAGGAGTAAGTTTTTCACACAGAGAGTGGTGAGTATGTGGAATGTACTGCCAGCGGCAGTGGTGGAGACGGATACAATAGGGTCTTTTAAGAGCCTCTTAGATCGGTACATGGATCTTAGAAAAATAGAGGGCTATGTGCTAGGGAAACTCCAGGCAGTTTCTAGAGTAGGTTACTTAGTTGGCACAACATTGTGGGTCGAAGGTCCTATAATGTGCTGTAGATTTCTGTGTTCTATGTTCTAAAATCTTGTTAACAGATCTAAGGGCTTGACATCAGTTAGGATGTTATTGGAAAAATTTTAGGGGGGTAGGGTTAATATCATGTGGAAAGACACCAGTATGGCTTTCTCTAGGGCAGGACTTGTCTGACCAACCTGAATGAAATCTTTGAAGAATGATGGGAAACTGTTCCATCAGGTCAGGGCCCATAGGATCCAGGGCAAGTTGTTAAGCTGACTTGGTAATAGGAGGCGGATGGTGATAGTAGAGGAACATACACAAAATGCTGGAGGAGCCCAGCAGGCCAGGCAGCATCTATGGAAAAGAGTAAACAGTCAGTGTTTCAGGCCAAGACCCTGCATCAGAACTGGAAATGAAGATGAGAAGTCACTGATGAAGAGTCCCAGCCCGAAACTCCAACTGTTTACTCTCTTCCATAGATGCTGCCTGACCTGCTGAGTTCCTTCAATATTTTGTGTGTGTGTGTTGCGTTGCATTGCTTTGGATTTCCAGCATCATGTTTGTGATAGTGGGGGGTTGTTTTTGCAATTGGATGCTACTGGTGTTCCACAGGGAACAGTGCCAGAACCTCTACTGTTTTAAATGCAAGTGCGGATGTCGGAGTTGAGATCAGTAAAAGTAAGCAGATGACACGAAGATTGGTGGAGCTGTTTGTAGTGTGGAGGGTAACCTTAGGCTACAGGGTGATGTTGATGTGAAAATGAGCTCAGCAGTGGCAAATGGACCGATAAATGTAAGGTGATGCATTGTTAGGAGTATTAACAAGGCCGGAACATTCGCTTTCAATGGCAGGGTTCCAGGATCTGTTGAGGAGTCGAGGGATCTTGGTGTGCAAGTCCAAATGTTTTGAAGCTGGCAGCTCAGACAGATAACGTGATTCAGCAGGTGTACGGGACAGTGAGTACAGTAGCTGGGAGGTTATACTCCTTGTGTATAAAACATTAGTAGGACCCGAGCTGGAACATGGTGTGCAGTCCTGCTCACCACTCCGTTGGAAAGATGTGAGAGTACTGGAGAGAATGCAGACTGGATTTCCCAGTATATTGCCTGAGATGGTGTTTCTGTTATGAGGAGAGTCAAGTGTATCTTCTGTGGAGTATAGGATGGTAAGAGGGAACATGATTGGTTTAAGGTGGCACTGGTGAAGCAGAGTGACGACTTGCTGGTAGCAAACACAACAATTAACTACCTCATTAACCACACTTCTTATTGGAAGCAATCACTACAATCAATAACCTGTAGCTTCCCTTCTGGTGTTGAGCTTTTGAACCGCCTGAACAACCTGGCATTTTTGTGGTGTAAACTGGCGCCTTGAAGGTGCAGGATGGCTGTGGCATGGCAGGTACGGCTGAATCGAGCCAGCAGGGCGCAGGCCCGCGAGTGGGAACTGAGCACATGTTTGGCCATTGCTGGAGCGGATTTGGTGGTGAGTTGAAGCAGCGAGGCCCGGGCCCGAGATTGCAGGGCAACCCATTGTTTGACGGATTTAAGCGCCAGGTCAGATTGGAAAGGCCGGGTACAGGCTGAGTTGAGCCAGCGGGGCACAGGCCTGAGAGTGTATCAAAGTGGGCCTGGTCAAAGTGCGAGGAACAACCTGCTACTTGGCCAGTTTAAGTGCTGAGTCAGATTGAAAAGGTCAGGTATAGATCATGTCGAGGCGGTGGGGCCCAGGCCCAAGACCACGTTGAAGTGGCAGGGCCTGCGTCTGAGAGCGGGCAGCGACTCGGTTTGACCAACTTTAGCACTAGGCCGGATTGAAAATATCAGGGTGGTAGGCCCGGAGGAGAGGGGTGGGCCAGTGCTCCACAAGGTTTACTTGTCCCTGCACTGAACGGAGACTATGTCCTGCAACTAAAGGGCTCCTGGATCGAATGCAGTTATGACTGGTTTTGTGGCTGTGGGCTCACTTTTGTGAACTTCAGTTCTGAATGTTATTAGCTTACTTTTATTGTTTGTGCAATATGTTTTTTCTGCACATTGGGTGTTCAACGGACTTTTTTTTAATGGGTTCTATTGGGTTTCTTTGTTTTGTGGCTGCCTGTAAGGAGACTAATCTCAAGGTTTTATATAGAATTTAGGTTTTATATAGTATACTAGAAAAAGTTTGTGAGAAGTTTAATAGAAAAACTTTGTAATTACCTGCTTTCTGCATTAATTATTCATAAAATGTGGCCTGATCTTCATCTAAGTCACAATAATAGACCAACACAATCTGCCTAAACTACTAACACAAACAATTAATTGTAGTTTTCATGTCTTTTTTAAACACATTGTTTAATCATTCACAATTGGAATGAGGCTTTGGTGCTGGTGTGGAGTGCCCTTTTTCCTCCAAACATAGCACCTACAAAAAAGTTCAATTTTTGTCTCATCTGTCCACAGAACATTGTCCCAGAAGCATTGTGGAACAACCAGGTGGTCTTTTGCAAACTTGAATTGCAACAATGTTCTTTTTTGGAGAACGGTGGGTTCCTCAGGAGCACCATTCTTGTTCAGTATTATCCTTATAGTGGACACATGGCAGAGACTTTAGCAAGTTCTAGTGATTTCTGCAGGTCTTTTGCTACTGCCCTTGGATTCTTTCTTACCTCCGTCAGCATTTCACATTGTGCTCTGGGTGTGATCTTTGCAGGACGCCCACTCTTAGGGAGAGTAGCAACAGCACTGAATTTCCTCCATTTGGAGACAGTTTCTTTTACTGTAGACTGATGAACATTCAGGCCTTTAGAAATGCTTTTGTAGCCTTTAACAGCTCTATGCATCTCTACAACTCTTCTTCTAAGGTCCTCTGAAAGTTGTTTTAATCGAGGTATGTTGCACATAAACAGATTTCTCTTGACAGGCTCTGACAGCAACCTGACTTTGTGTGTCTTTTTACAGGGCAGGGCACCTCTACAACCCATATCTCCAATCTCATCTCACTGGTTGGAACACTTGACTCCAAATAGCCTTTGTAGAAGACATTACCCCAGAGGTTCACATACTTTTTTGAACTTAGACTGTGATTGTTCAAAGGTGTACTCAGTATTGACAAGTACAATAGTTTGTGTGTTATTAGTTTAGGCAGATTGTGTTTGTCTATTATTGCAACTTAGCTGAAGATCAGACCACATTTGATTAACTAATGCAGCAAACCAGGTAATTGCAAAGGGTTCACAAACTTTTTTTGCAGCTGTACTTTGAATATAATGTACTCAGAACTTTTTTGTTTGTGATACATTGGGAAACCTCAGTGGGGCACTTGACTCTTAGCACAGATGACTCGAGTCTGCTTTCTCTCTCCTCCAGAGAAGATGAGTGCTTCCTTTATGGGGTCTTCAATGGATACGATGGGAGCCGAGTCTCAAAGTTTGTGACGCAGAGGCTGACAGCAGAGCTCTTGCTGGGGCAGCTGACCGAGAGTCACAATGACGCTAACGTACGCAAGGTGCTATTGCAGGTATTGTCGCCCAGATCTGAGTGTACTTCACCGCATTGGGGCTTGCTGGAAGGTGCCAGACATTTGTGTTCACGTTACGTGGGGATAATGTCACAGAGGACTTCAGAAATATCCTGCTCAATGGGGAGACTAAAGATTTTGAAGAGCTTAGACTGATGAAGTAGGCACCCATGTGGCAAATGAAATTAAATGCTGAGACACATATGATGGTTCATTTGGGAAAAGCAGCATTTTTAAAAGGTTGGAGGATCAGAGAAATATCAGTGAGCACATAAATTCTAGAGATTTTCAGGGCAAAATGAGACGTCTGTGGGATCCATTATTTTAAAGTAGAGGTATGAAGTACAAGCAGCATAGCTGTGCTGGACCTAAATAGGTCACTGATTAAGTCAACTTGATTTGGACATTACCCAGAAAGGATGTAAGTACCTTTGTTGAAGATGCAAAGGAAATCTCTGGCTATGGGTTACACTTCTATGGAAGCTGAGGGTCAGGGATTACTTAAAGCGAAGATGACGGACAGACAGCAAATGTGGCTAGAGAGAGAGCTATCAACACAAGAAAATTTACTGCTGCTGGAAATCCAAAGCAACACACCCAAAGCGCTGGAGGAGCTCAGCAGGTCAGGCAGCATCTATGGAAAAGAGTAAACAGTTGGAGTTTCGGGCAGAGACCTTCTTTAGAGATAGTTGGTGTACTGGGGTTTAATTGTCCAAAATTCCCAAGACTCCTTAGCTTCCATTAGGTAGGAGAATTGTAAAAGCTTATTCAAAAAGGGAAGGAGATGAGAAATTAGAAGCAAAAGCTTAACATTCATTGTAGGATATACATTAGAAGCTTATTAAAAAATTAAAAGCACTAAGAAAAATTCAAAGGTAGTCAGGGTTTTGTGAAAAAAAATCACATTTGACCAGCTTTTTAGTGGTCTTTGAGCACGTCATATGTGCTGTGCATAAAGGAGAATCAGTGGCTGTATGCTACTTGTCCAGACTTCATAACGCAAGCAAGACGTTACAGTGAGAGAGACACTGAACTGGCTCTGTCACCTCACCTTATTACTGGTGTTCCCTTTGTTCCACCCACTGTCCTCCCCTATCTTCTCTATTACTTAGACTAAGTAGCTTTATGCCTCAGTTCTGAGAAAGCGTCTTTGACTTGCAAAGTTTGCTGGCTTCTCTTTCCACATGCTGCTTGATTAGCTGAGTTCTTTAGTGTTTCTATTTTGTTTTCCAGCATCTGCAGTTTTACTTTATTTCCCTTTGTGTAACTGGGTCTTTTACAGCTTGGCAGTATGCAGCCAATAGTATGTCAGGGGTTGTTGGTGGGGCCACACCATTTTGCTGACTGTATAAATACCTTGCATGAAAGACAGTGAAGGTATGCTTCCTGAATTTGTTCATTTTACAGAAAGGTGGGTAGGATGGTGTGGGAGCAAGCTAAAAGGCCACACTAGAGTTGGTATTTGAAACAACAGGCAATTTCTTAAAAAGGACTGGATGCCAGGAGACCTGTCAAAGGCCACCCAAGCATGAATTTGATACAGCTTTTACATTCCCAGTTGACAAGGTCACCAGTAAAGCTATATTTTGATAACAGAATGGTGACTACCAGGAAGATTTGATTAAGTAACAGACTAGATCCCAATTACGAAATAAAATGATCATTCACAGGTCTAACCAAAAATCCAGTTTTCTGTTACAGCAATGGTTGCGTGCTGTAACACTGTTGAAGTTCCTGAAACTTTGGTGGTGTCAATGCAGCATTCCATGTCTCTGTTTCTGGGCTCTGTCTGTGGTTTGTCACCCAGTTGCACTCACTGACGTGCTTTGAGAGGTTGGCCATGGCCCCAGTCAACTTCTGCCTCAGCTGGGGCCTGGACCCGCTGCAACAGGTGGACAGCAGATGCAGTCTGAGTCCATTAAACTTTGGCTAATTGGGGCAGCCACTTAATTTAGCCAAAATGTACTGGTTCTAAAGTGTCCTAATTAACTGGAATTCACTGTCCATTTAATTCTAATTTACTGCTTTTATTATGTATTACATTGTACTGCTGCTGCAAAACAAATTTCACAACTTTTGCCAGTGATTGATATTAAACCTGATTCTGATTCCCTGTCGCCACATTGGCACAATCCACATTCCCACTTACTAGTTATTAGCCCTCGCTATTCTTTCCCCTACAACAGGTAGTAATAGACGGATTGTGAAGAGGAGGTTACGAAAGGTTAAGTGAATGGGCACAGATTTGATAATTGGAGCACAAGGTGAGAAATGTGAAATTATCCATGCTGGCGGGAGAAATGAAATAAAGGGTCTTATTATTTAAATGGTAAGAGACCGTGGAGCTCTATGATGCAGAGTGCAAGTGTTGGGAAAAGCTAACGAGATAGTGTAGGTAATTAGGAAAGCTGATAGCTTCTCATTTCTATTGCGAGAAAAGTTGAGCACAAAATTAGAGGTTTCGCTTCAGTGATGTCAGTGTATATTGCCGGTCTCCTTATGCGAAGGAGGATGTTAACGCATTGAAAGGGTTTCAAAGTACATTTATTATCTAAGTATGTATAGATTATACAACCTTGAGATTCGTCTGCGTACAGGCAGCTGAAAAGCAAGAAACCCAAAAGAACCCAGTTTAAAAAAAAGGAAGGCCAACACCTGATGTGCAAAGAAAGAGAAAAAAACACACATCATGCAAACAGTAAAAGGAAGCAACAACATTCCAAACTAAACTGAGTCCATAAGCCCGTATCCTGGAGCTGCCAGAGTAGGCCCAAAGCCTTGGTCTCAGTTTATCATATGGCGGTGCAAATCACCACAATGCTCGCAGGCATGAAGCGTGTAGCAGCTGGAGCAGTCTTACAGCCTCAGCGCCATGGAGAGAGGAGTGAACGTCGCAGGAGAATGAATGGAATCGGCCGACCCTCACCTCCATTCCCGCCGTCCTGCCTTTCCAGTGTATCTGGACTGGTGTTTAAATTATCTGAACACCAGATCGACCCCACATTGGAACCTGGGCCCCACTGCTGCGAAACACTCTGGGCCTGGATCTTGTCACCCAGCCCAAAGCTGTTCTTGACCTTACCACGTCAGCTTGGCACTTGGATTGATCCAACCTTGCATCCGGTTCAGGTGGATGGATACCAAAGTTCCTTCGCCCTGACTTCTCTCCAAATTGCTCGCTCCAATTACATTGCTGGCTGCAAAACCATCTGGAACATGTTACGCTCTGACTTTGCAATACCAGCGCAGCTCATCCTTCGAGTCAGCTTCACCTTCGCTCGCCTCTTCATTGTTTGCGGTGATGGTTTACCACAATTTACCTCAGAAAAGGTGTTTCTAGTCAATTTTTTTGCCTTTTGAACTACCTGTAAGCTGTCGCCCAATTTCAGCACTGCCATCTTAAACCAGAAGTTTCAGAACCTTCAGAGAAGGTTTGTTTAAATAAATGGATAAGTTTGGCTGAAATTTAGAAGAGTAAGAGGCAGCTTGGTTAAACCTAAGATCCGGAGGATGGAAGATGTGGTGAGAATGCCTCACCATTAAACAGGTCATTCATTTAAGAGCAGCGGGGGGGGGGTTGTCGAAGGTCACTGCAGGAAGACAGATTGTATAACTGAGGCTGCCATCAGGTCAACCATGATATAACGTAATGGCAGCACAGATTTGAGGAGCTGAGTCGCTTCCTCCTCGTCCACCAGGGGACACTGGTTTGAGGTGATCGACTGAGGATACTGTCACTCTGGCAACAAAGATTTGCATAGTGAGTTTGTATAAACTGGAATGGATATCCTGAGGTGACAGTGGATGCAGTCGCTCATTTTCTTATGGAATAGGGGAAAGAACAACTGTTCTACATAAATATAGAACAGTACAGCACAAGAGCAAGCCCTTTAATTCACGCTGTCTGTGTCAAACGCCATGCAAATTTAAACCGAATCTCTTCTGCCTGATCCATATCCTTCCATCCCCTATATAGTCATGTGTCTAACAGCATCTTGCTGTCACATCTGCTTCCACGTCCACCCCTGGCAGTGCGTTCCAGGCTCACTCAGTGCGTTTAAAAAAAAGCGTGCCCCACACATTTCTAGTATTGGGCATATCTAGCATGGGTAAAAGATTTTGATCATGTACTCTATCTGTGCTGCTTAATAATTTTATTAACTTCTACCAGGTCTCCCCTTAGCTTTTCTTCACGCCAAAGAAAGCATCCCAAGTTTGTCCAGACTTGTAGCTCATACCTCTATCCAGACAGCAGCCTAGTAAACCACATCTATACTCTCCAAAGTCTACGCCTCCTTCCTGTAACAGGGGGTGGAGGAGGGAGTAGAATTACACACACGTAGGCAGCTCTTTCGTAGAACCAGGATGAATGAGTTGAGATAGATAACCTGTTCCAGCAACATCATTGTGGCTGTTCGGAGCTAATATATCCAATTTCAACGAGTGCTCCCAGGAAATGCGGGCCACTTTTACTGATATTAACCCATCCATTGATGAATTGGGCTGTATTTGTGTGTGGTATTTTCAGCCGATTGGCGAACAGTTCACTTGGTTTCGATCAGCTGGAGGGTGTGAGCAGATGGCTGCACACATTGAGGGCTTTGTTCTCTTTTTCTCCACAGGCCTTCGATGTGGTAGAACGCAGCTTCTTCGAATCAATAGATGATTCTCTGGCGGAAAAGGCCAACCTGCAGTCTCAGCTTCCTGAGGTAACAACCCACACCTGTAATTAATTATCCATGTATTCTCTAACAACTTCTATACTGGTGAGTCTTACTGCAAGTCCGTGTACATCATGTTTGTGTTTGTAGTTGAACCAGCACATTATGTGGTAGGTTTCCAGTGCTTGGCATTGAGGTGCCTTCCTGGCAAGTCCAACTCTTCAATCCAATCCAATAACTTTTTTATGAGCTACTGAGAGAGACCTAGACTGTCATTGATTTTGTCTTTTGGAAGTAAAAGTGAGATCCTGTCTGCTTTCTCAAGTGGACAGTTGAGGTGAGGAGGGGGTGGACCTTTGGCACAGATGGAGGTGATGCAGTGGAACTGTCCAGGTATCCTGGAGATATGGATTTCTCCACCAGCATAGCTGGCGAGCAGATTATCTGCTTCTTGTTAGTGAGATCTTGCTGTGTATGAAAGGCTGCTGTGTTCCTTATAGAGGATTAGGAAGTGTTTCACTAGGGCAGTAAGTGACGTCCTGAGGCTGTGAAAGGAATTATTGATGCATTTCCTCATAGGAGAAGCACTGAACGGAGGACTTCCGGTAGCGCTCATGGAGTGAAGTCGCGTTCTTGACTCGCTCCATTACCTCTGAGTTTTTTTTCTCTATGGTCAGCTATACTTTAATTAACCATTAAGGCATCAATTCTTACAATACTTTGAATTAAACTGAATTCTCCGACAATTGGATGGAACTTAGATCTGCTATGTCTAAGAACGGGAAAAACGGCAAGGATGGTAAACCTCCGGTTAAACCGAAAGCTACGGATTTCCCCCCGACTGAATCACCGGTGACTTTGAAAGCGATATCGGAGTTAATTCAGAGGGAAATTTCAACCTCTGTTAGGGAGATGATTCGTACGGAAATTGCAGGCTCTGTTAAAGACCTGATTCATACGGAAATCTCAACTAATTTCCAGAAAATTGCCGATTCAATTGATAAGATGCAAACATGTATTGCGGAACATCAGTCGGCTATATCTGATCTTCAAAAATTCGTGCAACAAAGTGAGCTTAGGATGGGGAAAATCGAAGAAACAATTAATGTAATGAAGAAGAAACTTGACTTTTTGACTTTTAAAAACTCTGACTTGGAATCTAGAATGCGACGGCAGAATTTACGAATGATCGGGGTGAGGGAAGCTGTGGAATCCAACAACCCCATGAAATATTTTTCTCAACTTTTAAAAGATGCATTCCCTACTGTATTTCCTGACCAACCACCGCTTCTGGATCGTGTTCACAGAATCCCATCATACTCGTCTAGGTCAGATAGACCTAGGCATGTTATTTTACGTTTTCATTATTTTCAAGACAAGGAGAGACTGTTTCGATTCGCTCGATCTAAAGGTTTCATTGATTTTTCGGATCTTAAGTTCCGATTCGTGGAAGATTTCAGTAAACCAATCTGGGACCAACGGGTTCGTTACAGATCCGTGATGTCGGAATTCTATAAGATGGATTTAAGACCAGCGCTGCTGTACCCTGCACGTCTAAGGATTCGCATGTCAGATGGAGCCCTTCGTGTTTTTGATTCTCCATCGGATGCCCAGAGTTATCTGGATCAACTTTCATCTTCAACATCTTAATTGCCTTTTTTTAATTATCTCCGTTGATCGGAGGCTGTGAATTGGTTGGTTTTAACTTTTTCGTGCCCTATCTGGGCAGAAAAGTTTACTTTTGATTTCTTAATATGGTTGCTAAACTTTCTTTTTAACTGCGTCATTTCTTTCTTTTCCCAGGGGATTCTGGGTGGTTACTTCCCTTTTGTCATCTTACGTATTTCCTGTGTGGCCTTAAATTTTGTAGTTTTTTTAAATTTTATTCTGTTTTGCTTTTTATAACCACTTTATGTCAATAATCTTATTTTTTCTTGTTGCTGTGTCTATTCATGGGTTTGAGGTTTATTGTGGTTTTTTTTTAATATATATTTTCCGGCTTTTGTTCTGTTCTGTGTGTATTTTAATTGAGCTACCTTTTTTTTTACTTTTTTACTGTTTTACAATTAGCTGATCCTTTTCATATTTATACCTTTTTTTTTAGGGAGCGTATACCGGAAGTCATGGGGGTAGTTTTAGCGCTTGCTTCTTTCTGGCGGGTCTGCTTTAGATTTTGCCTTGGGGTCTTGGGGTGGGGGGTGGTGGGAGGGGCTTCACGTTTTAGTTTGTTTCTCTTTGGGCTATATACATTATTGAAGTACTGGTTGCGTCCTTTTTCCCGTATCTTTTGTATGTTCTGTTTCCTCTCCGGGTTTGTGGGTCGCGCCTATCGTCAATCCTCCTTGTTGTGGGTTGACTTTAGGATTTATGGAGTCTATTATTAATTTTGTCTCCTGGAATACTAATGGTCTTAATCATCCTATTAAAAGGAAAAAAGTTTTTAAAGTGTTCCCGAGACTTAAAGCACAAATTTTATTTTTACAAGAGACCCATGTACGGAGGGGGGACAGACTACGTTTTTTCAAATTCTGGAAGGGACAACAATTTCATTCGAACTCCAATGCTAAGATTCGAGGCGTCTCTATTTTTATAGATTCCTCAGTTACTTTTATACAACAGGATATTATCTCTGATCCGAATGGTAGATTTTTATTGGTTAGTGGTTTACTATTTAATAAAAAAGTAGTTTTGGTTAATGTTTATGCTCCTAATATGGATTGTCCGGAATTTTATAAATCATTGTTTGATCAGTTTCCGAATTTGAACGAGTTTTCATTGATCTGGGGCGGAGATCTTAATACCTGTTTGTCTCCAGCTTTGGACCGTTCGGCTCCTTTACGGACTTTACCTAATAAATCTGCAAATCTGATTAATTTTTTCCTTTCTGATTCTGGGTCGACGGACATTTGGCGTTTTCTGCATCCTCAGGAAAAAGATTTTTCCTTCTTTTCACATGTTCATCATTCCTATTCAAGAATTGATTATTTTTTCATTGATTCTCGTCTTATTCCTTCAGTGATTAAATGTGATTATGATTCTATAACCATTTCGGATCATGCTCCACTTAAGCTTTCTATTAAAATTATGGCCAATATACCAAATAATAGACAATGGCGTTTTAATTCGCTGTTGCTTCAGGACTCGGACTTTGTTAATTTTATGAATGAACAGATTGAGCTTTTTTTTACAATTAACCATACAGAAGATATTTCGGTTAACACTCTTTGGGACACTTTTAAAGCCTATATTTGGGGTCAGATTATTTCGTATTCTGTTGCTTTGAGGAAGAAACAGAAGCAGGAGGAGATGGCAATTGTGGACAAGATTAAAGAAATTGATAAGAAATATGTTATGGCTCCTTCTGAGGAGTTATACAAACAAAGAACTGAACTTCAAATGGAACACAGTTTACTACTCTCGTCCTCGATTGTAAACCAATTAAAGAAAACAAGAAGTGACTTTTATGTTCACAGTGACAAAATTGGCAAGCTGCTGGCTAATCAATTGAAATCTAATTATGTTAAATCTCAAATCAATCAGATTTATAACCAAAATGATCGATTGATACTGGATCATGTGGGGATTAATCAAACCTTTTGTGATTTTTATTCTTCTTTATATCAGTCAGAGTCTCCTCGAGATTCTAAATATATGAATGATTTTTTAGATAAGTTAGACTTCCCTCAGATTTCAAAGGATATGTCTTCTTTATTAGATACTTCCATTACAATGGATGAGATTAAGAATGTTATTTTTTCTATGAATCTGGGGAAAGCTCCTGGCCCTGATGGGTTTACCGTTGAATTTTATAAATGTTTTGCTTCTTTATTGATTCCTTGGCTCGGTAGGGTTTTTGAGGCTTCTTTGAAACTTGGTAAACTTCCTGAATCTTTTAATAGAGCATCAATTTCTCTAATACTAAAGATGGATAAAGACCCTGCTCAATGTGCATCTTATAGACCAATATCTTTATTAAATGTTGATTCTAAAGTTTTTTTCTAAGTTATTAGCAAATAGACTAGAAAAAGTACTTCCTTCTATTATTTCGGAAGACCAAACGGGTTTTATTAAAGGTCGTTACTCTTTTTATAATATTCGTACATTGTTAAATATCGTTTATACTCCCTCACAAAATGTTCCTGAGTGTGTTATTTCTTTAGATGCCGAGAAAGCTTTTGATAGAGTAGAATGGCCTTATTTATTTAAGGTGCTTGAACTGTTCAATTTTAGCTTGAAATTTATATCCTGGATTAAACTGTTATATCACTCCCCTGTAGCCTCGGTTCGTACTAACTCTTTAAACTCACCTTTTTTTCCTCTCTTTCGTGGTACTCGACAAGGCTGTCCTCTTAGTCCCCTATTATTTGATATTGCATTAGAACCTCTTGCAATTGCTATTCGAGAATCTTCAAATATTACTGGGATAACTCGGGGATTAAAGTCCCATAAATTATCACTCTATGCTGATGATTTACTTTTATATATTTCTAATCCTGAGAGATCCATTCCTGCTGTTTTAGAGTTATTAGCACAATTTGGTCTTTTCTCAGGTTATAAATTAAATCTTAGTAAGAGTGAACTTTTTCCGATTAATAAACATCTTCCCTTATATTATAAATTTCCATTTAAATTGATTAATAATTACTTTTCATATCTTGGGATTAAAATTACTTGTAAATACAAAGATTTATTTAAGACTAACTTTTTACCATTAATAGACCATATTACTCAACTTTCATCTAAATGGTTTCCCTTATATTTAACTTTGATTGGTTGTATTAATGCGGTTAAGATGTTTTTTTTTGCCAAAATTTTTATATGTGTTTCAGGCATTACCAATTTTCGTTCCAAAATCTTTTTTTGATAAAGTTGACTCAATATTTTCTTCATTTATTTGGCAGAATAAGAATCCGAGACTGGGTAAAATACATTTACAGAAAGCTAAGAGAGATGGAGGTTTAGCATTACCTAACTTTAGATTCTATTATTGGGCTATTAATATTCGACATATGAAATTTTGGTTACTTGACCAGGACATACTATCTATTCCTAAATGGGTAGCATTGGAATTACAATCTGTTCAGGGTTATACATTTGGTTCTATTTTAGGCTCCTCTCTCCCTTTTGATTCGAAACGTCTTAAGCAGGTCTCTAACCCGATAGTTAAATATGCTTTGCGCATTTGGTTTCAATTCAGAAAATTTTTTGATCTTAATCAATTCGGGTTAGCGATTCCTATTTTAGGTAACATATTTTTTCCTCCCTCTTTTACGGATCGCGCTTTTCAAACTTGGAAGACTAAGGGTATTTTACGGTTTTTGGATTTATTTTTAGATGGTTCCCTTATGTCTTTTGAACAATTATCTAATAAATATAACTTATCAAGAATACATTTTTTTAGATATTTACAAGTTAGAAATTTCCTAAGTACTATACTTTCTTCCTTTCCAATGCTTCCTCCTACATATATTTTAGATTCGATAATTAACCTTAATCCATGTCAGAAAGGTGCATCGGCTATGATTTATAATATTATTATGAAACTTAGGAAAGCTCCATTTGATAAGATTAGGGTAGATTGGGAACAGGAATTGGGGCTTACCATTTCTGTGGATGATTGGGGGCAGATTTTACAATTAGTTAATACTTCCTCTATTTGTGCTAAACATTCCCTAATTCAATTTAAAGTGGTTCATAGAGCACATATGTCCAAAGATAAGTTAGCACGTTTTTACTCGCATATTAATCCTTTCTGTGATAGATGTTCGGGGCAGATAGCCTCTTTAACTCATATGTTTTGGTCTTGCCCTACTTTGGAAACTTTTTGGAGAGATATTTTCAATATTATTTCTAAGGTATTAAATATAGATATCTCTCCTCACCCTATTACTGCTATCTTTGGACTACCTAAAATTTCTAGTAATCTTTCCCCTTCAGCCCGTAGAATGATTGCATTTCTTACTTTAATGGCGAAAAGATGTATTTTACAACATTGGAAAGAGCTTAATGCTCCAACTACCTTTTTTTGGTTTTCTCAGACGATTTTATGTTTGAATTTGGAGAAAATTAGAAGTAACCTTTATGATTCTTCATTTAAATTTGAACAGATTTGGGGACCTTTTATTCGATATTTTCATTTAATGTAATATTTACCCTTCTTGTTTTTTTTCACTGTTTTTAATGGAGGTCGGGATTGAGGACGTGATTTTAAGTTTAACTCTGTTTGGTTTCAAGTTAGCCCATTGCTTTGCCTTGCTTTTAGTTAGCCGCACGGTGGGTTTTTTTTTGGGGGGTTTTTTTTTTCTTTTTTTTCCATTGATATATATAAAATTTAGTATACTATTATGTTATCTTGGTTTCTTATGTTTAAATTACATTGTTTGTAGTATTTTCTTTTTGGTATTGATATCTTTTGGAATTTTATTATACTTTAACATTGTATTAATGTTTATATGGCTTACCTTTTTTGTATACTTACTCAATAAAAAGATTTAAAAAGAAAAGAAAAGGAGAAGCACTGAACAAAATGGGCTGAGTTGACTCACTGCTTGACAGAAATAGCAGCCCTTGGGTATAGATTTCCCTTGTGTCGAATCAAGTGTAGGCTTTCACGGCGGGAGGGATCAGACTAATTTGCCTGTGTGCTTAGAGCATTTCTTTGTGTGGACTGGGGACTGCTGAAAGATCTGTGTGACTGAAAGAGAGAGAGAAAAAACTGTGAGAGAGTTTGCTACAGAGCTTTTCCCATGGAATTACATGCATTTTTCATTATTTTCCTGCACTAACACCAACTGTCCAGATGACCAGGTGAGACCACCAAGACATTCCCATCCTCCAAACTTCTGTCCTTCTGTCTTCTTGCTTCATCTACAGTCAGGCATTTAATAAAAAAGGGTGTATGGGGTGTCAGGGAGGGGTAGCACCTCTGGTGGGGGAACATGTCGCGTCCTTTTCAGGGTGGTTAGTCCACCTTCGGTCCCCACCTGGCACTCAGCTCTCACCTGTGGCTCCCCGTAGCTGTTTGCATGCGACAGCGGCCACACCCCGGGCAACGGCTTCGACAAGCCGGCTAAACCAGGTGAGGGTAGCCGACGGGTCTCAAACCCTCAGTGAGATAGGGAGTTGTCTATCCCAGCATGTGAAGACAGACTCCGGGGGATTGAGCGGACGAGACCGATGGAAGGTCCAACGGTCAAGAAGGCGGTCTCTGCAAGCGTTGTGGAACATGTAGAGCACGACAAGACACAGAAGACGTCCTGGTCATCCACTGCGCCTAGTCCCATCTCCAGCCGTCTGGACTCTGTCTTGCCACTGGACCCAGATGGGAATTGAGAAGAGAAAGTGAGGCTGACGCTGCGCAACTCTCCCTCACTTAAATCCAAATCAAGCGCTAGTCTTCACACCATCATTATGGTGTTGAGGTCCTCTTCGACGTCAACGATGGACGAACCAAAAAAAAAGGTTATCTCTAGCAAGGAATATATTTGGTTCACTCATGCCCCATATGAGCCACCACTTACAAACTCACTTTAGTACATTCAGAATATATTTGTATCCCTTTCTCGCTAATGCAATTATATAGATTTTCCCTAAATGCACCGAATCCATATGCCTTGAGACCTACATTAAAGGCTGGATAATCTTGAGTTGTTTTTCTCTGGGATGGTGGAGGCAGATGAGAGATCTGATAGTTTTATAAGATTGAGAGGCGTAGGTAGAATAGACGGGGAGTATCTGTTTCCCAAGGTTGAATTGTCTCAAACCAGCGGGCGTGCATTGAAGGTGAGAGGAGGTAAGTTCAGGGGGAATGTGAGGTAAGTTTTTTACTCAGTCATGGATGCCTGGAATGTGCTGCCTGGTCTGATGGTAGAGGCAAATATATTAGAGGTTTTTAAGAGACATTTGAATAGACGCATAGATGTGAGGAAGATGGAGAGATATGGACATTGTGTAGGTGGAAAGGATTAGTGCTTGGGTGCTTTTTAATCTTTTTAGCTGGTTCAGCACAACATTGTGGGCCAAATGGCCTGCTCCTGTGCTGTACTTCTTTCTGATTTACATATGTAGAGTAACAGAGATTCTTTTAAATCTTGCATTTATTAGCTACTGCCGTATTTTGTTCCCACAGATTTTGGTTCATCACAAGTGAAACGCTCTTGTGATCCCGAACATCTTTATTGTCCCCTCTCAGCTTTCTTGTAGGAAAGAAAAGCAATAGTGTGATGCTGCCGGGTTATAGGCTGGTGTGGTGAGGGTGAGGATCTCATTTGTCACTCCCCTACTGATGTTAAGTTATTCAGCAGAGTCTTTGACATTTCCAAACTAATAATTCTAGATAGTGATGCTATATTTGGGACTTGACAATTAATGTGCTTAGTTCTAATAAAATTGTTTGCATTTCTGGCGACATTTTGACAACAGGCCCATTAGGTTTAACCAGTCTGTGTTAGTGATTGTGGAAGCACATCTACACCTATCACTGGACATCCATCCATATTCACCCCTTCTCTTCTGTGCCTTGGTGATCCAAGTGCTCGTCTAGATGCTTGAATGTGGTCAGTGGCTCTCCCTGGCAATACAATCCAGGTACACACCCTGCCTTGGGTGGAACAAGGTTCCCCCTCAGATTCTCTCTGAACCTCTTCCCCCTCATCTGTGTTCTGCAGTTTTATTTGCCTCTTATAAGGGGATAAGGATTCCTGCAGCTGGTCAAACCTGCTCTGCTACCATCAACTCCCCTTCATCCTGCTTCAGCAAAATGCTGGCTGTGTCGCAAACCTTCAACTCAATCCTCTCCCTGTTGCCTCACTCCTTCGACATTGCCCCTTTTTTTTTTCGTAATTTATTTTTTTATTGAATTTCATCATCAAACAAACATTTCGATAAGATGTATTTCAGATACTGTACATTATATTATAGGCATCCGTTAGTCTCATGAGACCATGGATTTGTGCCTTGGAAGGTTTCCAGGGTGCAGGCCTGGGCAAGGTTGTATGGAAGACCGGCAGTTGCCCATGCTGCAAGTCTCCCCTCTCCACGCCACCGATGTTGTCCAAGGGAAGGGCATTAGGACCCATACAGCTTGGCACCGGTGTCGTCGCAGAGCAACGTGTGATTAAGTGCTTTGCTCAAGGACACAACACGCTGCCTCAGCCAAGGCTCAAACTAGTGACCTTCAAATCACTAGACGAACGCCTTAACCACTTGGCCACGTGCCAACACATTACTGTACATATATTTCATATAATCATATTTGTCACAAATCTCCACATAATATTTATCTGAGGTATACACTTATAGAAAGGAGAGGAAAGAAAGAACAACTGAAAGAAGAAAACTATACCATTGCTCCTTCTAATCTGTGTTTTGTGCTTGTCTCGCAGGGTATTCCTCACTCCCAGCTTCCACAACAGTACCAGAAGCTCCTGGAAAAACTCAATAAAATCGAGCAGGAGATTTCAGGAGGAACGACTGCCATTGTTGCACTTATTCTCAACAGCAAACTCTACATCGCCAACATAGGTACTTCGCTGTGCTGTAGAATGGCTGTTGTACAGGCCCTCAGATACCTGCCTGTTGGTCCAACATCCTATCGGTTTATTCTAGTTTTAAACACAATCTCACTTTCCTGGAGTAATGATAAGGCAGCAGACAAGCATTGTCGTCTTTAGCCTGCAGATGTGGTCTTGACTAAAATGGGGTTTCAGCCAGGCTTGTTTGGCATCTCTAGATGAACCTGTGTTGAGCTTCAAGTATTTGTTTTGGCTTTGAGTACAACTGACATTTGTTGATGCTGCATTATGTTCACTAAGCCATTCTCCCCTGCCTTCCTCAAACACCAATGCACCCCTAGTGATGAGTTCTGCCCTGCTTCTCTCCATTGAGCTTGTTCCTTCTTTCCTCTAACCTCTTCTCCACCCATCTGCCAAACTGACTCAGATCTAGCCATAAGCGAAGCGAGGTTCAACATTTTAACTGGGCTCTTGTTCCTGTTGGCAGGCACTAGCCGAGCCTTGCTGTGCAAATCCACTGCAGATGGACAGCTCCAGGTGACTCAAGTCAGCGTTGATCACACGACAGACAACGAGGACGAGCTCTTCCGGCTGTCACAGCTCGGTGAGTGACCTTGACACAGAAGACGTTTCCAATCATGGCATCTGGAGAATGTCCAGATCTCAGATCTGTGCCACAAACAAGAGAAAATCTGCAGATGCTGGAGTTCCTCCAGCATCTTGTGTGTATTTCTCTAATTAATGCACTGGTTTGAAATGGAGAGCTAGAGGTATGGGCACTCCCCAGACCTAACTCAGAGTCTCCTTTGTATCCCTAAATTTAGTTCCTGCAATAATTTAATGGCGGAATTCTTCTGAATATGCAGTGTCTGGAACCCTCACACCTCTCCATTCTCTTTGCATTCTATTGAATCCAGGCTTGTTAAAGCCATGGTTGGAAACAAAACTGGCTGTATGCAGGCTTCCTGCACTGCTAGTTTTCCCCATATGAAGTTTCACAGCTCGCAGCTGTGTTACTGACTTTCCTGTCTGAACGCTGTGTAACCGTTAACAGTTTAATGACTCTGAGAGGGAGGGGGAGATCTGACAACATCAGTCACTTAATATGGAAAGGGCAAGGAGGGGGTGGTGAAATTCACTGATCACACCCTCCAGATATAACTTGCGAGGGTCGGAGTGGGGCAGATCTGATTGTGGTTGTTGTTTTAAAAAAACAGAATCCAATGCCAAATGTCGTGGTAGGTTTAAACTCTTCTGTGTACATCAGAAGATGTCAATGAAGGAATGAATTTCTTCTGTTAAGGAATGTTACCTCAGTGGAGCCTTTCTATCCTAACCATCCATAATGAAATCGACTTCTTTAGAGTTGCACACTCATTCACTGGGCCATGATACGTGTTAGTGTAAAGAAAAGGAAAGGTACATCACATCCAGAGTTTCTCCGGTTAGTAGACGATTTCCCTCCACGCCTCTCTGACGTAGTGCGAATTCGCATACGAGGCAAGTTACAGCAGTGGTTTGCCATTGCCTTCTGCTGGGTGAGTTTCCAAAGAGATCACCTGCTCGTTAGCTGGCACGGATGGAAAGCGCGCAGGGGAGCTGGCTGGATTCGAACCCGGGACCTTTCGTCCTGAAGTCCGATGCTGAAGCCACTACGCCACCAGCCGGGTCCGACACTAAAGAAGCAATTCTAATTACCAGAAATGAAGCTCTTATCGCCAGTATCTTATCCCAAGACAGGTTTGGGCAGGTACAGAATAGAGTCACAGACACTACAGCACATAACAGGCCCTTCAGCCCATCTAGTCCATGCTGGTTATTCTGCCTAGTCTCATTGACCTGCATCTGGACCAGAGCCCTTCATTCCCCTGCCATCCATGTATTTCCCCTTTTCTCCTGTTACCAGTAGGAGGTACAGAAGCCTGAAGCCACACACTCAGCAATTCGGGACCAGCTTCTTCCCCTCTGCCATCCGATTCCTAAATGGACATTGAACCCTTGGATACTACCTCACTTTTGTAAAATATATAGTATTTCTGTTTTTTGCATGATTTTTAATCTATTCAATATACGTATACCGAATAAGATTTACTTTATTATTATTATTTTTTCTTGTATATCATGTATTGTATTGAACTGCTGCTAAGTTAACAAATTTCTGATTCTCTTAAACATTGAAGTCGAAGCCACATCCATTTCTGCTGCCATGAGAAAACTTGAGTAGGCATGAAATTCATATCCTGTGCACTTAGCAAACTTAAACAGCGTAGTCAGCAAAACGGTACCCTGACCTGCTAAAACATAAAGCTTCAAATGAACAACTTAAATCAGGTACCCATTAATTCACAAGCATCTACAAGCAGGGGAAAAAGCCTTTAAATGTTAATTGCTTTTAAATGCAAATTTGTCTTCCATTATACATCAATATTTAAAACAGGGGTCAGTTTTCTCAAGTCAGATGCAGATGAATGCTCAATCATTTATCCTGCTGCTGGTTGGCATGTGGCCCCCATCTCGGTGCCAGGCACTCCCAGTCAGTGCGTGGACCCCGCTCCAGTGCCGGACACTCACGTTTAATTTTTCATGCTGTCTCTAGGTCTGGATGCTGCAAAAATTAAGCAATGTGGGTTGATTGGAGGCCAGGACAGCAGCCGCAGGATTGGAGATTATCGCATGAAGTACTGCTACAGTGATGTGGAAATGCTGAGGTAAGGATGACATGTTCCACCAGCTGCGTAACGTCCCTTTGCACCTGCATGCTTGCTTTCGTTGACCTGCACACAAGGATATCCCAGTCTTGGTGCACATCCCCCCACTTTCCCTAATCGCTTACCGTTCGTGTTATCATCTGCATTCCTGTTATTGCCGCCACAGTGGATAAGCTCCAGCCTTTGCACATTACTTTATTGTCGCCAGACAATTTATACTAGAGCGTACAATCATCACAGCGATATTTGATTCTGCGCTTCCCGCTCCCTGGAGTACAAATTAAGAATAAATAGTAAAAATTTAAATTATAAATCATAAATAGAAAATAGAAAAGGGAAAGTAAGGTAGTGCAAAAAAAAACGGAGAGGCAGGTCCTGATATTTGGAGGGTATGGCCCAGATCCAGGTCAGGATCTGTTCAGCAGTCTTATCACAGTTGGAAAGAAGCTGTTCCCAAATCTGGCCGTATGAGTCTTCAAGCTCCTGAGCCTTCTCCCGGAGGGAAGAGGGACAAAAAGTGTGTTGGCTGGGTGGGTCGTGTCCTTGATTATCCTGGCAGCACTGCTCCGACAGCGTTCGGTGTAAAGTGAGCCCAAGGACGGAAGATTGGTTTGTGCGATGTGCTGGGCTGTGTTCACAATCTTCTGCAGCTTCTTCTAGTCTTGGACAGGACAACTTCTATACCAGGTTGTGATGCACCCTAGAAGAATGCTTTCTACGGTGCATCTATAAAAATTAGTGAAGGTTTTAGGGGACAGGCCAAATTTCTTTAGTTTTCTCATGAAGTAAAGGCGCTGGTGGGCTTCTTGGCAGTGGACTCTGCTTGGTTGGACCAAATCAGGTCATTTGTGATATTGACCCCGAGGAACTTAAAGCTTTTGACCTATTCCACTTGCACCCCACCGATGTAAATGGGGTCGTGCAATCTGCTACTCCTTCTGAAGTCAACAACCAATTCCTTCATCTTGCTGACGTTGAGGGATAGGTTATTGTCTTCGCACCATGCCACCAGGTTCTTAATTTTCTCTCTGTACTCAAACTCATCATTACCGGAGATACAGCCTACAATTATGCAAGATTCGAACAGAAGAGGAGCGTCTTGCTCCCTCCGGATGGCATCAAGATTCATCGTCACCGAGGAGGACGTTAGAAGGGCCTTCCTGAAGATAAATCCAAGGAAGGCGACGGGCCCAGATGGCTTCCCAGGACGGGCTCTCCGGTCCTGTGCAAGCGAGCTAGCTGGAGTGTTTGCTGACATCTTCAACTGCTCCTTGCTTCAATTTAAGATCCCCCCCGTGTTTTAAGAAGGCAACAATAATCCCAGTGCCAAAGAAGAGCAAGGTGACATGCCTGAATGACTATCGACCTGTGGCTCTGACATCAATTGCTATGAAGTGCTTCGAGCGATTGGTTATGGCACACATCAACCACAGCCTACCGGTCAACCTCAACACTTTGCAATTCGCCTACCGGAGCAACAGGTCAACGGCAGATGCCATCTCTCTGGCCGTACATTCCTCCTTAGAACACCTGGAGAATAAAAACACATATGTAAGGCCCTTTTTCATTGACTACAGCTCTGCCTTTAATACCATCATTCCAAATAAACTGATTCCTAAGCTCCAGAACCTGGGCCTTAGCACTCAGATCTGCAGCTGGATCTTCAACTTCCTCACAGACAGGACCCAGGCTGTAAAAATAGGGGGCAAGCTCTCCTCTACAATCACTCTGAGCAGAAGGCTGTGTACTCAGCCCCCTGCTGCACTCACTGTACACCCATGATTGTGTCGCCAAGTTTCCATCAAACTCAACATATAAGTTTGCTGATGACATTATATTGTCGTAGCCATGCACTTATTCACCCAGACAACCTGCCTGAATCGCACTGCAGCCTCTGTGTGTGTCATCCTCACAGCTCACATACCCGCCCCATTTTGTGTTGTCCATAAATCATTAATAAATACACACAAACAGAGGATTACGTTCCTTGGATCTCGATTATCCAGGATATATAGCCACAATATTTGCATCCATCAAAAAAATAAGTTAGAGTGATTTGTTTAATTAATTGATCTGGATGACAAATTGATAATTGCATAATTGATATACAAGACAAGCTTTTCACTGTATCTTGGTGCATGTGACAATAATAAACCAATGCCAATAGAAAATAACCTTTTAAGTTATTCATTTACTTATCCCCACCCATGTCAATTCAATTGAGGTGACTTGGTTCCATACCTCAAATTTTTGGGACTGTTCCTTTGAATTCTGTTGGGGTGAATTTCTGATGCCTGAACGGATGTAAAGCTCGGGTTGCCTGTATATCTGTGTGAATAGTACCCACTGGTCACAGCTTGCCACTCAGGAAACGGGTGTAGGATTTGCAAATAAAATGATGCAAGGTGTTTTATGTTGAAGAAAAACCGAAACAACTCCTTTATTGTAATCCAGAAACTGGTATCTGAACTTCACGTAATTACGTCATAAGTCAGACCAGCCTCTGAAAGTGGAACCCCAACTCAATGTCAGTGGTTGTAAATTATGTACATTTCCACCAATTACATTACCCTACAGGGCACCTTTATTTGTTTCGCGTCTGCTAACACATACTCTATATACACCGATACTGCTCTCAGTTACATGTGATTTAATTTAGCCCCGAGTAAGAGTGGTAACATCTAAGGGGAGAATAAAAATGAGTTTAAATCAAGATGTAACTGGGTGGTTGATGGCCAGCACAGACTTAGTGGGCCAACGAACCTGTTTCTCTGCTATACCTCTCTAACTCTGACCCGACCGTGACCCCTGGTGTCCAGGCACTGACCCGATGGTGACCCCTGGTGTCCGGGTGCTGACCCGGCTGTGACCCCTGGTGTCCAGGCACTGACCCGGCCGTGACCTCTGGTGTTGATCTGCCTGTTTGTGTCTTTTTTCCTACGGGGAGGAGGGATTTGGGGGTTAATGTGCTTGTTCCATTTCTTTGTGGGGAGGGTGTATTTGAGGGATTGCTGATCGTACTGCCTTTCTTTTCTTTCTTGGTTACATGGCTACCCAGAGAAGAAAAATTTCAGAGTTATATAATTTGATGATAAATGAGCTTTGGACCTTTGAAACTTTGTCCGGGGCACTGACCCAGTTGTGGCCTGTGCTGACCAGAGCACTGACCCAGCTGTCTGCTTGCATTTGCCTCATGCTGGCATTGATGATATACCTTGACAATAATTGGATTTTTCACCTTGGTTAGTCCTGCCAAGACGAAGCCGGTGATCGCAGAGCCAGAAATCCACGGAGGTCAGTCACTGGATGGGGTGACAGGGTTTTTGGTGCTGATGACCGATGGACTGTACAAAGCCCTGGAGGCAGCTCATGGTCCTGGACAGGCCAATCAGGTGAGGCGTGCTCTCTCTCAGAGCACCGTGTGCTTCAGCTGCCCTGGGTACTGAGGTGCTGATGTAGTCCAAGCCCTGAGTCTGAGGAGTTTGAGTGGAAGTCATGGGTGCTGCTGGCTGGGACACTATGGGTGCCCTTGACCTGGGGTGTATGGGCTGGGCCCAGCATCTCTCCAATGAGTGCCGTTGGGCTGGGTTGTGTTTGGGGTTCGGGTTGGTATGCGCTATGGGTCTGAATGTATGCTGCAGATCGGTCTGCTCTGGCGTGTGTGCACTTTGTAGAAGTGGGGGCTCCATGCATGGTTTCCATCTGTATTGGGTTGAGCTTCAAGCTAGCAACTTGGCCTCAAAAAATAACAGAGAAAAATGCTAAAAGAAACGGTAAGGCTGCCCCACAATGCGCTACAAGGTGTGGAAAGGAACAACAAGTAGAAGGAGTGGGTGTGTGTTTGGTCCAGTGCATGGTGCAGTGTGAAAGTTCGAGTGTTGCAGCTGAGTACGTGTTCAGTAGGCTGTGCTCTGGAGTGGCTGCAGTGTGTGATCAGGGTCAGTGGATGCGTGTCTGGTTCAGTAAGTGCGCTGTGTGAGGGAGCCAGTGTTGGGGTTTGCTACTTGTTCAGAGAAGTGTGCTCTGGGGTGGTATAGTTTTGAGGGAGAACAGCTGGAGTGTGCTCTGAACTGAGGTACGAGCTTAGCGGTGGCTGTTGGACTGTGTTCCCGAGCGTTGCCAGAACCCGTTCAGACTCCGGGGGAGAGCGCGGGTTCTGCTTGTCACTGCCTGACTCCCATCACCTCCCCTTGCAGGAAATCGCTGCCATGGTGGCTACGGAGTTTGCACTGCAGACGAGGCTGGATGCTGTGGCCCAGGCAGTGGTTGACCGCGTCCGAAGGATACATCGCGACACCTTCATCAGTGGAGGCGAAAGGTCAAAGTTTTGTGACAGACACGAGGACATGACCCTCCTCATTCGAAACTTCAACTACCCTCTGGGGGAGATGAGCCAAACGTCCACAAGCCCGACCCAAGGTAAATGAGACCACCATGTGTTGTTTGGGTATTGTCTGCATCGTCACAGCCGATCACTGAGCCAACTCCTGGCATTTGGCCCGGCTGAGTTCTTGGTGCTTGTGGTTTAGCTCTGTTGCTTTGGACATCAGGTGAAGTTGAAGGACTGGCACTTTGACCGTTGTAGTGTAGCTTCGATGATGTCACGTGTGGCCAAACTTTGCCTGTTTCTTACACTGTTGGTTGCATGGCCTCAACCAGCACAGAAACCAAAGGGTTAACTGTTGCGGCAGATGGCACACTAACCACACAAGTTCTGAAGGAAGGATGACATCTAAAAGCAAAAGCACCTGTTTGCATTCCATTATACCCTTCCTCTGAGCAACTGTTGCTGATGACGGTAAGGCTGAGTGTACGTACAGACTGCTCAGCTGCAGAAGCCGTAAGAACAGAGCCTGATTTATCTTTGCCAGGGGGTCCCATGAACAGATTTCTGCCTCACAGTCTATAATCTGCTGCTTCACTGAGTTTTTCCATGCCACGCACTCTTCGCCCCTTATCTAGCAATAGGAGACATGGTGCAGTGTTAGGGGAGATTAATTCTCCATGCTGGTAGCATGTAAGACAAGGGCCAGGAACACGGGAGTACCTGACCTGACACAGTATGTACGTCGTATTTCTGTGCCCATTGGAATCCAGTTTGACTGCCAAATACCACATGAGACCATGAAGGGTCTCGGCCTGAAACATCGCTAGTTTGTTCATTTCCATGGATGCTGCCTGACCTGCTGAGTTCTTCCAGCATTTTGTGTGTGTTCCTACAAACTAAAGGCAACTGATTATTAAGCAGAGTAACAACAGGGAGCTGCCTAGAAAGATAATGAGAAAGAAGATTGTAGACAAATGTGGAAGATATGGAGAAAGCTTTAGTAACACACACGAAATGCTGGAGGAACTCAGCAGGTCAGGCAGCATCCATGGAAATGCATAAACTTTTCTTTGGCTTCCAGCAGGGTACAAATATCAATTTTAACCGACATTTCGATGATCAACTGCCATCTTCAGGGACGTTTCAGGCCAGGACCATTCATCGGGACTGGAAAGGAAGGGGATAGATGCCAGAATAAAAAGGTGAAGGGGAGGGGAAGGAGGCTTGCTAGAAGGTGAGAGGTGAAGCCAGGTGGGTAGTAAAGGTAAAGGGCTGGAGAGGAAAGAATCTGATAGGAGAGGAGAGTGGACCATGAGAGAAAGGGAAGGGGGAGGGAGCCCAGGTGGAAGTGATAGGCAGGTGACAAGAGTTAAGAGGCCAGAGTGTGGGATAGAAGAGGAGTGCAGGGGGGAGGGACTTTTTTTTAAACCAGAAGTAGAAATCGATATTCATGCCTTCATCTCTACCCAGGCAGAATATAAGGTGTTGCTTTTCCACCCTGAGAGTGGCCTCATTGTGACACAAGAGGAGGCCAAGGACCTTATCATTTGCATAATGACCAAGGGGCATGTGGCACTGTAGTGTAGCAGCTAGCATAACACTGCAACACCAGCGGCGGGGTTCAATTCCCAGTAATGTTTGTACGTTATCCCTGTGACTATGTGGGTTCCCCCTTGTGCTCCAGTTTCCTCCCACATTCTAAAGGCATACGGGGTAGGATTAGTAAGTTATGGGCACACTATGTTGGCGCCGGAAGCATTGGCAACATTCGCGGGCTGCTCCCAGCGCAGTCCTGGACAGCGTTGGTTGTTGATACAAATGATGCTTTTCACTGTCCATGTCCATTTCGATGTTCATGTGACAAGCAAAGCTAATCTTTAGAATTGGAAAACCATTAAAGAGCAGGCTTTAAAGGATGTTCAGGAATGATTTATAAAGAGCTCGTTGAATCTTTGAACACAGTAAAATCTATGATAAAGCGGCCTTGCTGTTTATGAGGGAGTTGAGGGTTTCGGGAAAAGGGTTGGGAAGTGAAGCTGATCAAGCAATGATCTTACTGAATGGTTCAAGATTAAAGTTCCAAGTCCATTTATTATTAAAGAATGCATAAATTATACAACCTTGAGAGGTAGCCATAAAGCAAGAAACCCAAGATAACCCAATTAAAAAATAAATAAAAGACCAACTCCTGATTTGCAAGAGAAAGAAAAAAAAAACAAAACGTGCAAACATCTGAAGCAAACAACAACGTCCTGAGCCAAAACTGAGTCCTTAGATCTGACCCTGGTACAGCCCAGAGAAGGTCGAAAGCCTCGCTTATCAGTTGATTATATTAGCAGACACCTAATGCTGACATATCCCGAAGGAGTTGGGACATTTGGTTGCCATTGCTTTTCTCTTATTATTGGAATTAATGGTTAATCACTCTTGAAGGTTATGCTTACTGGCTAGAATTCAGTGATAAAGCTAATAATGCCACAGAGCACATTTTTTAAGGATGAATTAAGAGCTTGAAAATGGATCAGGGTGACATCTGAAAGGTAGGACATGAGGTTGTGCAAGCTTCCAGCTCATGCTCTTAATAGCAGAATGCATTCTGGAATGGTTCCAGTACATCAGAGGAGGATAATGCAGTCCTTTGGATTGGAAGGTGACATGAAGGATTCAGTGAAATACGGGTCTATTAGTTTAATAACAATTATTAGTCTTGCGGTTGATACCTCAGGTAGAGGAGGGCCTATTGCAGACAGGATAGAAAGGATGTAGCTTGTCTCCCAAAGAGCATTTGGGGAGCTGCCATCCAAGATTGCTGCCTCTTGTAGTATCAGTAATGGAATCAGTTGGATTGAGAGCTAGCTGGCAGGTCCTGGGATCTGCTTGGAGGTCGGTACTCCGCAAGCATTCGGCTGAAACTGTTGCTTTTCACTGTTTTAATAATGAACTTGTTTTCAGTATTGGGAAAGGCTGCGGATAAAGTGGGACTTAGGGCTGTGGGCTTCAGGCCAGTTCTGATGACTGGCAAAAGTATGTAAACTGGCACGGTAGGGAAATGGAACATTGAACCTGCTCGCACTCTTCAGGGGAAAAGATTTTAAAGCAGGTGGGTGGAGTTGTACAGTGGAAAGAAAAATGGAGTACAAGGACAGAAGTATGAGTGGGCCTTCTGGCTCTGAACCTGTACTGCCTTTCATCAAGATCACAGTTTGTGACCGACCTGTGCACCATTTCTGCTGCACTCTTACCATATACGTTGATTCTTTTAATGTCCGGAAATACAACTATCCCTCTTTTGAATGTTTTAGTGACTGAGCCTTGACCTCCATCAAGGGTAGAGAATTGCAAGGATTCACTGCACTCTCCACGTCTCCGTTCTGAACAGCCACCTGCTATTCTAAGATTGAGAGTCCTCGTTTTGGACTTCCCAACTTGGAGAAACAACTTTCTCTGTATCCAGCTATCAAGCCCTGTTAGAATTTTGTAAGTTTCAATTACATTCTCTAAACTAGAGAAGAGAAACCCAACCTTCTCAAATCTGTCCTAGCAAATGTCTAGTGAATTTTCACTGCATTCCTTCCATACCAAGCATATCTATCTTTTAGATGGAGATAACAGAGCTGTAGATTCATTATTATTAGTGCCCTCTAGTAATAAGAGACAGCATATTTTTTCTTCACTGATTGCTTCTTGTTGTCGTTCTGCGAGAGGTGTACAAGGACTCCCAGATCCCTTAGAACATCAACATTGTGCATTCTTTCAAAGTTCAAGGTAACATTTATTGTCAGAGTACATCCTTGTCACCACTTGCAACCCTGAGGTTCTTTTTCCTGTGGGCATACTCAGCAAATACATAGAACAGTAACTGTAAACAGGATCAATGAACAACCAGTCCTGCCAAAGGATCTCGGCCCGAAACACCGACTGTACTCTTTTCCATAGATGCTGCCTGGCCTGCTGAGTTCTTCCAGCATTGTGTTTGTGTTGTGTGGTCTCCCAGCATCTGCAGATTTTCTCTTGTTTGAAACTGTGCATATATGTCGCCATATACAACCCTGAGATTCATTTTCTTGTGGGCATACTTAACAAGTCTATGCTATGATTATTATTCTAGAGTAAATGAAAGACTGCCCCAACTAGGGTGTTCAATCAGAGTGCCCTTTCAGAAGTTATTCCCTTTGGTTCAAGAGCCTGATGGTTGAGGGGTAATAACTATTCCTGAACCTGGTGGTGTGAGTCCTGAGCCTCTTGTACCTTCTTCCTGGTGGCAGCAGCAAGAAGCTGGGTGGTGGGAGTCCCTGATGATGGATGCTGCTTTCCTGCGACAGTGTGTCATGTAGATGTGCTCAATGACTGGGAGGCCTTTACCGAGCCATATCTACTACTTTTTGTAGGGTTTTCTGTTCAAGGGCATTGGTCTTTCTATACTGGACTGTGATGCAACCGTCAATGTACTCTCCACTGCACGTCTGTAGAAGTTTGTCAAAGCCTTGCTGAATCTCCGCAAACTCTTAAGGATGTAGAGGTGCTACTTTTTTTCATAACTGAACTTGTATGCTGGGCCCAGGACAGGTCCTCTGTAATAATGACACCTAGGAATTTAACATTGCTGACTCTCTTCATCTCTGATCCTCTGAAGAGGTCTGGTTCATGGACCTCTGGTTTCCTTCTCCTGAAATCTATAATCCATTCCTTGGTCTTGCTGACATTGAGCTGAGAGGTTGTTGTTACGACACCACTCAGCTAGGTATTCATTCTTTTCCCCCAGGTGCTGATTCATCACCACCTTTGATTCGCCCTACCACAGTGGTGTCATCAGCAGGCTTGAATATGGCATTGGAGCTGTGTTTAGCCGCACAGTATGAAATAAAATACTGCCTACGTTTCAATGGCCAAATTATCGCTAGATTCTCTACTGGGTCTTAAACCAATTTTAACTTGGTCAAAGTTTAACTGTTCCATCGTTGTCACTGGGCAGGAACACCACCACACAGACTTCAATTTCACCAAACCATGCTACAGAAAAAGGCAGCCGAGACCATCAAGTCCACATCAACCATGATGTTACCCCAGGCTGCTGTGGGAGGCGAGGGAGGAGATTGCTGAGCCTCTGGCGATGATCTTTGCATCATCAATGGGGGCGGGAGAGGTTCCAGAGGATTGGAGGGTTGCGGATGTTGTTCCCTTATTCAAGAAAGGGAGTAGAGATAGCCCAGGAAATTATAGACCAAAGATCCTGAGAGGCAGGACTTATGAACATTTGGAGAGGTATAATATGATTAGGAATAGTCAGCATGGCTTTGTCAAGGGCGGGTCATGCCTTATGAGCCTGATTGAACTTTTTGAGGATGTGACTAAACACATTGATGAAGGTAGAGCAGTAGATGTATATGGATTTCAGCAAGGTATTTGATAAGGTACCCCATGCAAGGCTTATTGAGAAAGTAAGGGAGCATGGGATCCAAGGGGACCTTGCTTTGTGGATCCAGAACTGGTTTGCCCACAGAAGGCAAAGAGTAGTTGTAGATGGGTCATATTCTGCATGGAGGTCAGTGACCAGTGGTGTGCCTCAGGGATCTGTTCTGGGATCCTTACTCTTCATGATGTTTATAAATGATCTGGATGAGGAAGTGGAGGGATGGGTTAGTAAATTTGCTGATGACACAAAGGTTAGGGGTGTTATGGATAGTGTGGAGGGCTGTCAGAGGTCACGGTGGGACATTGATGGGATGCAAAACTGGGCTGAGAAGTGGCAGATGGAGTTCAACCCAGATAAATGTGAAGTGGTTCATTTTGGTAGGTCAAATATGATGGCAGAATATAGTATTAATGGTAAGACTCTTGGCAGTGTGGAGGATCAGAGGGATCTTGGGGTCAGAGTCCATAGGACACTCAAAGCTGCTGCGCAGGTTAACTCTGGTTAATAAGGCATACGGTGTATTGGCCTTCATCAATCGTGGAATTGAATTTAGGAGCGGAGACGTAATGTTGCAGCTATATAGGACCCTGGTCAGACCCCACTTGGAGTACAGTGCTCAGTTCTGGTCGCCTCACTACAGGAAGGATGTGGAAACCATAGAAAGGGTGCAGAGGAGATTTACAAGGATGTTGTCTGAATTGGGGAGCATGCCTTATGAAAACAGGTTGAGTGAACACCACCTCTTCTCCTTGGAGCGACGGAGAATGAGAGGTGACCTGACAGAGGTGTATAAGATGATGAGAGGCATTGATCGTGTGGATAGTCAGAGGCTTTTTCCCAGGGCTGAAATGGCTGCCACAAGAGGGCACAAGTTTAAGGTGCTTGGGAGTAGGTACAGAGGAGATGTCAGGGGTGAGTTTTTTACGCAGAGAGTGGTGAGTGCATGGAATGAGCTGCCGGCAATGGTGCTAGAGGTGGATACGATAGGGTCGTTTAAGAGACTTTTGGATAGGTACATGGAGCTTAGAAAAATAGAGGGCAATGGGTAACCCTGTTAATTTCTAAGGTAGGGACATGTTCGGCACAGCTTTGTGGGCCGAAGGGCCTGTATTGTGCTGTAGGCTTTCTGTTTCTAACCACCTATTTACACTAGTCCTACATTAATCCCAGTTTTCCATCTCCCCTCATTCTCATCAGTTCTTCCTGAATTCTACTGCTCACATACACGCAAGATGAAATTTAAACAAAGAATGTGCAGACTCTACTCAGATGGAACCGGACATTCGACCTACATGCAGGTTGCTGGAACTTAGAAGCTGCTGCGGTACACCACTACGACATTAAGCACCTTGTGATATTTCTTTTGTGCTGGCAGGAACTCCTATGGAGAAGCGGCACGGTAGTATGGTTAGCACTACGGTTTACAGTACAGGCGACCCAGGTTCAAATCCCGCTGCTGCCTGCAAGGAGTTTGTACATTCTCCCCGTGACTGCGTGGGTTTCCTCCGGCTGCCCTGGTTTCCTCCCACAGTCCCACCATTTAGTAGGTTAATTGGCCATTATAAATTTTCCCTGGAATGGCCTATTCTACGTCATATCTCAGGAAATCAATAAATAAATAGAACAGTGGAAACAGATACAGTAGTGATTTTCAAAATAGAACTGGGTTATTAAAAATTAGAGGTATTTGCAGAATGACAAGGGCTGGTAGAACCAGTTGGTTTGTTCAGAGTCAGTACAGGCAAGGCAGTCACCTTTTTTTCGTCAGTTCATCTCCAGTTGATCACTGGCATCTATTGTCCATCATTGTGTTTCTGGCCTTTCAGAACATTCAGAGTCAGCCACCTTGGAGGGTACAGACTCAGACATTGGCCATTTGGGGCAAGGACACAGATCTCATTCCCTGTACCAACAAGGGAAAATCTGCAGGTGCTGGAAATCCAAGCAACACACACAAAATGCAAGAGGAACTCAGCAGGCCAGGCAGCATCTATGGAAAAGAGTAAACGTTTGAAGTCTCGGGCCAAGACCCTTCATCAGAACTGGACAAAAAAGATGAGGAGTCAGAGTAAGAAGATGAGGGGAGGGGAAGAAGAAACACAAGGTGAAATGTGAAACTGGGAGGGGTGAAGTAAAGAGCTGGGAAGTTGATTAGTGAAGGAGATACAGGGCTGGAGAAGGGGGAGTTTGATAGCAGAGGACAGAAGGCCCTGGAAGAAAGAAAGGGGGGAGGAGCACCAGAGCAAGGTGATGGGCAGGTAAGGAGATAAGGTGAGAGAGGGAAATGGGAATGGGGAAGGTGGGGTGGGGGGGAGCCTTCACCAGAAGTTTGAGAACTCAATGTTCATGCCATCAGGTTGGAGGCTACTCAGAAGGAATATAAAGTGTTATTCCTCCAACCTGAGTGTGGCCTCATTGCGACAGTAGAGGAGGCAATAGAATGACATGTCGGAATGGGAATGGGAAGTGGAATTAATATGGATGACCTCTGGGAGATCCTGTTTTTTCTGGCAGATGGAGCATTGGTGCTCGGTGAAGTGGTCTCCCAATCTGTGTGGAGTCTCCCCGATATGCAGGAGACCACACAGCTACACCGAGAGCACCGGACACAGTAGGTAACCCCCAACAGACTCATAGGTGAAGTGTCCCTCACCTGGAAGGACTGTTTGGGGCCCTGAATGGTAGTGAGGGAGGAGGTGTAAGGGCAGGTGTAGCAGTTGTTCCACTTGCAAGGGTAAGTGCCAAGAGGGAGATCAGTAGGGAAGGGCAAATGGACAAGGGAGTTATGTAGGGAGCAATCCTTGCAGAAAGTGGGAGAAAAAGATGTGTTTGGTGGTGGGATCACAATGAGGCCACATTTCGGTTGGAGAAGCAACACCTTGTATTCCATCTGGGTATCCTCTAACTTGATGGCATGAACATCGATTTCTTGAACTTCCAGTAAACCCCACCTCCCCCCCCCTTCACCATTCCCTATTCCCATTTCCCCCCTCGCCGTATCTCCTTACCCACCCATCACCTCCCTCTGGTGCTCCTCCCCTTCTCTTTCTTCCATGGCCTTCTGTACTCTCCTATCAGATTCTCCCTTCTCCAGCCCTGTATCTCTTTCACCAGTCGACTTCTCAGCTCTTTACTTCACCCCTCCCCCCCCCAGTTTCACCTATGACCTCGTGGTTCTTGCTCCTCTCTCCCGCTCGTCCCACCTTCCTCATCTTTATTTCCAGTCCTGACGAAGGGTCTCGGCCCAAAACAGCGACGGTACTCTTTCCCATAGATGCTGCCCAGCCTGCTGAGTTCCTCCCGCATTTTGTGTGTGTTGCTTTCATTCTTCGGCGGTTATTTGTGAACCAAGTGAGTCTTACAACAAACTAAAGGTTAACTGTGCAGGCTCTTTGAATTTGAGATTTATTTAATTACTGAAATTTCCCCAGCTGCTATTGTGGAATTTGAACTCTGAATAGTCCAGTCATTGGAAGATAGTCCTTTCATTTAGCTGTACATTACTACACCGTTTTGAGCTGCATGAAGCTTGGCAAACAGTGCACCTGTTGACAATTTTTGTTACTAGTTTAACCAGCATCTGCAGAATTACTAGTCCTTCATTTTAAGAGTCAAGTGAAACAGATATCTTCCCTTATCAGTTCACACAGGTTTGTAAAGCAAGGTAAAGAAACACTGGGAATCCGAAAGTATCAATATCAGCTTCTGCTCGCGATTGCTAAAGTAAACGTACTTGAAGTGTGAAGACGTTCAAAAGAAAAGAAAGAATGTTGCTATGTGAATCTTGCATTTGTCCATATTTTCCTAACTGCAGTAAAGTGCTGTGACATATACATTGGCATTTAATGATAAATTAAGGTTTCCAATTTTGTATATCAGTGAACACGAGAAAACCTGCAGATGCTTGAACACCAAAGCAACACGCACAAAATGCTGGAGGAACTCAGCAGGCCGGGCAGCATCAACGGAAAGGGCAGTCGACGTTTCAGGTGGAGACCCTTCATCAGGGCCGGAAGGGAAGGGGAGAAGTCAGAGTAAGAAGGTGGGGGAGGGTGGAAGAAGTACAAGGGGGCAGGTGGCTCTCATGGTCAAAGAGGCGGAGGGCAACGGGGGGGTGGGGGGAGCAGTGAGAGAATGTTTCACTGAAGGGCAGACATCCCTCAGAAGAGACTTCACAGTCATTGTAGAATCACAAACACAAGAAAATCTGCTACTGCTGAAAATCCAAAGCAACATGCACCTTGCCACCTTGTACTACTTCCTCCCAGTCCCACCACCACCTTCCTGCACTGACTTCTCCCCTTCCTTTCCAGTCGCGATGAAGGGTCTCAACCCAGAAGATCACCTGTTTACTCTTCTCCAAAGATGCTGCCTGACCTGCTGAGTTCCTCCAGCAATTTGTGCACGTTGCTTTGTATATCTTTGAGCTTTCTTTAAATAAAGGCATCCGTTAGTCTTGCGAGACCATGGATCTGCGCCTGGAAAGTCTTCCCTCTCCATGACACCGATGTTGTCCAAGGGAAGGGCATTAGGACCCATACAGCTTGGCACCAGTGTCGTCGCAGAGCAATATGTGATTAAGTGCCTTGCTCAGGGACACAACACGTTCCCCCGGCTGGGGCTCGAACTCACGACCTTCAGGTAGCTAGTCCAATGCCTTAACCACTTGGCCACATGCCCACTGTCTTTAAATAATCTTCAGTTTCAATCTTCTGATGTACAAAATAGAAACAGGCATTGGTTCTAGGAGCTCTTGAGCCTGCTACATTAGGTAGTGGATAAAGGTCTTGGCTTCACTTTCCAGTCCAAACTTAAAGTCGCTTACTTTGTTTGGAGTTAGAAAAAAGAGTTTCATAAGCATACGCATTAAAGGATCATTAAGAATTTCTTTCTTTTTAAATCTTTTTATTGAGTAAGTATACAAAAAAGGTAAGCCATATAAACATTAATACAATGTTAAAGTATAATAAAATTCCAAAAGATATCAATACCAAAAAGAAAATACTACAAACAATGTAATTTAAGCATAAGAAACCAAGATAACATAATAGTATACTAAATTTTATATATATCAATGGAAAAAAAAGAAAAAAAAAAACCCCAAAAAAAAACCCACCGTGCAGCTAACTAAAAGCAAGGCAAAGCAATGGGCTAACTTGAAACCAAACAGAGTTAAACTTAAAATCACGTCCTCAATCCCGACCTCCATTAAAAACAGTGAAAAAAAAACAAGAAGGGTAAATATTACATTAAATGAAAATATCGAATAAAAGGTCCCCAAATCTGTTCAAATTTAAATGAAGAATCATAAAGGTTACTTCTAATTTTCTCCAAATTCAAACATAAAATCGTCTGAGAAAACCAAAAAAAGGTAGTTGGAGCATTAAGCTCTTTCCAATGTTGTAAAATACATCTTTTCGCCATTAAAGTAAGAAATGCAATCATTCTACGGGCTGAAGGGGAAAGATTACTAGAAATTTTAGGTAGTCCAAAGATAGCAGTAATAGGGTGAGGAGAGATATCTATATTTAGTACCTTAGAAATAATATTGAAAATATCTCTCCAAAAAGTTTCCAAAGTAGGGCAAGACCAAAACATATGAGTTAAAGAGGCTATCTGCCCCGAACATCTATCACAGAAAGGATTAATATGCGAGTAAAAACGCGCTAACTTATCTTTGGACATATGTGCTCTATGAACCACTTTAAATTGAATTAGGGAATGTTTAGCACAAATAGAGGAAGTATTAACTAATTGTAAAATCTGCCCCCAATCATCCACAGAAATGGTAAGCCCCAATTCCTGTTCCCAATCTACCCTAATCTTATCAAATGAAGCTTTCCTAAGTTTCATAATAATATTATAAATCATAGCCGATGCACCTTTCTGACATGGATTAAGGTTAATTATCGAATCTAAAATATATGTAGGAGGAAGCATTGGAAAGGAAGAAAGTATAGTACTTAGGAAATTTCTAACTTGTAAATATCTAAAAAAATGTATTCTTGATAAGTTATATTTATTAGATAATTGTTCAAAAGACATAAGGGAACCATCTAAAAATAAATCCAAAAACCGTAAAATACCCTTAGTCTTCCAAGTTTGAAAAGCGCGATCCGTAAAAGAGGGAGGAAAAAATATGTTACCTAAAATAGGAATCGCTAACCCGAATTGATTAAGATCAAAAAGTTTTCTGAATTGAAACCAAATGCGCAAAGCATATTTAACTATCGGGTTAGAGACCTGCTTAAGACGTTTCGAATCAAAAGGGAGAGAGGAGCCTAAAATAGAACCAAGTGTATAACCCTGAACAGATTGTAATTCCAATGCTACCCATTTAGGAATAGATAGTATGTCCTGGTCAAGTAACCAAAATTTCATATGTCGAATATTAATAGCCCAATAATAGAATCTAAAGTTAGGTAATGCTAAACCTCCATCTCTCTTAGCTTTCTGTAAATGTATTTTACCCAGTCTCGGATTCTTATTCTGCCAAATAAATGAAGAAATTTTAGAGTCAACTTTATCAAAAAAAGATTTAGGAACGAAAATTGGTAATGCCTGAAACACATATAAAAATTTTGGCAAAAAAAACATCTTAACTGCATTAATACGACCAATCAAAGTTAAATATAAGGGAAACCATTTAGATGAAAGTTGAGTAATATGGTCTATTAATGGTAAAAAGTTAGTCTTAAATAAATCTTTGTATTTACAAGTAATTTTAATCCCAAGATATGAAAAGTAATTATTAATCAATTTAAATGGAAATTTATAATATAAGGGAAGATGTTTATTAATCGGAAAAAGTTCACTCTTACTAAGATTTAATTTATAACCTGAGAAAAGACCAAATTGTGCTAATAACTCTAAAACAGCAGGAATGGATCTCTCAGGATTAGAAATATATAAAAGTAAATCATCAGCATAGAGTGATAATTTATGGGACTTTAATCCCCGAGTTATCCCAGTAATATTTGAAGATTCTCGAATAGCAATTGCAAGAGGTTCTAATGCAATATCAAATAATAGGGGACTAAGAGGACAGCCTTGTCGAGTACCACGAAAGAGAGGAAAAAAAGGTGAGTTTAAAGAGTTAGTACGAACCGAGGCTACAGGGGAGTGATATAACAGTTTAATCCAGGATATAAATTTCAAGCTAAAATTAAACATTTCAAGCACCTTAAATAAATAAGGCCATTCTACTCTATCAAAAGCTTTCTCGGCATCTAAAGAAATAACACACTCAGGAACATTTTGTGAGGAAGTATAAACGATATTTAACAATGTACGAATATTATAAAAAGAGTAACGACCTTTAATAAAACCCGTTTGGTCTTCCGAAATAATAGAAGGAAGTACTTTTTCTAGTCTATTTGCTAATAACTTAGAAAAAACTTTAGAATCAACATTTAATAAAGATATTGGTCTATAAGATGCACATTGAGCAGGGTCTTTATCCTTCTTTAGTATTAGAGAAATTGATGCTCTATTAAAAGATTCAGGAAGTTTACCAAGTTTCAAAGAAGCCTCAAAAACCCTACAGAGCCAAGGAATCAATAAAGAAGCAAAACATTTATAAAATTCAACGGTAAACCCATCAGGGCCAGGAGCTTTCCCCAGATTCATAGAAAAAATAACATTCTTAATCTCATCCATTGTAATGGAAGTATCTAATAAAGAAGACATATCCTGTGAAATCTGAGGGAAGTCTAACTTATCTAAAAAATCATTCATATATTTAGAATCCCGAGGAGACTCTGATTGATATAAAGAAGAATAAAAATCACAAAAGGTTTGATTAATCCCCACATGATCCAGTATCAATCGATCATTTTGGTTATAAATCTGATTGATTTGAGATTTAACATAATTAGATTTCAATTGATTAGCCAGCAGCTTGCCAATTTTGTCACTGTGAACATAAAAGTCACTTCTTGTTTTCTTTAATTGGTTTACAATCGAGGACGAGAGTAGTAAACTGTGTTCCATTTGAAGTTCAGTTCTTTGTTTGTATAACTCCTCAGAAGGAGCCATAACATATTTCTTATCAATTTCTTTAATCTTGTCCACGATTGCCATCTCCTCCTGCTTCTGTTTCTTCCTCAAAGCAACAGAATACGAAATAATCTGACCCCGAATATAGGCTTTAAAAGTGTCCCAAAGAGTGTTAACCGAAATATCTTCTGTATGGTTAATTGTAAAAAAAAGCTCAATCTGTTCATTCATAAAATTAACAAAGTCCGAGTCCTGAAGCAACAGCGAATTAAAACGCCATTGTCTATTATTTGGTATATTGGCCATAATTTTAATAGAAAGCTTAAGTGGAGCATGATCCGAAATGGTTATAGAATCATAATCACATTTAATCACTGAAGGAATAAGACGAGAATCAATGAAAAAATAATCAATTCTTGAATAGGAATGATGAACATGTGAAAAGAAGGAAAAATCTTTTTCCTGAGGATGCAGAAAACGCCAAATGTCCGTCGACCCAGAATCAGAAAGGAAAAAATTAATCAGATTTGCAGATTTATTAGGTAAAGTCCGTAAAGGAGCCGAATGGTCCAAAGCTGGAGACAAACAGGTATTAAGATCTCCGCCCCAAATCAATGAAAACTCGTTCAAATTCGGAAACTGATCAAACAATGATTTATAAAATTCCGGACAATCCATATTAGGAGCATAAACATTAACCAAAACTACTTTTTTATTAAATAGTAAACCACTAACCAATAAAAATCTACCATTCGGATCAGAGATAATATCCTGTTGTATAAAAGTAACTGAGGAATTTATAAAAATAGAGACGCCTCGAATCTTAGCATTGGAGTTCGAATGAAATTGTTGTCCCTTCCAGAATTTGAAAAAACGTAGTCTGTCCCCCCTCCGTACATGGGTCTCTTGTAAAAATAAAATTTGTGCTTTAAGTCTCCGGAACACTTTAAAAACTTTTTTCCTTTTAATAGGATGATTAAGACCATTAGTATTCCAGGAGACAAAATTAATAATAGACTCCATAAATCCTAAAGTCAACCCACAACAAGGAGGATTGACGATAGGCGCGACCCACAAACCCGGAGAGGAAACAGAACATACAAAAGATACCGGGAAAAAGGACGCAACCAATACTTCAATAATGTATATAGCCCAAAGAGAAACAAACTAAAACGTGAAGCCCCTCCCACCACCCCCCCGCCCCAAGACCCCAAGGCAAAATCTAAAGCAGACCCGCCAGAGAGAAGCAAGCGCTAAAACTACCCCCATGACTTCCGGTATACGCTCCCTAAAAAAAAAGGTATAAATATGAAAAGGATCAGCTAATTGTAAAACAGTAAAAAAGTAAATAAAAAAAAGTTAGCTCAATTAAAATACACACAGAACAGAACAAAAGCCGGAAAATATATATTTTAAAAAACCACAATAAACCTCAAACCCATGAATAGACACAGCAACTAGAAAAAATATGATTATTGACATAAAGTGGTTATAAAAAGCAAAACAGAATAAAATTTTAAAAAAACTACAAAATTTAAGGCCACACAGGAAATACGTAAGATGACAAAAGGGAAGTAACCACCCAGAATCCCCTGGGAAAAGAAAGAAATGACGCAGTTAAAAAGAAAGTTTAGCAACCATATTAAGAAATCAAAAATAAATTTTTCTGCCCAGATAGGACACGAAAAAGTTAAAACCAACCAATTCACAGCCTCCGATCAACGGAGATAATTAAAAAAAGGCAATTAAGATGTTGAACATGAAAGTTGATCCAGATAACTCTGGGCATCCGATGGAGAATCAAAAAAACGAAGGGCTCCATCTAACATGCGAATCCTTAGACGTGCAGGGTACAGCAGCGCTGGTCTTAAATCCATCTTATAGAATTCCGACATCACGGATCTGTAATGAACGCGTTGGTCCCAGATTGGTTTACTGAAATCTTCCACGAATCGGAACTTAAGATCCGAAAAATCAATGAAACCTTTAGATCGAGCGAATCGAAACAGTCTCTCCTTGTCTTGAAAATAATGAAAACGTAAAATAACATGCCTAGGTCTATCTGACCTAGACGAGTATGATGGGATTCTGTGAACACGATCCAGTAGCGGTGGTTGGTCAGGAAATACAGTAGGGAATGCATCTTTTAAAAGTTGAGAGAAATATTTCATGGGGTTGTTGGATTCCACAGCTTCCCTCACCCCGATCATTCGTAAATTCTGCTGTCGCATTCTAGATTCCAAGTCAGAGTTTTTAAAAGTCAAAAAGTCAAGTTTCTTCTTCATTACATTAATTGTTTCTTCGATTTTCCCCATCCTAAGCTCACTTTGTTGCACGAATTTTTGAAGATCAGATATAGCCGACTGATGTTCCGCAATACATGTTTGCATCTTATCAATTGAATCGGCAATTTTCTGGAAATTAGTTGAGATTTCCGTATGAATCAGGTCTTTAACAGAGCCTGCAATTTCCGTACGAATCATCTCCCTAACAGAGGTTGAAATTTCCCTCTGAATTAACTCCGATATCGCTTTCAAAGTCACCGGTGATTCAGTCGGGGGGAAATCCGTAGCTTTCGGTTTAACCGGAGGTTTACCATCCTTGCCGTTTTTCCCGTTCTTAGACATAGCAGATCTAAGTATCATCCAATTGTCGGAGAATTCAGTTTAATTCAAAGTATTGTAAGAATTGATGCCTTAATGGTTAATTAAAGTATAGCTGACCATAGAGAAAAAAAAAACTCAGAGGTAATGGAGCGAGTCAAGAACGCGACTTCACTCCATGGGCGCTACCGGAAGTCTGGATCATTAAGAATTTAAAGGATAGAAATGCACATTCACGGCACTCTTGAGTGGAGAGGATTTTGTCCATCTCAGTTTAGAGACCTGCTGTGTAATTCATCATTGTTAATTTGAACAAAAATGTTTCAGCATTTCCTTTAGCTGGCCCCAATTTTAGAATCTTATCATCTACCGTCACGCTTCTTCAGCCATTTCCAGGATCCAGTAAGGGCACTTACTCTTCTGCGGTCGAGTGAGAGTAGGTTAAATTAGCCCACTCTGAGTTCCTAACATCAGTGGAAAATAAGTCAGCCTTATCCCAAAATTCAATCTGATGCGTCCTCATTTCACCACCTCGAAAGCAAGCTTTGTCCTCCTCAACAAGGAGAGGATGGTCAACATGCTTCAGGTGTGACCTCATTGAAGCACAAATACAGTAAGACTTCCTTTCACCTTGCTGCAAAGACCTTTACAATTGTTATTAGAATTGCCCTCTTTACCTATATGTTTCACCTAATCTATCTGAACAACTTCTAATTGTTTCCCACTAATTTAAAACAAAACATCAGAATCAGGTTTAATATCATAGTCCTTTGTTATGAAATTGGTTAACTTTGTGGCAACAGTACAATGAATAATATTTTAAAAAGCTGTAAATTGCAGTAAATGTATATTAAATAGTTAAATTAAATAAGTAGTGCAAGAACAGAAATAAAAAGCATTGAGTTAGTGTTCATGGGTTCAATGTCCATTCAGAGATCAGTTGGCAGAAGGTAAGAAACTGTTCCTGAATCGTTTTGTGCACTTTTAGTTTTCTGCACCTCCTTCCTGATGGTAACAGTAACAAGAGGCATGCCCTGGGTGTTGGGGGCCCTTACTGATGGATGCCGCCTTATTTGAGGCACTGCTCCTTGAAGATGTCTTGGATACTACAGGGGCTAGTATCCATGATGGAGATGACTAATTTTACAACTCTCTGTAGCTTTTATCGATCCTGTGCAGTCTCCTCCCCCCACTCCCATAGCAGATGGTGATGCAGCCAGTCAGAATTCTCTCCACAGTACACCTGTAGAAATTTTGGAGAGCATAGGTGATAATTCAAGTGTCCTCAAATTCCTAATGAAATATAGCTGCTCTCTTGCCTTCTTTATAGTTGCATCGATATGTCGGGTGCGGATTATGTCCTCAGAGATATTCTCCTGCCAGGAACTTGAAATTGCTCGCTCTCTCCACTTCTGACCCCTCTATGAGGATTGGTTTGTGTTCCCTCATCTTACCCTTTCTGAAGCCACAATCAGCTCTTTGGTCTTACTGACATTGAGTGGGAGGTTGTTGCTGTGACACCACTCAATTAGCTGGTACATCTCACTCCCGTACAGCCTCTCATCACCATCTGAGATCGTGCCAACAATAGTTGTATCATCAGCAAATTTATAGATAGCATTAAAAACATAGGTCATATGGAAATAACTAACCTCAATTACCCATGTTCTCAGCCCACACTACTTTGACCTTTCAGTTAAAGAGCTTTTAGATTAATTTTTCAAAAATTTGGCATTGCAAGTTGGGTATATTTTACCCTCTCTGTCGTCCTTGAGAAGACGGTGGTGAACTGCCTTCTTAAATCTGGTGAGGTTTCTACTGGGCTGGGAGTCCCATTGTTCACACTGAACTGTAAAGAAATAGAAAGAAAAAATTAGGGATTTGTATGAATGAAGAGAATTCTGCATGTGCCTGAAGAGAACACGGGTGTGAGAATAAACTGGGCTGGTCGTCACTTTTTCTGTTGTGCATGTCGCACAATGCAGTGGGGAGAGTGAAGTTGAAACATACCCTTCTCCTGTTTGCTGTTTAATTGCGCTCCACCATGCATGACTGCAGGATTGCAGAGTCCCATCTGATCTGGTTACCTCTGTCCATTACCTGTAGTTTCATTACTTTAGCCTATTGTGGTTCTGAGCTGCGCTGGACCAGGTTGTTACCTCATTTTTAGATATTCTTGTACTGCTCCCAGAGGACCTCACAGGCAGTCACAAAACAAAGACTCTTCTCAGAGCTGCCAAAAGCCTATATTAAGGAAATACCTGTACCTAACACAGTTTGTATGGACTGGGTTGTTTGTGTTTAACTTGATTCTAGTTTTGAACCACCAGAACTGCTTTGAGTCTGTCCCATTTAGTGTGGTAAGTGTCATTGGGGTGGAGACTGGATTTTTGTCTCCACGAGGACTGTGCAGTGCTAGTTTATATCATTGCTCTCATGAACAGATTCATCAAGACGCAAATAGATTGAAAGGCCTAGAGTAAACATGGAGAGTGGGAGAGACTAGGACCAGAGGGCACAACCTTAGGTTAGAAGGTCATCCTTTCAGAACAGAGATAAGGAGAAATTTCTTTAGCCAAAGGATTGTGAATCTGTGGAATTTATTGCCACGGCTGTATAGGCCAAGTCATTGGGTCTGTTTAAAGTGGAGCTTGATAGGTATTCTTCTGCCTTTTCCCCACACACTTTTGGTGACCTTACTAATTCTTGATTAATCAGGGCGTCAGAGATTATGGGGAGAAGGCAGGAGAATGTGATTGAGAGGGAAAGCACTGTAAATCAGCCCCGATGGAATGCAGAGCAGACTTGATGGGCTAAATAGCCTAGTTCTGCTGCTCTGGCTTATGGTCTCTAGGCCGGCTAGGATAAGGTATAATTGGAAGGGACAAAGTAAATCTGACCAGCTCGAAGGAAGCTAATGATCATGATGACATTTTACCACAAACTGATGTGATGACTTTTAAAAATTACAGATTATTAAAGCAGCTGCTGTGTTTTGTGAACTGGTTCAGGAATTGAATCACTGTCACACCTCCAGGCTCTGCAAATTCCTTGCATTGACTCGATCTGCTCTCCCACCCAACTTGGTATCACCAGAAAACTTGGGCCAGTTCCACCGAGCCCAACCATTAGAGATAAATAAAGCCTCTATGCTTGAGGCATTTGAAGAGGCATCTTGAAGGAAGCAAAACCAGTTCCCACTTTGAAGCCACCATGTTATTGTGTGAATTGGGAGGTCTGGCACTCTGCATTCCAGTGAGATACAGACTTGTGGGTCTGACTGCAGTTCATCATCTGATAGGGAGGGTCAGTTAGTTTTCCAGTTAAATGTATCAGTTAGAACCCACAATTGTGAATTTAATCCCTGCAAGGCTGGATGCAGGGCTGGTTCTTGGTGATACCTCTGGGATGGTTGTCACTTGTAGATTGGCTGTTTACTAAAGCCTGGATTGAGTTGTGCAGAGATCACTGCATATAACCCACCTGGGCTTCGATTAAGATGACTTGAATTAATTTTAATGACTAAGAAGGGGACTTTAGATTAAATTTGCAGAATTTGTTTGGATGTTCAGCTACTTTGTCTGTGCAGGAGATGATGTGGGGGGGTGGGGTGGTGTTGGTGAAGAGAACAGTGTGTATTGTAATACACAAAGGTTAGAGCAGAGGGGAACCTCTACACATGTGTATGTTTGCCTTAATTGTTCATCTGTCTTTCCAGGGGGTCGAATCTACCCAGTCTCCGTCCCTTACACCAGCACACAAGGAACTCTGGGGAAAACCAGTGTCACACTCTCCCTGGTGATGCCATCCCAGAATCAGATGATGAACGGTAATCACAGCAACTCGACAGGGGACGAGACCACACCCACACTCACAAACAGGTATGTGTCCTGAGTACAGGCACACTGAGTGCAGGTGAAGGCGGCTATGGGATTACCTGCTGTAAGTGTTTGCTACTACAGCAACAGCAACTGCTATAAACTTCACTATCACAGGATGTCTTTTGTGTTCTGTAGCAGAAGGTGTATTTGGAGTGGTGGGGTAAAGGACAGAGTAATGTCCGACACTTCCTACACTTGACGGGCAGATGCCTGACATACTTGTGCCTCGGCCAAGCTGTATATCATGCCAAGTGCCCTGGGTGCATGGGACCCTAAGCTGCTGTCCCACAGGGGAGAGAATCCATGTCTGGCATGTCTGGGGCCGTGTCGTTTGAGGTGGGAAGTTGGCAGCTTGCGGGAGGGGGGAGAGGGAGTAAGGTAGGGGCTACCGGTGTCAATCGGGTTGGAAGGTCAGAGCTGGGTGTTGCTCAGGGAGGGAGAGAGAGCAGGCTCTGGCCAGAGGCCAGATGACCACCTTTTGACTCGTCTCAGTGCCAGGTTGAAATATCCAGAGATGCAGAAATGCTTTTACTGGGTGTTGAAGTGATGCTGTATTGTTAGTCTGTACTGAGGCTCCGCAGTGGGAGCTCTGGATGTCATCCTCTGCTTTTGACCACCTCTCCCCAGCTCCAGCACACACCACCACTGCCAAATCATTACCATGCTTCTCATCCACTTTGACGTCCCCACCCTGCCAGTAGCTTGACTGTCTTCACCTCACAGCATTAGCTCCATTTGTACACTTTTTCCCCACCTCTCTCTCTCCAACTCCCGCCCAACACCAGCTGGACTGCGACAGACTTCGTGGTGGGTGCTATGTTATGTCACCTTCTGCTCAGTCAGCAGAGTTCCTTCCCTGAGTCACGTTAATTAATCAAACAATTCTTCTGTTGATTCCACACAGGTTATTCCAGATTTACTTATTTAGGTTTGTTAGTCTCTGCATCTGCTGTGATAGCTTTTTAATGTATGTCCCGATCACAAGTGTTCCTCTGTGGATTGCTAGCTCCAGATCATCATTGCAGACTGCTGCAGGTGCAGTGTCTGCCAGGGAGGTGTCAGCACATGGCAGCTTCAGCCGTATGCTCACGGTTTGGGAACAAGGGACCTCAGTGGCCTCTGATATGAAACAGCCGTGCTTCCTTTCAGAGCAGAGGGGGCTTGGAAAGGATTTAATCGAGAGTTTAAAGTCATGAGGAGTTTAGATAACTAAAAGGACAGTTAATCCACTGGCTAATGGTTTAAGTTGTACTATGCACCCTCTTGTTTGACGGCATAATGCGGACATAACGACTGTCTTTCTGATTTCTTTCCAGCCAAAGTCCAACAGCCACGTTGCAGTCTACCAACACGCACACACATAGCAGTAGCTCCAGCTCGGGTGATGGGCAGGGCCACCTGTTCCACCGGCACCGGCTCCCTCACACCCTTCAGCCTGACCAAGACGGCCGCGTCGAGCCCTACGTCGACTTCTTGGAATTCTACAGACTCTGGACTGTGGACCACAATGAGCAGACCCTTGCTGGAGTCCAGTAGGTGACTGGTCAACACTGCCTCTGGCCACAGTTCAGCTGCTGGGAGCCTCTGGGTTGTGACATAAAGCGAACCCTGCCTGCGTCACTGATTTCATCAGCTTTCCACGAGTGACTGGAGCTGAACGTCAGCCAAGTCTTCAGGACTGCCCATTCTCCCAAACGACAGCAGCTAACCACAGCTGTGGTCAGGACACCAGAGCCCTGCAGATGGAGAGGAATATCTGAATGTGTGCGCGTGCTGGGATTGGGCCAGCTTCATCTGTGGTGACCTTCACAACCAAATAGTTTGCCTGCTGTATAAGCTGTGACGTGATGATTGGCCCATGAGATGCAAAGCAGCTCCCAGGGAACAGATGGCTGAGGTTGCTTAACTTGGGAAATCTTCTGACGAACTCTTAAGTTCTGGGTGTATGTTCAGGAGGTGATACAAATTCCTGTTGTTAGATCGAGCATCCTAACAAGTGTTTTTAAACTGCTGGTCTATGCTATCAGTGGCTGCAGTCAGCATCCCAGGCAATGACGCTGCAAATAAAAGACGTTCTCCTGCCACTCAGCCAGCCTTTCCTTGTGATCTTTATCTGAAGGGGACGAGGCACATGTCCGCGAGCATGTGAATGACTGGGAGATGTAAACAGAATGTTACAGTAAATGAAAATTTTTTTAAAAACACAACTGCAGGTACTGGAAACCTAAAATAAAGAGTTAAAATGCTGGAAAGGCTCATCTGGTCAGGCAGCCTCTGTGGAATGAGAAACGGTTAAGCCTCAGAGTTCTCCCATTAGTCATTTAACCAGTGAACTGCAACTTATCTCCACAGTATTCCTGGCGCCTCCCTATCGCAAGTATTTACTTTGTCCTACCCATCCCTTCTCCAATGTAAAACTTTCGTTTTTACCCAGTTCTGACAAAGGATTTTTGACCTGAGTCTTTATCCTTGTTTCTCCTGCACAGTTGCTGCTGAGCTGTTTTCAGCATTTTCTGCTTTCATTTCTAACATCATCGTGTTTGTTTTCAGTTTCAAGGTCGTGTATCTTTTCCAGTTATCGTCTGTTTGTCTCCTGTCTACTAAGATAGGATTTTCTTCTACTGTTGTGCTTCGTCACAATGATGCAGTGTTTGCTGGCTAGGATTAGGAATTGTTATCAGAATTTTTTGGAGGGTAACTCTGGGTTGTGGTGCAGTGTTTGAGGATGTTGTGACTGTGAACAAAGTCACCGGGAGGCACTGGTGATATCGAAGTCTTTACTTAGCACACAGCAGACATCATACTGGAGAAACTCTTGGGAGAAAAGGCTTCCTAAGCTCAAAGTACATTACATTTTTATACCGTTAAGATCAATGGTAACTCGATACAGCTTCAATAGTTACAATGATATCATTTACTTCAATACTTTGGGTTGACAATGCTTCACTTAAGTTATGTACAAGTTTCAAACACCTAAGTCTTCACACCAACACTCCAGATGCCCTAGATTGAATATTAATTGCATTGCCTCTCATTCTTGCATGTGAAGACATCTCAAGTCAGCAGATGTTTCCTGGTTTGCAATTGACCCCAGTCTGCAGCTTCAGGAAGTCCATTGCTGTGAGTGGCATTTGAAGGTCAACCTGCAACCCACATTCAAATCTGAAGACTGGTTGCTTTTGAAATTAATATTTTCTATGTGCTATAACTGCAGAATACACCCTAACAAGGGTACAGTTGCGGGAAAAAGTTTGTGAACGCTTTGCAATTACCTGGTTTTCTGCATTAGTTACTCGAAATGTGGTTTGATCTTCAGCTAAATCACAATAATTGACAAACACAATCTGCCTGAACTAATAACAGCACAAACAATTGTACTTTTCGTCAATACAGAGCACACCATTTAAACAATCACAGTCTAGGTTCAAAAGGGTATGTGAACCTCTGTGGTAATGCCTTCTACAAAAGCTATTTGAAGTCAGGTGTTCCAATCAATGAGATGAGACTGGATGTGTGGGTTGTAGAGGTCCCCTGCCCTATAAAAAAGACACGCAAAGTCAGGTTACTGTCAAAGCCTGCTCTTCTCAAGAAAGATCTGTTTATGTGCACCATGCCTTGATCAAAACAACTTTCAGAGGACCTTAGAAGAAGAGTGGTAGAGATGCATGAAGCTGGAAGAGGCTACAAAAGAATTTCTAAAGACCTGAGTGTTCATCAGTCCACAGTAAGAGAAATTGTCTACAAATGGAGGAAATTCAGTACTTTTGCTGCTGTCCCTAGGAGTGGACATCTTACAAAGATCACACCAAGAACACAACATGCAGTGCTGAAGGAGGTGAAAAAGAACCCAACGTAACAGCAAAAGACCTGAAGAAATCTCTAGAACTTGCTGAAGTCTCTGTTCACTTGTCCACTATAAGGAAAGCACTGAACAAGAATAGTGTTCATGGAGGGACACCACAGAGGAAACCACTGATCTCCAAAAAAAAAAAATTGCTGCACGTCTCAAGTTTGCAGAAGACCACCTGGATGTTTCACAACATGTCTGGGATAATGTTCTGTGGACAGATGAGACAAAAGTTGAACTTTTTGGCAGAAATGTACACCGCTATGTTTGGCGGTGAAAGGGCACTGCACACCAACACCAAAACCTCATCCCAACTGAAGTATGGTGGAAGGACATACGGTTTGGGGCTGTTTTGATGAATCAGGGCCTAGAAAGCTTGCAATTGTTGAGGGATCAATGAATTCAAAATTGTGTCAAGACATTTTACAGGAGAATGTCAGGGTAACAGTCCCTCATCTGAAGCTTAATAGAATGATGCAACAAGACGATGATATGAAACACAAGAGTAAATCAACAACAGAGTGGTTTAAAAAGAAAACTCATGTTTTGGAATGGCTGAGTCAGAGTCCAGACCTTAACCCAATTGAGATGCTGTGGCATGAAGAGGGCTGTTCGTGCAAGCTATCCCAGAAATATTGATGGACTGAAACCATCTTGTATGGATGAATGGTCTTAAAATTCCTCCTTGCCATTGTGCAAGTGTGATCAACAGCTACAGGAAACATTTGGAGGAGGTAATTGCTGCTAAAGGAGGTTCTACCAGTTATTAAAAACACACAATTTCTAGCCTAATGATTAAACAATGTGTTCAGCAAAGACATGAAAAGTACAATTGTCAGTGTGTTATTAGTTTAGGCAGATTGTGTTTATGATTGTGAATTAGATGAAGATCAGACCACATTTTATGAATAATTAATGCAGAAATTGCAAACTTTTTCTTGCAAATGTATATGTGCTTAAGGGGCGGTTGCTATATGTGACTGGTCAATGCAGTGGCATTTACACTGTTAGCAACGTGATTTTTTTTTTATTTAGTACTTGCTAAATGTGGTTGTTGCAGGAAGTATCTGCATGTGGCTGCTCTGCCCCAGTGTGCGTTTGGAGTGAAGTTAATTCACACTGGTACAGCGTGGTGAAACCTCGCCTTGTTCCTCAGCTGAGTGAAGGTCTAAAAATGGACTTGTGCACACTTGTCCTATTAGTGGGCTTGTGCAGGTTGGACTGGAGTAGGCTGATGCAACTGTTGGGTCTGGGTCAAGGTCAAGAAGACCAGGCCATTCAAGACATAGACTAGTTCTTGTCAAGAAATGAAATTGCATGGTCTGCAATGTTTACTGGTCTGGTGTGGATCAGTAACAAGAGACGTACAGATTAAAGCAAGGCAGTGCAGCCAAAGAATTAGCTGCAGCTAATTGGAAGAACACGTGGATAGCAATAGCCAACACTTAAACAAAAAGCTAGATTAAAAAAATTCTTCGAGACACACAAATGTGTTGTTAGGTTATTGATTAACTTATTCCTGAGAGTGGTTAAGTGGGCAATGAACCAGAGGGGAGCTGATGGATATATGGGGCAGGCTACAGAGGGAAAAGAGAACGGGATTGCTCTGCTGCGAGACCTGATGGGCTGAATAGCTGCCTCCTACACCAAATGCAAAAATCCAGCAAGAAATTGGACCATATATCCATGGTTTATAGGGAAATTCACAAAAAAGGCTTAAAAATAGCTTGAAATGATAGGCCTGAGAATTGAAAGAACTTGAGACAGCACGATAGCATAAAATTAGAGTAACACTCTTACAGCGCTGATGACCCTAGTTCAATTCCAACACTGTCTGCCAGGAGTTGGTACATTCTTACCAAGCCCACGTGCTTCCTCCTACGTTCCAGAGAAGTACAGGGTAGTAGGTTAATTTGCCGCATGGGTGTAATTGAGCCAGAAGGACCTATTACCAAGCTGTATCTCCAAATAAAAATAAATACAATTCAGCAAAGGAGGAACAAAAGAAATCTGAAAAGGCAAGCTAGGGAATGAGAGTAAGTTCACAATAAACGTAAAGGTGAACAGTTAGGGCTTCTTCAGTGAAGAGAAACGTAGCCCCTTGCAGACAACACTTATTTAAAATGGGGAATGAAGGATGGCAGAAGAATTCAGCAACTGCTTTGTGTTTGTCTTCACAGAGGAAGTCAAGTTCACCCAGCAATACCAGAGATCCAAGGGTTTAGCAAGTATGTGGAACTAAGAAATAAGCATTTATACAAAAATTATGAAAGCACTAGTGAGACTGAAAACTGATGATTCCAAGGACCCAGACATGCCAAAGGTTTGAAGTAAGCAGTTACACAGATAGTCCTCTAATTCTCACCTTACAAAACTACCGATTCTGGAATTATTCCTGCAGGTTGGAGGATGGCCAGTGTGACTCCAGTGTTTAAGGAAAGAGACAGAAAGCAGGGAACTTTAAACTAGCGGACTTTAAGATCAGTTGCAGGAACGATGCTGGAATCTCTATTAAAGTATTTGAGCAGAAATAACATGGAATTAAAAGGAAAATCACATTTGTCTGCTCAGCTGGAGTTATGGAGTAGATAAAGGGAAAACAGTTGTCCATTCCATTCGTCCCCCCCATCCCTCCCCACTGATCTCCCTCCTGGCACTTACCCGTGTAAGCGGAACAAGTGCTACACATGCCCTTACACTTCCTCCCTTACCACCATTCAGGGCCCCAGACAGTCCTTCCAGGTGAGGCGACACTTCACCTGTGAGTCGGCTGGGGTGATATACTGCGTCCGGTGCTCCTGATGTGGCCTTCTATATATTGGCGAGACCCGACGCAGACTGGGAGACTGCTTTGCTGAACACCTACGCTCTGTCCACCAGAGAAAGCAGGATCTCCCAGTGGCCACACATTTTAATTCCACATCCCATTCCCATTCTGACATGTCCTCTACTGTAAAGATGAAGCCACACTCAGGTTGGAGGAACAACACTTTATATTCCGTCTGGGTAGCCTCCAACCTGATGGCATGAACATTGACTTCTCTAACTTCCGCTAATGCCCCACCTCCCCCTCGTACCCCATCCGTTATTTATTTTTATGCACACATTCTTTCTCTCACTCTCCTTTTTCTCTCTCTGTCCCTCTGAATATACCCCTTGCCCATCCTCTGGTTCCCCCCCCCCACCTCCTTGTCTTTCTTCCCGGACCTCCTGTCCCATGATCCTCTCGTATCCCCTTTTGCCAATCACCTGTCCAGCTCTTGGCTCCATCCCTCCCCCTCCTGTCTTCTCCTATCATTTTGGATCTCCTCCTCCCCCTCCCACTTTCAAATCTCTTACTAACTCTTCCTTCAGTTAGTCCTGACGAAGGGTCTCGGCCTGAAACGTCGACTGTACCTCTTCCTAGAAATGCTGCCTGGCCTGCTGCGTTCACCAGCAACTTTGATGTGTGTTGCTTGAATTTCCAGCATCTGCAGAGTTCCTGTTGTTTGTGTAACAGTTGACACAGTGTGTTAGATTTTCAGAAAGTTTTCAATAAGATGTCACAAGGGGATGGTTAGCAAATTTAGATCACTTGTGGAGACCTGGATTGGCAATTGGTTGTGGACAGAAAACAGAGTAGGAATAAACAGATGCTGCTCAGGCCGTGGGATCGTCACTGGTGGGATACTACAGTGGTCAGCGCTGGGGCCCCAGTTACTCTCTTTCTTTCTTTTTAAATCTTTTTATTGAGTAAGTATACAAAAAAGGTAAGCCATATAAACATTAATACAATGTTAAAGTATAATAAAATTCCAAAAGATAACAATACCAAAAAGAAAATACTACAAACAATGTAATTTAAGCATAAGAAACCAAGATAACATAATAGTATACTAAATTTTATATATATCAATGGAAAAAAAAAGAAAAAAAAACCCCAAAAAAAAAACCCACCGTGCAACTAACTAAAAGCAAAGCAAAGCAATGGGCTAACTTGAAACCAAACAGAGTTAAACTTAAAATCACGTCCTCAATCCCGACCTCCATTAAAACAGTGAAGAAAAAACAAGAAGGGTAAATATTACATTAAATGAAAATATCGAATAAAAGGTCCCCAAATCTGTTCAAATTTAAATGAAGAATCATAAAGGTTACTTCTAATTTTCTCCAGATTCAAACATAAAATCGTCTGAGAAAACCAAAAAAAGGTAGTTGGAGCATTAAGCTCTTTCCAATGTTGTAAAATACATCTTTTCGCCATTAAAGTAAGAAATGCAATCATTCTACGGGCTGAAGGGGAAAGATTACTAGAAATTTTAGGTAGTCCAAAGATAGCAGTAATAGGGTGAGGAGAGATATCTATATTTAATACCTTAGAAATAATATTGAAAATATCTCTCCAAAAAGTTTCCAAAGTAGGGCAAGACCAAAACATATGAGTTAAAGAGGCTATCTGCCCCGAACATCTATCACAGAAAGGATTAATATGCGAGTAAAAACGCGCTAACTTATCTTTGGACATATGTGCTCTATGAACCACTTTAAATTGAATTAGGGAATGTTTAGCACAAATAGAGGAAGTATTAACTAATTGTAAAATCTGCCCCCAATCATCCACAGAAATGGTAAGCTCCAATTCCTGTTCCCAATCTACCCTAATCTTATCAAATGGAGCTTTCCTAAGTTTCATAATAATATTATAAATCATAGCCGATGCACCTTTCTGACATGGATTAAGGTTAATTATCGAATCTAAAATATATATAGGAGGAAGCATTGGAAAGGAAGTAAGTATAGTACTTAGGAAATTTCTAACTTGTAAATATCTAAAAAAATGTATTCTTGATAAGTTATATTTATTAGATAATTGTTCAAAAGACATAAGGGAACCATCTAAAAATAAATCCAAAAACCGTAAAATACCCTTAGTCTTCCAAGTTTGAAAAGCGCGATCCGTAAAAGAGGGAGGAAAAAATATGTTACCTAAAATAGGAATCGCTAACCCGAATTGATTAAGATCAAAAAATTTTCTGAATTGAAACCAAATGCGCAAAGCATATTTAACTATCGGGTTAGAGACCTGCTTAAGACGTTTCGAATCAAAAGGAAGAGAGGAACCTAAAATAGAACCAAGTGTATAACCCTGAACAGATTGTAATTCCAATGCTACCCATTTAGGAATAAATAGTATATCCCGGTCAAGTAACCAAAATTTCATATGTCGAATATTAATAGCCCAATAATAAAATCTAAAGTTAGGTAATGCTAAACCTCCATCTCTCTTAGCTTTCTGTAAATGTATTTTACCCAGTCTCGGATTCTTGTTCTGCCAAATAAATGAAGAAATTTTAGAGTCAACTTTATCAAAAAAAGATTTAGGAATGAAAATTGGTAATGCCTGAAACACATATAAAAATTTTGGCAAAAAAAACATCTTAACTGCATTAATACGACCAATCAAAGTTAAATATAAGGGAAACCATTTAGATGAAAGTTGAGTAATATGGTCTATTAATGGTAAAAAGTTAGTCTTAAATAAATCTTTATGTTTACAAGTAATTTTAATCCCAAGATATGAAAAGTAATTATTAATCAATTTAAATGGAAATTTATAATATAAGGGAAGATGTTTATTAATCGGAAAAAGTTCACTCTTACTAAGATTTAATTTATAACCTGAGAAAAGACCAAATTGTGCTAATAACTCTAAAACAGCAGGAATGGATCTCTCAGGATTAGAAATATATAAAAGTAAATCATCAGCATAGAGTGATAATTTATGGGACTTTAATCCCCGAGTTATCCCAGTAATATTTAAAGATTCTCGAATAGCAATTGCAAGAGGTTCTAATGCAATATCAAATAATAGGGGACTAAGAGGACAGCCTTGTCGAGTACCACGAAAGAGAGGAAAAAAAGGTGAGTTTAAGGAGTTAGTACGAACCGAGGCTACAGGGGAGTAATATAACAGTTTAATCCAGGATATAAATTTCAAGCTAAAATTAAACATTTCAAGCACCTTAAATAAATAAGGCCATTCTACTCTATCAAAAGCTTTCTCGGCATCTAAAGAAATAACACACTCAGGAACATTTTGTGAGGGAGTATAAACGATATTTAACAATGTACGAATATTATAAAAAGAGTAACGACCTTTAATAAAACCCGTTTGGTCTTCCGAAATAATAGAAGGAAGTACTTTTTCTAGTCTATTTGCTAATAACTTAGAAAAAACTTTAGAATCAACATTTAATAAAGATATTGGTCTATAAGATGCACATTGAGCAGGGTCTTTATCCTTCTTTAGTATTAAAGAAATTGATGCTCTATTAAAAGATTCCGGAAGTTTACCAAGTTTCAAAGAAGCCTCAAAAACCTTATAGAGCCAAGGAATCAATAAAGAAGCAAAACATTTATAAAATTCAACGGTAAACCCATCAGGGCCAGGAGCTTTCCCCAGATTCATAGAAAAAATAACATTCTTAATCTCATCCATTGTAATGGAAGTATCTAATAAAGAAGACATATCCTGTGAAATCAGAGGGAAGTCTAACTTATCTAAAAAATCATTCATATATTTAGAATCTCGAGGAGACTCTGATTGGTATAAAGAAGAATAAAAATCACAAAAGGTTTGATTAATCCCCACATGATCCAATATCAATCGATCATTTTGGTTATAAATCTGATTGATTTGAGATTTAACATAATTAGATTTCAATTGATTAGCCAGCAGCTTGCCAATTTTATCACTGTGAACATAAAAATCACTTCTTGTTTTCTTTAATTGGTTTACAATCGAGGACGAGAGTAGTAAACTGTGTTCCATTTGAAGTTCAGTTCTTTGTTTGTATAGCTCCTCAGAAGGAGCCATAACATATTTCTTATCAATTTCTTTAATCTTGTCCACAATTACCATCTCCTCCTGCTTCTGTTTCTTCCTCAAAGCAACGGAATACGAAATAATCTGACCCCGAATATAGGCTTTAAAAGTGTCCCAAAGAGTGTTAACCGAAATATCTTCTGTATGGTTAATTGTAAAAAAAAGCTCAATCTGTTCATTCATAAAATTAACAAAGTCCGAGTCCTGAAGCAACAGCGAATTAAAACGCCATTGTCTATTGTTTGGTATATTGGCCATAATTTTAATAGAAAGCTTAAGTGGAGCATGATCCGAAATGGTTATAGAATCATAATCACATTTAATCACTGAAGGAATGAGACGAGAATCAATGAAAAAATAATCAATTCTTGAATAGGAATGATGAACATGTGAAAAGAAGGAAAAATCTTTTTCCTGAGGATGCAGAAAACGCCAAATGTCCGTCGACCCAGAATCAGAAAGGAAAAAATTAATCAAATTTGCAGATTTATTAGGTAAAGTCCGTAAAGGAGCCGAACGGTCCAAAGCTGGAGATAAACGGGTATTAAGATCTCCGCCCCAAATCAATGAAAACTCGTTCAAATTCGGAAACTGATCAAACAATGATTTATAAAATTCCGGACAATCCATATTAGGAGCATAAACATTAACCAAAACTACTTTTTTATTAAATAATAAACCACTAACCAATAAAAATCTACCATTCGGATCAGAGATAATATCCTGTTGTATAAAAGTAACTGAGGAGTCTATAAAAATAGAGACGCCTCGAATCTTAGCATTGGAGTTCGAATGAAATTGTTGTCCCTTCCAAAATTTGAAAAAACGTAGTCTGTCCCCCCTCCGTACATGGGTCTCTTGTAAAAATAAAATTTGTGCTTTAAGTCTCCGGAACACTTTAAAAACTTTTTTCCTTTTAATAGGATGATTAAGACCATTAGTATTCCAGGAGACAAAATAAATAATAGACTCCATAAATCCTAAAGTCAACCCATAACAAGGAGGATTGACAATAGGCGCGACCCACAGACCCGGAGAGGAAACAGAACATACAAAAGATACCGGGGAAAAGGACGTAACCAATACTTCAATAATGTATATAGCCCAAAGAGAAACAAACTAAAACGTGAAGCCCCTCCCACCACCCCCCACCCCAGGACCCCAAGGCGAAATCTAAAGCAGACCCGCCAGAAAGAAGCAAGCGCTAAAACTACCCCCATGACTTCCGGTATACGCTCCCTAAAAAAAAGGTATAAATATGAAAAGGATCAGCTAATTGTAAAACAGTAAAAAAAATAAGTAAAAAAAAGTTAGCTCAATTAAAATACACACAGAACAGAACAAAAGCCGGAAAGTATATATTAAAAAAAAACCACAATAAACCTCAAACTCATGAATAGACACAGCAACAAAAAAAATAGGATTATTAACATAAAATGATTATAAAAAGCAAAACAGAATAAAATTTAAAAAAAACTACAAAATTTAAGGCCGCACAGGAAATACGTAAGATGACAAAAGGGAAGTAACCACCCAGAATCCCCTGGGAAAAGAAAGAAATGACGCAGTTAAAAAGAAAGTTTAGCAGCCATATTAAGAAATCAAAAGTAAACTTTTCTGCCCAAATAGGGCACAGAAAAGTTAAAACCAACCAATTCACAGCCTCCGATCAACGGAGATAATTAAAAAAAGGCAATTAAGATGTTGAAGATGAAAGTTGATCCAGATAACTCTGGGCATCCGATGGAGAATCAAAAAAACGAAGGGCTCCATCTGACATGCGAATCCTTAGACGTGCAGGGTACAGCAGCGCTGGTCTTAAATCCATCTTATAGAATTCCGACATCACGGATCTGTAACGAACCCGTTGGTCCCAAATTGGTTTACTGAAATCTTCCACGAATCGGAACTTAAGATCCGAAAAATCAATGAAACCTTTAGATCGAGCGAATCGAAACAGTCTCTCCTTGTCTTGAAAGTAATGAAAACGTAAGATAACATGCCTAGGTCTATCTGACCTAGACGAGTATGATGGGATTCTGTGAACACGATCCAGTAGCGGTGGTTGGTCAAGAAATACAGTAGGGAATTCATCTTTTAAACGTTGGGAGAAATATTTCATAGGGTTAGCTTCCACGGCTTCCCTGACGCCAATCATTCGTAAATTCTGCCGTCGCATTCTAGATTCCAAGTCAGAGTTTTTAAAAGTCAAAAAGTCAAGTTTCTTCTTCATTACATTAATTGTTTCTTCGACTTTCCCCATCTTAAGCTCACTTTGTTGCGCGGATTTTTGAAGACCAGATATAGCCGACTGATGTTCCGCAATACATGTTTGCATCTTATCAATTAAGTCGGCAATTTTCTGGAACTTAGTTGAGATTTCCATATGAATCAGGTCTTTAACAGAGCCCATAATTTCTGTACGAATCATCTCCCTAACAGAGGTTGAAATTTCCCTCTGAATTAACTCCGATATAGCTTCCAAAGTCACCGGTGATTCAGTCGGAGGGAGATCCGTAGCTTTCGGTTTAACCGGAGGTTTACCATCCTTGCCGTCTTTCCCGTTCTTAGACATAGCCGATCTCAGTATCATCCAATTGTCAGAGAATTCAGTTTAATTCAAAGTATTGTAAAAATTGATGCCTTAATAGTTAATTAAAGTATAGCTGACCATAGAGAGAAAAAACTCAGAGGTAATGGAGCGAGTCAAGAACGCGACTTCACTCCATGAGCGCTACCGGAAGTCTCTGTTACTCTCATATACAGTACTGTGCAAACGTCTCAGGCACCTCACCTATATATATGTGCCTAAGACGTTTGCACAGTGCTGTACATCAACCATTTAGCTAAAGGGACCAAATCTCACATTTCCAAGCTACAAAACTAGGTGGGACAGGGAGAGGGGATGTATCAAGCTGAATGAGTGGTCAAGCACAAGTGGTGAAAAGTTATTAACTTTGAAACAAAACTGGACAGTTAAGTATGTTTTGATAAGATAATATTAAAAGGACCTGTGTGTCCTTGTACACAGTGTTGAGAGCCAACATGCAGGTGTAGAAGATGATCAAGAAGGGAAATGGCCATTATCACGAGGGCTTGAGGACAAGGATAGGGATATCTTATTGCAATTATATCTGGCCTCGATGAGACATTGTATTCTGTACAAATTTGGTCTGCTTACCTTTAATGAGGATATGCTTGCTGCACAGGCAGTGCAGCAAGTACTCAGTAGACTGAATCCTGAGATGGTGGGTTTCCTCTGTGAAGAGAGGTTCTCTAGCGTTTAGAAGAAAGCAAAGTGATCTCATTGAAGCAATGGAGCTTGAGAAGCAGGATGCAGGGAGGATGTTTCCCATGGCTGAGAACTGAAGAACCAGGGGTTATGGGCTCAGAATAACGGTAGACCAATTAGCAGTCAGGTGAGATGTTTCTTCAGTCTAAGACTGGAGAATTTTTGGCATTCATTCCTCTGGAGGGCTTTGAAGGCTCAGTCACCAAGTTCATTCAGAGCAGGGATTGATCGATTTCAGGATATTAAGGGAATAGAGGCATTAATTGATCAAGATATCACTGCTATTCCCAACATTAGTCACCTTCTGACATTCTCAGTGTATTTTTCATTTCTCACTTGACACAGAAATAGGAAGATTTCTCTCACCACCACTGGTCAAACTGACATTCACATTGACTTTGAGATTGGGCTGCATGGTGGCACAGCAAGTTGCTGCTGCTACCTCACAGTAACAGGCCCCAGCTTTGATCCAGACCTCAGGCGCTGACTGTGGAATTGGCATGTTCTGCATTTGGGGTTACTTACAGTGGCTATTCAATCTATCAGCACACCTTTGAGATATGGCTGGGAATGGAGCATCCAGAGAAAGCCCACGTGATCACAGAACATGCAAATTCCACTCACACCATGAAAAGTCAATTTTGAACACAGGTTCTACAGCTCTGTCCACTATTCCACTCCACTGCCCTACTTGTGAGATTACCTGACTTCCTCTGTATTCCAATTTGCAAATTTCCTCATGACTCCCCTCTTTCCTCCTTGGTCCTTACCCTAAACCAATGCTTTCTTGTTTAGACACTTGTGCCTTGAGGAAAAGGTTCTCGCACTCTATGCCCCTCTCTATTCTCACTTCTGTTCATGCACAGGTTATCTCAAATAGTTCCCACCCCATCCCTTAGCCTCCTCCAATCCAAGATGAACAGACCCAGCTGATGCAGCCTCTCCCCACAAGTAAAACACTTCATCTCATGTTATGTCATGAGAGATCTCCTCTGCACCCTCTCCAATGCAACGACACACTGTATTTCCTGTAGTGGCAACCAGAAGTGCACACAGTTTGCCAAATGTGGCCAAAGAATAGTTATATAAAGCTGTATTATGATCTTCATGTTCTTGTATTGTTTGCCCTGGCTATTGAAAGCTGAAGTGGGATCCTAAGATATATGCACTGAGGTCTGTTTGTTCTTCAGTGTCCCCGACCATTCACTGTGTATGTTCTACCTTTATTGGTCCTCCCAAAATGCATCACTTTACAATTACTCGGATTAAATTCAACCTGCCATTACTCTGCCCAATTTAGAGTCATAGAAAAGTACTGCACAGGAACAGGTCCTTCAGCCCATCTAGTCCATGCCAAAACTATTTAAACTGCCTACTCTCATCAACCTGCACTGGGACCATAGCCCTCCATACCCCTACATTTCCAAACTTCACTTAAGCATTGAAATGAAGCTTGTATGCACCACTTGTGCTGGCAGCTCATTCCACACTCTCACCACCCTCTGAGAGAAGAGGCTTCCCCTCATGTTCCCCTTAAACTTTACACCTTTCACCCTTAACCCATAACCTCTGGTTGTTGTCCCACCTGGCCTCAGTGGAAAAAGCCTGTTTTGCATTTACCCTATACCCCTCTTAATTTTGTGTATCTCTATCAAATCTCTCAATCTTCTACATTCCAAGGAATAATGTCCTAATATATTCAATCTTTCAACCTTATTTACATCTTTCCCATAGGTTGGTGACCAAAGCTGCTCACAATACTCCAAACTACGCCTCACCGACAGCTTATACAACTTCCACGTGACATCCCATCTCCTGTACTCAATACATTGATTTATGAAGGCCAATATGCCAAAAGCTTTCTTTATAACCCTATCCACCTGTGACATCACTTTCAATGAATTATGGACCTGTATTCCCAGATCCCTTTGTTCTACCACACTCCTCAGTGCCCTACCTGCTCACTGCGCAAGACCTACCCTGGTTGGTCCTACTGAAGTGCAAACTCACATTGCTAACTCATCGATATAACTTGCAGCCTAAGACTACTCTCCTCATTATCGACATTGACTGCAAACTTACTGACATACATTAACAAAATTATGTGAGTATCTTTGATTAATCATTGTATTTCCAATTGTACCTTAAACCTGTCTCTACCATTGACATCAGACTGGCTGTTCTGTATTTACATAGGTTACCCCACCTTATGTTCTTGTATAAAGTTAATGCATATGCTCTCCTCCAGTTTTCTGGCACCACCTATGGTCAACCGAGAGTTTAAATTCCATCACGGTATTTGCTGACTTAGCCTCCCACAGCAACCTAGTCAGGATTTATTCACCTATAACTCCACTAAGCCACGTTTAATAACATTCTAGAGTTACACTGGACTAATTCATCAAGTTGTCAAACTACAATGGCCTCTCTACAGTGAATATGGATGAAGAATACCAATTCAAAATCTCATCTACTTCCCTTAATTCCGTTCACAGATTCATCCTGAATGGACTTTATCTTTGTCATTAATGTACTTATATAAAAATGTTTTGGAGTTTTCCTTAGCCTGGTCCTTCAAATATTCTGTGCCCCTTCTGTGCCCTCCTAATGTTTTGTCAGTTTCCTAAACTTTTTACACTCTTGAAAGACCTCATATTTCCAGTTCCTGTACCTGCCATATGCCTCATTTCCTTCCTTTATCCAACCATTGATATCCAAGTTCCTTGGACTTGCTGTCCTTACTTTTCTTCTTTATGGGAACACATTGGTCCTGAACTCTCACTTTTTCATGTTTAAATCACTCCCACATGTTGAATTTACCTTTGAGTATTTGCTCCCAGTCCAGATTACCAGGTCCTATCTAATGATGTTGATCCCTGCAAGATCAATATTAGCCCGCCATTCATAGCATATGTCCTGGCCTTGTAATCCTTCCAAGATGCATCACCTCACATTTTCCAGATTCATTTCCATCTGCCATTTCTCTGCCCAAATTACTAACTTGCCAATTTAGATTCTGTGGTCACAGGCTAGCTTCCTAATTACAAACTTTTATCTGTGAATTTGCTAATCATTCCTCATACATTGACATCCATGTTTGTTAATGTATATAACATAGGAAGTATCCAAGCACAGGTACTTTCCAATCACAAAACCAAACCTCCTCCGCCACCCTTTGCCTTCTATCACCAAGCCAGTTTAAAATTCAATTCACCAAATTCCCTTGGATCTAATTTGATTTTGGACCAATCTCCTGTGTGGTGTTTTGTCAAGTTCTTGAATGATGTCCCTGTAGCCTACATCAACCACCATATGCCCTCCACTCTATTGAGCAGTTGTGCTCTTTCTGCTTACTATGTCAGTCTCATAACTTCATCATCTTTAATTCAGACACATCCTCGGGCTGTGTTCCAAAAAAAAACACTTCAGATTACCTTATGTTTCCTCATAACTAAAATTGCCCAACCTGGTAATATCCTTAAATATCCTATCCATGCTCCAATAAGTAATAAATTTCCTGTAAGATAGATGTAACTATCAGCATTGTGCTAGCTGTAGAAACAAGAGTTTATTTAATGTGACCACCTTGCCTTTATTGTCTTGTCTTAACCAATAAGACAGATATTCCTTAAGCAACACACACAAAATGCTAGAGGAACTCAGCAGGTCAGGCCGATCTATGGAAAAGAGTAAACAGTCGACATTTCGGGCTGGGAGCCTTCTTCGGGATTCTGAGTTCCTCCAGCATTTTGTGTGTGTTGCTTTGGATTTCCAGCATCTGCAGATTTTCTTGTGTTTGAGATATTCCTTAAGCTGCCTGACCACCTTATCTACTTGCCCTATCTTCAGTTGATATGCAGTCCAAAATCCTCTAAATTTGTCCATATTCCACCACTTACTGCTGTCCTTCACCCCATTTTCCCTCCCCAAAGGTTTCATGCTTCTCTGGATTGTAAACAGAAGATCATACTTTAGAAACTTAATAGAAAATTTTGTGTAGGTAAAAAGGAAGGTTGATGACAGGAGAGCTTTTGACATTGTCAAGCACCTTGCTAAAATCCGTGTAGACGAAGTCCTTCATAGCAGATCAATCAGGAAGGTTAAAACTCGGGCTTGCAGAGTAAGTGGCAGATTGCATTGTAAATTGGCCCAGTGGGGGAAAGCAAGGGTTATGGGGAATTTTAGTGTTTGCAAGGTTCTGTTCTAAATCCCTAGCGTTGCACAGTATCCGTGCAAGTGATTTGGATTTTAATGTTTAAAGTCAACAGGCAATCCACTGGAGGAACTCGGTGGGTTGAGCAGCATCTCTGGGAGAAAAGGAATTATCGATGTCCAGGTTGAAGCCCTGCATTAGGACTGAGTGTGGAGAGTGTAGATGGCCAGTATAAACAGTGATAAGACAGGATTCTGAGGTGATCGGTGGACTGAGGAGGGGTGAGAGATGACAAGGCAGGTAGTGTCGGGAAGAAGAAGGGGATGGAGTTGGGAGGGAGGGAGGGAGGGCGAAGTTTGTAGACAGCTGCTGAAGGGAGATAAACGTGGTTTACCAGTGCTAGAACCTGATAAATGGATGGATCATCTGCAGGCAGGAGGGATTCATTTTAATTTGGCATCATGCTCAGCATTAACATCATGGGCCGAAGGGCCTGTTCCTGTTCTGTACTCTTCTACAATGTGTACCGTGAAGGGGGGAGGTGAATGGCCAATGGAACCAGATGGGGGAGTAGGTGGGTGAACTGTGCGTATAGTGGATGGATGGAACCATTTGCGACTGACAGGAGGGAAGGTGTTGTTGCTCAGAGGGCGATGAACCTCCGAATCGCTCTGCCCCAGAAAGTGAATCAATATCCAGGCATCTGGATATTGTGGGAATCAGGGAATGTGAGGTTGGAACAAGAAAATGGTGCTGATCTCCCTGTTCCCAGGTATCTTACATCTGAATGCTCTGTCCTCTATCACTTTGTCCTTGGGTACTGTGCGTCTGTGAGCATTCCAACTATCTCCATGTGATTCTTGACTCCTGGTAATTCCACAATCTCCCCACAGCTCCACCAAGCCAACCCCGAGGTCTGGTGGTTAGGGCAGTCTCGCAGTATCTCCATTCTGAAACCCTATCTCTGGACCCTGTGACTGGTAATCCAATTCCTGGCTTTTCTGTCTGTACCAGAGTCAGCCATGTCAGCAAATGGCTACCTGCCCTCAGAAATAGCCTGTGCCAAAGTCTGGATGGTAATTTTAAACATGAAGTAGTGAGAGTTCAGGGCCAATGTGTTCCCATAAAGAAGAGCAAGGACAGCAAGTCCAAGGAACTTGGATATCAATGGTTGGATAAAGGAAGGAAATGAGGCATATGGCAGGTACAGAGAGCTGGAAATGTGAGGTCTTTCACAGAAACAATGCTCGTGATGATTCATGGATCATTTGGCCTTCTTGTCCAGGAGATGCAATTTCTGGAACATCTAGAATACAATGACACCTATCTCAGATTTGTAATTATTGACTGCACTCACAACACGCTGGAGGAACCCAGCAGGTCGGGCAGCATCAGTGGAAAAGATCGGTCAACGTTTCGGGCCGGAACCCTTTGTCAGGACTGAAGAGGGAGGGGGCAGAGGCCCTATAAAGAAGGTGGGGGGGAGGGTGGGAAGGAGAAGGCTGGGAGGTTCCAGGTGAAAAACCAGTAAGGGGAAAGATAAAGGGGTGGGGGAGGGGAAGCAGGGAGGTGATGGGCAGGAAAGGTGAAGAAGGAATAGGGGAAAGCACAGTGGGTAGTAGAAGGAGGCAGAACCATGAGGGAGGTAGTAGGCAGCTGGGGGAGGGGGCAGAGTGAAATAGGGATAGGGGAAGGGAGGGGGAGGGAATTACCGGAAGTTGGAGAATTCTATGTTCATACCAAGGGGCTGGAGACTACCTAGACAGTATATGAGGTGTTGCTCCTCCAACCTGAGTTTAGCCTCATCATGGCAGTAGAGGAGGCCATGTATGGACATATCTGAATGGGAGTGGGAAGCAGAGTTGAAGTGGGTGGCTACTGGGAGATCCTGTCTGTTTTGGCAGATGGAGTGGAGGTGCTCGACGAAGCGGTCCCCCAATCTGCGTCGGGTTTCACCGATGTAGAGGAGGACGCACCAGGAGCACCGGATGCAATAGATGACCCCAACAGACTCACAAGTGAAGTGTTGCCTCACCTGGAAGTACTGTTTGGGGCCCTGAATGGTGGCAAGAGAGGAGGTGTAGGGACAGGTGTAGCACTTGCGCTTACAGGGATAAGTGCCAGGTGGGAGATCCGTAGGGAGGCACCAATCCCTGCGGAAGGCGGAGAGGGGCGGAGAGGGAAAGATGTGCTTAGTGGTGGGGTCCTGTTGAAGGTGGCGGAAGTTGCGAGGATAATGTGCTGGATCCGGAGGCTGGTGGGGTGGTAGGTGAGGACAAGGGGAACTCTGTCCCTGTTGTGGTGGCGGGAGGATGGGGTGAGAGCCGAAGTGCGGGAAATGGAGGAGATGCGGGTGAGGGCATCATTGATGATGGTAGAAGGGAAACCACCATCCTTAAAGAAAGAGGACAGTTGAGATGTCCTGGAATGGAAAGCCTCAACCTCGGAGCAGATGCGGCGGAGACGGAGGAACTGGGAATAGGGAATGGCATTTTTGCATGTGACGGGGTGGGAAGAGGTATAGTTGAGGTAGTTATGAGAGTCAGTGGGATTGTAGAAGATGTCAGTGGACAGTCTGTCTCCAGAGATGGAGATCGAGAAAGGGGAGAGAAGTGTCTGAGATAGACCAAGTGAATTTGAGGGCTGGGTGGAACTTAGAAGCAAAGTCGATGAAATTGACAAGCTCAGCGTGGGTGCAGGAAGCAGCACCAATGTAGTCGTCAATGTACCGAAGGAAAAGTTGGGGAGCAGTACCAGAATAGGTTTGGAGCACAGACTGTTCCACATAACCAACGAAGAGGCAGGCATAGCTGGGGCCCATGCGAGTTCCCATAGCTACACCCTTGGTCTGAAGAAAGTGGGAAGAGCCAAAACAGAAGTTATTGAGTGTGAGAACCAGTTCCGCCAACCGGAGGAGGGTAGTGGTGGTGGGGAACTGGTGAGGTCTATTATCCAGGAAGTGCGGAGGGCTTTGAGGCCTTCTTCATGGGGAATGGAGGTGTATAGGGATTGGACATCCATAGTGAAAATGAAGCGGTTGGGAGCGGGGAACTGGAAGTTATTGAAGAGGTGGAGGGCATGGGATGTATGCTGGAAGTTTTGCCTCCAGTACCACAACTCCATACAAGCTCATCCCCAAACTCCTAGACCTTGGACTCAACACCCCGCTCTGCAACTGGATCATGACTTGCTGAATGTCAAACCCAGGTGTTTGGTTAGTCCTGCAGTTGAGGCCCAAAGGTCAATACCCTGTGATCGGCGCGTCCTGGGGGGTCGATACCCCGAGGTCAGCAAAGTCCAGAGTTTGGCCTTTCTGGAGGTAGAAAGCCCAAAAGAGTGATGTCTGAAGTCGGTGAGTCCGGAGGTAGAAGACAAGTCCAGGCCAAAGACTTGGAGTTTGGAGGTTTGAAGTCTGAAGACTGCAGGTCTGGGTGTCCAGACCAAAGACTGGAGGTTGGAGTCCCAATATCTGTGAGATTGAGAGACCAGGGTCAAGGACTGGAGGTGCAGAGGCAGATTGTCTTGAGGTTGGACGCTTGTGTGTGTAAGGGGATGAGAGGGTGGGAAAGGGGTCTGTTTTGTCGTTGTTTGGTTTCATTCTGTTGTGCTAAACATTGTGAGCATACTATGTTGGTGCCATATTGTGTGGTGACACTTGCAGGCTGCCCCTCCCGCACTTCCCCAGGCATGTTGGTTGTTAACGCAAGCAACACATTTCACTGTTTCGATGTGCGTAAATAGATCTGAATCTGACCAACAGACCAAAGTCAGCCAGGACAGGCAGCACCACCTCCACCAGGATTACCCTCAACACTGGTGTTCCACCAGGCTGAATCCGCAGCCCTTTAATTTACTACACAGGCACTTATGACTGTGAGGCCAGGCTCCATCCACAAAGTTGCAGGTGACACCACCATAATGGACTGCTTGTCAAAGAGCAACATGATGGAGTAAAGGAAGGAAGGGGAGATCCTAGTGGCACGATGTCAAGATAACAGTCTGTCCCTCAAAACAAAAGAGCTGGTCATTGACATTAGGAAGTGGGGCAAAGTACATGCCCTTGTCTATATCAGTGGTGCTGAGGTAGAAATGCTTGTGAGCTTCTCCCTATGGCCAGGAGACCACACCAGTGCCTCTACTTCAAAGGTTAGAGAATGTATACAGTATACAACCTGAAATTCTTACTCTTCACAGACATCCACGAAACAGAAGAAAACCCCTGAAGAATGAATGACAGGAAAGCATTAGAACCCCCCCCCCAAAGCTCCCTCCCACGCACAAGCAGCAGCAAAGCATCAACCCTCCCACCCCTGCCTCCCCACCACTCGCCATGCAAGTATTAGCAGAGCCCCCAAAGAGACCATGATCTGGAACCCATAAACAAAACACTTCTCGACGTGCTCTCTCTCTCAAAGGGCTGAGGAACCTTGGCATGTCTCTGATGGTCCTCACCAGGAGCAGGTTTAAAGTGAGAAGACTTTCCTGGAACTTAATAACCTGATTAGTGTAAAATGGATAAGTTCCCCAGGTTGTGCAAGGATTTATAGCTACTAACATTTATGCAGCTCACTTCACATTAAACAATCTCCCTCAGGCATTCCTTGAGTAAATCACACGAAACTTGACACTGAGCCAAAGGGGGAGCCATTGGGAGAGAGTAAAATATAACAAGAAGTTTAGTTTGAACTCTTGCAACATTTAAGAAGCATCTCGATCAGAACTTGAAATGCCATGGAATTTACAGTATGGATCTAGTGGAGGTAAACGGGATTAGTATACAAGGGTACTGGATGGTTGACATGGACGTAATGGGCCTAACAACACCTGTTTCTGTGCCCTATGACTGTTCAGGCTGGTTGAGGAACATCCATCTCCCACTCCACTCTGACCTATGGTCTCCTGCACTGTTAGAGCAGGGCCCAGTGCCAGCTCGAGGAACGGCAACTCATCTTCCATCTGTGCAGGTCGCTGCCTTCCAGAATTCAATGTCACATTCTCCAAGCAAATCGGCAAATGCTGGAGATCCAAAGCAACACCCTCACAAAACGTTGGAGAAACTTAGCAGGTCAGGCAGCACCTATGGAAAATGGTCAACAGTTGAGGTTTTGGGTTGAGACTCTTCTTCATGACTGGAAAGGAGGAGGAGGTCAGAGTAAGAAGATGGGGGGGGAGGAGAGGACGAAGTACAAGCTGGTAGGTGAGGGGGTGAAACCAAGAGAGGGGGAAGGGTGAACTAAAGAGCTGGGAAGTAGATTGGTGAAAGAGATAAAAGGCTGGAGGAGGGAGAATCTGATAGGAGAGGATAGAAGGCCATGGAAGAAAGGGAAGGCAGAGGGCACCAGAAGGAGATGATGGGCAGGCAAGGGGATAAGGTGTGAGAGGAAACAGGAATGGGGAATGGTGAAGGAGAGGAGGAAGCATTTACTGGGAATTCGAGAAATCGATGTTCATGCCATCAGGTTGGAGGCTACCCAGACGGAATATAAGGTGTTGCTCCTCCAACCTGAGAGTGGCCTCGTCACGACAGTGGAGGAAGCCGTGGATAAACATAGCTGAATATGAATGGGAAGTAGGATTAAAATGGGTGGACACTGGGAGATCCCACTTTTTCTCACAGAGTGTAGGTGCTCAATGGAGCGGTCTCCCAGTCTACGCTGGATCTCGCCAATGTACAGGAGGCCACACTGAGAGCACCGGATAGAACTAACCCCATCAGACTTGCAGGTTACCTGGAAGGACTGAATAGCAATGAGGGAGGAGGTGTAGGGGTGGGTGTAGCACTTGTGGACATTCCACTGACTCATGCTCCCTGTCTGCATCACAATTGCCCATTTGTGCTGGAGGTCAATCATCTGTGAGGTTGGCTGAGGTTTTTTCCTCTCCATTAGCACTCGCTGGTCAAACATCGGTCACCTTCTAATTGACCCCATTAACAACCTATTCTGGCCTCGCCTCGCCCTGAGATTGACATTCCCATTATCTTCCCCAGCTCCCCACCTTCTTTGCAATTTAACTCACTGCTTCTTCCCTTGTTCCCTCCCCCTGAAACAATGGCATTAACTCTGAACATGAAACTCAATGGGGTGATTGATTTTCTATGTTGTCAGCAATAAGGAATGTGAAATGTTTTGCAGCGGGACTGGAGGCAGTGGTGCCTGCAGCGTTGGCAGAGAGCAGATCATCAGCCCTTGGCCAACGTTTTCATGTAAGTGATGTCCTGGAGACCTTGTCTGCATGAGGTACAGAGTTGGTGGTGTGTAGGAATCTTGCGCGATGTGGAGGGCTGGATCGTGGAAGGATTCCATACACAAGTAAGTACATTTGTGAAGGATCTGGGAATTAAGGGCTGTGAGGGAGCCAGCACAGAAAAGCAGATAAGACCTTGGGTAGATGATTCATGATATTGAATGGTGGAGCAGGCTTAACAAGACACTGTGTGACTTGGAAGGGGACCTGTGGGTAAATATGTTCCCACTACACCTGCTGACGTTGTCCTCCTTGGTAGTAAACATACATTTAGCAGATTCTGTCAGAAGTGGTACAATGTCTGTGTGGTTTGTAAATGTTGGTTGGATGTCAGCGTATCGACAAGAATAGAGTCAGTGCAATGGGAAGTGCACAAGGTGAGCTCCAAGAGCGGAAGTTAGGAGAAAGTTTAAGATGAGAGTCGGAGGGGGTCTCTACTGGAAGGAGGAGAGTGAGGGGAGCAGCTGAAGGAGGTAACTAATCTCAGTCCAAGGACTGAAAAAAACTCCACAAGCTCTGTTCACTACCTGGAGCTAAGTCGCAGTTATCTTTGCCTGTCAGAATGACTTCAGAAGATGAACAATTTTGGCAGATGATAAGATCTAACAGCAACTAAGCCTGATCTGATGATGAACGATGACACAGGTCACTGCCATAAAGCAGCTCGCTCCGTATTTTGGATGAAGGAAGCTGAGGTAGGCGCGGCATTTGGGCAAATGATTTTGGTGGCTTTAATGGGGCCACCAATGCCAAAGCTGGAGGTGAGATTGTGATTGCTCTGAGCAAGAACTGCGGAAATGTAAAACCAAAGACCAAATGGTTACTAACATCTCATTCCCATTTAGGTCATTGACTGAACATGTGAACTTGCTCACGGGCCTGAGATGAGACTATGGGTGTGAGATGCTGCAACCTTTTGCACTACATCTTGCAATCTGATCATTCAGAATAGAAGTTTTAGAGGCTGCTCTCTGCCTCTGCCCCATCCCCCTGTATATAGCTGATCAGCTGAAGGCAGAGTAACCCCATTTGAGTTCTAGATTTTGCAGATCTTTCTCTGGAGATGCAGTTTGTTGCCTTGCAGGGGCAGGCAATCAACCTGCAGGCTGGCCAGCATGGATAATGTTTAAGGATTTTCAGAATAGTTCCTCATGTGTGGCTCAGATTTATAAGTATTTTAATAGATCAGTGTTTCATCTGTCTCAAATACAGCATTAGCCAAGAATCATATGGCGAACCAGAACGTGTTGCATTGTCAGAAGGTGGTCTTAACAAGTTGAGGCACTGCTTCAGTGACTGTGGTTTGTACATATTGTACATTGAGTCCTGTGTGAGGGGAAAAGTGTTTTCCTGCACTTTCTCTGAAGGTTTTAGGATCACACCTACTCCCTGCCTGTGAATCCACACAGATGTCAGTCCATAACGTGAATGAAGCCCACTGAGCTTTCTAACCAGTTGAGATGCGCCTCTTTTTTTTCTCCCCCAAAGGATTCAGAAGCAACTGCCAATCACGGTCAGTAAATGGCAGCCTGGACGGCAATGTCCAGATCCTGAAAGCTCTAGCAACTGAAACACAGCCAGTGCCGCTCCCTGCCGTATCAAAGCAGCCTGGGTAGACATCAGCCACAATGAGGCATTATAATCATAATTCCTGAAGGTCAACACAGCCATTCCAGTCTTGCAGTCTGTGTCTCCAACACAACCATGAATTGTTTTTCTATGAATAATCAGCCTTCAAAATATTAACCATTCAAGTCTCTATTGTGTGCTTGTTGTGACTTGCACAGCAAGCAATTCTTAATGGATAACCAGACAATCCAAAGCAGAGAAGCTCCAACAATGGTTACTCCCACACATTGTCCTGGTTTCCTCATATTTCTCACGTATTTCCTGGCATTTAGGGCAGCAATTAAGCTCCTCCATCTCGGACGGTGTTCAGGGCTTCCTTCATGTTGTAAGTCGCTTCCCCTCAGTTTTCACGACTGTCAGTCATACAAGTCCTGGGTGGAGACTCAGGGATACTGTTGCACTCAGATGTAGAAGGAATCTCCATTGCTGTTTCCATAACGATTTAGTTTCAGCGGACGGGGTTGTTAGCGCTGAGCTGAACCCCCAAACCTGGAGGACTGGTGGACCACTCTTAGTCTGGCCTCTACCCTTTGACCTGTTTGGCATGGGTGACCCTACCAAGAGCCAAAGCGTAAAGCCCTGACTCCAAGCCGGCATAGCCCTCCGGGTCATTGAGGCATGACAGGCCTCCAAACCATGACAAGGTTGTGGTCCTTCTGGAGGATTTCTTAGTAAATCTCCTTAAAAAGCTGCACCTTTCAGAAGTTTGATATAAAGTTTCACAAACAATCTTCTACCTCATCACTGCTGATCTGTAGCCAACACTTCAGAAGTAGTCATTTTCTCTTTCCAGTGGAATATCACAAATATCAAAGCCATTGGCTTTTGTCCTTACCAGAAGTTCAATTCCTAGTCTCCCGTTTAATTTCTCCCCTTTTAAACTGCCATTGGACTCCTTTCCCCCTGCCCAGTCCTGCACATTGGCTTAGACTGAATGAGTCTCTCTGCAAGCAATGTCATGTTTTTTTTTAATTTTACACCTTACCCATCACCATGAACTTCCTCTTCCACGGCACCACCAATTTCCAATATGAACTTGGCTGTTGATGAACTCCTCATCCAAGCTTTTACCATTCCTAGACACTCCTGGCCAGCTTCCTATTTCTCGTTATCTATCCAGACTCTTCTGTTCATTGATCTAGTTCCACCAAGGCCTCCAATTTTAAATTGTCACCTTTATCTCTGCTCCCTCACTCCTGCCAGAACATCTATTGTTATTTGTAATCACCCAAGGTTATGAGCTGCACAAACACCAATGGTAGCTAGTTCTTCATCAATTTTACATTCTGGAATAACAGGCCTTTTGGCCCATTATGTCCATGTACCCTTCTATACCGATCCCATTTACCACCACTCAGTCCATACACTTCCATGCCGTGGCAGTTCAAATTCTCATCAAGATTAAAGGCATCTGTTAGTCTTGCGAGACCATGGATCTGCGCCTGGAAAGTCTTCACTCTCCAGGGCGCAGGCCTGGGCAAGGTTGTATGGAAGACCAGCAGTTGACCATGCTGCAAGTCTCCCCTCTCCACAACACCAATGTTGTCCAAGGGAGGGGGATTAGGACCCATACAACTTGGCACCAGTGTCATCGCAGAGCAATGTGTGATTAAGTGCCTTGCTCAAGGACACAACACGTTCCCTCGGCTGGGGCTCGAACTCACGACCTTCAGGTCGCTAGTCCAATGCCTTAACCACTTGGCCATGTGCCCACATCAAGATAGATACTTCTTAAATGTTGCAAGAGAACCTGCCTGTACCTTCCCTTCAAACCAAGCCTTTTGTTATATTTTGCTCACTCCTCCAGCTCCTCCTTTGGCTGGATGTCAGTTTTTGTGCAAATTAACGTGAAAGCAATGCCTTAGGATGATGGTTAAATACACAGAATAAGGGTATTCTGTGCAATTAAACTGTCACATGCTAATCTAGTAACAGGAAAGTAATTTCACTGAAAACCTGTTCTCATATCACAGAACAGACATACAGGAATTACAGACTCTAATTCTATTAATTTACCAGCCCTGTCACTGTAAAGTTGACAGCGATATGGAGCAAGTATCATTTGGAGTATCGTGTTCAGTTCTGGTCCCTTCATTATGCAAGATGTGGAAGCTTTAGAGAGGGTGCATAGGAGATTTACCTGGACGCAGCCTGGATTAGCAAGCACGTTTTATGAGGAAAGGTTGAGCGAGCTAGGGCTTTACCCTTTGGAGCAAAGGAGGACAAGAAGTAACTTTAATAGAATTGGACCAGGAGGCAACACAGTAGCGTAGTGGCTGGCACAACGCTTTACGGTACCAGTGACCCAGGTTCAATTCCCACAGCAGCCTGGAAGGAGCTTGGATGCTCTCCCTCTGACTGCGTCTGTTGGTTTCCTCCGGGTCCTCCCACAATCCGAAGATGTACCAGTCGGTAGGTTGACGGGTCATTTTATATGGTCCCAGTTAAATCGGGAGGCTAGACTTAAATCGGGGGTTGCTGTATGGAGCACCACAGAAGGCCAGGGTAAATAAATAAATAAGATGACCAGAGGCATGGAGAGAGTGGACACCCAACGCCACCTTTCCAAGACAGAAATGACCAACAGGAGAGGGCATATTTTTAAGGTAATTGGAGGAAGGAAAAAGGGATTGGTTATTTTACACAGAGAGTGGTAAGTGTGTGGAACGCGCAGCCTGGTGGTAGAGGCAGATATATTGCAGGCATTTAAGAGACTCTTCGATAGGCACATGGATAAAAGAAAAATGGAGAGCTATATGGGAGGGAAGCATTAGGTTGATCTCGGAGTAGGTTAAGAAGATGGCACAATATTGTGGGCAGAAGGACGTGTATTGCGCTACACTGTTCTATGTTAAACAATGGAAGAAGGCTCCCTATAGTTGCATGGGGCTGTTGATCTAGGCACTTTAGTTGAACTTAGTTCTCTCTGTCTTACACGTGCTCACTTTTCACTGCTGCCAAAAGGTAGGAGGTACAGGAGCCTCAGGTCCCACACCACCAGCTTCAAGCAGTTATTAGCCTACAACCATCAGGCTCCTCAACTGGCGTAGATAACTTCAATCACCACTACTTTGAATTGATCCTATGACCTATAGACTCACCTTCAAGGACTCTTCAGAACTTGCGTTCTCAGTAATTTTTTATTTGCACAGTTTCTCTTTGTTTGCCGGTCGTAGTTAATCCATTTTTCATAAACTTTGTTGTTGATTTTCTTGCAAATGCCTGCCAGAAAATGAATTTCAAGGTACATAATGAAGTGGCCACTGAGTATATGTTCAAGGTCTTCTGCTACTGGAGCCTATTCACTTTAAGGTTCAATGTGTTGTGTATTCAGAGATGCTCTTCTGCACACCACTGCTTTAATGTATGGTTATTTAAGTTACTGTCGCCTTCCTGTTGGGTTGAACCAGTCTGGCTGTTCTCATTAACAAGGCATTTTTTGCTCACAGAACTGATGTCCACTAGATGTTTTATTCTCTGTGAACTTTAGAGGCTGTTGTGTGTGAAAATCCCTGAAGATCAGCAGTTTCTGAGATACTGAAACCAGCCCATCTGGCACCAATAATCATTTCACAGTCAAAGTCACTTAGATTACAGACCCCCCCCTCCCCCCATTCTGATGTTTGGTCTGAACAACAGCTGAACCTCTTGACCATGTCTGCATGCTTTGATACACGATTGGCAGATTAAATATTTGCACTGACGAGCAGGTGTACCTAATAGAGTGGCCACTGCGTGTAAATGAAGAAGAAGAAGAAAGCCCTTAACTCCGAGTGGAGTCATTGGGATGCCGTCATGATGGCGATATTTTTAGCAAGCTTTCTTATTTTTATGAGGCCTAGTTGCTAGCTCGACGCTCAACCCAGCACGGATGGAAAGTGTGCAAGGGAGCCGGCTGGATTCGAACTCGGGAGCCTTCACTCCAAAGTCCAGCACTGATGCCACTACACCAGCAGCCAGTGCGAGTGTATATGTACTTTAATAATAAGTTTACTTTGAACTTTGAGATTGCCAATACGAGGGTGTGGTGAGGCGACAGATGGGAAAAGTGAAGTGAAGCTCCTTCAACTATGATGGGGAAATCGTGTTGCCAGAAGGAGAATATGGGAGGCAGGATATGAGAAGTTCCCTGTGGGACTTGGTGGGGTTATACAAGATGTCAGTGGCAATCTGACTCCTGAGATGGACGCAGTGAGATCCAGAAAAGTTTCCGAGATGGTCCAGATGAGTGAGAGGACAAAGGTAATGACTTGATGATTTCTGCGGGTCGATGTTGGAGAGGCTTTACTGTGCTGGTGGAGGTTGGGGGTTGATGTTGTGTCCGAACAGGCTCAGAACAGGAACAGCTCCGTGTAACTAACCAAAAGGCTACCCCCCCCCCCCGTTTGATCTACGGAAGGTGGAGGGAATAAAAACAGATGCTCCACAACTACTTGCAGATCCGCAAACTACTTCCAGCTTTTTTGGGAACTTTTGCCGCTAAATTCCAGCATCTGCAGTCTATTCCGTCTTCGTGTTTCTTCAACGGTGGTTCCTCTCGACTACATTTGCCTTAGTGGTCACACTTCTCTCCTCACTCCCAACCCCGCACCGACGTAAGGATAGTTTCCTTGGTAAACCCTGCATAGCACCAACCACCACATTCGGTGGAGTTTCGGCCACTTCCAAAATGGAGAGAGCACCAGGCACGCCTTTCAGCAATTCCCTGTTTCTCCCTTCAGTCGTCCCTAACATTCACGCTCCTTCTCCAGAAACCACAGGAGATGAAGAACTTGTCCTCTGAACCTTTCTCCCCCCGCCCCCCACCTTCCCAGTATTCAGGGCCTCAAACAGAACGAAGCAGTGTTTCGTTGGCAGTTTAAAAATACCGTTTGCTGCATTGCATCTGATGTTCGCGATGCGCTCTCTGTACGGGAGAAACTACATACACAACGGCGACCGCTTCTCAGTTGCCTGTCGCTTTAATTTTGCACCCCACTCCTTCTCTGACCTCTGTGTTCACTCTGCAACACGGCTGGGTCGATCACTCAGCCCACAAGGAAGTGGCGGTTCTCGGGACGAGCATATTGCTTATTAAGTGGACGCACTCCAGTTGCCTTGTCTTCCCTGTTTGGTACTAGGAGATACTGCCTGCAAGGTTATTGTCGCCTGCTCGCTCCACAGCCGCCATCAGAGCCGCTGAACAGCGCCGGCATCGCCTGCCCGTCTCCCGGCGCCCGGCGCGGTTGCCAGAGGGGAGGACTGTGCAGCCGGAGGGAGAGCTGTCTGGGGTCCTGCCGCTGGCCAGGGGCGGCGGGGCGGCGGTGCGGCAGGGGAGCGGGCCCTTTAAGGGGCGGAGGTCTCTCTCTCGCTCGCGCCCTCCCTCCGCACCCGGCTGGGCGGGGAGCTGCGGCCCGATTCAGCGAGAGGCGGCGCCGGTAGAGGCTGCGGACCGGCACCGGGGACTGGAGCGGGCACGGAGCCGGGCCGGAGTGGGCCGGCGGCAGCGGGCGATGGGTGAGTGATCGAGCGAAGGCGTTGCCGCGGATTCCCGAGCCGGCGTCCTCCTCCACCCCGGCCCCTGCATCAGCACGTCCCGGGCCTAGGACCATCCACCTCGGTAGGGGCGACCAGGCCGGCCCACCCTTCCTCCCCGAACCGCCCCTCTTCCCTCTTCCCTCTTCCCACTTCCCACTTCCCCGCACCGAGATGGTCATCCCGCCCGAGTACCAGCCATGAGGTCAAAGGTCCGACAACCTCCCCTTTCCCTCTCCGGCCACAGGCTAACAATATCCCCTCACCGTCCCTCTTCACCCCTCACCGTCCCTCTTCACCCTCACCTCCCCTCTTCACCCATCACCGCCCCTCTTCACCCCTCACCTCCCCTCTTCACCCCTCACCGTCCCTCTTCACCCCTCACCGTCCCTCTTCGCCCCTCACCGTCCCTCTTCGCCCCTCACCGTCCCTCTTCGCCACTCACCGTCCCTCTTCGCCCCTCACCGTCCCTCTTCGCCCCTCACCGTCCCTCTTCGCCCCTCACCGTCCCTCTTCGCCCCTCACCGTCCCTCTTCGCCCCTCACCTCCCCTCTTCGCCCCTCACCTCCCCTCTTCGCCCCTCACCTCCCCTCTTCGCCCCTCACCTCCCCTCTTCGCCCCTCACCTCCCCTCTTCGCCCCTCACCTCCCCTCTTCGCCCCTCACCTCCCCTCTTCGCCCCTCACCTCCCCTCTTCGCCCCTCACCTCCCCTCTTCGCCCCTCACCTCCCCTCTTCGCCCCTCACCTCCCCTCTTCGCCCCTCACCTCCCCTTCACCTCCCCTCTTCACCCCTCACCGTCCCTCTTCACCCCTCACCGTCCCTCTTCACCCCTCACCGTCCCTCTTCACCCCTCACCGTCCCTCTTCACCCCTCACCGTCCCTCTTCACCCCTCACCGTCCCTCTTCACCCCTCACCGCCCCTCTTCACCCCTCACCTCTCCTCTTCGCCTCTCTTCACCCCTCACCTCACCTCTCCTCCCCTCACCTCACCTCTCCTCACCTCACCTCTCCTCTTCACCCTCACCTCCCCTCTTCACCCTCACCTCCCCTCTTCACCCTCACCTCCCCTCTTCACCCTCACCACCCTCACCTCCCCTCTTCTCACCCCTCACCGCCCCTCTTCTCACCCCTCACCGCCCCTCTTCTCACCCCTCACCGCCCCTCTTCTCACCCCTCACCGCCCCTCTTCTCACCCCTCACCGCCCCTCTTCTCACCCCTCACCGCCCCTCTTCTCACCCCTCACCGCCCCTCTTCACCCCTCACCTCCCCGCTTCACCCTCTTCACCCCTCACCTCCCCGCTTCACCCTCTTCACCCTCACCTCCACTCTTCTCACCCCTCACCTCCCCTCTTCTCACCCCTCACCTCCCCTCTTCTCACACCTCACCTCACCTCCCTTCTCTTCTCCCCTCTTCTCTTCTCCCCACCCTCACCTCCCCTCTTCACCCTCACCTCCCCTCTTCACCCTCACCTCCCCTCTTCACCCTCACCTCCCCTCTTCACCCTCACCTCCCCTCTTCACCCACCCTCACCTCACCTCCCCTCTTCACCTTCCCCTCCCCTCTTCACCTTCCCCTCCCCTCTTCACCTTCCCCTCCCCTCTTCACCTTCCCCTCCCCTCTTCACCTTCCCCTCCCCTCTTCACCTTCCCCTCCCCTCTTCACCTTCCCCTCCCCTCCTCCCCCTCCTCCTCCTCCCCCTCCTCCTCCTCCCCCTCCTCCTCCTCCCCCTCTCCTCCTCCCCCTCTCCTCCTCCCCCTCTCCTCCTCCCCCTCTCCTCCTCCCCCTCCCCTCCTCCCCCTCCCCTCCTCCCCCTCCCCCCCTCCCCTCCTCCCCCTCCCCCCCTCCCCTCCTCCCCCTCCCCCCCTCCCCTCCTCCCCCTCCTCCCCCTCCTCCCCCTCCCCCTCCTCCCCCTCCTCCCCCTCCTCCCCCTCCCCTCCTCCCCCTCCCCTCTTCCCCCTCCCCTCTTCCCCCTCCCCTCTTCCCCCTCCCCTCTTCCCCCTCCCCTCTTCCCCCTCCCCTCTTCCCCCTCCCCTCTTCCCCCTCCCCTCTTCCCCCTCCCCTCTTCCCCCCTCCCCTCTTCCCCCTCCCCTCTTCCCCCTCCCCTCTTCCCCCTCCCCTCTTCCCCCTCCCCTCTTCCCCCCTGGCCCCTTCCCCTCTCCCCCCACCTCTACTCCCCTCCTCCCTCCCCCCTCTACTCCCCTCCTCCCTCCCCCCTACTCCCCTCCTTCCTCCCCCTCCCTCCTCCCCCTCCCTCCTCCCCCTCCCTCCCCACTTCTACTCCTCTCCTCCCCCCCTCCCCCCCTCACCACTTCTCTCCTCCACCCAACCACCACACCTTCCCTAATTCATCTGCCTCTCTTTGTACGTTTGTCGCTCGTGCCGAGGTGGCCAAACTGTACCTGGAGACTCTCCCTTGGTGATTACAGCCAATTTCAACATCTCACCCACCCTACACGGTCCAATTGTTAGATATTTCCTGATTTTATTCCCATGGCTATTGCCCTTACTCCTAGAATGAGTTGCTGTGTTTAGGAATGCTCCTTGTGCCTGGTGTGAATGCTCTCAGCTTGCTCGGTGAGTAAAAGGTGTGTTTGGTGCAAGTGTGTGTACTGGGCGTTGTGCTCCAGTTCTGGAGAGATGCAGTTCCCAGATTTTGGGCTAAGACTCTGCGATTCTTGGGCCTGCCCTATACCAATAAGAAAAAGCCAATCTATTGACCATAGAGTGACAGGTGAATACTAATCTCTATCTAAAGCCAGCTCTCATCAGTAATTACCCAAGTGCTTGGAAGCCGTAGTTATATTTGGCTGGAGAGGTGGATGAATCTTATTAATCTAAGCAATGTTCTCTCACGTTTGGAAAAGGTGATTGCTAACTTACCTTGGAAGGGCAAGGCCTGATGAAGTGATAGGTGAAACTTAATACAGGATCGCTTGTCATGTGCCGTGTCATATCGTATGACGTGGACGATTATGGTCTTTTCTACAACTGTGATTGTTCTTGGCAAATTTTTCTGCAGAAGTGGTTTGCCTTCTGGGCAGTGTGTTTACAAGATGGGTGACCCCAGCCATTATCAATACTCTTCAGAGATTGTCTGCCGGGCATTAAACAGGATTTGTGTTATGCACCACCTGCTCCTTTGGCTTCATGTGACCCTAATTGGGGAGGGGGGGGCCTAAGCAGATGCTTTACCCTACACAAGGGTGACCTGCAGGCTAGCGGAGGGAAGGAGCACCTTACATCTCCTTTGGAAGAGACCTATCTCCACCCTCTTGCCCTAATACAGGATTAAGAGGGAACTGATGCATTTTGGAAGTAACTCCAGTCAGCTGAGCCACAGATATCAGGGGTATTGTAAGCTGTACTTTCATTCTGTTTGGTTCTGTTTGTGAAACAAGTAATTCATGTGCAACTTTTTACAAAGTCAGTAATTAGACCTTTGCTGGAGTTGTGTCCATGTCGGGCCACTGCACTTCAGAAAGGTTGCCAAGCCATTGGGCTGGATGCCTAGGTGGCTTACTGCAGTGAAAACAGGTATATGGGTAGTTGGGGAACAGCTTGGGGGCCCCCTGAAAAAACACTGGGCATCATCCTGCTCCGAGCACCCAGGGGCCCCAGGACAATCAATGGGACATTGTTCTGCTCCGAGTATCCATCTGCTCATAGAATAGGTGGACGAGAGCAGTTATCCTGCAATAATGCCGCTAGTCCTTGTCAGAGTGGAGATAGCCAGGGGGAAATTTAAGAGTGGTTTTCAAAGTCCTGGAGTATTTTGAAAGACTAAGCAAGAAACTGCTTCCAGTACCTAGAAGAAATGGTGACGAGAGGACAGAGATTTAAAGTCATTGACAAAAAGACAAGAAGGTAACGGGAATATTTTTAAACAGACCAGGTTATAATGTTCTTGGAATTTGTAAATGTGTGAATTCATCTATATGTGTATATAATAGGAAGTTGTTGGAAAGAGAAATTTGCAAGGTAGACATGAGATTCTGCAGACGCAGGAAATCTTGGGCAGAACGCACAAATTCCAGAGAATCTTTGCAGGTCAGGCTGCATCAAAGGAGGGGCATAAACAATGGATGTTTCGGGCTGAAACCCATCGTTGGGACTGCTCCATTCTTTTCAGGGCTTCATCAGATCTGTCCCCTTCCTTTCCAGTCCTGAGAATTAGTTTCTCATTTTCATATGTACCAGCTGCAAGTGAAAAAATTTGTTTGACGTGCAAGGGCTGCCGAGGTTGAATGCTCTCCTTTGGGTGACAGTCAGTCATATGTGAGAAGGCAAGTTTTAATACTTTCCATAGGTTTGTTGAACAACCTGGGGCCTGTTTTAAATACAAGAGCCAGAACACAGGAAAGAAATAACCTAGTGCAAGGGTGGGAACCTTTTTTGAGAGGGCCCGCCCAAAGTGGCAATAATCTAAAACAATTCTCTTGAATGCTGTAGTAATTCTGAGTAGAGATTATCATTGGTTAGTGAATTAGCAACAATAATTATGGACTTTTTAAAGGGAAAAGTATGGGTCTTGTCTTATTTATGTGTATTCACTGTTTTACTATGAATAAAAGTACAAAAGAGATTGAAATAAATGAGGCATTTTCAAAAACTTCAAAAATTATTAATATTTTAAAAAGACAATTGAAAAATAACATCATTTCTAAATAGTATTGTACTTCACATAAGGGAGTCTAGGACCAGAGGACACAGCCTCGGAAAAGAAGGATGTCCTTTTAGAACAGAGATGAGGAGGAATTTCTTTAGCCAGAGGATGGTGAATCTGTAAAATTCATTGCACAGATGGCTGTGGAGGCAAAGTCATTGGGTATATTTAAAGCAGAGGTTGTATGATCCTGATTAGTAAGGGTTTGTCAATGGTTACAGGGAAAAGGCAGGAAAAATGGGGTTGAGAGGGATAGTAAATCAGCCATGATTGAATGGGAGAGCAGACTCAATGGGCCAAATGGCCTGATCCTACTCCTGTGTCTTGCGTATTACAAAATAAAAATTGTGAATATGAAATTAAGCTTTTCACATTAATAAAAGATCGAGAAAATAAAAATATACATTGAGAACATTAAGCCAACTTAAACACATTAAACTAATTAAAAGAAAAACACAGGAATCCAAAATGTGGGTCTAACTTTCAATTTACTTTCAGTGGGTTGTGGTCTGCGGTAGTGTGATGACATATGGAATTCTCCTTGTTTATAACCCCTAATGAATTACTTAAACAAGAATGCTTAATCAACCAATATAGTTACAAGGTTACTCAAACATTACTAAAGTATTAAATGCACAACAGACATGTTCTCAGTGAGGCTTTTATTGTGTATTGACAATGACAAATAATTTATAGCTGGCTTGTATTTGGTTGTTTTGAGAGCTATGCACATAGAAGTTGTTTCATCATTAAGTCTACTCCTGTAATTAGACTTGACCAAGTTCATCACGGGGGACAACTTGCGTGAATATTCATGGTGGTGTTAAACTACATGTATTTATCGTCATGATCCAGAGTTCACTCACAAACAGCAAGAAAAACACATAAGCAGAGCGAAGCCAAGGGCAACTGGTCCAACTGTTTACTAACCGAGTATGTACTGATGTGTACACCAGGTCTGTGTGAATTCCAAAACGTATCATCCGATGTGAGGTGTTCTCGTAACCTTTTATCTGACACCAAGCTGGCGTGAGAACTTTCCTGTGAAAACGTTTCACTGTTCTTGGGTCCTAAAAATAATTTCCTGCCTCATTTGGCATCAAAGATAATCACTATGCAGCTTCTTTTTTATTACGGTGCGTTTTAAAGAATCGAGTGGTGGCACTGCATGCTAACGCAAGTTCTGCACGTGCCACAGGTTCGCCACCCCTGGTAGTGACATGGTATGACAACAACCGTGTCTTCAGTCTCAACAAAGGAGCTGGTCATTGACTTCAGACAGCGTGCAGGGAGGGGTGGGGAGTGCAGTCCACATGGTCTTGTCAACATCAGCAGTATTGGGATTGAGAACTTCAGCTTCCAAGATATGAGCATCATCAGTAGCCTTTCCTGGTCCAACCACGTTGATGTTGCGGCCGAGAAAGCTCACCAATGCCTCTACTTCCTCAGGAGGTATGCCCCTGTTTGATCCTTGTCATATTTTAATCGATGTGCATTGGAAAGCATTGTCTGGATGCATAACTGCTTAGTATGACAACTGTTCAGCACGTGACCGTAAGAAACGTCAGAGTTGTGGACGCAGTTTAGCACATCGCAGAAACTAGCCTCCCCTCTATAGACTCCGTCTATAGCTTTTTTGGTTGGCTTTCATTGAACTTTAAAAGCTTCCCAATCATCTGACTTCCCACTCACTTTTGCTACCTTATATGCCCTTTCCTTGGCTTTTATGGAGTCCTTAACTTCCCTTGTCATCCACAGTTGCCTACCCCTGCCATTTGAGAACTCCTGTGGGACATGTCTAATCTGCGCCTTGTGAACTATTCCCAGAATTTTCAGCCATCTCTACTCTACTGTCATTCCTGCCAGTATCCCCCTCCAGTTCACCTGGGCAAGCTCCTCTGTCATGCCTCTGTAATTCCCTTTATTCCATTGCAATAATGATACATGTGACTTGCGCTTCTCCCTCCCAAACTGCAGTATAATTCAATCCTATTATGATCACTTCCTTCTGAGGGTTCCTTTACGTTGAGCTCCCTAATAAGATCTGGGTTATTGCACAAAACCCAATCTAACATAGTTTTCCCTTAGTAGACTCGAGCATAAACTGCTCTAAAAAGCCATCTCATAGACATTCAACAAATTCCCTCTCTTGTGATCCGGCACCAACCTGGTATGAGTTTAAACCACTCCCAACAGTTCTAGTAAATCTGCCCACAAGAATATTGGTCCCCCCTTGGATTCAAGTCCAACCCATCCCTTTTATACAGGTCCCACCTGCCCCCACTCCAATTCTTCAGCCAAGCCACCTCATTCTGCTCCTGTCCTCACTGTTGCGTAGCACAGGCAGCAATGCCGAGATTACTACCCTTGAGGTCCTGCTTCTCAGCTTCCCTCCTAACTCCCTGTATTCTGTTTGCGGACGACCTTCTCGGGCTGCTCACCCTCCCTTTTCAGGATATCGTGGACGCTTTCAAAAACATTGCAGACCCTGGCACCTGGCAGGCAAACTACCATTTGTGTTTCTTCCTAGTGCCCATGGAATTGCCTATCTGCACCCCCCCCCAACAACTATAGAATCCCCTATTACTGCTGCCATTCTCTTCGGTTCCCTGCCCTTCTGAGCCACAGGGCCGGGCTCAGTGCCAGAGGTAAGTCCCCCTTCCCCCAGCAGTGCTCAGGATGGAGTCTGAGAGTGTTGTCTGGAAGGTGAGGATTAGAGTCAGTAGCTGAGGAGTAAAGGTCTTTGCAAACCAATCTTTCAATACCTAATTTCCCTTTCTTGTCCAAGAGCTGTATGTGCATCTCCCCGGCAACCCCATCCTCACCTTCCCTTGGCTCTTGACTTTGGGTCCTTAATGGGTGTCTGGGTTTGTGTCTCATCAATAGAGCAGATCCTGATATAATAGACATCACCCCCGTTGCTGCCACCTGAATGGGTCCACATTCTGTTTGGTCCAGTGGATTGCTATACCATTCTAGTCTATCAAGGCAAAGCAGCTTCTTTTCCTGCTTTAGAATCTCCTCCAAGTTTGACTTGGGTTTTTTTAAGTTCCTCTGATTTCTTTTACTGCTGCTTTGGCGATTTTTGCCCTTTTTATTCCATGCTCTAGAACTCTTGGAATCATGAAATTCTACGGCAAGGAAGGAGGCCATTCGTTGTGTCTATGCCAGTCTTCTTTCAGAGCCAGCCTGCTCTCTGCAGCCTAGCGCATTTTTCTGCACTACACCTTTCTGCAATTTCCTTTAACACCAAAACAGAATCTCCCTTTAGCATCTGCAGACACTGCAATACAGATTTCAGCTTTTCATGTTTCATCAGAGTTTTTCTTTATTTCATCGTTAGTTGTCTTCCCTTTTATTTGTTTTTAAACTCTAGTCCTCAATTGTTTCACCAATGGGTATGGCCTCCCATTAAGGCAGATATATTTAGGAGCATTTAAGAGACTCTTAGATGAGCACATGGATGACAGAAAATTGGAAGGCTTTATAGGATGGAAAGGTTCGATTGATCCTAGAGCAGGTTGAAAGGTTAGCACAACATTGTGGACCAAAGGGCCTGTATTGTGTTGTGATGTTTTACCCTCTGTTTACACTACCCATTGTTTTATTACTTTGTCAATTTTCCATAGGACATAAGAGCAGAATTAGGCCATTCAGCCCATCAGCCCCATTCTCCGTCTTCTCCCTGTAACCTTTGATGTCCCTGACTAATCAAGAACCTGTCAACCTCCCCTTTAAATATACCCAGTGTCTTGGCCACCACAGCTGTTTTATGACAACGAATTCCACAGATTCACTTTGGCTAAGGAAATTCCTCATCTCTGTTCCAAATGGACGTGCTCTATACTGAGGTTGTGCCCTCTGGTCAAAGACTCCCTCGCTATAGGAAATGTCCACCCTATCTAGGCCTCAGAGATCATTATGATAGCAGCCCACCGAAAGGCCCCGAGCTTTTTTTTTCAAACCTTCTGTTGCCTTAGCCAAACAAGCAACTCCTCACGATGATTGCAGCCTGCCAGTCTTCTCCCCTTAGTCTTTTCAAAGAAAGAAGTCCTAGCCTCTAATCTCTTGTAAATGCGATTCCTTGCCCTAGCTGTTTTCCTCACAAATCTTCCCTAGTTCCTCTAATGCCTTCACGTCATTCAGTCACAGTTGTACATGGAACTTCAGCTGAGGCAGAGCTAGTTCAGCACAACTTCTGTGCTTTTATCTCTGACGTTAATGATAAATCCCAGAATTATGCATTCCTCTTTCTAAACCTTTTCTGACACTTCCATGTACCCCGAGTTACCTGCATCCCTTGTACAGCGGCTTCCTGCCTTCACTATTTCCTTTCTGCATTCCTCCCACCAAAATGCATCGCCTCACATTACTTGGCATTAAACTGTATCTGCCACGTGCCTGCCCGTTCCACCAGCCTGCGAATATCTTATTGCAGTTTATCACTATCCGTTTCACAGTTCACAATACGTTGTTCAACGCAGGACAATACACCTCAGTACAGGCCCTTCGGCCCACAATGTTGTGCCAACTTTTAACCGACTCCAAGATCAATCCAGTGCTTCCCGCCCACAAAGCCCTCCATTTTTAACGAGCAAACATTAACTTTATTTTTTCACACGTACATCAAATCATCCAGAGAAATGCGTTGTTTGTATTAAGAACCAACATAGTCCGAGGATGTGCTGGGGGCAGCCCACACGTATGCCATGTTTCCGGTGCCTACATAGCATACACAACTTAACCAACCCTAATCTTTACGTCTTTGGAATGTAAGAGGGAGCTGAAGTACCCGAAGGGAACCCACTCCTTACAGACAGCAGTAGGAATTCAACCTGGAAATGCTGATGCTAAAATGTATTATGTTAACTGCTATGCTACGTTGCCACCCGGATTTTTTTTAAATTCACGTGCCTTTGTAAGAGTCTCTTAATTGCCCCCAATGTATCTGCCCCCTCCCTCCACCCTTGGCAGTGCTTTCCATGCACATACCATTCTCTGTGTGTAAAAAAAAGCTCTAATATCCCACCCCCCACCCCCTGTATTTTCCTCCAATTAACTTAAAGTTATGCTTTCTCATACTTGCCATTTCCGCCCTGGGGAAAAATAGTTGTCAGATGTCCACTCTAATATGCCTCTTATTGTCTTATAATGAGGAGGTTGTAAGGAAAGGTTAAATAGTCTGGGATTGATCTTAATGGAGTTATTAAAATAAATTGGAAAAAGCAATTTGACAAATCTCTGTCCCCCTCCCCCTCAAAAGAAACATCCACTACAACATTCCATCTCATGTTCTCAATATTTATTACTTAACTATTTACGTTTTTTTTTCTTTTTGCATTTGCACAGTTTTTGTCTTCTGCACTCTGGTTGGGCAATCTTTTACTGATTCTGATATCGTTATTATTCTATATGTTTATTGAGTATGCCCACAAGAAAATGAATCTCAGGATTGTATATGGTGACATATACAGTATGTACTTTAATATATTTAGTTTGAACATTATAGTTCTTCAGCCAACTTTATAAGCATGCTATCAGCTCATCAGTTTAGCTCAGAACCTTGTTAAGTTACACCTTGTCAAAAGCATTGGAAGTCCATCTACACCACATTGAATGTATTGCCCTTGTCCATTGGCTACCTCATCAAAAAAATAGGCAAATTGGTTCAACACGATTTTCCCTAAACAATTAAGTACTGGTTTTTGTCTTAATTAATCAGTTTTGCTCCAGGTGTCTGTTAATCCTGTTTTTAATCAGTATTTTCCAACAGCGTTCCCCATCCTGAGGTTAAAATGACTGGCCTGTATTTGCTGGGGTTATCCTTACTTCCCTCCTGAACACCCCAGAGCTCTTCCCCACCCCCTCCCCTCCCTCACACCTCATTCCCATATCTAAACACCATCAAAAGATTATGGTTGGTGCCCTATTCTATGATTTCCATTCTACCTCCTTCAGCACCTTAGAGTTGATCCTATCCCGTTCTGTTGCCCAGTACACCAAACTTTTCTCCATGGGATCAATTTTTTAAAAAATGTATCCAGTGTCTCCAAAAGTAGTGGCGTTGGGTTGTTTTCCTGACCAAACTCTGTAACGGGTGGTCTATCGTAGGGATCGGTGCTGGGATCTTTGCTTGCCATGTGTACGTGTCTATAGTATGATACGTTCGCTGATGGTATGAACATAGGTGAAATTGTAGACACTGAGAAAGATTGGCTCAATATACAGAGGAACATTGAACATTGCAGCACAGGAATGGGTCCACAGTGTCTGCAGTGAGCATGATGCTAGATTCACACTCAACCACAGAAACTGGCTTTCCAATTAATTAGGTTGATGATTCTTTTTAGCTAACATCAATTTTATGATGTTGTGATCACTATTTCCTGAATGATTTCCTGATGAAAGTTGGTGCACTTGACCCAGCTCTTTCCCAGAACTAGCTCCAGCAATGCCTCCTTCTTCACCATTCCCCATTCCCTGTTTCTCCTCTCTTACCTTATGTCCCTACCTGCTCACCACATCCCTCTGGTGTTCCTCCCCCTTCTCTTTCTTCCATGGTCTTGTGTCCGTTCCTATCAGATTCCCCATTCTCCAGCACTTTATCTCTTTTGCCAATTGACTTCCCAGGTCTTTACTTCACCCCTCTCTTGCACATGTTCTACTTCTTTCTCCTCTTCCCCCGCCCCCCCCCCCGCACCTTACTCTTCCTTCTCTTCCTTTCCAGCCCTAATGAAGGGCCTCGGCCGGAAATGTCGACTGTTTACACTTCCTTAGATGTTGCCTGGCCTGCTGAGTTCCTCCAGCATTGTGTGTGTCTGTGTGTGTGCCTCCTTCCTTCAACAGGAATATATTTCTGGACACAGAAATAATATCAATATTGTCTCAGCTTACATAATGTAATTAAACCCCCCATTTTATAGCCACTCTAGATTTTGCATTTCCTTGTACAAACATAACTTGTTTAGTGACCTGTAAAAACACACCCAGCTGTGTTAGTGTTTCTGTTACTTCTAGACTTAAACATGTCTCCAGCACAGTAATATTCTGCCGAATCGACATTGCTAACTCATTGTACGCTGTCCTTCCTGGATAATTTGTATCCACAAGTATCAAATATCCAGTCCATCCGCTTTTTGAGGAAGAGAATGATGACATTATGTTCCCATGTGGTTGTCTTATTCCATAGTTGGCAAACATCTGCACGTTCACATATGTCTGTAGTAATTAGTTTTGTTTTCAGTTCATTTCTTCCCTTCATTCTTAACATTTCTAAGTCAGAAATCTTCAGATTGTTTGTTCAAAGTTCAGAGTAAAATTTATTATCAGAGTACATACATGTCACCACACACAACCCTGGGATTCTTTTTCCTGTGGGCATACCCAGCAAATCTACAGAACAGTAACTGTAAACAGGATCAATGAAGGAGCCAGTAGAGTGCAGAAGACAACAAACTGTGAGGATATGAATCAATAATGAAAACACGAAATAACAGGATAAAGAGTCCTTAAAGTGAGATCTTTGGTTGTGGGAGCATCTCAATAGATGAGTATAGTTATCCTCTTTTGTTCCAAGAGCCTGTTGATTGAGAGGTGGTAACTGTTCTTGAACCTGGTCTGTGTCTTAAGGCACTTGTACCTTGTACCTGATGGCAGCAGTGAAAAGAGAGCATGGCCAGGGTGATGAGGAACTTTGGGTGCTGCTTTTCTACGACAACGTTTGATGTAGAATGGCACCCTACTTGACAAATAACAGATATCACCACCGGAGTGGCCGCTGCGAGCTGCGTCGCGCCGCCATCTTCTCCTCCCACCAGGGAGAAGTTTATGAATAAAGAAACAAAAGTTGCTCCAATTCTTTGACAGTGTGTATGTGGCCTGGTTACACAATAATACTATTAATAAAAATGCTGGAGACGGGAGTTAAGGTTCATGTTTCTTTACTGGCAGAAACCGAACTTGGCACACACCTACAGATCAATACGCGCCTAATACCGCATGCTCAATATGCACCTAATAGTGCATCCAACAACGTGTTACTACAACGTAAAGTAGTCCCTTATTAGGGAGGCTATACGTTACAGACAGCAAATAAAAAAAACATGCACAAAGAAAACAATGAAGATGGAAGATGTTCGCAACTAGATAAAGTTCTTGTAAAGTTGTTTAAGCTCCATATCAGTGAAGGTGTAGACTGTCAGGAGAGATAGTGAAGGAACAAGCAAAATTATTTCACGAAGAATTAGGACTGGATTATGAGTATGATTGCGATAAAGGGTGGCTTCAGTGTTTCAAGCTGCGACTTGGCGTGAAATTTCATGCAGTGTGTGGTGGAAAACGGCCAGCAGACAAGGAAGTAGCTGCAGGGTTTGTTGATGAATTTGCTAAGTTAGTTGCTGATTGAAAATGTAGGTTCCGAGCAGGTCTACAAGGTAGACAAAACTGCCTTATGTTGCCCTATTAACCTAACCACCTGTGATTCAGCAAAATCACGATCCAACCCCAATTCCGGACTTGTGGTGGTCTACCTGTGATTTGTTACGCCTGCAGACAAAACAACAACTTTCACGACATCTGCCTGTGGCAGTAAATCTGATTCTGAAAATGCATAGCAATCCTTAGCAAAGAATGTGTTCTGTCTGGTGAGGTGTGATATCACTGATGGGTTGTGAAGTCATAATAATGGACTGATGTCAGAATGAATACTTTACCTCACGGTAACCAGCTATGATTGGTATCTTGTTTGAACGTTAGCTTCTATGCAGACTGGACCTCAGCAATTCCCATGGTTATTTTGTATGTACTATATTCTCCACTGCGCTGGATGGATACTGCGGAGCTATGAGGTATTTTCCCTAAATCGATGTGTTTTTCAGTATTCGGGGGTTATATGAGGGGTACTGGGGTTAGAAGATTGCCATGGGAGTAGTTGTAGATACCCTATTCCTCAGAGACTTTTGGGCTTTCGAGCCAGCTGAAGGCTTCCATATTGTCTGTTCAGTATTAGTCACAGATTAAGTTAGAGTTTATAACCAACATCATGGAATTGTAATTGTCAATGATTTGACAGTCTTCAAATTACTTTATTGCTTTCACCAATCGACTTTCCAGCTCTTAACTTCACCCCTCCCCCTCCCAGATTCACCTATCACCTACTGCCTTGTACCTCCTCCTCTTCCCCCCCTCCATCTTCTTACTCTGACTTCTCAATTTTTTTTAACCTGTTCTGATGAAGGGTCTCGTCTTGAAATGTCGACTGTTAACTCTTTTCCATAGATGCTGCCTGGCCTGCTGAGTTCTTCCAGCATAATGTGTGTATTACCTCTGTATTGTCTGTTCAATATTAGTCACAGACGAGCTGTTGGAGCTTATACCAACATCGTGGAATTGTAACTGATTTTGGCTGTCTTCAAAGTACAGTACAATTACCTCCACTGGTCTCTCTGACTGCAGCTTCCAAACTCATCCAAGCAGGACAAAGGGCATCATTACGTGCTGGCTCCAGGTCAAATAAGCATTGCATGTGACTTGGGAAAACCTTGTCTCTATAAAAATAGTGGAATCTTCTACCCAGCAGCACTGTGGGAGTACCAGAAGCGAAAGGACTTTTGTGGTTCTAACAGGTTGCTCACCACCACAATCACGAGGGCATGAGCATACCTGGGTTCTCCTCTTCTGATAATAAATACACCAAAAGAAAATTCAGCCTTGATGCTATGGGCAGTGAAAGAAAGTGGTGAGATTGAAAACTTTGAGCAAAGCATACACCAGCATTGTAAAAAGACATGAGAACATAGAAGGAACTAGATCTAGCTTTTCTAAAAGTTCTGATTGTAAAAAAATGTTCTCATTCTGAAGTATTGTTCTGCAATTTGTGATGAAAATTAGGTTAGTGAAGCAACACACACACACACACAATGCTGGAGGAAGTCAGCAGGCCAGGCAGTATCTATGGAAAAGAGTACAGTCGATGTTTGTGATGAGGTTAGTGACGCACTATCGGGGAGTGAATCAGATAAATATGATTGGAAGTGGTAGAAATGTTGGTTAGATTGCATTTGACCCTGCCTTGCAGAACCTACCAGAACCACTGGAGCTGCCAGAGGGCCTTTTCCTTGTTTAAATGTCTCTGATCAGAGAGATTTAGTAATATCTGAAAAGATTTTAGATTTGTCAACATTTGTTTTAAAGAATAGCTTTAGTAATGGATTTTAATATGACAATTATTAATTAGACTAAGTATTTTGAGCCTGTTAACTGTGATGGCGTTCAACTATCCCATTCAAATGAGTAGGATCTCTCTCACAAGACATCTAATTATGGCTGGCTTCGAGCTGATGGGCAGTTTTCAGTCCAGTTAAGAGGTGAAGGGAAGGCTAAAGGTTCAAGATGGTTTGTTGCCGTGTCTCAGTACACGAGTGTAAAGGAGAACAAAATCATCGTTTCTCTGGATCGGATGCAGCATAAAAAACACAATAAATATAAAAGCAATCCTATAAACAGAATGTACAAGTAATTGTTGGGTCAGACTTTGTAAGATTATCTTGTAAGCACATGTTTGCATATACTGTATGTAAGGCGCTGCTAGGTGCAGGAGTATCTGAACTTCAGATGACTGACAGGCAGGAAATGACAAAGTAAGCAACACACATCAAAGTTGCTGGTGAAAGCAGCAGGCCAGGCAGCATCTGTAGGAAGAGGTGCAGTCGACGTTTCAGGCCGAGACCCTTCATCGGGACTAACTGAAGGAAGAGTGAGTAAGGGATTTGAAAGTTGGAGGGGGAGGGGGAGATCCAAAATGATAGGAGAAGACAGGAGGGGGAGAGATGGAGCCAAGAGCTGGACAGCTGATAGGCAAAAGGGATACGAGAGGATCATGGGACAGGAGGTCCGGGAAGAAAGACAAGGGGGGGGGGACCCAGAGGATGGGCAAGAGGTATATTCAGAGGGACAGAGAGAGAAAAAGGAGAGTGAGAGAAAGAATGTGTGCATAAAAATGAGTAACAGATGGGGTACGAGGGGGAGGTGGGGCCTTAGCGGAAGTTAGAGAAGTCAATGTTCATGCCATCAGGTTGGAGGCTACCCAGACGGAATATGAGGTGTTGTTCCTCCAACCCGAGTGTGGCTTCATCTTTACAGTAGAGGAGGCCGTGGACAGACATGTCAGAATGGGAATGGGATGTGGAATCAAAATGTGTGGCCATTGGGAGATCCCGCCCCCTCTGGCGGACAGAGCACAGATGCCCAGCAAAGCGGTCTCCCAGTCTGCGTCGGGTCTCGCCAATATATAAAAGGCCACATCGGGAGCACCGGACGCAGTATATCACCCCAGTCGACTCACAGGTGAAGTGTTGCCTCACCTGGAAGGACTGTTTGGGGCCCTGAATGGTGGTAAGGGAGGAAGTGTAAGGGCATGTGTAGCACTTGTTCCGCTTACACGGATAAGTGCCAGGAGGGAGATCAGTGGGGAGGGATGGGGGGGACGAATGGACAAGGGAGTTGCGTAGGGAGCGATCCCTGCGGAATGCAGAGAGAGGGGGGCAGGGAAAGATGTGCTTAGTGGTGGGATCCCGTTGGAGGACAAAGTAAGCAAGTGACTCTTGGTAAAAGTGTATTTCCGAGTTGGCAGCAGGACAACGACTTTCCCAGTGTTGGTATGAGAAGGGAGTTTAAGTGTAAAGCAGCGGTGCGTGGCGGGACCATAGATCGGAATGCTGGTGTGGGATGTGTACATGGGTGGAGCTGGTGACAAGCCTGATGAAGTGGAGGAATGTTCAGACGAGGAGTGCCTTTGTTTTCCCTGCCAAACCTGGAACGGACTTTCCTGGCTTGTTTACCTGGGACGCCCCACAGGCGAACTCATTCTCATCACTTAAAGCCCTCCGCCAACACTGGCATTCTTGACCCAAACAAAGCGACCAAGGTCTCACCAGGCGCCTCTTCCTCTGGCCTAGGGGGAGTGCTGGTGCAAACCTGCTCACGGAAACAGGTGGCATATGCATCAAGAGCAAGGTTCCAAGTGAAACTTATTATCAGACTACATACAGGTCACCACATACAAGCCTGAGATTGTTTTTCTGTGGGCATACTCCGCGAACTTTACAACTCCTCCCTTGGAGGGTGAGACACCCTGAGCCAATAGGCTGGTCCTGGACTTATTTCCTGGCATAATTTACATATTACTATTTAATTATTTATGGTTTTATATTGCTATATTTATACTCTACTCTTGGTTGGTGCAACTGTAATGAAAACTAATTTCCCTCAGGATCAATAAAGTATGACTATGACTAAATCTATAGAACAGTAACTGTGAACATCTGGAACTATAAGCTGTAAACAAAGTGTGCAAATGCAGATATAAATAAATTGCAATAAATAATGAGCATGAAATAACAAGATAAGAATCCTTAAACGAGTGTAGCTATCCCCTCTTGTTCAAGGCCCTGATGGTTGAGAGGTAATAACTGTTCTTGAACCTGGTGGTGCACGTCCTGGTGGGACTCTCAGATCACTTAACTTTAATGTTAATTCTAGCATACGAACCAGTGATCAAATGGGTCAGACCAGTTCTAAAAGTGGTGAAAACCTGGCCTGAGGGAGCAATCTTTGCACTGCAGGACTGCTTTGATGATACCAACTGGAGAATGTTCAGGGAGATTGCTACCTATGGCAACCAAGCTAAGATGGAGGAATAGGTGGATTCTGTGACCGGCTGCATCGAGAAGTGCACTGAGAATGTTAGTGTTACGAAATGCAGCTGGGTGTTGGCAGATCAGAAGCCGTGGCTTACTGCAGAGGTCCGTACCAGGATTTGTGATGCTGCCCTTAGGTTAGGAGTTCCCACAGCTCTCGTGAAGCAAGAACTGTGCTTTCTTGTTCCGTCAGGAGGGTGAAATGGGAGCATTATCAGAGAATTTACAGCCACTTCTGCGAAACACGGGACGCATCTGGCAGGGAATTCGGAGGATTACAGGCTACAAGTCTGCCCTGTGTATCAGTAACCAGGACGCTTCACTCCCTGAGAGGCTGAATGTCTTCTACACCCGGTTTGATGTCCAGAACAAAGTGCTGGTCAGGAAGGCACCCCTCACCCCCCAGTGGAGCAGACCCTTTCTCTGGCTGAAACTGAGGTGAGGAAGACCCTGACCAGAGTCAACCCACGCAAAGCTATGGAGCCCGATAATATACCATGTCAAATTCTGAAAGATTGTGCAGCCAAGTTGACGGATATATTCAACATCTCTCTGGTACAGTCCATTGTCCCCTCAGTTCTCAAGTGGCAACCATCATTCCAGTGCCAAAGAAAGTGACAGTGACCTGCCAAAGTGACTGCCGTCCGGTGGCATTAGCACCAACCATTGTGAAATGCTTTGAGCGGTTGGTCATGGAGAGCGTTAGATGCGATTCTATAGACAAGTAGTACATACCTAGCTTTTCTTTCTCTCTCCCCCCCCCAAAGAAAGGGAGATGTGGTAGTTAAAGGGTTAATCCTGTGCTGCTCAGGTAGCTGCTCCCACATGGGAGGAGTTCACATATTGTACAAGCAGTGTTATCAATAAAGTCCAGTTGATTGTCCTCAAGGCTGGTGTCCCGGTGTGTTCTGCACTATCCCTCCATATCGAACACACCATTTTGTGTTCCCTTTCCAACGGTGTTATAACTTGGAATGCATGTTTCCCCAGCACACCTGTTGGTAGTTCCTGCTTTTAAATCATGCATATTTTCTGTATAATCTGAGACTTGCTTGGGATTGTCTAGGCTTATGCAGAACCATAATTGAATTTATTGGTGAGGACTGTTTGCGTGAAGGATGCCTGGGTGAAAGCCAGCTGTCTGAACCTGTCTAGTGCAACCCCTAATGTTAAAATACAAATAGTTCGAAGAGGAATTTTCAAACATTTGCAGGTTTGCCACTTCTGGTAATTTAACTTTATCCTACGCCAGCACCTAGCCTAGTTCTCCAAAGTTAAGGTACTCTTCTGAGTGGGACACAGTTGTTTGCACAGTACTGTAGTAATTTTATGTATTGCACTGTACTGTTGCCACAAAAATAATCTGAAATTTGACACTTGTCAGGTCAGCATTTTTTGGAGAGGAAAACACCAATAAGTCAAGTTTATTGTTGTTAACTATATACATATATATAACATACATAATCATGTAGTGTATATAGAAACAAGACAATGTTTCTTTCAACCAGGGTGTAAAGCACATAACACAATAACTTATGAAGATAAGGATAAAATCTACAGGTGAATGACATATAAATAACAAACTAAAGTGCATTAATATTAAAAATTGCAGGGTACAGAACAGGTTAACCAGTGACACTTCGAATACGATGTGGCAGGGAGTTCAGAAGCCTAGTGGCCTGAGGGAAGAAACTGTTTCTCATCCTGACTGTTAGTATCGGAGTCTCCTGCCTGATGGTAGAAGGTCAAACAGGATGCTGGACGGGTGGGTGGGATCTTTGATAATACCAAGGGCCCTGTGTACGCAGTGTTCCTGATAAGTGTCCTAATGGATGGTGGGGAGCTGCCTATGATCCTCTCAGCTGTTCTCACAGCCCTTTGTAGGGACTTCCACTCCAAAGCGTCAAAGCTGGCTAGGCCCCCGGATATCTGTAATTGGATGTTCGTATTTGTTTGTGGTGATCTTGATCTACTTGCCACATTCCTGCTGATAAACATCCTCTCACAATTTAAAGTATTATCACCTCTATGAGATTAAGTACCAAATATTCCGGTTCTTTTCAGCTTCAAACACACTTTTTCCAGTTCTGCTCACTGACCCAAACATTTCCTGCTTCTGGCTCTACCAATTGCTAAACCTCCTGAGCATTTGTATTTCATATTTCTTGTGTCGTTGGAACTGCACACACTCAGGCAAGCGGGGGACATTCCACTAACGAGGGAGGGAGACAGAGAGAGGGGTAGCTTCTGCCACAGCGGGGTTGTGCGGTGTTTGGCATGGGTAACTCGTGGAACATCTTAGTGTTTCAGATGTGTTCACTTATGTTGAATGTTAGCAGCTCTGTGTTGTGTTGTTCATGTCTTCTTGTATGCAGGAATGAACTGCCTCTATCAGAATCGGGTTTAATATCACTGGCATGTGTCATGATATTTGTTAACTTTGTGGCAACAGTACAATGCAATACAGGATAACAGAAAAAAAACTGAATTACTGCAAGTATGTATTTTTTTAAGTAGTTAAATAATTAGTGCAAAAAATAGGAATAAAAAGTAAGGTAGTGTTCAGGAGTTCAATGTCTATTTAGAAATGGGATGGCAGAAAGGAAGAAGTTGTTCCTGAATTGTTGAGTGTGTGCCTTCAGGCTCCTGTACCTCCTTCCTGATGGTAGCAATGAGAAGAGGGCATGTCCTGGGTGATGGGGGTCCTTAATGATGGACGCCACCTTCTTGAGGCATTGCTCCTTGAAGATGTCCTGGATACTACAGTAGCTAGTGCTCCTGATGGAGTTAAATACGTTTACAGCTCTCTGCAGGTTGCTTCAATCCTTTGCAGTAGCCAACACCCCCTTCCTCAATACAGAATGTGCTGCAGCCAGTTAGAATGCTCTCCATGGTACGTCTGTAGAACTTTGTAGAGCGTTTTTGGTGATGCACTCAATCTCCTGAAACTCCTAATGAAATATAGCCGCTGCCCTGCCTTTGTAGCTGCATTGATATCGGCAATCTTTCAAACGGGACTGGAGGAGGAGGAGGAGAAGATGGCGGCGCGACGCAGCGCGTGTGGCCACTTCGGTGGTGATGTCTGTTATTTGTCAAGTAGGGGACCGTGCACAATTCTGATTTGATGGAGACAGACGTGAGAGTACGGAGGAACATCTGGAGAAACTTCTGAAATGCCCGCTTCGCTGCCACTGTTACTGTGTGGTCCGGAATCTCCGGAGGAGAAGGCCCCGAATCCTCAGCTTTGGGTGTTTCAGCGGCCGGGGCTAGGTCGAAGGCGCTCGGCAGAGGATGGCGCTCGGGAGGCTGTATTGGAGGGGCTGTTGGAGGCTCAAAGTTTTTGGATGGACGGACTCAGTATCAGCTGTGGTTGGCTGCTTCCAAGGCATCGGCAGTTGACGGTGCCTGGAGGTTTATGGCAGGGAGTTTCTCCCTTTTGCCACCTGCTATCGGGGACTCGGGAGTCGATTGACTCGGGACTTTGAGACTTTTTTTTACCGTGCCATGGTCTGTTCTTTATCAAATTATGGTATTGTTTTGCACTGCTGTAACTATATGTTCTAATTATGTGGTTCTGTCAGCGTTAGTCTTTGGTTTGACCTGTTTTTCTGTGCTATCACTCTGGAGGAACATTGTATCATTTCTTAATACATGCATGCATTTCTAAATGACAATAAACGAGGACTGAGTGTTCTCATAATTTAATCTTAAAAAATTGTGGAATCGAAAGCAAATGTCTTCATCTTCAATGATGGAGAGAACTTCTCTGCTGCATGATGAGGGAATAAACTTTTTGGAAATGTACAACTTTAAAGTGGTGGTAGTGTGAGGGTTCAGTTATCCCAGTGTTTATTGAACCAACCACAGACTAAAGAGTGTAAAATAAGAGGCTTTATAAGAATATGCCTTCAGGGGAATTACCCAGATTGCTACATTCCCAAAAAAAAATAGACTTTGTTGGGTCTGTTTTTAGGGATATTTTGTAGGACAAAGTGGACAAGTTTCACTGGGAAGTTGATTGAGAATTGTTAGGTTTACGTCAGTAATGCAAAGAGTCCCAAGAGAAATCCCAGAGTAAAATTTCTGAATCAGAGTAGAGCTAACTTCACTGAAGTGAGGAAGTATCTGGGCAGGATTTTGTAGGACCGAACTTGTATGGTCATGGTTATAGAGAAAGCTGTCCAGTACTGATTGGTACATTCCCACGAGGGACAGGGGTATGAGAACCAACTGCAGAATTCCCTGAACGACCAAAGAGGCGCAGGGTCGACAGTGAATGTTGCGTCCCTGATGCGCAACCCAGAGCAGCACTATACAGAGTTGCTGTGCCGCCGGCTCCCTCTCTCCACACGGCTGATAAGTCCAAAGAAATTTGATGTTGGCTTGCAGACGCTGCCGAGCTCGGTGAACACTGCAACATCAAACGCCTCAACCCGAGCTACGACCACCCAGTCCAAAGAAATAGCAGAGAAATGATACAGTTTGGCCCTGGCAGCATTGCTGGAGTTGCCAGTCAGCATTGAACTCAACATGGGACTGCTTAGGGACTCCCAGCTCCGGATTTTTCCCTTGGGGTTTACTCCCGAAGCCTTCTCCACGAGGGGGTATAGCCACAAAATCAGAGACTTCCTTCACCTAGATGAGCTGCCAACCACAAGCCCCATCTGCCCGAAGCGACTGGTTTTAAAGCGCCAGTAACCCTGTAAGCGTAAGTTTGCTGGATCAAATAGCGACAGCACAAAAAGATCGTTACTTATCTTTTCACCCGTTTATTTCTTCGAGCTGAGTCGGCGAGTGAACTTGGACCCGACATCAGGGAAAGAATCGTTCTCATCTCCCCAGCGGTTCTACAAGTTCACTGCCTGATGTCAGAATTGTCAGAAGTTATAAGGCCACCGATACAAAAGAACAATCAGTTTGATGAGCATTCCAGCCGAGGCAATGGATTATTGATACAAAGAACAATCAGTTTGATAGACACTCCAGCCACCTTAATTAAAGAAAGGAGTGTCCTACCTGGTTTGCTGGAGCCCCAATTATAAATATAAGAACATACATCAAATTTATGCTTTAATTAAGAAAGGAAAGTTCTGTCTAATTTCCATCAGGTACTGCCTTTTGTCAAAATCAAAAGGTGTGAAAAGCCCAGAGGCATCTTCTGCGGATCTGGGCAAATTTTAACCTTCATCTTGCTCCAAAGAAAGCAGCTGTGAGACATTATTCAAACACACTGCAGTCACAGACATAGTACTTAATCCATTGTTTACAGGAATTTGAGAATCCCCCATTTCCTTAAACTTTATCATTCCCTCAAACTTTATCATTTCCTTCTTTTTATCATTACATGATAACTTTTCAGAACAGATTGTCGCTTCTACAACATGATACAAAACATACCCAACATGCTCCCCGCTCTACCTGCGACAGAAAAGTGTTAACGTGGGGGCCTCTGGAAACAGGGGCAGGTCCCCTTAGGGTCATTAAAATCATCATTAACCAATACATTTTTCAGTCCTTATCAGTTCTGCCAGTAACGTGTTTACAGTCCGTTCGATGCATCCACTGGAGCTGCCCTTCCACCTTCACTGCAGTAGGTGTTGTCAGTAGCACTTGGTACGAGCCTTTCCACCTCGGTTCCAACTTCTTACGATCCCAGTTCTTAATCAGGACAAAATCTGCAGGCTCGATGGTGGGGTAGTCACCCTTGGGCTGGGTGTTGTCCTTTCGATTGGTCTGTTGTACCTGTGAATGCAAACTTTGGAGAGTTTTAGTTAACTTGCATCAATATTTTCCCATCCCCTCCCCTAAGAACCAGTTCCCATCTCCTCCCCTATGCATGTCCATCCTTTCAGGAAGGAGAGGTCGGGTCAGTTCCAACCCCCATGGGGTTCGCATGGGCTTCCCGTAGATAATCTCGGTGGGGGATAACCCAGTTTTAACTGAGGGTGTGATCCTCATGTAGAACAAGGCCAAGGGTAGAACCTTTAACCAGGTCAGTCCAGTCTCCTGGGTAAGTTTGGTCAACTTATCTTTTAAGATACCATTGGCTCGTTCAACTATACCAGCTGCCTTTGGGTGGTGGGTGCAGTGGAACTGTTGTTTTATAGCCAATTCCCTGCAGATTTCCTCATTTATTTTGGCTACAAAGTGCGGTTCATTGTCTGAGCTTATCATTTCCGGGAGTCCATAACGGGGAATTACTTCTCTTAATATTTTTACAACAGTATTATCTTTAGTGGGTATAGCCTCTATCTATCTATCTGCTAAATACATCTACTATTACCAAGCCAATATTTACAACAATGTACTCTAAGTAGTTCTATAAAACCAAGTTGTAAACAAGAAAAAGGTCCACCAGGCAAGAGGGTAGTTCCAGAAACACAAGGCGTTCCCTTTTACATGCTGTGGCTCGCTTTTCAACTGCTGCCTGGAAATCAGGGCGCCACCGCCACCAAGATATTAACCATTCCCTCCTTGACCAAATGTGTACAATTATTTACATAATCTATCAAGATAGCTAAAAACACAGAGAGAACACAAACCTGTCCCACAGGGGTCACGGCACTAAATGTAAACATAAGTTTGCTGGATCAAATAACGACAGCACAAAAAGATCGTTACTTTTCACCCGTTTATTTCTTCGAGCTCAGCCGGCGAGTGAACTTGGACCCGACATCAGGGAGATGACCTTTCTTATCTCCCCGGAGGTTGTACAAGTTCACTGCCCGATGTCAGAATTGTCAGAAGTTATAAGGCCACCGATACAAAAACAATCAATTTGATAAGCATTCCAGGCAAGTCAGTGGACTATTGATACAAAGAACAATCAGTTTGATAGACACTCCAGCCACCTTAATTAAAGAAAGAAGTGTCCTACCTGGTTTGTTGGAGCCACAACTTAATTATAAATATAAGAACATACATCAGATTTATGCTTTAATTAAGAAAGGAATGTTCTGTCTAATTTCCATCAGGTACTGCCTTTTGTCAAAATCAAAAGGTGTGAAAAGCCCAGAGACATCGATGTGGATCTGGGCAAATTTTAACCTTCATCTTGCTCCAAAGAAAGCAGCTGTGAGACATTATTCAAACACACTGCAGTCACAGACATAGTCAGGACTTAATCCATTGTTTATAGGAATCTGAGAATACCCCATTTCCTTAAACTTTATCATTCCCTTCTCCTGTCAGTAGAAATGGTTCTGCCGGGCTTAGTAGCTAAGCCACCATGAAGGCCAGGAGCTGGACTTGGTTGTCAGAGACTATTGGAGGTGCACACCATTGGGAGCATTTAATCGGTAGTGGGAGCTCCTCCCCATTACCACCTCCGACTATGACAATCTTGAGGAACCCATTAAAGAAGAAAATGCGTATCGCATATCAAACGATCAAATGACCGAAATCAAAAGGGATAGGCGGAATGCTAAATACAATTGAAGTCAGAAGTTTACATACACCTTAGCCAAATACATTTAAACTCAGTTTTTCACAATTCCTGATATTTAATCCTAGAAAACATTCCCTGTCTTAGGTCAGTTAGGATCACTACTTTGTTTTAAGAATGTGAAATGTCAGAATAATAGTAGAGAGAATGATTTATTTCAGCTTTTATTTCTTTCATCACTTTCCCAGTGGGTCAGAAGCTTACGTACACTTTGTTAGTATTTGGTAGCATTGCCTTTAAATTGTTTAACTTGGTTCAAATGTTTTGGGTAGCCTTCCACAAGCTTCTCACAGTAACTTGCTGGAATTTTGTTCCATTCCTCCAGATAGAACTGGTGTAACTGAGTCAGGTTTGTAGGCCTCCTTGCTCGCACACGCTTTTTCAGTTCTGCCCACAAATTTCTATCGGGTTGAGGTCAGAAAATGATGTCAAGTCTGGTTCATCCTTGGGAGCAATTTCCAAACACCTGAAGGTACCACGTTCATCTGTACAAACAATAGTACGCAAGTATAAACACCATGGGACCACGCAGCTGTCATGCCGCTTAGGAAGGAGACACATTCTGTCTCCTAGAGATGAACGTATATTGGCATGAAAAGTGCAAATCAATCCCAGAACAACAGCAAAGGACCTTGTGAAGATGCTGGAGGAAACAGGTAGACAAGTATCTATATGCACAGTAAAACGAGTCCTATATCGACATAACCTGAAAGGCTGCTCAGCAAGGAAGAAGCCACTGCTCCAAAACCGCCATTAAAAAGCCAGACTACAGTTTGCAAGTGCACATTGGGACCAAGATCTTACTTTGTGGAGAAATGTCCTCTGGTCTGATGAAACAAAAATTGAACTGTTTGGCCATAATGACCATCGTTATGTTTGGAGGGAAAAGGGTGAGGCTTGCAAGCCGAAGAACACCATCCCAACCGTGAAACATGGGGGTGGCAGCATCATGTTGTGGGGGTGCTTTGCTGCAGGAGGGACTGGTGCACTTCACAAAATAGATGGCTTCATGAGGAAGGAAAATTATGTGGATATATTGAAGCAACATCTCAAGACATCAGCCAGGAAGTTAAAGCTCGGTCACAGATGGGTCTTTGAAATGGACAATAACCCCAAGCATACCTCCAAAGTTGTGGCAAAATTGCTAAAGGACAACAAAATCAAGGTATTGGAGTGGTCATCACAAAGCCCTGACCTCAATCCGATAGAAAACTTGTGGGCAAAACTGAAAAAGCGTGTGCAAGCAAGGAGGCCTACAAACCAGACTCAGTTACACCACCAACACACATCAAAGTTGCTGGTGAACGCAGCAGGCCAGGCAGCATCTCTAGGAAGAAGTACAGTCGACGTTTCAGGCCGAGACCCTTCGTCAGGACTAACTGAAGGAAGAGCTAGTAAGAGATTTGAGAGGAGGAGGGGGAGATCCAAAATGATAGGAGAAGACAGGAGGGGGAGGGATGGAGCCAAGAGCTGGACAGGTGATTGGCAAAGGGGATATGAGAGGAGCATGGGACAGGAGGCCCAGGGAGAAGGGAAAGGGGGGGGAACCCAGAGGATGGGCAAGGGGTATAGTCAGAGGGACAGAGGGAGAAAAAGGAGAGTAAGAGAAAGAACGTGTGTATATAAATAAATAACGGATAGGGTACGAGGGGGAGGTAGGACATTAGTGGAAGTTAGAGAAGTCAATGTTCATGCCATCAGGTTGGAGGCTACCCAGACGGAATATAAAGTGTTGTTCCTCCAACCTGAGTGTGGCTTCATCTTTACAGTAGAGGAGGCCGTGGATAGACATATCAGAATGGGATGTGGAATTAAAATGTGTGGCCACTGGGAGATCCTGCTTTCTCTGGCGGACAGAGCGTAGGTGTTCAGCAAAACGATCTCCCAGTCTGCGTCGGGTCTTGCTAATATACAGAAGGCCACATCGGGAGCACCGGACACAGTATATCACCCCAGCTGACTCACAGGTGAAGTGTCGCCTCACCTGGAAGGACTGTCTGGGGCCCTGAATGGTGGTAAGGGAGGAAGTGTAAGGGCATGTGTAGCACTTGTTCCACTTACAAGGATAAGTGCCAGCAGGGAGATCAATGGGGAGGGATGGGGGGGATGAATGGACAAGGGAGTCGCATAGGGAGCGATCCCTGTGGAAAGTGGGGGGGGGGCAGGGAAAGATGTGCTTAGTGGTGGGATCCCGTTGGTGGTGACGGAAGTTACGGAGAATAATATGTTGGACCCGGAGGCTGGTGGGGTGGTAGGTGAGGACCAGGGGAACCCTATTCCTAGTGGGGTGACAGGAGGATGGGGTGAGAGCAGATGTGAGTGAAATGGGGGAGATGCGTTTGAGAGCAGAGTTGATGGTGGAGGAAGGGAAGCCCCCCTTCTTTAAAAAAGGACATCTCCCTCGTCCTGGAATGAAAAGCCTCATCCTGAGAGCAGATGCGGCGGAGACGGAGGAATTGCGAGAAGGGGATGGCATTTTTGCAAGAGACAGGGTGAGAAGAGGAATAGTCCAGATAGCTGTGAGAGTCAGTAGGCTTATAGTAGACATCAGTAGATAAGCTGTATCCAGAGACAGAGACAGAAAGATCTAGAAAGGGGAGGGAGGTGTCAGAAATGGACTAGGTAAACTTGAGGGCAGGGTGAAAGTTGGAGGCAAAGCTAATGAAGTCAATGAGCTCAGCATGTGTGCAGGAAGCAGCACCAATGCAGTCGTCGATGTAGCGAAGGAAAAGTGGGGGACAGATACCAGAATAGGTTTGGAACATAGATTGTTCCACAAACCCAACAAAAAGGCAGGCATAGCTAGGACCCATACGGGTGCCCATAGCTACACCTTTAGTTTGGAGGAAGTGTGAGGAGCCAAAGGAGAAATTATTAAGAGTAAGGACTAATTCCGCTAGACGGAGCAGAGTGGTGGTAGAGGGGAACTGATTAGGTCTGGAATCCAAAAAGAGGCGGAGAGCTTTGAGACCTTCCTGATGGGGGATGGAACTATATAGGGACTGGACACCCATGGTGAAAATAAAGCGGTGGGGGTCAGGGAACTTAAAACCATCGAAAAGTTTAAGAGCATGAGAAGTGTCACGAACATAGGTCGGAAGGGATTGAACAAGGGGTGATAAAACAGTGTCGAGGTATGCAGAAACGAGTTCGGTGGGGCAGGAGCAAGCTGAGACAATAGGTCTGCCAGGACAGGCAGGTTTGTGGATCTTGGGTAGGAGGTAGAAACGGGAAGTGCGAGGTGTGGGAACTATAAGGTTGGTAGCAGTGGATGGGAGATCCCCTGAGCGGATAAAGTCGGTGATGGTGTAGGAGACAATGGTCTGGTGCTCCTTAGTGGGGTCACGATCGAGGGGTAAATAAGAGGAGGTATCCGCGAGTTGTCACTGTGCCTCGGCAAGGTGAGGTCAGTACGCCAGACTACAACAGCACCCCCCTTATCGGCGGGTTTAATAATAAGGTTAGGATTAGTGCGGAGGGAGTGGAGAGCAGAGCGTTCCGAAGGAGTGAGGTTGGAATGGGGACAAGGTGCGGTGAAGTCGAGACGGTTGATGTCCCGTCGGCAATTAGCGATAAAGAGATCCAGAGCAGGCAGAAGACCAGAGCAGGGTGTCCATGAAGAGGAGGAGGGTTGAAGATGGGAGAAGGGGTCATCGGTGGGGGTGGAAGAGTCCTTGCCGAAGAAGTAGGCTCGGAGACGGAGACGGCAGAGGAAGAGTTCCGCATCAAGGCGAACGCGGAACTCGCTGAGGTGTGGGCGAAGGGGGACAAACGTGAGGCCCTTACTGAGAACAGAGCGTTCTGCCTCCGACAGTTGAAGGTCGGAGGGGATGGTAAAGACCCGGCACGGATGAGAGCTGGGATCAGAGGGGGGAGGAGGGAGGCTGGTGGTGTCAGTGGAGAGGGGAGGGTTGGGGTGAGAGGAAGATGGAGCGTCTGAGGGCCCAGGAGTTGACGGTGGGATCTGAGGGAGACGGGGCTGCGGAGTGGTGGTGGGGGAAGGGGAGACGGGAGTCACAACAGCAGCACATAAAGACCCGGCCTGAAGTTCAAGGCTGGAGTCGCAGTTGGTGGTTGCGTAATCACTTCGAATGTGTCCATGGTCGTTGCTGGAGTCCGGGTTTTGAATATGCCCTGAGGTGTTGGAGCCGGCGAGATCAGTTACACCAGTTCTGTCTGGAGGAATGGAACAAAAGTCCAGCAACTTACTGTGAGAAGCTTGTGGAAGGCCTCCCAAAACATTTGACCCAAGTTAAACAATTTAAAGGCAATGCTACCAAATACTAGCAAAATGTATGTAAACTTCTGACCCACTGGGAAAGTGATGAAAGAAATAAAAGCTGAAATAAATCATTCTCTCTACCATTATTCTGACATTTCACATTCTTAAAAAAAAGTGGTGATCCTAACTGACCTAAAACAGGGAATGTTTTCTAGGATTAAGTGTCAGGAATTGTGAAAAACTGAGATTAAATGTATATGGTTAAGGTGTATGTGTACAAAGTTTCATGGTGCCAACGTCTTTGGAAGGGCAAGTAGCCAAGACGGAAGTAGAGATCGCTGGCGTAGGTGCAACAGCGTAACGCTATCACAGTGCCAATGAGGGTTCAAATCCCGGCACAGTCCGTAAGGAGTTGGCCCATTCTCCCTGTGACCGAGTGGTTTCCTCTGTGGGCTTTGGTTACTGTTGGTGACTTATGTGTCGTGCTGTGTTTGTGCTGGAAGGGTGGTGACACTAGTGGCTGGCCCAACACCCACTTAGTTTTGACTTGATGCAAACAAAGCATTTCACTGTATGCTTTGATTAAATATTTAATCTTTATCTCTTTCAAAATATCTGAAAAGTTTAAGTGTTTGAGGTGATCACCTAGGCTGTGTCCTGGGTTACTGTGGGAAGTGTTGGTTGCCATAAACATAAATACGCTGGTCAGAAGGGGGTGAAAGGACATGCCAGGTTGCCCAGAACGAGTTATCTTAACCTATGTTATAGTGCAGCTTTTTTAAATATGTGGAATCATTTTTTTTAAAGGCTCATGGTCGACTCCAGACCATTTCTGCAGCTGAGGCGTTGAGAAAGGTTGAAGTCAGCGAGGACGAGCCGTCTTGGGGTCGTCTGCCTGACCGGTCCTCCCCTCTCCCCTCCTCCTGGCTAGCTGCTGACCGGGGAAGGTGCAGGAGTCTTGGGGCCCACATTGCAGGGATCGACCCGGAGAGGCTGCGGACTCGTTTGGGGGGGGGGGGGGGTCATGTCGCATTTGTTCCCGGACTGTGATTTTTGGCTGCTTTTGGGCAGTGTAGTCGGGGCGGACGATGCGGTCTGGGGCGCTTCAGCCAACAATGCTTTGCCCTGCGGACTGCAGTGGGCTAGCGGCGCGACGCCGAGCTGAACCGAACCGAACATTGCCGGCCTCCTGCGTTCGATATCCGCGTCGCTCGCTTGCTTGCTTTTTGCCGATTGCGCAATTTGTTCTGCGTTGTTCGGTGTTCGTGTTCCGTGGCGGTTCTTCGTTTCGTGGCTGGGGCGGTGTGGGGACAAAATTCAGAACTGTAAACTGTATAGCTACTTTTATAATAGAGGTACTTTGAATAAATGAGCTCTCCAAGTTTACTACACGGGCTTGTTTAAAGGCGCTGTGTTTGATATTTTTGTTGATAAGGTAACAAAAGGTTGGTGGTGAACATGGGCGTTACGTGTATGGATTATCGGGAAGTGTTTGATGAACCTGAGTTATAGGGAAAAGTGAAATATGTTCGGACTTTCACTGGAGCACGGGAGAATGATGGGGGCGGGGGATTATAAAAACATGGCTAAGAAATTGGCGCAATAGTTCTATTTAATGTCAGAGAAATGTAGGCAGCGATGAGCCAGTTGAAGTTAACCCCTGTGATTTTCTAACCTTTCGAGAACCTTGCGAGGGTCCTGAGGCTCCTGTATCACCTTCCTGACGGCAGCAGCGAGAAGAGAGCGTCCCCGTGATGGTGGGGGGGGGGGCTGATAATTGATGCCGCCTTCCTGTGACAAAGCTCCGTTTCAATGTGATCAACGGTGCGGAGGGCTTTGCCCGTGATGGACTGGGCCACGCCCGTTACTTTTTATTGGCTTTTCTGTACAAGGGCATTGGTGTTTCCATGCCAGGCTGTGGTGCAACCGGGCACTATACCCTCCATCACACACCTATAGAAGTCTGTCATGGTGTTAGGTGTCACGTCGAATCTTCGCAGAAAGGAGAGGCACTGCCATGTTTTCTTTGTAATTGCATTGATGTGCTGGAGCCAGGACAGATCTTCTGAGATGTTAACACTGAGGAATTTACATGTACTACCCTCTGCACCTCTGATCTCCCGATCATGGACCTCTGATTTCCCCCTCCTGAACTCAATAATCATCCCCTTGGTCTTGCTGACATTGAGTGAGGGGTCACTGTTATAGCACCACTCAGCCAGATTTTCACTCTCCCTCCTAAAGTAAAATTTACTTTTGGAAGTTTCCAGTACTACCCCGAGATTCATTTTCTTCCAGGCACTTACAGGAAAATATAAAGAAATGCAATACAATTTATGAAAAAAATATATAAAGAGGGACAGCCAATGTACAAAAGAAGAATTGTGCAAATAAAAAAAGAATATATTACTGAGAACATGACTTGTAACAATGCCTTGAGAGTAAGTTGGTAGGTTGGGTTGAGGTGAGTGAAGTTATCCACACCGCTTCAGGGGCCTGATGGTTGTAGGGTAATTACTGTTCCTGATCCTGGTGGTGTTTGGACCCAGGTCTTCGGTACCTCCTGCTGATGGTAGTAGCAAGAAGAGAGCATGACATTGATGTGGGGAGGGGGTCCTTGATGATGGATTCTGGTCTCTTATGGCAGTAGGCCATGTAAATGTGCTCAGTGGTAGGGAGGACTTTGCCTAGGCTGATTCCACCACTTTTTGAGGACTTTTCTGTTCCTGGGCATTGGTGTTTCCAAACCATGCTGTGATACAACCATCTATAGTTGTTTGAGGGCTCCTCTGACTTTTTTCTGTCTTCTCCAATAAAATTGAGATAAGTCACTCCAGCAGTCCGAGGTACGCACCTGCTTTAAGTAGGCTTCAATCATACCGGTGCCCAAGAAGAGTGTGATGACCTGCCTCCATGACTGTCATCCAGTAGAACTTGCATTCACTGTGATGAATTGCTTTGAGAGGTTGCTCATGAAGGAGTGACTTGGATTCAATCCAATTTGCCTCCTGTCACAGCTCAAGAGCAGATGCCATTTCATTGGCTCTTCACTTATCCATGGAATATCGGGTCAGTGAAGATGCATACATTGGGAAACACTTCATTGACTACAGCTCAGCACTAAACAGTATTATTCCCTCAAAATGTATCGGTAAGCTCCAAGACCTAGGCGTCGGTACCTCCTTGTGCATCTGGACCCTTGGTTTCCTCACTTGCGGATCCCAGTTGGTACAGATTAGTAGCAGCATCTCTTCAAAAATGACCATTGGCACAAGTCTGTGTGCTTAGACCCCGGCTCTGCTTGCTTTACACTTTTAACTGTGAGGCTAGGTACAGCTCCAGCGCTGTATTTTAAGTTTGCTGGTGTTACTATTGTTGCCCGACTCAAAGGTGGTGGTGATGTGGCATATAGGAGGGAGATTGAAAATCTGCGCTGAGTGTTGCCAAAACAACACTCCCTCCCCCATAGTCAGCAAAACCTAAGAACTGATTATTAACTACAGGAGGAAGAAATTGCAGGTCCCTAAGCCAATGCTCACTGGGCGATCAGAGATGGAGAGGGTGAGTAACTTTTAATTTCTGGGTGTTATCAAATAAATGGATCTTTCTGGGACCAGCATGTAAATGCCGTTTCAAAGAACTTCTACATTTTAGAAGTTTGTGCAGATTTGACATCTAAGTCTTTGATGGACTTCTGTAGATGCACGGTAGAGAGTGGTTGCAACACCAATTCCCCAAAATGGAAAAGCCTGCAAGAAGTGATGGATACAGCCCAGTTCATCGCAGGAAAAGCCCTCCCTACTATTCAGCACGCCTACAAAGAGCACTGCCGCGAGGAAACATCCATGATCAGGGGGCCCTCACCATCCAGGCTATGCTCTCTTCTCAGTCCTGCCATTGGGAAGGAGGTAAGGAAGGAACCTTGGCTCCCACACCACCAGGATCAGGAGCAGTAGCTTCACTCACCACAACCCTGAACTGATCATTGAACCCAACCTGTGCATCACTTTCAAGGAGTCTACAACTCATGTTCTCAGTATTCTGTATTTGTTTATTTATTATTACCTTTTTCTTTATTTGTTTGCACAGTTTGTCAACCTCTGTATTGATCCCATTGTACTTCGTTCTACGGTGAATATCTGCAAGAAAATAAATGTCAGGGTAGTATTGGGTGACATATACATACTTTGATAGTAAATTTACTGTGAACTTTGGAAAACACTGGATTTTTGTTAACTTCAGAGCTTTACATTCCCCAATGACAAAAAAAGTGGATGTCAGGTCAATAAACCAATATTCTTCATAGTCTCTTTTCTACAATCAATCCCCTGAAACCGGACTGCCCTTTTAAAGGTAGTGTACTTCTTCCTGCCACTGAAGATGGAAGGGAAATAAATTCAAACTGCATAAGCAAGCAGTGAAACTAAATAAATAGCTTCAATTAATATCAGAGAATGTGTACAATATACAACCTGAAATCCTTGTTCTTCACAGACATCCTCAAAACAGAAGAGTACTCCAAAGAATGGCAGTAAAAATGTTAGAACTCCAATGCCCTCTCTACTCCCCCCCCATGCAGCAGAGCAACGACTCAACCCCTCCCCACTTATTTCACCCTCCACCTCCCCCAAGCAAAACCCCCGAGACCATGATCTGCAGAGCAACAAAAATCTAATCGTTCACCCGATAGTTGACGTACTCTCTCCCCCACCCCCTGATAACGGGACAGAGGTATCCCCTTTCACAGCGAGAGGAGAGACCAACGACCAAAAACAAAAACCGCACACGATTGCCTAACGTATTAGACTTGGCAACTCCTGTGAACGTGACCTGCAGCGCATGTGATTCTCCCCGCTGCACTGTACAGTGGTGGACAGGACACCAGAGCAACTGGGATGCCGGGGAAAACTCACTGGGGATGGAGAGGAAGGACATATTTGCAAATTAGAGACAGATTCGTGACAGCTGCCAACTATGCAGGAAAACAAAAATGGAGAGAATTATGCAGCTTCTGTGGGTGCGGCAGAGCTTTGTAGAGACTGATGTGTTTGAACTGAACAGGGGACGGCCACAGCTGTGCCATTAAACTTGTGCGCAAGGTAGAAAGCGGTTCATGACTAACTTAAACGGAAACGGTAAGCAAGTTGTGAATAGCGTTTGGGGTTGGAACAGAGGTGTGATTTAAACCCTTGCTGGAGGCTCTGTTTACTAGGATCTTTCCGTGCCGGGCCTGCGGCGGATTGTGGAGACTCCCGAGTGAAGCGCGACGCGAACCAAGCCGCGACAGCTGCGGGCGGCTGGACGAAAACGGGGACTGGCGAGGTGGGCAAGGTTGGGCTGAGCTGCCTAAAAGGGAGGGAGGAGGAGGGCTGTAAGTACTGAACTGGATTGAGGATGATAGTGTCGATATTTAAAGGTCCAGTTTTCAGTAAGGTTAGCAAGCTCTGTAACTAGTTCAGAGGGAATTGATATAATACTCCAGCGGCCCGAAGCTCTGTAGTTTTCATCTTGTCAGTTTTAATTCTTGATAAATATTTATTTCTGGCCCCCATAATTCTTAATTCTCATTCTACAGTAAATGTTGGGGTTTCTACTTGCATTTTACTGATGCCCTGGGGGGGAAAAATTTTTCCTCCACGCAAGATCTTGGCCAGCATCTCTGCCCCCTGCTGCTTAGCCGGCACTCGGTGACATCCCTCCTGTCCCCGTTTTGTGGGAATCTCTCCCGTGCACACTGCGCTCTTGTTGTGGGGTTGACTTTCCCCCCCGGGGTGTCTGGTCACACTGAATGAATTGGAAGAGTAGCGAGCGATGTAACTCAAGGATGGTGAGAGAGATCTGGTGAAAGAAGGCATTGTGCATTTCAAGGCTGTCAGTTCGACTGGGAAGCCAATAGTCATTGGAGGCTGTAGGGGAACAAAGGCCATCTTGTTTTGCGTGAAAATGAAAGCTTTCCAGTTCTCTGCTAGTTAGTTAGCCATTGTTTGCCGGTACACTGGGACCCCTTGATGACCCTTAAGATCAGAATGCTGGTTCACAGGCTAGCCTCTGGAAGGTGGACGGACTGAGCTGCATGGTGCCCAGTCCGTTTCTCGATCGGAGCTGTAATTCCGCCAGCGTCAAGGATGGCTTTTGCATCCGCTGCGGTTTTGTGTGTTCTGAGGGTAGGCGGCCGGAATGGGAGCTGTAAACCATTCCACAGTTCCGCAGGTGAGGTGGCGCACTCCGCCCTCACAGTGTTGAGCTGTAGAAAGGTACAGTTGTACAAAGGAAGGTTCGAGAAACAACATAGACATAACAGCGCAGACACGAGGAAATGTGCAGATGCTGGAAATTCAAGCAACACGCACACAAAATGCTGGTGAACGCAGCAGGCCAGGCAGAGGTACAGTCGACGTTTGGGGCCGAGACTCCGTCCTGACGAAGGGTCCCGGCCCGAAACGTCGACTGTACTTCTTCCTATAGATGCTGCCTGGCCTGCTGCGTTCACCAGCATTTTTTTGTGTGTGTTGCATAGCCATAAAAGGCTGGTTAATCGGCGTTGCTAACATTGACTAGATGTAATAGTCCATAGGAGAGGAAGAGCTATCTCCTGCACAACCCAACTTGGTGACTGGGCAATTGTTACTTGCTTAAGAATGGTTCTTGGCTTATTATTCTCATCTGACAAGAATCAGAATCTGGTTTAATATCACTGTGTCCCGTGGAGTTTGTTAACTTTGCGGCAGCAGTGTAATGCAGTCCGTAATAAATAGGAAAAAACTGAATTAGAGTGTATATGTATGTTTATAAATGTGTGTGTAGGGGATCACGGGTTTGCGCCTCTGGTGGACTGGGTTAAGCAGCATCTGCCGTGACTGGAGTCCAATGCGGGAGTGACAGTCCTTGTCACACTGTGTACAGCAGGACACTGAGGCAGCTCTGACTTCTTGGGCAGCTTGGGCACGGAGCTTTCTGCGGGCTCTCTTTTCCCCTGCTTGCTGCATCAGAGTGGTCTTATACCTCAAGAGACCCTTCTTCACCTCCTGCTTCGGGGCACACCTGTCTGAGGCGAGCGACTGCCACGTGTTGGTGCTAATACCAAGGGCCTTGAGTTCGCGCTTGCAGGTGACCTTGTAGCACAGCTGGGGTCTTCCTGGTGGCGTCTTTCCAGACTCCAGCCCCCCAAAGAGAAGCTCCTTCGGTATGCGTCCATTTGCCAGGCGCAAGACGTGGCCTGGCCTGCGTGTGCGCCTCTGTTTGAGGAAGGTGAACATGGAGGTGGTGCCCGCTCTCTCAAGCACTGTGTTGTTGGTAACCTTGTCTTCCCAGGTGATGCCAAGTATGTGTCTGAGGCAGCGCTGAGTCGCTGCTCTTGTTTTGTGTGCAGGGTCCAAGTTTTGCTGGCATAGAGCAAAGTGCTCAGCACACAGGCTGTGTACACCTGGACTTCAGTGTTCATGGTGAGTCTGTTGCTGGCCCAGACTCTCTCAGTCAACCTTGAGAAGGTTGTGGCTGCTTTTCCAAAGCGCTTGTTGATCTTGCTTTTGAGTGACTGGCTATCTGAGATCTTGGAGCCCAGGTATGTGAATTTGTGGACAACCCCCAGCTCATAGTCGACAATGTTAATAGATGGCTTGTCGTCAACAACTTGCCCCATCGCTTATGTCTTCAGCCTGATAGTCAGGACGAACTCTCTGCAGGCTTCCGCAAAGCGGGTCATGAGACCTTGTAGCTGTGAGTTGTGACTGTGTCATCGGCAAACAGGAAGTCTCTGAGGAGCCTATCTGCACTTTGGTCCTCACTCTGAGTCTTGACAATCTGAAGAGATTTCCTTCTGATCTTGAACGAAGACAAATGCCCTCAGTGGCCTTCCCAAAGACGGACTTGAGCAATACTGCAGAGAAGATGCCGAACAGCATCGGAGCGAAGACACACCCCTGAGGATGTTGAGGGACTCTGATGTGGAGCAGTCGAACACTATGGTCCCCTTCACGTCCTTATGAAACGACCTGATGATGCTGAGTAAGATTGGGGGGCAACCGAAGAGAGATGCCGCAATAATTGTTACAGTCGGTCCTGCCACCCTTGTTCTTGTAGAGAGTGGCAATGTTTGCATCCCTCATGTATTGGGGCATGCCACCTTCTCTCCAACACTGGCAGAGAATTTGATGCAGCTCTGGGATGAGGGTGCCCTTGGCACATTTGAGAACCCCAGGAGGGATGCCATCTTTTACTGGTGCTTCCCCAGTAAAAAGTGCTTCCGGTGCCTCGCTGAGTTCCTTCTGTGTGGGGTCTGCATCAAGTTCGATCATGGTGGGTAGAGGTTCAAAGGTGTTCAGAGCTTTTTCTGCAACAACAGTCTCTCTGGCATACAGCTCCAAGTAATGTTCTACCCGGCGTTCCATCTGCCATGTTCTGTCCTTGATTTCCTCTCCTGTTAATGACTTTTGAGGGGCAGTCTCCCCACTAATGGACCAATGGCTTGCTTGATTCCGTCATACATTCCTCTGAGGTTGCCAGTGTCAGCAGTTTCCTGGAGCCAGTAGTCATTGGCACACCGCCTGACAGTCTGTTGAACTTTGTTCCAGGTAGACTGGAGCACTTGCAGGTTTGTCTCACTAGGAGAGGACTTGTACGCTGTCAGTGTATTTCTCTTCTGCTCAGTCAGAGGCGCTTCAGAGTGGGCCTCAAACCAGTCAGCAGACTTGACTGTCTCTTCTCCGGTGGATATCGTAGTGTTGTAGATGGTGTCCCGCAGGTTTTCCCATCTCTTGCTGACACTGGCGTCGGGAGAGCCAGGCAGAGCTTCCCCCAGGGCTTGCACAGACTCGGCTATCTTTACAGGATCACAAGTATTGCTGGTGTCAATGCGTGGCCTCCCCTCCCTTCCGGAATGATGAAAGCTTCTTGGCTGAAGTTCTATCTTGCTGCACTGAAGGGAGTGGTCAGTGTCGCAGTCTGCTCTCTGGCAACTACAAGTCACCTTGACAGTCTAAAGACTGCTGCGTCTGGTGAGTATGAGATCAAGTTGGTGCCAATGTTTGGACCTTGGATTTCTCTTTGGGTTGAAGCTTAGTGTTGAAGAAGGTGTTAGTGATACAGAGATCAGGTTGGAGTTCAAGGGGGCACCAGTCATTTTCATTCATCTTTCCAGTTCCAAACGGTCCCAAATGTATATGTATGTGTGTGTGTGTGTGTGTTAAATTAACTAAGTAGTGAGGTAGTGTTCATGGGTTCAATGTCCATTCAGAAACTTGATGGCAGAATGGTAGAAGCTGTTCCTGAATTATTGTGTGTGCGCCTTCAGGCTTCTGTACCTCCTTCCTGATGGTAACAATGGGAAGAGGGCATGTCCTGGGTGGTGGGGGCCCTTAATGACGGACCTTTTTGAGGCACAGCTCCTTGAAGATGTCATGGGTACTACAGAGGCCAGTACCCATGATGGAACTGACTAATTTTACAACTCTTGCAGCTTGCTTTGATCCTGTGCAGTAGCACCCCCCCCCCCCCATACCAGCCAGTGATGCAGCCAGTCAGAATGCTCTCCACGACTGGTTGGCATCCATCTGTCTCGAAGGACAATGGGTGATGATGATCATCACAAGCCTGGGCAGAAGGTATGGAGATCCTGAGATGTCCAGTTGCCAAGACCCCTCTCTCGGCCTCACCAGTGTAGTCCAAAGGAAACCTTGTGAAGCAATTTGTTTGGCTTGGCTACGGGAGCTGCTGGAAGGATGTTCGATGATGTCCAGCCGCCTTAGGGGCTCCACTCCGGATTTGCTGTCTGGGTTTACTCCCGTAGCCTTCGTCTCTCCCGAGGCTGCCCACGGGGCAGTGGGGCTATTAACCCATAGCTGGGGATCTGGATTACGAGCACCAGGGCGTGTCCACACACCATGAGCCTGGGTGGTAAGTGAGCAGGGGCCAGACCTCCTCCCCGTCCTCTGTAGTTCAGCCTGAGTCCAAAAGGAGTTCAGCTTCTGTGTGTCGCCAGCGAGGAGGCAGAACGTCAGGCTTGCTGTTGGAGATGCTGTGTACTAGCAGGGAGAGACTTGCGCGCATTCAGCTCTCCTTTTCGCAAGACCGCTAGCCAGCAGTGGAAGCTGAAAGTGAGAGTGACAAGCACTACCTACTACACTACCACTCTAGATGCACCACAACAACCATTTTCTCCAAGGTATATCTGTAGAAATTTGAGTGTTTTAGGTGACGTATCTAATCTCCTCAAACTCCTAATGAAATATAGCTGCTGACTTGTCTTCTTTATAGGTCTATCGATATAGAATTGAATTACTTGCGTCCTTTACACATGAGGGGTAAAAATCTTTATGTTACATCTCTGTCCAAATGTACAATGTGCAATTTATAGTAATTTATAATAAATAGTATGTACAACAGGACAGTCAATATAACATAGAAATACAGTTGTGTCAGCCTGAATTAATTGGTCTGTTCGCCTGGTGGAAGAAGCTGTCCCAGACCCTGTTGGTCCTGGCTTTATGTTGCAGTACCACTTCCTGGATGGTAGCAGATGGAACAGTTTGTGGTTGGGGTGATCAGGGTCCCCAGTGATCCTTCAGGCCCTTTTTACACACCTGCCTTTGTAAATATCCTGATTCGTGGGAAGTTCACATCTACAGATGCGCTGGGCTGTCCACACCACTCTCTGCAGAGTCCTGTGATTAAGGGAGGTACAGTTCCCGTACCAGGCAATGATGCAGCCAGTCAGGGTGCTCTCAATTGTGCCCCTGTAGAAAGTTCTTAGGATTTGGGGGCCCATACCAAACTTCTTTAACTGTCTGAGGTGAAAGAGGCACTGTTGTGCTTTTTTCACCACATGGCTGGTATATACAGACCACGTGAGATCTTCAGTGATGTTTATGCTGAGGAACTTAAAGCTGTTGCGACCAGGCTAGACCCTCAGAGATATTGACACCCAGGAACTTGAAATTGCTCACTCTCTCCACTTGTGGCCCCTCTGAGGACTTGTGTGTGTTACCTCGCCTTGCCCTTTCTGAAGACTGTGAGAAGCTTCTGTCTGAACCCATTCCATACGCAAGTCGATTGAGGTAATGCAAAGGGGACAAATAATGTGTTTGAGTTACAAACTACAAGGCAGGTGGACATGTAAAGGGCTGTGACAAGGTGGAGAGACCAGGAGTTCATCTTTATTGTGTAAAAGATCCGTGCAAGAGTCTGATAGCAGCAGGAAAGGAGTCTTGAGCCTGGAGGTGCAAGTTCTCTAACTTTTGTACCTTCTGCCTGATGGAAGGCGAGGGAAGAAAGAGTGGCGAGGTTGGAGGGGGGCCTTGCTTGCGCTGGCTGCTTTCCCAATGCAGTTGGAGGTGTAGGCAGAGTCACTGGAGGGGGGGCTGGATCTTGTGATAGATTAGGCTACTGTACGAATCTGGATGGGATGGCTTTGGAAGGATTTGCCATTGTAATTTCAAAATGTAGTTCCAATTTGTAAATCGAGATCATTAATGTTGAGTTCCCTCCAATAAATGAAAGTTTAACTGACATATTTATCACAAGCATGGTTGGTCCTGAATAGCTTCTTGCATGTGCAAGTACCGCCTTGGGGCAAACGAGGATGGGTTGCCAAAATTGTACCTGTTCCAATGCAAGTTATTAATGAGTGGTACCGGTGGGCCCTCAGGAATGCTACCCATGCCACGTGCTGGTGAGGCTAGAAATAGGAAGATTATATAGCTTGACACGTGGCTGAGGAATTGGTGTAGGAGGAAGAGCTTCAGAGTTTTGGATCAATGAGCTCCCTTTCAGAGAAGGTGGGACCTGTACAGAAGGGACTGTTTGCACCTGAGCTGGAGGTGGACTAATATTCTTTTTTTAATATTCTTTTTATTTTTTTTATTGCAAACAAACAAAAAAACAATAAAATACAGCACATCCACAAAAACCACGACCTTAACAAAATCAAATTAAATACTGAGCAGCAAAAGGGAGAAAAATATAAAGGCAAAAGTAAACATACACAGCAGAGGTGTACCTCACCAAAAAACCTCAGTCCTCACCCCGTAAGAAAGTCCAATACAGGGCCCCATATGCTTTCAAAGATGTCCCCTCTGTCCTTATTACATAGTCTCAGTCTCTCCAAATGCAAAGTATTTGCCGGTTCTCTCAGCCACAGATCATACGTAGTCACAGAGTCCATTTTCCACATTTGCAGGATTAACTTCTTAGCAATCACCATTCCAAACAATACAGCCATTTTTTCGTACATATTGGCTGAAGATAGGGAGCTTGTTGCTCCAAGGATGGCTATGAGCGGGTCTGGTTCCCACCGCTTCCCAAAAGCCTCAGAGAAACAGTGAAAAAGTGGACTAATATTCTAGTGGGAAGTTTTGTTAATGCTCCACGGTGGGGTTTAAACTAGAGCTGCAGGAGGAAGGGAACCAAGGTGCCAGAAGAGTTAGTGGAAAGGTTGTGCAGACAGATGTTGGAATGACCTCAGACAAAGTCAGGAATCAAAAGGATGAGCATAGTGTGACTAGTGTCCTGAGCTGCATATATGTCAATGCAAGAAGTATTGTAGAGAAGACAGATGAGCACAGGGCATGGATCAACACCTGGAATTATGATATTATAGCCATTAGTGAGACTTGGTTGCAGGAGGGGCAGGACTGGTGTGACTAGTCAGGGCAGTGCTCAGTCAGAGCAGACGGGAGAACTCGTCTAATGAGGTTTTATGGGTGGAACCGTGTAATAAGAAAGATAGCTACGTTAATGGAATTTACAGGAACAAATTTGTAGAGAGATCACAGACAGTTGCAAGAAACCCAAGTTATTAGAGGGAATGAGATAGGGCAGGTGATAAAAGTTTGTATAGCAGAACACTTTGCATCTCGTGACTACAATGCCATTAGTTTCAAAGTAAATATGCAAAAAGATAGGTCTGGCCTGCAGGTTGAGGTTCTAAATTGGAGAAAGGGTATCAGAAAGGATTGAGACAGACTGTTTTCTGGCAAAAGGTGTGTTTGGTAAGTGGGAAGCCTTCAAGTGTGAAATTTTGAGAGTTCAAAGCTTGTTATGTACCTGTCAGAATAAAAGGTTAAGATAACAGGTGTAGGAAACCTGGATTTTCAAGGTAGATTAAGGCCCAAATTAAGAAAAAAAGGCAGGTGTGTAGGCAGGTAGGAACAAATGAGGTGTTTATGGAGTTTTTAAGAAATCAAAAGGGGTAAAAGAAGGTCTGAGGTTGCCCAAGCAGACACGGTGAAGGAGAAACCTAAGAAATTCTACAGACGTGTTAAGAGCCAAAGGATTGTAAGAGGCAAAAATGGTCCCTCTGAAAGATCAGAATAATAATCCCATGTGTGGAGCCAAAAGAGATGTGGGAGATCTGAAATGTTTGCACCTCAGGAGACGGACACGGGGTCTTTAGAAGTGAGGCAAATCTGCATCATTTTCATGGCCATGATACAGATTACAGAGGAGGCATTGTTTGCTGTCCTTAGGCAAATTACAGGATAAAGCCCCAGGGCCTGACAAGATATTCCCTCAGATCCTGCTGGAGGCAAGTGTACAAATTGCCAGGGCCCCAGCAGAGATATTTAAATCATCCTTAGTGACAGGTGAGGTACCAGAGGACTGGAGGACAGCCAATGCTGTTCAAATAGTCATAGTTATAGTCATAGTCATACTTTATTGATCCCGGAGGAAATTGGTTTTCGTTACAGTTGCACCATAAATAATAAATAGCAATAAAACCATAAATAGTTAAATAGTAATATGTAAATTATGCCAGTAAATTATGAAATAAGTCCAGGACTAGCCTATTGGCTCAGGGTGTCTGACCCTCCAAGGGAGGAGTTGTAAAGTTTGATGGCCACAGGCAGGAATGACTTCCTATGACGCTCTGTGTTGCATCTCGGTGGAATGAGTCTCTGGCTGAATGTACTCCTGTGCCCACCCAGTACATTATGTAGTGGATGGGAGACATTGTCCAAGATGGCATGCAACTTAGACAGCATCCTCTTTTCAGACACCACCGTCAGAGAGTCCAGTTCCATCCCCACAACATCACTGGCCTTACGAATGAGTTTGTTGATTCTGTTGGTGTCTGCTACCCTCAGCCTGCTGCCCCGGCACACAACAATGTTTTAAGAAAGGCTCTAAAAATAAACCAAGAAATTATAGGCTGGCAAGCCTGACATCAGTGGTGAGAGAGTTATTGGAAGCTATACTAAGGAACTGGGTGTATAAGTAATTGGATAGACATGGACTGATTAAGGATAGTCAGCAAGGCTTTGTGCGTGGCACGTCATGTCTAACCAACCTTAGAATTTTTCAAGGAAGTTGCCAGGAAAGTGGATGGAGGCAAGGCATTGGATGTTGTCTACATGGACTTCAGCAAGGCTTTTGACATGGTCCCACATGGGAGTTTGGTCAAAAAGGTTCGGTCACTCAGCATTCAGGATGAGGTAGTAAATTAGATTAGACATTGGCTTTGTGGGAGAAGCCAGAGGGTGGTAGTAGATGGTTGTCTCTCTTGACCGGAGGTCTGTGACTAGTGGCGTGCCACAGGGATCGGTGCTGGATCCTTTGTTGTTTGTCATCTATATCAATGATCTGGACGATAATGTGGTTAACTGGATCAGCAAATTTGTGGATGACGCCAAGATTGGGGGTGCAGTAGACAGCGAGGAAGACTATCATGGCTTGCAGTGGGATCTGAACCAACCGGAAAAATGGGCTGAAAAATGCAAGATGGAATTTAATGCAGACAAGTATGAGGTTCTGCACTTCGGCAGGACCAACCAGGGTAGGTCTCGCGCAGTGAATGGTAGGGCACTGAGGGGTGTGGTAGAACAAAGGGATCTGGGAATACAAGTCCATAATTCATTGAAAATAGTGCCACAGGTAGATAAGGTTGTAAAGAAAGCTTTTGGCATATTGGCCTTCATAGAGCAAAGTATTGAGTACAGGAGATGGGATGTTATGTTGAAGTTGTATAAGCTGTTGGTGAGGCCTAATTTGGAGTATCGTGTGCAGTTTTAGTCACCTACCTACAGGAAAGATGTAAGTAGGGTTGAAAGAGTAGAGAGAAAATTTACAAGGATGTTGCCGAGTCTGGAGGACCAGAGTTATAAGGAAAGATTGAAGAGGTTAGGACTTTATTCCTTGGAATGTAGAAGGTTGAGATGAGAATTGTTAGAGGTATACAGAATTAAGGTCCTGGATAAGGCAAGCAGGCTTTTTCCACTAAGGCTGGGTGGGACTACAACTAGAGGTCATGGGTTAAGGGTGAAAGGTGAAATGTTTAAGGGGTGCATGAGGGGAAACTTCAGTCAGAGGGTGGTTAGAGTGTGGAACAAGCTGCCGGCACAAATGGTGCATGCGAGCTCGATTTCAATGTTTGAGAAGTTTGGACAGGTACATGGATGGTAGGGGTATGGAAGGCTATAGTCCCGGGGCAGGTCAATGGGAGTAAGCAGTTTATAATGGTTTGGCACAGACTAGATGGACTGAATGGCCTGTTTCTGTGCTGTACTTTTCTATGATTCTATGACTATTTGAATTCATTTCTATCGTACTGAGCAACAAACAACTGATGTCTGCAGTGACATTTAATTTCCTTATTGGCATCATTCTGATGACTAAGCTCTCAACACTTGGACTCTTGCCAAAGTTCAATCAGGAATAGATTATTGTGTTGAAATGTTGCAATTTAGAGGGTCATGGGTTGACAACCTAAAAGTCAGCCTGTGGGGCCCGCGGCAGCAACTTGCATCTTGGTATAATTATAGTAATTAGCCTTTATAATGTGAGAAATTGAACACAATGTCATACTGCAACTATATACTGTTTTAGTCAAACTGCACTGGAGTATTATATAGTTTTGGTTTCCTTATTTAATAATTACATGCTAAAGGAAAAGAGCACATGATAAATATACTTTATTGTTGAATCCTGTTATGGAAGTTCAGCAGGCCGAGTTACAGGCTACTCATACAAACTGCTGGAAGAACTCAGTAGGTCAGGCAGCATCTGTGGAAATGAATAAGCAGTTGACGTTTTGGAATGAGGACTGGAAAAGAAGGGGGAAGATACCAGAGCAAACTGCCACTGCTCCTCAGGGTGTCCATTTCCTAGTCTCCTGCCGTTTCATAGGAGCAGGAGCCATTCAACTTTGTCCGACCAACCCTGATTAATCAAGAATTAGTCAGGTCACTAAAAGTGTGTGGGGAAAAGGCAGAAGAATCCCTATCAAACTCCACTTTAAATACACCCAATGACTTGGCCTATACAGCCGTGGCAATGAATTCCACAGATTCACAATCCTTTGGCTAAAGAAATTCCTCACTATCTCTGTTCTGAAGAGATTACCTTCTATTCTGAAGCTGTGCTCTCTGGTCCTAGACTCTCCCACTATTGGAAACATCTCCATGTCTACTCTGGGCCTTGCAATCTATTTGTGCCTTGATGCATCTGTTCATGACAGCAATGATATAAATTAACACCGCACAGTCCTCGTGGAGACAAAAATCCTGTCTTCACCCAGTGACACTTACCACACTAAATGGGACAGACTCAAAGCAGTTCTGGTGGTTCAAAACTAGAATCAAGTTAAACACAACCAACCCAGTCCATACAAACTGTGTTAGGTACAGGTATTTCCTTAATATAGGCTTTCAGCAGCTCTGAGAAGAGTCTTTATTTACCTGGTGTCCATCTGGGGAGGAACTCCAGTGGCCTTGTAATCCAAAATGACCAAAATATCGTCAGTGGTTAACTGTGCTCTGAAATGACTGAACAAGTATTGGACCATTACTGGTAGCCAGCCACCTTAATTCAAGTTCCCATTCCCACACAAACGTGCCTATCCACTGCCAGGTCAAAGATGACGCAAATTCGAGGAACGGCATGTCCTACTGGGCAGTCTCCAACCTGGCAGCATGAGCATCAAATCAAATCAAATTCTTAAACTTCCAGGTAGCTTTCTGTCCCTTGTGCTTTCTAATATCGAGCCAATTATGTATCCACCTGGCTGGCTCTCCCTGGATCCCTTGTGATCTAACCTTCTACACAGGATCTTATCAAAGGCCATAGGTCCATATGGACCAGGGGGTTCCTAACCTTTATATATTTATTGTAAGTAGGATGCTATGCACAAATCTGATTTGATGGAGGCAGATGTGAGAAGCACGGAAGAACATCTGGAGAAACTTCTGAAATGCCCGGTTTGCTGCCACTGCTACTGTGCAATCGAGAATCTCCAGAAGGAAGGCACCAAAATCCTCGGATTTGCCTGCTGCTGGCGACCAGGGCTGTGGTCAAAGCACTCGGCAGGGATGGTGCTCGTTGTCGGAAGGCTGGTCAGAGGCTTGAAGTTTTCGGACGACTCAGAGTCGGACTGTGGTCGGGCATAGCAGGGAGAGTTTTCTTCCTTCTCCCGTCTGCGTGAGATGTGGGACTTTCGAGAGACTTTGAACTTTTTTTTACCGCGCCCATGGCCTGTTCTTCATCAAGCTATGGTATTGCTTGCACTGTTGTAACTATATGTTATAATTATGTGTTTTTTGTCAGTTTTTCAGTCTTGGTCTGTCCTGTGTTTCTGTGATATCACACCAGAGGAATATTGTAACATTTCTTAATGCATGCATTACTAAATGACAATAAAAGAGGACTGCGTGTCCTCATAATCTAATCTAAGATACAGTGCAGAATAGGCCCTTCCAGTCCTCAAACCACGCCGCCCAGCAATTTCCCGATCTAATGTCAGGTTCATCACGGGACAATTTACAATGACCAATTAACCTACCAAGCAGCACGCTTTTAAACTGTGGGAGGAGACCACGTGATCACGGGGAGAACGTACAAACTTCTTACAGGCAGCGGCGGGAATTGAACCCGGGTCGCCCGCACTGTAAAGCATTGTGCTAACCACTACGCTACCGTGCCGTCCCTACCATTAACTGAGGGATCCGTGGACCCCAGATTGGGAACCCCCGTAGATGATGCCCCCTGCACTGCCCATATCAATCATGTAGTTTACCTCTAAAATAAGCTCTAACAAACTTGTGAAACACAATTGTCCATGCACAAAGCCATGCTGGTTGTTCCCGGTCAGTCCTTGTTGATCAAAAGTGTTCATAGATCCCATCTCTCAGAACTCGCTCCGGTAATTTGCCCCATCGTTGGTATCAGGGCTCACCAGCCTGTATTTCCCCGGTTTGTCTACACTGACTTTTAAGTAACGGTACATTAGCCAACCTCCAGTCTTCCAGATCTTCACTGGAGCTAATGATGCATTCATTTATTTTTAGATGCAACGTGGAGTAGTCTCTTCTGCCCTTTCAAGCCATGCTGCCCAGCAATCCTCCAATTTAACCCTAGCCTAATCATAGGACAATTTGTTATGACCAATTAACCTACCAACCGGTACGTCTTTGGACTGTGGGAGGAAACCGCAGCACCCGGAGAAAACTCACGGGGAGAATCTCTGCAAAGGCCTCTGCAATTTCTTTCCTAGGAAGGCCGGAAGGTGCACTCGGTCGGGCCCTGTACATTTTTCCATGTTTAGTATTCTTTAAGACTGCCACTACCTCATCCTTGGTTATTTTTACATGGTCCAAAACATCACAACTCATTTGCCTCACTTCTTTAGCTTCCATGGTCTCAGCCTGGAAACTGTCATTAGAAGTCTCACCCATCTCCTGTGGCTGTGTGGACAGATAACAATGCTGATCTTTAAGGGTACCATTTTTTTTCCCTAACTATCCTCTTACTAAGTTTAAAAAAAGTAAATGTTATTATTAAAGTAGATATATGTCAATATATACAACCCTGCGAGTCATTTTCTTTTGGCCATACCCAGCAAATCTATAGAATAGTAACTATAACAGGATCAATGAAAGATCAACCAGAGTGCAGAAGACAACAAATTATGCAAATGCAAATAGAAATAATGAGAACGTGAGATAATAGGATTAAAAAGTCCTTAAGGTGAGATCATTGTTTGTGGAAAAGTAAATGAATGGGCAAGTGAGTGTAGTTACCTTCTTTAGTTGAAGAGCCTGATGGTTGAGGGATAGTAATTGTTCCCGAACCTGGTGGTGCAAGTCCTGAGGCCCTTGTACCTTTGGCAGCAGTAAGAAAAGAGCCTGGTCTGGATGGTGAGGATTTCTGACGATGGATGCTGCTTTCCTACGACAGCGTTTCATTTAGATGTGCTCAATGGTTGGGAAGGCTTTACCCGTGATATACAGGGTCAAATCCACTACCTTTTGTTGAATTTTCCATTCAAGGGCATTGGTGTTCCCATACCAGGGCATGATGCAGCCAGCTCATACACTGTCCACTACGCATCCATGGAACTTGCTCTTAATATACTTGTAGAATCTCTTGGTGGGTTCCTCAGCCTTACTTGCCAAATCCACCTCTTTTCTGTCCTCTTGATTTACCTGCTAACTTTACTAATACTCAAGTGACCTTCTTTCCCTGTCCTTTGTTCTGTTGTTCCCTGCATTTCTGTCTGGCCAGCAGCATCCTCCCAGAGCCCGGTGAGGGACTTGACATCGTTCTGACTAATACAGATCATATTTCCAAAATCTGCAGTGTTTTTGCTTTCAGAAACTATCTGTAAAGTAATAGAGTTATTTCAATCCCCAATGTTAACTGGGATTCCCTTCGGTTTGAAGGACATGGGGCAGATGGGTGGGGAGGCAGGGGAGTGGGGAGATGCTGTTAGAATTTTTAAATTTCTTGCTACCAGTACAAAGCTGGTTCTCTTGGAGAAGAGCAACACTGAACTTGATCTTAGCCAGGTGAATGGCTGGAGTGTCAGTCAGTGAGAGAATATTTTGGAGATTTTGACTACAACTCAAATTGTTCGTGATAAATATGGAAATTATGGATGAGAACCGTCCAGAAAAATTAAGGTCTGAAAATGGGCTAAGGCCGATTTCAATGTAATGTGCAGGATCAGATAAATCTTATAAGTTAGGGCGTGAAAGGCAGGAGAATGGGGTTGAGACGAAAATGGATCGATCATGATCAAATGGCAAAGCAGACTCGATGGGCCGAATGGCCTGATTCTGCTCCAGTATCTCATGGCCTTAAACTGAGGCAACTACTTGCTGGTAAATCAAAATCTAACAAGTGGAATTATTCAAAAGTGGATCTACAAGAGTTCAGAACCAATGACTTCCCACAAGAGTGATAGGTAAGGACAGAAAAGTAAAGGAATTCTGGATGTCAAGAGAGTTCTATGTGGGGGGTCAAGAGATAAAAATTGACAGAACCTTCAGGAGCAGTATGTGAAAGGTACAGAGCAGGAAATTGGGATTGCAGTCAAGCGTTTCTTATTTCATGCATGAGGATAACTAAGGAAAGTGCAGGGCTGTTAGAAATCAAATGGGTAATCTGCGCATGGGTCAGCAGATGTAGGTGAGGTATTGAATGATTGCTTCTTATCTGTATTTACTGAAGGAATGGACTTTGTAGTTGGGGAATTCCATAAAGGGGCAGGAAGGTTCAAGAACTTACTGTAAATTTTAAAAGGAAGAGGTATTTGTGGTCTTGGCAGGTTTAAAGATGGATAAATCCTCAGGACATAATGAGTTATATCCCAGTCTCTGATGGGAGAGAGTCCAAAAAGGAGATAACTGTGGTGTTGGACAGCTTTTAATCTGTTGGCCACAGTTGAGGGACTAAATGACTAGACACCAGATGTGCTACCATTTATTCAAGCAGGGTAGTGGGAGCAAGGTTGTAAATCTAATACCAACGTTAGGGAAGTTTTCGGAAAAAGTTAAGGCACAGGATTAATATATTCTGGGAAAGCCCAGGATTATTTGTTGAAGGAATGACCTGTCTGATCAGTTTGATTCATGAGGGCAGTCTGGTTGATGTAGTCTACATGGGCTTCGGTGAAACTTTTAACAATGTGCCACTTGGGAGATAGATCCAAGAGTGATAGAATCCATCAGATCCAAGTCAACTGGCTTGCTAAGAGAAGCATAGGTTGATGGTGGAGTCTTTTCTGTTGATCAGTGTCAAAACAGCCAAATTAAATCCACTGTGATTCAATGTTGTAAAACAATAAAACATGAAAACTTCCAAGGGGATGAATACTTTTTATAGGCTCTGTACGTGTATATAATATACATCTTTCATCACCATCATCATCATCATCATCATCAGGTGCCGTGCCCAGTTTGAGCTTTGACTGCCGTGGCCCACACACTCCTGTTTTGGGTCAAGTGGATCAATTCATTGGTATTCATTCCCAGTTCTCTGGCTGCTGTCTCCATCATCATTTGTCTTTGTCTTCCTCTTGCTTTCTTCCCTTCAATCTTTCCCATAATTACCATGCATTCTAACTCCTCTGTCCTAATCACATGTCCAATGAAGTCACGTTGCCTTTTCATGATCTCATACATTATTTCTCTTTTTGTGTTTGCTCCTTATTGACATCCTCGTTAGATATTCATTTCGTCCATGATATTCTTTGCTTCCTCCTCAAAAACCACATTTCTGCTGCTTCAATTCGATTCCTCATGTTACTAGATATTGTCCAACATTCTGAGCCATATAACATAACTGGATAAACGTAACATTTCAGTACTCTGAGACGGGTTGTCATGCCTAGTTTAGTATTGGTCAGTATACTCTTCATTATCGTAAAGGTGTCTTTTGCCATCCCTATTCTTCTTTTGATGTCCATGTCGCACCTGCCATCTGATGTCACCCAGCTTCCTAAGCAGCAAAAGTTCTGTACTTGTTTTATGTCTTCCCCGTTTATTCTCAGCCTGCAGATAGGATTCTCCTTCTTTTTGGATATCACCATACATTCTGTCTTTTTGCAATTGATAGATAGACCCATTTTTGCACTTTCTTCAACAATTGTATCAATTAAATTTTGTAGTTCTTCCTTCGTACTTGCAATTAACACAGTGTCATCTGCATATCTGAAATTATTGAAGTTTTCACTGCCAACTTTGATTCCCAAGATGTCTCTTATTTTTTGTAATATTGTTTCACTGTACGCATTAAATAAATCAGGGAAGAAAACACACCCTTGTCTAACGCCTCTCTTGATTTTTATAAACTAACTGACTTCTCCATCTATTCTTACAGCGGCAGTTTGTTCCCAATACAGATTTCTGATTAGGTGGAGGTCTTTCGAATCTAGATCTAAAGTTTTCCGTAATATTTCAAATAACTTTTATGTAGTGGATAAAACAAACAAACAAATCTTTTTGCACTTGAATAGCTCATTCTGATAGTATCCTTAACATCAATATTGCATTTTTTGTATCTTTGTCTTTCACAAAACCACATTGTTCTTTACCCATTTCAGCTTGTATCTTACTTTTAGCTCTTGTCATCAAAATTCTTAGAAGTATCTTGGTGATATGACTCGTTAAACTTATGGGCCTATGTAATCCACATTCTATTGCTCCAGGTTTCTTAAGAAGAATGATAAACACTGATTTTTTCATCTCTTCTGATATTATTCCAGTCTCATAAATGTCATTGATTAAATCAGTAAGTTTTTCAATTCCATAATCTTCAAGGGCGATAATTTGTTCTATTACTAATTCATCAGGACCTGCTGCCTTTCCTTTCTTCATCTTATATATTGCATTACGAACTTCAGATTTTAAAATACTTGGACCTTCAATCTTTTTCTTAGTTTCTGGTTTTTCACCTCAGTCATCTTCAAACAATTCCTGAATATACTCAGTCCATCTGTTCATAATCTCATCTTTTTCCATGATAGTGGTACTGTCCTTTGCTTTCAAACATCCACCTGAAGAACAGAGGAGCTTTTTACCAATGATAGTCTTGATTTGTTGATGTAACCTTTTTGGATCAGTAATAGGGATTCTTTCTATTTGCTCACATTCCTGGTTTAACTATTCTTCTTTGGCTTTTTGACATAAGTTTTTAACTTTTTTATCTAAGGACTTACATTCTATAGGATTTGCTTTCTTCTGTCTCCTTTCTTTCTATATACATCTCTAATAGATTATATGGTAGTGAGACAACATTTCTCCGAACCAGGGTGTATAGCGCAGTAGTACACATAACACACACTCATATGATAACTTATGATGGTAAGGATAAAATCTACAGATGAATAACAAGCAAAAGTGCATAAATTAAATATTGCAAAGTATGGAACAGATTAACCAGTGACACTTCAAAAATAATGCGGCAGGGAGTTCAGAAGGCTAATGGCCTGAGGGAATAAACTGTTTCTCATCCTGACCATTCTTGTCTTTCCAGTTTGATGGTAGAAAGTCAAAGGGGCTGATGGATGGGTAGGGTTCTTAATAATACTCAGGGCCCCGCGTACGCAGTGCTCCTGATAAATGTCCCCGATGGATGGTAGGGAGACCCCTATGATCCTCTCAGCTGTTCTCACAGCCCTTTGTAGGGATTTCCGGCCTGATACTCAGCACCACATGGAGATGCAACTTGTTAGGGCGCTCCCAATGGTGCTCCTGTAAAACGCAACATGCTATGTAATACATTAGGGAGATTTAAGAGACTCTTAGATAGGCACGTGGATGAAAGAAAAATTGAGAGCTATGGGCTATGTTAGATTGTAGCAAATGTTTATATAGATAGACACAACATTGTAGGCCGAAGGGCCTGTAATGACGATAGTCTGTGTTTGCTTCAATATTCTGTGTGACACATGGTTCTATCGAAGTGTATGTTAGAATGAGCACACACTGTCTCTGACTGTACTCTGGTACCTTGGCTGGGACATAGTACATCCCATGGATGGTCTGAGGGCCACAGACATAAGCACTCAAAGTTAATGTTGTCAGAGCTGGCTGACTACACAAATATCCCATTTATTGATAGGACAAATATGTTTATAAGCATGTATGAGCCGCTCAGTGGCAAAATAACTTGGCTGGTATCTGATGCCTGTTTTGTATGCGGGCAAATTAACACAGCTCCATTGTCTGGTGTTTGGCTGTTGCTTATATGAGCATGTCATGCCAATCATTTCTGTTCACCAGCGCCCTACTGTTAGATATTGCTCTATAGACAGTTTGTTTACAAAACTGTCCTATTAATTTCAAACTCATTACAGCTAGCAATTTATATTCAAGCTGGTCTTCCTGAAGTCTGGTTCTCATATGAATAATTGGCTGCATTATCGGTTGCTCCTGAATCCCTAACATGGTGTACCACAGGGACTGGTGCTGGGACCCTTACTGTTATGAGCATTAATCATTTGGAGGTAAATGCAGGAGAGATGTTTCCCATGGGCATCGAGGATTGGTGGTATGGTTAATTAATGGACAGAGCGACGGCAGGGATGGAATTTAATTACTTATTAGTGTGTGGCTGAGTAGTTTTCTTTGGAGCAGGGGAAGCTGGACGGAGGGTGGTCATATACTAAATTTAGGGACCTAGATAGAAACTTTTCCTCAGAGCAGGGGTGTCTAAAACCATAGAGCTGAGGTTTAAGGTGGGAGATGATGAGGTGTAGTGGAGGTGGTTGGGGCAGCATGGTAGAGTAATGGTTAGCAGAATGCTTTATGGTACCAGAGGACCCGGGTTCAATTCCCGCCACTGCCTGTAAGGAGTTTGTACGTTCTCCCCGTGACCACGTGGGTTTCCTCCAGGTGCTCCGGTTTCCTCCCACAGTCCAAAGACGTACCAGTTGGTAGGTTAATTGGGCGTTGTAACTTGTCCCGTGATTGGGCTGGGATTAAATTAGAGGATTGCTGGGTGGAAGGGCGGGAAGGGCTTACTCCACACTGTATCTCGATAAATAAATGGAGGATCTGAGGAAAAATTTTACCTGCTAGAGAACAGTTGGAATATCAGATGCACTGCTGATTAAATCTTGGAAGTGGGCAACTTTTAAGTGGCTAAGTGAGTACTTGAATCACCAAGGCACAGCAGGCTAAGGTCGAGGTGCAGAAAATGAAATCAGCAAGAATGGATGCCTGAGGGTACGCACAGGCATTGTGGGCCGAAGGATCTTCCTGGAACTCTGACTCTAATCTGAACTGTGGCGTCAGTGCTTAGAGCCTGCAAGCAATTTTCATTTTGCAGGTAACTTTGGCATGTGTTAGCCACAATTGCTTGTTCCTTGATGCAAGGAGTGCTGGGATGACTGTGTTAAATATCGCAGGTATTATTGATAGTGTTGGATCCTGGCAACTTTGCGACCCAAAGGTTCTTTGGAAGTTGAGAATGAGGCATAAAACTCGTTGCGTACAGCCATTTTATTCAATGTGACAAAAACAAAGAGTTGAACCAAAAAAGAGCCAAGAAAACAAAGAAAAAGGGAAAAAACTGGCCAAATCGTATTCAGACTAGAAATACCAAAATTCCAATGGTAACAGTTAACCAGATTCAAGTGGCATCACACCTGGCACTAAAAACTTAGAAGCTTCTAGAAAAATACAGAAGCAACTGTGCAAAAAATACTGAACAATGACATGTACATACTGTAGGCAATTATATAAATTACAAGCAAGCACAGGAAAGTTAAAGAGAAAAAAACGAGGAAAGATTACAATTCTGCACCCTCAAATATAAGGCCAGGTTCAGGAACTGTTATTACCCTTCAACCGTTAGACTCCTGAGCCAGAATGGATAACCTCACTCACCTCAACTCTGAACTGATTCCACAACCTGTGGACTCACTTTCAGGGTCTCTACCCTGAGCACTGAGCACCATCTCTGCCGAACGCTTCGACCCCAGCCCCGGCTGCCAGCAGCAGGCAAAGCCGAGGATTTTGGGGCCTTCCCTCCGGAGATTCTTGATCGCACAGTAGCAGCGGCAGTGAACCAGGCACTTCAGAAGTTACTCCAGATGTTCCTCCGTGCTTCTCACGGCTGTCTCCATCAAATCAGAATTGTGCACGGCTCCTATTTAACAAATACGATATTTCACCGGAGAGGCTACGCGCGCTGCGTCGTGCCGCCATGTTCTCCTCCCGCCTTTTACGTACTTTGAGAGGATCAATAAAGTTCGTGCACTTTGAGAGGCATGATAAAGGTAGCGCATACACAATGGTGGGACCCTTGTGACTGGAACGGAGACTGCTTGGTGTACATACGTCAGACCCTTGAAGTTGTCAGGACAGTTATATAAAGTGGTGAAGAAAACATACAGGATGCTGCATGTATGGGTGAGGCATGAAACATGAAAGAAGGGCAATACGGTACAAATATATAAAAATGTTGGTTAGGACACAGCTGGTCACCACATCATCGGAAGCATGTGACTGCACTGAAGAGGGCACAGAGTAGATTCCAGAAAGTTGGGTGGGTTGGAATGTTTTGTTTTATCAGGAAATGCCTGGGATGCTGTGTTTGTTTTACTTGAAGAGGAACCGTCTGAGATGACCCAATTTAGGCTATACAAAATTATAGCGTAGATAGTAGGGAACAATTTTCCCCTTGTCAGAGAAGTCTTAAAATTGAGGGCACGGATTGAGTGTTAAAGAGAAAGAGGTTTAGAAGGAGATGTAAGAAAATTTTTTTTCACCCAGGGAGCGGCTGAAATCTGGAATGCACTGACTGAGGAGCCAGTGAAGGCAGATTTTCATATTTTGATTTGTTCTGAATGGACTTGGTGACCTAGTGAGCCTCCGCAGCCTCTGGGATTGAGAATTCCAAAGGCGCACCACCATCTGAGTGAAGAAGTCTTTTTTTCTAGATGTGGCAGGTGAAGTTTAATGCAGAGAAAGTTTGTGTGTGTGTTTCCGACTCCCACATGCATTGCGGTTACATCACAGCCTAGAGATCTGAATGCAAGTTAGGTTCAGCACAAGATCTTACTCTGTAGTCTTACTTTAAAAGCCCCTCTGGTAGAGAGGCCTTCCCATAACCCAAAGTGACCCTAATTTTAAATGTTAAAAACTGAGATTATTTTTCAGATGCAATTTTGGGGCACTCATTACTTGTTTTTGCTCTTTATGACACATTGGGCATTTTTTTTTGCTGTTTCCTTAACCATTTCCCTGTTTTTACGAGGCCGAGTTGTTAGCTCGACACTCAACCCAGCTCGGCATGCAAAGGGCCGGCTGGATTTTGAATCCAGGACCATTCGCCCCAAGGTCCAGTGCTGATGCCACTACACCACCGGCCAGCAATTACTTGAGTAGACCTGGAATTTTTGGTCTACCTGAACCTCAGCAGGAAACCGAGAATCTGTGCAGTTTCTATAGGAGACTAGTAATTATTTAAACCAGCTAGATAAATTGCAAAAGAGAAGGAGAGAGAGAACCAGTTTTGGTGAGATGCCCAAAGAAATGTCTTAGGTGCCAGATGCATCTGGTGGAACAGGACGAAGTTTACATATTAACCTAATATTGGCTAAAGTTTGAAGACAAAATGTGAAGCCTGCATCATAGCATTATCACACCTGGTTTCAACACTTCTGGGGAGAAAGCCACGTGTTGAATTCCCTTTTAAATTGACAAGTGTGGAGAAGCCAACAGATAATGCTGGTCAAGGAACTACGAAGGAAAAAATTCTAAAAGGTTGTAGACTAGTTGCCTACAATGACTGTTCGGAGTCTTACAAAGCAGCCAACAAAGCATTAGATCTTGTACCCAATAAACTAATGGCAGGTATTACTTTAGTGCGAGCAGGTTTTTCAGCAAGCTTTACCAGTAACTCTGAGGTACTAAAGCAGGTGAATTGAAAGCCTATATTAATACATCATACATTTGGGAAAATGCTGAGTAGTTACACTTGACAACTAATATGTGAGAGAACTTGTCAAGGGAGTTTGCTTTGGATTTATTCAAATTAGGAAATGGGGGAAATTAAACACCAAGTCTCAACAAGAATGAAACACACTTGGGCCGAATAGCAAGCTATTTTCCCCAATCTTACCTAAAGCAATTTGTGGTTGTGCAGGGTGAAGGAATTTGTGCGTTTGGCATGCACTCAGGATCTAACTTTCATGTGGGGCTCATCCCACTTCTCAAATTCCTCCTCACATTCTCAATTGCCTGATTTATACCAAGCTAATATTACTCTAGAGCAGGAGTTCCCAACCTTTTTTTTAATGCAATGGACCCCTACCATTAACTGAGGGGTTGGTGGTCTTCAATTTGGGAGCCGCTTCTCTAAAGCTTTACAACTGCCAACAGTGCTTTCTGACTTTTCAGTCTTTTCTAAGCTCAACCCAAATGGATTGTCAATGTACACCACTGTCTTAAACCATGGCTGTTTCTCACCACTGCACAGATCTCCTTCCTGTTGGCACTGGAGATGATATTGTGAAGGAGGTTTTTTGGAAGTCAAGAATAAGGTGCAAGTGTTGTGGTTACAGCTGTTTTATTAGATGTTGGAAACAAATAATAGTAGAACACAGCAGCAGGTAACTTACTCTTAACTATAACCAACTGACTCTAACAAAGAACCTTCCCCATGGTAACTCAGCAGGCCAGGGAGCATCTACAGAAAAGAGTAAAGAGGAGTCTCAGCGTGAAACGTTGACAGTTTGCTCTATCCACAGATACTGCCTGGCCTGCTGAGTTCCTCCAGCATTTTGTGTGCATTGCTTTGGATTTCCAGCATCTGCAGACTTTTCTCATGTTTGTGAACCTTCCTCGTGGTCCTTCTTTATACTGGAAATTGGTTTAACCTGGACAGACAACAAATAAAGTCTTTATTTATGCTGCCATGACATCTCGGGCATATGGACAGAACTACAGATCTGAAAGAGCTACGCTGCAAATCACTGAAAATCCACCGAACATTTACTAGTGAGTAATTATATAAACATGTAAGCAGGCATATTGAAAGTTAAACTGTAAGAAGCATTACAGTAACAATTTAACCCCAAATCCAACGCTTATTAATTGTGCTCCACCGCCAGCTTTGCCTGTACTGTTTAAATGTTGAGTTCCCAGCTTCGGTCATATTTCTTGGTAATAGCTGTTAGATCATTCCCATTTGTTTTTGCTCGTCTATTTATATTGCAAGTGGCTTCTCTGTCCTTTAATTCCCTTTGACGTTCCGAAGCTTAGTTCAAACTTTCCCAATATCTCTGGCAAATGCCCACGAGGATATTGGTTCCCTGCCCTGCTGGGGGACATCCCACCTCATTTTAACAGGGGCCCATCTGCCTCTGAAACCTGAACTCCCCCCTTCCTTTAGTGCCTTCCAACCACACTGTCACTTGCTCCGTACTGGCTGATCCGTGATACCGAGGCAGTTTGTGATTTTTATTCTCTACTCTTCCAGATTCTTTTCTTCCTACACGGCCTTTCTCGCTATGTTACTGTTACAAATGTCAGTCACGCCCTTCCCTTTCAGGGAACTGCACCTTTTCAATGATATTGTTGAAGCTGGTTCCAGGAAGAAAGCTTGTCATTCTGAAACCAGTTCAATAGTCAACAATGTGCCTGTCCGTTTTAACACATTGCACTTTCAGCCTTCCTTGCCTGTTATACAGTTGAGTGTCTTAACAGTGCAATGCCCCCGGGACTGACTGCACTCTTCTAAGCAAGCGTCACCACCAGTAGGACACCAAAAGAGAGGTGGGGTGGGGGGTGGAAAAACGGTCCTTCAGATTGATTCAGAGTGTGCCAACGTGACCTGCCTGCTCACACTTGATCTGTGCTGTGACCACCTTATTGTCTCTATACAAATACCAAGATAAATTAAGTTTAGACAACAACTTAAATTATATTATCATGCATAAACTCACTCAGACCGCTTCTCCAACTTGTAATACTGAAATAAGGGATCAATTGGCCAAATGATTGATTCTTCTCCTCCCTACCCTTGGCGTGGGTATCTTCCTTGCAATAAATAGTCTCGAGTTTTTGCTGCTTTGTATCCGAAGCACTTCATTTCGATGCTCTTATCAGCTCAAGCGGTTGCATTAGCTCTGGCTTATCTGGCTAACATATGTCAGCATTTCGTTGGCTCTGGTCCAAGGCATCATGCTTTATTACCCTTCTCTCATAAACAACCTGAACCCATGCCTCTGTCTTTGTCCTCTCTGAATCAGAACAGATCAGCAAGTTGCTGGGTTGGAGTTACTTCAGTCCCAGACAGACTGCCCTATTCCTAAACCTGCATGTTCTATATAATCAAAGGACATCTCACAAACAACTCGTTCAACGGACCATCAGTAGCGACCTCATCGTTTCCACTTTTAATTGCTTTGATCCAGCCATTCCTTAGCAAAACCGGTTCACAGAATGGAGTTTGCTGGGCAGTCTCACTGGATGGTGGCCTCCATTCCTCCCACCACATGGCAAGAACAAAGATATTTGGTTTGCCCACTTCCCCTGCCCTTGGCCTATTCCAGTTCCATATTATCTTTCATATCTTCACTCGATCACGACCAGCAGCATTGCACAGTAAGGTCAGACTTGTTCATGTTTGTGTTCCGCTTGGGTAGCTCACAACCCAAAGGCATGAACATGGAAATTTTCTAAAACCACACACACACACACACAAAATGCTGAGGGCAGTATGTGGTGACGTATGTCCTTCGATAAATTTACTTTGAATTTTGAATCCTCGCATAAAAGGGCTGTCCTACCTTTTCCTTTACTGATGCTGGATCCACCTGCATGTTGAGGTTCAATGACCTTGTCTCCTGGAACATCCATGTTACACGATCTCTCACCATTTTCAAACTGCTTGGCTTTTCTTTTGCGCTCCAAAGTGAATAGCGTTACTTTTATTTTGTCGCACTGCATTGCACCTGCCATCTTGACTGCTTGCACAGCTTTGCCCATTTCCTTGATGTCTGTTGGTACTCACCTCCCTATTTGGATTCCTTGGAAATGTGCTATGTAGCAAACTCAACCTAACGGCTGACGTAGGTCGTGAATGGCCAAAGATGGATCACAGTCTTCCATCTTGCAAAATAAATGTTTATTCCCATCTTCTTTCTCCCTTCTAACCAATTCTTAATCTACACTACTACCAGATTATCACCGTCATCAGGACTTCCTGGCTTGGGGTCCATGGACCTCTTGTTATTGGTCCATGACATAAAAATGGTTGGGAACCCTTGCTCCTTTGTAACCACCTAACTTTGTTAAAAAACTTCCGAAAATCCAAATACATCACATGCACTTATTCCCCCTTCTCTATTTCACCAAATACAACCTTAAAGAATCCCAGTAGATTGGGGCACAACTAGCAGAGCCAATGCCTCTCTGCTTTAATAATACAAGTTCAATCCTGCCTGGAGTTTGCAATTTCTGCATGTTTTTTTTTGTTTCTCTCGTCCCTGCCCACATCCTAAAGATGTGCAGACTGGCAGGGTAATCAGCCGCTTTAAGTTGCCACTAGCGAGATTTCCCTTTGGACTTGGAGGCGATTCGATGTGGCCAGGTCAAGGCAGTGTGCCAGCCGTCGAGTGTGAGGAAGGCTCAAGATTCGATCGTTTTAGGCACCATGCCAAAGGCCGAATCGAAGCCCCAAGGTCAGGGCACCAGACTGTATCCGATCGACCGAACTCGGATGTTTGGACGGAAAGTTGAGCACGGGGCTGAATCGAGGTGGTGGGGTCCAGGTGTCAGAGTGTATGGAGGTGATTGAACACAATATTTAGATGTTGATTTAGACACGGTGCCAGATTGAAAAAGATCAGAGTGTCGGGGCCCGAGGCAAGAGCAGATCGCTGCTCCACACCTTGGCTCTGCCTGAACTATGGAACTCTCGTTGCAGACTTCAGTTAAGAATGCTACTTGCGTTACTGTTTGCATGATGTGTTTTTTTTTTCTCTCTCTGCACATTGGGTGTTCGGTCTTTTATAGGTTCTTTTGGGTTCCTTTGTTTCATGGCTGCCTGTTGGGGAGATAAATCTCAAGGTTGATTAAAGTAAGGTTGTTGGCATCCATCTGTCTCGAAGGATAATGGGTGAAGATCATCATCACGAGCCTGGCCGGAGGGTATGGAGATCCTGAGATGCCCAGTCGTCAAGATCCCCCTCTCGGCCTCACCAGTGAAGTCCAAGGGAAAGCTTCTGGAGCAATACGTTTGGCAGCAGCTTGGCTGCAGGAACTGCCGGAAGGATGTTCAATGACGTCCAGCCGCCTTAGGGGCTCCACTCCGGATTTGCTGTCTGGGTTTATTCCCGTAGCCTTCGTCTCTCCTGAGGCTGCCCACAAAACAGTGGGGCTATTTTACCCATAGCTGGGGATCTGGTCCATAAACACCAGGGCGTGTCCACACACTGGTGGGCCTGCGTGCTACGTGTGCAGGGGCCAGGCCTCTGTACTTCAGCCTGAGTGCGAAAGGAGCTCAGTTTCTGTGTTGTCGCCAGCGAGGAGGTGCTACATGAGGCTTGTTGTTGGAGGGGCTTACACATTCAGTTCTCCTTTTCGCAAGACTGCTAGCCAGCCGTGGAAGCTGAAAGTGAGAACAACAAGCACCATCCACTGCGCTACCACACTAGACGCGTCACAGCAACTATTCTGACGCCAATGAATAATGTATAAATACTTTGATAATAAATGTACTTTGAATTTTATTTTAACTTAAGTGGTAGAATCTGGGGAGAGTCGATGAGGACGTAGGGAGTGGAACTGGAAATGGCAGGGCAGTTCACACTGGATCCCTTGTTCCAATGTGCAGGACAGTACTTAGCTGGAGTGTTGCTCTGCTCGTTCAGTATTAGAGTAGCTCTGGTGTCTGGATGTCATCATTACTGTTGCTAACCAAGCGGGCGTAGTACTCAAAGCTGGTACAATTACGGTAATTTTAATCACCAGTGAGGGTTTCCTTTACCTTGTGTAATCTGATGTATTACATTTAGAGGCTCTTTAGTCCCAAGGTTGGCATTGCAAGAGGAGTTGACCGAGCGCAGAGAGCTGGAATCGGTTTGTTATTGAGGTACAGTGAAAAGCTTGTCTTGTATGCTGTTCCTACAGATCAATTCGTTGCACAGTGCATCGAGAAGTGCAAGGTAAAACAATAACAGCGGAATGAAGTGTCACAATTAAAAAGAGGAACTGCAGCGCAGGCAATAAGCTGGAAGAAAATAATGAAGCTGGTTGTGAGGTCAGGAGTGTGTTATTGTACAAGGAAACCAATTACTAATCCTATAACAGCGGGATAGAAACAGTCTTTCAGTTGTGGTACATGCTTGCAGGCTCTTGAATCTGCTACTCGAAGGGAAAGTTGGGGGAGAAGGTGGGTGGATGGGGGTCTTTGTTTATACCAGCTGCTTTGATTGTTTGGAGAAAAGTTCTCCCCCTCCGAAATGACATGACAGCAGGAATCTAGGTGAGTGAATGTGTCATGGCACAGCAGTGGTGTTTGACGCTTCTTGGTTTCTTAACTAGGAGAATTAGCTGATGTTGCCTCGTGCTGAAAGTTTACTTAACAATGATCACACTATTATTGAAAACTTTCTGAGTGTTATTGCAGCGCTTTTAATGTTACCACTTATAAATTACCAGTTCTCACAGTTGAGTCTGTGCCAGTGGTGCACTTCAGAGCAAGAGGTCCCGGCTTCGAATCCGGCCCGGCTCCTTGCACAAGTTCCACCCGCGCTGGGTTGAGCATCGAACCAGCAACTCAGCCTCGTAAAACAAATGCGAAAGAAACTGCAAGGTTGCTGCCCCATGCACCTCATGGCATGGGGAGGTACTTCCAGTTGAGTTGGGGGTCCTTCGTGGGGTCCAAGAACCCCATGAGCCACCAGTCCCTCAGTTCTCCATTACACTGTCTCCAATGACCATGCAGAAAGCAATGGTTAAAGTGCTGGGTTCAGTATTCTGGAGTCTCCAATTTAACAATCTAGAGTTAGGAGCTCAAATCCCATCTCAGCAGCTATGAAATTTAAATAGGGGTTAATTAAGGCTATAATTAATGACCACTGGCTCATAAATGTCCAGAAGGGAACAAAATCTGCTTTTTAGCCTGTCTGCCTCGTGTGTTGACTCCATCTCCACAACAGCGCAGTTTGCTCTTCTCTCCTAAGTTCGGTTGTATCAAAACTGCCAAATTAACACAATGTGATTAAAACTGTGGATCATCTGGCATCTGCCCAGAACATAGAACAGGAGCAGGCCCTTCTAATTAAATCACTAATTAAATTCATAATTAAATGCCCAACTAAACTAATCCCTTCTGCTGACACAATGTCCATATCCTTCCATTTCTTGCATATTCATGTGCCAATCTGAGAGCCTCCTGATATCAGCTCTGTTGTCTCCAACAGGCGTTCCAGTATGAAAAAAAACCTTGCATTGCACATAGTTAAATTTTCTCCCTCTCATCTTAAAATGTTTGCCCTCTGGTACTTTAACCCTGGGGAATAAATACAGACTGTCTCCTTTATCTACGCTGCTCATAATCCTATAGGTCTGTCCTCAGCCTCCACTGCTCCAGAGAAAGCAACCCAAGTTTTAGCTCATCTGGACAGCATCCTGGTAAACTTTTTAACTTTGCCCTGCCCTAAGCCTCAGCATCCTTCCCGTAAAGGGGCAACCAGAATTGAATGCAATACTCCAAATGCAGCCAAGCTATAGGGTTTTATAAAGCGGCAACATAACTTCCCGACTCTTGAACTTGGTTCCTCAACTAATAAAGATAAGCATGCCAAATGCTTTCTTTACCACCCTATCAATCTGTGTAGCCACTTTGAGGGAACTGTTAAGTTCTTGCCATTTATATTTCATCTCACAAAGTACAACACTTCACACTTGGGTGGATTAAACTGTATCCGCCATTTCTCTGCCCATATCTGCATTCATCTATATCTCACAGTATTCTTTGCCAGTCTTCTACATTATCTACAACACCACCAATCTTCATATCATCTGGAAACTTACTAACTCACCCATCTACATTTTCAATCAGATCATTTCTATCACCAAGCAGGTGCCATAAAGGCATCAAATTCGAGCAAAACAAAGCAAATATTAGTTTGAACAGTTCTGCTCATGCCTCAAATCTATTTTGAAAGAAGTGCTCTTCGGACTAATCAAGCAATAGCCTGATATAGCTGTACGTGTGGTCAACACACCTGGCTCCACCATCTCAGTGTCCAGTGAGCCAGAGCAATAGAAAGTGTTGGTATCTGTTGGAATGCTGTTGAATATTGTGTTATCGTATTGTGTTTTGCCGGTATGACTGAAGGAAAAGCATTAACTAGCTGAAGATTGCTGCGGCTAGGACACTACCCAGGGGAACTGCAGAGGTATCCTGTGGCTGAGATGATTGTCCTCCGACACCACAACTATCTTCCTCTGGGCTGAATATGATTCCGTTGTAAGGTGAACAAAGTCACCAGAGAGATATAGAAGTGTTTTATTCAACAAAAACAAGCACCAGGCATCCTATTGAGACCATCTTGGAGGAAGAGGCCTCCCTGACTGAATATTACATGACATTTGTGTATGCTAAGAATCAAAGACAAGCCAATTCTATAGTTACAAAGTGTCTACAATGCTTCCTTTGAATTACATGTAGTTTTCACACACGACTTTCTTCGTACCCACACTCCAGACACCCAGAATGAATGCTAATCAGCATTGTCTGGTTTGCAATCAACTCCAGTCTACAGCTCCAGGAAAACTTGTTCAGGGCTGCATTTTAAATTCAACCTACAATCCATGTTCATGTCTAAAGGTTGTTTGCAGGTGAAATTAATATTTGCTATATACTTAACTTCAGAATATGCCATGATAATTTCACCAGCAGAAGATTCCTTGCCCACCCTGCCAATTCCCATTGACTCCAGTTTAACTGGGTCTCCGTGATACAATACTCAATCAAATGCTGATTTGACATTGAGGGCAGTTGCTCTTTGTTCACCTCTGAAGTTCGGCTCTTTAGCCCATGTTTTTGACTAAGGTCAGGAGTTGACTGACTACGGCAGAGTCTGAACTGAGCGCTTGTGTGCAGGTTATTGCTGAGCGAGTGCCTCGTGACAGCTCTGTTGACTGTGCCTTCCATCTGCCGATGGTTGAGAGTAGACTAACGGGGCAGCATCCCACCAGGTTTTATGAAAAGTGACTTCAGAGAGTGGATTTGTTGGTTATGACCTTCCAAAAGTATCCAGATTCTGGAAAAGTTCCAGTACATAATAAAACAATGGATGTCTCTCTTTGAAAACAAGGAAAGACACAAGTGGAAGCTATGGGATAATAGGGAAGATTGTGGAATCTGTTACTGAGAAAGTGACAACATGAAACTTAGGAAGATATGGTACAGCAGGGTAGTCACTGTGGAAATGGTATTCAACAAATTGATCAGAGCACGTTGAAGATGCAGTTTTTTTAAGCGTGTTGTACCAGACATTCAGCCATTCTTGCCTGGCACGTGGTGTCAGGATTAACTGGGTCACGTTATGAATGTTTCTGACTCGACCCTTGTATTTTTTACGAGGCCATGTGGCTAGCTCGACACTCAACCCGGCACGGATGGAAAGCGTGCTCGGGAGTGGCCCGACCTGGATTCGAACTCGGAAGCCTTCGCTCTGGAGTCCGGCACTGATCTCACTGCATCCATTAAGAAGATGCAGTGAGCAGCATCCATTAAGAATGACCAGTAAATGTAGTATACTTGGATTTCCAAAAGGCTTGTAATTCGGTGCCACGTAGCTGAGATTGGGAGCAGAATTAGGCCATTTGGCCCATCGAGTCTGCTCTGCTATTAGGCAAAATAAGTATAGTGTTCTCGTGCAGTGTGTTGAAACTCTGACTAAACACCAAGTTAAACCGGAGCCAATGAAGCCAGAGTCGTAGTAAGGTTAACCATTTACTGTTCACTCTTCTACATTAACATCATATGGGGAAAAGGTGTTGCTTCTATAACGTTTCTTTGTGGGTAGACACGGAGCTCTTCAGGATCATGCTGCACGACTTCTCCGAACCAGAGGTTACACATAAGACGCGGCGAAACCGGAGGTGACATCATCACATGCCGCGATATACCGTAGACAATGAATTTACCTTTGTTATACTGTAACTTAATTATCAACCTTTAACTTTAACTAGAAAATAGTTACAAACAACCATTTAAAGCACACACCCAACAAAGTCAGATAAATGCCTTAAGGGCAACACAATGAGAACTCATAATATGAAGCAATATTAGTATGGATAGAGTATTATTATATGCTGTTGGTGTTCATGGTCTTTTGACCACGATTGTTCTTGGCAAATTCCTCTCCAGAAATGGTTTGCCATTGCCGCCTTCTGGGCAGTGTCTTTACAAGATGGCTGACCCCAGCCATCGTCGATACTGTTCAGAGATTGTCTGCCTGGTGTCAGTGGTCGCACAACCAAGAGTTGTGATATACACTGGCTCCTCATACGACCATCCGCCACCAGCTCCCATGGCTTCACGTGACCCTGATCGCGGGGATGGGGGTTAAGGGTGACCTGCAGGCCAGCGGAGGGAAGGAGTGCCTTATAGCTCCTTTGGCAGAGATGCATGCCCAGCCCGCCACCCGATGGATAGAGCACTGATGAAGTAGATGTTGATGTGGATCATTTTCAAGTTCATTTCGATGGGTTTTCGCTATCACTTCATTTGTGCTTTTTTTCAAGAAGGGTGGCAAGGTTCCAGCTGGAGTTGTGCAAATACAGAGAAATTCTCTCTTTTTTATAAGAAGCCACAGAATAAATTGATGAAAACAACAGGAATTCTGCAGATGCTGGAAATTCAAGCAACATACATCAAAGTTGCTGGTGAACGCAGCAGGCCAGGCAGCATCTATAGGAAGAGGTGCAGTCGACGTTTCAGGCCGAGACCCTTCGTCAGGACTAACTGAAGGAAGAGTGAGTAAGAGATTTGAAAGCTCCAGCTTTCAAATCCCTTACTCACTCTTCCTTCAGTTAGTCCTGACGAAGGGTCTCGGCCTGAAACGTCGACTGCGCCTCTTCCTATAGAATAAATTGATGAAAAAGGTTTTGTGGATTAAAAATGAGTTTTGTGCAGCTGGGGTTAAGTTCAATTTCAAGTTTGCTATCATTCCAGCTGTATACCCCAAACAAAATAATGTACAATGCAATACGCATAACTCACACACAACACATAAAGTAGCTTTACCACGAATAATTTAACAAATAAGATGGTGCATTTACTACACAAGTTAAAAAATAAAACAGTATGACGTTTCTGCCACCTCATCCGTGGTGAGACCTGGGTGGTGGCAGGCAGTTCAATAGTTCTACGTGTGGGGATGGAGAAGCTGTTTGTCATCCTAACAGTTCTAGTCCCAATGCAAATACTGATTCTCCTTGGGGAAGAGGAAGTTGACAGAAGTTTGTGTGAAGTATATTTTAAATTTTGAAATGTTTAGTTGAAGTATTTTTTTTAAAAGTTGTGCCATAACCTCTTACTCATACCCATGCCTCAGCTAATGAAAGCAAATACTTCATGCTCGGCCTTCACACTCTTAACTCCTTTGTTTCTTCATCTCATGTTCTCGATATTTATTGCTTATCATTATTATTTGCTTTTCATTTTGCATTTACACAGTCTGTATTTTGCACATTGGTTGTTTGTCTTAGGTGCAGTCTTTCATCGATTCCATTGTGCTTCTTTGTGTTTGCTGTGAATGCCAGCACAAAAATGAATCTCGGGGTTAGAATATGGTGACATATATGTAATTTGAAAATAAGACGACACGGTTGGGTAATGGTTAGCACAACGCTTTGGATGAAAGACGAACGTCTGCCGAAACAAATCTTCTACTCCCAGCTTAAAGAAGGCAAACGTAAAAGAGGCGGACAACAGAAGAGATTCAAAGACGTCTTAAAAGCCAACATGAAGAAATGTAACATCAACATCAACAATTGGGAAACCAATGCCAAGGACAGGAAACTGTGGCAAGCCATCATCCGAGAAGGAACAGCAACTTTCGAAGCCAACAGATGTGCAGAATTAGAAGAAACGAGAAGAAAATGGAAAGAGAGGCAGCAACAACCGAAGTCCGATCTGCCATCTGGAACTACCTGTCCTGAATGCGGAAGAACTTTCAAAGCCAAGATTGGACTCATAAGCCACTTTACTGTACCAGCGATAGGTTAAATTCCCTTCGCTGCCTGTGAGCAGTTTGTACATTCTCCCTGTGACCATGTGGGTTTCCTCCAGATGCTCTGGTTTCCTCCCACAGTCCAAAGACGTACTGATTAGTAGGCTAATTGGACATTGTAGATTGCCCCGCGGTTAGGCTAGAGTTAAATCAGGGTTGCTGGGCAGTGAGGCTCAAAGGGCTGGGAGGGCCTATTTTACATTGCATCTTAATAATTAAATAATTTCTTTGAACTTTTGAGCTTTGAACCTTTATTGCCACCTTTTGGGAATCTCTGTACGATCGGCTCTCCATATCCGCAGGAGTTTGGTTCCGGGACCCCCCCCCCTCCGTGGATACCAATTTCCGCGGATGCTCAAGTCCCCTATGTAAAATGGCGTAGTATTTGTATATAACCTACACACATCCTTCCGTATACTTTAAATCGTCTCTAAATTACTTATAATACCTAATACGATGTAAATGCTATGTAAGTAGTTGTTATACTGTATTGTTTAGGGAATAATGACAAGAAGAAAAAGTCTGTACATGTTCAAACAGCGAGTGCTGGCAAGAGAACTTCCGGGTTGTTTTTTTTTCCGATCCCGATCCGCAGTTGGTTGAATCCGCGGATACGGAGGGCCGACTTTATATAGAGGTCCCTGTTTCCCAGTACTCTCCAGGACACGTCCTACCTTTGTTTGTTCCATCAAAGTGCCTCAACCATTCGGTTCCAACTAATCACCACAATAACACAATGTCTGCTTTAATCATTTTGCACTGAATAAGCTTATTGTTGAAATTGTGTGAAATTTGTTTTTCTTGTGAATGCTGCTTATCTGATGCAATGTGCCAGTGATGGGGCTGCTGTGAATCTGCCAACCACTGCAGCTGTGCACACTTACTTCAGCATTTGATAATAAGCTCAACTTTGACTGTACGTTTGTTTGGGTTGAATTCCACAATTAACTTCAGGTTTAAATTTCAACGAAGCTTGCAAAGGTCAGTGGGCAAGGAAGGGGAAACGGGGGCACCTGATCTGAGATTTTTGCAGTGCTTCTAAATCAAAGCTTGCGTTGAGGGGCAGATAGCTAATCTCCTACTTGCCCCCAAGCAATGGGTGCGGGTTTTAAGAACCGGTGCTCTCAAAGAACGGAGCTTGCACTTGCGGGGGGGGGGGCGGGGCGGGGGATGGGAAGAGAGACTGCGTTTCCAAAGCACGTTCGTTCATTCTGGACCAAAAGGTTTTGCAATGGCGGGGAATATTCCCACAATGAGGTGACTCACAAGATCATCTGATTTTTGGGATGCTCGGTCAAGGGTTAAAAATTGGCCGGAGCGCCAGGGAGAATATCCCTGCCCTTCATTGAAAATTTCCATTCAGGTCTTCTACCTGAGAAAGAAGATTCACCCTTGTCCTCATGTCTCAATGAAAAAACAGCAGTAGTCTTTCTGTACTGCATAGAAGCGTCAGCTTAGAATTTATTGCTTAAGTCTCTGTAATGATTTAATTGCACTGCAAATTGACTCCAAGGTGAAAATGCTACCCACTGTAATACCAGGCATAACATTTCTTAAACATGACAGTCTGGAAATCCAAAGCAACACACACAAAATGCTGGAGGAACTCAGCAGGTCAGGCAGTATCCATGGAATTAGCAAACAGTCGACATTTTGGGCCAAGATCCTTCTTCAGGACTGAGAAGGAAGGGGGAAGACGCAGGAATATGAAGGTGGGGTTTGGGGAGGGAGGCTTGCTAGAAAGTGATGGGTAAAGCCAGGTGGGTGGGAAACGTCAAGGGCTGGAGAAGAAATCTGATGACAGAGGAGAATGGACAATAGGAGAAAGGGGAGGAGGAGACACTCCACAGAGAGTTGATAGGCAGGTGTGAAGAGGTAAAAGGCCAGAGTGGGGAATAGAAGAAGAGAGGAGGGAATTTTTTTTAACCAGAAGGGAAAATTGATATTCATGCCATCGAGTTGGAGGCTACCCAGATGGAATATAAGGTGTTTCTCCTCCACCCTGAAGGTAGCCTCATCTTGACACAAGAGGAGGTGTCTTGCCCCTTCCTTCCTTCTCAGTCCTGAAGAAGGGTCTCGGCTGGAAACATCGACTGTTCACATTTCCACAGATGCTGCCTGACCTGCTGAATCCCTCCTGCATTTTATGTGTGTTGCTTTGGGTTTCTTAAAATCAACTCTCGATCTCTCTGCCTCCTGTAAGATTCGCAAGGTGAGGCAAGGGCAGGGTGAATTGAGGCATGAAATTCTGTAAAAGGATGTGATAGAATCGATTCCAAGAAGATACTTCCTCTTGGGGCAGTAATGAAAAACAAACAACAGCCTATTCAATGAGGAAGGAGATGAGCAAGCACCTTTCTCAGACAATGGACAGTGAATCCTCTGTTGCAGATGCTTGGAGATCACTTGGGACGCATGAGCCTGAGGATGATAAGGTTGTTTTAAGAGAAGGTGTCCATGGCATGGAGTAAAATCAGAGAATTCTAAGTGAAGGGTGTTAATGTAAGACTTGTTTTGCTTTAAGTCTATCAAATCTTATTTTGTTTTTTAAGAGGGAGGGAAGACATTTTGGTCATGGATGTGTGATAGCTAGCTCCTCCCAGTTGTGTGTTGGGACCTTTATCATCTGATATACAGTGCAGAACAGGCCCTCCCGAGTCGCGGCACCCAGCAATTCTCCGATTTAATCCTACCCTAATTGTGGGGCAGTTTACAATGACCAGTTAGCCTATCAACCGGTACGTCTGGACTGTGGGAGGAAACTGGAGCACCCGGAGGAAACCCACGCAGTCACAGGGAGAACGTACAGGCAATGGTGGGAATTGAACGCGAGTCACTGGTACTGTAAAGCATTGTGCTAACTAGTTCTACCCTGCTGCCCCAATTTGTTCAGAAGAGACTGAGTGGGCCAAAGAAACCCACCTCTACATATCAGTCACGTCATGAGTTTCTCTTGTCTTCATTAATGGAGAGCCTGGTGTTTTTTCTCTTCATTACAACTGAAGCATTGAGACCAAATGCAGTTCCCCAGCTACCCCACTGGGCTCTGGGGATTTAAAATGGTGCTGTTCCCTGCACAGTAGAGAAACTGTCTTATTGCTGACATACGGGTGTTGGTGTTGGATCAAATCTGCAGCACGTTTGCAGGAGAAGCAGAGGAGCAATAAACAGAACAAAACACTTCTGTTTTGCTGCCTTCCATACAGTTCATTCTATATAAGGGACATTTAAGTTCTACAAAGAGGAAAACAATAACAGAATGCAGAATATACGTAGTTGCAGATACACAGTAAATGCAGTGTAGGTGGACAACTAAGATGTCAGGGCCACGATGAGTTAATTGAGAGATGAAAAGTTCATCCGTATCATGTGAAATATGTTCAAAAGCCTTATTATAGCAGGATGGAAATTCCCTCGAGCTGGGTGGTGGTGTGTTTTCAACGTTTTGTATCTTCTGACCAATGGAAAGCGAGGTGAGTAACTGAGGTGGGAAGGGACTTTGGTCATGTGAGTTGCTTTTCCGAAGTGTGGAGAGGAGCCTGGTTCTCATGATGGATTGCACAGTGCCCACAACTCTGCCATCCCTTGTGCTTTTGAGGCAGAGCTGTTACCATTCCGAGCTGTATCCAGGTGGGATACTTTTAATGGTGTATCTATAAACATTGGTGAGAGTGAACAGGGACATGGTGATATTGATGACCTTGGCAACTTGATGCTCCCACTCATCTCCATCTCAGCACCATCGATGCAGATGGTGTATACTCCACTTGCTTCCCGAAATGAATGGCCAGCTCTGTTCTATTTCTAACATTGAGGGAAGAGTTCTTCTCAACATCCTGCTACTGGAAGATGTATCTGCTTCTTGTACTCCATCTCTTTGTTGTTTGAGATCCAGCCCACAACAGTAGTGTCATCTACAAACTTGTAGATTGAGTTAGAGCAGAATTTGGCCATGCAGTGGCAGGAGAATAGGGAGTCAAGTGGTGAGGACATAGACCTGTGGAGCATCATGATGGAAGTGTTGCTGCCTGTCCTTGCCGTGATCTTTGGTCAGGAAGTGAAGGAACCAGGTATGGAGAACTGTGCCAAGCCCCAGCTGTAGGAGTTTAGAGGCAAAGTTGTCTAGAATTATGGTATTGAAGGTCAAACTAGAATTAGGAGTCTAATGTAAGTGTCTTTGTCATCCAGACGTTCCAGAGATAAGTGTAGGGCCACGGAGGTGACATCTGCCAAGGGTCTGTCCCAGCAGTAGAGTTCGAGAGCAGTCACCAGTCTTTCAGAGCATTTCATGATGGTAAAGGCTAAAGTAAAAGCTAAGTATGTGTACAACAAGTATTGAGTCATAGATACCAGCAAGTATCCAGCTAGTTGCAAAGGAATTAAGGGGAAATGGAAATAAGAAAGACGTTGGGAAAAGCCTAGCTACCAACTTAAATGTGTGTGGTGGGGTGGGGCCCATTAAGAACAATGTGAAGTTGCGCAAACGGAGGCCAGTGTTAAGGGACTAAATGAGCACGGTGCATCTGTCTCTTCACCAGGGAAGATGGGGGTTCCAAACAAATAGGGAAGGCAATGATAGTTGATATGTAAAATAAAAATATGTATATTTGCATGGAAGTAATAGGAAAAGTTGAATGAACTCAAAAATAGATACAGTGCCTATAAAATGTATTCATCCCCCTTGGAAGTTTTCACGTTTTATTGTTTTACAACACTGAATCATAGTGAATTTAATTTGGCTTTTTTTTGACACTGATCAAAAGAAAAAGACCCCCTCGTGTCAAAGTGAAAATGTCTCTACAAGGTGATCTACATTAATTACAAAGATAAATCGCAAAATAATTGATTGTGTAAGTATTCACCCCCTTTAATATGATGCACCATATCATCACTGGTGTAGCCAATTGGTTTTAGAAGTCACATAATTAGTTAAATGGAGATCACCTGTGTGCAATCGAGTGTGTCAATTGATTGTAGTAAAAATAGCCTGTATCTGGAAAGTCCAACTGCTGGTGAGTCAGTATCCTGGAAAAACCCACACCATGAAGACAAAAGAACACTCCAACCAAACTCCGCGAAACAGCTATTGAAAAGTATTAGTCGCAGTCTTATGGGAGAGTGACAAAGAGAAAGCCACTTGGGAAAAAAATTCATGTGAAATCTCGGCTACAGTTTACCAGAAGGTATGTGGGAGACTCTGAAGTCAGCTGGAAGAAGGCTCTATGGTCTAATGAAACCAAAATTGAGATTTCTGGCCATCAGGCTAAACACTGTGTTTGGCATGATCAGAAACACACCATCCCTATTGTGAAGCATGGTGGCGGCTGCATCATGCTGTGGGGACGCTTCACTGCAGCAGGCCCTGGAAGGCTTGTGAAGGTAGAGGGTAAAATGTATGCAGCAAAATACAGGGAAATCCTGGAGGAAAATTTGGTGCAGTTCTGCAAGAGAACTGCGACTTGAGAGAAGATTTGTTTTCCGGCAAGACAACGATCCCAAGCATAAAGCCAAAGCTACACTGGAATGGCTTAAAAGTAACAAAGCTAATGTCCTGGAGTGGCCAAGTCAGAGTCCAAACCTCAAACCAACTGAGAATTTCTGGCTGGACTTGAAAAGGGCTGTTCACTCTTGACCCCCATGCAATCTGACAGAGTTTGCGCAGTTTTGTAAAGCAGAATGGGGAAAAATTGATGAGTCTAGGTGTCCAAAGCTGATTAAGACCTATCCACACAAACTCCAGGCTGTAATTGCCACCAAAGGTGCATCTTCTAAATACTGACTTGAAGGAGGTGAATACTTGTGCAATCAATTATTTTGTGTTTTATATTTGTAATTAATTTAGATCATTTCATAGAGATCTGTTTTCACATTGACACGAAGGAGTCTTTTTCTGTTGATCTGTGTCAAAAAAGCCAAATTAAATCCACTCAGATTCAAACATGAAGACTTGAAAACTTCTGGGACAGGAAGGAGGAGTGGGGTGAATTCTTTTTATAGACACTATAAGTCACCAAAACCACAACTACGCTTGTTTCATAATTGCACTTGCCTGCTTGTCCCAGGACAGGCCTTCCAAAATAATAACACTTAGGAAATTAAATTTGCTGACACTCTCCACCTCTGTAAGTTTTTACAAGACCATAAAGACATAGGAGCAGAATTAGGCCATTCAGCCCACTGAGTCTGCTCCGCCATTCCATCCCTACTGATTTATTGTCCCTCTCAGCTCCATTCTCCTGCCTTCTCCCCGTAACTTTTGACACCCTGACTAGGCAAAAACCTAACAGCCTCCGCTTCAAATATACTCAATGACTTGGCCTCCACAGTGTCCGTGGTGACAAGTTCCACAGATTCACCACCCTCTAGCTAAAGAAGTTCCTCCTCATCTCTGTTCTAAATTGATTTCTCTATTCTGAGGCTATGCCCTCTGGTCCTAGACTCACCTACTGTAGGAAACCCTCTCCACATCCTCTCTATTTAGGCCTTTCGATATTCAATAGGTTTCATTGAGAGCCCCCCTCAATCTTCTAAACTCCAGTGAGTACAGGGTCAGAGTCGTCAAATGCCCCTCATGTTAACCCTTTCATTTCCAGAATAATTCTTGAACACCTTCCCATCATTCTTTCCAATGCCAGCACATCTTTTAAATGAGGGGCCCAAAACTTCTCTCAATACTCCAAGTGCAATCTGACCAATGCCTTATTAAGCCTTAGCATCACGTCCTTGCTCTCATATTCTAGTCCTCTCAAAATGAGTACTAACATTGCATTGGCCTTCCTTACTACCAACTCAACCTGCGAGTTAACCTTTAGGGAATCCTGCACTAGAACCCCCAAGTCCCTTTCTACTTCTGATTTTTGAACCTTCTCCCTGTTCAGAAAATAGTCTACGCTTTCTGCCAAAGTGCTTGGCCATACACTTCCCTACACTATATTACGTCTGCCAATTCTTCCCAGTCTTCCAGTCTGTCCAAGGACTTCTGCAGACTCCCTGCTTCCTCAACACTACCTGCCCCTCCATCTATTTTTGTATCGTCTGCAAACTTGGCCACAAAGCCATCAATTCTATCTCCACATCATTGACATATAACGTGAGAAGAAGCAATCCCAGTACTGACCCCTGCGGATCACCTCTAGTCACTGGCTGCCAACCAGAATGGGCCCTCTTTATTCGGACTCTTTGCCTCCTACCAATCAGCCAATCTTCTATCCATGCTAGTTATCTTTCCTGTAATACTATGGTCTCTTCTCTTGTTTACCAGCCTTGCGTGAGTCCCTTTGTCAAAGGCCTTCTGAAAATCCAAGTTCACAACATCCACCAACTCTCCTTTGTCTATCCTGCCTGTTATTTTCTCAAAGAATTCCAACATTCATCAGGCAAGATTTCCCCTGAAGGCTGACTTTAGGCTACTTTTTTTTATGCGCCTCCAAATACCCTGAAACTTCACCCTTAATGATAGAATTCACTTTCCTCCCAACCACTGATGTCAGGCTAACTAGCTAGCCTATAATTTCCTTTCTTCTGCTTCCCTCCCTCCTTAATGAGAGAGTTCCCTGGTTGGGAGCAGGAATGGACACGATGGGCTGAATGGCCACATTCTGTGCTGTAACCATTCTGTACCTCCCTAATGATACAGGTATGGAGCGACTGCACTCTAGATTCTTGCTCTATGCTGTCCTTACATTTTTAATACTTGTGAAAGGACAGGGTCCACCATTACTCCATGACTCACAATACCAGTATTGAATTGACTTTATTTCTTACATCCTTCACATACATGAGGAGTAAAAATCATCATCTTCTTCTCTGTCTTGTTTTACGGTGGTTGGCGCCCAGCTCAATGGTGCATTACCGCCACCTTCTGCTCCAGAGTGTGTAATAAACTTGCACTCTAAACCCCTTCACCCAATCCCACACACATATATACCCTAACCTACACTTTATCCTCCCATCTTTGGCCATCCTAGTACCCTATTCCTGTTTATCCGTCATATCCTATGAAAAACCCCTGTACCCATTAAGAAAGCTAAAAATACCCTGACCTGTGCTCTCTCACCTATGCCCAGCAACCCTTTTAATGTGAATTCCTGTGCCCCCAATTCCCTTAGATTAATTCTCATCTCTGAAGCTACAAGCATTCTTCAAATCCTTCCCCATCTTTCATTCTTCAGTCCTGACGAAGGGTTCTGGCCCGAAGCGTCGACTCATCGTTTCTGACTGATGCTGCCCAACCTGCTGAGTTCATCCAGCGCACTGAAAGTGTTGCCTTAATTCTCATCTCTCTCTGTATCCAAACGTCTCCATCTAAATGTGCAATCATAATAATTTATAATAAATAGAACAGTCAATGTAACATAGAAATACACTCAAATCAGTCTGGTGGCCTGCTGGAAGAAGCTGTCCTGGAGCCCGTTGGTCCTGGTTTTTATGCAGGGTACCATTTCCCGGGTGGTTTCCCGATTGGCAGTAAAGTAGTTTTTGAAGCGTAGTTACTGTTCTTTTATAAAAATAGTGGCAAACAATTTTCACAGCAAAGCTCTACAATAGGGTATAAGTAATTTGCATTGCAAAACACCAGTTGCATGAGCTGCTCCTGGGCTCTGACGTCAGTCTTCTCTGCCCTTTGAGCACGGCTCATTTACACTTAGTGGCCACTTTATTAGGGGCCTCCTGTCCCCAGTAAAGTGGCCACTGAGTGTATGTTCGTGGTCTTCTGCTGCTGTAGCCCACCCCCTTCAAGGCTCAACGTGGGTGCTCAGAGATGCTCTTCTGCATAGCACTGGTGTAATGCGTGGTTTTATGAGTTGCTGTCGCTTTCCTGTCAGCTTGAACCAGTCTGGCTGTTAACCTATGACCTCGTTAACAAGGCATTTTCACCTACAGAACTGCTGCTCGCTGGATTTTTTTTTTGGTTTTCGCACCATTCTCTGTAAACTTGCGTGTGAAAATCCCAGATCAGCAGTATCTGAGCTACTCAAACTACCCCATCTGGCGCCAACAATCATTCCACGTAGATCACATTCTGAACCTCTTGACCATGGCTGCATACTTTTATGTTGCTGCCACATGATTGGCAGATTAGATATTTGCATTTTTTACAGGTGTACCTAATAAAGTGGCCTCTGAGTCCTGAAGAAGGGACTTGACCCGAAATGTTGATTGTTTATTCATAGCCATAAATGCTGCCTGACCTGCTGAATTCCTCCATCATTTTGTGTGTTCCTAAGTGTATTTTCCCACTCAACCCCATTCCCTGCTTTCTCCCCATGACCTTTGAAGCCCTTACTAATCAAGAAGCTATCAACCTTAAATATACCCAATAACTTGGCTTCCACAGTCATCTGTGGCAATGAATTCCACAGATTCACCACCCTCTGGCTAAAGAAATTCCTCCTCATCTCTGTTCTAAAGTCTATTCTGAGCATGTCCCCTCTGGTCCCAGGTACCACAGTTGCCGGGGTGCGTGGCCACGCAGTAACTGAAATGCTCCCACGCACGTAGCCTTCGTTGCCGCGCAGCTAGAATTTTCTTTTATGTAATATTTTATTGAAGTGTCGTGCAGTTTTAAGGTCGTCTAACAATTTCCTGTTCAGAGCAATGGGTGGTCGGCGCAGCTGTAAGATAAAATAGAAGGAACACTGCTGGATACTCTCCTGATTGGAAACACCCTCTCCACGTCCACTTTATCAATAATTCAGAAGTTTCAGTGAGGTCCCCCATCATTCCTCTAAACTCCAGAGAGTACCATCAAATGCTCCTCCCACATTAACCTTTACATTGCCGCGATCATTCTTGTGAACAACCTCTGGACCCTCTCCACTCCAGCACTTCCTTTCTGATCCTGTGTCTCATGGCCTTGTGCTCTTTTCAGTGTCATGGGTAACACACACTCACAGTAAATGTACACTGCACCTGCCCTATTGGTTAGAGAGGCATTGGCCTCTCCACATCTGTGAATGGTATTTTCTAGATAGAAAAAGTGATGAGTTAAGGCCCATGTCAAATCAGGTTTATTATCACTGGCATGTATCATGAAATTTGTTGTACGATGCAATATATTTTTAAAAACTATAAATTACAAACAGTTGACATTTCAGGTGGAGACCCTCAACAGGACTACTGTTTATTCCTCTCTATAGATGCTGCCAGACTTGCCGAGTTCCTCCAGTATTTCATGTGTCTTGCTCAAGATTTCCAGCATTTTCAGAATCTCGTGTTTAAAATTTCACGGTAATAAACCCGATTCTGATTTTTTTTTTTGTCTCTAATCAGATGGATCTTGCGAGTGTTTAGATTTGTTGCACCCAGCTTTTCGCTTTGTCTCCCTCCGTGAACGCCCGGCCAAAGCGTGTTTTCCAGAGCCCTGCAGTTGTTTGCGGTGTGTCTGACTGTCCTTCTCTGCTTGCCCCCTGTAGGATGAAGATGCGGCGCCGCCGCATGGTCTTAATGCTGTGTATGGCAGGACTGTGCCTGATCTCCTTCCTGCACTTCCGCAAGGCCCTGTCCTACATCACGTTCTCCCGCGAGCTCTCTGTCTTCAGCCCTTCCCTCAGGTCCATGTTCGTCGACTCTCACCTCTTTTGGAAGCAGAACGAGGAGGAGGAGGATGCGAGTGCCAGTCTGGGTCTCCAGACGGCGCCCGGTGCTCACCAGGCAGGCTGGCCACATCTCCACCGAGCCCAGTTCCATCTGAAAGATGACGAGACAGAGTACTTCATACGGACCAAGGCGGGAGCCATTTGCTTCAAGCAGGGAACCAAAACGGAGAGCAGGATGGTGGGTTCGATGGAGGGAGCCAATCCCTGGGGCCACGGTTCCGTGGACAAGGCACTGACTCGTGAAGCAGGTGGCAGTGGGAGGCTGAGGCGTAGGTGGGTTGGGTGCCCTTGTCTCCCGGGCTGGCATGGGCCCTACTGTGGAGTGCCCACCATGGTCCAGTATTCCAACTTGCCCACGAAAGAGCGCCTCACCCCGCGGGCTACGTCTCGCAGGGTCATCAACGCCATCAACATCAACCACGAGTTTGATCTGCTGGACGTCCGGTTCCATGAGCTGGGAAATGTAGTTGATGTGTTCATCATCTGCGAATCCAACTTCACCGCCTTTGGAGACCCCAAACCACTGAAGTTCATTGAGATGCTCCTGAATGGGAGCTACAGCTACATAGCTCACAAGATCCTGTATGTGTTCCTGGACCACTTCCCCAGCGGAGGCAGGCAGGATGGCTGGATTGCTGACGACTACCTGCGGACCTTTCTCAGCCAGAACGGGATGAGCCGAATCACCCAGCTCCGCGACGACGACATCTTCCTCATCAACGACGCCGATGAGATCCCGGCCCGCGACGGAGTTCTCTTCCTTAAACTCTTCGATGGGTGGACGGAGCCTTTCGCCTTCCACCTTCGCAAGTCTCTCTATGGCTTTTTCTGGAAGCAGCCGGGGAGCCTGGAGGTGGTGTCGGGCTGCTCTGTGGCCATGCTGTTCATGGTGTACAACGGAGACGGCATCAAGCTGCGGCGGAGAGAGTACTACCTGATGCCAAACTTCCGGCAATACGAGAACAGCACCGGGCACATCCTGGTGCCGTGGTCGCTGGGAAGCGCACTTCACTTCGCCGGCTGGCACTGCTCCTGGTGCTTCAGGCCAGAGGGGATCCGTTACAAACTGCTGTCGGCCCAGAATGGCGACTTCCCCCGCTGGGGGAACTACCAGGAGAAAAGGGATCTGAACTACATCCAGGAGCTGATCCAGACTGGGGGCTGGTTTGACGGTACTGAGCAGGAGTATCCGCCTGCGGACCCCAAAGAGCACATGTACGCCCCCAAGTATCTGCTGCAAAACTTTGAGAGGTACAAGTACATGTTGGAGAACCCGTACCGAAAGCAGAGCTGGGACCGGGGGCTGGGGAGAGCTGCTGAAATGTACAATCAGAGTGGGAAGATTACATAAGAGGCACTGACAACAACTGCGACACTGGAAGGTCAGGGTGACCTTGCATCATCTACTGTCTGGCTTCTTGCCACTACATGGGACCTGTGGACTTTGAAAACTTCTCTGTACTGCTGCCATTCAGGCCGATCTGCACCTGCACTTTCTCACTACATCGGCTGCGTCCGCGTCTCCAGCCCCTTCAGTTTGAGCCAAGCTGCTTTCTCTCTTTTTTCTCTTCCCCCCCACCCCCCGCCAGACTTCTGCTCGAGGTCTCTCTCCACGTCCCTCACCCTCACCCGGAACTGTTCTGCACCCGAGGTGCATTGCACGCCAGGTCAGCAGTTGGTGAGGTTCCCCTGGAGATTGGAGACCGCTAGCGGAGTCCCCGGCAGTGCTGGGGAGGGAGTGGGACAGGGGCGTGGAAGACAGTGAGCCGGTCTGTACACAAGGTCAGACTGAAATAACCTTTCTCACAAAATGTGGCTCCATTGAATCTGTGTAAATTTACACAAGAAGAAATGGGGGCTCCTCAGGGGGGAGAGAGGCAGTGATGAAAACAGAGGGTTGTTTTGGGGGGGGGGTCATGGTTGGATTGAGGAAGAGGACAGGAGATCGGGTCTGTAACTCAAATCCGCTGCCTGGTCAGTTGTGTGAAGTGCAATCTATGTTCACACTTGGCCATGAATTTGCACACTCCAGTAGAGGGAACAAGGATGATCAGAGGGCAATGAAGGGCAGGTGTTTGGGGTAGTGGGAGATGGGGAGGGGGTGTTAAATGAGCGCAGTGAGTATGGGATACCGTGTCATTAACCCCATTAGTTTGTGTGGGGTGAATCCTGTAGCCCTGGTAAATGCTCAGAGAGTGTGACACCTGGTGGAAGGGTTGAGAACCCTTGGGGTACCAGCAAGCTCCCTTGATCCTGATCAGAATCCCTACCCAGGAAGAGCTGAGCCTGCAACCCTGCAGCTGCAGACAGTCCCTGCTCTCAGAGGAGCTTGGTCACAAGCCCGAAGCGGGGGTGGTGGGGCCGTGGGGGGGCGGGGGGCCTGCCTCAGTACTCACGATCTTCCCCACTCTGTGCAGCTGGATGTGCAAATCCAAGACCCAGAGACTAGCCTGCGCCACAGGGAGGCACTCTGCTGGGAGCGAGGTGGGGGGTGCGTGTGATCAGGCAGCAAAAAATGAAACAATTATTTAATGGGTTGGGAAATTGCTGCTGTTGTTGACTGAGCACTGGATCCCAGAGTTGTCGTCTCCCCCCCCCCCCCCCACCCTGGCCCGGTGTGCTCACAAGAAGAACAGAGCTGGGTTTAGGCAAACTGGGAATTGAAGTTGGAATGGTGACCCACGCTATTTAGTCCCAGGCATCAGCCACTTGCCCCTACTGCACGCACCGATTGCCTCACTGGAACTTGCTTGTTGAAGAACTTACTTTGAAAAAAGGTTGAGGGCTGGGCTGGTTTTCACTCGGCTGTATATATGGCTGATGAGTTTAACTGTGTAACGTCTTCTCGCGGGGAACTTTCTGTGAAATTGTCAGGAGTCATCCGCTGTGGCCGGGCTCGTCCCGGCAAAGTGGCACGTACAGTTCCCTGTGCATGTCGGCGGTCCCTTGCACTGCAGTCTACAATGAAGGGACAAACCACTGAAGCGCCGGGAACCGGGCGGCAGCTCTGCCTTCGCACCGGCAGACGTCGCTGTTCGCCCGCGCCTGGCTGTCTTTAAAGCACTAATAAGGTGGCAGAGGGTGAGAAGGTTTCCCCAAGGCACAGCGTCTCCCCAGGGGCACAGCTACCAAGCGTGCTTGTGACACCCCAGACATTGGCCCCTTGCCCTGGCCTGAGCCACGGGCACTGCCACTCCTGGGACATGGGATGGAGCCTCTGGTTGGGTGCCCCATTGGTTATAAGGGTGCTCGGTGTGATCGAGATGGTTGGAGAATGAGCAGCTACTGTGTTAAAATGCCCATTCAGTCTGACTGTCGGGTGGGTGACTGATCTCAGTGTTTGGATAATATGGTTTCATTCAAGGAGAGCTCTGTTCCACAAGCTGCCCTTCCATTCCATGGGGTCTGGGCTAGAAGGGGCAAGACAGTGTGCTTGGGATGGTCCCACCCTGTGTCACAGCTGGCTCCACTGCATAGCTGTTGGTCCAGCTCTCCTACAGTCACCACTCGCTCTCATTTTGGAACGAACACACCTCGGTCAGCAGTGTGGCCCCTGGGCTTGGACTCCCTGCTGCCCACCAACACTGTGTGCAAGGAGTCAGTGTCAACTGTACCTTTGTAATAATGTTTGCGTAAAATATTTACCCATGGCATTAAATTGTACATAATAAAATGATTGTGCTGGTTTCATTTGTTACGTCTGTCTAGACAGGGGAGAGGTGTCAAGATCAGGGGGAGCCATCCAGCCATTCAGACCTGCCCTAATGTTTGTCATGGTCACACTGTCAGTTTCTTGCCCTTTTTATTGCCTGAATATCCGGAAACCTACAGTGACCGAGCCTCCACAGCAAATCCCATCCCTCCTCAACACCACTGGGATAGAGAATTCCAAAGACTCACCACCCCCTGTGAGCAAGTTTCTTCATCTTGGTCCTTTTTTCAGACGCAATGACTTTCTAGTCTCCTCGGGGGTCGTGGGGGGGGGGGGGGATATGTCCTGTCTGCATCCCCCTCCTTGAGTGCTGAAACTATTTGGAAATTTCGATGAGATCTCCCCCTTCTCCTGAACACTAGAGGCCCAATCCCCTTCACAGCCCTGGAGCGGTTCAGCAGAGAAAGCATTTCTTTGGCTCACCATACCCGTCCTGTTTGTCCATCTATGCTGATCCTGTGTTCCGGGTTTTTTTTTTATCTTTCTTACTCACATACCTCACTGCTCCTTAAAGTTGGTGACTTGTTATCTGCCCTGCCATCACCTGTGGCAGTGAATTCACTCTCAATACTTCACATTTCAAAAAAAAACAAAAATCCCCAGGAGGCAGTGACTTACAAAGAATGTGATATGTTGCAGAAGTGAAGCTGCTACACGTTCGACCTGAACGTCTGAGGTACCAGGTGAACAGTGAGACCCTGCCACACTGTGTGACTGAGTCAGTCTCTCAATCTCTGTCTCACTGTCACACATGGTCTGTCTTAGTGTCTGCACCTCTTGGCGGGGGGGGGGGGCAGGGAGAAGAGATGCCTCTTTCTGCTATTACAGTGCCAGCAACCTGGTCAATTCTGTCTCAGTCTGTAAGGAGTTGGTATGGTTCCCCTGTGACTCTGAGTTTCCTCTGGGTGCTGTGGTTTCCACCACATCCTTAAGTCAGACAGGTCAATTAATCACATGGGTGTAATCACAATATTCTGCGTGGGAATTTAAACTGGAGGTGGCGGTTTCTTTTTAATATGAGGTCGAGTTGTGAGCTCGACATCAACCCGGCGCGGATGGAGAGTGCGCTCGGGAGCGGTCTGCCACTGGATCGAACTCGGGAACCTCTGTTCTCGAGCCCGGCGCTGATCTTACTGCACCACCAGCCGACCCACATTGGGCCGGAGGACCTGTTACTGTGTAGTATCTCTAAGTAAAAATTGCAGGGACACCCAGGACAATACCATTTTAAAGAAGCACTCTTCAATTTTTAATTACTTTTGTCTATTTTTCTTGCCTATTCACCTAGCCTGTCTAGATCTTCTTGAAGCTTTCTCCATCCTCCACACCACCACCACAAAGTTTTCTATTATCAGTAAACCTAGATGTACAGTGGCTATAAAAAGTACTTCCCCCCCCACACACACACACACATTTTCATGTTTTATAACATTGAATTACAGTGTATCTAATTTAATCACAGTGGCTCATTTTTGACACTGATGGAAAAAGACTGCTCATGACATCGCTGGCAGTTAGGGCAGCTATGCTGGTCCTCCATCTCTGTATAGAAAGATTCTTCTTTCCTGTTTCTGTAACATTTTTTTTTTTGACAAGTCAAGGTTGTTAGCCCTGAGCTGAACTCTCGAACCTGGAGGATCGGTGCACCACGCTTAGTCTGGCCTCGACCAAATTACGAGGCCCTGACTCCAGCCAACTTAGCTCTCCGGGTCATTGAGGCACGCAAGGTTCTGAACCCTACAACAAGGATGTGGTCCTCTTGGTGGGTGGCCCTTACCTGCATGGCATTTCCTCTGCAACTATAACACTATATTCTGCCTTCTGTTTTCTTTTTACTACCTTCACCTTCTTATGTATGGCATGATCTGTCTGGACGGCAAGTAAACAAAAGCCCTTCACTGACATTAATGGAACCATTCCAATCAGTGTGGAGGGACGCAAGTTTGTTGCCGCCTCCACGGGGAAGGAGAACATGACAAGCACAAAATACAATAAACTTGTTTAAGACAAGTGTAAGTGAATGGCTACTTTCACTTGACAGGTCCCTGGATGGTGAGAAGGGAAGAGGGAAAAGGGTTGTTGTACCCACTGCAGTCGCATGAGACGAGAAGTAGAAGATTGAAGTGAGTCAAACACTGCAGTAACTTGTGTCGCCTTCACATCAGTGGTGAAACTGTGCAGTGTCGAGCAGGTAACTGGGAACACCCGACACCTTCAAACATCATCAGACACAACAGCCATCCTCCTCCCTCATCTTCAAGGTAACGGAGAGGCCTTCTATAGAGCCATGCAGTCACAGACAGGACCCTTAGCCCATCTGGCTGACACTGACCAAGAAGCACATTTGGCTGTGTTTGGCCCGCTTCTCTCTAAACCTTTCCCATCCTCCTCCAGATCCCATTATCTGTTCATTCCCTCACTGAGGAAGCCTGGCCAGTAAACTGCTGGGTTGGAGATTAAGGTCTACCTCCAGCTGAGTTGCTGGACAGAATAGCTGTCAATGCTTTCCTACAAGGGCTGAACACTGGTCATAAACCAGTTGGTGACTCTATGCTATGATCTTCTTTCTAAGTCCATCTCTCCTTTTGAGGTATAGACCACTGATAGCAGTTCACCAGAGCCCTCTGTCCTGGACCAGTCTTTCAAGCTGTCCCCAGGTGTCAAATCTTTTCTCTCCCAGGCATGAGGCCTTTGGAGTTTCTGGTAGTGTTGCTGTAGCTCTGCTTTTACGGGATGAAATTGCTAGTGCCATGCCAAACCCCCCTCCTTTCACACCTGAGAGTTGTCCATGGTGGAGCTACTGGTCGGTTACTTTGGACCTGCCCTCTTCTGGATGAAGAAGCTGCTGGATTCCTTTTACTGGGAAAGGACACTGTTGCATCTCTTCAGCTCCTGAGAAAGAGAGCACCCACCTGTGATGCTGCTTTTCCTGAGTTCTGAAACTGTGCAACCACATTGCGCACAGACCATGACTGCTGAGTCCTTAGTGTGCCTCCACTGCTATAATCCCATTAGTTTGACACCAGAGGATTGAAGGATAGCCAATGTTGTTCCATTGTTTAAGAAAGGCTCTAAGAGTAAGCCATCAATTTATAGGATGGTGAGCCAGACATCAGCACTGAGTAAGTTGTTGGAAGATAGTCTGTGTCTGGACATGTAAGTATTTGGTTAGATGGGGACTGATTAAGGATAGTCAACAGGGCTCTGTGCGTGGTAGATCATGTCTAACTAATCTTATAGGAAAGCTGATGGAGGAAAGGCAGTGGATGTTGTCTACATGGACTTCAGCAAGGTCTTTGACAAAGAACTGCATGGGAGGTTGGTCAAGAAGATTCAGTCATTTGGCATTGAAGATGAGGTAGTAAATTGGATTCAACATCAGCTTTGCAGAAGAAGCCATAATGCTGGTAGTAGATGGTTGTCTCTCTGACTGGAGACCTGTGACAAGTGGTGTGCCACAGGGATCGGTGCTGGGTCTGTTGTTTGTCATCTACATCAATGATCTGGGTGATAATGTAGTTAATTGGATCAGCAGATTTGCAGATGACCAAGAATGTGGGGCGTAGTGGACAGCGAGGAAGGCTAACAAAGCTTGCAGCAGGGTCTGGACCAGCTGGAAAATGGCAGACAGAATTTAATGTAGACAGGTGTGATGTGTTGCACTTTGGGGGAGACAAAGCAAGGTAGGACTTGCATTATGAATAGTAGGGCACTGTGGAACATAGTAGAACAGAAGGATCTGGGACTACAGATCCCTAATTCCTGTGGTGGGGGGGGGGGAGCATCACAGGTAGATAGGGTTGTAAAGAGAGCTTTTGGCACATTACCCATCATTAATCAAGGTATTGAGTACAGGAGTGGGGATGTTTTGTGGAAGGTTGAATAGGTTCATTTATTATCAAGGTATACAACTCTGAAGTTCTTCTCCCGCTAGACACGAAATCAAGAAACAAAAGAAAGTCAGCACGATCATGAACCCCCAAATTCCGCCTCCACGCACAAAACTGAACAGTCACATTGACTCCCACATCCCCCTCCCGGCACACCAAAAAACATGAGAAAGATCGGGTGGAAAACACAGAGTATAAACAAAACTATAAGACTGAAAAGAGTCCTCAGTCGAAGTCCGTATCAAAAAACGCGGAAAACCCGGGTAACGTTCTCCGAGCCCAGCGGCAGCCTCTCCCGTCTCCGGCAGCTGAGCGATCCAACCAGGGATCAAAAGGTAGTCTGCTCTCTCCGGCACCGGAGTAATCAAAAGGAAGTTTCCTGTTTCTGGCAGCAGAGCGACCTCACCAGGGATCAAAAGGTAGTCTGCTCTCTCCGGCACCGGAGTAATCAAAAGGAAGTTTCCTGTTTCTGGCAGCAGAGCGACCCCACCAGGGATCAAAAGGCTGTCTCCCCTCTCCGCAGCAGAACGATCCCACCACCGATGAAAAGGCAGGCAGTTGGTGCTTACCTTCTGCATTGGTCTCAATGTTTCAGTCTCCCTCGTCACTAAATCACGGACAATGGAAGCTTTAATCGGCAAAATGGAGTCGGAAACTGACTCGCGTCCCATCCCGCAGTCTTCTCTCCACGAGGTTAGAGCACGCTGTCTCTGTCTCCCGGAATCCTCTCGGAGACTGCAGAGTGCCGGAACACCCAAACGATCTCCAGACTGCAAATCACAGGCTCCAACAGTTCCAGAATCACGTTCAAGATGGGAAGCAAATTTAAAAGACGTAAAATAAGTTAAATATGTAGTTTCATGGTCTATCTCGAAGATGTCGACCATGGGGCATTGTACGCAGGCACCATCTAGGACATTATTCCCTGGAGCGCAGGAGAATGGGGGGAGATTTCATAGAGGTATACAAAATTATGAGTCATATATATATATAGGATAAGTGCAAACAGGTTCTTTTCCTCCACTGAAGTTGGATAAGACAAGAACTAAAGGTCATGGGTTAAGGGTGAAAGGTGAACTATTTTAGGGGGAACATGAGGGGTACTGTCTTCACTCAAAGGGTTGTGAGAGTATGGAACAAACAGCCGGTAGAAGTTAAGGATGCACATTTAATTTCAATATTTAAGGAATTTAGGAGCATAAATTGGAAGCAGATGTACTCAGTTGTTGGGGCGGGGGTGGGGGGAAGAAATGTACAACGCAAATGTTGAGGTTATTTAGGGAGCACTTCCATGGGGTTCCGGATAGGACTGTTCCATCGAGGCAAGGAAAGGATGGTAGGGTGAAGGAACCATAGTTGACAAGAGATGTGGAACATCTAGTCAAGAAGAAGAAAGAAACATACTTAAGTTTTAGGAAGCAAGGATCAGACAGGACTCTAGTGAGTTATACGATAGCCAGAAAGGAGCTTAAGAATGGACTTAGAGCTTGAAGGGGACAAGGGAAGGCCTTGATGAGTAGGATACAGGAAAAACCCAAGCAGTCCTACGTGTACATGAAGAACAGGAGGATGACTAGAGTGAGCACAGGACCAATCAGAGACAAAAGAGGAAACCTGCCTGGATTTGAAGGAGGTAAGGGAGATACTTAATACTTTTCTTTGGTATTCACCAGTGAGGACAACCTAAAACATGATAAGGATGTGCTGGAATTTTTGAAAAACATTAGGTCAGATAAGTCCCCAGGCTGGGTGGGATATACCTCGTTACTATGGGAAGCGAGGGAAGAGATTGCTGCACCTTTGACGATGAGTCCTCATTGGCCTCGGGAGTATGATCAGAAGATTGGAAGGCAACAAATGTTATTCCTTTGATCAAGAAAGTTAATAGGGATAACCCTGGGAATTGTATCAGTGGTGGGCAAACTATTGGAAAGGATACTAAGAGGACTAACTAACGTTTGGTGAAGCAGAGTGATTGTCGGTATGATTTGTGAGGGGCAGGTTTTGCCTCATGAGCTTAATTGAGCTTTCTGAGGAGGTGACAAAAACAAATTGATGAAGGTAGAGTGGTGGGTGTGGTGTATATGGATCTTTGTGGGGTGTTTGACAAGGTTTCTTATGGTAGACTCATTCAGAAAGCAAAGAGCAGCTTTCACCAAGTTGATGATCTGCCAGCAGCACCGGATGTTGGTCTCCGTGTGCATCCCCGGGAACAGCCCGTAGATCAGAGAGTCCTCTGTTACGCAGTTGCTGGGGATGAAACGTGACACTAGCCCATCCATCCTCTTCCACACCCTCTCTGCGAACCCACAGTGTGCAAAGAGGTGGGTTACTGATTCCGCCCCACTGCAGTCCTCCCATGGGCAGCGGGGTGTGGAGACCATGTTCCGGGCGTATAGGAGGGATCTGACTGGGAGGGCCCCTCTCACCGCCAGCCAGGTGAGGTCTGGTGATCCATTTTGCCAGATGGTTTAGACAGTCTACACAGGGAACCACCCCACTGTGTCCATCACATTCTTCTCCTGCAGTGTCCGCAGGACGTTCTGTGCTGACCGCTGCCTGATGGTCTTGTAGTCAAAGGTGTTGGTCTAGAAGTACTTTCCAGTAAACCACGAGTAGCACAGCATCATCCAGCCAACTGGGACTTTGCATGGCAATGGGGCCAGACCCATCCATCGCAACGCCAGAGGGAGGTAAAACCCAGGCACATGGTACTTCAAACACGAGAAAATCTGCAGATGATGGAAATCCAAAGCAACACACACACACACACACACACACGCACACACACACAATGCTGGAGGAAATCAGCAGGCCAGGCAACATCTATAGAAAAAGAGTACACAGTCAACGTTTTGGGCTGAGACCCTTCATTAGTTCCAACAGCATTTTGTGTGTAGTGGTACTTGGCGCCCATGCACAGCGCTGTCCGAGAAAAATTAAAATGTTACGAGAAATGTTTGTAGTTAAAGAAAGTAATAGACAATTTTACAAATAAAAACTTGATTACTTTGTAGGTGTACAGCCGACTGTGTGACTAAACAAGGATAACAAAATTTAAGATAAACAAATTAAACGAAAATTTTTTTATTCATTTTACTTTACATTGCTTCTGTGATGTCACTATTGCGTCAACTCTTTACCTGAAAGTTTACAAAAGTAATCTTGTAAATTGTCTGGCAGCCTTTTTGTTCTTGATTTGTTTTGTCTTTGCTCCACCTGGAGCTGTATTCCCTTTGTATTGTTTTGTATGTCTTCAATTTATTTTGTCTTTGTAAAACTGAAAAGTGTAAATAAAGTATTAAAAAAAAACAAAGATAACATAGAACATAGGACATAGAACAGTACAGCACAGTACAGGCCCTTCGGCCCACAATGTTGTGCCGACCCTCAAACCCTGCCTGCCATATAAGCCCCCACCTTAGATTCCTCCATATACCTGTCCAGTAGTCTCTTAAACTTCACGAGTGTATCTGCCTCCACCACTGACTAAGGCAGTGCATTCCACGCACCAACCACTCTGAGTAAAAAACCTTCCCCTAATATCCCCCTTGAACTTCCCACCCTTTACCTTAAAGCCATGTCCTCTTGTATTGAGCAGTGGTGCCCTGGGGAAGAGGCGCTGGCTATCCACTCTATCTATTCCTCTTATTATCTTGTACACCTCTATCATGTCTCCTCTCATCCTCCTTCTCTCCAAAGAGTAAAGCCCCAGCTCCCTTAATCTCTGATCATAATGCATACTTTCTAAACCAGGCAGCATCCTGGTAAATCTCCTCTGTACCCTTTCCAATGCTTCCACATCCTTCCTATAGTGAGGTGACCAGAACTGGACACAGTACTCCAAGTGTGGCCTAACCAGAGTTCTATAGAGCTGCATCATTACATCGCGACTCAAACTCTATCCCTCGACTTATGAAAGCTAACACCCCATAAGCTTTCTTAACTACCCTATCCACCTGTGAGGCAACTTTCAGGGATCTGTGGACATGTACCCCGAGATCCCTCCGCTCCTCCACACTACCAAGTATCCTGCCATTTACTTTGTACTCTGCCTTGGAGTTTGTCCTTCCAAAGTGTACCACCTCACACTTCTCTGGGTTGAACTCCATCTGCCACTTCTCAGCCCACTTCTGCATCCTATCAATGTCTCTCTGCAATCTTTGACAGTCTTCTACACTATCTACAACACCACCAACCTTTGTGTCATCTGCAAACTTGCCAACCCACCCTTCTACCCCCACATCCAGGTCGTTAATAAAAATCACAAAAAGTAGAGGTTCCAGAACAGATCCTTGTGGGACACCACTAGTCACAATCCTCCAATCTGAATGTACTCCCTCCACCACCACCCTCTGCCTTCTGCAGGCAAGCCAATTCTGAATCCACCTGGCCAAACTTCCCTGGATCCCATGCCTTCTAACTTTCTGAATAAGCCTACCGTGTGGAACCTTGTCAAATGCCTTACTAAAATCCATATAGATCACATCCACTGCACTACCCTCATCTATATGCCTGGTCACCTCCTCAAAGAACTCTATCAGGCTTGTTAGACACGATCTGCCCTTCACAAAGCCATGCTGACTGTCCCTGATCAGACCATGATTCTCTAAATGCCTATAGATCCTATCTCTAAGAATCTTTTCCAACAGCTTTCCCACCACAGATGTAAGGCTCACTGGTCTAGAATTACCAGGACTATCCCTACTACCTTTTTTGAACAAGGGAACAACATTCGCCTCCCTCCAATCCTCCGGTACCATTCCTGTGGATAATGAGGACATAAAGATCCTAGCCAGAGGCTCAGCAATCTCTTTCTTCACCTCGTGGAGCAGCCTGGGGAATATTCCGTCAGGCCCTGGGGACTTATCCGTCCTAATGTATTTTAACAACTCCAACACCTCCTCTCCCTTAATATGAACATGCTCCAGAACATCAACCTCACTCATATTGTCCTCACCATCATCAAGTTCCCTCTCATTGGTGAATACCGAAGAGAAGTATTCATTGAGGACCTCGCTCACTTCCACAGCCTCCAGGCTCATCTTCCCACCTTTATCTCTAATCGGTCCTACCTTCACTCCTGTCATCCTTTTTTTCTTCACATAATTGAAGAATGCCTTGGGGTTTTCCTTTACCCTACTCGCCAAGGCCTTCTCATGCCCCCTTCTTGCTCTTCTCAGCCCCTTCTTAAGCTCCTTTCTTGCTTCCCTATATTCCTCAATAGACCCATCTGATCCTTGCTTCCTAAACCTCATGTATGCTGCCTTCTTCCACCTGACTAGATTTTCCACCTCACTTGTCACCCATGGTTCCTTCACCCTACCATTCTTTATCTTCCTCACCGGGACAAATCTATCCCTAACATCCTGTAAGAGATCTCTAAACATCAATCATATTCCATAGTACATTTCCCTGCAAAAACATCATCCCAATTCACGCCCGCAAGTTCTAGCCTTATAGCCTCATAATTTGCCTTTCCCCAATTAAAAATTTTCCTGTCCTCTTTGATTCTATCCTTTTCCATGATAATTATAAAGGCCAGGGAGCAGTGGTCACTGTCCCCCAGATGCTCACCCACTGAGAGATCTGTGACCTGACCCGGTTCATTACCTAGTACTAGATCTAGTATGGCATTCCCCCTGGTCGGCCTGTCCACCTACTGTGACAGGAACCCATCCTGGATACACTTAACAAATTCTGCCCCATCTAAACCCTTGGAACTAATCAGGTGCCAATCAATATTAGGGAAGTTAAAGTCACCCATGATAACAACCCTGTTATTTTTGCACTTTTCCAAAATCTGCCTCCCAATCTGCTCCCCTGTATCTCTGCTGCTACCAGGGGGCCTATAGAATACCCCCAGTAGAGTAACTGCTCCCTTCCTGTTCCTGACTTCCACCCATATGGACTCATAAGAGGATCCTGCTAACAAACAGGATGCTAACGATCAATGACATAATGAGTTGAATGAACTGAACTGATTAACTAAAACGGAGACTGGTGTAGAAGGAATCAAAATGGGCAAAGGACAAACTAAAATATGTGGGTGTGCCAGATGTGGTAATTTAACCTTCAAATCATTTCTTATCCCATAGGAAGAGTGAGCGTAGCAACGAGACAGAAGGTGGGCATCCTGCATCAGCACGGTCTCTCCCAAACAGAAATTTCAAGATGTGCAGCCCATGCTCCTCCTGAAGAAGCACCAAGAAACCGAGGACCAGGAACGCAGTGGCCGGCCACGGAAACCGAGTGCAACAGGCGGGCGAGATGTCCCTTCTAAATCGGAAAAAGACCAGCACTGCCACCAGCTCTGAACTGACAGAGACCATTGGAGCCCAAGGACACCCCTCCACAGTCGGAGGTCTTGTCAGAAGTGGTCTTCATGGAAGAGTTGCTACCAGCAGAAACAAAGCCAAGAGGCTCACCTACGCACAAAAGCACAAGGACTGGAATGCTGAACAATGACAGCAGGCGCTCCGGACTGACGAGACAAAAATTTGAAAACTTTGGCTCAGACGGAAGGCAGTTTGCCCGTAGAAGAGCTGGCGAGCGCGACGCGGGTGAGTTGTCTGCAGCCAACCGTGAGGCCCAGCGGAGGCTCCCTGCAAGTCTGGGGCTGCATTTCTGTGAATGAGTTGCTGATCTGCTCAGAATTAATGGAATCCTCGCTGCCGAGACGTATGAGCACATTATCATCCATCACGCAATAATCATCGGCCCCAACTTCACTCGTCTGCCCCAGAGCAGACTTAACCCTGTTGGCGATAGCCTTGGACAGGATCTTGTAATTCACATTCAGGAGAGAGATGGGTCTCCAATTTCTAATGTCCTCCCTTTCCCCCTTCTGCTTGTAGATGAGGGTGATGATGCCCTTCCTCATGGACTCAGACATACTGCCGGCCAGAAGCATAGCATTGTACACTTCCAGCAGGTCTGGGCCCATCCAGTTCCACAGAGCCGAGTACAACTCAGCCGGTAAGCCGTCGCTTCCGGGAGTCCTACCCGACCCAAAGGAACGGATGGAGCCTGTCAGCTCGTCCAGGGTCAGTGGCTGATCCAGACTCTCCCGCTTGCCGTCGTCTAAGACCTGCGTGATAGACGACAGGAAGTTGCGGGAGGCTGTGGATTCTGTGGCCTTTTCGTCGTACAGACCGGCATAGAAGGACTTGCAGATCCTCAGTATGTCGGTCTGCGAGGACGCGACTGAGCCGTCCTCTTCCTTAAGGTTGTAGATCACAGAGCTCCCCCTGTGCACCTTTTGGAAGAAGAAGCGTGAGCACGTCTCGTCCTGCTCCACGATTTGGACCCTTGATCGGAAGATGATCTTGGAAGATTCGGCGGCGAGGTTATGGGCTTGCCGGCCCTTCACCTCTCGCAATTCCTCCCTGACATCCACCCCCTTCGACTGCAGAAGGAGAAGTTGCTGCAACTCTGTCTGGAGTTTACGCAGTTCCCTCTGCTCCTGCCTTGCCTTCTGGATACCCTTGCGGATGAAGAACCTCTTAATGTTCTCCTTGGTGGCTTCCCACCAGTGAACCGGGGAATCGAAGAAGGCTTTCAAGGTTCTCCAACCTGTGTACTCCCTCTCTAGTTCCTCGATGTTCTCTGGGGTCAACAGCTTTACATTCAGCTTCCACGTCCCCCTGCCTGCCTTCTGGTCCTCCCGTAAAAGACAGGTGGCTCTCAGAAGGCAGTGGTCAGAGAAGAACACCGGCGTGACGTCGGTGGACCTGACCGTGAGGGACTCTGACAGGAAGAGGAAGTCGATCCGGGAGCGGGCTGAGCCGTCCGACCGTGTCCAGGTGGCTTGCGGCTGTGCTCCACCTGTGGGGGTGCCAAAGGCGTCGCGCAGCTTGGCCGTCTTTACTATTTCCTTCAGGAGTCTGGAGGTACTGTCCAGCCTGCCGTCGGCGCTGCCGGGTCCTCCAGCCGCATCAATGGTGCAGTTGAAGTCTCCGGCCAGAACGACCGGCTGGGACGTCACCAGCAGCGGTGGGAGCCGCTCGCTCCGCACGGGGGAGGCGTACACGTTGATTCGCCGGCATTTTCCGTCCACCACTAGGAGGTGACCCCCAATGAGCTCTTTGACTTGGGTGATTGAGAAGTTGCCTCCCCGTGGCAGAGCGGCTGCCGCCCGTCTCTGTTGAGAGTCATCGTTGACACCCCCCTGTACTCACCCCGATGCTTCAGTCTGCCTCGCCGCTTCCAGATGGAGTCGTTCATGACCCAGCGCCTCAGCTATGGTCTTTTCCCGAGTCAGCCTGTGATCTTGGACATTTCCGGACCCTGTCCCCGATCTCCGGACAGGGCATAGCGGTGGAGTCCTAAACTGTGCGCACGGGCTCTATCAGTTCCCGTAACAAAAAAAAAGAAAGAACAAGCAGAAGGCGTGGAAAAGAAAGAGAAATAATTGGATAGATTTGCTATCTGATAGATGTCGCCCGAGGAATCGTTGTTCGCCTTCCTGGTCAGAAGTTTATGTACTGCTCTATGTGACAATAATAAACTAATTTACCTGTGCTTTTTAAACACTTTTTAATAGACAAAAGGTGCAGGAGTAGGCCATTCGGCCCTTCGAGTCAGCACCGCCATTCACTGTGATCATGGCTGATCATTCACAATCAGTACCCTTTTCCTGCCTTCTCCCCATATCCCTTCACTCCACTATCTTTAAGAGCTCTATCTAACTCTTTTTTGAAAGAATCCAAAGAGTTGGCCTCCACTGCCTTCTGAGGCAGAGCATTCCACAGAACCACAACCCTCTGTGTGAAAAAGTTTTTCCTCAACTCCGTTCTAAATGGTCTACCCCTTATTCTTAAACTGTGGCCTCTGGTTGTGGACTCCCCCAACATCGGGAACATGTTTCCTGCCTCCAGCGTGTCCAATCCCTTAATAATCTTATATGCTTCAATCAGACCCCCTCTCATCCTTCTAAATTCCAGTGTATACAATCCCAGTCGCTCCAATCTTTCAACATATGACATTCCCGCCATCCCGGGAATTAACCTCGTGAACCTCCGTTGCACTCCCTCAATAGCAAGAATGTCCTTCCTCAAATTTGGAGACCAAAACTGCACACAATACTCCAGGTGCAGTCTCACCAGGGCCTTGTACAACTGCAGAAGGAACTCTTTGCTCCTATACTCAACTCCCCTTGTTATGAAGGCCAACATGCCTTGATTGTACTTGCCTCTACAACCTCCTCTGGTAGCTTGTTCCATGTCCCCACCATCCTCTCTGTGAGAAAAATCAGCTCCGAGATCTCAATCGGATCTCCCCAAAACATTTCTCCTCACGCCGTAAATTTATGTTTGGACGCCCCCTGCCGTTGGATAAAGAGCGTGATCGTCTGTTCTCCCTATGCTCTTCACAACTGTATAAACCTATATAAGGTCACTCCTCAGCCTCCTGCACTCCCGTGAAAACGATCCCTTGCCGATCCAACCTCTCCTGCCGCTGTCTGTAAGGAGTTTGCACGTTCTCCGCGTGGCCGCGTGGGTTTCCTCCGGGTGCTCCGGTTTCCTCCCGCAGTCCAAAGACGTACCGGTTGGTAGGTCACTATAAATTGTCCCGTCATGAGACTAGGATTAAATCAGGTGTGGCTCAAAGGGCCAATTCCGAGCTGTATCTCAATTAATTAATCAATTAATAAATCCGCCCAACATCTAGTAAATTTCTTTTAGTGCACCAACATCCTTTCCATAGTGTGGTAACCAGAACTACAGTACATACAATATTCCATTCGTGGTCCAACCTTTATCTTGCACAGCCCACATCTTATACTCAACAGCCTACCTACAAAGGCAAGCAAGTTAAATGCCTTAGCAACACACACAAAACGCCGGAGGAACTCGGCGGGCCAGGCAGCGTCCATGGAAAAGAGTAAATGGTCGGCGTTTCGGGCCCAGACCCTCTCAGTCCTGAAGAAGGGTCTCAGCCCGAAACGTCGACTGTTTTTCTTTTCCCCAGATACTGTCTGACCCGCTGAGCTCCTCCAGCATTTTGTGCGTGTTGCTTTGGATTTCCCGCATCTGCAGATTCTCTCTTGTAAGCTAAATGCCAGTGGCTACCCGATCCGGCTGCGCTGTCATTTCATCAGGCCCTGGCGGGCAATGCACAAACGCCGGAAGAACTCGGCGGGTCCAGGCAGCATCTGCGGAGGAAAATGAACAGTCGATGTTTAGGGTCGAGACCCTTCATCGGGACAGGGCGTATTTTATTTCAAACACCCCCTGTTTGAGACACGCGAGTTCCGAATTCTCAACACGCACCTCCCCAAACTCTCCAGCCTGCCCTTTTCCTTCTCGCTGGCGAATACTGACACCACGTGTTCATTCAGAAGAACAATTCCACCCTTCATCCCTCGCTGCCCTCTTGCTTCTAATATAATTATAAAACATTTTGTTCTTTTTCCCGAGTTTCTTTGTTCAATGTTATCACATCTCACCGCATCTGCCTCTTAACTTTACCGAGGCGCGCCGAATCTGAACCCTTACTGATTTTAAATGGTGGTGGTTGTCCGTCGTGTCCGCGGATGACGGGAGAACTGTGCGGGAGTTTTTAGTCCCGGTGATTGAATTCCTTATCTCTTACATCCTTTATAAATACGAGGAGTAAAAATCTATATGTTAAGTCTCTGTCTTAATGTGCCATTTTGTAGTAATTTGCAATAAATAGTAACAGGACAGTCAATCTAGCATAGAAATACAATTGTATCAGCGTGAATTTATCAGTCTGGTGGCCTGGTGGGAGAAGCTGTCCTGGAGCCTGGCTTTGATGCTGCGGTAACGTTTTAAAGTGGGGAAAGCTGTCGCACTGTGGGGCTGTCCTCTCTCTCGACCTCAGAAGCCCGGTCCAGTGGTACGAGCAAGCGTCACAAACTGGGGTCTTCCTTGGTCGCAGTGGCTGACCTCGACGGCTCCTGGGCCTCGTCATGCCCTTCGCTCTCCACCGAGTGTCGCAGAACCGCCCACTGACTTCGCATGCTGGGACGGGCGTGTCCCCATCTCACCGGGTACCCTCGCCTGGTCAGTCCTGCCTGCCGAAGTGACGCACCGGGCTGTGGCTGCTGTCGCAGGCGAACAGCTCCTTGGAGCCACGGGTGAGAGCTGAGTATGAGCGAGCTGCCCCGGAATGGACACGGGAAGCCCTTTCACCAGGGGTCCTATCCCCCCGGACATCCCATGTACCCCAACTAATTTTAGACTTAGAAAGTCAAGCAGCATTTCCACTCCCGCCCTCAGGAATCATTCACAGAGCCAACTCAAACCCTATCTGCGAGACTGCGAACCGACCGTGGATCCAAGCCGACTACATGAAAGCTTGCGGATTGACCTGTGCTCAGGGTTCCCAAAAGGTTCCACCACCTGCCCATCTTCATTTCCTACAGTAAGCCCCCCCCCCCGCCCCGTAAGACTCTGTATACACAATGCTTTTTAAAAAAACCTTCCTGGATGCATTTAAGAACAAGCACCCATCCAAACATCTCCAAAACGCAAGTTCAAAGTACATCTATGTCACTAAATACAACCCCGAGACTCATTTTCTTGCGGGCATTCACAGTAAATACAAAGAAACAAAATAGAACCAACGAAAGACCGCACACATAACAGGCCGGACAACCAATGTGTAAAAGACAACAAACTTCAAACACAAAAAGAAATAACAATGATAAATAAATAAGCAATAAATATCGAGAACGTGAGATGAAGAGTCTCGGAAAGTGATGCGCACCCGTTGTGGGGACACTTCAGTGCGCGGTGGGCGAAGCTGAGTAAAGTTATCCCCTCTGGTTTAAGAGTCTGATGGCTAAGATCTCTAAAAATCTAACCTGGTCCAAACATATCGATATAGTTATAAAGAAGGCAAGACAACGGCTATATTACGTTAGGAGTTTGAAAAATTTGGCATGTCAACAAATACACTCAGAAACTTCTATAGTTGTCATTCTAACAGGCCGCATCACTGTCTGGTATGGAGGGGCTACTGTACAGGACCGAAAGAAGCTGCAGAAGGTTGTAAATCTAGTCAGCTCCATCTTGGGTACTAGCCTACAAAGTACCCAGGACAAACTCAGGGAGCGGTGTCTCAGAAAGGCAGCGTCCTCCAGCATCCAGGACATGCCCTTTTCTCACTGTTACCATCAGGTAGGAGATACAGAAGCCTGAAGGCACACACTCAGTGATTCAGGAACAGCTTCCTCCCCTCTGCCATCCGATTCCTAAATGGACATGGAACCCGTGAACACTACCTCACTTTTTTTAATATACAGTATTTCTGTTTTTGCACGTTTAAAAAAAAATCTATTCAAGACCCGTAATTCATGTACTTGTTTATTTATTATTATAATGTTTTATTTGTTCTCTCTGCTAGATTATGCATTGCATTGAACTGCTGCTGCGAAATTAACAAATTTCACGTCACATGCCGGTGATAATAAACCTGATTCTGAGAGGTAATAACTGTTCCTGAACCAGCCGGACGGCAGCAGCGAGAAGAGGGCACGTCCTGGGTGGTGGGTGCTGCTTTCCTCTGACGGCGCTCCGTCTGGATTGCGCTCAATCCCAGCCAATCTGGGGAAAGTTAAAATCACGGCATATCCCTATTACAGCCACGTATTCGTTCTCGAACCTGTGTCATATTCCCACTTCACCGGCCGAACGTGATGGCGATGGCTCCCTTCGGTAAACAGGTTGGATCGATTTAGCTCACGGTTCGATGGAGTGAGGGAAATCTAAAACACATGTCGGGAACTTGAAAGAAAAGAAAGAAAACCAGTAGGGCCCTGCTGAGTATCTTCACCGTTTCCCGTTCCAATTTCGGTGACCCGATTATTTTGGTTTAAATTCTCCGAACTACCGAGCAGTTCTGAATGATACCGGCGGCGGTCTGACTCTTCCGTACCACGTGATGCCGGGGGGGCGGCACCGGTGCTGTAGTACCACGGGATACGGGATACACGGCGGCGCTTGCGCTGTAGTACGGGAGATGGTGCTGCAGTACCGCGAGTTACCGAGGGGTGACGCTGCTGCCGCAGACTCGCGTTATTCCCGAGGGCGATGGTGCTCCAGTACCGCGGAATGCCGGGGGCGGCGCTGTTGCTGCCGCCGCCGTTGCGGCGGTACCACGTGACACAGCGGGGGAACCGGAAGTGGTGCCAGGCGCTGCCGAGGCTCCGGAGCCGCTCCCATGGCGACCCGTGCGCTACAGGAATGGGCCCGGCGGCAGGTCGACGGCTACCCCGGCGTGGAGGTGAAGAACATGACCTCGAGCTTCAGGGACGGCCTCGCCTTCTGTGCCATCATCCACCGGCACCGGCCCGACCTCATGTGAGTGCCCGAGGTGGGGACACAGCGAGCGGAGACGGGGGTCTGTCGGGTGGTGAGGGGCCAGCGGGAGGGTGAGGGGATCAGGCGGACAACGAGGGGTCCGCAGCGAGGAAGTCAGCACGACCAGCGCTGGTTTCTTCCAGCCGCGGGGTCGAGCGGCTGGTTATGTGACGGTGAAGAAGTCATTCATTGCCAGTGTCTGGTTGTGGCTCTGCCGCAAGCGGGGTCTCTCGGCTGGGCAATGAACCGATTCGGCTGGCCACGGTCGCAGTCTGGAAGGTCCCTCGTGTTCCACCAGTCGAATAGGCGACCACGACTTCTGCACCCGTCTGACGACTGTGTTTTCCCTGCTGTTAAACCCTGGGTTGATCGGTGTTGCCATCAATTTGTTTTCGTTGTGTTACCGTGGCTGTAGAATTTCGGACGGGTGCGCAGGTTTTTACGGTGCTTTGCTGAGCGTCAAGTTGGCGGAGTGTTCTCCCTGCGCTGCAGTGTAGAACTCGAGATGTTCTCGCTCCCCGGGGATGGTTATCTGTGGAGACTTCACAGTCAGATGAGCATATCGACACCGTGCTGTTGGTGTCGCTGCCATTTTCCCCGTGCAAGATTCACCCTTACCTTGAATCTGATGTTCTGTAGAGTCAGGGCACTGTTGCCAAGTTACTCCGATGGTGGAGCCGGGTGACTAGCCAACACCGACTGCATGTGATGAGACCTTTGTTTCAGGTTGCTCATCTAAAACAACCGGCTGCAGAGTGTTTGTTGAAGTAAAATTCCAGTGTGTTTTTCAACACCCTATAATTTGTTACCTTGGTAACCTGAGGCCAGGTTTTTAGCAGATTTAAGTGTGCAGGAGAGAAGTCAGTTTAAGAGGGCCAGTTCCAGAGCTGAGTGTATTCGGATGGCTGATTTGATCACGAATGTTCACAGGGAACTGTTCTATAGACAGACAGAGAGAGAGAGACACACACACACACACACACACCCACGCCCGCCCACCCACCCCTACCTGGAGGAACTCAGCAGGCCTGGCAACATCTATGGAAAAGTGTAAACAGTCGATGTTTCGGGCTGAGAGCCTTCATCAGGACTCATGAAGAAGGATCTCGGCCCGAAACGTCGACTGTTTACTCCTTTCCATAGTTGCTGCCTGGCCTGCTGAGTTCCTCCAGCATTTTGCATGCGTGGTGCTTTGGATTTCCAGCATCTGCAGATTTTCTCATGTTTGTGACTGTTGTGTAGCCGATCATGGAATTAATTATAGGGTGTTGACACAGAAGGTGATGTAGGGGGAGCTTCAGCAACTTGACTGTACGCTGCACCAGGCCACAGACACGAGTGAAGTCTGTGCTCAATACTTTTGGTGTTTCTAGAACCCAGTCCCTGAGTGATCATTTTGGGGCAGTTGTGCCTTCCGTGAAAATACCTGTTGTGAGGATATTGCAGCTGTTTGATCGGGCTCGGTCAGGTTTAGCAGTGTCACCCCAGGTCACCGAGAGCAAGGCGAAAGTACAATAGCTACCTCACTACCCTGGTTGTCAATGACGACAATCTTGGAATTGAGCCCAACTGTTTGGGATGGTGTTGGTGTGGATGTTGGGTAACAAGTTTTCGAGTTATTTGCATCCACGTGGTTTGAGGCTCTACAGCAACTCTGGGTCGGTTCTGTCGGCTCCTGCTGGCTCACCCTGATTGCGTTGCCTTCCGAGAGCTGCTCGGTTGCTCTCGCAGCGGTGCGGAGAAGGTGCCTCGCCCATTCGTCAAGATTTGAAAGAGATGAGTACTCTTCAGGGGTCAGTGCTACTGGATGGTCGTATTGTCGGGAAGTTACGAAGGTTAGAGGTAAAAAGTAAGGTTTTTTCAAAGAAACATTCTAGCCCCCACATATGCGCAAACCTGGAAAATTGCATGCAGTTCTGTGCAAAAGTCTTAGGTAGGCACCTATCTACAGCTGGGGTGCCTGAGACCCTTGCGCAGTACTGTGTTTGTTAACTTGGAGCAGAGAGCAAGTTTGTCAATTTGGCGAGAACAAGGGATGTTGGGAATGGTGAGGGTGGGGCGCCAAAACAGGGATGTGGCACAAGTGACGGAGGAGAAGTGCCAGGGTCGGAGGTGTTGGAGTGGTTGCAGGCACACCCAGCCCTCAGACACCAGGCAAGGTAATTTGATTCCTGACAATTGGCTTATTGATCATTACAGAATGTCTCTCTGGTGCTTCCTGCTCCCTCCCCTCTCACTTCCCCTTTTCCCAACCATGATTCCCCTCTCCCTGCCCCCTTCCCACTCTCAGTCCACAATAGAGACTCATATCAGAATCAGGTTTATCATCACTCACATATGTCTTGGAATTTGTTTTTTTTTGTGGCAGCAGTACATAAAATTACTACAGTACTGTACAAAAGTCTTAGCACTTTAGCTATATATATGTGCCTAAGATTTTTGCACAGTGCTGTATATTTTTAGATCTGTTTACAGCTTCGATTTATTACACAATTCTGAATATGGGCCTAAATGTGCTGTTAAGGATTTTATGGAGTTGCGGGAGGGATTTCAATGGAAGAGAGCCATTCTGTCTCTGACATTAGTATGACTTGTTTCATTGACGCTTTGATCTGGGAATAAAAAGGTAACAGTTTCCAAGTCCTGCCATTGAAAGGGGTGAATGCAGTCTGTCTGCCTGTGAGGCTCTGTATTTCACTTTCACCCCCTGGGTCATTGCCACTCACTCTGGGATGGTTCTTTCTCACATGCCACTATTTTTGTGCCCTGCGCTTTCAGTTGTCTCCCCGTTCCACATCGGAGCAGCTTCTCTTTATCCGCCATACCTAAACCTGGTGTAATCTTGTTCACCGCTATCAAATCTCCCTTCAGCCTTCGTCGCTGCATGGAGAACAACCCGACTTCTCTAGCCTGAACTTGTAGCACCAATTCCTCATCCCTGGAACCGGTCTGGTAAATCTCTCAAGGACCCCCTAATGATTTCTAAAGTTTGTCTATCTACATTTGTTGTTGAATAAAGTTTCTGCATAACTTCCTTACCTTTGTATTTGAGATCTCTCTTTCTGAAATCCATGATCCTTCAAGCCTTGCTGACTCCTGTCTCAGTATTTCCTGACACTTTCTGTGACAGTAAAAGTCTTAGGGCACATGTGTATAGTTAGGGTGGCCTAAACTTCTGCTCAGTACTGTATTTGTGGAGCGGAGAGCAAGGTTGTAAATCAGGCAGGAGCAAAGGATGTTGGGAATGTGAGAGTGGGGCGCCGCGGGAGGGGTGTGGGTCAGAGGCGGCAGAGGAGTGCCGGGGTGAGGGGGTGGCACAGGTGCAGGCACACCTAACTTTGAGACACCAGGCACAATTGGTTCATTGATCATTACAGAGTGTCTCTCTGGTGCTTCCCACTCCCTCACCTCCCCTCTCCCTTCCCCTTTTCCCAACCACGATTCCCCTCTCCCTGCCCCCTTCCCACTCTCAGTCCACAATAAAGACCCATATCAGAATCAGGTTTAACATCACTCACATATGGCATGAAACTTACTTGTTTTTGCATCAGCAGTACCGTACAATACATGAAATTACTACAGTACTGTGTAAAAGTCTTAGCTGTATAGATATGCCTAAAACATTTGCACAGTATTGTGTGAACATGACACCTCAGTCCCTTTGCACTGTGCTATTAAGCCTGTATTGCTTCTCCACATCCCTTCTAGCAAAATGTGATGATGGTTCATTGTTGGCATATGTGTCAAGGTACATTGAAAATGTGTCAAATCATTACACAGTGCATTGACGTAGTACGAGGTAAAACAATAACAGAATGCAGAAAGATAGTGTTACAGTTGCAGAGAAGGTGCACTCCAGCAGACAAAGAGTGCAAGGTCGTAACCAGATAGATTATGAGGTCAAGGGCCTAATCTTCTTTTACTAGAGAATGGTCAGATAGTCTAATAGCAGCAGGGTAGAAGGTGCTTTGAGGCTGGTGGAGCATGATTCCAGGCTTTTGTATCTTTTGCCCAATCAGGGGAGAGAGAAGAGAGTATATTCAGGGTGGATGTGGTGTTTGAGTATGATCGTTGCTTTACTGAGGCAGCGAGAAGTTTAGAGACGGACGGGAGGCTGTTTTTGGTGATGTTCCAAGCTCTGTCTGCATCTCTGCCGTTTCTCGTAGTTGTTGGCAGAGCCGTTGTCGTAGGATGCATCTGGGTCGGATGCTTTCTACGGTGCATCAATAAAAATTTTCCTTTGTGGGATGGGAGGCAGTCACTATGCAGAACCTGGTGGAGGGTCTCAGCCCGAAACGTTTATTCCCTTCCATAGATGCTGCCTGACCTGCTGAGCTCCTCCAGCACCTTGTGTGCATTGCTCTGGATCTCCAGCATCTGCAGTACCTCCTGTGTCTAAAGTTAGAAGTAAAGTTGTTAAATATATTCAGCCGATCAGGTTATATCTGAAAGTTACACGTTTAACTTGATGTTTCACCAGAGTTGGTGAAAAGTTATCAACCCGATCCTTAACCCTTTCTTTCCTCAGACACTGATTTGGTTTTTTCCAGAACTTCTTTGCTTCAATTTCAGATTTCTGGTGTGGGTGGTATTTTGTAGTTATGGAGAAGATCAAATTAATGAGGCAGTGAATAACTGACGCCTGGTGTTGGTTATTGAGGTTTGCACGTTATAGCTGAAGGGAGGGGAGCCGTACCATTAATTTGAGCCAGGTTAGGCCAGATTCCAATGTACTGAGTCTAGGTGAGGGGTAACCTGCAAAGAGAAGTACTTTGTCTCTTCAGAGGAATAAGAAAGCTGAGAGGAACAAGGGACTGACTGTGATATGATTTATAAAGGTTGCTTGGGTTTGCCAAATGCTATGGGAGGGGTTGAGGAAAGGAGGCTTTGGAAATGATGGCGCATTCAGAATTGTTTGACTTTGTACAAAACGCAAGCGGAAGGGAATTGCATTAGTGCAGTTTTACTGGACACAGTTATGGAAATTGAAGTTTTGTCTGTTTCAAACAGGATTGGGATTAAGTGCATTAACGGGCAAGAAGAGGAAAATATTCATGGGACATGCCGAAGAAAGAACACGGCATGAGCAGTGTTGAGCTAAAGGTTTACATCTTTTACATATCTCCTTCTGAAATCCACATCCATGCTTTTGTTAATTTCAAACTTGACCATTTCAATGCTTTCTTGGCCGGAATTCCACCTTCTCTAAAGTTCACTTACTGCCCGTTACGCCGCTGGTGGTCGGGGCAGCAATGAAGGTCCTCCATCTCTGGTAGTGCTCAGAGCTTCCACTCAGGTTTTCACTACTGTCAGTCATACAAGCCCTGGGTAGAGATTCAGGAATACCATCGTACTCAGATGTAGAAGGATTTCTCATTGCTGTTTCTGTTACAATTGGTTTTTTTTGACCACTCAAGGTTGTTGGTCCCGAGCTGAAGCCTCAAACATGGAGGACCGGTCTCATAGTCCGGCCTCCACCTTTTGACCAGTTTGGCATGGTCGGCTCTACCGAATGCCAAAGCATGAAGCCCTGATTCCAGTCAACTTGGCTCGCTGGGTCAATGAGGCAGAGAAGCCTCCAAACCCTACAACACCAAGTTTGAGGCCCTCTTGGAGGCTCTAAAATTCAGCTCACATGAAAATCTGTCTGTGTCATGACATCTACCGAGTCTTGTCCTCAGCCTTGGTGATTTTTAAATTTTAACATTTGCATTGTTACATAAAATCTCTCTCCATATCCTTTTCTGTCCCTTTCTCTATAATAATTTTTAGACTCCCCAGCAATGCTAGATTCTTTGACACTGGATTTTTGTACATGTCCTGCAGTTCCTACCACTGTTGGCTGCTTGACTGTAGTCTCCACAGTTTGAAGTTTAAATCTTTCATCTCTTTCTCCTCTGATTATCACATTTTGCCCCCCTCCCCACCCTGATCAGATGTCTGTGAAATAGTTCTTTGAAATCATCTAACATTTCACTGGATTGTGACCGAGGAAGCCATTCCTCCATTTTTCTCAAGTTGTGTCCAGCCTTTAGCATTGTTAACTTTATCAGAATCAGGTTTAATATCACCAGCGTATGTCGTGAAATTTGTTAACTTAATTGCAGTACAATGCAACACATGATAAATTTGGAAAAACCTGTGAATTGTGGTAGTGTATGTATATTAAATAGCTCAACTAACTAAGTAGTGCAAAACAGAAATTTAAAAAAACAGTATTGAGGTAGTGTTCATGGGTTCAATGTCCATTCATAAATCAGATGGGAGAGGGGAAGAAGCTGTTCCTGAACCACTGAGTGTGCACCTTCAGGCTTCTGTACCTCCTCCCTGATAGTAACAATGAGAAGAGGGCATGTCCTGGGTGGTGGGAGTTTTTCGTGATGGATGCCACCTTCCCAAGGCACCTTGAAGATGCCCGTGATTGAGCTGAATAATTTTACAACTCGGCAGCTTACTTCAATTCTGTGCGGTAGCCTCCCCTCCCCATACCTATGGTGATGCAGAAAATGCTCCACGATACATCTGAGAAATTTTCCAAGTGTTTTAGGTAACTCTAAATGAAGTATAGCTGCATTGATATATTGGGACCAGATTGGGTTCTCAGAGATATTGACACCCAGCAACTTGAGATTGCTCACTCTGTCCACTTCTGATCCCTCTATGAGGATTGGTGTGTGTTCCCTCGTCTTACCCTTTCTGAAGTCCACAATCAGCTCTTTGGTCTTACTGACGTTGAGCGAAAGGTTGTTGACTTTATCACCTTCTCATAATTGTTCTGCTTGGGTAACTGCACCTGTCTGGTTCCATTATTAACTATCCAGCAAACTGCTTGCAATGGACTTTCCTTCGTATTCTCTTAACTTTGCTGCTATTGTCTTCCCAGGGCTGATCCTTGACTCCCTTCATCTTCCACTGGCCCTTAGGAATATCATTGGAAACCACTTAGAGTTCCACATGTATATTGATGACCACCGCCCCCTCATACATCCTCCAGTTCTGGATGCAAGTCATTTTCCTCCAGCTAGTTATTGGGAAAATCAAAGTTAAGTTATTCAGTTGGCTTATTATTATCACATGTATCGAGGTACAATGAAAAACTTGTCTTGCATGCCATCCATACATTGCAAGTGTTAAAACACAATAGCAGACTGTGGAATAACCGTACAGTTGCTGAGGATGTGCAGTGCAGGTAGACAATAAGGTGCGAGGCCACATCAAGATTGATTGATTGTGAGCTCAAGCACCCTCTTAATCTTACAACAGCAAGGTAGAAGCTATCCTTGAGCCTGTTGGTATGTATTTGTTTCTTCTGTTTCTTCAGTCCAGTGGGGCGGCAGGAACAGGAGGGAAAGTCCAGGTGGGAGTAATTTTTGATTATGTTGTCTGCTTTACGGGGGCAGCAACAAGTGTAGCCAGAGTCCGTGGAGGGGAGGCTGGTTTCCGTGATGTGCTGAGCTGTGCACATATCTCTCTGCAATTCCTTGCAGTCACGGGCAGAACTGTTGCCATACAAAGCTGTAATTCACCAGCTAGTTAATGTCTTTGATTCCTGGCAAAAATCCTCTGCGATTGTTCCAGTGCTTTCCTTGTTTTTTTTCCCGGAAAACTGAACCAGACTGTTCACAATGCTGATGTAACGTTTCATCACAAAATGAGTGTCTGTCTGCATGTATGCACAGTCATTAAGAATGCATACTTCCACTTCTGTAATTGTATCTGACTCATACCTACCTCAAGCTTATCAGATGCTGAAAACCTTATCTTTGCATTTTTCCATTCGATGTTTCCAAAAGTGCCTCTGACCAGCTTCCCATTGTCAATCTACCACAAAGTAACATCAGCTGTGCGCGATGCCCCCTCGACCCAAATGCATTTCACACAGAATCCGAATCAGGTTTAATATCACCCACGTATGTTGTGGAATTTGTTGTCTGGTGTCAGCAGTACAGTGCAATAGATAAAATTCAGTAAGAAATACATTGAAAATAAATTTTAAAAGTAGTGCAAAAATGGCATGTATACATTTCTAAATGGTAATAAAAGAGGACTGAGTGTTCTCATCTAAAAATAGTGAGGTAATGTTCATGCAACACTCATAAAACGCTGGAGGAGCTCAGCAAGTAATCTTCATGGGTTGGTTCATTGTTCATTCAGAAATTTGATGGCGGAGCGGAAGAAGCTATTCTGAAAATGTTGAATGTGTGTTTTCAGGCTCTGATTGTGGTGATGAGGAAAGCGCATGTCCTGGATGATGAGGGGTTGGGGGGTGGGACCTTAAAGATAGATGCCATCTTTCTTTTCAAATCTTTTTATTGTATATATAGGAAAAATAACATGAGTACATCGAAGTAACAACACTTACAATGCCTCAAAAAAAACCCCATCATCTTAAAGATTGAAAACAAAATTTTGTGATAACAAAAAAGACCTACTGAGCAGAAAAGTGAGAGAAAAAAAAAAGAGAACCCATTAGGTGTACAACCCCAGAACCATGCATCATACAAAAAGCTTCTAAAAATAAACATCAAACCGCCAGCAAAAAAAGAAAATATACTAAAAAAAATTTACAATTAGATCGTGGAAAGATTATATCAATTAACTCAAATGATAATAACGAGCAAATGAGCCCCATCTTTTCTCAAAATCAAATAAAGGTTCAAAGGTTCGACTTCTAATTTTCTCCAAACTAAGACATAGCATCACTTGAGAGAACCATTGTGAGACAGTGGGAGCTGATGTATCCTTCCACTTCAACAAAATGGCCCTCCTGGCTATCAATGTAACAAATGCAATAACATGTTGGTCAGACACAGAAGTACTATAAATATTTTGAGGAACTATTCCAAAAAGCACAGTTAATTTATTAGGTTGTAAATTAATTTTAAGTGCTTTAGAAATTGTTGAGAAAACCAACTTCTAGAACTGTTCCAATATAGAACAAGACCAAAACATATTTGTCAGTGTAGCTATCTCAGTTTTATATCTATCACAATGACTATCAACATTAGGAAAGATTTTAGAAAGTCTCTCCTTTGTCAAATGATAACGATGTACAATTTTAAATTGAATCAATGAATGGCTAGCACAAATTGAAGAAGAGTTAACCAACTTCAATATCCGCATCCAATCCTCCGTCATAAAAGTCAAATTAAGTTCCTTTTCCCAATCCTGTTTAATCTTAGACAAAGGACGTTTATCCCATTGTAATAATAAATTATAAATTCTTCCAATATAACCCTTAATCAAAGGATTCATACTCATAATAGTATCTAACAGGTCAGCCTCCAATATGTAAGGGAAATTACTTAAATATTTTTGTAAAAAATGTCTAACTTGAAGGTATTGCAGAAAGTGTGAGTATGAAAGAGAATATTTATCAATTAATTGTTCAAAGGACATCAATCTATCTTCTTTAAATAAATCCAAAAAAGAATTAATACTTTTATTTTTCCAAAGTAGAAAAATTGGATCACTCAAAGAAGGCTTAAAGTAATTTTGGTAAATTAAACTACAAAGTTTAAATTTTTTAAGATTAAAAAAATTGCGGAACTGGAGCCAAATTTGTAAAGAATACTTAATCACAGGATATAGGTTTAAATTAACAACTTTACCTAATTGCATAGGTAAAGGAGCCCCCAATAATGAGGTTAAATAAAACTGTTTTACAACTTTTAGTTCCAGGTCTACCCAAACTGGCCGATCACTCTTATCAACCCAGTATAACCAAAAAGACATATATCGCAGATTAACAGCCCAATAATACATTCTAAAATTAGGCAAAGCAAGACCTCCATCCTTTTTCAATTTTTGTAAATGACATTTACTAATTCTTGGTCTTTTATTATTCCAAATAAAAGATAAAATAATAGAATCAATCTGATCAAAAAACTTCCTAGTCAAAAAAACAGGAATATTCTGAAATAAATATAAAAATTTCGGTAGAGTCATCGTTTTAACTATATGAATACGACCAACAAGTGAAAATGTAAGTGAACTGCATCTACTAAATAAATACTTCATAGAGTCTACTAAGGAAACAAAATTAGCTTTATAAAGATCCTTATTTTTTTTAGTAATTATAATACCTAAATATCTAAAAGAGTCTGAAACTTTAAAAGGAGTATTATCATATTTAGAAACAGAATCATTTAAAGAAAACAATACACTTTTACTAAAATTAATTTTATATCCTGAAAAACCTCTGAATTCATTAAATAGTTTTAGCAGGGCAGGAATGGATTCATCAGGGTTAGATATATAAACCAATAAATCATCAGCATGAAGAGAGACCTTATGCATGGTCTCATTCACAAAGATCCCATGGATATTTTTAGCCTCATGAAGAGCAATAGCAAGGGAGATGGATGCCATCTTTTGAGGCATTGCCTGTTGAAGATGTCCTCAGTGCTCCGGAGACAGTTGGCCGCGACGGAACTGGCTGAGATTGCAACTTCCTTTGGCTTTTTCCGATCCTATGCAGTGGCTCCTCCATAGCAGGTGGTGATGCAGCCAGTTAGAGTGCTCTCCACAGTACATTTGTAAAACTTTGCAAGTGTCTTTGGTGACATATTAAATCCCCTCAAACTTCTAATGAAATACAGCCACTATCATGCCTTCTTCAGAACTTTTTCAATATTTTGAGCCCAGGATAGATCATCAGAGTTGTTGACACCCAAGAACTTGAAACTATTCACCTTTTTCACTGCTGACCCCTCGACTATGACTGGTGTGTGTCCCTTTGACATACCCTTCCTGAAGTCCGCCATCAATTCCTTGGTCTTATTGCGGTTCAGTGCAAGGTTGTTGTTGTGACATCGCTCAACCAGCTGATCTGTCTCACTTCTGTACTCCTCTTCGTCACCATCTGAACCTCTGCCAACAATAGCTGTGTCATCGGCAAATTTATAGATGGTGTTTGAGCTGTGCCTGGCCACACAGTCATGGGTGTTGAGAGGGAGAAGCTCAAGCACGCATCTTTGAGGTGCGCCAGTGTTGATTGTCAGCGAGGAGGGGGGTGTTATTTCTGATTCGCACTGACTGTTTCTCTCAATGAAGTAGTCAAGGATCCAATTGTAGAGGGAGGTACGGAGGCCCAAGTTTTGAAGCTTGTTGATTAGTACTGAGGGGATGATGGTGTTGAATGCTGGGTGCCTTCTTGCTGCTCACTGACCTGATTTGGCTCCTGGTAAAGCAACATATTTATTTCAGAATTCCCAAGTTCCATGGCCTTGCTCCTCTTCAGCAGCCTTCCTTTTGATACATCTTCATTTCTGGACTCTTGACTTTAATTGCTCCTCTGTACAGCAATGTCTCCTGCTGGTGGTGCTTGGAAATCTGCACCCGCCTCCCTAAGCACCTCTTCCATCCTTAAAACTCTCCTTTTGCTGATCCCTTTTTGATTTAAGCTTGTTGTCACCTTATTTTCTCCTCTGGGTTGGTTCCAATTTTTATCTAATTACTTCCTTTCAAAATGTGTGGAACTTTTTCTGCTGTTTAAGATGCTAAAAAAAAACCCACAGATAAAGAAAGATTGGCGAGTACGAGGAAATCTGCAGATGCTGGCTGCCTGGCCTGCTGCGTTCACCAGCATGTGCGAGTGATGTTTTTCAAACGTTATACCACAGTTGTTGTTCGCAGCATATATAAATGACTTGGATGAGAATGAGGATATGAATAGTAATTGTGTAGATGAGATCCTCCAAGAGAACCACAACCTTTTAGTTAGGTTTGGAGGCTTGCATTGCTCAATAACCAAGAGAGCTATGTTGGCTGGAGTCAGGGCTTTATATTTTGGCTCTTGGTAGGATCACCCATGTTAATCAGGTCAGAGGGTAGAGGATAGGCTCAGAGTGGCCCACCGATTCTCCAGGTTCGGGGGTTCAGCTCAGGGCTAACAACCTTGACTGGTAAAACAGAAACTGTTACGGAAACAGCAATGAAGAACCCTTCTACATCTGTGTGCGGCAGTATTCCCAAGTCACCACCCAAGACTTGCACGACTGACAGTGAACCGAGAGGAAGCTACTTACACGGTGACAGGAGCTGTGAACGCCACCAGGGATGGAGGATGTCCACTGCTGCCCTAAGCACCTGCGGTGTTACCGGCAGAAGGAGAAGACGAGATGAATGGTGCAGCTATGGGCAGTGAAGGAGCATAGTGGGAGATAGATCAGCTGGGAAATTGGTTGTAATGGTGGCAGATAGAGATTAACTCAGACAAGGGTGAGCTAATGCATTTTGTGAGATCGAATTTGGGTAAAGCATGGAGGAAATATCAGGAAGTCTTGACGTACGGAGAGACCTTGAGCTCCCTGAAGATGGACGGGGTAATGTAAAAAGCTTTGGAGGATCATGTTGCAGCTGTACACAGAGACTCATTCCACCAAGGTGCAACACAGAGCGTCATAGGAAGTCATAGGTGGCCATCAAACTTTACATCTCCTCCCTTGGAGGGTCAGACACCCTGAGCCAATAGGCTGGTCCTGGACTTATTTCATAATTTACTGGCATAATTTACATATTACTATTTAACTATTTATGGTTCTATTACTATTTATTATTTATGGTGCAACTGTAACGAAAACCAATTTCCCCCCCGGGATCAATAAAGTATGACTATGACAACACAGGCTGGTCGGCATTGGAGGCTTGTGTTATGGTTCTGAAAGCCACACAAAAGGAAGGATGCGGTGGCAATAGTGAGGGTGCAGAAAAGATTCACAAGCATGGAACCTGGAATGGAGGGCTATGATTATTGGATTGGCTGGGTTTATTCTCGCTAGAATGTAGGAGTCTGACCCCCTCCCCCCCCCAATCCACCTACACACCTGGAATTTGATACTATCCACAAATTTAGAAATGAATCCCAAGTTTAAGTAAGCACCACTGCCCATCACCATCCACAGCATATGTGTATAACACCATGGATAGGGTGAATTCACTCAGTCTCTTTCCTAGGGTTGGGGAATCAAGGATTAGAGCTCATAGGATTAAGGCGAGAGGGGAACATTTTTAAACTAAGTGTGGTATATGTGGAATGGGCTACCAGAGGAGGTGGTTGAGGCACATGGAATAAAAACTTTTAAAGACACTTGGACAGAGTTTAGGTTATGGGCTAAATGGGATTATCTTGGGTGGGGCATCTTGGTCAGACTGGACCAGTTGGGCCAAAGGATCTGTTTTGATGTTTTATAACTTTATGACTATATTTCTTTAGAAGCTTGAGGGGAATTTGTTTGTCACCAAAGGCACTTGCAAATTTCTACATGGACAGCATTCTAATTGCCTATATCACCATCTGGGATTGGGGGACGGGGGGTGGTCGCTCGGTCACAGGGTTGAAACAAGCTGCAGAAAGTTGTAAACTTGGTCAACTCCATAGTATTCAGGACATCTTCAGGGAGCGATGCTTCAAAGACGCCCATCACCCAGGGCATTCTCTGTTCTCATTGCTACCATTAGGAAGGAGGTTCAGGAGCCTGAAGGCACACACTCCACGACTCAGGAACAGCTTCTTCCCCTCTGCCATCCGATTTCTGAATGGCCATTGAATCCATGAGTGTACTACTTCTATAACTGTTTAATATATATACTTACTGTAATTCACATGTTTTCTCTATTATCATGTATTGCATTGTACTGCTACCACAAAGACAACAATTTTCACAATATAAGCTGGTGATATTAAACCTGGTTCTGACGACAGACATCTTAGCACCCACTCTGTTTTCTGTCCCATTTACACGCTTTTACAATCTGAAGCCAGCTGACTGTCTCATTCTTCCAGCAGCCCCAGATGCATTCTCCAAACTTACTCATTATTCTATTTTGAGGTTCCTCATCAAAGACCTTTTGAAAGTAGACACATTACGCCTAAAACATTTGTTGTTCTCTTCTCCCTCTCACTCTTGGTTATTGTTTCAATAAAGTTCAATCCGATTGATCAAGCAAGGTGCAGTCTTTTGAAATCCATGAATGGGAGTAGTATGGAGGGCTATGGCCCAGATGCTGGTGGTTCGGCATGGACTTGATGGGCCGAAAAGCCTGTTTTTGTGCTGTATGACTCTTTGGAATATCATTACTCTGAAGTTCTTCTCTTTGTTTTATTGGGAATGTTATTATTTTCCTACTACTGATCTGATCTTAACTTCCCTGCTATGTTTATTTCCTTTCTGAAATGTAAGTGTTACTTTAGCTGCCCTAACATTCTCTGGTATTACATTATATCTAAATGCCTTTGTCATCCTCCCTGGATCTAAACCTGGAAATTTCCCTTATAGAGAGTTTTACACGTTGTTTACTGGATAGGAACGGCACCCTCTTGTCCTTTCACCTATTCATCCCGTTTAATTAATATTAGGTTATTAAAATCTCTGATAATTTTCTGTCTTTATTCATTTCCCTAATTTGTTTGCATCCTTCTCCTCTTCTCTCCTACTGTTACATGTTTCTAGACTCTGTTACAATCAATCCTTCCCTCCGCTATCACATGATGCCAGATAAGTTCTGCCTCTCCAGCTCCCACTTCTACCCTCTGTATCCTTTCTAAACATGTTTACACTGTAACTAATTCTGAATCCTGAATTCTCTCTGGGCATAGGTCAGTCCTCTCTGCTGTATGGTGGATTTTTCCAGTCCCTGATCGCCTGCTTATTACAGACAGACACTATTGCTGTTTAGACAGAGAAGCTCATATTTAATAGGATTTCCTCTCACTTCGTGGCTAGATGTTGTTTTGGACTTCCAGCCTATTTGTTTCCTTGCCGTCATTGTTCTCTTATTCATTCCAATGGTTTTCTTCCTGTTGTATTTATATTCTGACTGCATCTGTTTCTTGTTGATCCTTCTCGTTTCTTGCTGGTTGAAAGCCTTTGCTACCTTCCTGTTTACCTTTTCTACTGAGACAGACATCCTTTGCTATTTCTGTGTGGATTCGCTTTCTTCAATTTTCTCTTAGTGCACATCAGTTATTTCCCTTATTGTCTCAAAGCTTGCCAATGGTGTTAATCGATTTGACCTCTCCTTATGCCCTTTGTGCAAAAGAGCATCACAGTTGGACCTCTCCTCTACCTGGTGAGGTTTGAAAATTATTTCACACCCTTCTGTATCAGATGTGGGACTAAATTAATCTTAGACAAGCGGATTCCCTTGTAGTCAAAAGCTATGTCCTTCAGCTATGAATTTCATTTAAATTTTCAATCGCTCAAACATGAGAAAGTCTGCAGACGGTTGAAATCCAGAGCAACACCCGCAAAATGCTGGAGGAATTCAGCAGGTCAGGCAGCGCCTATGGAAAAGAGTAAATCGTCGACATTTCAGGCCAAGGCACTTCAGGACTGGAAAAGAAAGGGGAAGATGCCTGAATAAAGAGCTGGGGGTTGGGGGGGGCTATCTAGAAGATGATAGGTGAAGCCGGGTGGGTGGGGAAGGTCAAGAGCTGGAATTACTCAATGTCCACAGTATTCTGCAAGAAAAATTCCTGAAATTTGCAACCCTGAGAGAAGTAATATCACCTTATTTCATTGGTAGGGAGGTAGCTGTACCTCTAGTTTTAGACACCTCCACCAGGGCACCTGTTCTTGCAACATCTTCCCTGTCAACCCTACCAGACTTCAAAATGTTGTGCATCTTACTGAGACTTCTCACTCGTCTACGCCAGGAGTTCCCAACCTGGGGTCCGTGGCATAAAAAAAGACAGGGAACCCTTGATCTAAGCACAAGAGAGTATCTTCAGTCTTTATTCGAGGGAAACTCCTTTCATCCTAATATTGTGAATCTTTAATGAGTTATCCCCAAATCATACATATAAAGGAGGAAACCAAAGGTGGTATAATATCAGCCCTTACTGCCACTGCATGTTTGGAATGACTGTGGTGTAATCTCATTTACACGGTGGCTGTAAGGGTTTGCCGGTTAGGAACAATGGTACTGAAAGCCAATTGTCCTCTCATCTCGGCACGTTGGCCACAAGTAACGCACTCTCTGTGGTGGTCTTTGCTTTTAGATATCTGCAACCCGGCTGTATTCAACTTCTGCTGTGAATACATGTAGAGTGCTTGTGATCCTCTTGCAGGGCCAAAATTCTGCATGCTGTGCGTGTTATTGATGAGATTTAAGTTCTACTACCTTCACACTCATAAGCAAACAGCTGGAGGAAGCTTGAGGTCAAGTGGCATCTTTGGAGACAAAAGAGATGGTTAATGATTCAATTTAATATCAAAGAATGTGTATAGTATACAGCCTTAAATTCTTACTCTTCAGAGCTGACCACAAAATGGAGGAAAAAAAAACCCGAAGAATGAATGACAGAAGAACGTTAGAACCCCAAAGCCCCCCTTCCCCACCCCCAACTATTCCAGCAAAGGCATCAGCCCCATTATCACCCACACGCAATAGCAAGCCCCCATGATCAAAAACTACTGTCCAACCCAACAGTTCAACATCTCAACTGCCCCTCCGCCTAACAAGGGAGAGAGAGCTATCGCTTCGGCCACAGGTTGCTGTTTCGATGTTATGATCTGCAGCATCGCTCATTCGAGTTCCCCTGACTCAGGAATCAGCAAACTCGTTCTCACCATAGAGAGAGGGGGGGAGAGAGAGGCTGACAGCCCCGCCCGCTGTCTAGACGGTTCAGTCTCCTGCAATGCTTCAGTCGGCAACATTGGCAAGGAATCGGTTGTCTTCAGGGCCCAGCCGCAAAGGCACAAGCTGTTCCTGGAGATTCCAAAACGCCAGACTGCTTGGCAAGTTCTGAAGAGTGAAAACTCACAGCCTGTGAATAGCGTAGTTTAAGCACAGCTGTAGATCACGGACTTCGACATGACCCCAGCTCCCTCGAAAAGGAGAAAGAGACATGAGAGCAGGAGATATAAACTGTTTCACAGATGAACTGGAAATTGCCCAGGTCCACAAAAGCCTCTGGCACCACCTTCAGCTCCTTCCACTCCATTCTCGATGTTTCAGGTACCGATGCAGGGAGTCGACCCAAAGTGTCGACTGTTGCTTTGTTTCCACAGCTGCTGTTTGAGCCACTGTGTTCCTCCAGCAGTTTTCATTTTGCTCCAGATTACTTCCGTTGTGCCATCACTTGACTCCTTAACCCTACAGTGGCATAATCAAAATGTATGAAGCACGCGTACAGCGAAACAAAATAGAGGTTTAAGCCAGAATGGAAAGAACATTTTGCGTTCATTGTTTAAAAATAGCCAACTGTTACCTTTTCTGCAAAGCACAAAAAGAATCAGATTTTTTTCATCAGAAATGAGCAAAAACAAAGTAATAACATCAGACATTTATTCCTGCCTTTAGTACACTTACTGCCTGTTACGCCACTGGTGTTTACGGCAGCAATAAGGTCCTTCATCTCTGGTGGTGCTCAGGGCTTCCTTCTTCGTGTCAGTGGCTTCCTTGGTTTACACGACTGTCAGTCATGCAAATCCCGGGTAGAGACTCAGGAATACCGTCACACTCGGATGTAGAAGGATTCTTCATTGCTGTTTCCGTAACAGTTTTGTTTTACCTGAGCTGACCCCCCAAACCTGGAGGACTGGCGGACCACCCTTAGTCTGGCCTCTACCCTTTGATCTGTTTGGCATGAGTGACCCTACTAAGAGCCAAAGCCTGAAGCCCTGACTCCAACTAACATCGCTCTCTGGGTCATTGAGGCACACAATCCTCCAAACCACAAGGTTGTGGTCCTCTTGGAGGTGTCTTTAGTATGGAATATAGCAGAAGGAGCTGTTATTATTTCATGGTATATCACTTGTATGAGACATTAGCTGTTTGGTAGCGAATTCAAGAATAATATTACAGAAATAAAGGCATTTTAATACAATGAACATAAAACCAACCAATAAAGCAAATTTAAGCTGTGATCCACAGTACAGAGAGGCTTATCTCCCAGATCAGTGCTTGAAGAATGCAAAAAAAACTGAAGGAATTCTGTAGTTTGTAATCTCACTCTTGACAAATCAAAGGCAATAAGCCTGAACTGGAAATGTGTTAATGTCTTCATTAGTGAAACTGAAAGAACAAATGCTGGATCTTAAAAAAGAAACTACTTGCAGTATTGACGTTAACGTGCACCTGACAAAGATTTGAAAATGATTGTGTACTGTTGCATAAACCTTTTGTTCTTTCAATAGATGCAGAAACTTCTGTGGCAGATTCTTCAAATGTCCCAGATTTCTCCTGCTTGCTTCATCCTTAGTGAACATCTTATGGACAGATATCTGAATTACTTATACGATCTTGAAATTGTCAGTTTCATCTGTTCAATTGAGAAAGTTCATCGACAGTTCAAAAATAGATCATAAAAAAGCTGAAACTTGAAGCCAAATGCTGTGACATTTTGTAAGATGATTATCAGCCAGCAATGTTTTAAATAACTTTGTACCACTGTTGGAGCCTGTCGGTGTTTTCCTTAAAGAAAGAGGCAAGTTTCATTGGCAATTTGAAGATGAACAATAGATGCGGGGGCATGTTTTTCTACTGATACTGTGAGTCACCCAAGAACCTTCAAGTTGGGACTCCTAGGCACGAGAAAGATCAGAATCGGGTTTAATGTGTTTCTATGTTAATATTCTCGGCATATGTCATGAAATTTTTAACTCTGCAGAAGCAGTACAGTACAATAATGATAGAGAATATATATATTTGAATATATATTAAATAGGTAAATTAGTGCAAAAAAAGAAATAAAAAAATAGTGAGGTGGTGTTCATGGGTTCCATGTCCATTCAGAAATCAGATGGCAGAGGGGAAGAAACTGTTCCTGAATCATTGAGTGGATGCCTTCAGGCTTCTGTACCTCCTCCCTGATGGTAGCAATGAGAAGAGGGCATGTCCTGGGTGATGGGGGTCATTAATGATGGACTCCGCCTTTTTGAGGCATCGCTCCTTGAAGATGTCCTGGATACTACGGAGGCTAGTGCCTGTGATGGAGCTGGATAAATTTTCAACTCTCTGCAGCTTACTTCGATCCTGTGCAGTAGCCCTCCCCCCTCCCCCACACCTCCCAATGCCAGGAAGTGACTACAGGTCCTCCCCAGGTAATGAACACCAGACTTATTTACACCCTGTTCGTACAAACAAATGAGCTAGCAGGGTGGAGTTGCATGGCTGCAGGCATCTTTTGCCATGTGGGAGCCTGGTTTGTGGCAGTAACTGAAAGGCTGAGTTAAACACCCTGGTGTTGCCTTTGGTTGCATATCTTTTTATATTAAGAAAAATCTTTTTATTTAAATGTATTGCTGAGCATCTGCATTTCCGACTTGTAAACTGTTCCAGTTACAAGGTGTTTTTTTAACTCTGTCTCCACCTTCTAGGGCAAGTTATGGTAGTGTAGCGGTCTGTGTAACATGTTACAGTGCCAGAGATCGAGATTCAATTCCCACCACTGTCTGTAAGGAGTTTGTACAATTTCTCTGTGATCATGTGAGTTTCCTCTGCTTGCTTTGGTTTCTTCCCAGGTTCCAATGATTATGGGCTAGGGTTAGCAAGTTGTGAGCATTCTATCTTGGTGCCGGAAGAACGGTAACACCTGCAGACTGCCCCCAGCGCGATCCTCGCTGGTCGTTGACACAAAATGACGCGTTTCACTGTATGTTTTGATGCTTCGATGTACTTGTGACGAATAAAGCTAATCTTGTCTTTAAAACGTTAAGAGGCTTCAATAACTTTGCCTGTCTCAATTAGTGAATTGCCAGAAGAAACATCAAAAACTTGAGAAAAATCAAAGTTTTTCTTGAGAAAGATCAAAATCACTGCTTGATGACTTTCAGGCCATTTTTGAAGAAGTGGAGATCCTGGGTTAGTTTTAACTCTAAACCCATTCACAGTTGATATATTAATGAAAGCGGCCTAATTTTCAAAATGTTCAGAATTCTAGAAAGACCAGGCTCTAAAGATGATGCAAAGTCACACAACATTCTTATTGTGCAAGAAATGGTGCAGAATATAGTATCCCAACTGAAGAAAACCAATAAGCACAGCTTATTGTTGTCAATCGCTAAAGGTTATCAATAAAAACTTTGTGGATTCCTTGTAAAATGTCACCTGAGCAGCTTTCAATCAGATTGTTAAAGGTTTATGAGTAGATTGGAGAGTAACAGCTCCAGCAGGCAACTGTAATTCTGTAGGGGAGGGTGAGGGAAGTTCAGATCCCTGTAAGGCACAGGATTGTGAATTATGAGGTAAGTTACTTAAATGATAACATTTATTGGGCTTAAGGAAAGAATTGAGGATTCAATGACTGCAGAGAATCGTAGCTGTCTTTAAAATTTTAAGAAAACAAAAGGCTAGAAATGGTCAGCACGTTTCGTCACATTTACAGAAGAGAGAACTCATTCAAGACCTTTCATCCACTGAAAAATGGGCTTTAAATTTGGAGAATTGGGAGGGAAGGACAAACAGAAAAATCTGTGAAAGGCAGGGGGTAGAAACAAACAAATTTGTTAAAGTAAAAGTTACCAAACACTTAAAAAAAAGATGAAAATGAGGAACAATGATTAGAAAATTCAAAAAGAGTTCTGATAATCTCAAATAAAAATGCTAGAATTAATAATTGAATTGCTGGATATGCTAAGCCCAAAATTTTCCAGTAGGAAGATTTATCCAAACTGTTCCTCCTACTTAAAACAAGTTTGCAGCATCACTTCAAGGGACTGTAGATGAAACAAGAGTGGAGCAGAGAAATATAGCGACAGGAAGCTCAGGGTCATATTTGTAGGCTGAATAGAATATCTCTGCAAAGTATTCATCCAGTTCATGAATCCCCATTGGGGAGCAGATCACATCATGCACAGATCATGTTAGTGTATTAAACTGAAAGGTACTAGTAGGTGGCTGGTTCACCTGAATGGTGTGTTTGGGTTTCTGGATGATGGGAAACTAAAAGGGTAAGTGTTTTATCTGGTCTGTTAGGAAGGTACAAGTAGGGGAATGTGGCTGTTGATGGATAAAGGGAAGAATCAGAGAGAGCACTGGAGAACCAGTCCCTACTGAAGAGAAGAGAGACTGTGTCTGGTTGGTGGCACTGGTAGAGGGGTCAAAAGTTGAGGAAAGGGCAGCTAGTTCTGGAGCTGGGCAAAGGGGGTGACAGCAAAAGTGAAGAAATGGAGCAGAGGGCCCAGTTGGGGAAATGGTGCTGTCAGAACAGGAAGGAGGGGAACTGGGAAAATGGAATAGTCTTTGCAGGAGGATGTTTTGAATGCAACTACTGGTAGAGTTGGTGATGTGGCTTGGTCCTTCCCCTCGTTCCTCAGCCTTGTCTCTGACAGTATCCACTCTCCCACATGGCTATTAGCCACCCTATGTATCTTTCCGCGCCTGTCTCTCACTTGTGGTTCTTGCTCCTGTCCCATACAGCTTTCTGCCTCTCCTTTCCCCCACCCCCTGGGTCTGTCCGTCCTCCCCCAACCTTCCTGACTGTGCCCACACCCCAAGTTAATCTAACCCTCTGCCTTACCTCATTGGCTTGCGGTCAAGAAGGGGTGAGTTCACATTTTTAAATTAGTTGTCAAAAGTAGCTGTTGACAGAAATAGTATGACCTTGAGCTGTTGTAGTGCAGGTTAAGTTTGTGCAGAGCTGGTTCTGGAAGTGGGCTGTTGCAAGGGAATGTGTAGTATTGCTTCATACAGTGAATGCTGATCATGACATTCCTGATCGTATTTACTATAAATATTCTAAATGAAGTATAATTTTGAGGAGAAAAAAATACCATTAGCTGAGGTACCAAAGTTTTGAGTTCATTTCAATCAGAAAGAAACTTCTTTTGGGTTAATTTGGTTTCTCGTGGTTTTTGTGCTATTTATATAAATAGTTCATGCTTAACATAGTGTAATGGGCTGGTTTAGTCCGACCCAAAAGACCCAAACCAATTCACGTGTCCAGGAGATACGGTAATAAAGCGTACAAGGACAACAAAATAACAAGCTTACTTTATTATCAGAAAACAGGAAGCACAAATAAACCACCCTAAATACATAGTAAATTACAAAAATTTCCACAAAGATTTCAGGTCTCACGATTCTTAGCTACCATTTGATTGCCACTGTTATCGGGGGAATTCTGAATCCCGACTCATGAAATCACCCTTGGTCTGTCCTGGGCACCTATTGATTGCAATTCTTCAGTCAAGCTGAAGTCCCAAGAACCGAAGGAAAGGTGCCTCAATAAATAGGGTTTCAATCCAAAAGCATTGAGAGACCCAGAGACAGACACATTTTTTGGTCTTTTGTTCTCATGCCACTAGCGCCTGAGGCTGTAAAGAATCCAGCCACTATTAGCAAACATTTAACAAATGTTTAACTTGTTTAGACACCTGACATGTTGCAAGCTCACAAAGAGTTAAAGTGCCACTTAGAATTGTTCAGACTTTCATCTGATATTTTTATAAAGTTTAATCCACCTCAACACACACAGTGTGCTTCCTTTACACTCTATCAAATTTTTCATGTTTAAATCATGTTGAAATGCTGCTGGGTATTGTCCAGTCCAAAGCTCCCAGTACAGAGCCAGAATTTCCTTTGTGAAATCCAGGCCACTGCTATGAAACTGAGTGGGACGTATTGATTCTCTACATCGTACATCTAACTCACTACCTTTCTTCATCGCTGTAATTTCTACCAATTTCCCTCATCCTTCTCTAATGTCCTCAAATCATCTTCTTGTGTTTCACATGCCTCAACTGTTACAAGGTATATGATGTCTGACATCTTTATCTCTTTCTGCAGAGACTTTGATTCGCTTTCTAAAGAAAATGTCTACGAAAACAATCGCCTGGTAAGTGTTGTATTATCTTAACTATCGATGTTTTTATTGTTGGAGCTTCTGTTAGCCATTACTTTGGGTGACATTTCTTATATTATCACTGCTGTCCTCCTCCCAAAAGGAGTTAAAACCATAAGCAAGAGAAACATAGAAAACCTGCAGCACAATACAGACCCTTCGGCCCACAATGCTGTGCAGAACATGTATTTACTTTAGAAATTACCTAGAGTGCTTGGTAGACAAACCTGGTAAACAAGCTCATGAAGCAGAAGTAAATTGTGTCATGTATGATGTACCAAGTTAAGCAGGATTAATGATCTAAATTCAAGTTCCACCAAAGCCGCTATAGAATTTAAATTCATTTAAAATAGCTCTTGGTAATGGTGACCTCAAAACTCTTAAAACGCAGTCTCGTTGACTAATGCCCTTGAGGGGAGTGAATCTGCCACCTCTATCTGGTCAGGCCTGCGGATGGTTCTGGGCCCTCCAGCTGGTTGAATGGAATGCCCTACTGGGCAATCTTCAGTTCAAGGGCTGTCAGAGGTGGGCAATAATGCTCAGTCGCCAACGAGCCCAGATGTTGAAAAATTATGTATAAAAAAGATGAGGGAAAATCAGGCTGAACCTAGTAGCCTAAGAAGGAAGGTAAAAAGGAGAAAGTTCAAAGTAAATTTTAATATCAAACTACATATATGTCAACATAAAGAACCCTGAAATTCATTTTCCTGTGGGCAGACTCGGCAAATCTATAGAAGAGTAACAATAACAGGATCAATGTAAAATCAACCAGCGTGCAGAAGAAAACAAACTGTGCAAATGCAGATATAAATATTTCACAATAAATAACAAGAACATGACATAAAGAGTCCTTAAAGTGAGATCACTGGTTGTGGGAAAATCTCAATGGATGGGCAAATGAGGGTAGTTCTCCCTTTTTTTTCCAAGAACCTGATGTTTGAGGGGTAGCAACTGTTCTTGAACCTAGTGGTGTGAGTCCTGAGGCTCTTGTACCTTCTACCTGATGGCAGCAGCGAGAAAAGAGCATGCCCTGGGTGGTGGGGATCTCTGATGATGGCTGCTTCTTTCCTAAGACGGCATTTCATGTCGAGAGTATGAGATATTGAAGGGAATCCAAAGGTCTACTATTGTCAAATAAATAGTGCAATGAGGGCTAAAGCTGGTCAGGAATAAGGAGGTGATATAGCTAGAGCTAGATTTCACAGCAAAAGTTCATGAAGAACCAGGAATAATGGGTGAAATTTGGCAAGGATGAACTCCGCCACAGGACAGTCCCAAGCCCAACTGCAGAACCCAGAGCCGCAGAAACTCCAAAGACCACCTCCCTGGGTGAGGAGGGATCTTTGCTGCCTGTAGAAACATAGAAACATGGAAACATGGAAAACCTACAGCACAATACAGCCCTTTCAGCCCACAAAGCTGTGCCGAACATGCCCTTACCTTAGAACTACCTAGGCTCACCCATAGCCATCTATTTTTCTAAGCTCCAACTTCTCAAACCTCTACAGATATGCTATAAAGTATTCTAACAATTTGCATTTCAGCCTGATATGGATCACCACAGGACTTGCAGACAATGATAAACACTGCCCAGTCTCATCACAGTCTTCCATTCAGTCCACCTTAGCAGTGCATTGCATCAGGACGGTTAACCGCATTGTCAAGGATTAAGGCATACCCTGATCATTCCCTTTTCTCTCCAATAGCTTCTCGAAAATTTAGGAGTTTGAGGACAGATTTCTGAACCAATCACCTTTTTCACATCCCCTATTCAGTGATGCTACCATGGGCTTCACCTGGGGACAACTTGAAAGACAGGCCCAGGATAGAGGATTGTGGTGAGCTGCTGTCAGTGACCTATGCCCCAGTAGGGTGATGGCCTAAAGTAAGCAAGTCACCTTGTCTGTATGGGATGCATCCTCGATGCTGAGATGGAGTGGGAATTGCCATAACATTATAAGATTAAAGAAGGGGAATTTGCCAAGGACTGAATAACAGCAAATATATTGCCTTGTTCATAAACTTAAGCCAGTCAACTCAGATTAGTCAGTTTTATATAACCAATCGATGGAAAACACTAATAGGAACTTAAAAGAGATCAGGCATAGATTTAAAGCAAATTACATTTGACTTATCTGATAGATTTTACTGATGAAACAATTTTGATTGTCAATTGATGTGGTTTACATAGTTTTTTTTTGAAGACATTTGAGGAAATCTGGATTACATGCTTTGCAGCTACCTAGATATTCTTACGTAGACGGAGAGAGCAATGGTAAAGGACTGTTTTACAGAATGGGAGGGTGACACCTAACGCTGTTCCCTAGAGCACAGTATCAGAACCACTGCTTTCTGAGTGGAGATGTGCGGGCTAGAGTTCCCATATTTTGGGCTGACACCAAACATGGTAAGCTGTGAGGGCAACAGTACACTGACATGACGTGGATGTGCAGGGGAAATTGTCAGACGTGCAGCTGGGACTTAATAGAGACAGCTACTGTCTGAGATGTCGAAGTGTTGGGATGGACAGTGATTTTTTGATGGACTCTGGATCGTGGTCTCTGGGGGCTATTGCTTGCATGGTGAGTGGCAGGGGTCGAGCCTCTGCTGGAGAAGGTGGAGGAGGGGGAGGACTGATGCTTGGGAGGGGGGCTGTGGCATTCTACTGTTTTTCTGTCATTCATTCTTTGGGTTTTTTTCCTGTTTTGTGGATGTCTGCAAAGAGTAAAGATTTCAAGTTCTCAGATTCTCTGATATTAAGTGGAACCTTTGAGCCAGAGAAGAGTAAAATGATGCACTTTGACAGAGAGAAAGGAAACAATGGACATTCTGACAGTTCAAAGGTGTGGCAAGTGTATGTGTCTGAAAGATTTTTTTAATGTGGCAGAAGTGGTTGAAATGGTAAATCGTGTGTATGAGATCCTGGGATTGAGAATTAGAGGCACTGAGTACTAAAGCAATGGGGTTATAATATGGCCACTCCTCTCAGTGCATGCAAGCCTGGTCATCAGAGTTTAGAAAAGTAAAGGTCCTTGAGGGGTTGAAGACAAGATTCATTGGTCTGACTGGATGAGAGGTATTCAGTCAGGGCATCAGACAGCTTTGCTTTTCTGGTTGGATACAGAGACAATTGGGATTGATCTTCAAATCACTGTTCAGGAATTATCTCCTTGCCTCGAGCTGTATTTCCCCACTATGTCTTCATGTTCCCTGGTCTGTAATCTTTCTCCTCATCTTTATGAAATATGGTTTATTCCTCCTTGGTGTTTCAGACTGCAGTAGATACTCAGCAGGTTGTGTTTGCTGTCGAATTCTGACCATCGATATGTTTTTGAATTTCTATTCATATGTCTGGCTTGAATTTTTTTATTTAATTGTGGTTCATTTTTGGGGATTGGGGTGGGGAGTTGTTAGTGTTTGATAAAAGTAGGTATTCTTTGTAATTTACTGAACTTAAATGAAGAAAAACAAAATATTGGTATCTCTAGACCACAGTTAAATTGAACTCAGTATAACATAAGCATGTTAATAGTTTTAGCCAATTAATTTTTAAAATCTGTTGTTACTATCCAGTCAGCAGTGCTGTAATGTTTGGATTGTAGAAGTTCAAGTCAGTGTGATCCTGCAGTATTTCTCGATCATTATCCTGGACTGTGAGGCTGTCCGTCAGTCGGGGTCAACCATGGATGTTGTGTGATGCACGAGCCTGGGTAGTACGATATAGAGAGCAAGATGTTGCCCATACAGCAGGCTCTTCTCTGTACAGCTGAAGAATCCAAAGGAACGGCAGAGGTCGATACAGTTTGGTACCAGCAGCGTCGCAGGAGTTGCCAGTCAGTGTTGAACTCATCGTAGCACTGCCTTAGGGACTCCAGCTCTGGATTTTTCCTCGGGGTTTACTCCCGGAGCCTTCCCCATGAGTGGGTGTAGTTGCAAGGCAGCCCAGGTTTGAGATTGGAGTTTTCATTTTAGATGAGCTGCCAACCACGGCTGGTGAGCCCCATCTGCCCAAAGCAACTGGCTTTAAGGCACCGGTAACCCACCTTTGCCCCTTCTCCTGTCAATGGAAGCGGTTCTGTGGGCTTAGTAGCGAAGCCACATGTGAAGGCCAGGAGCTGGACTTTGTTGTCGGAGGCTATTTGATACGCATGCCATTGGGAGCATTTAGTAAGAGCTTATCCCTAATAACACCCCCGGATGTAACAACCTTAAGAGGCCATCATGGACTAAGTAGTTAAAAATGAAACTGTAGTCATCGAAAAACAGGAAAAATTGCTTCAAAGGATTTGTGACTTGCTTTACCTCAGAAATTGCAGTGCCCAGTACTTTGTTTTGCCCTGCCATTTGGTAAATACATAATATAAAGGGTTGAAAATGTTCATACTGATTGGTTGAGAGTTTGGCAGAGCACAAGATTTATAGTCACCATCGGAATTCTAATTCTATTTTCAAGGGTGTGGATATTACTTGTAACAAGTAACAGCAGAAGGAACACATATATTCAGTGAACAGGTTTCAGCTCACAGAGCAACTTCGCTGTGTGGCTTGCGAATCAGTTCATAGACAAATCATATTAGGTCCTGATGTTATGTGTTCAGAACTTTCCCATGTAGTGTTGCCGGCGAGTAGGAATTCCTACTTTCATTCCATTTTTACAGAATATAACAGGGACAGTCACCATTTATTTTAGGGTTTTCACCCAGGCAATGACTCTTTAATTAGCTTGCATGATATCAGCGCTAAATAAATCGTTCTCAAAAATCTCTGGCAAACATCTGCTAAGAAGCTGGCGTTCTTGTGGCAGTTTTCACCACAGCCCCTCCTCAGCAGTAGGCTCACTGTATTCCCAGATTGCACTCTTCCCTGGGGCTAAGTTGTGGGAGAGCCACTTCCAAGTTTAAGGAGTTCCATTTACCCGTGGTGAATCCATACGGCTGCAGGTTCGTGGACCTTTCATGGAGACGCTAGACTGCAGATGCTGGAATTTGGGGCAACAAATTTGAATTAACTCAGCGGGTCGAGCAGCATCTACGGGTGCGTGCTGATGGAATTGTCAACGTCTCAATCAAACCCTTGCGTCAGATTCCTGAGTTGAGGATTCAAACTGAAACATTGTCAGTTCCTTACCTCCAGCAGGTGCTGTACTTCTGGATATTTTTAATTTGTGTGGGCCATTGTGTCAGTGCACTGAAAGATGCCAAGAGGGTTTCTGCTAACTACAGGGCTGACCACTCTGCAGCTTGGCCTTTCCTTTCATCTTTCATGCAAAGATACGCACCTATTTTTTTAAATTCCAAATTCGCCTGCGAGTTTCCAGCTTTTGTCCCCCATCAATACCACACCACTACTTAACATATTCCACAAATAATTGTGGTTAATCAGTGGCCGTTACATACCTTTGAGAATTGCCTTTGGTATTCTTGAATGAAAGTGGACATTCTGGCCAGAGGACTTAATCAGTGGTTTTAAATGGGCCCTTATGGGTTGTTTTGAGATGTTATCAATTACAATTGCATAAATCCAAACCTAAATCAGAGTATTTTCTTTCAGATCTACAACAGTATCTTATTCAATGCTGCTACTCCTTTCGTTTTTTTTCTCTCTCTCTCTCTCCCCTCAAAGTGCTGAGGTCAGGAATATCAATTTCCCATTCCTGCTCTTGTTGGAGCCAGAACTCAGTTACTGCTTCCGCAGCTTAATCCTATGTGGCAAGCTGAGTTTGCAAACTACCAACCCCGTTTTGTCATCATGTTGGTAATGTATTCATGACCAACATGTGCTTGGCATTCCTCCCTCATCCGATCATTCCTCAATATTCCAACTTCTTATTTTTCCACTCCTCTGTTAGAAGTGTGTACTTCCATGCATTCTATGTTGTGATGCACAATTTAAACTCAACAATTAGATACTAATGATTTTTTAACATTTCAGAATCAGCTTTAATATCACCAGCTTATGTCATGGAATTTGTTATCTTTGCAGCAGCAGTACTATGTAATACATGATAAACATAGAAATAAAACAGAAATAATTTTTTTTGAAGTAGTGAGGTAGTGTTCATGGGTTCAATGTCCATTTAGAAATCAGATGGCAGAGGGGAAGAAGCTGTTCCTGAAAAACTGACTGTGTGTCTTCAGGCTTCTGTATCTCCTACCTGACGGTAACAATGAGAGGCAGCAATGTCCATGGTGGTATGGGTCCTTAAGGATGGATGTTGCCTTCCTGAGGCACCACTCCTTGAAGTTGTCTTGGATACTACGGAGGCTAGTACTAATGATGGAGCTGACTAATTTTACACCTCTCTGCATCTTACTTTGATCCTGTGCAGTAGCCTCCCCCCACCCCCCCATACCAGACAGTGATGCAGTCAGTCAGAATGCTCTCCACAGTACATCTACAGAAGTTTTCAAGTCTTTTAACTGGCAAACCAAATCTCCTCCCACTCCTAATGAAATATAGCCGCTGTCTTGCCTTCTTTGTAGCTGCATCAACATGTTGCAACCAGGTTATGTCCTCAGAAATACTGACATCCAGGAACTTGAAATTGCTCACTTTGTCCACTTCTGATCCCTCTGTGAGGATTGGTTTGTGTTTCCTCGTTCTACCCTTTCTGAGGTCTACAATGAGCTCTTTAGTCTTGCTAACATTGAGTGCAAGGTTGTTTGACATAACAGCTAAATCAGCTACATTTGTTCCATTAAAAACTGGGATGTATCATGAAGCTGTTACCTGAAAAAATTTCACCCATGCTGAGATACATCCTAGGATGCGCTGGGACTCGTCATCAGTGAGTCTTTCAGCATCAGACACCCTCGCCCGGGCGACCCAGCCAGGGTTAATCAGGTCCTGGCTTGTGTCCCAGCAGCTTCGGTCCATGGGTTACACCTCTTGATCAGTAGCCATCTAGAGACTCACTCAGCAGGCTCTGTGACGGTCCTGGTGGCTCTTTTCTTTGCAGCTCCCGTAACACCAAGGAGAGAGTAGGTTCAGCACAGTGAGTGGCCAGCAAACCTTTACATCCCACCTCTATAGGCTGACATCATGCCCTCCACCCCTGTCTCTGGCACTCCTCTACCAGCTACTGGTATTTGGCTTTCTTACTATCAAGTAACTTCCTCAATCTGGTCTTCCCAAGGAACTGTCAGTCTAGTATAACAGCATTGACCATGAGATTTGCTAAGAGGTGCATGCATCTGTTGGCTAATGTGCTAATAGTTTGCTTGCAGAAACTGGGGCATTGTGTGATCAGATTACATTTTAAATGGATTAACTACAAAATTAATTAAATTAATTGGATTGAGTTAAGTGAGTTGGTAAAGGTTTGATTAATAATCAGATAAAGTAGAATACCTTTATGCTGACGACAAACTTGAGTGAGGTGCCCCCAGTTAATACTTAAGGTGAGAGAAGTTTAATTTCAATTTAAACGTGACACTGAGACAGGTTGGCCATTTACCACATAACTAGTCAAGTGAATGAGAATTTGTCGAAATTGCTCCATATACCCACATACAGCACAAACTATCTGAGATGCATTGAATAAGGTGTGTGACTGTATTCAATTATCCCACCTGTGATTTTATCATCATCAGTAGCGTTTTAGGGAGCTACTTAGTGAAGGGGTCAGAGATGAGTCTAGCTTTTTCAGAATTCATGGTGTAAATGCTATGGAAAGCATTGTCAACTTTCTACTATTGAGAATGGTTTGAGGAGAGCTGTCCAAGTGGGCATGCAGGACATAGTTGACAAGAACATCTAACTACTGCCATCCCGATACTTTAGTGTACTTTTATCACCAACGTTTTTCTGAGTGTTCCGTCCAGTGTCTCCAGAAAGCCGCTGGATCAAATGGAGCTAATTTTCAGAACACATAGGAAATTGTTTAACCTATGCCAAGTCCACTCCAGAACTGAGGTCACACCAACTTCAGTCATCGAGCTGCAGTATGTAGGTGACATTTGTATCAACAGGGTGAGCCTTGCATTGAATATCCACAAAGGTGGTCGACTGACCCCTCTGCCACCCGCCAAGGTGCAGAGTTTGGAACCCTGATCTAGAGTGGGTGTAGTATGCTTGGTGCTACACCATCCTAATCTGGCTCCTTCGTGGCCAGAGATCAAAATCCTGAACTTCTCCCATTCTAGTTCAGGATCAGAATTAAGGTTATCATCACTGATATATGTTGTGGAATTTGTTTGACAGCAGCAGCACAGTGCAATACATAAACAATGCTACAATTACAGAAATAATATATTAAAAATAGCGCAAAAAGAGAGCGGAATAGTGAGGTAGTGTATGTGGGTTCATGAACTTTCAGAAATCTGATGGTGGAGGGGAAGTAGCTGTTCCAAAAGTGTTGAGTGTTCATCTTCAGACTCCTGTACCATCTCCTTGATAGTGGTAATGTGAAAAGGGCATTTCCCAGATGGTGAGGGTCCTTAATAATGGATGCTGCCTTCTTGGGACACTTGCCTTTTGAAGATGTCGTCAGTTGTGGGGAGGCTAATACCCGTGGTGGGGCTGGCTGGGTTTACAACTCCCTGTAGCTTTTTCAGATCCTGTGCATTGATGCCTTTGTACCAGACAATAATGCAACCAGTCAGAATGCTCTCCACGGTATATCTGTAGAATTGTCAATGAATTTGGTGGGAGTACATAATTTCCCACTCGGGAGCGATGAAGTGCTTATTGTTATTATCATTATTGTTATGTTCTATAGTAGTTCAAGAGAGCTCGCCATGACTTTCTCTCAGATAGTTGCCACCAGCAGCTTCAAGAGTTGATCAGGGTTGGCAATAGCACTGAATTAATGAGAAAATCCTGTTTAGAGAGTGGATTTTTTTTAAAAAAAGAAGAAATCCTGGTAGAGCATGCAGCAAGAACTAGAATACAGCTGAAACTGAGGGGAATGTATGGTGATGATTGGGAAATCTGGGAGTTCATCATCAGTTTTATAATCCAGACCATTAATTGTGGTGGGTGAGGAGTGAGGTCACTGGAAAATTTGGCACTGTGCTCTCCTTTGAGAAAATAAGTGACGGGCAGAGAAAAGAGTGTATTATGTTTTAATTGGAGTCAGGACTGAAAAAGTCAGTGTTGGTTTTCACTGGATCATTGGTTTTGATGTAGCTGAGGGATATTTCTCACACGCCACCATTAGTTCTCCTGTCTGTTTAGTTAACGAACGGTTTGAGTTTGTTTCTGTCCCGCTCACCAGTGTTGGAAGTGGTGGTGGCATGTTTTCAGGAACTGAATGAGCAGGGCTGTGTGTGACTTGCTGAGAGCAGCGGCTGCCAAATGGCCAGCCGTGCCAGGGAGCTCCAGCTTCTGACAGCACTCACCGCCCTCTGGCAGCTGCGTAACTCATGACATCGGCATTCTATTCCCCTTCACATCTATTTCTGACAACAACAGGAACAGCAGCGTGTTTTGAATGTGATTTTAAAGAGGGACCATTATTTACAATCACGGGTTCGTTTTGATTGATTGAATGAAGTTGGTTCTATCTAGACTGCAGAAGGGACCAATGTCAGTGTTCATCTAGGAGATGGTAGTTAGATTGACACAGTCGCTTACTACCCGATGGGGTGCACTTTCCACTTCAATGCAACTGTCCCAGCTGTAATCCACTGGCCTGAATAAAACCAATCCCGCTCACTTCTGCCCCCTCACATTTCTGCAGCCAAGTAATGACTCAGTGGAGATGCAAAAGGCCCTTTATGTCTCTGAATCTGTTTGCTATCCAGCAAAATATTAACTGCTCTGTGACCTGACTCCACATATTTGGCTTTGATGTTACTGGCTAACAAAAAATAAACTCAAGTTCCATATAAATTAATAGTGACTAGTACATCTGTTGCAGTTTGCATAATAGTTTTCAAATTAGTGCTGTCCTCTCAAATAGAAATGTTTCCTAATCACTCCTGATAGAATGGACTCTTAATTTTTAAACAGTGTCCATTGTCTTACACTCACTACACAGGTGAACTATTCCAGGGGCTATAGCTCAAACCAGTGTTATTCAAACCCTTGTAGTCCAGGAATCCATCTTGTAATTGGATAAAGGGGAAAACTTCACTCAACTTCTCTTAGCCCATCACTGAAATGTTCCCACAACCAATGGACTCATTTTCAAGGACTCTTCATCTCATGTTCTCAATATTTATTGCTTATTTATTTATTTATTTATTTATTATTTCTTCGTTTTGTGTTTGCTTAGTTTGTTGTCTTCTACACTCTGGTTGAACGTCCTAGTTGGGTGGTCTTTCATTGATTCTGTGAAGGTTATTATTCTGTAACATTATTGATTATGCCCACAAGAAAATGAATGCCGGGGTTGTATATGGTATGTGACGGAGTCCTGAATTACCCCAATGAACTCTGCTTTTCAAAAGACAGAGAGAGAGAGAGGTATTTAACACCGACATCTTGTTTTGAAAAGAGAGAGAGAGAGAGAGAGAGAGAGAGATGAAGACTAACTATTGCATTTCTGCTGAGTTGGAGAGAGAGGGCACCGAGCAGCTTATAAGTCACTATAGTGTCCAAGGGCGGTGTTATTTGATGGACAATCGATGCGATAGTTTCTCTGGAGTGTATTTATTCTTCCCAAGGACATGGCCTGCTAGTGCATTCTTACACAGACAGAGATGGGAGGAGTTATTTGAATGAGAGTTGGTACTCAGTACGGTGAGATAAATAGAAGGTCAGATGATAGACCTGCAGCATGTGTTTTTGGACACTGAATGAGCTCTGTTGTGCCCACAGAAAAAGTGGGTTTTTTGGAAGATCGATTGGGCGGATCGATCAGTGGCTCTTGCAGTGAGAAAAGGGAGTGACCGATGGGGAGTTCTCCATGTGTGCAACCCTTGCCTAGGTTGATGATTCCACCACAGAAAAACGGTCCCCTTTGTTGTGGTCACAGTCAGTGACTTTTAAAGGATTTCTGAGAACAATGGGAAGATCGATGGCGTCAGTTCATCTGAAGACTCAAATCTCTTCCTCTCTCTACTCAACTCAATACCACAAACTGAACTGAACTTTACTCGTTATCGTAAGACTATCTATTTACCCCTAGACTTGAAGAAGCTTGGTTTTCGTATATTTCCACATATACCGATATACAGGTTTCCCCCACCATCCGAAGGTAGAGCATTCCAATGAGACAGTTCGTAAGCCAAGATGTCATAAAGTGAAGAAGCAATTACCATTTATTAATATGGGAAAGATTTTTGAGCGTTTCCAGACCCAAAAAATAACCTACCAAATCATGCCAAATAACGCATAAAACCTAAAATAACAATAACATATAGTAAAAGCAGGAATGGTATGATAAATACACAGCCTATATAAAGTAGAAATACTTGTTGCAATCATTGAAGCACAGTCTAGCGCAGCGAAAATCTCACGCATGCGCTCTCGGTGGAAGCACTGTCGGCGCAGACGCTGTCAGCAGAAACACTCTCTCCAGTAACCTTTAAGCTATGAGGCTGCCAAATCATACCAAATAACACAAAAATACACAACCTATATAAAGTAGAAATAATGTATGTGCAGTGTAGTTTCACTTACGGGAATCAGGATGGTGTGTTAGGCTGAGTCGTGGGAAATTGGAGTGGTGGGAGGTAGAGGAGACTGAGGTGTCATCTCATCGTAGTCTATTTCCAATAGGGCAGGCAGGTCATCATCTTCTACGTCTGCCTGCCTCGATGTCAAAGGTCGAGGTTCGTCGTCTGCTGTGGCTGATGTGCAAGGCTTGAAAATCGACGGTATACTTGACTGCTGAGCCTCGCACATTTTTAGATCATAGAGTTCTTTGTAAGCCCTCAAAACATCCTGAAAACCTGCCCTAAACCTACGTGCCCTTTCAAAATTAAAGTCAATCGCAGCGAAAACCTCACGCAACTGCTTCACGTTCAGTCCCTGGACGACTTCATTTTCGCTACTGCGTTTGGTTTTGATTGTTATCCTTCCCTCTTGCAATTGCATCAGCTGTTCATCTGTCAATTCTTGGTCATGGGATGCCAAAACCTCCTCAACATCATCTTCGTCAATTTCCACAAACCCAGCCTCCTTAACCAAGATCACTATTGTCGTATTCATTGTTGATGGTTCGAAGCCTTTAAAATCGTTCACTGCTTTGGGACATAGTTTCCTCCAAACGCCATTTCTCATCGAGACTCTTAGCCTATCGAGAGCATCTCCAATGTTGGTGATCGCCAGTTTTATATTGTAGTCTTTCCAGATCTCTAGCAAAGATGCTTCGGAGTTGCCCTCTCTGTCAATAGCACTTACAATAAAACGCATCACATTTTGCGTATAGTAAGCCTTAATTGTGGCTATTAGGCCTTGGTCACACGGCTGCAGCAACGATGTCGTATTCGGCGGTAAGAACGCAACACGAATGTTACCGCCATACTCGGTAATCTCAGGCGGATGAGCAGCACAATTATCGACAATCACAAGACACCTATTATCGAGGTTATTTTCTCTGCAGTATTTTTCAACAAAAGGACTAACGTATCTGCTCATGTACTCAGAAAAAAGCACTTGGGTGTTCCAACTGCTTGGATGTGAACGGAACACAACGGGAAGTGTTTTCTTATCAACGCCTTTAAGTGCCCTCGGATTTTCTGAATGGTACACTAGTAGAGGCTTAAGGACAGCATCACCAGTGGCGTTAATAATAGGCATTGGGGTAAACCTGTCCTTTGATGCCTTGTGTCCCTTAGCCTGTTTTTCTTCTTTCGAAATAAATGTCTTACTCGGCAATTTTTTCCAATAAATTGCAGTTTCGTCACATTAAACACTTGCTTATAAGAATAACCACCTTCTGTAATTATTTTCTTCAGTTGTGCTGGGAACCTTTCGGCAGCTTCAGTATCAGCCGAAGCACCCTCTCCGGTAAATGTTAAACTATGAAGCTGCCCTCGCCTCAGAAACCGATCAAACCACCCGTGGCTACCTTTAAATTCCACTTTCGCAACACTTTCATCACCATCGGCCAGTGGCTTCTGTTTCAGCTTATTAAAAAGACTGACTGATTTCTCCTTAAGTATAAGATAACTTAAAGGAACACCGCGTTTTGTACACCCATCAATCCACTCAAGCAGTAGACTTTCCATTTTATCCATTACTGGATGCCGACTAAGAGAGACCACTTTGCTACAAGCAGAACCAACAGTAACATCGGCAGCTTTCAAGATTTTTTCTCTCTGCGTAGAAATAGTGCGAATGGTGGATGCAGGCAAGTTCAACGCACAGACCATGTCCTTACTTCGTTCGCCATGATCGAAATGCTTAATTATGTCTAGTTTTACGCTAAGTGTAATACCCTTACGAGCTCTTTTAGGCTTTTCTGATACCGTAGAACTCATCTTGCTAACAGATGCACAAAATAAATCGAGATAGAGCACATGTTTAAGCAATGGCGGCTAGAAAACAGTTCCAGGGCAGGAGCTTGGCTGCTCGGGGCGCGCGCTGCTTTTCTTGTAACAGTGAAAAAACTTTCTGTTAGTGAAAACAGGATACAAATGTAGGTCTTTCGTAACAGCGAGGTTTCGTAAAGCAAACGTTCGAAAAGCGGGGGACACCTGTAACTATATATAATCATTGCTAACCTGTTTTATATATCTGATTTTATATTACTGTATTGCATAGTTACTAATAAATATTATTAGTTAATAGCAATACCGGACTCCAAAGTGTTTTCTATTTCTGCTGGTTCTTTAACCTGTCATGGGGTACGTGACAGGTGACATGTATGTACTTTGATAATAAAATTTACTTTGAGCTTTAATTCTGTGAAACCCAGAATTGCTCACCTTTTACTCTTGGTGTGATCTGCCCAGTGTAAGTGAAGGCCAGAATTCCATCAGTCTTTTTCATAATGTCTGAACGTTAACACATTTTAACAATTGGGTGCATAAACCATCAAGTCTTTTCAGATCTTTGCTGCTGCTTTGCAGTTTAGAGAGAATTCTTTTCTCCTTTTACAGGCTGAAATGGATGAGCTCACATTTGCTTGCACGGAGTTCCATCTATTAATATCTTTTTATAACTGGGAGCTTTTGTCTGGCTTCCATCTGCACTGCTTACAGTGTTGCATGTCTTTGTTATTGGATCACAGGATAGAAAGTCAGTTCTCCAAGTTACTTCTGAATATAGTCACCAGTTGTTCCCTCAGCACAGTGTTGTGGCAAAGCACCTGTTTTGCCCTGCCTTCCTACTGTCTGGATCAGCCATTTACCTAATTAATTAAAT